>NC_141691.1:57816803-59166917 GCF_964263255.1 Lissotriton vulgaris | reverse complement strand
ATAAAAAGACAATGATACATAATATACATTCAAAAAACACATTAAAAACGATTACAATTATTATATTTAAAAATATCCCACAAATTTCATAAATGTTAAAAATCATGTCACAAAAGATTTAGCTGCCATGTTACATTTACAACTTTTAAAATATTTACAATACAGAAAAATCCAGCTTTATGGAAATACAGTTAATTACAATTTATCATTCTCTTGTTCCTAACCCTAACAGCACCCACCAAATAACTGGCAACATGAAAAATAACCCTAGGGCTGTTTAGTAGTTGTAGATAAAGGAGAGCGGGCTTGACTTGAATAAACCCTGCCTCCTTAAGGATGGGAACCAGAAACTTCGTCCTTACAGCCGTGTAATAATCACAAAACATCAAAAAATGCATTGTGTCCTGTTTAGAAAAATTGTCCCAGGAACAGAGTAGTGCCTGTTCAGGAGTGCTCCATTCAGGGAAGTGACCTAAATTCAAATGGATCATGTTTAGACGGAAACGTGTTAAAAGAAACCTGTGGTAAGAACGATTAACTAAAACAAGGTAAAGTTCAGGTCCTGGGGGATTGGCAACAAGAAGGTTGGCCCTTACAGTAGATTTTCTGAGCTCTATTTCCTTCCTCTCTGTTTAGGGACAGCATCTGTAACATGGCCCCCTTCGTCAGTGCTATGTCCTTACAAGTTATTTTTTCTGGTGAGAAAAAGAGCTCCGGTCTCCCAAGATTAAGAAACCACTGTTTAACATAAGATAACCACTTAATTTTATTTACATTGTCTAATAGAAGGCAATCTTTAAGAATAACATGATTCGGGGAAAGTTCGCCATTCAACCAGGTCTTCAGCCAGGATATTATGGGGGCTACTCTTATCATGTCTGTAATAAAACCGGCCCCTAGCTCTGAGTGAATCGTGTATGATGGGGTAGACTGTGGCACTGATAAGATCGATCTCATACATTTATTTTCAGTGACTTGTAGACAGTCTATTGCACTATAACCCCATAATGAGCAGCCATATGTGGCTACCGCCAAACGTTTGGCTTTATAGATGTTCAGCAGAGCTACTATGGGCCTACCCCCCAGTTTTTTGCTAAAGCCCGTAATTGCAGAGGAGGTTCTGGCAAAGGCAGCATTTCTATTTTTGATCTGCGGTCCCCAGTTCCCCTTCTCCTCAAAGATAATCCCCAAGCACGGGAATATAGGGACTCTGCTCAGTTCCTCCCCACAACAGAGAAATGTTTTCGAGTTTTTCTTTCTTGAACCCCTTCCCATAATCATGATTTGGGATTTCTTTACATTTATTTTAAGGTCTATGGAGGTCATGAAAAGGCCAAAAGAGTCCAACAACCGTTGAAGCCCGACCCCTGTCCGTGATATAAGGACCGCGTTATCCGAATACAGGAGAACCGGTATGCCAAGTTCCCCTATATGCGGTATGTCAAGCGTGGCCTCCCTAAGAGCAGGTTCGAGTGCATTTATATAAATGAAAACAGAAGGGGGGCCATAATGCACCCCTGCCTGACCCCCCTTTCTGATTTAAAGTGACTAGTACACCGCCCCTCTGTGTTCACCCTGACAGAAGCCAAGAGACCAGAATGTAGGTCCACTAAAAAATTTACCAGGGCGTGGTCAAGACCTAAATCGATTAAAATCTGCCAAAGTTTTGTGCGATTTACAAGGTCAAAGGCCGAGGACAGGTCCATGAACCCCAGATATAGTGACCCATCCTTGGCCTTTGTGTATTTATCCACCAGCAGTTGTAGATTAAGGCACTGATCCAGAGTGCTTCTTTTGGATCTAAATCCATATTGTACATTGGACAGTATCCCTTTGTCATCAAGCCACTCCTGTAATTTGTACAAAATGACCCGTCCCAAAATTTTAACCGAAGAATCTATTAAGGAAATCGGACGGTAACATGCTGGTTCTACCCTGTCACCCTTTTTAAAAACTGGGATAATAATAGATTCTTTCCAGGATGCTGGGATGTTGTTATGATTTAATGCATTAAAGACCTTACACAGAATCTTTGACCACAATTTTGGGGCATATTTAAAAATATCCTCAGGGACCCCATCGGGGCCAGGTGCCTTGTTTTTCAGAGAACAATAGACACAAAGTCTTCAATGCCCACAAACTAACACACAGGCATCCAAGAACAGAGAACAATAGACACACAGGCACCAAAAACAGACTAACACACAGGCATCCAAGCACAGAGAACAATAGACACCCAAGCTTCAATGCCCATAGACTAACACACAGGCATCCAAGAACAGAGAGCAATAGACACACAGACACCGATGCACACAGACTAACACACAGACATCCAAGAACAGAGAACAATAAACACACGCTTCAATGCACACAAACTAACACACAGGCATCCAAGAACAGAGAACAATAGACACACAGGCACCAAAAACAGACTAACACACAGGCATCCAGGCACAGAGAACAATAGACACACAGGCTTCATTGCCCACAGATTAACACACAGGCATCCAAGAACAGAGAACAATAGACACAAAGGCACCAAAAACAGACTAACACACAGGCATCCAAGCGCAGAGAACAATAGACACACAGGCTTCAATGCACACAGACTAACTCACAGGCATCCAAGCTCAGAGAACAATACACACACACACACCGATGCACACGGACTAAAACACAGGCATCCAAGAACAGAGAACAACAAACACACAGGCTTCAATGCACACAGACTAACACACAGGCATCCAAGAACAGAGAACAATATATACACAGGCTTCAATGCACACAGACTAACACACAGATGGCTGGTCCACGGCTGGTGGGGCATGCTACTCTACAATCTCTTACAATAAGCGGCTGTTGTGGTCGGAAGGATGGCTGGTCCACATAGGACCGGTGGGGCGTGCTACTCTTGGATCTCTTACGGTAAGTGGCTGTTGTGGTCAGAAGGATGGCTGGTCCACCCAGGCCTGGTGCGGCATGCTACTCTTCGAACTCTTACAATAAGCTGTTGTTCTGGTCATTAGGATGTCCCGCCCCCGCAGGCCTGGTGGGGCGTTCTACTCTTCGATCTCTTACGATAAGCGGCTGTTGTGGTTGGAAGGATGGCTGGTCCACGTAGGACTGGTGGTGAGTGTCACTCTTCGATCTCTTACAATAAGGGGTTGTTGTGGTCATTAGGATGGCTGGTCCACGAGGGCCTGGTGGGGTGTGCAATTCTTTGATCTCTTACGATAAGCAACAGCTGTGGTCATTAGGATGGCTGGTCCACGGACGCCTGGTGGGGTATTCTACTCTTCGATCTCTTACGATAAGCGGTTGTTGTGGTCATTAGGATGGATGGTCCATGGAGGCCTGGTGCGGTATTCTACTCTTCGATCTCTTACGATAAGCGGTTGTTGTGGTCATTAGGATGGCTGGTCCACGGACGCCTGGTGGGGTATTCTACTCTTCGATCTCTTACGATAAGCGGTTGTTGTGGTCATTAGGATGGCTGGTCCACGGACGCCTGGTGGGGTATTCTACTCTTCGATCTCTTACGATAAGCGGTTGTTGTGGTCATTAGGATGGCTGGTCCACGGACGCCTGGTGGGGTATTCTACTCTTCGATCTCTTACGATAAGCGGTTGTTGTGGTCATTAGGATGGCTGGTCCATGGAGGCCTGGTGGGGTATGCTACTCTTCGATCTCTTACGATAAGCGGTTGTTGTGGTCATTGGGAAGCCTAGAGGGGCATGCTGCTCTTCGATCTCTTACGATAAGCGGTTGTTGTGGTCATTAGGATGGCTGGTCCATGCGGGCCTCTAGGGGCATCCTACTCTTCAATCTTTTACGATAAGCGGCTGTTGTGGGGCGTGCTATTCTTCAATCTCTTACGATAAGCAGCTGCTGTAGTCGGAAGGATGGCTGGTCCACGGAGGCCTGGTGGGGTATGCTACTCTTCGATCTCTTACGATAAGCGGTTGTTGTGGTCATTGGGAAGCCTAGAGGGGCATGCTGCTCTTCGATCTCTTACGATAAGCTGCTGTCATTAGGATGGCTGGTCCACGTAGGGCTGGTGAGGTGTGCAGTGTGTTAAAACTGGAGAGATTTGTACTGTGTGGTGGAGAGATTTGTACTGTGTGGTGCACTGTGGCAGGGTATGCTATGGTGCGATGCAGGGGTATGTACGGTATGATCCATTGTGGCACGCTGTGGTGATGGGTCAAGAGATAAGGCATGAGATAATAATTGTAAACCTTTTATGTAGCTCTTCATAATGCCCTTGTGCCATTTCTGAGCACTATACATTTCAGATATTATGTCCAAGATATGGTACCCAATTGACTGCTCTCTGTTAGATGGAAGGCTGGGTCTGGGTCCAGATTTGAACTTTGACTTTCAGATGATCATATTTTGTCATCACTGTAGATCAGCGAGCCATCCTGGCTGGGCTTGAGGCGGGAGGTGGTACTGTACTGTGTGGGGAGTGCTGTGAACTTTGCTGGAACCAATGTTGGGTGCCCGCCTCTTTGCGGACGTAAACATTGTTGACCCTCATCATGACCGAGTGGAGGGCTAGATTGAGGCTGTGAGGTCTGTCGGTAAACACTTGAGATTTCCACACATTTCACCGACCCCGCCTGTCTGGAAGCCCCCCAATTACAGTGCTGGTCTGTCCCCCTCACAGTACCCTGGGAGACAAACTTCCCTGGACGCCTGTTTATCATTGGAAGTTGCCCTTCCAGTTCACTTATAGCCTGTCCACTCTGACTGTTAGCCATGTCTCCGCTCCCCCCATCCTTCAACGTATCTTTAGGTCTGTCCTGTGCATCCCTGATAAGGCCCGGGCCATGTCTCCCCTCCCCATCCTTCAACGTATCTGTAGGTCTGTCCTGTGCATCCCTGGTATGGCCCGGGCCATGTCTCCGCTCCCCCCATCCTTCAACGTATCTGTAGGTCTGTCCTGTGCATCCCTGATAAGGCCCGGGCCATGTCTCCCCTCCCCATCCTTCAACGTATCTGTAGGTCTGTCCTGTGCATCCCTGGTATGGCCCGGGCCATGTCTCCGCTCCCCCATCCTTCAACGTATCTGTAGGTCTGTCCTGTGCATCCCTGGTAAGGCCAGGGCCATGTCTCCCCTCCCCCATCCTTCAACGTATCTGTAGGTCTGTCCTGTGCATCCCTGATAAGGCCAGGGCCATGTCTCCCCTCCCCCATCCTTCAACGTATCTGTAGGTCTGTCCTGTGCATCCCTGATAAGGCCAGGGCCATGTCTCCCCTCCCCCATCCTTCAACGTATCTGTAGGTCTGTCCTGTGCATCCCTGATAAGGCCAGGGCCATGTCTCCCCTCCCCCATCCTTCAACGTATCTGTAGGTCTGTTCTGTGCATCCTTTGTATGGCCCGGGCCATGTCTCCCCTCCCCCATCATTCAACGTATCTGTAGGTCTGTCCTGTGCATCCCTGGTAAGGCCCGGGCCATGTCTCCCCTCCCCATCCTTCAACGTATCTGTAGGTCTGTCCTGTGCATCCCTGATAAGGCCCCGGCCATGTCTCCCCTCCCCCATCCTTCAACGTATCTGTAGGTCTGTCCTGTGCATCCCTGGTAAGGCCGGGCCATGTCTCCCCTCCCCCATCCTTCAACGTATCTGTAGGACTGTCCTGTGCATCCCTGGTAAGGCCCGGGCCATGTCTCCCCTCCCCCATCCTTCAACGTATCTGTAGGTCTGTCCTGTGCATCCCTGGTAAGGCCCGGGCCATGTCTTCCTCCCCCATCCTTCAACGTATCTGTAGGTCTGTTCTGTGCATCCCTGGTAAGGCCCGGGCCATGTCTCCCCTCCCCATCCTTCAACGTATCTGTAGGTCTGTCCTGTGCATCCCTAGTAAAGCCCGGGCCATGTCTCCCCTCCCCCATCCTTCAACGTATCTGTAGGTCTGTCCTGTGCATCCCTCGTAAG
The DNA here is from genome assembly GCF_964263255.1 of Lissotriton vulgaris. Classification (NCBI taxonomy): domain Eukaryota; kingdom Metazoa; phylum Chordata; class Amphibia; order Caudata; family Salamandridae; genus Lissotriton; species Lissotriton vulgaris. The sequence continues at coordinate 59,160,979 of NC_141691.1, read as the reverse complement.
GCCCGGGCCATGTCTCCCCTCCCCCATCCTTCAACGTATCTGTAGGTCTGTCCTGTGCATCCCTAGTAAAGCCCGGGCCATGTCTCTCCATCCCCCATCCTTCAACGTATCTGTACGTCTGTCCTGTGCATCCCTGGTAAGGCCCGGGCCATGTCTCCCCTCCCCCATCCTTCAACGTATCTGTAGGTCTGTCCTGTGCATCCCTAGTAAAGCCCGGGCCATGTCTCTCCATCCCCCATCCTTCAACGTATCTGTAGGTCTGTCCTGGGCATCCCTGGTAAGGCCCGGCCATGTTTCCCCTCCCCATCCTTCAACGTATCTGTAGGTCTGTCCTGTGCATCCCTGGTATGGCCCGGGCCATGTCTCCCCTCCCCCATCCTTCAACGTATCTGTAGGTCTGTCCTGGGCATCCCTGGTAAGGCCGGGCCATGTCTCCTCTACCCCCATCCTTCAACATACCTGTAGGTCAGGCCTGTCCACCGCTGTCAAAACCCAGGCTGCGCCTCCCTTCTCTTTCCCTCTAGTTCCTTGTGGGTCTGTCCTATGCACCCCTGAAATGGCCCAGGCCATGGCTCTCTCCTCCCGCCTTGCCAGCGGGATTCTCGCTTCCTCTCGCGTGATTACAGTAGAAGATGGCGGATCTGGAATATAGGCCAATCTGGCAGTCTGCTCTGACAGGTCCGAGTGTGGCATTTCTTTTTGGCTGTTTGCTGGCCAGTTTTATGGTCTGATGGGCCAGCTTCTACTGATGATTTCCCTGATAATAAAACAAACATTGCCTGCCGCAAGCTGAAATGCATGCAGTCTCCCATACCATATAAAACACCTATAGAGCAAGGCTTTACAAGTACAAAACTGCCATGGTTTGCAAATGTTTGGCCACTTTTTTAGTTATCAGATTCGCTAACGGGGCCATTTTTATTTTGGTGCCTGGGCCTCTTCTCTATCCCTTCTATCCATTCTAGCTTCGTCCAATGAACAGCGGGCGCCAACTGGAGGATGCGGCTAAACGCGCCTCTTGAGCTGGAATCTCATCGCTTTTAATTACAGTGTCGCTCGCAACTACTCATTTTGCGAACAGAAATAGCCTGCCCCCTCCCAACCCTGCCGTGTTCCCTGCCATGCAGCAACCCCCACCCCAAGATTTTGCTTTTCAGCGGGAACACCCTGCGTCTTTCACAGGCGGTGGTACCCTGCTTTGCCATGATGGACCCAGCCTGGCATCGCGCCTGCCAACCCACAAGTGTTGGTACGTCAGTGTGGAATGTCACCCTCACACTCCCTCTTGGCGCACAAGGGTTTAGTTCCAGTTGGGTGAAGAATATTCTTCTCTGGACATACTCCAGCAAAACCCAGACCTGCCATCTTCTCAAAATAATTTACGTGAGGAGAGGTGGGTCCTTCGAGGTGATGGGGCTTTGTGGCTTAGACCCTCCACCCCATTTTCTTTTCTATTTGTAGCTAAACCGTTTGTTGTCCGTGGCGTTTTCTGCGTACCATGGCGCTGAAGGGTTCAGCTTGGAATCCTGTGTTTACTTGAAATCCTGATGTTCACATGATTTTCCGGAAATTTGTTGACGTTGTTTGGAAGCGGGTTGGCATTGGATGTAGAGATGGAACCTTTAGGTCATCTACGCAGAAGACTTTAAAGGATCTGAAGGTTTCTTGTTCTCTTTTGGGTTGACCTTGATGTGTTGGTTGGACGCTGAGAAGGGTGAAGGGGTTGGTCCATTTCAGGGGTACGGCAGGTTTACATTGTATGGTTGGTGATGCGAGAAAACGAGGTTGTGGCCATTCTAGTGTGGTTTGGGTGACCTGTTGTACCGTGTTGAGTGTGTCAATGAGACAGGGGAGTGTCTCTTGTGTTTTTTCATGCTTGAGTTGTCTGGGAGATGTGAGCCACCTGGAGAGGTGATATGGGCAAGTTGGATGGATGAGGTGGTGAGAAGTCTGAGAATTTGCCTACGAAGTACTTGTCCAGTCCAAGAAGTCTGTAGGTGAAGTGGAAAGAGGCAGACTGGGAAGTGGTATGTGAGAAGCTGCATGGAGCAGAATGTTCCTTGCTTTCCTATGGCGCACCCACAGGAGAACTTATGAATGACAGCAAGACCTCCTCCCTTGTGACCAGGGTGGTCTGCACGCCTTGCCGGGTTCTCGATCCTGTAGGAAGAATTGGGAGGGAGAAGAGTGGGCGGTGTTTCTGTGATGAAGAGTGCCAGTGTTGTGATATGTGATGAGGAGTGCTGTAACCACATACCAGGTGGGCAGCAAGTAAGATACCCCCGTACATGTACCAATCTTGTCAGAATTGGAATAACTCACAAGCGTGTCACATGTTTGGGGAAAGGAATTAGGGAGGGCTTAGCACAGATTAGATCCCAAGGCAACGGATATGACCTTCTAGAATACTGGCTTACTCTCTTTTATCAATATTTATATTCATATATATGTACATGTGGGTAAGCCTTACATATATACATACGTGTGGGTAAGCCTTCCCATTGCATATTTGTCAGGGGTTACAAAGCTCGTATTCCACAGAAAAGAGGTTGAACTGTGAATTATTTCCCACAATTCAGAGTGCTAAACTAATTAGCATGTGAACCTTCCCCAAATAAATGAAAACGTTTAGCAAATCATTTCATCTTTCTTTTGGTGCTGGTAATAAACTTTTCACACTAACGGTTCTGCTCTTACAACATGAATCAGCACACCTGACAACCCCACCCTTGAAGGCCCAGTCCTGATGCTAGAATCTAGCAATAGATTCTCCCCAGTGTGTGTGAAAATAAACATTATAAAAACAGGACCCAGGCAGCAAAAAGTTACACTGTCCTACACCGCACTTTATTTTCTCTCTCTCTCTCTCTCATATGTTTTGTTAAACCAACTCTATAGTGTGAAGGTACTAACAAAGAAAACACACCATAGAATGCATGTTTTTTATTTTCTTACAATGTTCTTGGAATTTAACATTTGATTTATAGTAATACACATTGTTAAATAAAGCAACATTTAAACATGTTAGTACATTAACATTATCCTCAACAAAAACACACATTTCTCAAAACGTTGACAGACATAACCGCAGTCCCAACATTGAAAAGTACACAGATGATGTTGACATGTTCTAAATGCTGTAAATCTTGTTTACAAGTACTAAAATCAATTCATAAATCATGTAATATCATAAAATCCACAATGAGTAATGTGTAATATGGTCCTATATTGCCATCTCGGGGCTCCGGTGATATGTATAAACCTCTCTGCCTCCATCCTCATGGTTTGTAAATGTCACCGGAACCCCCTTGATCACAGTATCGGACCATATATGTTCGATGGGAATGTGGCAAAGTCCCGTGCATGGCATACAGATGTGTTCCTCTATCCTGTGTGCCGACTGCATCTATATATGTATATGACTTTTTCTCTCACCCTTAGTGTCACGCTTGTTTAGCGTGTGTGTGGAGGCCGAGGCCCATCATTGACCGTCGAGGCTCAGGACCTGACCTGTGACCTGGGGGGCACGCCAAGAGTGCCCCCGCAGTCCTGGGTGGAGCACATGAGGTGGTAGTGGCAGCATACTACATTTTGAGGTTAATAGTGTGAGCAGACCTTCTTCTATCAGTACGTGAGAGTGTGGCCAACTGACCCTCTTGTGTAACGTTCTGCTCTTATGTGAATGCCGGAAGCTTGGGCCGGCATTCTGATATGATATGATAGTGATGATATGATATGATAAAGGTGATTTATAGAGCGCACCTTCACCGGCGGTTTCTTGGCGCTAGTTGGGAGATGCGTAGACATGTGCAGTGAAAAGATTATCAGTTGAAAGCCAGGAAGAAAAGCCATGTTTTAAGAGACTTTCTGAACAGAGAGTAGGACTGGATTTGGCGTAGTTCGGGAGGGAGGGTGTTCCAGGACTTGGGTGCCAGGAAAGCAAACCATTGTCCACCATGTTTTTTCCGCTTAAATGAGGGCGGAATCAGGAAATGAGAGCTGGTAGAACGTAGGGTACGGGAGGGGACGTACCCCTGGATTCTGTTGGCAATGAAAATGGGTCCATGGGATGACAGGGCTCTGTGGACCAGGCAGCCTAATTTAAAGAATCAACGCTGGGCAACTGGAAGCCAGTGAAGGTTCTTAAGCAAAGGTTTCACATGATGTGATTTTGGTTGTCCGTACACGAGTCTGGCTGCTTGGTTCCGCACCAGTTGGAGCCGATATAGCTAATATGCAGGGATTCCGGCATAGAGAGAGTTAGCATAATCTATGCGTGACATAACTAAGGCCAGGGTGACTTGGACGAGGGCCTCAAAAGAAAGAAATCTACAAATTTTTCGAATCCTGCGAAGATGGAAAAAACAGACAGAGACCACTGAGTTGATCTATGTCTTCATGGTGAGGTCACTGCTGATTGTCACACCAAGACTTTTGACCGAACTGGCTGGAGAGGGTGGAATACCCAAGGAGGGGGGCCACAAGTTGGAGTTCCAAGGGTTGGCTGGGGATCTAGTGAGGACAAGCTCCGTGTAGGAGAGTAGGGTCTGCAATCCTATGATCACCCAGATTTTTTTGCTTTTGTTTCACTGGTTTACGACTTTCTCTGGCTGTGGGCCTGCCAATCAGACCCACAGCCTGGCTGTTCTCTTTCTAAATTACCTCATGTACCCTAGGTGCATCTACCAATTGGTACTGGGCCACCTTATCAGACCCTGTAACTCAGGGCATAGGTGTACCCAGGGCTGCCAGGGGCTGCAGCACGTATTGTGCCACCCCTGGCTGGCCTCCTAAATTTGACACAACTGGCTGCATGACAGCTGGGGCAAAGTCGTGTAATCACCCTTTGCTGTAGGTGTAGTATACCTATACCTAACCCTAAAATGGACACACAGATTCCTATCAGTCACTCCTATGGCAGGCCTTGACAATCCTGAAGGCAGAGTGCTTGGAATCGTGTGAGATGGTGCTCTGGCATGAGCTGAGCCTGTCTGCAGCTTGCGGAATCAAGTCCTAATAGCTGTTCCATGATATCGCATACCATATACTCTTAAGTGCATTATAATCCTCGCGGTTAAATGCTATCTTTGGTATTGCTTTATCAAAACATGTCGAGTAAGGTGTCATACGAATTGGAATACTAACCCCTCGCCAATTCTGGCGACGGGGTTAGCATTCCACCCTTCTAGAGGGACACGACATGTATGTAACTGTGAACCCCGGTTAAAGTTAACTGAAGCCTCAGCTCCACAAAATGGATGCTGCCACCACAGACACGAGTCTGACCCCCTGCAGCTGGGAGTCCTTCCAGCGAGGGGAGCCTGGACAAAGGGTTTCCTGTCAGGGGCGGTGCTAGCACCGTCCCAGACATGGTTTTGTGTATCCTGGGTAGGCAGGGCTTTACAGGAAGGTGACTGCTGAGTGGCACCCCGGTGCTCACTACGCATAGGCCGGTCTGAACCAGTTCCAGGGGCACACCAGCCCCTGGCCTGGGGAAGTCCGGCATGGCTGAGGGGTGTAACCACCCCCCACCTAGTCCCACCCATAGGCAGGACCTAGTCACCGGGTCAGCCCCCTTTTCTAGTATAAAGATGGGAGCGGGCCCCCTGTTAAAATTAGATCATCTTTGGAATCAAGATACCACTTTCTTCGAAAGGACTTCACGATTTCTTCTTCAAGATTCTCCCTTGTGGCTAAGGAGTAGTCACCCTGCATCCGCAGGCACCATCCTAAAGAACACTGCGGTCTGCTGCAAGTCCTTCATCACGAATCCGACGACCCAGCTCGACGAGACCCGGCTTCCCTGGCACCTCTGACCTCTACTCACCTCTACAGCCCAGCTGAGAACCGTGAGTGCGACGAGACCTCAAGGGACCGACGATCGCCAAGACTGCACGACATCTTTACTGCAAGCCCACCGTGTCCTCCACTGGTGAGTGCTTTGGGGTCCGAGAAGCCCCGACCCTGCGCAGCTCCAGCACCCAAGATCAGCCCCCCTGCATCTCCACGATCTGCGTGGGGCCCTTCTGCTGTTTGCTGTGCACCGCGTTGTTTGGCTACTAGCCGGCTGGCTTGTGGCCCTCTGAACGACGCCCAACGACTTCACGACTGCTGGTCTGGTTGCTCCAGGCTGGCCTTTGCTTCCTTCTTCAAGAGAGGCACCCCGGACCCTCCTGGTCCACTCCAGACGCCATTTTAGGTCCACCGCGTGGGCTTGAATTTGCCAAGGCTTTGTTGCCCAATCCTGGGTCCAGCGACGCCGACAGCTTCTATCTTCGTGGGACAGCTCGATCCTCCATCCTGGTCGCCGACAACGCCTCCTGGTCCGTGAGATCTTCGAGTCAAGCGTCACCCACTCACCTAGTCGAGGTGGCTACCATCCGGTGCCCTCCTGGTGCCCACTGACTACTGGCTAGTAGTCTCGAACTTGGTCCCCTCTGCTTTCAGGTGTCATCTATCTTCAAGATCCAGGCTTGGATCCGACTGAACTTTCTTCACTGGTCACCGGCCAGCATCTTTTCTTCCGGCTCCTGGTCCGTCTACGAGGGTTCCCGACGTCTTTTCAGACCTATGCAGCTGCAGCCCCTGGGCTAGGTAACTTCGGCATTTCGGTGCCCCAGCATAGCCTCACTATCCAAGGGTCAGAATCTACTTTCGTTTTCTCCCTACCAGGTCGGGTTCGCCCGAGAACACTAACTTTCTAATTCCTAGCTACCATAGACTTTTGTCCCGCATCTCGCGTGAGAGTGCACACACTGCACCCGAGTCCCCTAGGCCTCCTAGACATAATCTAACGATTCCCTAGTCAAGTCCTAGCGATTCCAAAAGCTATTAGTACTGTACTTACCTGCTAGGAATTTCGCATTCCACTTTCAGAGTATATGGTTTTCCGTGCCCCTCGGGCATTTGTATATACTGTGCTAACTTAAGTATTTTTGTAAGAGTTTTGGTTTGTGCTTAGTACCCTGTCCTCATAAAAAGTACAGGGCTGTTGTGATCTTTAAATAAATAACTGTTTATTTTCATAACACTTGTGTGGTGTCCTTTCACTTGGTATTCAAGGGGTATATGTGTGGTAAACAGCTGGCTTAACGCGCCCTCTCGAGTCTTTAGCCTTAGACTGCTCGTATCCACGCTACTAGGATAGCTGGTCTATAAGGTTGACTTACAACCAATCATCAATAAGGGTTGCTGGACTGATACAGAGTGTTCACTAGAATAGTGAGCACTGCATATCAGGCCACCTTCTCACATTGGTGAGCAGCGGTTGGGATTTGAGCTTGCTGTTGTTTTACCACACGTATCCTAAGAATATCTTGTTGAAAGATCACATAAGTACTGTTAGGTACACATAACTAAAGCTTAGAATACTCTGAGTTCTACTGAACCAGCTGTTGTAGCTCCTCAAGGCTTAGCACACCTTGGCTGCAACTCTTAGCAAGGGATCAGTAGGTAAACACATAGTGTAGGTAGGTGCATCACTTACACCACACTAGAAACAGTATGTCGGACAAAGGAGGAAACACTGAGGTTCCCCTTGTGTCAGTTGACCCTCCACAGGTCATCCCTTCAAGATATACTGCGCTTAGCTTCCATGAGTTACGACAAGTGTGTACCTCTAGGAAGATTAAGCAGGGGTCTAACCCCACAACTGCCTTTCTGATTGGTCTCTTAGAGACTCATGATGCAAGGAGGGCTGGTAACCCAGACCCTTCTAATTCAGATGGCAACATGCCCTCCTTACAGGGTCCCTTTGATGCCCAGGACCATCCTCTTCAGGAAGCAGATGATGCTGATGATGAGGATGATGATTTGGTATCAGGGGATGAGGCAGAAAAGGAACAGGTAGAAGTCAGCAGACTAACCAGGTCCAACTTAAGCAGACATGAGATGGGCACTAGGGGACCCTTGGGGCCACTCTCAGGTCAGCTTAACATTGGGAATGGACGAGATAGATCTCTATCAAGAGGCTCTATCAGATCCCTTCATACCAATGGCTCTCAACGTTCCTCTCAAAGGGGAATGACATCTCCCCAGAGGAGAATGTATGAAGCTAAGGAAAAGGCAGCCAATCTGAGGATTGAAAGGGAAGAACTTGCCCTGGCCAAAGAGAGGCTTGCCTTTGCTAGAGAGCAACAATTGAGTGGGACAGTCCCCACTGGTGGCAGCATTGTACCTAGCAATAGGGAAAGGAGTTTTGATACAAAACACCTTGGTAAGATAGTGCCCCCCTTTAAACAAGGGGATGACATCCACAAATGGATTACTGCTTTGGAGAGGGCCTGCACTGTGCAAGGTGTTCCCCCAAGTCAGTGGGCAGCTATCTTGTGGCTCTCCTTTGAGGGTAAAGGAAGAGACAAGCTCCTCACCACAAGGGTGGAGGATGCTAATGATTACCAAGTCTTGAAAAATGCACTGGTTGATGGGTTTGGCCTAACCACTGAGCAGTACAGGGTGCTGTTCAGGGATACCCAGAAAACTCAGTCTCAAGATTGGGCTGACTTTGTAGATTGTGCCACTAAGGCTTTTGAGGGCTGGTTGCTGGGCAGTAAGGTTACTGATTATAAAGGATTGTACAATTTGATGATGAGAGAGCAAATTTTAAACAATTGTCAGAACCAGTTGTTGCATCAGCATCTTGTTGACTCAGATCTGACCTCTCCCCAAGAATTGGGAAAGAAGGCAGACAGATGGGTTAGAACAAGAGTTAAACAGAACCAGGGCCAGAATCAAGGTGGTCAGAAGAAAGCAGACCAGAAGGGTAAGGATTCGAAAGGGGAACAAAATGACCAGAAGTCTTCGACAGGTCCCCAACAACCCAAAGAGGGTGGGGGTCAGGCTCCCCAAAAGAAGAAAGAAGGCCAATCTAAAAGGTGGTGCCAATACTGCAAAAGTAAAACTCACTGGTTTAGTGAGTGCACCAAGAAAGGAGGAGGGCAGACTCCTGCCACTGCAGCCCCTAAGGCACCTGTGCCCCCTAGTACAGCCAGCAGTGGTAGTGCACCTCCCAAGGGTTTAGTAGGGTTAACCCTGGGTTCTGAGGGGAGTGACAACTTAGTTGGCACCCTCACTCAGGCTGTCCTTGTCAGTACAGGGGATATGGATATGTCCCCTGACATAAGTCCCAATACTTTGGGCAAATACAGACAGACACCTTTTATTAATGGAAAAATGGCTCAGGCCTATAGGGACACTTGTGCCAGTGTCACAATGGTGACACCTAGCTTTGTGGACCCTGGACAGATCATGCCAGGTACAGAATTCCTGGTGACCAATGCAAGCAATGTCACTACCAATCATAGTATGGCAATTGTAGCTTTCTCCTGGGGAGGGGTAACTGGCCAAAAGAAGGTTGTAGTTAGTTCAGACCTCCCAGTGGATTGTTTGTTGGGCAATGATTTGGAGTCATCACAATGGTCAGAAGTGGAGCAGAGGACTCATCTGGAAATGTTAGGTTTGCCAGCACATGTGTTTGCTGTGACTAGGTCACAGGCCAGAAGATGCCCCACTGAACAGGTGCTGGATCCTGGAACAATGGACCAGACACCTTCCAAGAAAAAGAGCAGTAGGGTTAAGGCTGTGCCTTCCCCCTTGCCCCAGGTTGTGGATCAAGTCTCAGAGGAGGCTGACCTGCAGGAATTGAGGGAAACTGAGCCTAGAGAGTTTGAACTTGATCAAGTTGAATTCTTGGGTTCAGGGGGACCCTCAAGGGAAGACCTGGGGAAGGACCAGTTAGGCTGCCCTTCTCTTGAACCCCTCAGACAGCAGGCTGCTGCTGAGGCTGCTGGGAACGCCACAGGTACCCACAAGGTATACTGGGAAGATGGACTCCTGTACACTGAGTCAAGAGACCCCAAGCCTGGCATGACCAGGAGGCTGGTTGTACCCTTGTCTCAGAGAGGTTTCCTACTTACCTTGGCCCATGAGATTCCCTTAGCAGGACACTTAGGCCAGACAAAGACTTGGGACAGGCTTGTCTCACACTTTCACTGGCCTCACATGAATGAGGATACCAAGGAGTTTTGTCGCTCCTGTGTCACTTGCCAAGCCAGTGGTAAGTCAGGTGGCACAACAAAGGCCCCCCTTATACCAATGCCTGTGGTGGGGGTGCCCTTTGAAAGAGTGGGGATTGACATTGTTGGTCCAATGGAACCCCAGACAGCATCAGGGCACAAGTTTATACTGGTGGTAGTGGATCATGCCACCAGGTATCCTGAAGCTATTCCACTTAGGACCACCACAGCCCCTGTGGTGGCAAGGGCCCTAGTTGGAGTGTTCTCCAGAGTGGGCTTCCCTAAGGAGGTTGTCTCTGACAGAGGTGCAAACTTCATGTCAAGCTATTTAACTGCTATGTGGAAGGAGTGTGGTGTCAATTACAAATTCACTACACCCTATCACCCACAATGCAATGGGCTTGTTGAAAGGTTCAACAGGACCCTAAAAGGGATGATTCATGGACTACCTGAAACACTCAGGCGTAGATGGGATGTCCTGATGCCCTGCCTTCTGTTTGCTTACAGAGAGGTCCCACAAAAGGGGGTTGGCTACAGCCCTTTTGAACTTTTGTATGGGCATCCTGTGAGAGGCCCCTTGTGTTTGGTGAAGGAAGGATGGGAGAGACCTCTCAAAAAGCCTGCAACCAACATAATGGACTATGTACTTGGTCTCCGCTCCAGGATGGCTGAGTATATGGAGAAGGCATCAGAAAACCTTAAGGCCAGTCAAGAACTTCAAAAAGCTTGGCATGACCAAAAGGCTGTCCTGACTGTTTATCAGCCTGGACAGAAGGTGTGGGTGCTGGAGCCAGTGGCCCCAGCAGCACTCAAAGACAAATGGTCTGGGCCCCACACAATCCTTGAGCAAAAGGGAGAGGTCACCTACCTGGTGGACCTTGGAACTCCCAGGAGTCCCCATAGGGTACTCCATGTCAACAGGCTCAAAGCATATGTCGACAGGAAGGACATGAGCTTGCTCATGGCCATAGATGAGGGACAGGAGGAAGAGAGTGACCCTCTCCCAGACCTGCTCACTCAGAATCCTGACGATGGGTCAGTAGATGGTGTTGTCTTTTGTGGCAGCCTCTCTGAACATCAGCAGAAAGACTGTAAACAGGTTCTTCAGTCTTTCAGACGTATGTTCTCTCTGACACCCAGTCAGACCAATTGGTGCACCCATGAGGTTGACACTGGTGACAGCCTGCCAGTCAAGAGTAAAATCTACAGGCAGCCTGATCATGTTAGAGACTGCATAAAAACTGAAGTGCAGAAAATGTTGGAATTGGGAGTCATTGAACCCTCAGATAGCCCTTGGGCTAGTCCAGTAGTTCTAGTGCCAAAGCCTCACACCCAAGATGGTAAGAGAGAGATGAGGTTTTGCGTAGACTACAGGGGTCTCAATGCAGTCACTAAGACTGATGCCCATCCAATACCAAGGGCAGATGAACTTATAGATAGATTGGCTTCTGCCAACTACTTAAGTACATTTGACTTAACAGCTGGGTATTGGCAAATCAGGTTAGCTGAGGATGCCAAGCCCAAAACAGCATTTTCAACCCCTGGTGGGCATTATCAATTTGTGGTAATGCCCTTTGGTCTGAAAAATGCACCTGCCACCTTCCAAAGGTTGGTGAATCAAGTCCTTACTGGGCTGGATGACTTCTGTGCAGCATATCTAGATGATATTGCTGTCTTTAGCTCCACCTGGGAGGATCACCTGGTCCACCTGAGGAAAGTGTTAGAGGCTCTGCAAGCAGCAGGCCTCACTATCAAGGCCACCAAGTGCCAGATAGGGCAGACACAGGTTGTATACCTGGGCCACCTTGTAGGTGGAGGCCAGGTTCAGCCACTGGAGAGCAAAATACAGTCAATCAGGGACTGGGCTCCTCCAACCACCCAGACTCAGGTTCGAGCTTTCTTGGGCCTGACTGGATACTACAGAAAATTTGTCAGGAACTATGGTTCCATTGTGACACCATTAAATGAACTGACAAGTAAAAAAATGCCAAAAAAGGTTCAGTGGACAGCAGGCTGTCAAAAAGCATTCGATGACCTAAAGCAGGCCATGTGCACAGCACCTATCCTTAAGAGTCCAGACTACTCCAAACCATTCATTGTCCAAACAGATGCTTCTGAGTTGGGTGTGGGAGCTGTTCTTTCTCAACTGAATTTTGATGGTCAGGATCAGCCCATTGCTTTTATAAGCAGAAGGCTGACCCCCAGAGAGAAGAATTGGTCAGCTATTGAGAGGGAGGCCTTTGCTGTGGTTTGGGCCCTGAAGAAGCTGAGGCCATACTTGTTTGGCACTCACTTCAAGATTCAGACCGACCATAAGCCCCTCTTGTGGCTAAATCAGATGAAGGGTGAAAACCCCAAACTGCTTAGGTGGTCCATTTCCCTACAGGGGATGGACTTTACAGTGGAACATAGACCTGGTACTGATCATGGCAATGCCGATGGGCTCTCCAGATATTTCCACTTAGAACAAGAAGACTCACCTGGTCAAGGTTAGCTTATTGTCCCAAAGTTTGGGGGGGGGTCATGTAGGAGAGTAGGGTCTGCAATCCTATGATCACCCAGATTTTTTTGCTTTTGTTTCACTGGTTTACGACTTTCTCTGGCTGTGGGCCTGCCAATCAGACCCACAGCCTGGCTGTTCTCTTTCTAAATTACCTCATGTACCCTAGGTGCATCTACCAATTGGTACTGGGCCACCTTATCAGACCCTGTAACTCAGGGCATAGGTGTACCCAGGGCTGCCAGGGGCTGCAGCACGTATTGTGCCACCCCTGGCTGGCCTCCTAAATTTGACACAACTGGCTGCATGACAGCTGGGGCAAAGTCGTGTAATCACCCTTTGCTGTAGGTGTAGTATACCTATACCTAACCCTAAAATGGACACACAGATTCCTATCAGTCACTCCTATGGCAGGCCTTGACAATCCTGAAGGCAGAGTGCTTGGAATCGTGTGAGATGGTGCTCTGGCATGAGCTGAGCCTGTCTGCAGCTTGCGGAATCAAGTCCTAATAGCTGTTCCATGATATCGCATACCATATACTCTTAAGTGCATTATAATCCTCGCGGTTAAATGCTATCTTTGGTATTGCTTTATCAAAACATGTCGAGTAAGGTGTCATACGAATTGGAATACTAACCCCTCGCCAATTCTGGCGACGGGGTTAGCATTCCACCCTTCTAGAGGGACACGACATGTATGTAACTGTGAACCCCGGTTAAAGTTAACTGAAGCCTCAGCTCCACAAAATGGATGCTGCCACCACAGACACGAGTCTGACCCCCTGCAGCTGGGAGTCCTTCCAGCGAGGGGAGCCTGGACAAAGGGTTTCCTGTCAGGGGCGGTGCTAGCACCGTCCCAGACATGGTTTTGTGTATCCTGGGTAGGCAGGGCTTTACAGGAAGGTGACTGCTGAGTGGCACCCCGGTGCTCACTACGCATAGGCCGGTCTGAACCAGTTCCAGGGGCACACCAGCCCCTGGCCTGGGGAAGTCCGGCATGGCTGAGGGGTGTAACCACCCCCCACCTAGTCCCACCCATAGGCAGGACCTAGTCACCGGGTCAGCCCCCTTTTCTAGTATAAAGATGGGAGCGGGCCCCCTGTTAAAATTAGATCATCTTTGGAATCAAGATACCACTTTCTTCGAAAGGACTTCACGATTTCTTCTTCAAGATTCTCCCTTGTGGCTAAGGAGTAGTCACCCTGCATCCGCAGGCACCATCCTAAAGAACACTGCGGTCTGCTGCAAGTCCTTCATCACGAATCCGACGACCCAGCTCGACGAGACCCGGCTTCCCTGGCACCTCTGACCTCTACTCACCTCTACAGCCCAGCTGAGAACCGTGAGTGCGACGAGACCTCAAGGGACCGACGATCGCCAAGACTGCACGACATCTTTACTGCAAGCCCACCGTGTCCTCCACTGGTGAGTGCTTTGGGGTCCGAGAAGCCCCGACCCTGCGCAGCTCCAGCACCCAAGATCAGCCCCCCTGCATCTCCACGATCTGCGTGGGGCCCTTCTGCTGTTTGCTGTGCACCGCGTTGTTTGGCTACTAGCCGGCTGGCTTGTGGCCCTCTGAACGACGCCCAACGACTTCACGACTGCTGGTCTAGTTGCTCCAGGCTGGCCTTTGCTTCCTTCTTCAAGAGAGGCACCCCGGACCCTCCTGGTCCACTCCAGACGCCATTTTAGGTCCACCGCGTGGGCTTGAATTTGCCAAGGCTTTGTTGCCCAATCCTGGGTCCAGCGACGCCGACAGCTTCTATCTTCGTGGGACAGCTCGATCCTCCATCCTGGTCGCCGACAACGCCTCCTGGTCCGTGAGATCTTCGAGTCAAGCGTCACCCACTCACCTAGTCGAGGTGGCTACCATCCGGTGCCCTCCTGGTGCCCACTGACTACTGGCTAGTAGTCTCGAACTTGGTCCCCTCTGCTTTCAGGTGTCATCTATCTTCAAGATCCAGGCTTGGATCCGACTGAACTTTCTTCACTGGTCACCGGCCAGCATCTTTTCTTCCGGCTCCTGGTCCGTCTACGAGGGTTCCCGACGTCTTTTCAGACCTATGCAGCTGCAGCCCCTGGGCTAGGTAACTTCGGCATTTCGGTGCCCCAGCATAGCCTCACTATCCAAGGGTCAGAATCTACTTTCGTTTTCTCCCTACCAGGTCGGGTTCGCCCGAGAACACTAACTTTCTAATTCCTAGCTACCATAGACTTTTGTCCCGCATCTCGCGTGAGAGTGCACACACTGCACCCGAGTCCCCTAGGCCTCCTAGACATAATCTAACGATTCCCTAGTCAAGTCCTAGCGATTCCAAAAGCTATTAGTACTGTACTTACCTGCTAGGAATTTCGCATTCCACTTTCAGAGTATATGGTTTTCCGTGCCCCTCGGGCATTTGTATATACTGTGCTAACTTAAGTATTTTTGTAAGAGTTTTGGTTTGTGCTTAGTACCCTGTCCTCATAAAAAGTACAGGGCTGTTGTGATCTTTAAATAAATAACTGTTTATTTTCATAACACTTGTGTGGTGTCCTTTCACTTGGTATTCAAGGGGTATATGTGTGGTAAACAGCTGGCTTAACGCGCCCTCTCGAGTCTTTAGCCTTAGACTGCTCGTATCCACGCTACTAGGATAGCTGGTCTATAAGGTTGACTTACAACCAATCATCAATAAGGGTTGCTGGACTGATACAGAGTGTTCACTAGAATAGTGAGCACTGCATATCAGGCCACCTTCTCACACTCCGTATTGTCCGGATTGAGTTTTAATTGATTTTGGTTTATTCAGTTCCTGATGAAAGTCATGGTGGACCGGAAGGTCTCCATGGTGCTGGGTGAAGAATCAATAGTAAAAACAAGCTGGAGGTCATCAGCGTAATTAAAAATTACTACTTCTCTCTTACGAAGATCTAAGATCAGTGGCAAGATTAAAAAGGAGCGGGGAGCACGGACTCGTTTCAGCCTCTGTAAACTTATCGGCCTCCTCAGGACGATGGCAAAGAAACAATAATCCTCTGGTTCAAGGTGCAAGCTTGCACACAAGTGATAGTGAAGAAAGGGACCGGTATATCTGATTGACTCAGGCTTTTGTCAACGGACCGGGAGGCGGTTGTTACTTTTGAAATTCAATTCTACTGGGAAAGACTGACCATCACGAGAGGGAAGGGAGTCCAATTCGAACCTTAGCGCCCATTAGGCGCCATCGAGGCGCAGCTAGAGGTCTATCAGTTATAAGACCATGACAGAACCCGCGGATTATTGTACCTTTGCCCTCGTCCTGAGGAGGCCGATAAGTTTACAGAGGCTGAAACGTGTCCGCGTGGACGATACTTCTACGGAGGAGTCCTTCTGGTAAATTAAAAAGAGTTTTTTACAATAGTACATTGGTGACACTAGACAGCGGAAATAGAGTTGTGTTGCCTCTGTGTACATACCTTTGGGCTACCTTCAGTGGACTGCCTTAAATAATTAGGCAGACAGCAAATAGACTTGGTAACATTATGTTGTGTTCATTTATGTTTTGATGTATGTATAACCTTTTTTATTATGTATAATTGTTTATTATCTTCAGTTGAAGATCGGTCCCAATATGTATGTGTGCCCCATATCAACTTTGGCAATCTAGATTTGTAGGACTGTTGAACTACTAGTGAGGGTAATTGATTGTTCCCGACACTTTAATAAAAATTGCATATCTATTCCTCTGTATCATTGTTTTTTTATATCTCAGTGTCCACTGCTGTGGAAGCTGAACGCAATCACGCTAGGCCTTCGCCCCTGGATGCATGATGCCCTCAGTGTCCGCTGTGGAAGCTGAACTCAATCACCGAGGGCCTTCGTCTCTGCTTGCGTGACTCCCTCAGTGCCCGCTGCAGAAGCTGAACGCGATTACGCGGGCCTTCTCCCCTGGATGCGTGATTCCCTCACTGGCCTCTGCTGAAGGTGAAAGCGATCACGCGGGCCTCCGCCCCTGGATGCGTGATCTCATCACTGTCTGCTGAGGAAGCTGAACGCATCATGCGGGCCTTCACCCCTGGATGCGTGATTCCCTCAGTGTCCGCTGCGGAAGCTGAACACGATCACGCGGGCCTTCGCCCCTGCAAGCGTGACACCCTCAGTGTCCGGTGCAGAAGCTGAATGCGGTTACGCATGCCTTCTCCCCTGGATGCTTGATCCCCTCACTGTCCGCTGCAGAAGGTGAACGCGATCACGCGGGCCTTCGCCCCTGGATGCGTGATTCCATCAGTGTCCACTGCGGAAGCTGAACGCGATCACTGCGGGCCTTTGCCCCTGGATGCGTGATCCCCTCAGTGTCCGCTGCGGAAGCTGAACGCAATCACGCGAGCATCCGCCCCTGGTTGCGTGATCCCCTCACTTTCCACTGATGAAACCGAACTCAATCACGCGGGCCTTCGCCCCTTGATGCGTGATCTCCTCACTGTCCGCTGATGGAAGCTGAACGCGATCACTCCGGGCCTTCGCCCCTGGATGCGTGACTCCCTCAGTGTCTTCTGCAGAAGCTGAACGCAATCACGCGGGCTTCGCCTCTGGATGCGTGATCCCCTCAGTGTCCGCTGCGGAAGCTGAACGCGATCATGCGGGCCTTTGCCTCTGGATGCGTGATCCCCTCAGTGTCCGCTGCGGAAGCTGAACGCGATCACGCGGGCCTTCGGCCCTGGTTGCGTGATCCCCTCACTTTCCACTGAAGAAGCTGAACGCGATCACTCGGGCATTCGCCCCTGGATGCGTGATCCCCTCAGTGTCCGCTGCGGAAGCTGAACACGATCACTCCAGGCCTTCGCCCCTGGATGCGTGACTCCCTCAGTGTCTTCTGCAGAAGCTGAACGCGATCACATGGGCCTTCGCCCCTGGATGTGTGATCCCCTCAGTGTCCGCTGCGGAAGCTGAACGGGATCGCGCGGGCCTTCGCCCCTGGATGCGTGATCCCCCCCGCTGTCCACTGAGGAAGCTGAACGCGATCACGCGGGCCTTCGCCTCTGGTGTGACTGAGCCAAGGAGATACCTTGACAACTGCGATGTTGGGAGGAGTGCGTTCATTAGAAGTCGTGGTGCTTGAAGGCTAGTGAGAAGAGTTTGAGGTTGGCACCGTTTAAAGAATAACTGATGATATTCATGTCAGATGATCAGTGTGTTAAAACTATTAGGAGCACACAAATCCTGAAATATTGACGCTATTGAGTTCAGAGCAAGTACCCCCCTGACCCCCCTCATAGATTCAGCTGCTGTGTCCCTGGCACAATGGGGATCTCTGGATAGATGTGTGCAGTCCCACGTGAAGGGGGTTGTTTCAGCTGTGCACTCAAGTGATGGGGTGGACATCTGGGCGCTCCAGTGATGGGGGGTGTCATCTGTGCACTCCAGTGATGGGGGGGTGTCACCTGTGCACTGCAGTGATGAGGGGGGGCGTCATCTGTGCACTCCAGTGATGGGGGTGTCATCTGTGTGCTCGAGTGATGGAGGGGTCGTTTGTGCACTCTAATGATGGGGGGGGGGGGAGTGCTCTGTGCCCTCCATTGTTTGGGCGGGGGTGTCATCTTTGCACTGCAGTGATGGGGGCTGCCATCGGTGCACTCCAGGGATGGGGGAAGGGGGATGTGTCATCTGTGCGCTCGGTGATGGGGATGTGTGCCATTTGCGAACTCCAGTGATGGGGTAGGTGGGGGGCTGACATCGGTGCACTCCAGTGATGGGGGTATCGTCTGTGCACTCCAGTGATGTGGGTGTAATCTGTGCACTGCATTGATGGGGTGTAATCTGTGCACTCCAATGATGGAGTGTAATCTGTGCAATGCATTGATGGGGCTGACATTAGTGCACTCCAGTGATGGGGGGAGGGGACATCTGTGCATTCCAGTGATGGGGATGTGTCATCTGTGCACTCCAGTGATGGGGGTGTGACATCTGTGCACTCAAGTGATGGGGTGGGGGTGTCGTCTGAGCACTCCAGTGATGGGGGGGGGAGACATCTGTGCATTCCCGTGATGGTGTGTCATCTGTGCGCTCCAGAGATGGGGGTGTGCCATCTGTGCACTTCGGTGATGGGGTTTCATCTGTGCGCTCCAGTGATGTGGAGTGTCATCTGTGCACTCCGGTGATGGGGAGGGGGGGGGAACTCGGTGCACTCAAATGATGGGGGTGAAATCTGTGCACTCCAGTGATGGGGGGTGTCATCTGTGCACTACAGTGATAGGGGAAGGGGGGTCATCTGTGCGCTCTCGTGATGGTGGGTGTCTTCTGTGCACTCCAGTGATGGGTGGGGGGGGGTCATCTGTGCACTCCAGTGATGGTGGGTGTCTTCTGTGCACCCCCGTGACTGGTGGGGGTGTATTCTGTGCTCTCCAGTGATGGGGGTGTGTTATGTGTGCACTCCAGTGATGGGGGGGGGGGAGCAGGGCTTTAAGTGGGATGAAAAACCAGGGGGGTCTCTCAAAGGGGCGTGGGCAGTGTAATTAGGGGTGTGGCCTTAAAACACTTACGCTAAAAATCTGTTCACCATAGTGTGCCGCCCCACTTGTATTTGGCTGTTTCTGTCATTGCATCCAGATATTTGATACAACAAGTAACATCATACTTACAACAAGTAAGGACTATTGGCTTTGTCACAGTTTATTGGTTGCATAAGATAAATAAGCTGCAGCTATGGCTTCTATATAATATTGAAAACGATTCCAATTAAAGCCCTGGTGACCCTACCAATTTCAAAAGACCTTTATTCGAATTGCATAAAATTCATAAAAGCAACATACAATAAAACAGTCCCATAATCTCTTTTACAGATCTATTTACAATAGTTAGAATTTGTTGCAGCTCTCATACATCAAATATAGGCGGGCTTTCCATCGTTTTACGTGCACGAGTTATCAATCTCAAAAAAGTGCTGGTGCGAAAAACCAATTCATCGGTGTCAAGAGAAATCAACATTAGATAAGAATCCCTTAAAGAAAGGAGTCTACGTTTTCTAAAATATGATGATAAAAACCATTTAATATACTTTAAATAAAATTTACAGAAATATAGGAAATGCAGATCATGTTGTGTACTTATCCCGTCACAAGGGCATGGTTTGAAATGTGATGTCTGATGGTAACCCAAGGGGAAACACAATAAAAATTTGACAGTGCCTGCCCTTAAACGGAACAGCAACGATCTTTCCCAGTTGGTCATGGGGAGGGTAAGATTTAGTGGGAGTGGTTGCCTAATCAAGTCATTCCCCATGTTAGTCACAACTGATGATTTGAGTAATTCCTTTTCCATTCTTTCGGAATTATAAAGTGCATATAGTGTGTGTTTTAGCTTATTCTTGTCTTTAAGCTCTATTTTGGATGGGTCAGAGAAAAGGTCCCCCCTACCCACAGCACACAGGGTCTTAGAAACTCTCGCGAGCCAGGGAATTGCTAAACCCTTTTCACAGCTAAGACAATCATTTATGATGTCCTGTGTAAGGGCAGCTGAGTTATTCTTCTAGATCTTGAGTCAGAACAAAGCTGGTCTGGACCTGATAAAATCACACACATGGGGCCAGATTTAGTTCATTATGACAAATGAACTCAGAAGAAGAGATTGGGGCACCCAAGATCTTTCTACTGATAAGCGTGGCTCAAATCCACCCGAGTGACTTACCGCACTCACCTATAATTACCATATAGGAAGTCAGCCGGACAGTGGAGAAGAATAAACAAAAGTCTTTATTAGGCCAAACAACACTCATATGAGAGGGCCCTGTCCGACCTCACTCCTAGGAGTGCGAACGAGAGGACTGACTCTCTGCATCACAGCAATACATTATAATGCAATACAGTAACGAGGGGTACGCCCCTTGTGGAAAATTACTGAGCCCCGGACCATGAAACAATGCTCTCATAGAGCAGGCATCTGCACCTGCGAGGGATACATTATTATCTCTACTCAAGGCCATGGAGCTGGGCTTCGGCGTCTCCGGGCATGAGAATATTACTGATAAGGGGGCTCGTTAGTTTCGGCCACAGTAAACTAAGAAATGAAAACTGCTGTCTTAGTACATTTCTGTATTCCTGCGGGAGGGGCATATGAGCGAGCAGGGTCCGCAGACACAGAGAGTTACACAAAATGGTGGCACACAGGCTAAGCTAAGAAACTAATATGATCACACGTACATTTGAATATAAAAAGAAGTAAGAATAATAATTCAGCATAGGTGCATATATGAATTACATTAGTTAGTCATATGATGCTAACTCGTACATCATCATAGGGTAATTAGAGTATCGAAAAGTGAATTCTATCAGACCCTCCTTTTAGCATCATTGGCTAACTATAGCCTCATTTATTTGCAAAAGGTAGTGCCGACATCCAGTCTAGGGGTAAGACTTCATATCTTAGTCTAGAACATCTTCCGCAATAAACATTAACCAACTTGCATCAGCCGGAATTTCAGTGATCATGGAAGTGGTATATTGACCAGGTAACTTCTTTTTAGGACGTATGTTTGCAGCACACATTGAACAACATGGAGGGAGGCAATATATGCAAAGGCAGCAAGACAGAATTACACTCACCACTCCAACCAAACCCATCAATATTTTCCAACCCCAGGAAGAGAAGGCACCCCAGAGCCCCCCTTGTAGAGACCATGTCCCATTATCTTGGTGTAGTTCAGTCGCTAATCTATGCAATTTTTGTACTGCCAAGTTAACAGTCGGGCGGAGTCAGGGATGTAAACGCAACAAGACGTCCCGATGACGCGACAGGCCCCGCCCCTATCAGCTAGTATGACGTCAAGGACCATCCTGTTCTGGATCGTGAATAATCTCATAGCCTGAACCTCAACAGATATGTTAGTCGTAATGTCAGCCTCAGTTAAAACCACTTTTTCCATTACCCTAGACAGTCGTCTAATAGCTCTACTGTTGAATATAGGGCCCCAGAAAGGAAGCAAACCCTTCGAAAAATCAGTCCATTGTTGGTATGAGGTGTCCGTCTGATCCACGTCATCTACCTGTAGTTCCCTCCTTTTACGCTGCTCTAGCGGCTGTTCCTGAGGACTGGGGAATCGTCGATGAGTTTTATGGTAATCAGAGGGAGCCACATACACAGGAGGAATCATATAGGCCAGGTAGCACACCCCACCCCAACCCTCGGGCAACCATAAGTATCCATTTTCACCGCAAACAAAATAGACACTGGGTGGGGCAATCAAAGAGGGGCTAACGAGCAGGCGTATTGAAGCAGTCACATTACAAGAGCTATTACCAACTTTTATGGGACCCCTTCCCTCTATACAGAAAAATGGAGAAGGACCCACCACAGCCAGGGGTATCAAAGACTTGGAGCTGTCGTTACTCTTTGGGGGATGCCTATAAGACAAAGTGGCGTTCAATTTCATGAAACTATCCCTAAGTCGATCAGTATCATTAGGTGTCAAGAATCGACCCAACTTTTTCTCACATGTCTCTATAAAAGTCTGGTCAAAACGTCCGTCAGTATATATTCGTCCAAGGGAAGCTGAAGGCAAAGGCCGCACTCGCATTGTCATTGTCCACCCCCTATTCTGCAGGCGTGGAGTCAGAGAATCTGGCTGCTGGAAATATTTAACAAGACCTATAAGAGTATACCACCCCACACAACTATTCACTGGCGTTAAAGGGAGAGCGAGGAATCTATCTTTTTTATAGGCAGCAGAAGGTAAAAGCCCGCAAACCCAACAATCTGTCAAGTTGGTAGTGGCGTGTGCATGGTGCAAAGTCTTAATGAAAACATTGTCCTTATAGTTTTTTCTCATCATTCTCTCACCATAATCAACAGTGACCATATTATGTTCTGGAACAGCGGTGGGTGTGGGTGCAAAAACATGAACGGGATAATGTTTATCTAGAAAAAACAGTATTCCAAGAGTCACTAGAAAGGCAATCAAAATGACAATTATAACCACTATTTTTCCCTTTCGGGGAAGAGCCAACCAGGGGGAATCAGGCTCAGGTCTCGGGGGAGCTGCAAAGGGCTGCTCCTCATCAGGAATGGGCCGCCCAAAGGGATACATTCTGTATACTCTTAGCACCAAAAATCAAAAATAAAAATAAAAATCACACTACTACTAAAAAATAGTCCCAGACAATCCTCAACCGGCCGAAGGGGTTCTTCAACCCTTTAAAAAGGGATCTTCTCCCTGTGTCCTTCAAAGCCTCACAGGCAGGCTTTTACCGTCCATACCTAATTCCACCGTTGGTGTTCAACAATTTGAAACGAGGGAAGCACTTAATTTGGGCCCCGCACCACTCTATAGTCTCAAAGAACACAATCGTCGGCTAAACACCAGGGCTCTTACAAGTCCATCCCTGCCACTAAATCTTCTTTATTCAGAATGTCCACTAAGCCCTTCTTCCAGTGTTTAGTCCATCACATTTCAGCACTATTTCTTATTTTCTTCGGGGCCTCAAATTATAGCGAGTGCTCCCTGGCACTTCGGGATCAGTAAACAAAGCAGGTGTATCAGTGGCAGATGCTGGACTTTCTGGTGTCTCCTCACTAGCAACAAGGGGAGTGGTAGAGCTCACAGTATTCTCAATTCCGCTTCGCTCTTCTCCAATCAGTGAAGCATCCGAGAAAGGAACATACCTCGGGATATGTTCATGTTCTTCATCAGCAATGCCATCCTTTACCCATTGATCATAGGGCAACGGGAGCGGGACCCTCTTCACATGTGAGGCATGGGTCCACGCCTTCCTTCCGTCGACCCGAAGTGCAGTACGCGTGGTGAGAAGCACCTGGCGCGGCTCTGACCACCTCGGCTCCAGACAAGACTTCCGCTGGTATCTTCTGACTACCACCCAGTCCCCTGGGTGGATGGTGTGTCCAGGCCCCTCCGGCAACGGCTTCAGAGTGTCTGCTACCTGCTGATGAATAGAACGAAGATCTTTAGTCAAAGCATACAGATAATCTGTCAACAAAGGGTAAGGAATTTCTGTAAAACATTTAGGTCGGGGCACTCCCCAGATATTGGCCGGGCGGCCAAATACCACCTCGTGCGGGGAGACGCCCATTTTTGCATTTACAGTGACTCTCGTGGAAAGCAAAGCCAAGGGAAGTGCGTCTGGCCAACGGAGACCTGTACTCTCACATATTTTGGCCATTTTCAACTTGAGTGTGCCGTTAAACCGTTCCACCAGTCCTGCCGCCTGAGGATGCAAGGCTGAGTGGAACTTCTGGGTGATGTGTAGACCTTTGCATATATTTTTCACTAATTCAGCATTAAAGGATGTGCCATTATCACTCCAGATCACCCTAGGTAATCCGAAGCGGGAAAAATACTCTTTGATCAACATTTTAGCAGTAGAAATTGCTGTACAATCCTTCGTAGCATATGCCTCCACCCACCTACTAAAAGCACATACGACTACAAGGACATATTTCAAATTATTGACCCTTTCCATTTCGATGTAGTCCATCTGGATCACCTCGAAAGGGAAAGAAGGGGGTGCAAAGTTTCCAGTTGGGACAGGAGTACCCTTTCCAGGATTGTGTCTCAAACACACCATACACTGACGAACCAAATTGGTGGCCATCTTAGAGATATTTTTATTGCTCCAAACCGGGTCTAACAATTTGCAGATACCCTTGGCACTCACATGGGCAGGCCCATGTGCCATCGTCACTACTGGAAGGACATACACATTCGGTAACATCCATCGTCTCTTGTCTGTCACATCTGTCCAACATTCATCCGCATCCAGTCGTCCCTGCCCATCCTTCCATGCTCTCAATTCCTCATCCGTCGCTTTGCCTTGTATGTTCTTGACACTCTGTACCGTGTCTGCGAACATATGAACATCTGGGACCCATCTTGCTGGTCCTGCCACAAACATTCGTGGTAATTTTTCTCTAGCAGTCTCCTTTGCTGTTTCATCGGCGAAAGCGTTGCCTCGCCCTATATCGTCCACTATTGTCTTGTGTGCGCTACATTTTATCACAGCCAATCTTTTGGGTAATGTCAGGGCCGTTAACAGTCGTAATATCAGGGGGCCATGTTGGATGCGTTGTCCATGAGAAGTCAGGAATCCCCGTTCTGCCCAAAGTCGCCCATAATTATGAGCCACGCCAAAGGCGTATTGGCTGTCAGTATAAATGTTCACATCCAACCCCTCACTCAACTCACATGCTCTCAGTAAGGCAATAATCTCGGCAGCCTGGGCAGAATTGTAAGGTATTCTAGAAGTCTCTACCACCGTCTGTAATGTTGTTATTGCATATGCTGCTGTCGATGTACCGTCTGGTAATTTAAAACAGGATCCATCAACATACAATTCCCCGTCTGGTTCTTCCATGGGCCTGTCTGTCAGATCCACCCTCCCCTTTGTCTCTTCTTCAGTCCTATACAGACAGTCATGTATGTCATCATCATTTGTGTCAGTATCTGTGGGGATAGGTAACAAGGTGGCGGGGTTCAATGTGGCACACCTTTTAATTGTTACATGGGGTGCAAAAAGAGTCATCTCGTAACCCGTCAGACGAGCGCTTGTTAAATGCTGCGTCTGTGTCCTGTTCAACAAAATATCCACAGCATGCGGTACCATTACTGTGAGGTCTGATCCCAGCACGAGCCCTGCCGATTGTCTTATGGAGACCGCAGCAGCCGCTGTGGCTCTCAAACAGCTCGGCAGCGCTCTTGCCACATTATCAAGCATGGCGGAAAAATACGCGCATGGTCTCTGCTTTCCCCCAAAACACTGAGTTAAGACAGACAACGCGCAACCTTCCGCCTCGTGCACGTAAAGAACAAAAGGCTTCTGGTAATCAGGTGTTCCAAGAACTGGCGCAGAACACAAAGACGTTTTTAGTGACTCAAACGCTTCCTGACATGCGGGGGTCCAGGGTAGGGGCTCGCGCACTTCCTTGGTAGTCAGATACAATAGGGGTTTTGTTAGTAACGCATAGTTAGGTATCCACTGGCGACAATACGATGTTATGCCTAAGAACGCGCGCACCTCTCGCTGCGTGTTAGGTACTTACATGTTAGTGATCGCTTTTATGCGCTCCGGCGTCAATCTCCTCCCCACTTTCGAAAGGAGGTGACCGAGATAGGTGACCTCCGTTCGACAGAATTGAAATTTCGGGAGGGACACTTTATGCCCCCTTTTAGCCAAATGGTGTAACAATTTTACAGTAGCATCCCGACAACCCTGCTCATCGTCCGATGCTATTAGGATATCATCCACATATTGCAACATGACGTTGCCAGGTGGAAGTTCCAGGTCATCCAATTGTGCCTTTAGAGCCTGACTATATATGCTCGGACTCTCCGTGTACCCCTGGGGAATTCTCTTGAAGCGGAAGCTTCGGCCAGCCAATGAGAATCCGAAGAGGTAACGGCTGTCTTCATGTACTGGAATACTGAAGAAAGCGTTTTTCAAATCTAGGACAGAGAAATATTTGGCCGAAGGTGGAATCATAGTCAATATTGTAGTGATGTCCGAGACCACCGGATATTGTGGCTCCACTACTCTATTTACTTGCCGCAAATCAATCACAAATCTATAAACATCAGGAGTATTATCAGTAGCATCAGGTGACCGTCTTTTAAGTATAGGCAAAATAGGACTGTTACATATATTCGAATCAGTCTCTTCCACTACTCCAGACTGTATTAAATCTTGTATTATTTGTAACAAGGCCTTCTCTCCCTCCCTAGGTATTCTGTATTGTGGAACTCTGGGCAATTTGGCTCCCACCTTCACTCTTATTGTCACCGGGGCAATATCCATTTTCCCTACATCATTATCACTGACAGCCCACAAGCTGTCGGGTATGCCTCGGAACTCAGGTGGCAGCGGGTCGTCTTTTGAAAAGCACTGTAGTGGGCGGGCAACATTCGGGCCTAGAGTAAGGTACACGCCATCCGGAGAACAATAGATGGTGGCATGCAATCTCTTCAATAAATCTAAACCCAGCAAATTTTCTCCACAATTCGATGTCAATAAAAACGGTGAATCAACAGTAAAAGGGCCAATCGTTAACGTGAGAGGTTTAGAAATGGGGCTAATCACCGGAGTTCCTGCGAAACCCACGGATATGTTATTCTTGCCAGACAGAGCCGCCCCTGGGACCCGAGAACGAGCCACTGAACTTTTCATTGCACCCGTATCCACTAGAAATTTCTGTTGAGACCCCATTAAGTCAGCTTCGACATAAGGTCCCCTCTGATCAACTTCCATAAGTACTGGTCCCATGCTCTGTCCTACGCTGTCCTAGTTGTGGGAGAACCCTGTCAAGTCGTCCACCGAGTAATCATCGTTGTAATACTGGCCCCCGCTCCTCTGCGACTGTTGTCTATCTGCCCCGTTGTCAAAGTAATTGCCTCCCGGTCTCCCGCCTCCTTCTGATCGCGCAGCCTGTCTCCCAAAATCACCACTACCTCGTCCTCGTCCTCTTCCTGGACCGGTACCTGACTGGAGCAGTGGGCAATCTCGCCACCAATGCCCTTCCTGCTTACACTTGGCGCACTGGTTCGGTCCCAGCCTTTCCCTACTCTCACCTCTCCCAAAACCACCTCCGCGACTCAGCGCCGCACCTCTCCCCCTGCCCCTTGCCACCTGCTGCAATAAAACCCTCGTCTTTAAATCCTTAGCCTTCTTTTCCTGCTTGTCCTTGTTCTCATTTTCCCTGTGTTCGTAATATTGCGCCATACTTAGTATTCCCGAAGGAGAGGACGTCGTCCACGTGCTCTCCGACGCTTGCAGTCTAGCCGATATTTCAGGTAATAAATTTGTGACAAACCTGTTAACAAAGAGCCGTAACCCTCCATCCTGTGACACATCCTGCCCACTAAAATCCATGAACGTTTCCTCAAACCTCGTAAAGAAATCTGAGACCGCTTCATCCTTTTTCTGCTTACAAGCCGTCAACTTGTCCCAATCTACCTTTTTCGGAGGAATAAGGGAGTGCATATACTTTATTATGCGCCCTGGTAAAGCTAATATTTCAGCCTTCGGCTTCTCCCCTGGCTTACGCTCCTTATCCCAGTCCTGTAACTCCTGCCATGTACCTCCCAGTTCCTCCCTATGATCCGTACCTTTCACCTGCCGCCACACATCAACCGGGACCAAAAGCCCGAAAAACAATTCAACATCGGCTAACGTCATCACCGTAGAAGACGCCGCTTCCGTAAGCTCTTTGTAATAGGCGGTCGGATTCTTTCTGGAATCCGGCAGCTGAGCCTTCAATGACAACACCTCACTTCTCTTCCATGGCGTATACACCCATTGCTCCTGGAAATGTGCATCAATTCTGTTCCTTGTAACAGCCCTCGTGACCGGGTCTAACAACTCGGGGACCTCGGGACGAAAAATAGGGTGCACCTCGCGCATTGGGTGGAGACCTGGGAAGTGGGGTGTACCAACAGAGGGTAATTCATTCCTGTATTGCAATAGCGCGCGCAGACTACTCATCACTTCCTTCACCCCCGTGTTCGTTCTGTACGCTCCAGCCTGTATATCTCGTAAAACCGCCGGAGCCACACCTCCATATCCCTGCTCCCATAGCGGTATCAATACATTAGACATGTGCCACAAAGCGTGCTGCTGCATCAAGGGCTCAAAATCTTTCATGGTGGACCAAATATCTTCGAACGAATAAATATTATTCCTGGCCCATTGACATGCCTGATTAGCCACCATACTTTTTTCATCTAAACCAACTGTAGAGCGTGTCAGCAGCTTCCGTACCTGTGAAAACAATCCGCTACCTGCGCCGCGACTCGGTGTTAGCATCTCCTGACTGGGGGTGGTACTAGCTGAAACAGTAGGGAGTGCTAAAGAAAATGGTGAGGGTGCAGGTGAAGTGGTCTGGAGTAGAGAAACGAGGGGTGTCGAGGGCAGGGATAGTTGGGGGGCACTCGCTGAAGGACCTGGAACAGCACTACTAGGGGCTGAAAGTGGCAAGGAGGGGTACAAGGGCTGTGGGGCATAAGGGGGAGGGGGTCGGGCATTCAAAATGTCCTCCATCTCATCTGGGTCGTCCTCTCGCACTACATAACTTTTATTTTCTTTTAACCTACAAAGTCTATCTGCGCGCTCCATACGTAGTGCATTCTCATTCCCCACCTGTTCCTTCGCTTTCTGCGCCATAGTCTGGGTGGACTTTTTATACTCCTCTTTCTCCTCTCGCATCTTGCGTTTCCTGGCCTCTTTCTGCCACACTCGCAAAGAGTCGAACATACTCTGACGGCTACGCCTAGCAAACAGTTTGTCTTGCAAATAATCCAACTTAGCTTCATCAAAAGAACCCGTCAAAGGCCATTGTAAATCCACATTATCAGCAGTGTACCGATGCCACAAAGTACCAAACAAAATCGGGACCAGTCCATGTTTAACATACATATCAAAACTCGGTGTCCCTTCAGGGGGTGCAGGTTGGCTCTCGGCCAGTCTAGTATCTGAGGGTCGACAACAGCATCCAAAACATCGTAACTTGCTAAAACACGGCATCTTTACTTTAATGTAAAAGTAGCACTTCTCCACTGACTACTTTTACCTTGAATCACAACTCGAGTTCATTCACACACAAACATATAGACGGACATCAGAGAACCACGTACACATATACAATATCTCCAAACACGTGTTACCAAATGGGACAAGGCCCGTCAACCACGTCCTGGGGAACCTGGACTCTACCGCAGACCGAACAGTACGCTAACTGTTCCGAGGGCGGGGAACAGATCCGCCACCCGTGCGGCACTATGGATCGCTGCGCACTTTACCGCGGGAAACCCGGATCACACCTCCACTGAATCACCACACTAGGAGTTCAGGGTAAGCGCACCAGAGTCTGCCCACAATGAGCCACGCCGTCACCACAGTACCATCCGGTCGGATCGCTACCAACAATTACACCTAAGTACGTCCCCCACCTCGTCAAGTCTGTCAGAGCACCAACTCGTACTCTGAGTTCCCCGGAGCACAATAGCCCCAGGAGCACACCGGCTCCTCAAACCACTGAAGACACCCTAGTCTCCCGGAACACTCCTGTTCCTCAAACAATCACAGGTGGACCACTCACCTTCCGTAGGCGGCACCGACCTCTACCGTTCTCCACCTCCGGCTGCCAGGACCAACACGGTCAGCTTCAAGTTCCGCCTTCTGGACCCCGGCGTAAGATCCGAACCGGGACCTCTCCCGATCAGCAGGGTGGGGCAGCGCTGCGAGAACCAAGCTCGGCATCAGATGGGATCCCGGGCCCACCGTGCCGACCAGCGGGTCCCCGGTCTTCTGCTACCCACTTACGGGTGAGAAAGATCCTTATCGCGGGGTCCCTATTCGGGCGCCATCTGATAAGCGTGGCTCAAATCCACCCGAGTGACTTACCGCACTCACCTATAATTACCATGTAGGAAGTCAGCCGGACAGTGGAGAAGAATAAACAAAAGTCTTTATTAGGCCAAACAACACTCATATGAGAGGGCCCTGTCCGACCTCACTCCTAGGAGTGCGAACGAGAGGACTGACTCTCTGCATCACAGCAATACATTATAATGCAATACAGTAACGAGGGGTACGCCCCTTGTGGAAAATTACTGAGCCCCGGACCATGAAACAATGCTCTCATAGAGCAGGCATCTGCACCTGCGAGGGATACATTATTATCTCTACTCAAGGCCATGGAGCTGGGCTTCGGCGTCTCCGGGCATGAGAATATTACTGATAAGGGGGCTCGTTAGTTTCGGCCACAGTAAGCTAAGAAATGAAAACTGCTGTCTTAGTACATTTCTGTATTCCTGCGGGAGGGGCATATGAGCGAGCAGGGTCCGCAGACACAGAAAGTTACACAAAATGGTGGCACACAGGCTAAGCTAAGAAACTAATATGATCACACGTACATTTGAATATAAAAAGAAGTAAGAATAATAATTCAGCATAGGTGCATATATGAATTACATTAGTTAGTCATATGATGCTAACTCGTACATCATCATAGGGTAATTAGAGTATCGAAAAGTGAATTCTATCACTACAGAAACGGGTTTCTTCTTGTTGGATGCTATAACTGTTTCCCAAACCCCAAACCTCAGTCCCATATGGGACTACTGGTACACACTGTAATTTTAAAATGTTTTAAATGGCTTTAGAGGCACCTATTTTCTTTGGGCGGGGCAAGCTCAAGATGGAATTGATGGCTTTTGAGAACTTGCCCGTTCGCAGCAAAAACCATCCCTAAATACAGGAATGTACTCACAGATTCCAACTTGTGAGTCCCCACATGTATAGTATTAAGCTTCCGTTTCCCTGGGCCACAAGACATA
The DNA here is from genome assembly GCF_964263255.1 of Lissotriton vulgaris. Classification (NCBI taxonomy): domain Eukaryota; kingdom Metazoa; phylum Chordata; class Amphibia; order Caudata; family Salamandridae; genus Lissotriton; species Lissotriton vulgaris. The sequence continues at coordinate 59,130,173 of NC_141691.1, read as the reverse complement.
ATAAAAGATTTTATTAAATTTGCACGCAGATCTAGGGCCTCCATATATTGTACAAAAGTTTTAACAAGTAGGCGGAGGGGTGCGGCCCATAAGTACCGCATCATCTGCATATAAGAGGACCGGTAGCAGTTGCCCCTTAATTATTGGCACGTCTGGAGTCACCTGTTTTAGGGAATTGGTTAGCCCATTGATATAAATGATAAAGAGCAGGGGAGCTAAAACGCACCCCTGTCTAATCCCTCTTCCTACTTTAATAGGCCCTGAGACTTCCCCACCCACCCCAATCCTAACTTGTGCTTTAAGGTCAGTATGGAGGTAGGCCAAAAAGTTTACAAGAGCCTCATCCAGTCCATAGTCCAAAAGAATGGACCAAAGTTTAGATCTGTTGACTAGATCGAAAGCGGATGAAAGATCCATAAATGCAAGATAAATAGGGGACGATCGAGCAATGTTATACTTGTCAATCACCAATTTCAGGTTTAAACATTGCTCCACCGTGCCCACACTGCTTCTTACCCCCATCTGACAAAGGTCCAACAATTCACAGCCTTCCGTCCACTCCAACATCCTATTATAAAGAACTCGCCCCAGGATTTTTAAGGTGTTATCTAAGAGCGAGATTGGCCTATAGTTGATCGGATCTGACCTATCGCCTTTTTTGAATATTGGGACGATTGTGATAGTGGACCAGGTATTGGGCATAGGCACTAAGGGTAGGCTATTGAAAATGTTGAGTAAGATTGGTGCCCATAAATCAGGGCTCCACTTAATAACATCTATTGGAAGTCCATCAGGACCAGGAGCCTTGTTACCAAGGCTCTGTCTGATGGATACCTCTACCTCGTGGAGACCAATCTGCAGGCAGCGCAGTTGCCCAGGAACAAAGCTCATTGTCTTCTCAATTGGGATGGCATATATTTTAGAGAAGGGGTCCTCCCAGGCACTACTGGTTATGGTGCAACTGGTTGTGGTTAATTGTTTGCCCATGTCTCGCATTTTTCTGACGGCAGTCCAGAAGAAGTCACTGCTTTTCTGATTTGCGCTTTCAACCAGTAACTCCCACTGCTCCGTCAGTAATGCGACTTTCCGCTCAGCAATTCTAGATTTATAATCTTTCATAGCTGCATGTACCTCTGCTATACATCTGGGATTTCTAGTTAACGCCCTGCGCAATGCCCTATTTGCAGTCGAGCAGGCGGAGTTAAACCACCTTGGCTCTTTCTCTGTCTTTGGTAAAGGGACTGATAGGCAAGTTTTTATAACAGAACATAATTTGACAAAGTCCATGATTACCCTTAAACCATTCCCATCAAAAGATAGGCAAGAGTTAATCAGGTGGGAATGTTCCTTTTTCACAATTTCTAGTATGACACCACTATCAACTCCCCTCCATTTCTATCGCAAGCCATCTCCTGAAGGGGTGATATCTCTTGCTCCATGCAAGTTAGCATATACGGGGCTTGGGCCTAAGCGTAGGGTAATTATAACAGGGTTGTGGTCTCCAAATGAAGTTTCCAACACTGCGGTCGTTATTATTAAATCAACTCAATGAGGGGACATAAAAATGAAATCAATTGTCGAAGAGCAATCTCTACCTTTAAAGGTAGGGGCATAGTGATTGCTAGCAGAATGTTCTGCTTCCAAAGCGTTACTGAGAATAGGCTCAGTTAACAAGTTATCTAATTCTAGGCCCCTTCGCTCAGCTAGGTCGAGTTGAGTTTTCCCCTTAGACCGGTGGTTCATCGTGATTTTCGCATTAAAATCCCCCCCCAATGAGGATCCCTTTCTCCTCATCTGTATCTGTATTTTGTTCCAAGTTTAATAGAACATTGGAGAGCTCTATGAAATTTCTATTTGGGACAGATTTAAAATCATTATTATAAAATGTATTAAATAAATCCGGGTCTGTCTTTTGTATTCTAGGACCTGTATATTCCGGCTCTCAGTTGGTTAATCCCTTATAATGCCACCAGCCGATATTTTGATCCCAATAAATAGGCCGCCTTTTGCGCGATCCAAATCAGGCTTGGGTGCTGTCACGCTAAAACAATGGTAGCCCTCTATATACAAATTTTCAGTGGCCCACGTCTCCTGAAGCATGACAATATCTTTATCACCCAATAACTGTACCCATTGCGGGTCTGACAATCTTGATTCTAACCCAGCAACGTTCCAGCTAAGGAGTGTCAAGTCGGACTTACTAGTAGGAATGGCTGGCTTCCTACTATCACCTCTGTCTATGGCTAACTCAACATTTGTCAGTATTATATTCTCATTCCCTTGTGTTGCTATAAGTAAGGGAATTTGGTCATGTGCTACTGTTCCCTTAACTGGTTTGATTTGGGAAGGTGGTAAGTGTTTCCGTATTACACTTGCCTCCTGAAGTTTGGTGACACCATTATGATTTCCCAGTCTTGATCGTCCAGTTTTGAGAACACTTGTTCAAACCGATTATGCGTTGGATGTTATATGTGTACCTCGCATCATCTCGAGGCATATTTTGGTTATTCCTTGGGTTACTCATATCTCTTAAATTGTGATGGGTAGGGATAGTAAAACATGGGCGGGGCATTGGATACATTGGAAATGTCGCCTGATGACACAATTGGGGGTAAGTCCTAAAATTGAAATTAGGATCCATTAAATGCCTGTAAAAATAGCCTAAAGGGAGAAGAGTTGTATTAAACTCCCAAAGTGAAGGCAATGGGTCGTTAGCAAGCGTATTCTGGGCCCAATGGGGGGGATCTGAAATTTATAATTATATAGTCCCCCTCAAATTTTTTCCTAAGCGGGCCCATCCATCCCACCCTTTGCGTTAGGATAATCTGATTGGCTTCTTCCATTGGAAAGTTGCAATTTGCAAACAGCCAATGAAGGGTTTTATTTTCATGGCTCGCGGGAATTTCCTCTTGATCCTTCCGCAATTTTGGGACATTAACTAAAACCACTGTGTAGAAAAAAAGGACCCCTGATAAGGATACAGTTCCTGGGTCAGGGCAAACAGTATATGGCAAATAAACAACCCAGGCAACCCACAAGTGCTGGCAAAGTTCAGGAAACAAAACAATAATAAATAATGATAAGGCACTATAATAACATAGAGAATTCAATATAATAAGTTTGATAAAAGTGTCATAAAAAAGTTCATTGATATAACGAATTAAAAAACACACAATGACATATTTCTTTCAATAGAAATATCATTTGTATATGTAGTATATATTGATAGTGTTCCCAATGATACAGAAGGGAGATGGTTTCCGTCTACGCGTTTCTACACGTTGAATGTGTCTTCATCAGGACACAATCATCATATTTTAATACCTGTATTTTCAAATATTGCAGAAAAAGGGGGGCGTCATAATGAGTCTGGTCAAATTCTAACGGCAGAACCTTTGTGTCTGGGATACTGCCAATTGATGATAAAGCAACTCCTTAGGCTAAAGTATTAATATCGGCGTATTGACACGCTAAGCTAGTAATGATAGACGCATCTTTGTTTACTGATATGCAGAAGAATCTGTTTGTTTGTTCATAAAATGTTCGCTCTTCAGATTTAAAAGGTCGGAGCAAAGTGTTCTATGGCGGGAGTGCGTCTATAACTGCGGTAGAGATGCTCGGTGTGGTTCGCAGAGAACGCAGCTATTGATAAGATGGCTATACCGCTGGGACCCATAATTGTCCAAGCGTTGTCACAAGAGATAAAGTGCTGATTATCTGATTTAATATATCGAGCAGTCCGGGTGTTAATGAGCTATGTATGCAGCTAGGGTCGGTGCTTGTCCAAATGCGGGGACAAGGGATAGAGTGTCGGCTATCTGTGTCTAAATGTGCGTTGCCGGCTGGAGTGGCGTCTCGTACTTCATCAGGGTGAATCAAAAAATTTACTAAAACCACAACATAGGCCCCGCATTCCGGGGGTATACTGATACGGGCCAGTACCTGTCTTACATTGATTACTGGGGTCTGGCCTCCTTATCTGCTGGGGGGTACTTAGTGCCCCTAATAGCTTGTCCAGCGGGTGCCACTTTGCTATTATCTGTGGCTGGGTTTACGCCTCCTGAACTAGTTGCCTTTGTCAGATTTGATTTAGGTACCTGTTTCACTGGGGGTTGTGTGCTTGCTATGTTTTTGCTCGTACTTGGAGTTAGGGAGGGGGCTTCATTACGAGCATCTTTTTTTGTATTAGTTATATTATTTTTGACCTTAGTTCCAGTAATTGTCCCTGGGTTGTTTTTTTTTGTTAAACTAAGCCCTGTAGTAAGTTTCCCTACTTGTTAATCGATAGTTCCCAGCCACTTTTCAATATTTGAGATTTTTAAATTAATGGGCCCTAATAAGGTAGAAAGCAGGGTCTCCATTCTCCCCCAAAAACCTTCGTTCACCATCTCTGTTTTTGCCTCTGAGGTTTGGGTATCTATAATATTGGGCTGTCCCTCGCCCTTGTCCCCTCTCTGCCCTACTGGGTTATGTGCCACCCTGTGTTGCTTACGCCCACCTTTGCCCCTTTGCTTGTTTGTTGGTAACTCATTAATAGTGTGTTTCAGTTTACTCTTAGCTTTTTGCCCCCTAGTTCGTACTATTGGACTATCAATGTTTTCCTTCTCCATGTCTACTAAATCAATACTTGGGCAAGCTTCTGTGCCCTCTAGATCTACCGAATCATCTACTATGAATGCGGGCGAGTCTTGGCTCATAATCATGTTTGGTAACAACATGGTAGGAGTAGATGAGAGCCTGCTTTCTGTATCGGGATGGTCTGATGGCATCATATCCTGTATTGGGTAGTTCTCGTTAGACTCGGCTCCAGGTAGCCCTGAGTATGATGCGGCAAGCAAAGAGTCAAATGAAGTAGCCAGAACCATAGATTTGTTATCTGGGTTACCTGGGTGCATGAGTGTAGGCACACTTGGGGGAAGCGATAGGCGTCTTTCAGTGTTCTCTATGGCTGTTACCACAACCCCGATGGTCTTCTGCAACATTTTATCAATTGCAGTTAGGATTGGTAATGGGGTAGTAGTAGTTGCTGTGGATGTGTTCTGCCTGTTTTTCGGCCCTAACACTACAGGTGTTCTCTTCCCCATATTGTGTGTGGTTCAAATACAGTCACAGAGCAAATAGGACAGAGAGTAACTCCCGTCAAGAAGGGGACACAGATTACCACAGGGTCAAGAAATATTTAGCCCGGCGCCGCCCACGTGGGTCCGCGACGCGGAGGAAGCTGCCGCTGTTTAAGCGCCTCCGGGCTCGCTGAGGTGGAAGTGGGTGGTGCTGGTCGCTGTGCAGGCTGGGAGCTGTAGTCTCCCCCCACAGCGGCCATGCGGTGTCACGAGCACCGGCAGCGGGGGAAACACACAGCGTCAGGGCCCCAGGAGCAAGTGTGGCAGCAAGTAATGCGGTAGGTCTGCTTTGCCCCTCACAGAGTTTCCGATGTCCCTGCTCCACCGAGGGAGCTGCCGCTGTTTAAGCGCCTCCGGGCATGCTGAGGCGGAAGTGGGCGGTGCTGGTCGCTGTGCAGGCTGGGAGCTGTAGTCCCCCCCCCCACAGCGGCCGTGTGGTGTCACGAGCAATGGCGGCGGGGGAAACACACAGCGTCAGGGCCCCAGGAGCAAGTGTGGCAGAAAGTAATGCGGTAGGTCTGCTTTGCCCCTCACGGAGTTTCCGATGTCCCCCTACCACAATGTTGCTGCTCTTGAGTTTCAGAAAGAGAAGGGGAATCCAGAAAGAAAATGACTCCTTAAAGGATTTCCTTTCCCCCACAACGCTCACCTGGCATGACGTCATGCCGTAACTTCTCCACTAGTGAGAAGTGAGCAGTGCACATTGATGTGCTTGCTGTCTCAAAACAGGTCTATATCGGACTGTTTTGTGACCTGGCACTTTTTTTCTGGACTGCAGTGACAGCAAACTGCTGTCACTGCAGTTCGGAAAAAAATAACCACCTGTGCCAGGGCTCAAAACAGAGCCCGCTAGAGACCCGTTTCGAGCCCCCTGAAAAAAACTGACAGTTCTCTGACCCCTTTAGACCCTGCCCACTTAAAGCCCTGGGGGGGGGAGGGTGCCGACGGTTGGGACTCTGCCTGCAGTGTGTCTGGAGGCGCAGTTGGCGAGGAAGGGCGGCAGTACTGGGGTGCAAGGGAGGGCCGGTGGGAATGCGCGGGTGTGTGCTCTATGAGAAGAGGGGGCAGGAGGAGGTACTGGGGCATTAGGAGGCAGTAGGGGTAGTGGGGGGCCGTAGGAGGTACTGGGGCAGTAGGAGGCAGTGGGAGGCTGTAGAAGGCAGTGGGAGGCCCTAGGTGGCAGTGCAGGTGAACCAGGCACTGATGGGCCATCTCACTGTATGACCAGAAGCTGCTATTCTCCAGTATTAGGGGTGTCTTTCATAGATTCACATGCTTGAATATTCCCCGTCGTCGAAGTGGGAGTCCCACGGTAAATAAAATAGCAATAATGCTAATATATATATATATATGTAATATCATAATACATAATAAAACAGATAAAATATACACTGAAAAACCTCAACAAAGGTTCCCACATAGGAATGCATTAGAGAGAAAAAACTCATTTGCAACATATCAGTGTCATTATGTTAGTCCAAACTGCAGCCAATCAGGCTCAAGCACCCTCTAGAACCTTCTCCTCAGAAGCTCAAGCCCTCAGATTTTCTACCGCACGTCGTGTGAAGGGAGTCTCCCTGAGCTCTGCTCAGTTTTTCTTCATATCTACTCTTCTACTCAGTGTTTTCTCAAGATGTCAAGTAAGAAGTCTTTGTTTAGCGCTGGCTCTTCCTGTGGGAAACTGCGTTTATTTGAGAAGGACCCCCACCAAAAGTGTATTTACTGCTTATATCCAGAACACAAGGTGGCTGACTGTAAGTTCTGTAGAACTTTCCCTCCTAAAACCCTCAGAGACAGGGAGGGTCGTCTTCTGTTATGGCTGAAGCGCCTTCAAGATAAGGACGCAGTTTTATCAGACGCAGAAAGTTTCCAGTCAGGTCCTTCTTCTGTGGCTTCCAAGCGTGGCAGTGTTCAGGAGTTACCATCTCCTTTTCTAAAGAAGAAAAAGCTGGCCTTGACTGTAGCTCCAGTAAAACCTACTGCTACTATGACTGCTGTGTCTACGCCCACGAGACCTGGCTCTCAGGCGTCTTTTCCAGCTTCTATAAGTGTTGTCACACTTATGACAGCGCGGTCGTCGACGGGCCCGCCGACGACCATTCCATCGACGAGATTGGCTTCTGTGGCTTCATCGACGACTACTGTCACAACGACGTCGGCGTCGTCTGCGAGGTTATCATCGACGGCTTTCACGACTACGAAAGCCTCTACCTCTTCAGTCTCGTCGACGATCCCGATTATATCGTCGACGAAGTAACCAACGTCGACGAAGAAGTCATCGTCGACGATTCCGTCGACGTCGAAGACCCCGTCGACGGCTAAGCTCCCGTCGACGTCGAAGACTCCGTCGACGAAGGCACCGTCGACGTCGAAGACCCCGTCGACGTCGAGGAACCCGTCGACGACCCCGTCGACGTCGAAGACACCGTCGACGTCGCGGACCACGTCGACCAGCTCGTCGACGACAGCTTCTTCGACGACGAAGCTTTCATCCAAGGATTCGACGACGATCCCGTCGACGATAACAACGTCGACGGTAGTATCAAAGCCTTCAATGTCGACGAATACATCCAAGACATTACCGTCTCCGACGACTGTTTCAAAATCATCGTCGTCGACGTTATCATTACCGTCAGGATCACAGCCACAGGACGCTAAATCCACTTCAGGATCACTGTCCTTCGCCAATATGCCCTTAGTGCCATTGGATATCTCTGTCTCTGCAGTTGTTACGGAGTCTTCTGTCAGCAATGTGGAGGATTCCGCTCTCCACCTGCCAACTCCTACTCTACAGCCACCTTCTCCATTATTCGTTTCGGACCATGAAACGGATTCCGTTCCGGACGAAACTGTTTATGGTGATGCTCAGAGTCCATCGGATTTGATAATCAAATGTCAGGACACTAGTTCTGAAGAGGAAGAGGATGAGGCTGTAGACCAGCACGAAGAACAATATGTGCAGGTTCCTATGGCGACCTTTCCAGTATCGCTGTTTTCCAACCTCCAACATATGTTGGATGATTACAATAGAAGATTTCCGCCTACCCCCCAGGGTACTCCGGGACATGTTACCTCTGAAGCCGCAACGTCTTTTCAGCCTCAGCAAACTCCTCCTAGGCAGGCTTCTCCATCAGAAGATCTGCGTACAGCTATTCCCACTAATTCACAGCAAGATGTGAATGATGATTCGGAGCCGGAAAGAGAGGAAGGGGAGGTTAATCAGGATACAGATGAGGAACAAGATCCATATATGGCGGAATTTGATGACTATCGAATATAGACACCCTCGCCACAACAGGGCGATTCCAGTGATTCACCTCCGGTTGACATCGCTAGCTTCCATAAATTGATGGATAAAGCGGCAGACCGCTTCAAATTACCTAGAGTGCAGCGAGAGGAAGACTGTTTCCTTTATGATTTTAAGAACCAGCCTTATAAGCAAGTCCATACCATACCAATCATCGAGTTTGTTTGGAAGAAGGGACTGAAAATCATGCAGGCTCCAAACTCCTTGCCTGCTCAAATACCTTGATTGGAAAAGAAATATAAGGCCCCGACGGGCTCGCCTGCATGTTTACTCTCGCATCCTAAGCCAGACTCCGTAGTGACTCAGGCAGCGCAACATCGTGCGCGCAACCCGGCAACTCCTATTACTTCCCCTCCTGATAGAGAGGGTCGACGTTTGGATGCAATTGGGAAAAAGTTTTCGTCCATGGTGTCTACTTCAGCCCGTGCCGCTAATGCTCTGGCCATTTTGGGTCGTTTCGACCGTCAAATGTGGTCAGACATTTCCGCGCTGATTGCGCTACTTCCGGAAACATCCAGAGCGGAAGCGCACCAGATCCTTCAGGATGGGCAAAGAGCTTCGGAGGAAATGATTGACTGTGCTGTGGATGTCGCGGGTACTGCCTTCCGTATTCTTGCCAGTGCTGCGGCGCTCCGACGCCAGGGTTGGCTGAAATCAACGTCGCTCCGGCAAGAGGTCCAGTCAAAAATACTTGACATGCCGTATGACGGAGAATCTTTGTTTGGTTCCCACATCGATGAATCATTGGAGGCCATAAAGAAAGATACCGACATGGCAAAGTCGCTTGGGTCCTTACAGTTCAAGAAGCAGCCTTTTCGTGGGGCCCGTGGACGGGGCACCTCGTCCAATTTCTCACGAGGAGGACAATCACAGTACCGCCAGTATAATCAGGGTAACCAGCGCTACTCAAATCAGCAGTCTTCTCGTCAGCAACACTCCAAGTCCTATAGAGGAAAGTTTAATTATAGAGGATCCAACAACAACAACAAACGTCAATGACTTTCGAGTTCAGCAGAATGTTGGAGGGCGAATCTCGCAGTTTTACTCCCAGTGGTCTCTAATAACATCAGACCAATGGGTTTTGGACATTGTTCGCAAGGGTCACGCCTTGGAGTTCACAGAGATTCCTCCACATTCTCCGCCTTCGGGCCCGCCACCTCCCCATCTGGAGGAACTGAAACATCAAGTTCTTCTTCTAATAGAAAAGGGTGCAGTCGAAGTGGTTCCTGTATCTCAGCAAGGGAAAGGTTTCTATTCAAGGTTTTTCCTCATTCTAAAGAAGACGGGGGAGTGGCGTCCCATTATGGACTTGAGAGCTCTCAATCTATTCCTCAAACAGCAATCTTTCCGCATGTTGACGTTATCGGAAGTCTTGCGAATTCTCTGCAGCGGAGATTTCTTAACGACAATAGACCTGCAAGATGCCTATTTTCATGTGCCAATTATCCATCGACATCGGCAATACTTGTGGTTCAAGGTGGGTCACGTTCACTATCAGTTCAAAGTCCTACCTTTTGGCCTCCGTTCAGCTCCTCGTGTCTTCACGAAGGTTCTGGCTCCAGTCATGGCTCATCTGCGTCTTCAGGGAGTTCAGATATTTCCTTACCTGGACGATTGTCTGCTAAAATCCCAATCCTCGCTACAGTTGGCTCACGACACACGTTTGTGCCAAAACCTGTTCAAGTCTCTAGGGTTGACCATCAATGTGGAAAAGTCACACTTCACACCTCTGCGGAAAAGGAACTTCCTCGGAGCAATCCTAGACACAGACGTGTCAAAAGCGTTCATCTCCATCGACAGGCGACAGAAGATAGTTCGTCTGGTCTCAACCATCAGGTCAAAAAAGTCAGTTTCAGTGTGGATGTTAAAGTCATTTCTGGGGATGGCATCATCTTGTATCGCACTGATCCCAAAGTGCAGGTTACGTACCCGTCCTGTACAGGAGGAATTGGACCTGCAGTGGCGACAAGTGTCAGGGTCGTTCAACGACCAGGTGACAGTCACACCCCGCATGAAAACCAGTCTGCTCTGGTGGGAACAACAAACCAATCTAGACGAAGGGGTTTCTTTCCTTGCCCAGCCTCCGGATCTGACATTGACCACGGATGCGTCCATGGAGGGATGGGGTGCTCATCTCTTGGACCTTTCCATCAAGGGAAAATGGACGGCGATTCAGCGAGCCTGGCATATCAACCGACTGGAGTTGATGGCAATCTTCCTGGCGCTCAAAGCATTCTTGCCCGTGGTGCAGGGCGAATCGGTGCTGGTTCAAACAGACAACACCACCAGCATGCACTACATGAACAAACAGGGCGGCACGAGATCTCAACCTCTGTCTCGTCTAGCTCAAAGAATTTGGGAATGGGCACTTCGTCACAACATTTCTTTGACGGCAGTCCATCTGCCGGGGGCATCCAACATACTGGCAGATTCCCTAAGCAGGTCTGCGTCATCCACTCACGAATGGGAGTTGCATCAACCAACTCTAGACCTGGTGTTCCGCCGATGGGGTCATCCCAGGATAGACCTTTTTGCAACCCCAGTGAATCGGAAGTGCCAGACTTTCGCAAGTTGGCATCCTCATCCAGAATCCAGCGGCAATGCCCTACTCATGGATTGGAGCGGACTATTTGCTTATGCGTTTCCACCAATCCCGTTGGTGCCAAGAACGTTGTGGAAGATGTGCAGACAGCCCTGCCGTTTGATTCTAGTCGCCCCACGTTGGCCCAGGCAGGCTTGGTTTTCGGAACTCCTTCTAATGTCACAATGCAAGCCCATTCATCTGCATCCACGTTCGGACCTCCTGACAATGGACGAGGGTCAAATTTGCCATCCAGACCCGTCAACGCTTCAATTGTCGGCATGGAACCTGAGTACGTTGAATTTGCCTCCTTAACTATGCCCCAAGAATGTAGAGACATTCTAGCGTCTGCTAGAGCTCCATCAACCATCAAAACATATACGTTAAAGTGGAAGCGTTTCTGTCATTGGTGCGCTGCATCCGATATACATCCAATTGATTCCACTCCGGAGCAACTTTTGCCGTTCTTTCTGAGCCTCGCTCAGTCTGGTCTCTCGCATGCCACCTTGAGAGTTTTTCTGGCAGCTATTTCACGCTACCGCCATGATGGCTCAACGTCTCTCTGTTCATCCAGAATCATCCGACAGTTCTTTAAAGGTCTTTTCAGGAAGTTTCCTCCGTTAAGGCGCCCTCCTCCGGCATGGCACCTCAACGTAGTATTGTCACAACTTATGAAGCCTCCATTTGAGCCGATTCACCGAGCACAAATCAAGTTTCTTACCTGGAAGGTTGCCTTACTTTTGGCTTTAACATCGTCTCGTCGTGTAAGTGACCTTCACGCTTTTACCATCAAGCCTCCGTATTTACAGTTTAAGCCCGATGGAGTGTCACTTCGTACCAATCCCACGTTTCTGCCAAAAGTACCTACTGACTTCCATTTGAACGAACCTGTCTTCTTAAAGACTTTTTTCCCGGATCCTAAATCTCCAGCAGAACAACGACTACATTCTTTAGACATCAAGCGTTGTCTAAAATTCTACATTTCAAGAACAGCCCCTTTCCGTAAATCCGATCAGCTATTTATAGCATATGGACTGCTGCGGAAGGGGCATTCAGTGACTAAACAAACAGTTGCAAGATGGCTCTCTTCAGCCATATCCTTTTGTCACCAGCAGGCTGGCAGGCCTTTACCGAGTCCAGTGAAGGCACATTCAACAAGAGCAATGGCATCATCCACTGCGTTGTTTGCGGGGGTGCCTCTACACCAGATTTGTCGGGCAGTGACATGGTCCAGCAGGCACACCTTTACCAGACATTATTGTTTGGAAGCTGTCAACGAAGCGGATACCGCAGTGGGGCAAGCAGTGCTTTGTCATCTTTTCAAATAAGGTGAGCCTCTGTTCCCTCCTCCATTTCTTTGAGATTGCCTATGCTTTTAATCTATATGTTGTTCTTTTCTACTGTTAAGAATTATTGCAATCTCAGCTTCTGAGGAGGTTACTGCTATCTATTCTATTCATCAGGATCAGAACTGAATCACCAAACCGAGAGATGCAGTGAGAGGAAGTTAAACAAAAGACAGCGATTCATTTCTACAGTGATCGGGCAGCGGAAGCACTGACTGATGCGGTATACTGTCATTAGTGTGAGGAAGTCCACAAAAAAATACACTTGAAAAAACGAGTGTTCCTGTTCTTTTAAATCGAAAGCTTACGAACACGGTCTCGTTGAGACCCAGCTACAGAAGCGTGCACACAGTTTCACGCAAGGATTGAGAAAGTGACCTCCACCTCTACAGCCTTGAGGACAAACAGAAAAGGATTAACTTGGCCCTGATGAGAGTCTGGGGACAACGCGCCCAAACTCGAAACGCGTCGGCAAAAGGAATTAAAGTTCCATTCTTTGAAAACGCTATTTAACAAAGGAGATTAATCCTTTTTGACATTGATTCCTACACTGAGTATTCAGATTCATTTATGATATTTCACATGTAGTAATGAAATGTATATATTTTTGAACATTTAATAATGTTGTTTTGATGTTGTTTGAAATAGTTTGACACCTGTTTTTTTTCACTCACTTTTGTGATGTTTTGTAAAAATTGATTGTTTTCACTTTTTATGTTAGATGAACATTTTTGTATAATTAGGACAACAAGATTATTTGGCTATCTGAAGAACATTGTCTTCTCTTGTAAAAAACAGTATTCCTCTTTTTCTAAAAAATAAATAAATAAAAGGCGCAATTAATTGCCGTGATAAACATATTCGGTTTTGTTTATCTTTTCATTTAGAATAAGACTATTTGAAAAAACTGGTAGTGTGGGTTTCTCTTTTTGTATAAATATCTATTCTATTCAAGCATGTGAATCTATGAAAGACACCCCTAATACTGGAGAAGAACAATTGTTACTTACCTGTAAACAGGTGGTTCTCCAGTATTGGTGTCTTTCATAGATTCACATGCGACCCTCCCTCCTCCCCTCAGAGGCTCTTTTCTCCTCATACGCTCTTATTACTTGTGCTACGAAAATCTGAGGGCTTGAGCTTCTGAGGAGAAGGTTCTAGAGGGTGCTTGAGCCTGATTGGCTGCAGTTTGGACTAACATAATGACACTGATATGTTGCAAATGAGTTTTTTCTCTCTAATGCATTCCTATGTAGGAACCTTTGTTGAGGTTTTTCAGTGTATATTTTATCTGTTTTATTATGTATTATGATATAACATATATATATATATATTAGCATTATTGCTATTTTATTTACCGTGGGACTCCCACTTCGACAACGGGGAATATTCAAGCATGTGAATCTATGAAAGACACCAATACTGGAGAACCACCTGTTTACAGGTAAGTAACAATTGTTCCTCTCCCCCGCACCTCCTACTGATGTATTGCGTGGCGTCACGAACCACGTTACTGTGAAGTGCCGGCACTCTCCCAATGAAAGTTTTACACCCTTTGTAAAGTGCAGGTCCGCTCCCTTTCAAATAAACGAAGTGCAGGTAATCAGTACCAGGGAGCACCTGCCCATTTAAAGCACTGAGTAACACGCAGAAGGTAAAGTCTATGGGCCTCGCCTGCATTGCCTGTGCCTTGACGCTCCGCTGCCAGACCCCCAGCAACAACACCACCCACCACCTTAAGTCGACGTCAGTCACGAGTACGCGCATACAGGCATCAGAAACAGCACGGGGCGCGCACATTCTCGTGCACACTTAGGCCGCCTCTGTCTCTGTTTATTTATTTATTTAATGCATTTTTATAAAGCGTGGACTTTACCCGAAGCTATCAGAGCGCTGTACAATGGAACCAGTTACGTTACATGAGAGAAATGTTACAAAATAGAACGTTACAAAAATAGCAGGACACAATATCAAACACAGCAAGCAAGAAGAGGTAGGGAAAAACATAGAAGGCAAGAACACAATATCAAACACAGCAAGCAAGAGTGAGGAATGTACAAGAAAATATTAAAAATTTACAATGACTAACGAACTTCCTAGAGGGGTCTGAGAATGAAGGTATTAGTTCTGAAAGTGTCTTTGGAATAGAAGAGATTTGAGGTCAGCTTTCGAGATCCGGGTAGAGGAGGTGGCGGGGTGCAATGGAGGAAGTGAGTTCCAGATTCTCACCGTATTGCCTGAGAAGGATTGCGCCATCGATTTTTCCCTTTTGAAGGAGGGGGGCTCAAGCAGAAACTTTTCCGCATTCCGAGAAGTTTTCGAGGCTCCAGACAATTTCAGTTTATTTGCCAGATAGCGAGGGGAGGAAGAGTGCAAAGCTTTGTGGGTGAATCATTTCGTTTTGTAGATAGCTCTCGCCTCAATGCGAAGCCATCGAAGAGAAGACAGGATAGGAGTGATGTGGTTACTTCGTTTGGACCGTGAAATGAAGCCAGCTGCTGAATGGAGGACAGATTTTAGGGGGGAGAGGTGAGATTTGGGTAGACCAGTCAGAAGTGAATTGCAATAATCCAGTCTAGAGAGAATTAGCGGTTGGACCAAGGTTTTTAGGTCTTTCTCCGGGAAGAACCAACAAATCCCCCACAGAAGGCGAAGCTGATAACATGCGCTCTTGGCAATGGAGTTGATGTGTGAGATTAGGTTGAGTCTTTTGTCAAGTATGACACCTAGGGATTTAGCGCTGTTGACAATGATGGGCTTATTGTTGAGTAATTTCAGCTGATCCATCCAAGGTTGTAAAGGAGGAGGCGAGAGAGAGGTAGATAGGAGGAGGAATTCACTTTTGGAGGGATTTTGAATGAGTTGGTGAAGTAACATCCAGTTGTGAACAGAGTTGAGAGCAGAGTTGAGTAGTGAGAGATCTTGTGAGGAAGACACCTTGAGGTAGATTTGGGTGTGATCCGCATAGAGATGGTAGAGGATCCAAGATTTACTTAGGAGGTTTCCTAATGGTTCCAGATAGAGATTAAACAGAGTGGGAACAAGGATAGAATCTTGAGCGACACCTTGACCAACCACCAATGGAGACCAGAGTCTGTTCGCTATCTTGATCATTTGGGATCTGTCTGTTCGCTATCTTGATCATTTGGGATCTGTCCAAGAGGAATGAGGCAAACCATTTAAGCACTGTGCCTTCCCCGCCCATTCTCTGTTGAAGAGTATTAAGGAGTATGTTGTGATTAACAGTGTGAAAGGCTGCAGAGAGGTCAAGAAGAATCAGAGGTACGATTCCCCAGAATCGAGTATATGCAGCGCATAACCAATCACTTGCAGCAGGGCTGTTTCAGTGCTGCAATTTTGAATGAAGCCAGACTGGAACACGTCAAGGAGATTATTGTTTATAATGTGTTGGGAAAGTTGTTTTTCAACACATTTTTCTGTGATTTTTTAAAGAAAAGGGAGAATAGTGATGGGGCAGAAGTTGTTGAGGTTGTTCGCATCTGCAGAGGTTTTTTTTAGAAGAGGGGTAACCTGTCCTGTTTTTAGGGCAGCAGGGAGGGAGCCTTGACTAAGGAAGAGGTTAATTAGCCTGGTCCAATAAGAGAGAGTATTGGTATAGAAATCAATGGCGATGACACTAGGTATGGGGTCAGAAGAATGGTTGGAGGATTTGGTTTCGAGGATGCATTTGAGGAGGTCATCTTCCGAGATGGTCGGTAAAGTTCTGCCAAGTGACTAAGGATTTTCGCTCCTCAATGGGGGTGGGGTGGGCGACTTGATCCACCAGTGATTTGACCCTTTCATCAAAGAATATAGCGAAATCTGTTGCTTTCTTGGAAGCATCCTCAGGTTTGATGCTTTGGGGAGAGCAGTTTGGGTTTTTGATGAGGTCAAAAAGTTTTTGGGGTCTGTTTTTGACTGAGTTGAGGAGGGATCTGAAATGTGATGCTTTTTCATGGAAGATGTGCTTGCGGTATTTGGATCTTGCCAAACGTAAATAAGAGAGTTTGGAGGTGGATGGAGATTGTCTCCAAGGTTTCTCCAAGATTTTAAGGTTTTTCCTTTTATCATAGAGAGCTTTATTGAACCAAGGTGCTGAGGGGGTGTCTTTTCCTTTTGCTTTGGAGGGGAGCGACATTATCAATTTCGACTGGTAGGATTGACAGGCAATGGGAGGTGAGATCGTTGACATCCGCGTTAGGGTCTAGTCTAGGAAGTGAACGCATAGCAGAATCTCACAGAGAGTCTCAAGATCAATGTTTTTAGTGTTGCGGAACCAGGTAGAAGCCCTTCTAGGTTGGCCGAGAGTTATAGCGTGAGAAAGGTGAAAACAGAAGGGAATGAGGAAATGGTCTGACCAGTCTACATGGATAGGGGGAGCAATGGTAAGAAGGTCTGATTTAGAAATAACAAGGTCCAGAATTGAGCCCTTGGCGTGTGTAATTTCTGAGCAGTGTTGGACAAGATCGTTAGCTGAGAGAAAAGTTGCAAGCTTGTTGGCAGCCAAGCCTTCCAAGGACCCCAGTGGAGATTGAAGTCACCTAGGAAGATCTGCCTGTCACTTTGAGAATATTGGTCACTAATGAAGTCAGCGAGTTCCTCCATGAAGGAAGTGCAGTTGCCAGGCGGGTGGTAGATGGCATGGAACCTGAAGGGTGAGCCGTGATGAACTTGAAGTTCTAGGGATAGGCATTCGAATGTGCGGAAGAAGATGGTAGGAAAGGCTTTTAATTTGAAGGGAGTTTCTGAAGATAATGTGAACCGGTGAAAGGTGTGCATGCAGAGTGTAACATTTCATCCATGCCTACATCGGACTCGCCCAAGGACACAGATTAGAGAATCGAGCATAAGATATTTTATATTCTATTGTTTTATTTTTTATTTATATTAATTTGAATTTATGTGCTTGTTTATTGTGCAATCTTTTAATAAAATCGCTCTTGAATTAAAAAAAAACTGCTTTTGCTGACAGACTCTCCTGTCTTCTTCCTCTCAGGCAAATCCAGCCCCTATTCTCGTCAACACTGACTGTTTGGATCCGGGCCCTTCTGTGAGTATTAGAACTTCTGTATATTCATCACCGCCTCCCTCACTCTGGTCGCTCATCCCATGTGTGCCTCCTCCCTTACTTCTGGTCCCTCATCCCATGTGTGCCTCCTCCCTTACTTCTGGTCCCTCATCCCATGTGTGCCTCCTCCCTTACTTCTGGTCGCTCATCCCATGTGTGCCTCCTCCCTTACTTCTGGTCCCTCATCCCATGTGTGCCTCCTCCCTTACTTCTGGTCCCTCATCCCATGTGTGCCTCCTCCCTTACTTCTGGTCCCTCATCCCATGTGTGCCTCCTCCCTTACTTCTGGTCCCTCATCCCATGTGTGCCTCCTCCCTTACTTCTGGTCCCTCATCCCATGTGGGCCTCCTCCCTTACTTCTGAACACTAATCCCATGCGCGCCTCCTCCCTTGCTTCTGGTCCCTCATCCCATGTGTGCCTCCTCCCTTACTTCTGCACCCTGATCCCATGTGTGCCTCCTCCCTTACTTCTGGACCCTGATCCCATGTGTGCCTCCTCTCATACTTCTAGACCCCAATCCCATGCGTGCCTCCTCCCTTGCTTCTGGTCCCTCATCCCATGTGTGCCTTCTTCCTTACTTCTGAACCCTAATCCCATGCGCGCCTCCTCCCTTGCTTCTGGTCCCTCATCCCATTTGTGCCTCCTTCCTTACTTCTGAACCCTAATCCCATGCGCGCCTCCTCCCTTACTTCTGGACCTCAATCCCATGTGTGCCGTCTCCCTTACTTCTAGACCCCAATCCCATGCGTGCTGTCTCCCTTACTTCTGGACCCCAATCCCATGTGTGCCGTCTCCGTTACTTCTGGACCCCAATCCCATGCGTGCCGTCTCCCTTACTTCTTGACCCTAATCCCATGCGTGCCTTCTTCCTCACTTCTGGACCCTAATCCACTGAGTGTCTTCTCCCTCACTTCTGGACCCTAATCCCATGCGTGCCAACACCCTTACTTCTGGACCCTGATCCCATGCATGCCGTCTCCTTCACTTCTGGACCCTGATCCCATGCGTGTGTCCTCCCTTACTTCTGGACCCTGATCCCATGTGTACCTTCTCCTTTACTTCTGGACCCTAATCTCATGCATGCTGTCTCCCTTACGTCAGGATCCCAATCCCTTGCGTGCCATCTCCCTTACTTCTGGACCCTAATCCCATGCGTGCCACCTCCCTTTCTTCTGGACCCCAATCCCATGCGTGCCTCCTCCCTTACTTCTGGACTGTGATCCCATGTGTGCCTTCTCCCTTACTTCTGCACCCTGATCCCATGTGTGCCTCCTCCCTTACTTCTGGACCCTGATCCCATGTGTGCCTCCTCCCTTACTTCTAGACCCCAATCCCATGCATGCCTCTTCCCTTACATCTGGACCCTGATCCCATGCGTGCCCCCTCCTTTACTTCTGGACCCTGATCCCATGTGTGCCTCCTCCCGTACTTCTGGATCCCGATCCCATGCATGCCTTCTCCCTTACTTCTGCACCTGATCCTATGCGTACCTTCTCCCTTACTTCTGGGACTGATCCCATGCATGCCTCCTCCCTTACTTCTGGACCCCAATCCCATGTGTGCCTTCTCCCTTTCTTCTGGACCCCAATCCCATGTGTGTCTCCTCCCTTACTTCTGCACCCTAATCCCATGCGTGCCATCTCCCTTACTTCTGGACCCTAATCCCATGCATGCCGCCTCCCTTACTTCTGGGCCTGATCCCAAGCATGCCTCCTCCCTTACTTCTGGACTCCAATTCCATGTGTGCACATTCCCTTATCTCTGGCCCCTCATCCCATGCATGCCTCCTCCCTTACTTCTGGGCACTGATCCCATGTGTGTAGTCCTCCTTACTTCTGGACCCCAATCCCATGTGTGTAGTCCTCCTTAATTCTGGACCCCAATCCCATGTGACCCCAAACCCATGCGTGCCATCTCCCTTACTTCTGGACCCCAATCCCATGCGTGCCATCTCCCTTACTTCTGGACCCCAATCCCATGCGTGCCTTCTCCCTTACTTCTGGACCCCAATCCCATGTGTGTCGTCTTACTCATTCTCCATCAATGATCCCATGTGTGCCTCCTCCCTTACTTCTGCACCCTGATCCCATGTGTGCCTCCTCCCTTACTTCTGCACCCTGATCCCATGTGTGCCTTCTCCCTTACTTCTGGACCCCAATCCCATGTGTGCCTTCTCCCTTACTTCTGGACCCCAATCCCAGGCGTGCCAACTCCCTCATTCTCCATCCTTGAACCCATGTGTGCTGTCTTACTCATTCTCCGTCCCTCGTCTGATGTGTGCTGTCTCCTTTTTTCCATCCATGATCCCTTGTGTGCTGTCTCACTGGTTTACCGTCTTTAATCCCATGTGTGCCGTCTCCCTTGTTCTCCATCCCTGGTCCCATGTGTGCCATCTCCCTCATTTTCCTTTCCTCGTCCGATGTGTGCTGTCTCCTTTTTTCCATGAGGGAGACAGCACAAATAGGATCAGGGATTGTGAATCTTGGTCTTGTACTTGTCCTTGACTATGAGAGACCCTTCCCCATTGGAGACAAGATGTTTCAAGGTTTGTCAGGCCAGGTTGGGATTATCATAATTTTCGGAAGAAATTCCAGTACAAAGTTGTGTTGTCAGGTTTTAATGGGTGTGACTCTTTTTCAGAACTTGGAGTCAATTCGCAAAGGTGCGTACAAAAACATTGTTTCATGAATCAAAAATGGAGGTAACAGCCAACACATGTTTCGTCCCCTTTATATGGCCCTCCGGCCTGGGGCATCCTCAGGGCTGTACATATAGGTGCTCGTAATGTGCAGTAATCAAAGTGCGATATGATGGACATATACATACAGGGCCCGATTCACAGCACTAACTTAAGACAAAATCCTAAACTTACTACCATTTTGGTATTCACAAAAGGCACTTACTCATTTTGGTATTCACAGAAGGCACTTACTCATTTTGGTATTCACAGAAGGCACTTACTCCTTTCGGTATTCACAGAAGGCACTTACTCATTTCGGTATTCACAGAAGTTAGGAGTCCTAACTTTAGGATTCCTTAATGCCTTCTGTGAATACCGAAAGTCTTAAAGTTAGGATTTGTCTCAGTTTAGGAGTAGTAAAATTAGGAATCCTAACTTTACTACTCCTAAACGGAGAAAAATCCTAACTTTAAGACTTTCAGTATTCACAGAAGGCATTTAGGAGTCCTAAAGTTAGGAATCCTAACTTTACTACTCCTAAACTGAGAAAAATCCTAAATTTAAGACTTTCGGTATTCACAGAAGGCATTTAGGAGTCCTAAAGTTAGGAGTCCTAACTTTACTACTCCTAAACTGAGAAAAATCCTAACTGTAAGACTTTCGGTATTCACAGAAGACATTTAGGAGTCCTGAAGTTAGGACTCCTAACTTCTGTGAATACCGAAATGAGTAAGTGCCTTCTGAAAATACCAAAATGAGTAAGTGCCTTCTGTGAATACCAAAATGGCAGTACGTTTAGGATTTGTCTTAGGTTAGTTCTGTGAATCGGGCCTACAGAGTGTAACTGATCCAGTAGTCAACATAATTCACACACAGTTCAGTGCAAACGACGGTAGGGGTTTAGAAACGGATATAAGGGAATGTAAAGGAATAGTTTCAAGTAGAGTATTTGTGGAGAGGAGCAAAAAGAGGAAAGAGAAAATAATGGCCGTCCCAGGGGGGTGGTGGTGTGAGGGTAGGTATAGTATAGACATAAATCAAGTAAGGTATTGGTGGATGGAGAAGAAGAAGAGAAGTGGAGAGATAAAGCAGGGTACCAGTAGTCCCCAAAACGTGCAACAGTACAATATATTTCAATGTTCGTTTCATAATATTATTACAGTCAAGTAAAAAGCAATATATTTACATATATCTGGCCATATCCAAGTCACGCATCCAAGTTTCATTGTATAAGAAAGGGGAAAGCAAATGTGTATTGTCTATTTAGATTGGTTTAAATTCGAATTAAAGTCTCCGTAGTGTTGTGGGAGATGGACACAGGCGGTAGCTTGTAACATAGTAACTGGCACTGCTCGATGTTTCAGTGTGCTTATGGTAGCAAAGAGCTACCGTGGTGGTGAGGTGTACCGTGGCCCGTATAGGGAAACTAGTTGGGGAGACATATATTGCTCAGAGGCCTCTGAGCAAAATATGGGGCCGATTCACAGAACTAATGTGAGATAAAATCCTAAACTTACTACTTTTGGTATTTACAGAAGGCATTTGGAGTAGTAAAGTTAGGATTTTGACTTAAGTTTGACTTGGATATGGTTTATGCAGTAGTATGCTCAAGGGCTCACGCTTACCATAGTTGAGTCGACGGGACTAGATTTCGTCCCGTTTGACGTTCTGTAAATTAATTGGTATCTGTTCTGTGGGAGACAGAGTAAGGACATGTGAGTTAGTAGCGGTCACCAACTACTCACTCAGTGGAGGACTGTCACTGGTCAGAAGGTATCAAAGAGTGGTATAGACCACTGCGAGGCCCCACGGACAGTTCTTATCTCAAGTAACGTGGCATAATGTCATGCGCGTCTCTTCAGAATTTGCCGGCATCAGCACCGCTACCTGGGGGCTCCCTCATTCTCCTTCTCTGATTCCATGTGTGCTGTCTCCCTCATTCTCCATCCATGACTCCATGTGTGCTGTCTCCCTCATTCTCCATCCCTGATTCCATGTGTCCTGTCTCCCTCATTCTCCATCCCTGATTCCATGTGTGCCATCTCCCTCATTCTCCATCCATGATTCCATGTGTGCTTTCTCCCTCATTCTCCATCCTTGATTCCATGTGTGCTGTCTCCCTCATTCTCCACCCTGATCCCATGTGTGCCGTCTCCCACATTCTCCATCACTGATCACATGTGTACCGTCTCCCTCATTCTCCATCCCTGATTCCATGTGTGCTGTCTCCCTTATTCTCCATGCCTCGTCCCATGTGTGCCGTCTCATTCTCCATCCATGATCTCATGTGTGCTGTCTCCCTCAGTCTCCATCCATGATTCCATGTGTGCTGTCTCCCTCATTCTCCATCCATGATTCCATGTGTCCTGTCTCCCTCATTCTCCATCCATGATTCTATGTGTGCTGTCTCCCTCATTCTCCATCCCTGATTCCATGTGTGCTGTCTCCCTCATTCTCCATCCATGATTCTATGTGTGTTGTCTCCCTCATTCTCCATGCCTCATCCCATGTGTACCGTCTTCCTCATTCACCATCCCTGATCCCATGTGTGCTGTCTCCCTCATTCTCCATGCCTCGTCCCATGTGTGCCGTCTCCCTCATTCTCCGTCCATGATTCCATGTGTACCGTCTCCCTCATTCTCCATCCATGATTCCATGTGTGCCGTCTCCCTCATTCTCCATGCCTGATCCCATGTGTGCTGTCTCCTTCATTCTCCATCACTGATCCCATGTGTGCCGTCTCCCTCATTCTCCATCCCTGATTCCATGTTTGCTGTCTCCCTCGTTCTCATGCCTCGTCCCATGTGTACCGTCTCCCTCATTCTCCATCCCCAATCCCATGTGTGCCGTCGCCCTCATTCACCATGCCTCGTCCCATGTGTACGTCTCCCTCATTCTCCATGCCTCGTCCCTTGTGTGCCGTCTCCCTCATTTCCCATCCATGATTCCATGTGTGAGGTCTCCCTTATTCTCCATGCCTCGTCCCATGTGTGCCGTCTCCCTCATTCTCAAACCATGATTCAATGTGTGCTGTCTCCCTCATTCTCCATCCATGATTCCATGTGTGCTGTCTCCCTCATTCTCCATCCATGATTCTATGTGTGCCGTCTCCCTCATTCTCCATCCATGATTCCATGTGTGCTGTCTCCCTCATTCTCCATTCCTCATCCCATGTGTACCGTCTCCCTCATTCTCCATCCCTGATTCCATATGTGCTGTCTCCCTCATTCTCCATCCCTGATTCCATGTGTGCCATCTCCCTCATTCTCCATTCCTCGTCCAATGTGTACCGTCTCCCTCATTCTCCATCCCTGATCCCATGTGTGCCGTCTCCCTCATTCTCCATCCCTGATTCCATGTGTGCCATCTCCCTCATTCTCCATCCATGATTCCATGTGTGCCGTCTCCCTCATTCTCCATCCTTGATTCCATGTTTGCTGTCTCCCTCATTCTCCATTCCTCGTCCCATGTGTGCCAGCTCCCTCATGCTCCATCCCTAATCCCTTGTGTGCCGTCGCCCTCATTCTCCATGCCTCGTCCCATGTGTACCGTCTCCCTCATTCTCCATGCCTCGTCCCATGTGTACTGTCTCCCTCATTCTACATCCCTGATCCCATGTGTACTGTCTTCCTCATTCTCCATCCCTGATCCCATGTCTGCCGTCTCCCTCATTCTACATCCCTGATTCCATGTTTTCCGTCTCCCTCACTCTCCATCCCTTATCCGATGCTTGTGGTCTCCCTCGTTCTTCATCCCTGATCCCAGTGTACTGTCTCCTTCATTCTACATCCCTGATTCCATGTGTACCATCTCCCTCACTCTCATCCATGATTCCATGTGTACTGTCTCCCTCATAGTGCCCGCACCGTCATTCGCTTCCCTCTGTAAAATTTACATTTGCCCATATAATGATAACACCGGACACATTGTTTATGGGTAAAGAATTGCTGCAGGTTTATTTTTATACAACAAAAGTATGAGGTTTAGTGGGTTATCTGACGGGCGATCCAGGGCAGGCAGCCCCTCCCTGCCCCTGCCGCCTTCTGAGCCAGCCGGCACGGTGGGTCGACGCCCGGACAGTGCAGCCTTTGCTGATCCCCTTACGGATCCAGTGATCATGTCTTATACCCCCGCCCCTTTCAGGGCGGAGCGTGGTATGGCACACCCCCGGTTGGTCAGGCCCCCCCAACCGCCCGAAGGACTAACAGGGCGCCGTCGCGGTTTTCCCGGAACCTCCCTGCGGCTCCAGGTCTTTGGCTCAGGCGCCCTTACTGTGCCGGGCAGAGGTACCCTTACTGTACCGGTCTGCCGCAGAGGTACCCTTACTGTACCCGTCTACCTCCAGATCGCCCTGTAACTCCGTCACAGCTCTGGAGGAGGCTACCGTCAATGACAGAGCCCCCCACCTCTGCGTCCCCTACTTGCAACCCACAGCCTCAAGGGCATCCTGCACATCCAGGAGAAACATATCCATCCCAACCCTGGACAAGTGCACCCCATCTTTCTCATAATAACCTTCCACTCTTGCCTGTATTAGTGCATGTCGTATGAACCCAAGCCCCTACGCTCCATGAATTTCTGTATGGCCCTGTTGACCCTCTTACGTGAATGCTCAACTGCAGCTATGGGTCTGGCTCTGGTGGAGAAGTGTGGCTCACAGGTTAGAGGAGGCATACCCTGAAGCAGAGGTCAGACCCGGGACCAGGGTTCGATTACCGACGCGGCAGGGTCTTGAGCCCAACTGTCCACGGACTCGATAATTCTTGCTTCAGTGCCCACTCTAAGCCCGAGTTCACACTATGCAGCTCTGGGCAATAAGCTTGCTTAATCTCCACAACGGCCCCCCACGGCGGGATACCTGGCTTTCACCTTTGGGATACCCAGTACGGGTTATCTCACAGGGAAAAGACAGGACGGGTTCCCAATGCAAGCGCCGAGATGCCCTAGGGTAAGTCGAGCGCTATATAAAAACACACATACATACATGCTCCCCGCCACTCCCTACGCGGAACAATCTCTGACCACCATATCTTGCATGACCCCAGTCTGTTGCTGATAGCCCCAAAGTCAGTTTGCATGGTCTGTATGAGTGCCCTCCTGCCCTTGTTGACCAAGTCATTACCACCCAAATGGATAATAAGAACATTGGGCGGGGGTCCCCCTAATGCCAGGTGTTGCTCTAGAGTGTTTCTCGCGCTGCTCCATCTCATCCCAGGGACGCCCATCCAAACAAACTGCGTCCGTGCGAACCCCTGGGTCCAATTCTTGTGTGTTGCCCATTGTGCCAACCTGACAACATATGAGTGTCCCAGCAGCCACACCTGACAATCTGATGAAATAAAAGGGGAGGTAGGATGCCAACTTGTCACACTTGTTTAATTTGTCTGAAAACACTGCACACAATGATTACACAAATTACTCATAAAACACGTATTTCCACTTCATTGTCTTTGCCCATTTAGGGCCGAATGTAGCACTGGAAACAATTGGATTGCCAACGCCCCACGCCCTTGACACCTTCAGGCCCCATACCCGCCTTGAATGCCGCCGTGGCTGCGCCGATTCTGAAAGAGTGGCTTGAAAATATTCTACCTGCACTTACGAGACCGGCCTGGGACAAGGCGGCGGCCATGATGCGGTCCAGCTGAAACCTAGTCAACGGCGCCCCATCCGCATGTATAAGGAAGAGCCCCGGGTTTGCCGGCCTTATTCTTAAGTATTCCCTTACCGTGGTGACAGGGCAGTATCTGGGGTCCCCCAAAGCTTGCAATATTATTGACGCGCCACGCCCTGCCTGGTCTGTCTTGGATCTCCGAATGCGAAGTACCAAGAGGTCAGACGCACTAACATCGTGTATGGCCAAGGCCGCCCCCGCTGTGTCTATCTTGGATTTTGCAACAAGCTCACTCACCCTGAGAGCCCCGAAAAATGCCAGGCAGAATGCTGTTGTGAAAAGCCTGGCCTCGAAGGGGGAGTTAGTTACCTGTGGCACTGCCTCACTCATGCCCTGCAAGGATGGGAAATCTATCGGCGCCCTAGCATCAGGGATCCTAACTTCATCCCTCGCCCACCCCTTCAGTGCCGCCCTGACCTTGAATGAGCCAGTGGGGTCGTGTCCCCCATTTAGCCTGGTTAGCCTGGTGTCGTGCTTCAGAGCAGCCATGTGGCCGGACACCCATGAATGACATTTGCCAGCGTCCATGGCCCAAACCATAAAGACCTCCACCTGCTCTTCTAGTAACGCTGCCTCTGCTTTCACAGACTCTATGACTGTCCTGAATGTTCGCAATTGTGACTCATATTTCTTCCTTGTTGCCGGGGCCAGTGAACGCTCACCCATCATCTTCAGTCACTCCCCCACCGTAGCAGTCACAATAGGGAGGCTGAATGGTGTCATCTCCGCCCTCGCTCTCGGCCAGGTCTCTCGGAAACCGAGCCACTGAAAGCGAGAGAGAGCGTAAGCTGGCACATTCTTCACACCTTCAATGTGACGCGCCCTAAACTCAATGTTGCTGCGCAAACCCACCCTAACCAATTCTCTCAGTAAACTCAAAACCAGGGGACATGTGGCTGTTAGCCCATTTATTGCTTGAACCACGGCCATATTGTCTGACCAGAAAACAATCTTTTTGTTACCCAATGCTTCAGGCCATATATGGAGTGCGACTATAATGGGGAAGAGCTCCAGCACTGTGATGTTAGAGGTTATCTTCCTTTTCTGCCAAGCATTTGGCCACCTCATCGCACACCACTCCTCTCCTAAGATAACACCAAAACCTTCCTTACCTGATGCAGCAGAGAAAAGGCAGAGTTCTTGACTACCCGCCCAAGGGGCCCTCCAAATGACAGTCCCATTAAACTCAACCAAGAATTCGGCCCACATTTCAAGGTCGGCCTTCAAACCGGGACCGAGTCGCACCAAATGATGCTTCTTACCAACGTTTGCCGTGGCTTTTGCTAACCTGCGTGAAAATACCCTGCCTGCTAGTTCAACTTGTCCAAGAGACTCTGGATTGCCCCCAAGGTCGCTTTATCCTTGCCCAACAGTACCTGAATGTCCCGCTGCAGATCCAGAACCTTGTCAGCAGGGAGCCTAGATTCACCCTTGAGGGTGTCCAGCTCGATGCCCAAAAAGGTCAGGACCTGCGCCGGACCCTCGGTCTTACCTGAAGCAAGGGGAACCTCGAGATGCCCCACCATAGCCTCAAAAGCCTGCAAACCCTCTGCACACTCCTGTGTCCAAAGAACAGAAAATCATCTAGGTAATGCGTCACCTGTGTTATGCCATGGGTAGTAGAAAGTGCCCATTGTAGAAATGAACTGAATGCCTGGAAGTAGGCACAGGAGACTGCGCAATCCATCAGCATACAGAGGTCAAAGAAGAACTCACCCCCCCCCCATTTAAAACCTAGCAGGTGCTGGCTGGAGGGGTGAACCGGCAGGAGGCGAAAGGCAGATTCTATATCAGCCTTGGCCAGCCACGCCCCCTTCCCTACTCTTCTCACCATATCAATGGCCAGTGAACAATATGATACCGAGCACGCCCCTTCCTCCAGCCAATGGTTCACAGAGTTACCCTCGGGGTAGGACAGATGATGAATGAGTCGAAAAGCACCGGTTGCTTCTTTGGCACAACTCCCAGTGGTGATACCGGTAAACAGTCATAATATCGATTCCAAAATATAGAATGGACATAATATCGAAGTAAAACTATAGAATGGACAAAATATCGAATGGACACAATATAGTGGTTAAAAATATCGAATTTAAGGTAAGTAATATCGATTTTCAAAATATAGAAGTCAAAATATCCAAGTATGCAATATAGGCATTAAATATATCGATTTTTTAATAATATCAAATGTTTTAAAGTGTTTTGTATGTTAGTATATGTGTGAAAAGTGTATATTAATTTTTGAAATGTATGTTTAATGTATTTTAAGTAATGAATTTTATGTTATTTAATTTTTGCGTTATTTAATTCTGTAGCGGGTTGTGGGTTTATAGGGGAATAGGGTGGGAAGTAATTTAATTGTAAATAATTAAATATTTTTATTTATTTATTGGTATTCATTTTGAATTTATTGTTATTTTTTAATTGGTAATTAATTTTTATTAATTGACAATTAATTTGTATTATTGATTAATTGTTAATTATGTTAATTTTCTAAATTTATTTTCTGTAGCGGGTTGTGGGTTTAAGGGAAATAGGGTGGGAAGTAATTTAATTGTAATTAAGTAAATAATTTTTTTCATTTATTGGTATTGATTTTAAATTTATTGTTAATTAATTTTTAATTGGTAATTAATTTCTATTAATTGGCAATTAATTTTTATTAATTGGTAATTATTTTGTATTAATTAAATATTTGATAATTATGATCATTGTATTAATGTATTTTCTGTAGTGGGATGTGGGTTTATAGGGGAATAGGGTGGGAAGTAATGTAATTGTAATTAATTACATATTAAAAATACTTTTTGTGTATTGATAATTAATTTACTGTTAATTTTTAATTGGTATTAATTTTTATTATTAATTAGTTTTTGTTATTGAAAATTAATTAGTTGTTAAATAATTATGAATAGGTTATTAATTTTTAATAACTAATGTGTAGTTGTATTTCTAATTAATTATTACATAATATTAAATTGGTTATTATTTTCAATTAATGTTTTATTGGTATTGATATTTAATTTATTTTTAATAATATATTAAATCATTACTTTCCCTACTGTTAAACTCACTGGAGTGGGAATAGTAATTTTCACCCTCCCGCTATCCAACGCTTTCCCTACTGTTGCACTCTCTGGAGTGGGAATAGTATTTTTTACCCCTACGCTATCCAACGCTTTCCCTACTGTTGCACTATCTGGAGTGGGAATAGTAATTTTCACACTCCCGCTATCCAACGCTTTCCCTACTGTTGCACTCTCTGGAGTGGGAATAGTATTTTTTACCCCTACGCTATCCAATGCTTTCCCTACTGTTGTACTCTCTGGAGTGGAAATAGTAATTTTTACCCTTCCAATATCCAACGCTTTCCCTACTGTTGCACTCTCTGTGTACCCCTGAATCCATTGAGGAACCCTTCTGCTACTAGCAACCTGTCTTTGTCCATGGGATACAGCCTAAGTAGTGGAAGAAAGTTCTGCAGGATAATGGGGGAGGGGCCCTTGCTATGTCCAGAAGGCCGCTCACTGATAGCTGTTGGGAAGGAGGGCCTACTGTCCGTCATTGTCGTGGTCAGGCTTGTGTCACTGTCCTCGCTAGCGCGGGCGTCTGATCTGCTAGCCTGGACGGCAGGGGGGGCACCTTGGCTGGAATTACAGGAGACTGCTGCATGCTGGGCACCGCACTTGCTGCAGTTATGCGTGAATTTGCATGCTCTACCCCAGGTGCAAACCCCCCCATTGAAAAGCCTGCATGTACCTGAATTGAATCGCTTGGGCCCAGCCCTCTGTCCTCTCCCATGGCCCCCACGAAAGGGCTGCTTGAAAGGTCGCTTGTTAAATTGCTCCCCTTTCCTGCTCTCTACCTCACTCTGCACCCTGTATGGCATCTCTTTCTTTTCCTGAGTAAACCTGCACATGTGTTGGACCCAGAGCTGTATCTCTTTCTGATCCCACCCCAGCTCCGGGCATATGGCCATTCTTTTCCAGAAATCTTGGTCATAATAAAACCAACCCATCCCTCCAGACAACTTTGCTTCGTCCTGGATGGTGCTCGCATATTGCATCAAGGCCTCGCTCTGCTCAGGGAACTTTTGCACCACTACTGCCGCTAAAATGTTGAACGCCGCAGTCCAATTCTCTACTGTTTTGTCCGGCCAGAGCTGGTATTAAACCTTTTTCTCATCCTCCTGTCCCCCATCTTCCTTGTATCTGCGCCTGCCAACCCATGCATCAACAGTGTCAGGATATTTATATATTCACGCCTCCATATCCCTTCCTTCGCTGCCAGCGGTACTTGCCACGCCAGTGAACAACGACCCGAAGCCATTGGTGCCTGTGTAACTAGCGGTCGCTGTGCACCCCCGTGCCCCCATTGAGCCCTTCACCTGAGCCAGGGGTGGTACCGAGTGGGCAGGGCTGCGGCGCTCCGCTACCTACACTCGTGATTTGTGCGCAGCCACTGGGAACCACCATGTTGATGGTTGGGGAGGCAAACTAGTCTGGTCCACAGTGGTTGCTGCGGCTGGCGCGGCTGGCATGGAGGCTACAACATTCCCAGCTGCTACAGCCACGGTGGCTGCCCCAGCTGCAGCCCCCTGACTACACCCCGTTACGTCTGTGGCCGTGGCCGTGGCCTGACCCGCCCACACCTGCAGCACCGACGCCGATGCCGTCACTGGGGGGGGCAGCTGGCAGCACCTGTGGTGGTGCCGATATAGCATCCAAATGTTCTTAAAAGACTGCCATAAGACTCAACATTTGGTCCATTGCGTTACCCATTTGAGCCAAATCAGTCAGGCCTGTGGCCGAGTCCTGCACCACAACTTGTGCGTTCACTGGCTTGGGGGCACGCGAGGCAATGGCCTGCTTCTTTTTCGCAGGCGGTGCCTCGGCCGGAATGTCCTTGCATGCCGGCTTGCGATTCCGTATGGACCTCCATGGCTCCCCGGTCGAGAGGCCAGCCGCGTCGTCCGGTGGGGTGACAGCCATCACGCCCAAGTCCTCCTGTCTGCGCGCCTCATTGAATCCTTGCGCCCACGCTGGTCCCTTCGCCTTTGCTATGGCCATGAATTCCTCCCACAGCCTATCCTGCGACATGCCCTGCTGTGATTCGTCCACGCAGGTTACTTGGGAGAACAACGGAAACGGAGTCCCGAGGCCGTCCATTCGAGTGGTGGTCCCCCTTGAGGGTCCCTACGGGTGAAAAGGTATATGAGTGCGTGAGCAACCCCAGGCCAGGCTGCCCCCCTGGCTGAACTGCCGAGCCCTCGCCCAATTGCTATCGACCCGACCAGCACACCCCGCGGCCCCCGTTATCACTGTACCCAGCCTTATACCTGGTCTCAAACTATTCTCAGTGCAACTGGCAACGTGGGCCTCCCTTTTCCCATGCGGTGTTGTGTCCGACCTGTAATAGAAAGGGAGAATTATAACAATGTTTCGCTCTTCCTTTCTACTAGGCCCTGTGTCTCAGACCGCGCTTCTTCATTTCTTTTGTGTGGTAAGCCCCCTGTCCGGCTTCGCCTTGGCCCATCCTCATTGTAACACGGTCTGGAACCCCTGAAATACATACATGTTAGCCGCGCATTTACCAATACAATGTACATCTCGCCTCGCACATGGTGACATAATATAATGTAAACTGTCCTCAGTGACAGTAGCATGACTTTTGCGTTGGTACAGGGAAGCTGGCACTGTGGTAACCTACCGGTGCCTCCCACGATATGCATGAACGGCCTGTTGCCTCGGACTTGCGTGGCAAAAGGCCTACTGAAGGTCCAGACAGAGGGGATGTCGAGGTGAGATGCCGCTGTGCTTGTGCGCCGTTAATTACACGTAATTCAAAATTACACTTCCTTCAATATTATTCAAAAAGAACGGATTTTATGTGTAACACCTTAAAAACCTTGTCGGTATCGAGTTGATGGTGCTTAAATTGCTGCAATGTTTACACGCAAACCTTGATACATGAAGCATATTTACCAAATCCACTGGTAGGAAATGTAGACTGAGAGAGACATTCACGTCTTGCAGTGGCCAGCGATTGAGAATGAAAGAGACTCTACCAGTCACCATAGGCCAGAGACGGGGCCTGAGGTGTGCATGGGTCACAGCTGTGTATTGAGGAATACTCTAACTGTACGTATTGCCCACTGTGGAATGATGGAGACAATAACAACATCCATTGACAGAAGCTCCGGGAACGCAGGAGACACTAATGGCACGCATTGCCCACTGTGGAAGGATGGAGACAATAAGAACATCCATGGACAGAAGCTCAGGGAACGAGGGAGACACTAACGGCACGCACTGCCCACTGTGGAAGGATGGAGACAATAAGAACATCCATGGACAGAAGCTCAGGGAACGAGGGAGACACTAACAGCACGCCCTGCCCACTGTGGAAGGATGGAGACAATAAGAACATCCATGGACAGAAGCTCAAGGAACGAGGGAGACACTAACGGCACGCACTGCCCACTGTGGAAGTCTGGAGACAATAAGAACATCCATGGACAGAAGCTCCGGGAACGCAGGAGACACTAATGGCACGCATTGCCCACTGTGGAAGGATGGAGACAATAAGAACATCCATGGACAGAAGCTCAGGGAACGAGGGAGACACTAACGGCACGCACTGCCCACTGTGGAAGGATGGAGACAATAAGAACATCCATGGACAGAAGCTCAGGGAACGAGGGAGACACTAACAGCACGCCCTGCCCACTGTGGAAGGATGGAGACAATAAGAACATCCATGGACAGAAGCTCAGGGAACGAGGGAGACACTAACGGCACGCACTGCCCACTGTGGAAGTCTGGAGACAATAAGAACATCCATGGACAGAAGCTCAGGGAACGAGGCAGACACTAACGGCACGCAATGCCCACTGTGGTAGGATGGAGACAATAAGAACATCCATGGACAGAAGCTCAGGGAACGAGGCAGACACTAACGGCACGCAATGCCCACTGTGGAAGGATGGAGACAATAAGAACATCCATGGATAGAAGCTCAGGGAACGAGGGAGACACTAACGGCACACACTGCCCACTGTGGAAGTCTGGAGACAATAAGAACATTCATGGACAGAAGCTCAGGGAACGAGGGAGACACTAATGGGGGAACGAGGGAGACACTAACGGCACGCACTGCCCACTGTGGAAGGATGGAGACAATAAGAACATCCATGGACAGAAGCTCAGGGAACGAGAGAGACACTAACGGCACGCACTGCCCACTGTGGAAGGATGGAGACAATAAGAACATCCATGGACAGAAGCTCAGGGCACGAGGGAGACACTAACGGCACGCACTGCCCACTGTGGAAGGATGGAGACAATAAGAACATCCATGGACAGAAGCTCAGGGAACGAGGGAGACACTAACGGCACGCACTGCCCACTGTGGAAGGATGGAGACAATAAGAACATTCATGGACAGAAGCTCAGGGAACGAGGGAGACACTAACGGCACGCACTGCCCACTGTGGAAGGATGGAGACAATAAGAACATCCATGAAGAGAAGCTCAGGGAACGAGGGAGATACTAACGGCACGCAATACCCACTGTGGAAGGATGGAGACAATAAGAACATCCATGGAGAGAAGCTCAGGGAACGAGGGAGATACTAACAGCACGCAATACCCACTGTGGAAGGATGGAGACAATAAGAACATCCATGGACAGAAACTCAGGGAACGAGGGAGACACTAACCGCACGCACTGCCCACTGTGGAAGGATGGAGACAATAAGAACATTCATAGACAGAAGCTCAGGGAACGAGGGAGGCACTAACGGCACGCACTGCCCACTGTGGAAGGATGGAGACAATAAGAACATCCATGCACAGATGCTCAGGGAACGAGGGAGACACTAACGGCACGCACTGCCCACTGTGGAAGGATGGAGACAATAAGAACATCCATGGACAGAAGCTCAGGGAACGAGGGAGACACTAACGGCACGCACTGCCCACTGTGGAAGGATGGAGACAATAAGAACATTCATGGACAGAAGCTCAGGGAACGAGGAAGACACTAACGGCACGCACTGCCCACTGTGGAAGGATGGAGACAATAAGAACATCCATGGACAGATGCTCAGGGAAGGAGGGAAACACTAACGGCAAGCACTGCCCACTGTGGCAGGATGGAGACAATAAGAACATCCATGGACAGAAGCTCAGGGAACGAGGGAGACACTAACGGTACGCACTGCCCACTGTGGAAGGATGGAGACAATAAGAACATCCATGGACAGAGGCTCAGGGAACGAGGGAGACACTAACGGCACGCACTGCCCACTGTGGAAGGATGGAGACAATGAGAACATCCATGGACAGAAGCTCAGGGAACGAGGGAGACACTAACGGCACGCACTGCCCACTGTGGAAGGATGGAGACAATAAGAACATCCATGGACAGAAGCTCAGGGAACGAGGCAGACACTAACGGCACGCAATGCCCACTGTGGAAGGATGGAGACAATAAGAACATCCATGGACAGAAGCTCAGGGAACGAGGCAGACACTAACGGCACGCAATGCCCACTGTGGAAGGATGGAGACAATAGGAACATCCATGGACAGAAGCTCAGGGAACGGGGAGACACTAACGGCACGCACTGCCCACTGTGGAAGGATGGAGACAATAAGAACATCCATGGACAGAAGCTCAGGGAACGAGGGGGACACTAACGGCACGCACTGCCCACTGTGGAAGGATGGAGACAATAAGAACATCCATGGACAGAAGCTCAGGGAACGAGACAGACACTAACGGCACGCACTGCCCACTGTGGAAGGATGGAGACAATAAGAACATCCATGGACAGAAGCTCAGGGAACGAGGGAGACACTAACGGCACGCACTGCCCACTGTGGAAGGATGGAGACAATACGAACATCCATGGACAGAAGCTCAGGGAACGAGGGAGACACTAACGGCACGCACTGCCCACTGTGGAAGGATGGAGACAATAAGAACATCCATGGACAGAAGCTCAGGGAACGAGGGAGACACTAACGGTACGCACTGCCCACTGTGGAAGGATGGAGACAATAAGAACATCCATGGACAGATGCTCAGGAAACGAGGGAGACACTAATGGCACGCACTGCCCACTGTGGAAGGATGGAGACAATAAGAACGTCCATGGACAGAAGCTCAAGGAACGAGGGAGACACTAACGGCACGCACTGCCCACTGTGGAAGGATGGAGACAATAAGAACGTCCATGGACAGAAGCTCAGGGAACGGAGGAGACACTAACGGCACGCACTGCCCACTGTGGAAGGATGGAGACAATAAGAACATCCATGGACAGAAGCTCAGGGAACGAGGGAGACACTAACGGCACGCAATGCCCACTGTGGAAGGATGGAGACAATAAGAACATCCATGGACAGAAGCTCAGGGAACGAGGCAGACACTAACGGCACGCAATGCCCACTGTGGAAGGATGGAGACAATAGGAACATCCATGGACAGAAGCTCAGGGAACGAGGCAGACACTAACGGCACGCAATGCCCACTGTGGAAGGATGGAGACAATAGGAACATCCATGGACAGAAGCTCAGGGAACGAGGGAGACACTATGGAAGGATGGAGACAATAAGAACATCCATGGACAGAAGCTCAGGGAACGAGGGAGACACTAACGTGTGGAAGGATGGAGACAATAAGAACATCCATGGACAGAAGCTCAGGGAACGAGGGAGACACTAACGGCACGCACTGCCCACTGTGGAAGGATGGAGACAATAAGAACATCCATGGACAGAAGCTCAGGGAACGAGGGAGACACTAACGGTACGCACTGCCCACAGTGGAAGGATGGAGACAATAAGAACATCCATGGACAGAAGCTCAGGGAACGAGGGAGACACTAACGGCACTCACTGCCCACTGTGGAAGGATGGAGACAATAAGAACATCCATGGACAGATGCTCAGGGAACGAGGGAGACACTAACGGCACGCACTGCCCACTGTAGAAGGATGGAGACAATAAGAACATCCATGGACAGAAGCTCAGGGAACGAGGGAGACACTAACGGCACGCACTGCCCACTGTGGAAGGATGGAGACAATACGAACATCCATGGACAGAAGCTCAGGGAACGAGGGAGACACTAACGGCACGCACTGCCCACTGTGGAAGGATGGAGACAATAAGAACATCCATGGACAGAAGCTCAGGGAACGAGGGAGACACTAACGGCACGCACTGCCCACTGTGGAAGGATGGAGACAATAAGAACATCCAT
Organism: Lissotriton vulgaris; assembly: GCF_964263255.1. Taxonomy (NCBI): domain Eukaryota; kingdom Metazoa; phylum Chordata; class Amphibia; order Caudata; family Salamandridae; genus Lissotriton; species Lissotriton vulgaris. The sequence goes on along the minus strand of NC_141691.1, from coordinate 59,094,122 downwards.
GGACAGATGCTCAGGAAACGAGGGAGACACTAATGGCACGCACTGCCCACTGTGGAAGGATGGAGACAATAAGAACGTCCATGGCCAGAAGCTCAAGGAACGAGGAAGACACTAACGGCACGCACTGCCCACTGTGGAAGGATGGAGACAATAAGAACGTCCATGGACAGAAGCTCAGGGAACGGAGGAGACACTAACGGCACGCACTGCCCACTGTGGAAGGATGGAGACAATAAGAACATCCATGGACAGAAGCTCAGGGAACGAGGGAGACACTAACGGCACGCACTGCCCACTGTGGAAGGATGGAGACAATAAGAACATCCATGGACAGAAGCTCAGGGAACGAGGCAGACACTAACGGCACGCAATGCCCACTGTGGAAGGATGGAGACAATAGGAACATCCATGGACAGAAGCTCAGGGAACGAGGCAGACACTAACGGCACGCAATGCCCACTGTGGAAGGATGGAGACAATAGGAACATCCATGGACAGAAGCTCAGGGAACGAGGGAGACACTATGGAAGGATGGAGACAATAAGAACATCCATGGACAGAAGCTCAGGGAACGAGGGAGACACTAACGTGTGGAAGGATGGAGACAATAAGAACATCCATGGACAGAAGCTCAGGGAACGAGGGAGACACTAACGGCACGCACTGCCCACTGTGGAAGGATGGAGACAATGAGAACATCCATGGACAGAAGCTCAGGGAACGAGGGAGACACTAACGGCAACCATTGCCCACTGTGGAAGGATGGAGACAATGAGAACATCCATGGACAGAAGCTCAGGGAACGAGGGAGACACTAACGGCACGCACTGCCCACTGTGGAAGGATGGAGACAATAAGAACATCCATGGACAGAAGTTCAGGGAACAAGGGAGACACTAACGGCACGCACTGCCCACTGTGGAAGTCTGGAGACAATAAGAACATTCATGGACAGAAGTTCAGGGAACGAGGGAGACACTAACGGCACGCACTGCCCACTGTGGAAGGATGGAGACAATAAGAACATTCATGGACAGAAGCTCAGGGAAAGAGGGAGACACTAACGGCACGCACTGCCCACTGTGGAAGGATGGAGACAATAAGAACATCCATGGACAGAAGCTCAGGGAACGAGGGAGACACTAACGGTACGCACTGCCCACTGTGGAAGGATGGAGACAATAATAACATCCATGGACAGAAGCTCAGGGAACGAGGGAGACACTAACGGCACGCAATACCCACTGTGGAAGGATGGAGACAATAAGAACATCCATGGACAGAAGCTCAGGGAACGAGGGAGACACTAACGGCACGCACTGCCCACTGTGGAAGGATGGAGACAATAAGAACATCCATGGACAGATGCTCAGGGAACGAGGGAGACACTAACCGCACGCACTGCCCACTGTGGAAGGATGGAGACAATAAGATCATCCATGGACAGAAGCTCAGGGAACGAGGGAGACACTAACGGCACGCACTGCCCACTGTGGAAGGATGGAGACAATAAGAACATCCATAGACAGAAGTTCAGGGAACGAGGGAGACACTAATGGCATGCACTGCCAGAGGAGGGTGATCAGCTTGCACTGATGAGAGACAGGGAATGAGGGAGGTACTGGATGCCAACCTAGGCTAGAGATGAGATGTGAGAGAGACACTAACGGCATGTATTGGAGGAAGACATGGTGCTAGAAGGGCATAAGGGAGGCATCAGTGGCATGCTTCATTCCTGGCCCATGCATACCGCCAGTGTGTCTCTCATTTTGCATCTCTGGTTGTGTCACTCTTCTGGTTCCCCGCACTCCCCATTCTCTGTCCCATGTATGCTGTTAGTGTCTCCCTCATTCTCCAACTCTGACCAGCACATTCTGTTAGTTTCCCCCTCATTCGTGGTCAATATGTATGGTTAGTGTCTCTCTCTCTGCATCTCTGGTTGTGTCACTCTTCCGGTTCCCCGCACTCCCCATTCTCTGTCCCATGTATGCTGTTAGTGTCTCTCTCATTCCCATTTCTTGTTACATACATGCTTTTATTCTTCATCCCAGCACGTATGTTAGGGCCTCCCTTGCTCTCAGCTCTGTCCCATGGCTGCTGTTAGTGTTTCTCTTTCTCCATCTCTAACATTTCACCGACTGCCTGTGACTGTTTGCAGCGCCGAGATACCCTTCGGGTGAATTGCATGCAATATTAAATGTAGTTAACATAATTAACATAACATGCTTGTCTTTAGTTTCTGATTATCACATGCCTGCCCCATGAGTATTGTTAATGATTCCTTCTTATTCCATCTCTAACCACATTCTGGCCTTTGCCGTCTCATTTTTACCTCTTTGCACCATGCTTGTTATTAGCATCTCCCTCTTTCTCTTCTTCCCCCTCTAAACTTATACTAGCCTTTAGTATCTCATTTATACCACCATGTACCATGTGTGCCTTTAATATCTCCCTCTTTTTCCATCTCTAAGTGCATACTTGGCTTTAGTGTCTCCCTCCTTATCACATAGAGATACCTCCTTGCACATGGCCTGACATGACCTCTTTGTCTTTATTGGAGTCTCTCAATCCCATAGTACTCACCCACAGGCCTGTTTGGAGTCTCACTCATTTCCATCTCACTAGCCTTAGACATTGAGTGGACTCTCACAAATCGACAGACCTCTGTCTTCGAAGGCTGTGATGAGCAGCTGATATGGTGACATTGGACGGTGAACTGAGGGGTCTCCAACCTTTTCTTCAGTGAGAGCTACTTCTGATCAGTGAAAATCATTGTGCGCTACCGAAGGCCGAACATTTCGCACATTGTCACCAGATGCCCTCACACCCAGCTTAATTGACTTTAGGCATAATGTCCATAGGGCCAGATGCCAAGGTTTGGACAAAAAACTTTTATCTAGAGGTACTATGACAGGGCTGCCATGAGTGTCAGTGAGAGCGTGGTCTTTAGGAGTGTAGTAATATGTGTGCGTATGAATGAGATGTAAGTGCATGGGTGACTCGGAGACTGTGCCATATGTACTTATGGCACAATACATACCTTTCACCATATGTGGCACCATGTATAACACCAATGGGAGACATTTAAAGTGCAGAAAAAAGAAAAGTTCAGAATATGAAAAAATGTCGGCACTTGAAATTTCTCCAACTTCAAATAATGGCTGACATTTTCACTTTAAAATATGACATGGTGTCAATAAAATTAAACTGAAGGTTTGTTTATATGGATTCCATAAAACTCATAATTTAAGATGTCTCCCTTTTCCAAGTGTCACATTTACAAACACCAAGTTTCTTGCCCCCAGTGGCCTAAAGACACGCTGCCATATTTATAACAGAACAATACATTTGTTTAAATGGGATGAATTTTAAGTGAATAAACATGCTTCATAAAACACGAAGGCGTATTTGGCTTAATTGAAAGTGGAGAAAGATATTAATACTTTATGTTTCATATAAAAGCTTTTGTTCACATTAAACTTCTCCCATTTGAAAAAACGGCTATTGTTTCGATTATGAATATGGCTCAGTGTCTACTGGCCAACTGGAGCAAAAGGTGTGCAGCTTGTGAAGGCAACATTTTGAAATGGGAGAAAATTTAAATGAAGAGGTAATAATTAAAGTAGATTTTCATTTTCTCCCTTTTTAGAGCATTCAGAAACATAATTGTGTTCTCATGCTCCAATATTGAGTCCACAAGGACTTTTATTTAAGAGTTAACTGCTTCAGTTCTTCATCTCTGTGCCCCAGGCTGGGCCATAAATCTGTCCCAGCTGCTCATAATCAGGCCCTGCTATCTGCTGCCTGATGATAATAATGTAAAGTAAACAGAGGCTTCCCTTAACACTAAAAGAAAAACGCGAGCCAGTGTGTGAATACAGAGTCAGCTTCCTTCAATGTGCTGATTTGAAAATAAACTCAAGGCTTAGAGCTACCTTTGAAGGTGTCTGGGAGCTACTGGTATGTCAGGACGCACTGGTTGGAGACACCTGGTAGGATATGTGGAAAGTGAAAACAGTTTGGTTGTGAGGAAAAAAAAACTGAAGTGATCTTTGCCTTACCAAACTTCACAGATCCTGAGCACTGCTGTTATTTTACACGAGCTGATGAGTGCACCTGCAGGCCAGCTCCAGACTGAGGCCAGGACTCTAAGCCTTCCCCTCCCTCTTCATCAGTGTCCACTGGCTACAAAGTGCTCAGAGTAGTGTTGTACCTGGCTCGATATGGATGCCTTCTTCTAAGTGTGGGAGGCTCTACCCAGCTAGAAGATGAAGAGTGCCCCCACCCCTTCATTAGTGTGATACTGCCCTGTGAGGAGTGGGGTGAACCCACGTCACCTCTTGGAGGAGCCTGTGAGAGTGGGCATTGTGCTTATAGTTAGCTCTCTTGGTAATCTCCCAGAATCCCTTGCCTCCCCTCTGTAATATCGTAAAATGATGACTGCAACTGGTAATTGTAAGTAGATTCTTTATTCATAGACGGAGCGCCGGGGATGCACAACTGATCACCTTGAAACGGTCGGCGCCAATGACATAAAATGGCCGCCTTCCGTTTCCGTTTTCCGTGTTTCCTGTTCCGCCTAGCGGAACACTAGTGCGCTAACGCGAGAGCGTTACCACATATCTCCCCCCTTTACTCACAATGAATCAACAATAAAAGTTCTTACTTCCAGTCCATGTTAAAGTCCTTAAACCTCTCAGGTGTCTTCACTTCTCTTCCCACTCTGGTTCTCACCTTCATCGCTCCCTCTCTGCACTCCTGTTCCATGCTTTCTTTACCTTGATTACCACTCTTGTCTGTCATATCCTTATTCCTCTCTCCCTTCCGTTTGCTCCACTGTCCTTCTTGCTTTCCTGCGCCATTGTTATCCTCGGTTACTTCCTGCTGTCCTTCTTCTACGTTCACATTACTTTCTCTGCTACTTTCTTCTCCTCCATCTTCTTCGACGTACTCTGGACCATCCTCCACTTCACATTCCTCTTTGATTGTCCTGCTGCACTTTGCCATCCTGTCCTGCGACCATACCTTTCCGTCGCTCAGCAAAGCCGATCGGTCGTACGGTTCCAAAACTTGTAATGGTGGCGAGAACTTGCTCTCACCCTTCTTCTTGTGGACTGCTAGTTTGACTCTTACCCAGTCCCCTTTCTCTAACTCTGCTCTCTTCACTTTGTGGTTCTTATTGAAGTGTGTCATATAGATCTCCTGTGCTCTTTCCAGGTTCCTTTTTACCACTGCTGGAGACCATCTGCTCTGTATCACCAACTTCCTCCACGCCTGATTGTCCTTGGTGAACGCTTCTCTCCCCCTCAAGACCTTGAAAGGGCTGTACCCGGTGCTGCCCGGCGTGATCCGGTATGCCCAGACCATTTTTTCCAGCTCCTTCTCCCAATCTAATCCGTCGTTGATGGCGGCTTGGATGGTTCCCATGATCACGCGGTTAAACGGCTCCACTTGGCCATTGCCCGCGGGATGGTAGATGGGTGGGTGCTTCACTTCTATCCCATTCCTTTCGGTGAAGGTTGTCCATTTTGTCGAAGTGAACTGAGGACCATTATCACTAATGATGATCTTCGGAATACCTTCTCTTAGGAATGTGGACTGTAGGAAGTTCACCACCGCCTCCGTGTCCATGTTTTCTCTTACTTCAATTTCCGGCCATTTGGAGAATTTGTCCACCAGAGCTACTACATATTTCTGAGTACCTGCTTTGTTTAGGACTGGTCCTAAAATGTCCACTGATAGCATTTCCCACGGTCCATCCGGTATGGGGAATTTCCCAAGGGGTGGTCTGATTAGATTTTGAGATTTGTCTGCTTTGGCGCAAGATTCGCACTGTCTCACGTGCCTTTCAACCTGTGTATCGATGGCCGGCCACCAGTAAGCTTGCCTGGCCAGGGCTTTGGTCTTGGTGATGCCCTGGTGTCCTTCGTGTAGTAAGGCCATCAGATGTTCCAGTACGCCCTTAGGGGGTATCACCTTGTCTCCTCTCATCATGAAAATGGAGTCCTCGGCCAGCGATAGTTCCTCTCTGACCTCCCAGTACCTTCGGAGCTCTTCTCTTAGATGTCTTTTCTCCGGCCATCCGTGGACAACATAGCCTTTGATGGCTTCCAGATCAGTATCTTCTTTGTACTCCTCCTCCCACTCTTGCTTACGTATTGCTTTCTCTGCTTCTTGGATAGTGGCGACCACATAGCCTTCCCATTCTTGGTCCTCTTGGTCGTTCCCAGCTTCCATGGCCGCTGCCCTGCTCAGGAAGTCCGCTACTTTGTTTTGTGGCCCGGGGATGTGTTCCACATCGTACATAAAGTCTAACAGGCGCAGAGTCATTTTTGCAATCCTAGGCGTGGCATGCGCATGACCACTTGATGTTAAAACTCGGACTAAGGGCTTGTGATCCGTTCTTACTAAGAATCTCGCTCCCCACAGGTACTGACGGAATCTCTCCATAGCCCACACTACTGCCAGCATCTCCTTTTCCACCACGCTGAACTTTTCTTCGTTGGGGGCTAAGGATCTGGATGCGAAGCTGACAGTGTGTATCTCTCCCTTTTCAGTTTTCTGCATTAGGACTGCCCCCAGTCCTCGGTCACTTGCGTCCGTCGTGAGGATTGACTCTGCTTGGGGATCGAATCCCTGGAGTAGGATGGTAGCACTCATCTCTTTCTTTAGCGTTTCGAACTCTTCATGTTCTGCCTGACCCCACTGGAATCTATTCTTCTCTTTGAGCAGCTGTCGAAGGTGGTGCGTCTTGGAAGCGAATTGTGGCACAAACTTGCTGTAGTATTCGGCCATTCCTAAGAATGACCGAACGTCCTCCTTCTTGCACAGGGTGGGTGCATCTTGAACGGCCTTCATGTTGGCGGTTTTGGGCCTGATCCCGTCTTCACTTATTTCGTGGCCTAGATAGGTGACTGATTTCACTCCCAATCTGCATTTCGACCATTCGGCTGTCAGTCCGTTGTCCTGTAGAATCGTGAACACTTTGTGGAGCTTCTCATTGTGGTCGGGCATGGACTTCCCCATAACAAGGATATCATCTTGAAAGAATTGAACGTCGACGACTCCTTTCAGCAATTTGTGCATCATCTTTTGGAAGACCGCGGCTGCTGAAGCTAAACCAAATGGCATCCTTAAGAATTCATAACAACCAAATGGTGTGATGAAGGAGGTGAGGTGTGTACAGGAGGGGTGTAGCTTGACCTGATGGTAGGCCGACGACAGGTCCACCGTTGAAAACCATTTGATGTTCTTGGTCTTCGACAACATCTCGTTTATGCGTGGCAGGGGGAATTTGTCGACGAGTATATTTTTGTTCAATTCCCTCAGGTCCACGCATAGCCTGACTTTGCCATTGGGTTTTTGAGCTACCACCAAGGGAGAAAGCCACTCTGCACTTTCTATGGCTCTTATCACCCCTTCTTTCTCGAGTCTGTCTAGCTCTTGTTGTACTGCTTCTCTGCTCCTGAACGGGATGTTCCTCACTTTGTGCACCACTGGCGTTGCTCCTTCATTCAGCTTGATTAGGTGCTTGTATCTCGCCAGCTCCCCGATTTGTCCATTAAATACTCTTGGGTACGCCCTCTTCCAAGACTCCACGTCGTCTCTCTTCTCCATGTCCATAAGCAGGATTTTCTCGATTCCTCCCGGATTCAACTGGATCCCCAAGGCACCCTGGTCTCTCCAGCTCAGCACCGAAGGGCCTTTCTCCGCTATGTACAGTTTGCACACGGCTTGGCGGTCCCTGAACTCGAACGTCAAAGGACAGTACCCCAACATTGGGATCTTTTGCCCGGTGTATGTGACTGGACGCAAGTCCATGGGACGTAGTCTTTCTCCATGTGTGGACACAAATTTGTCTTCCCATACTTTCCTCTGAATTATTGAGATGGGAGCTCCGCTGTCCGCTATCATCTCCAACGGTATCCCTCCGATGTGCATGTCTAATCGGGGCTTGTCATTTCCTGAGTCGTCCATCTCCAATACCTGGACATCTATGTACAGGATTTCCTCTTGGTCATCAGTTTCTTCAGATTCGTTGGTGTCGTCTTGCTGCTCTCGGTCAATGAACTTCACTGTAGTTCCTTTCGGTTTCCGGCTACACACTTTCTCGTAATGACCAAATATTCCGCAATACGAGCACTTTGCCCGGAACGCCGGGCATGCCTTGTCATTCCCCAGATGGTTGACACTCCCACATCTGTAGCAGCTCGGACGTCCTCCCTTATTCCCTCTCTGGTCTGTGGGATTGGTGGACTTCTGCTTCCTGCCATCTGGATGTTTCGGCGGCTCCTTTTGCTTAGGGCGTTCCCCTCTTTGTCGTGTCGATATCTGGCACACCGACTGCGTACCTCCTGTTTCTTTCTTTGCTGCTTGGGCGCAGCGTTTTGACAGTTCAGCTTTCTTGACCATGGCCCAGATTTCTTTGAGTGGGGCATCTCCGTTCACCCATAATTTTTCCTGGACATGGGCGCTCGACGTGTGCATGATGATCTGGTCTCGGATTAGATCGTCGTGTAGTGCGCCGAATTTGCATGAGATGGCAAGTTTTTGCAGGGCAACTACATATTCATCTACCGTCTCGCTGCTCTTTTGCTTCCTTTGGAAAAAGTTGTACCTGTCAATCGCGACACACACCACAGGCCGGAAGTGTGCATCTAGGTCGGCTATGGCGTGGCTGAAGACATCAGTGTCTCCGGCATCTCTTTCCACCTTCACGATGGTGTCGTAGATTCTGTTCCCTTCCGGGCCTAGGTTGTGTAGCAGGATTTTTTTTCTTCTTTTGCTGGAGTATGGGACGCCTGCCTCTTCCTCTAACGCGTCGAGGTAGTTAAGGAAATACCTCTTCCAGTCCTCCCAAAGACTCTCCGGTTCCCCTGGATTGGTTAGGAACGGTACTAGTTGCGTGAGGGATGACGAGTGCACCGCCATTCTTCCCGCTCTGTTCCTGGTGGGTTGGACAGAGACTGTCTTCCCTTGGGGGCTGCCTGGAGTGTTCTGCTTGGTTGGGTCCCCCTCTTCAGGGCCACTCTCGCTATCTTCTCCTAGCTGAGCTTGGGAAGGGGTGGGTAGTGTCTGCGCCCCTGCCCCTCCTACCGCATGGGCGTCTGTTATCTCTTCAGAGCGAGCGGTGGATGACTCCCCTCTGCCCTCTCTCTGTTCCGCCAGTTTGCCTGGCTGATCTTATTCTCCTTGGGGCGATGCTCCCACTGCTCCTCGGGTCGCCCCTTGTTCGCGCGGGCACTGTCGCTATGCTCGCTCGCTCAAGCTGCTGTGGTGCTCGGTGCCCTGGGCGCTCGCGGGCCTACCTCCACTGCCTGAACATCCAGTGTACCACAGGCTGGGGTGCGCTCCTTGAGTTGCCAGGTGTAGCCCTCTGCCACGCTCCGTCTTGGTGTGTACTACTTCGGTTGCCAGCACGCTCGATTCCTCGACCTCTATTGCTCTTCTGCATTCAGTCCTGGGGTTCTGTGTTATAACGGAAGCCTCGTCGCCATTGTAATATCGTAAAATGATGACTGCAACTGGTAATTGTAAGTAGATTCTTTATTCATAGACGGAGCGCCGGGGATGCACAACTGATCACCTTGAAACGGTCGGCGCCAATGACATAAAATGGCCGCCTTCCGTTTCCGTTTCCCGTGTTTCCTGTTCCGCCTAGCGGAACACTAGTGCGCTAACGCGAGAGCGTTACCACACCCTCCTGGGCTATCCTTAAGGAAAAAGTCCATATACCTAGATGAGGGAAGAACTTCTAGGTCACCTTCCCTTCCAGAGCACTTTGCCTCAGCCGTGGCTCGCAAACATTTCGGGTGGGGCGGGGGTTGGCGGGGCGCAGGGTTTCGTCTGTGGGGAGGGGGGTCAAAAGAAAAATAAATTTAAAAATGTATCTGACCGGGTCCTGGGCCTGGCCCTGCCTTTGGCGTTTTTCTGCTCCTGAACAGGAAGAGACATGCTCCCTCCCCTCCCGTAAGGCAAGCACAACGCTGCAATGGCAGCGTTGTGATTGGTGCAGACAGCGCCCAGCCAAGTGCCTGTAGGGAAACCATTTTATTGAGAAAATGTAGAGTGTGCATGACTGGTTAGGTCAGCCCCAGAGGGCCGACCAAACAATCAGGGCCCACAGCAGTCGGCAAGCCACTCCTCCTCGACCCGCCCACCCACCCGCCCCCAACCAGGCATACCCTCCCGCCTGCCCCCACCAGGCATACCCCATCTTCTGCTTTCTCGCAGTGCGAGAACTAAAACAACCAACGCGTCTCCGTACCACACTGAACGCTGCCGCCACAGTGGCGTTGGTGCTGCGCCACTACAGGTGCAACGAGGAGGAGCAGGCCCGCTGCTCCCACTCTATGAGCCTTGATCGACCCTGTGGGTGTCCACATGCCTCTGCCCGCTGAAGTTACAGCGGTGCCTCACTTGCTGCCTCGCCCTCCCCAAGCAGAATGGACACACACCACATAGCATCCGCCTCCCCGCTACCTCTGTGGATGCATCCGCTGCTAACGAGTGCTACCTCCTGCCTTCTTGGGCCCATATTGGCACCTCATCCTACCACCTTACCTCTCTTGACAAATCAGTGCTTCGAGCTCTGCATGAGCCCTGGTGGATGCATCCGCTGCTAACGAGTGCTACCTCCTGCCTTCTTGGGCCCATATTGGCACCTCATCCTACCACCTTACCTCTCTTGACAAATCAGTGCTTCGAGCTCTGCATGAGCCCTGCATTTCTGATCTCTGGTGAATGCCAGCTCCTACCCAGTACTATCAGCACAACATATCCTGCCATCATCCAGCGGCCCTGTTTTGCCTGGGCATTCTGCTCTTCGCACCCGTCCATCATCATAAGTACTGATCAGCAGGATGGTATCCAGGCCGCGCTCCACCAGCAAGCTCCGCCTCCTATCCAAGCAGCCTCTGCTCAGCCCATGCTGTTGGAGGGGCCTCCAGTCCTCCACCGCCATACAGGGGGCAGAGCAACAGCAGCTCCACATTGGCGCACTTGGGTCGCACACCTGAACAATGACTCCAAGGCTACTAAAGAGACTGATTGTGAGACCAAAAGATCCCTGCTCCTACATTATGCTGGGGAGATCTTTAAACTCTTTGGCAACCTCCCTGGCACCGGTGCTGACGATGGCAGAGCCATAACTGCCCACAACACCTGCTTCGACCCCCAAATGAACGCTGATTTTGAGAGGTAAAAACTGTGCCAAGCTTGACCGTGGAAAGAGGAGTCCATTGACCTCTTCTATGCCCGCTTGATGGAGCTTACCAGCACCTCCACTGCGGATGAGCCACAGAAAGAGGTATGAACTCAAATAATTCAAGGCTGCTGGGCGGCCGCACTGGAGCACCACGTCCCTTGTTGCCCCAACATGCCGATGGATGAGAATCTTACACTTGCTCACTCCACGAACGGCCGAATGACGGGGCGACCAGATCGAAATGGCAATCCACAAACTTGACTCAATGCCGGAACTCACACCTAGAGACATCAAAACGGAAACAGCAGCGGCAGTCTTGAAATGCCCCCTTGAAGCTTGACATGAACTCGGGGTACCACCAACTGGGGTTGCACGTGGACAGTAGGTACATAATGACCGTTTCTACCCACATTGGCCTCCATCACTACTGCAGGCTGACTTTTGCAATATCATCCGCCGTGGAGGTCTTCCAGAACATGATACGGGAAGTGCTCGGAGGCCTCGAGGGCGTCATCAATGTGTGTGGTGGCATTCTCATTCATGCACCCACTCTCAAGAGTCAGTCGCCACCTCTGAGCTGTCTTCGAATGGATCGACTCAGCCGGCCCACCATCAAACAGAACAAGTGCCAGTTCCTTCGCCAGGAAATTACGTTTTTTTAGGTTATATTTTCTCAAGCTCTGGCATCAAGGTGGATTCCACCAAATGCATTGACATTAAGAGGCGGCCACAGCATCATCAGCTGCCGAAGTCCAAAGCTTCCTAGCCCTTGCAAGATCCTGCAGGAGAATAATTCCCAAACTGGCTGCACTAGCAGGCCCTCCAAGGCACCCCAACAAAGCTTCCACCCCCGGGAACAGTCCTAATACAGTGTGCTGATGGCGAGCAGTGGGCGACTGTCACTTTCGCCAGCAAGGCCCTGACTAATACCGAGAAGAGATATGCTCAGATAGAAAAGGAAGCACTGGCCATCACATGGGGCTGCCACCATTTTCAGCTTTACCTCTATGGACGGCCCCTCAGGGTCAATGACTGTCCACAAGCCGCTCATACCTCTCTTTACAGCTACTGCACCACACCCGCTCTCTGTGTCGAAAAATGGGGCCTGCGCTTCCAAAAACCACAAACCAGCATGTGATAATCCTTTCAAGACACGCTCCCTCCAGGTCGTTGACAAGAAGTGCCAATGGTGATGGCCAAGAACAACTTTGACTGCCTCTCGAGAAGCGTATCACCTTTCACCCAAATGGTGCAAGCAAGCGCTAGGCATGTTAGAAGCACATCTCCCACTCACACCACTTGGAGAGTGGCAGGATGAGCCAGGTTCTAGCCAACAATCCACTGCCGAAACGCCTACCCTCCCACAACCTCGTGTAACTCCAGCCTGTCTGGGAGAAGTTTGTCCATCTCAAACAATAGGAACCAGCATCGCGTGCGCGGCGGGCCAAGGATGCGTGAACCAGCTGAGACCTAATATCCAGAAACCACAAATCTGGAAGAGTGTCTGGGAGTGATTCCAAAGGAACTAATCATTTTAGGCTTGCTGGAACTTTAAATGTAGTTATGCTGTGTTAAACAACTGTTTTGTCAGTTGAAAGTTCAGGAGGGTGTAGTGTTTCACAGGCGCTCTAATAAAATAAGAGTACCGCCCACGCGCTTAGTGTGCACGTCTCTCTGCCTGATTGGTCGCTGTCGCTGCTGCGGCCCTCACACTGCATCACCACAGGAACATACATATACCAACCCTCCTGAGTCAGGTGGGAAATTACTGATGTCAAGGCTAGGCTCTCGATTTCTGGCTGCAAATGCCCGATTCCTCTGTGGGCTTCTGCCGACAGGTACTTCTTGTCTGCCTCGGAGTATGTACTGCCAGGATCTTGCTCCTGCGGGCAATGGACAACATTTTTGTCATGCTCTCTCTGCCTCCACAGAGCTTTCTCAGTGCTCCTGACAGAAAAGGAAAAAAAATGATATTTGCATTTCTAATACCTGATCCCATACATGACAATAGATCCAATTCAGGCTCAGTAGGAGTCAATGGGAGAAATACATTCTCCTAATTATTGTTTTTGAAATCTCCCACTTTTCTGTTCTAAAATATTGCCATGTATGCAGGCGGGACCCCTTCAGGGTTTGCATCAAGCACAAAATTATTATTATTATTATTAAATATTTATAAAGTGCCTGGCTATCCCAAGGCATCCCCACGCTGTCAGTGAGTAGAGAAGCAAAAGGAAGCAACTGGTTTTGGCAGATTCTGGAAAAGCCAAGTCTTCAGCTGATTCCAGAAGCAGAGATGGTGTGGGGTAGAGCCCAGATGGATTGGGAGGGTATTCCAGAGCTTGGCCGCGTTGTGGGAGAATGTGCGGCCACCTAATCTCACTCTCATGATTTTTGGAGTCACTGCCCGAAACTGGTTAGCTGACCGGAGACATCTCGTAGTGTGGTAAAAAGCCACAAGAGATTGATTTATCTTGGGACCTGTTCCCCACAGAGTTTTATGGGCGATACACAAAGCTTTGAACTTGATCCGTTCACTAATAGGCAGCCAGTGAAGTTTATTTTAGAACAGCCTTCGCTGAGTGCCGGTAGGGTGTTGGATAGAGCAGCCTCGCTGCACAATTCTGTACCACCTGTAGTTTCTTGATGGTGGCCGTTGTGGTACTTAAGTATAGGGAATTCCCATAATCCAGCCGTGAAAACACCAACACCTGTACTATCACTCTTCGTTCCGGAACCGGGAGTAATAAGAGGATTTTGCGCAGCATTCTGATGATTCCAAAACATGTTGTGGCTAACTTGATTGCTTGGCTATTGAAGTTGAGAGCTTTATCTAGCCAAACTCCCAGACTTTTTATCTGATCTTCGGGAATTGGGGGTGCACCAAGGCCTTCAGGCCAGCTTAGTCCTGCTGGTTCCATTGCAGCACCAGGATGGTTACTTAGAATCATTAACTCTGTCTAGTCTCCATTGAGCTTGAGACAAGACTGATCCATCCACATTCCACAGCTTCCATACAGGATTCAATATTAATCTGTGTTTTCTTAGGTTGCTTTAACACTACCACCAATTGTGTATCATCCGCATATGTGATCATTTGAATCCCATAAGGTAGGACTAGTTCAGAGAGTAGTTTAAGATAAATATTAAAAAGAGTGGGGCTCAATGATGAGTTGCAGGCATTTAGAGGTGCGATCCCCTTCGAACACCTGGAATGTTCTATCTTCCAGGAAAGATTTGACCCATGTCAGGGCCTTGCCTGAGACTCCAACCATTCTGAGCCTGTCAAATAAGATGTTATAATTGACCGTATCGAATGTGGAGCTCAGGTCAAGTAAGATGACCGCCGCTGTCCCCCCTGATCAAGGATTTTCCTGGATTCCTCCACAACTGCTAATAAGGCTGTCTCTGTCCTATGCTTCGGGTGGAAGCCTGTCTGTGTGGAATGCAGAAGGGAGTGATTCTCAAGGTGTTCTGAGAGGAGTTTATTTACATATTTTTCCAGTATTTTGCTGGTCCCGGGAAGTAGGGATACCAGGCGATAGTTACTCCAAACCTCTGGCTCAAGGTTGGGCTTTTTCAAGAGAGCTTTTATCATTGCATGTTTCCATGACAGAGGTACCTGTGCACTGGATAATGAAGAGCTTAATACCTCCAACAGTTCCTTCTGCCTTACACAGTTGATGGAGGGGTGCCGGGTCTAAAGGAGAGCCTGATTTGACCTGAGCAAAGAGCTGTGATATTATGGCCATGTCCAAAGTTGGCATAAAACTAGAAAGATGTTCCTGCAGTGGCCGATCATTCAATAATATGTGTACATCTCAAATTTAATCAACACAAAAAGTGACAGAGAAAGTGCAAGTGAAATTCATTCAAAAAATATATATATTTTTATTTATTTCTTATATTTTGTTCTTGTATGAATATAAATACATCTAAATTAAATTCTTAATCAGCGAATCGTCTTTTATCAAATTCATAAACAATACATGGGATGTGAGAAAGAATTCAAAAAAACACAAGGACAAATCTAAAATCCATGACAAATAGACAGAAGTAACCCCTGAACAACAATCAAATACAACAACTCACTCACGTGCTAACAGACATTCCACATTCATACTACATACAGAGATGAAAAAGGAACTGGATCCCTATTAGCGAGGTGGTTACGCTAATGTGGTAAAAGGTCAACAAGATGTAGTTGTTGGCTCTTATGGCGGGTCTACGCGCGTTTCGGTGGGCAAGCCACCTTCATCAGGACCTTGAACATCAGATAGTGCAGGTAACAGGGGATCAGGTAAGAACAAATTGGCCTGAAAAAAGAAAACAGATCTGTCACTATCACATACGCAAAAAATCTGTGAACAAATAAGCGTTAGTACATCCACTGTTGAGTCAACCTCATGGCTCATTACTCTAAATAAGAGAGAGATATTGTCCTTTAGTTATAAGAATACAGAAATCTAATTGTAAAAGGATAAAATAATGGGTACAAAGTTAGGGGTCCCACTATCATTTAAAGTATGTGGTGGAGGGTCCATTTGTGCATGGGTCGCTTGGTCTTGCCAGCGAACATTCCTCCCCCTGTATTGGCCTCGGTGTCTCTTTACACCCCATTAGAGACTCTATTAACAAAAGAGTGATCGCCCTTCGTGGACTACAGTATCCTTGGGACCCTCTAAATATTAGGAGTATCTCCACAGAACCCAAATATCAAGGAAAACAACTGGCGCAATTTTGGTATGAGTAATCCATAGGATGTTATCACAAAGCAGTTCAGTTAACTCAGAGGATTGGTGTCCTCTAGTAATAATTTTTGATTAGTGATCTCATAATTTCCTTTTTCCAGCTTACTACACTGAATCTGATTTCCCTTACATTATTGTGAATATTTGAGGACCACTACATACATTCGACTTGGCATTTCGGGTAAGCATCATTAATGGGGACCTTACACTTAGATCGTGGAATTTTTTCTCCCCTTCTTAGAAACCGACTGTAACAGTTTCCCTTGACCACTTTATAGATGCAGCGATTTTCCCGTGACCCGTACCATGTACTATCGTAGAGACTAAGTTGGAGTGATAGCTTTCCTATCATCCTGTAAGTACAACTTACTGCCCACATCTCTCTGTATATTTAGTACCACCTGTCCTTTGTTTTGGTATGTGCAGAATAAATCAACTCTACTGCACATACTTTAAATGATAGTGGGACCCCTAACTTTGTACCCATTATTTTATCCTTTTACAATTAGATTTCTGTATTCTTATAACTAAAGGACAATATCTCTCTCTTATTTAGAGTAATGAGCCATGAGGTTGACTCAACAGTGGATGTACTAACGCTTATTTGTTCACAGATTTTTTGCGTATGTGATAGTGACAGATCTGTTTTCTTTTTTCAGGCCAATTTGTTCTTACCTGATCCCCTGTTACCTGCACTATCTGATGTTCAAGGTCCTGATGAAGGTGGCTTGCCCACCGAAACGCGCGTAGACCCGCCATAAGAGCCAACAACTACATCTTGTTGACCTTTTACCACATTAGCGTAACCACCTCGCTAATAGGGATCCAGTTCCTTTTTCATCTCTGTATGTAGTATGAATGTGGAATGTCTGTTAGCACGTGAGTGAGTTGTTGTATTTGATTGTTGTTCAGGGGTTACTTCTGTCTATTTGTCATGGATTTTAGATTTGTCCTTGTGTTTTTTTGAATTCTTTCTCACATCCCATGTATTGTTTATGAATTTGATAAAAGACGATTCGCTGATTAAGAATTTAATTTAGATGTATTTATATTCATACAAGAACAAAATATAAGAAATAAATAAAAATATATATATTTTTTGAATGAATTTCACTTGCACTTTCTCTGTCACTTTTTGTGTTGATTAAATTTGAGATGTACACATATTATTGAATGATCGGCCACTGCAGGAACATCTTTCTAGTTTTATGCTTTCTCCTCCCCTCGGTTCCTGGGCCATAAATTACTTGTTTGAGGGGGTCCCATTGTTCATGTTTTACATGTCCAAAGTTGGACAAACGTCCAAGCGGGGGCGCTACTGCTCAAAAGTTCTGTTTTCTGACCCACCTTGTCTGTACTTGTGCTTTGAGGGAATGCATTATAAATATCTAAAAAAGATTATTAAAAAACTCTGCGAGTTCATCGCATCGTGCCTGTGCGGAGTCAGAGGGGGGATTCGGCGCACAGTACTTAGTGATTTTTTTTTGTAATTTGAAATATTTCCCTGGGGGTATTTGCGGTTGCTGTTATTTTTTCTTCATAATATAAGGCTTGGACTTGTTTTATTTTCGATTGGTAGATTTTAATAGCTTTTCTATATATATGTTTTTTTCCATGTTATAATCTTTTCTCCAGGCTCTCTCCAATTTCTTACAGTTTTGTTTGAGTTCTCGCAGTTTAGGCGAGTACCATGAATTCTGAAACATGCCCTCTCATTGGCTTGTTCTTAGGAGTGAAGGAGAAGCAAAGTTCCCCAATGTGTGTATATATACATTGGCTAGTGCTGTCCCCAGATGGGGGAGCTTATCCAATTCGCACTCTGTTTGATATTTTCAATAAAGTTCAATTCATAGGAATTTTCCAATATTTTGTTCTTCTTGATTCTTATGCTTTTTTTGCTTGTTCATGAAATACTACTTTCTTCAGTAATATCCATATATTTATACGCAATTCTTGTGTTCTACCCAATGCATTTCGGGCTTTGCCCTTCGTCAGGGGACTTTTTGAGACTTTAAAGGCTGTGGATAAACATTTGCAAACAATGTCTCATGAACGGTAAACAGCCTATATGTTAGGTGTGGAAAGATTGGCGCCCGCGGCTTTCCATCATTGCGGTGGGCCCAGGTCCTAGGTGGTGTGGCGTTACAGTCGCAGTGTTACTTAGTAGATCCTTTTCTCATAAGGAGGTCATCAGCAACTCTTTGTTACTACCTGGCAGACCCTTATCTTGTAAGGAGGGGACAATCAACTTCTGATAATGACTATCAAGCGGCTTTCACCCTTTATTAGTGTGAGAGAGAGTATCACAAACAAAAACAAAAAGCGGTATAGAATAAACGCAGTATTAGTGAGTCTCTTATTCCCCTTCCTTACTCCTGGGGAGGAAGGCTTTTGTACTGTGATAGTCTTGAGTCAGATACATGGAGCCAGTGCTTCAGTTCCTCGAACTTCACCGCTGTTGGTGTAACTTGAATCACTTTGTAGGGCCAAGGAAATGTTTGTTGCACTAAGTTTTTCGCGAAGACTTGACATCCCGGGGAGATGTTCTTCAGTGGTACCACTGGTGGGGTGGTGGAGCTTACTTGTTGCAGCTGAACCTGTTTGTAGTAAACTTGCACAATACACGTTAGTGCATTCAAATATGCTGACATTTCTTGCCACATTAAATCAATCGCTTTTTGTGCATCAGTATTTTTTCTCTGAGGTACATAACCCAGAGTCATCAATCTGCATGTAACAATTTGATGTGGTGGCAAATGATTGTCTGAAGAGGGAGCATTCCTTAAAGCCAGCAACACCAATGGTAAACAATAAAGCCAATTTGCATTTAGTGTAACTGATAGTTTACGTACTTAGGGCCTCATTTATGAAAAGTGACGCATCGCTGCGTGAAAACAGCGATGCGTCACTTTTCATTGCGCCCTCCTTGCGACACCAATGATGCGTCATATTTACATTATTACGCATCATTGCGCAAGGAGTTACAGATACGTTAGTATTTCTGACGTATTTGTAAGCGCAAAAGTGACGCATTGCTGAAGTGTGTCACAAAAGTGACGCAACTCCAGCAATGTATCCTTTCACATGGGGCAAGCCCCATGTGAAAGGACCTGCGACAGTCTTACGCCTGCTGTGAGGCATGCGCATGATTTTGACGCAACGGCGTCCTAGAAGTGATGCAGTGAAATCTCAGATTTCACTGCGTCACTTCTACGACCCTTTCTTGCGTCAATACACCCCCCTTGCATACATTATACCTGGTGCAGGTATAATGTGGCGCAGGGGTTTGCAAAGTGACGCATCTACCTAGATGCGTCACTTTGTAAATATGGCGCAACGAGGCGCATTTTTTACGCCACTGGTGCATCACAAAAAGTGACGAACCGGCGGCGTAAAAGTGATGCAAGTGCTCATAAATGAGGCCCTTAGTCTTTTAGAGCACCATTAAGGCTCTCAACTATTCCGTTACTTTGAGGGTGATAGGCTGATACTAAAGAGTGTTGAATGCCTATCAATTGTCAAATAGGTTGTTAGCGAAATGTTTTCCATTTTCTGAACAAATCCCTACTGGAATTCCCCCTCTTGTGATAACATATTTCACTATAAATGTTGCTGCACTTTTGGCACCTGCTTCCATCCATCTAGAGAATGGGCAGACAACTACAATCAAATATCTCATGTTCTGGCATGTGTGGATCATTTCCACATCATCTATATGTAACTCTTTAAAGGGGCCTTCGGGTCATGGAATGGATAATGCTGGTGGCACTGGTGGTCTTGTTATACCATACTGTTAACATATGAGACATTGATGTTAAAATATGTCTATTAACTTAGGAAGACCCGGGACAAACCAATCTGCTGAAATTGTGTCTAATAGTTATTTTTTGGCCACATGGTATAGTAACTGTAATGTTGTCAATGCTAGGTGTAACAGTCGCTGTGGCATGACTAATTTCCCTGTGTTTGTCTGTCTGTAGAGGAAATCACTTGACACTGCACATCCAGTGTGTTCAATTTGGTCTTCTAGTACTGTACATATTGGTGAGGACATCTGTCCTGCCCCTTTAGCTGCCTTGTCTGCTATGTCGCTCCCTTGGGAAATGGCGTCTAATCGCCCAGGATGGGCGTGACAGCTTCTTACTTCTGAGATCAATTCTTGTAAGAGGAGACCATGTGCCTCTTGTGTTCTTTTACTTGTCTTGAAGCCCCTTCTTTCCCATCTACTGAGGCCTGTATGCTCGGAATAGACAGTCACATCTCCTGGATGCACTATTCTATTCTCAATGCTTCTATCAAGGCGGTCAGTTCAGCAGCTTGCGCTGAAAAGTGTGATGACGGTGGTAAGTTTTATAATACATTTGGTGCTACTCCTGTTTGTTCTACTACTGCTGCACCGGTGGGTCTTAGTCCTGTTTGCTGATCTCTTAGGAATGGTCCATCGGTGTACAGACGTCTGCTGTAAAGTAAAGGAATTTCTTAAGCAGATCCATCTACGTTTCTTGGTGTGTTGCGCAATCATGATCACCCTCTGTTACGGGTTTTATGAGAAATGGAGTTGGGTTCCCTGTGTGAACGCGAGTTATCTCAATAGCTGGATTTGAAAGTATCACTTCCCATCCAGATGCTCTCTGAGGAGTCCGCAAAGGGGCCATGGGTGTTGTAGGACTTCCTGCTGTTATCATGGCTGCTGTTTCAACTGTGAATGCAGCAGCTGCTAGCCCCTGTTCCCAGGGGGACTCTCCCTTCATTATTTCATCTAGCTGTCCACTAAAACAAGCAATTACCTTGTGACCCATGGGATAGTTTTGTGTGAGTTCGGCTGTCATTGTGTTTCCATTGGTATGGGAAAATAGAAAAAACTCTCTGCAATACTCTGACGTTGCTAGTTCTGGGGCAATAGCTATACACTACTTTTAATTCTCGGACTGTTTGCGGTAATTTTGGTGTCCAATGTAACCAAGTGGTCCTTGAGGGCGTGCCCCTGACCATCTGAATCAAGGGCGCCATTTTGGAACTGTAATCAAACATCCATTGTCTTCAAAAATTAGACAGACCTAAAATTGTCTGTAATGCCTTCATTGTCTGGGTCGGGGGTTGGTATTTGACCATTTCCACTTTGTCTTGGGTAATATGGCGGCCCTCAGCTGACACTAACTGTCCAACTGATCCGGACTGCCAAGAAAGCCGCATTCAAAGACCGACTAGACAACAACGCCCACAACAGCAAGGAATTATTCAACATCGTCAAAGAATTTACCAACCCCTCAGCCAACTCCAACGACATCACTCCCTCTCAAATGCTTTCTTTGCGACTCCCTAGCTTCATTCTTCCACAACAAAATCGCAGACATCCACAACAGCTTCAACAACCAACCCGGAGACCAACCCATCCAACCTTCTGCCATACCTTCACCCCCCTTGAACATCCTTAATGACTGGAACCCAATCCCAACTGAGGACACCATCCGCCTGATGAACTCCATCCACTCAGGATCCCCCACAGACCCATGCCCTCACCACATCTTCAACAAAGCAGACTCCATCATAGCACCGCACCTCCGAGACGTCATCAACTGCTCCCTCAACTCCGCCACCTTCCCGGAAAGCTGGAAACACGCCGAACTCAGCGCCCTTCTGAAAAAACCCACAGCTGACCCCACCGAACTCAAAAACTACCGCCCCATCTCGCTCCTTCCATTCCCGGCCAAAGTCATCGAGAAAGCTGTCAACAAACAACTTGCCGCCTTTCTTGAAACCAACAAATCCCTCGACTCCTCACAGCCCGGCTTCCGAGCAAAACACAGCACTGAGACCGCACTCATCGCAGCAACAGACGACATTCGAACTCTACTGGACAATGGAGACACAGTCGCCCTCATCCTCCTTGACCTCTCCGCAGCCTTCGACACAGTCTGTCATAGCACCCTGTTACATCGCCTCAGAAACATCGGAATCCAAGGAAAAGCACTGGAATGGATCACCTCGTTCCTTACCGGAAGAACTCAGAGAGTCCGCCTCCCACCATTCAAGTCAGAGGCCACTGAAGTCATTTGCGGCGTGCCTCAAGGATCTTCACTAAGCCCCACCCTCTACAACGTATACATGAGCCCCCTCGCGACCATCGCACGCCAACACAACCTCAACATCATCTCCTACGCTGATGACACTCAACTGATCCTCTCACTCACCAACGACCCGAACACCGCCAAAACCAACCTACTTGAAGGAATGAAAGAAGTAGCCGAGTGGATGAAGCACAGCCGTCTGAAACTGAACTCAGACAAAACAGAAGTCCTTATCTTAGGTACCTCCCCCTCCGCCTGGGATGACTCTTGGTGGCCAGAGTCCCTTGGAATAGCACCCATCCCGACGGACCACGCACGGAACCTGGGCGTCATCCTGGACTCCTCACTCTCAATGAACAGACAAGTCAACGCCGTTTCATCATCTTGCTTCAACATTCTTCGCATGCTCAAAAAAACATTTCGCTGGATCCCCACCGAAACTAGAAAAACGGTCACCCACGCACTGGTCACGAGCCGCCTGGACTACGGAAACACCCTATACGCCGGTACCACCGCAAAACTTCAGAAAAAACTCCAACGCATCCAGAACGCATCAGCCAGACTCATACTAGACATCCCGCGTAAAGCTCACATTTCTAGTCACCTGAAAAACCTCCACTGGCTCCCCGTTGATAAGAGGATAACATTCCGCCTCCTAACCCACGCTCACAAAGCACTTTACGAACTTGGACCCGAATGCCTCAACACACGACTTTCCTTCTACACCCCCTCCCGCCAGCTACGCTCCTCCAACCAAGCCCTTGCTGCTGTACCTCGCATCAACAAAACCACCATGGGAGGAAGATCCTTCTCCTACCTGGCAGCTAAAACCTGGAACTCACTTCCCACTCACCTTCGCCTCACTCAGAACCACCTAGCATTCAGAAAACAACTTAAAACTTGGATGTTCGACAAGTAATTCCCCACCCTTCTTCAAGCGCCTTGAGACCCTCTGGGTATGTAGCGCGCTATATAAATTATTTGACTTTGACTTTGACTAAATATTGTACTTGCTGTTGCGCAATCTGTAGTTTCTATTATTCAAATTTATAATCCTAATGTGCAAGAACAATCAGTAGTTCTACAGTGTCCTTTGTGCACTGTTCCTTTGTGTCGCTACAGATCAATAGATCATCGACATGATGTAATACTGTACTATCACATTGAAAATTCATCAACTCTTTTCTCAGAACCCTGGTAAATACTTGTTAGAAATGGCGATCTCTAGTTGGCAGCTGCTGGCGCCGAGGTCCAAAAGAGGGATTCTTCTTCCTAAGTCAGAGTAAGGGTGCTATACGCTTTGATAACCCCTGCTCAACCCTGAGGTAATGTAGCACCAGCGGACAGGCCTATCTCAGAGGCAGTGTGTGAAGCATTTATGACCATACACAATAACGCAGTGAAGACACTATAAAGGGACACCACACAAGTAGCTATAGAAAAATAAGTATCTTTATATAGGCTTAACATAAGGCTCAAAAGCGATCAAGAAACCACAATGCACATAAGTACAGATTCACTTCAAAAGCAATAGAGGACTCGAAAAGCGCGTGGAACGAACTTAGTTCGAGGCCGGGTCCACGCGACCCGGTGATGCACAATGTACCTGAGATTTAAAGGGGGACGGCACGCACCCTCACAAGGAAGCTGTGGTGATGACAGGCGGACTCGCAACAGCCACAGCTCCCAGCTGTAGCCGTCAGCGGCGCGCACTCACAATAATCATGGGACGGGACTTAAAAGCGTGCACCCAGCGGCACAAGCAGGTGATAACAAGTTTGTCAAAGTGGTGGCTAGTGCGGGCACGCATCTACACAGCTCCTCAGCTGCAGCGGCCCACAATAGCGATTGTGATGATTCTCGTAGAACGGCAAATGCAGGCACTCAGCGGCACAGCTCCTCAGCTGCAGCGGCCCACAATAGCGAAGCGATGATTCTCGTAGGACGGCAAATGCAGGCACTCAGCGGCACTGCTCCTCAGCTGTAGTGGCCCACAATAGCGATAACAATGATTCTCATAGGGCGGCAAAGGCAGGCACTCAGTGGCAAAGCTCCTCAGCTGCAGCGGCCCACAATAGCGATGAATTTGGTAACACAGGCAACTGCGGGCTCTCAGAGGCAACAGCTCCTCAGATGCTGCGGCCCACAATAGCGATAATGATGACTTGGGTAACACAAGTAAATGCGGGCTCTCAGCGGCAACATCTCCTCAGCTGCGGTGGGCCACAAAAGCGATGCGATTACTTTCAGCCTGTGTTCCCGCAGTAGAACCAGAGGCTCTGAAATTCTCAACAGAGGCCTCACCTGCGAGTAGAATCCTCCTCAAATAGGAATCCAGACGGCCGATGGGTGAAGTCTAATGTCCCTGAGACTTCAGCAGGAGGCAAGCTCAACTCAGACCCTTGGGTAGTTGCTTCAGCAAGAAGGATGAAAGTTTCAGAGTCCTTTCCCTCTAGTTACAGACAGAGGGTCGTCTTGACATCCAGAAGTAACACACACTGCGCTTGGGTTTCAGCACAGATCTTTATACCCCAAAAGTCTTTGTTAGCAGAAAAGTCACAAATCACTGAACCCAGCCAGAACCAGTTTGGTGTCATCCTGGAGCACTTTATTTACGATGCTTATCCTGCCTTTCAGGGAGAGGGGGTTAGCCCTCAGACGCACAGTGGGAGGTGGACCCATCATTCACCTTGCCAGGCACAGCCCTGCTCAGATCAAAGGGTCACCCCTCCCCATACTCCAACTTAAGATCTCCCCATTTATTCCAGGTTGGTCTCAGCCTGCCTTGACCCTCCAAAACCAGACAGCCAATACACATAACAGCAGAGCATACGGGAAGGCGTAGGCCAGAAAATTCCTACTTTCCAAAAGTGGTAGTATTAAACACGAAGATAAAAATAATCATCACTAAAAGATTCACGTTCATATTTGGAGCTCAGACTTACTAAATTCGACTTTCCTATCATGTTTCTTGGGTCAATTAGGATTATACCAATTCATACAGTCAATTTACAATAGGGAGCATTCACGCTGTGGCATTGAATGGCAGTGGCACAGTGCCCAGAGCATCTAACACCAGCAAACACAGAGCAGCCAAAGTGAAAAAGGAGATGGAGACCCACACCAATGTTACCAGGTCTAACAATACTGATAGTGATTCACAATATTAATTTCCTCATAAATTAGTATACAGTTCCTTTACAGTAATCTAAGGGGGAAGAAAGGAGTGAAAGAGGTTGGTCAATGTCCAAATTGATGGACATAAGTTCCATTCCTTTTGGAACTTAAGCACTTACACACGCAAATGGGTGTCATGCTTCATCATCGGTACATGAGAAGGGTGCTCCCAATGGAAACACAATATTACATGGATATCAACATTACCTAATAAGTCAATTGCTAACAATACTTATATATGACAAAAAAATTAATAAAGTGAACATATATTTAACCATGTTAAAAAAACAGCACATTTGCCAATAAAGTTATACATAGGAGCCCCGAAGGAGTAGCAGGAAGCAAATGGTGCAGCAAAGTGCAGAAGTGAGGTTATATGGTAAAGGAAGGGCAGTGAACAGTATATACATCAAAAGCATAAAATGGACTTTCAGCCTTAACCAAGGCTAAATTATTTACAAAACAGAATATCAGAAACAACACAGTGAATCTATCACTGTTGTCAACATTCAGAAAACGAAACATAGAGCTGTTATCATTTCGACCCAGGGTTAGTGTAGGAAATTCAGCTCCTTACAGAAGGGTCTTCATCAGGACCGTGGGGGGGCACCCTAAGTCCACCAAGACATGTGGTGGAGAGAGATGAAAAGAGCAGCCCGCAAGCTCCAGGCTCAGAGAGGGATGGACTCTTGTTGGAAGATTTCAGTGGATTGGTTTATTCCTTTAGTGTAGTGGAGAGGGGCCTGGATAAATCAAGGTGCTCCCGTCGTCTCAGCTGTGATTTCACATCCGTCTGCTAGCTATTCCCTATAAATACGTCTGTGAAGTGAGGTGTAGGGCCAGTGGGTGTAGATTGGTGAGATATTGGAGTGTATAAAAGGTGGTGAGTATAAAGTAGACTAAGTAGATCCCAAACAGTAGAATTTTTAATGGGTGGGTCTACTTGTCTGGGAGGCCTCCTGTTATATTTAGCCTGTCTCTTTTCTGCTCATGGGATTTCACTGTGTCTCACATGATGTCACCACTAGAATGTTTGGTGACATCATGGAGTGTTGGGGGCTTAGCCTGGTGACAACTGGCAGTTGGAACCAGGCAGGCTGAGTGACAAGCAGGTCACTCCTGGTGGGTCTTTTATATGAACATCTTGAAGACTTGACCTGAAATATAACTTGAATAAAACAACCTAAATTATACCAGGCTCCTGGCTTCTATTTACAACACCTCCACTCGGAGCTTGCTCGAGGATTGGCAGGTGCCGGGCCTCCTTGAGGTGAAGTGCACATGTCGAGTTGGACGGGTGCCTTGCTACGACCAGCCCGACATGCACACTTGAGCCCTCACCAGGCTCTGCAATGTAGGAACCCAGGGGATTGCTGCCATAGTCCCAAGGTTCCAAATGTGCATAGGCAGCCCCTGACCCAGCCAATCGCTGAGTCAGGGGCTGCCAACATTCAGCCAGTGCTCGCGCGGTGGGGTTGGGACTGGGCCTGAGGGAGGTGAGCTGCACACACGGAGGCAGCACGTCACAAGTGTTCTTCTCTGTGATGTCGGGCTACTAGCCGGTGTGTCGTAAAATACAGCCTGCAACCCCCCCCCCCCTCACAGGAGGAAGAGGACCCAAGGGGAATGAGGAATCAGACCCCCATACCTCGGGACAGGAGGCTAAGCAGAACCGGAAGAGCACAGCATGGAGCCAAGGGTTCTCCCGCTGCTGGTGCTGTTGTGCGGTGAGCGCTGCAGCCTGGAGACCCCGGGTTGTGTCTTTCATTTAGAGGAGAGCTTTGCAGAGACCCTGTACTAAACTAAAGGCTTCTGTGGATCCAAGTATGAATAAAGCTGTCACACTGCGGTGGAAGAATGCCTCAGCGAGCTGCACACTCGCTATTAAAATATGCGGCAATCGGTCCGTCACAGGTTTTTATGACCTAGTGCGTTATGAAGAACTGTGTAATATGTAAGGGAGCTAGGGGTAAGTCTATGAAGCATGGGCAATCATTATAACATTACACACATAAATGAAGGGCACTACACACTACAGTTACTGGTGTGGACCGGAAGCCACGAGCAGCCTCCGTCCGTTTATTTATAGCCTTCTGGCCACGCCTGGCCAGAAGGTGTTACAATGTGTGAGGGTGCTTCCGGGTCCCAGCCGAGACCTGTGAAACACTAGAGCGTCACATAATACACACGTTATTGCTCCATACCGTAGAAATACTGCATAGACAAACGTCATTTGTTTTGTAAATTCCACAATAGTACAGCATACTTGGGAACTGGAACTGGCCCAGAGCACGTGCTCCCAGCCCCTTTCAGTAGCAGGGTCACCTGATTGGTGATGCCCGTGATGGGTGGGTGTTAGTGTGGGTGAAAACACTAGAATGCGTCCAGTCGGACACTACAGTAATGATTGCTCAACAGTATTTATTTATATAGGCATAGGGATTGAAAGGCTGAGAGGTGAAAACACTTCGTTGTGATTTGGGACTTGTGACCTGCTGGTTGCACACAAGCAGTGGTCTCTCGACCCCATAGCACTATCACAATATTCTCTCTCACACTTCCAGCTCCACTCGGCTCTGAATCGATGCCTGTGCTATTTGACAGATCCAGCTGTGGCGTGGTTTGTATTAACAGACTCTAATTCTATAATGCAGTTTCTCTAATTTCATTATGATGTATCGTGATAAGATCTCGATTAGCCCGGGGCGTAGTGGGGCTACCACAGAGTTTAAAACAAACGCCACACACTCCACGTAGCTCAGCTACGCACCACTCGCCTCTCACCCGCCCTATTAACAATTACTATACAAACTTAAAAAACACGATATAAAGTATTAAAATGCCTTACCTGAGCTGCGGTGTCCCCGGGCTGCCATCTTCCACCATAGCGACTTCTTGATGACAACTGCACATGCGCTTGCGCATGCGTATTTCTTGCGAGAAATGCGCATACGCTCACTCGCCACCTTTACGGCCCACCACATTTTTTTAATGTTGCCAGCCGTCTCTGGCTGTCATTGTTTTCTTTGAAAACAGCAATCCTTATTGCATGAATTAGTGTCCCCTGTATCAATCGAAATTGTATACTTTCCTCCCCCTTAATGTTAATAGATGCAATGCACTCTTGTTGGCAGTGTAATGTTTTCGCTATTGGGGTCTCAGGATCAGACTGTCATGTTGTAAAGAATGGGTTTTCCCCTCATTGGCTGAGGTACCGGTTGTGTCTGTTGCTGCAGAGGTTGTTCAGTATATTGTGGCTGGTGGAATTGCTAAGGCACTAGTACCTGTACTGGAGGTGGTTGAGTATATTGTGGCTGGTGAAGTTGCTGAGGCGCTAGTGCCTGTCCTGGAGGTGGTTGAGTATATTGTGGCTGGTGGAGTTGCTGAGGTGCTAGTACCTGTCCTGGAGGTGGTTCAGTATATTGTGGCTGGTGGAGTTGCTAAGGCACTAGTACCTGTTCTGGAGGTGGTTGAGTATATTGTGGCTGGTGGAGGTTCTGAGGCACTAGTACCTGTCCTGAGGTGGTTGAGTGTATTGTGGCTGGTAGAGTTGCTGAGGCGCTAGTGTGTGTCCTGGAGATGGTTTAGTATATTGTGGCTGGTGGAGTTGCTGAGGCGCTAGTGTGTGTCCTGGAGATGGTTTAGTATATTGTGGCTGGTGGAGTTGCTGAGGCGCTAGTACCTGCCCTGGAGGTGGTTGAGTATATTGTGGCTGGTGGAGATGCTGAGGCGCTGGTACCTGTTCTGGAAGTGGTTGAGTGTATTGTGGGCAGTGGAGTTGCTGAGGCGCTAGTGTGTGTCCTGGAGATGGTTTAGTATATTGTGGCTGGTGGAGTTGCTGAGGCGCTAGTACCTGCCCTGGAGGTGGTTGAGTATATTGTGGCTGGTGGAGATGCTGAGGCGCTGGTACCTGTTCTGGAAGTGGTTGAGTATATTGTGGCTGGTGGAGTTGCTGAGGCGCTAGTACCTGCCCTGGAGGTGGTTGAGTATATTGTGGCTGGTGGAGATGCTGAGGCGCTGGTACCTGTTCTGGAAGTGGTTGAGTATATTGTGGCTGGTGGAGTTGCTGAGGCGCTAGTACCTGCCCTGGAGGTGGTTGAGTATATTGTGGCTGGTGGAGTTGCTGAGGCGCTAGTGCCTGTCCCGGAGGGGGTTGAGTATATTGTGGCTCCTGGAGTTGCTGAGGCGCTAGTGTGTGTCCTGTAGATGGTTTAGTATATTGTGGCTGGTGATGCTGCTGAGGCGCTAGTACCTGTCCCGGAGGTGGTTGAGTATATTGTGGCTGGTGGAGATGCTGAGGCGCTAGTGTCTGTCCTGGAGGTGGTTGAGTATATTGTGGCTGGTGATGCTGCTGAGGCGCTAGTACCTGTCCCGGAGGTGGTTGAGTATATTGTGGCTGGTGATGCTGCTGAGGCGCTAGTGTGTGTCCCGGAGGTGGTTGAGTATATTGTGGCTGGTGGAGTTGCTGAGGTGCTAGTACCTGTCCTGCAGATGGTTGAGTGTATTGTGGCTGGTGGAGGTTCTGAGGCACTAGTGCTTGTCCTGGGGGTGGTTGAGTATATTGTGGCTGGTGGAGTGGCTGAGGCACTAGAGCCTGTCCTGGAGGTGGTTGAGTGTATTGTGGCTGGTGGAGGTTCTGAGGCGCTAGTGCCTGTCCTGGAGGTTGTTGAGTATATTGTGGCTCGTGGAGTTGCTGAGGCGCTAGTGTCTGTCCTGGAGGTGGTTGAGTATATTTTTTTATTTTATTTATTTGTGCAATTTATATAGTGCGCAAATACCCTGGAGTGTCTCAGGGCTGTAGGTAAAAGAAGAGTCTCTGCAATGGGTGACAACTGGCCTTTTTAGGAACTCTGAGCCAGTATTATTAATGGCTTTATATGCGATGCAAAGTGCCTTGAATTTAGTGCGGCCTCTGACAGGCAGCCAGTGAAGTTGCCGAATGACTGGGGAGATTGATTTGAATTTGGGGGTGCCGGTGAGAATACTGGCTGCTGAGTTTTTAACAAGTTGCAGTTTGTTGAGGACTTTTTCCTGAGCATTCAGGAGGAGTCTGTTGCAGTAGTCCACCTTGGACATCACAAATGTGCACATGAGGGTCTTACTGGCACTTGGTGGAAGGAGTGGCAGAAGCTTCCTTATCATTTTGAGGGTGTAGAAGGAAGACGAAACGACTGCGTTCGCATGGTGAATGAACAAGAGTTTGTTGTCGAACATTACACCTAATTTCCTAACCTTTGTGACAGGCCCTGCGGGAGATCCTAATTTGTTAGGCCACCAAGTAGGGGACCAGCTAGGGGCAAGGTTGCCAAAGATCATGACTTCCGTTTTCTCAGATTTTAGTTTCAGTCAGTTATTTGCCATCCATGAGCTGATGGCTAATATTCCCTCCTGGAAGCTGGCAGCAATTGATCCTCCATCGTTATGTACTGCCAGCACCAGTTGGGTGTGGTCGGCGTACAAGGTTAGTCTCATCCTGTGAGCTTTGATGACCCGGGCTAAGTCCGACACATAGATGTTAAATAAGGTCGGACTTAGGGAGGATCCTTGGAGCACCCCACAGGGAAGGGTGAACCACGGGGGAATAGAAATCACTGAGTTTGACTGACTGGGTGCGATCGGAGAGGAAGGAGGTTAGGAGGGTTCTGGCCTTGTGATGAATGCCGATGGAAGATACACGGTCGATCAAGGTAACATGATCGACCGTGTCATAGGCCGCAGACAAGTCCAGTAGTATCGGGACTGCCGTGCCACCATTGTCAAGGATCATCCTGATCTCTTCTGATACCTTAAGTAGGGCTGTCTCGGTCCCATGGCCCTTCCTAAACCAAAATGTGGTGTCATCCAGAAGGTTATTGTGGTCTATGAATTGGGATAACTGGTTGTTCATGATTTGTTCGAAACTTTTCGATGAAAAAGGGAGGCATGCAATAGGTCTATAGTTTTTTGATTCTGAAGGATCGAGATTGGATTTTTTTTGTAAGGGTTTAATAATGGCCTTTTTCCAGACTGATGGTTTGGAACATTACGTTGCAGATGTTGGTGAGGGAAGGTCCCATCATGTCTGGAATGAATTTTAGAATGGAAGGGGGGCAGGGGTCAAGGGAGGATACTGATTTAGTGGAGGAAATAAGTTCTGTTATCTGTATGGGTGGCACTTGAATTCGTGTGGTAGTCTAGGGATTGGTGATGGTGTTCTGTTTGGGATGGTCAGGAGTGACCTGGGTTGAGAAGTTGGAGTAAAATTGCAGATGGTGGAGTTACTGAGGCGCTAGTGCCTGTCCAGGAGATGGATGAGTATATTGTGGGTGATGGAGTTACTGAGGCGCTAATGCCTGTTCTGGAGGTGGTTGAGTATATTGTGGCTGGTGGAGTTGCTGAGGCGCTAGTGCCTGTCCTGGAGGTGGTTGAGCATATTGTGGCTGGTGGAGTTGCTGAGGCTTTAGTAGCTGCCCTGGAGGTGGTTGAGTATATTGTGGGTGTTGGAGTTCCTGAGACGCTAGTGTCTGTCCTGGAGGTGGTTGAGTATATTGTGGGTGTTGGAGTTCCTGAGACGCTAGTGTCTGTCCTGGAGGTGGTTGAGTATATTGTGGGTGTTGGAGTTCCTGAGACGCTAGTGTCTGTCTTGGAGGTGGTTGAGTAGATTGTGGCTGGTGGAGTTGCTGAGGCGCTAATGCCTGTCCGGAAGGTGGATGAGTATATTGTGGGTGATGGAGTTGCTGAGGTGCTAATGCCTGTTCTGGAGGTGACTGAGTATATTGTGGCTGGTGGAGTTGCTGAGGCGCTAGTGCCTGTCTTGGAGGTGGTTGAGCATATTGTGGCTGGTGGAGTTGCTGAGGCTCTAGTAGCTGCCCTGGAGGTGGTTGAGTATATTGTGGGTGTTGGAGTTGCTGAGGCGCTAGTGTCTGTCCTGGAGGTGGTTGAGTATATCGTGGGTGTTGGAGTTCCTGAGACGCTAGTGTCTGTCCTGGAGGTGGTTGAGTATATTGTGGGTGTTGGAGTTCCTGAGACGCTAGTGTCTGTCCTGGAGGTGGTTGAGTATATCGTGGGTGTTGGAGTTCCTGAGACGCTAGTGTCTGTCCTGGAGGTGGTTGAGTATATTGTGGGTGTTGGAGTTCCTGAGACGCTAGTGTCTGTCTTGGAGGTGGTTGAGTAGATTGTGGCTGGTGGAGTTGCTGAGGCGCTAATGCGTGTCCGGAAGGTGGTTGAGTATATTGTGGCTCATGGAGTTGCTGAGACGCTAGTGTCTGTCCTGGAGGTGGTTGAGTATATTGTGGCTGGTGGAGTTGCTGAGGCGCTAATGCCTGTCCGGAAGGTGGTTGAGTATATTGTGGCTCATGGAGTTGCTGAGACGCTAGTGTCTGTCCTGGAGGTGGTTGAGTATATTGTGGCTGGTGGAGTTGCTGAGGCGCTAATGCCTGTCCGGAAGGTGGTTGAGTATATTGTGGCTCATGGAGTTGCTGAGACGCTAGTGTCTGTCCTGGAGGTGGTTGAGTATATTGTGGCTGGTGGAGTTGCTGAGGCGCTAATGCCTGTCCGGAAGGTGGTTGAGTATATTGTGGGTGTTGGAGTTGCTGAGACGCTAATTCCTGTCCCGAAGGTGGTTGAGTATATTGTGGCTGGTGGAGTTGTTGAGGCGCTAGTGCCTGTCCTGGAGGTGGTTGAGTATATTGTGGCTGGTGGAGTTACTGAGGCGCCAGTGCCTGTCCTGAAGGTCGTTGAGTATATTGTGGCTGGTGGGCTTGCTGAGGCGCTAATATAGTTTTTTGATTCTGAAGGATCGAGATTGGATTTTTTTTGTAAGGGTTTAATAATGGCCTTTTTCCAGACTGATGGTTTGGAACATTACGTTGCAGATGTTGGTGAGGGAAGGTCCCATCATGTCTGGAATGAATTTTAGAATGGAAGGGGGGCAGGGGTCAAGGGAGGATACTGATTTAGTGGAGGAAATAAGTTCTGTTATCTGTATGGGTGGCACTTGAATTCGTGTGGTAGTCTAGGGATTGGTGATGGTGTTCTGTTTGGGATGGTCAGGAGTGACCTGGGTTGAGAAGTTGGAGTAAAATTGCAGATGGTGGAGTTACTGAGGCGCTAGTGCCTGTCCAGGAGATGGATGAGTATATTGTGGGTGATGGAGTTACTGAGGCGCTAATGCCTGTTCTGGAGGTGGTTGAGTATATTGTGGCTGGTGGAGTTGCTGAGGCGCTAGTGCCTGTCCTGGAGGTGGTTGAGCATATTGTGGCTGGTGGAGTTGCTGAGGCTTTAGTAGCTGCCCTGGAGGTGGTTGAGTATATTGTGGGTGTTGGAGTTCCTGAGACGCTAGTGTCTGTCCTGGAGGTGGTTGAGTATATTGTGGGTGTTGGAGTTCCTGAGACGCTAGTGTCTGTCCTGGAGGTGGTTGAGTATATTGTGGGTGTTGGAGTTCCTGAGACGCTAGTGTCTGTCTTGGAGGTGGTTGAGTAGATTGTGGCTGGTGGAGTTGCTGAGGCGCTAATGCCTGTCCGGAAGGTGGATGAGTATATTGTGGGTGATGGAGTTGCTGAGGTGCTAATGCCTGTTCTGGAGGTGACTGAGTATATTGTGGCTGGTGGAGTTGCTGAGGCGCTAGTGCCTGTCTTGGAGGTGGTTGAGCATATTGTGGCTGGTGGAGTTGCTGAGGCTCTAGTAGCTGCCCTGGAGGTGGTTGAGTATATTGTGGGTGTTGGAGTTGCTGAGGCGCTAGTGTCTGTCCTGGAGGTGGTTGAGTATATCGTGGGTGTTGGAGTTCCTGAGACGCTAGTGTCTGTCCTGGAGGTGGTTGAGTATATTGTGGGTGTTGGAGTTCCTGAGACGCTAGTGTCTGTCCTGGAGGTGGTTGAGTATATCGTGGGTGTTGGAGTTCCTGAGACGCTAGTGTCTGTCCTGGAGGTGGTTGAGTATATTGTGGGTGTTGGAGTTCCTGAGACGCTAGTGTCTGTCTTGGAGGTGGTTGAGTAGATTGTGGCTGGTGGAGTTGCTGAGGCGCTAATGCGTGTCCGGAAGGTGGTTGAGTATATTGTGGCTCATGGAGTTGCTGAGACGCTAGTGTCTGTCCTGGAGGTGGTTGAGTATATTGTGGCTGGTGGAGTTGCTGAGGCGCTAATGCCTGTCCGGAAGGTGGTTGAGTATATTGTGGCTCATGGAGTTGCTGAGACGCTAGTGTCTGTCCTGGAGGTGGTTGAGTATATTGTGGCTGGTGGAGTTGCTGAGGCGCTAATGCCTGTCCGGAAGGTGGTTGAGTATATTGTGGCTCATGGAGTTGCTGAGACGCTAGTGTCTGTCCTGGAGGTGGTTGAGTATATTGTGGCTGGTGGAGTTGCTGAGGCGCTAATGCCTGTCCGGAAGGTGGTTGAGTATATTGTGGGTGTTGGAGTTGCTGAGACGCTAATTCCTGTCCCGAAGGTGGTTGAGTATATTGTGGCTGGTGGAGTTGTTGAGGCGCTAGTGCCTGTCCTGGAGGTGGTTGAGTATATTGTGGCTGGTGGAGTTACTGAGGCGCCAGTGCCTGTCCTGAAGGTCGTTGAGTATATTGTGGCTGGTGGGCTTGCTGAGGCGCTAATACCTGTCCCGGTGGTGGTTGAGTATTTTGTGGCTGGTGGAGTGGCTGAAGCGCTAGTACCTGTCCTGGAGGTGGTTGAGTATATTGTGGGTATGGAGTTGCTGAGCTGCTAGTGTCTGTCCTGGAGGTGGTTGAGTAAATTTTGGGTATAAGTTGCTGAGTCACGAGTATTTGCAGGGGCTGCTGTGACTGCTAATGGAGTTGTCTGTGGTGTGCTGTACATAACCCCTTGTGATTGTCGCTGAAAGTTTTGTAGTGGGGTCTCATGGTCCTTTTTGTAGTTTCCTAAAGCGACAATCCGCTATCAGATGTCCTTCCTTTTGGCAATTATAGTACATCATGTTTTTTTTATTGCTTCTACCTCGACCTCTACCTCCCCCCCCCCGTTGCTGCTGTTGCTGCACACCTCTTATTCCTTGCTGGGTATATTTACTATTGGTGGTACCTGGTACCATTGTTGCTGCTTCTATGTTTGTGCTGGGCGAGCAGTACTTGCGCCTCCACATTCCCTTCTATTGTATTTTCCCTTTTAACACTCTTCTCTAACTTGGTGTAATATTATCCAAATTGTCTCTCTGGCTATGGTTTGCTGTCTGTTGCTTCTACTGCATCCAGTGGTTGCTGCAAATCTTGAGCTTTTCCATTTTTAACAATATGGAAAAACAATCTTGTTCCTTGGGCAAGTAAAGGACCCAGTTCAGTAATCCATAGTTTTCTCATACGTTCATCATATTCTAATACTGTCCCATCCTTCTCCATGACCTGGCTCATCGTGATACCTATACCTGGCATGTCTGCGTATCGTCTTCCTAGTTCCCCCCACACCACTGCATGGACACTGTTAAAGGGTTCTCTGTCTCTTTCACCATTGACCATTGTTATTCTTTGTCCGGCGTTATTCTGGGGGACAATAGGAAATATGTTTCCCACTATGCATGCGAGGAGACTCTTTACATCCCCTAAGCCATTTACACACCTCCTGTCTGTCTTTCAAGGGCCACAATCCACTTAGATGCCCTCTCAGAAAGTGGAGGTCATTGTTTCTTCAAATTTTCTTTGTCCATGTGTGGCCATGGTACATACATTGTCTGGATTGCTCTGGGTCCTGCTGATTTATTATTGTGATTTTTTAACATAATCTGTTTTTGTAATAAAGAAGATACTTGTAATATAATTTACTGCATCCCTTTTGGAGTTGTTCCAAGTGTATGAGTGTGGTCTGTTTGTCTCAAGATTTGATGTATAAGTAAGTGTTCTAGTCCAAAGGGAAAAATATTTTTAACTGCAAGAAGAATAACCACCTTATTTCCAGCCAAGTGGTACAGCCCCCCAGGAGACAACCAGGTGTCCTTGCTTGAACCGTACCTTACTCAGAAATCTCGTCACCTGTCTGGAGCCCCTGGAGCTGCAGCCAAGCTCCCTCTCTAACTAGGCTGTTCACAACCCATGTGCAGTCATTCAAAGTCTGAGATACAGGACAACCCTTAAAGAAACTCCAAGAATACATCGCACATGAGACACAGACTAAAACCTTCCTTAACCCCTTCCCCGTGGGGCTAATTCCCCCGCGGTGCAGGGGGAGGGGAGCCGCGCGTGGCGCCGCGGTGCTTGTGACAAGCTCAGCTCGTCACACTGCACAATGGAGCTGTGCTCATGACGAGCTGAGCTCGTCACGACTCCGCCCACTCAATGGAACGCCCCGCAAAGGAGGGGAATTATCCCCGCGTGGGAGTTCCGCTGCGGTTATGACGTGCTCAGCTCGTCATGAGCACGGCACCACTGTGCCTCATGACAAGCTGAGCTCATCATGAGCGTCGAAGGAGTTAAACCATATGTCCCATGTGCTTATAGTCAATTTGGGGCCATTACCTGGTCCCCTGTGTATTTCTCCCCACTCCTTCATGACAGGGCCATGGTACTACCATCTTCACAAAGATAGGGCCACGCCCTCCTGCCCGCTTCTGCAGGACATAAAGCATGGCAGCACAATACAGGGTACCCAAAGATCGACAAAGGAAGGGTCGCGCAATCCAGCCCGCTCATTCAGCAGCAGCGTTTGAGCGTCATGTTGAGAAACATTTGGTGGGATTTTGCCTTTGAATGTTTTTGTTTTGTCAGTGAAAAATGAAAGTAGTTTGTTGCAACTCGCCCCTAAATACTTGGGGCGGAGGGAGTGATAGCGCGCGCGGGTCACCCGGGTCACTAGTTTACCAATTTTCACCCCGCGTACTGGGCCCTGACGCGAGTGACCAACCTAAGTTTTGCAGTGAACCGGGTGATTTCTTGCACGCCACTATGAGTAATCCGGGGGTGACTCTTTCACCACTTACTACACATGTACCTGACTTATCACAGGCACATTACTCCCAACGGATCAGGAGCTAGCAGTGGACAGTGACAGTTTTCCTAGAAAAGATATATTTTATAATCCACAATACATTTCTCTACACAGTAATCTGTAAAATAACCACAGACACCTGTTGGGGTTAAAAGTTTTATCTGATAATTAAAGTGAATATGTCAAGATAAGCAAGATACAAAATAACACATCAAGCATTAGGATCACAACTAAAATGTAACCATGAACTAGAGCAAGGACCATTGAGTATAAGGGAACACCAAGAGATGTGAGTACTTAGAGAACACGCAATTCAACATAAGTATGAACTAAACAAGGGACCTAAAGAGTATACTTTGGCTAAAACTACTTATGCTATTCTTACTACGTTCACTGCAACCATGCTAAGGGAAAAAGGGAAAACGGGAACACACTGATAAAATATGACAGTTCGTTATTTCCTACAGGAGGGGAGAGAAGTGGAACAACTCTAATAAACAATTTCATACAATTTGCATTTCAAGGAGATAGGGCAATATCACAGGTGAGAGTGCTTTATTGAGGAAAAGAGAGAAAGAGAGAGAAAGACGCGAACCCACTACCAATATTTACCTAATTAAGAATGAAGACTAACCCTGGCCACGGGTCAGCTTGGAAGGACGGGGACAAGGACCCTCAGAAAAGGAATGCCAGAATGCGAGCAGGTACCGCTCACGGACAGTCAGGACAGGATACCCCTCAGGATTTGGGTCGGGACTGGGCTTCACCAAGGCAGTGACCAACACCCACAGCTTCGGAAGCAACGCCTGCGTTACCCCTCTCTGCAAGTAATCCGCCAGTAACCCCGATTGGGTTTTCGAATTTCCCAGCAAAGTGCTTCGCCAGCACTTAAGACTATTTCCACCCCTAGGAGTTTGTGGAAAGTATGGACAGAGTGCTCCGCAGCACTCAAGATTGGGCACCTATAGAGTTCGTAGGGTCAGTGACAGGTCTGCTACTCGGACAAGTCGGACAATTTTCCTAAGCTAAACTAGGGCAGTTATACTGTTTGGGGACCCTTAGACCACCCACCAATGTTGCAAGTGACAGTTTCTCACATTATGATTGGTCAGGAGAGGTGACTTGGTCATTGTCGCCTCCTAGAATTCAGTGTTCCCATCATTACTAGTAATTTCTGCCTACCCGCCCCTTGGGTTCACGTTCCCATGCATAGGAATACAGCAAGACAATACAGTACATAGCAGGTAGCAACAGTGTTGCTTCGCTCCAAGGTAAGATCCCGTCTCCTGGAGATGCTTCCCAGGCGCATTGGGCTTCAGGAGCCAGCTGGCTTGTTTCAGCTTCTGCGCAGTAGGGTTTCTCCCTGGTCACATGACGGTGCCCAGCAGAGCCTCAAGTATGGCTCCACTCCCGATTTTCCCAGCCCCAGAGACGCGATACATGAAAAGTAAGGGAGAACAAATTAGAATCACATATAAAAATGATCACACTGTATACCATGCTAAAATTAAACACACCCCTTACTTTATAACTTGTACAGTATTAACGTTTAGTGCGAAAAGACAGATAGGCTAAAGCAGCAGTTGCAAGCGTAGAGCGTGATGAGAGACAAGCGGCCATGTTTGCAACAGTGCGCATGAGCACAGATTCCCTCCAGAATGCGAGTGCGTCACATCACATGGGTATAACCGACGCATGCGCAGACTGAATTTCAGCGAAGCAGCCATTTCTTCTAGTGCAAGCTTTGTTAGTATGAAAAGACACACAGGCAAGCCTCTTGGGGACACCCGCGTGTTGGGGAAAATGCTAAAATAAATGACGAACAGTTGGATTAATATGATTATACATTAAACGGGGTTCATGAATAAGAGCAAGTCGCATTACGTGCGAATCCTTGCTCCATCAATCCCCTCTTTGATGATATTTACTATCATCACTACAAAGGAAACAGATGCCAACTTTTCATTCTTCCATATCATTCATTTCTATCTCAACGAACTTATTGTTGATTTTTCTTTCAGCTTCTCTATGAGAGTGGTGATTCTTCACCTTTTTGTAGATTTCATTCCTCAATTCTTCTAATTCATCAATGTTTCTCTTCACCCCTCTTTTGTTTACAGTTTTTCTTTTGCACTTTTGACATTTACAGCAGATGAAAATTATCAATGCAATCACACCTATTCCCATTATTGGCATCAGTATTTTCCACAAAATGTTTCTACCTAAGTTAGAAAACCAACTACCTATAGAGGAGAGACCTCCAGTCAGTCTCGTCCAGGCACTGTCAACCTCTAATGGTTTGAGTTCTTTTTCCAAATTAGTTATGTTCTTCACATATTGTTTTAATTCGATACTTTTGTCAGGAATGTAGGTGCAACAATGTTGCGCCTTCAGCATTCTACAGACTCCGCCCTCTTTTGCCAATAAGGTATCAAGAGCAAGGCGATTTTGCAAAACCATTGATCTGATCGCAACCATTTCAGTATTGACCAGCAGGAATCCAGCAGCAGTGTCAGTAGATAACCGATCCACCACTGTAGACAATTTGCAGATTCTATGAGTATTCAGAACTACCCCCATTCCAGGTATCAGTGCACTAAAGATATCACCTATAATTTCACCTACACTTTCGCGTTTACTACGCACTAAGCCATTAGTTTCTTCATCATTGCTTCCAGCAGCATTATTCACATGGTATATTTTCGGGAAAACAATGCCAAAGTAGCAGCTTCCATACCAGTGATCCGGCAATTTGAAATAAGCCTTGTTCCCACATATATAATATATTCCGGGAAACACAGGTTCTGACCCATTTTTAAAACCCCAACCTCCAATTACCTTATAATTATGTTCACACTCGCTGGAACCAATGAATACATTGTTATAATATTCTGTCCTTTCCCTATGGAGACAAAAATTTCCTTTCCGTTCAAAATCCAGCAACAAAGCAGGATTAGCTTCGCCTTGAGAGGTGTTATCCATGTGTTCAGCCCACCTAGGGACTCTATCCTTTTCATCATTTGCCTTTTTCTGAAACTTTTCCCTCCTTCTATCTGCCATTTTTATGAACATCTTTTCCTGCTCATGCAGAGAACAGGTCAGATTAGCTTGTCTTGCTTCATCTAAATCTATGTTACCTATAGTCAGAAAGTATTCTCCCATATAACGAGTTACGTCACTTTTAATATGTACAAGGTTCAGGTGTCCTCTAATAGGAAGTTCAGAGAACACTACGTCAGCATTTGAATAGTAATACTGCAAAGTGCTTCTATAAAATAAGCTAGCTAATATACTGCAAGAAATTCCGTAGGTTAGGGGTAAGTGGTGATATGTTACACCTTCAGCTACAGAGGTGGGTAGCTTCATGCAGACAAAGCAGTCTTCTATTTCCATAGCTTCTACATAATGCACTAACAAGTTAGCGAAAACATTTAAATGCGTCCGGTTTCTCATTTTGTGAAAGTGCAGTTCACCCTCATCTGATGCTTCTAAATTCTGTCGTGTGTGTCTTTGCTTAACTGGAGTGTCATGTCGTTCTAAGCTTCGTGGTGTTTCTACAGTCCGTGCAACGTCTGTGTCTAATATTTCAGGTTCAGTAGGGGACAGGTTAGGATTTCTACTTATCATAAAAGGTAAACAAAACGTTAATCCTATCCACATTACTATTAGCATTGCTATACTACACAAGCAAATCTTACAGCAAGTTTTACAACACCCAAATCTGGATCTCCCAGCTACGCTTGAATCGGACATTTTAGCTTACAGGTGGCTATTGCAACCCCTCTTCTTTTCTTTATGCAAGGCTTCGCTTTGTTTTGTCTCAAGGAGGGTCTTCGTCCGAGCTCCGATCAGTGACTGACTCCTCGTCACTTTTCCCACTGTGATTGGGCTCATCAATTTCTTCCAGAACCAGGTATGTCCATTCGGGGCTCCGATACAGTTTGTTCTGTTTCTTCAACCTGTCGCTTTTTCTCAGAAACTTGCCTCGGGCTGGTTTCCTTTCACTTTCAGCCCTTTCACGGTCTTTCAGTTTCTCTTCGACTGTTTTTATTCGGAGTCTTAGCCTTTTGACGTACCTGGGTGTACTTTTGTTTCTGTGACTTCCAGTGGTTGAGGACACTTGGCCTTCCTCGTGCACTCTCTTATTTTTCTCCTTGTGCTTGACAGAGTCTATTTCCCTCCCTGTCTGACTAGTCCCAGGTCTTATCTCTATTTCTTCTGCCTGGTCCTTAAACTGGTCCTGTTCAGGTTCGCTTTGTAGGTTTTCTTCCCTGTTAGGTGAACTGGAGTCTGATTCCTGAACACGTTCATCTATTTCTATCTGCTCTGGTTCATGCACTTCGTCCTCTTCACTGTCTTCCGCATGAACTTCAGCTCTGACCACTATCTGTCCCTTTCCAGACTCCGGAGTTTCAGGTGGAGTGTCGACGTCTTGATCTGTCCCTACTTGGCCTATTTCCTGATCAGGTGTGATGTGTGTCTCGTTGACCTGACCTTCTTCTTCTAGTTCTGTCTCACCTGGACTATCCCACTCACTGTCTAGGTAGGAATATTTCCTGGTTCGTATTGGATCATGAACCTGGTCGTCGGCAGGGTACCACTCAACGTCTCGACTTGTGCTCGGCAGTTCGATGTCAGCAAGATCCGGACTCTCCTCGGGAGTCTCCTCTGCGGGGCTGCCTTCAGCTTCAGTCGCGTTTTCTCCGGTTACCCACTTTGTGTGGCTGGCATGGATCCACTTCGGCACACCAGCACACTTTACAGCAGTAGTGGTGACAAGAATCACTTGTCTTGGCTTTCCCCACTTTGGTCCAAGGCAACTCTTCCGGGTGTGTTTCTTCAGCACCACCCAATCGCCTGGTCGTAGCTTATGTGCTGGAGTCTTGGGCCAGTCGTCTTCTGTCTCTCCAATCTGGTAGGAGATAGAACGCACTTGGTCACCCAGCTGCTTGCAGTATTCTAGTAACAAATCATCAGTAATGCTTAGTAGTTTGTGTCCAGGCACCCATGCTTGTCGCATCACTCTCCCCATTAGTACTTCATGGGGGCTCAGGCCTGTTTTTCGATTTGGAATACTTCTCAGACTCATCAGCACAAGGGGCAAAGCGTCTGTCCATTTCATTTTGGTGGAATCACACATCTTCGCCAGCCTGGACTTTATCGTGCCATTTATTTGTTCCACCACCCCAGATGCCTCGGGATGGTAGGCACAGTGCAGTCTTTGCTTCATTTTAAAGGCCTTACAGAGCTCTTCTAGGACGTCGTTGGCAAAATGCCCACCTTGGTCCGTTTCAATAGTTTCTGGGATCCCAAACCTAGGTATCAACTCCCTGAGCAATAGCTTGGCGGTAGTTAGGGCATCATTTTTCTTCGCTGGGTAAGCCTCCACCCACCGGGAGAACAGACAAACTATGACCAGGATATATCTATATCCCTTGCATTTGGGCATGGTTATGAAGTCTGCCTGCATCCTAACAAAGGGACCTACTGCCTTGCCGATGGTACTCTGCTCCACTACAGTCCTCTTTCCTGCATTGAATTGCTGACACACTAGGCACCTCTGGCAAAGCCTTTCCGCCTGGTTTCTGAACCTTGAATTATAGAACACTTTGTCAAACACCCGACACATGGCATCCCTCCCCATATGTGTGGGTTCATGTATCATTCGGACCATGGGATCTATCAGACTGTCGGGCAGCACGGGCATTCCACTTTTGTCTACCACCACACCATCATTCCTCATTCGACAGTCATTTTCACTCCATCTAGCTTTTTCTTCCCTGCCTGTTGACTGTTGTAAGTCTTTCAATTCATCCCACGTTGACACATTATCAAACAACATCAGTTGGCAGCTGTGTCCACCCCACAACCCAATTTGGAGGGACATTTTGTGTCGGGCGCAAAATTGGGCAATTTGGTCAGCGTATCTATTCCCGGCTGTCACATCATCATTTCCTGATCTGTGAGCCGCACACTTGACCACAGCCAATTCTTTGGGCAATTGAATAGCTTCCAATAATTCTTGTACCACCTTTCCGTTTCTGATAGGGGTACCTGAGGAGGTCATGAATTCTCTTTGTAACCACAGTTGGCCGAAGTCATGAACAACCCCGTAACAGTACTGACTGTCGGTGTAAACAGTTATTCTTTTGTTCTTTCCCCTCCTACAGGCTCTAGTCAGAGCAATGAGCTCAGCTACTTGGGCTGATTTTACTTCGCATAGGTAAGAGGCTTCTATTGTTTTTGTCAATGTGACAACAGCATAGGCAGCACACAGACCTCCACTCTCATGTCTTAAACATGAGCCATCCACGAACATTGTGTGATCCCCATCAAACAATGCTACTTCTCTGATGTCAGGTCGGGGCTTAGTGCTGAATTCTGTTAGATCAATGCAATTATGTTCCATTTCACCTTCGTCGTCTACATCCAGGGGAACAGGTAACAGAGTGGCTGGGTTTAGGACATTGCACCGAGAAATGGTTACATTCTCAGCACCAATCAAAATTCTCTCATACTTAGTCAGCCGACTAGGTGTGAGATACTGGGTCTTTGTTCTTGTCAGTAGAATTACAACAGAATGTGGAACATATACTGTGACAGGATGTCCCATAACAATATTCTCACTCTGCTCCAGACTGACGCAAGTAGCAGCTACTGCTTTTAGGCATCCGGGCAGTCCAGCAGCCACCGGATCTAAAGTGGCTGAAAAATAGGCTACAGGACGCCTGACCAGCCCATGCTCCTGGGTCAGGACTGAGAGAGCACAATTTTCTCTGGTGTCACAGAACAGTTCGAAACGCTTGGAATAGTCTGGCATACCTAATGCAGGTGCGGTACATAGACAATTTCGCAAGGTTACCCATGCGGACATGCTTTCACTGTCCCAACTGACTGGGTCTACCACTCCTTTCTTGGTCATTTTTATCAAAGGTTTGGCCAGATTCGCGAATCCCACAATCCACTGTCTGCAGTACCCCACAACTCCTAGAAACATCCTCACTTCTTTCTGAGTTCGGGGTAGATCCATTGCTTTAATTATCTTGATCCTTTCTGTGGTGACTTTTCGGATCCCTTTCTCTATCTGGTGCCCCAGATATTTTACTGCGTTCTTACAGAACTGCAATTTGTCAGGGGATACCTTATGTCCCCCTTTCCCTAGGTGATTCAGCAAGGCTATGGTGTCGGTGACACAGTCATTTTGAGTTTTAGATGCCACTAAAAGGTCATCTATGTACTGTACCAAAACGGACTCTCCGGGCAGTATTAGGGTCTCAAGACATTTCTTTAATATCTGGTTGAAAATCGAAGGACTTTCAGTGTACCCCTGGGGGACACGATTCCAGACATAGATATGGCTGTCAAATTCAAAACAAAAAAGGAA
The DNA here is from genome assembly GCF_964263255.1 of Lissotriton vulgaris. NCBI lineage: Eukaryota > Metazoa > Chordata > Amphibia > Caudata > Salamandridae > Lissotriton > Lissotriton vulgaris. The sequence continues at coordinate 59,049,624 of NC_141691.1, read as the reverse complement.
CTTGCTTTCTGGATGCAATGGGATGGAAAAGAATGCATGGCACAGGTCAATGACAGTGAACCATTCTGCATTCCACGGAATCTGATGCAAGATCACTGCAGGGTTGGGCACAATGGGACAGCAAGGTACAACAATTTGGTTTACCTTGCGCAGGTCCTGCACTACTCGGTATTTCCCACTAGGCTTTTTAATCCCAATGATAGGTGAATTACAGGGACTGCTCATCACTTCTTCTATGATCTCTGCTTCGAGCAATCTGGTAATTTCAGTTGCGACTCCTGCCTTCACTTCTGCACTCATTTTGTACTGCCTTGTTTTGGGGTATACTGCATTTGTCTTAATTGCTATTTTAACTGGGTCCACGTTTGCCATTAAGCCTACATCTTTCCCTGAGAAATCCCACACTTCTGGTACTACTCTTAACTGCAGCTCTTCAGGTAAGTCTTCAATTGACAACGTTTTAATGTCAGCATCAGGTCTTACTAACATTAGTTTGTACAAACCATCTTCATCGGGGGTCTGAACTTCAACGCCCTTTGGTGTGCAAAAGATGGTGCAGTTCATTTTGCACAACAAATCGCGACCTAACAGGTTCACAGGACTGGAATCACAGACCACAAATCTGTGCATTTCTTTAAAGTTTCCTATGGAGATTTCCATAGGTTCAGTTACTGGAGTACTTATTATCTGATTCGAGACACCCACTACTTGGATAGCTTCTCCCGAGAGGGGTAGGTTAGGAACATCCACTGTTCTCACAGTGGACCGGGTAGCACCAGTGTCCAACAGAAAGGTGATGTCTTTTCCCTCAACCTTCCCTTCAATGTATGGTCCAGTCTGGTCTACCGGTAAGGAGGCGCCAAGCACGCACTCCTTGTCCTCCCCTCTCAGGCCCCGTCAATCTTGTTCATCACAGAGAAAAGTGTCATTTAACAGGTACTGTGGAATTGCTGCATTGCTTCCATTCTCTCCCTCCCATATTTCCGCCCTTTCATTCTGCTGGCCCTGGTTCTTGTAATTCTGTCTAGGAGCGCGAGGTACTGGAGGTAGCTTTACCTGTTGCTGGTTTCGTTTCGTCCCCTCTTTCTGCACCTGTGGATTTAAACCATTTATAGGGGCATTACCGGCCTGCAGGTGTGGACACTCGTCTCTCCAATGCCCTAACTGGCCACACCCGTGGCAGGGGAACTTCTTCATAGCCTCTTCCCGACTTAATTTTGCCCGGGGCTTCCCTCCTCCCCCCGCAGTGGCATTCTGGACATTATTATTGGAATTCAATTTACTTAACTGTTTTTCTTGCTGTTCAGCCAATTTTACTTGTGCCCACATCACTTTCTCCTTGAGGGCTTTCTTTTTATTTTCGATTTCGTCTTCGCAATATTTTGCGTATTTCAGGACATCATCTATGGGCTTTCCCTGCCAACTTATTTTATTATCTCGAATCCATTGAGATATTTCAGGCCTTAATCCTAGCACAAACCGGTAACTGAAATGGGTCATGTCTTTCATGTCCACATTATCGATACCACTGTAGGTTTTAAATACTTGCAGTAACCTTTCATAAAAGGAATGGACTGTTTCATCACGTTCTTGGGTGGTTCTATCTATTCTGGTCCAATCGGTCTCCTTTGCGGGCACCTTTTTCTTGAGGTATTGTATGACTTGATCATACTTCCTCATTACATCAGGTGAGGGAGCTCCTGTTTTCTCATCTCTGGGATATTCTTCATTGGGCCAATTAATTTCTATTTTACATTCGGTCCACAGATCTACAGGGACCACAATGTCGAAAAACCCATCTAGGTCTTTCAGAAGACATTTCTGAACTTTTATAAAGCGTTCAACCTGCCGGTACCAGTCAACAGGCTTTTCCCGCAATTTCGGGAAATCATTTGTAAATGACACAATATCCTGTCGGGACCAAGGGACATGGACATATTTCCCTCCCGGTACCTCCCTCATGGGACACAATTTTTCTGTCGGGGCTACTTCTTTTAACACGAATTCTGAAGCTTGAGACTTAGCCCTACTGTCTTCCTTTTTCTTTGCCCACCGGGTTCTCCATTTCCCCACCTCTCCCCATTTCTGCAATAGTTTCAGTAATTCCTTTATTTGGATCTGTTTTCCTACCACATTCAAACTCTCTAAGTCTTTATCCGAAAAATCTACTCTGTAGGGTTTCTGAAGGATTTTGGAGCGACTGGCATCGATTCCCATTTCTGTGGCTGTGTCCATTATCCTTTCATGAAGCAATCTAGCATTTCGGGTAAGATTTTTGCTGATAAACAGTAACTCTTCTTCACTATATGAGTTTAAGCGCTCTAATCCTACGTTTCCAGCCATCATTTCTTCTATTTCTATCCTTAGTTTATAAATCTCTAAGGGTCTGGATTGGGGAGTGGTCTCTTTCTCCAACTCTTTGGTCCATCTGTCTAATTCTTCTGGTGACACTTTTGTGGCACTCCTAACCCCAGATGTACCTTCAATCAAAACCTCTTTTGGCTTATTCTGACTTCTTACCCCCGACATGCTAGTTCTAGGTTCCCTGATGGGCAAATCCATCAGAACCACTGACTCACATTCACTCTCTTGGTCCTCATCTATGAATACTTCCTTTCTCGGGGGTGGAAGGCTAGGGGTGGGCATAATTGGGGAAATAACAGGAGGACGAGGACTAGCCAGGTTATCCCTATAAAGAGGAATAGCGGGTCCAATGGTTACTGGGATAGTCAGGGAATCTGGATGGGGATGTATCTGGGCTATGGTCCGAACTAATTCATCTCGCTGCCTAGCCAGGGCTTCTTTTTCTTGTTCTCTCAAACCCTTTCCTGTGGGATTGTCATGCAGTACTTGAGGTACCAAGGGAGGGTAAATACTTGGGGCAGTTGGGGTAACCAGTCAAGGGGGGCCTTCTCCAAATGGCTGATAATTCGGGACCGCGGATTTAGGTCTGCAAAACCCATCCCCTTCACTTGTTTTACTGTCTGTACCTGTCCCATCTGTCTCGCTATCCCTCCGACATCTGGGATATTTGGCAAACGAGTTTGGTGAATTCAAGGGCTCAGACTCGGCTGCATAGGGAGGGGGGTTTTTCATCAATAAATCTTCTAGGTGCTCATCTTCTGAGTCCCCTATGGGCATAGTGTGATGGGTCTTTTCTTTACTTTTTCCTTTTCCTGGTTCTGATACCCCCATCATTGGAAACAATCCCTCTGTCATCATGCTTTGTCTCCACTGTTTCATTTTCTGCTCCTTTGTTTCTCTATGGACCCTCGGATACCATTTACTCACTCCCTTGTCCATCCGGGGTCTATCTCTCTCCAAAGCCTCAATTTCCCACTCTTCTAAAGCTTCGTACTGGGTCAATCTGGGTCTGGGATGCAATTCATTCATGCGGGTCCTTAAGTTAAACAGGATCCTACCATTAAAGGTACCATCAATAGGAAAGGCTAGAACTCCGTCATCTGCAGTATATTTTGCCCAATTCTCTAGCCATACACAGGTATGATACCCCTTTTCAAACATCATGAAAGAAGCAGGAGTATTCGGCGGAGGAATGATCACACCCTCCCTAGTTCTAATGGGCTTGTCTGTTTTGAAGAAATTCTTTATTTTGTCGGCAAATGACATTTTTCTCTTTATTCCATACATCATATGCGGTCTACCTCGTATAATCTGTTCCCTATAGAAGCCTGAGTTTTGCGGATTAGGTAAGAACTCAGGATACCACATGTGCCTCTCCAGGCTCGCTTCTAACTCGGCCTGATTAATTTTGTTTACTCTGGTACTTCCAATGCTAGCGCGACTCTTATTTTGTGGCAACCAATCAACACTGTAAATACAGAAATCCTTATCCAATGGGTGTGCGGCCTTTCGCGAGACCAAGTCCCACGCTCCGGCACTCACCCCTCCCTTACAAATTCGGCTTCTCTACACACCCGCTGTTCTGACCAATACCAGCGCGGCGCGGAGTGACGTCAAAGCAGCTTTCCGCCCGACTCCCTCCTTCACAAGGTAACGGAAACTTTTAACTTCTCCTAAAGTGCGGTTGCAAAACTTAGTTACTAACACACAACGTCTGCCACTATGTTTGAGTGTACTAAATAGGTAAAAAAATTTCCTCTCACCGCAAGTAAACCACTTCTGTCTACTTTTCATTCACTCTGGATAGACTTCTTTGCCTGTCTCTTCACACTAGTAATATAGAACCCGTTATTCTTCTGACTCATCCACCTTAGTCGGGGATATGTACTGAGCCAGGATTTCACCAGTGGACTATTTTACTTACCAGACAAACCTCGGAGACCCTACTACTCCTCCCACAGGTGATCCTTTCTAGGTGATATCACAAGGGGAGTTTTGTACAAAGGACTCAAGGCTATCAATTATACAGATGCAAAAGATCCTAATTAGTGCTTCCAGGTATTTCTTAACCCTACACTAATGACTCTAACAAGTGACTGTTCCAGCTAATCGGATTCTACTCACCGTTAGCTATATACTTCCCCGGGGATTCAGACTACACTGAACACTTACAAACAGTTCTTGGTTAGCACGACATGTAACATTTATAGCAGCAATGCAAAATCATATACATTTACCTATAAATCCTTAAAACATTTCAAAACTTTGAACCAATACAGTAGAATTTTAGCAGCACATTTTTATTCTCACGGTTTGTTTATTAACTATCCTGTCTACCTGTCTTAACTAGTCCTAACCATAACCTCTGCTACCAGAAAATTACTGATAGCGCGCGCGGGTCACCCGGGTCACTAGTTTACCAATTTTCACCCCGCGTACTGGGCCCTGACGCGAGTGACCAACCTAAGTTTTGCAGTGAACCGGGTGATTTCTTGCACGCCACTATCAGTAATCCGGGGGGTGACTCTTTCACCACTTACTACACATGTACCTGACTTACCACAGGCACATTACTCCCAACGGATCAGGAGCTAGCAGTGGACAGTGACAGTTTTCCTAGAAAAGATATATTTTATAATCCACAATACATTTCTCTACACAGTAATCTGTAAAATAACCACAGACACCTGTTGGGGTTAAAAGTTTTATCTGATAATTAAAGTGAATATGTCAAGATAAGCAAGATACAAAATAACACATCAAGCATTAGGATCACAACTAAAATGTAACCATGAACTAGAGCAAGGACCATTGAGTATAAGGGAACACCAAGAGATGTGAGTACTTAGAGAACACGCAATTCAACATAAGTATGAACTAAACAAGGGACCTAAAGAGTATACTTTGGCTAAAACTACTTATGCTATTCTTACTACGTTCACTGCAACCATGCTAAGGGAAAAAGGGAAAACGGGAACACACTGATAAAATATGACAGTTCGTTATTTCCTGCAGGAGGGGAGAGAAGTGGAACAACTCTAATAAACAATTTCATACAATTTGCATTTCAAGGAGATAGGGCAATATCACAGGTGAGAGTGCTTTATTGAGGAAAAGAGAGAAAGAGAGAGAAAGACGCGAACCCACTACCAATATTTACCTAATTAAGAATGAAGACTAACCCTGGCCACGGGTCAGCTTGGAAGGACGGGGACAAGGACCCTCAGAAAAGGAATGCCAGAATGCGAGCAGGTACCGCTCACGGACAGTCAGGACAGGATACCCCTCAGGATTTGGGTCGGGACTGGGCTTCACCAAGGCAGTGACCAACACCCACTGCTTCGGAAGCAACGCCTGCGTTACCCCTCTCTGCAAGTAATCCGCCAGTAACCCCGATTGGGTTTTCGAATTTCCCAGCAAAGTGCTTCGCCAGCACTTAAGACAATTTCCACCCCTAAGAGTTTGTGGAAAGTATGGACAGAGTGCTCCGCAGCACTCAAGATTGGGCACCTATAGAGTTCGTAGGGTCAGTGACAGGTCTGCTACTCGGACAAGTCGGACAATTTTCCTAAGCTAAACTAGGGCAGTTATACTGTTTGGGGACCCTTAGACCACCCACCAATGTTGCAAGTGACAGTTTCTCACATTATGATTGGTCAGGAGAGGTGACTTGGTCATTGTCGCCTCCTAGAATTCAGTGTTTCCATCATTACTAGTAATTTCTGCCTACCCGCCCCTTGGGTTCACATTCCCATGCATAGGAATACAGCAAGACAATACAGTACATAGCAGGTAGCAACAGTGTTGCTTCGCTCCAAGGTAAGATCCCGTCTCCTGGAGATGCTTCCCAGGCGCATTGGGCTTCAGGAGCCAGCTGGCTTGTTTCAGCTTCTGCGCAGTAGGGTTTCTCCCTGGTCACATGACGGTGCCCAGCAGAGCCTCAAGTATGGCTCCACTCCCGATTTTCCCAGCCCCAGAGACGCGACACATGAAAAGTAAGCGAGAACAAATTAGAATCACATATAAAAATGATCACACTGTATACCATGCTAAAATTAAACACACCCCTTACTTTATAACTTCTACAGTATTAACGTTTAGTGCGAAAAGACAGATAGGCTAAAGCAGCAGTTGCAAGCGTAGAGCGTGATGAGAGACAAGCGGCCATGTTTGCAACAGTGCGCATGAGCACAGATTCCCTCCAGAATGCGAGTGCGTCACATCACATGGGTATGACCGACGCATGCGCAGACTGAATTTCAGCGAAGCAGCCATTTCTTCTAGTGCAAGCTTTGTTAGTATGAAAAGACACACAGGCAAGCCTCTTGGGGACACCCGCGTGTTGGGGAAAATGCTAAAATAAATGACGAACAATTGGATTAATATGATTATACATTAAACGAGGTTCATGAATAAGAGCAAGTCGCATTACGTGCGAATCCTTGCTCCATCAGTAGTAGGTTGGTATGTGTTTCCATGGATGAATGTGAAAAGGGCGTCTGTTGGATCTAGGGAGGTGGAACTTTGCTCCTGAATGTGACTATTTGTTGCTGTTACTACGGTACTTTTACGCCCCTTTCCTAGAGCTGCGAGTTTGGTAAGAAGCATCTGGGATTTTGAATTGAGCCACTGATTTTCAGCATTATGTAGTTTCATATCATTTTGAGTCGGTAGACCATCAATGCCTCTGCTTGGATCGTGTTTAATTTCCACGGGGCAGTGGTATCTATGATGTTGAGAATGGTTTCACTGTAAACGTACTTACGCTTGCTACACCTAAGAGTTGTGTCTGTGATTGCATTCATGATGCTGCATATTTTTCTGAGCTATTTTGTACTTACTTTCAGGCCTCCAATGCCATACTAGTTTATAGAGAAATGTGTACGGAAGAAGCTTGGATGATGTCATCAGTGATGTCATCAAGATGCCATTTAAGATGTCACCAGTGATGTCATAATTGATGGCATAGAACATGTCATGAGTGATGTCATATGTGAAGCCATAAGCAGTGCATGGCGGGGCCAAAATGTAGTTAGCTCTGCTAACTATACCTGTGAATTTCTGTGTTTTTTTAAGTTCAAAACATAAATGTTGCCACCAACAAATTCACCTAACTATAGCGTTATTTTAACCTTTGTTTTTTTCAGTGAATTTCGAAGGTTAAAGAAAAACAGATCCTTTAATCACACCTAACTGTAACATTACTTTAACCTTTGTTTTTTCAGTGAATTTCTAGGGTCTTATAAATGTAAAGTAATATTTAGTTAACATACGTAAACGCTATACCCTCGCCGCTCATGGCCTTTGGCCATGCACAGTGGGGGGCTGGCTGCAGGGCCTGGCCTGTGCCCAGGCCCTTAAGTCAACCCCCCCACATGCAACCAATCGGACTCTGCGCATGGCCTTTGGCTTTATGCAGTTGGGGGTTGACCACCGGGCCTGACCTGCAGTTAGGCCCTCTGACCAACCCCCAAAAAGGCAGCCAATCCCACACTGTGCTGGGCCTTCAGTCGTGCATGGCCTGGCAGGCTCTGCGGCCATCCCCTCACATGCAGCCAACCCCACACTGTGCATGGCTTCCTGCCGTGCAAGGTGGGGGGTTGGCCATCCACTTCAGCTTCTTCCTGGAAGTTTTGGGGTAATCTGTCAAGAAAAGTGAGGGTTCCCAATATGCAAAATCCCCCTGAATTTACCATTCACTTCTTTAGACAAGGCTACAGCAAAACCTGCTGAAGACAATTACACCAAATTTGGCAGGATGCTAGATCTTGGTCCGCAGATTGTGCTTTTGTGATTTGGTGTAAATCTGTTTAGTATTTTCGAGAAATTCAGGTAAAAAAAATAATTGTATATCTGGACGGTTGGGTCCATGAGAATCTTGTGCCCGTTTAAAAATAGAGCATTCTGATTGGCCCAGGGAGCTTTATATCCATTGGGCTTTCTCACTCCTGCAGGAGTCAGACTGCCACGGGAGCGAACGTTAAGATTGGCTGCTTGCATCATGAGAACATTTTTGCTAGCAGCCATTACAGGTCTAGGATGCTTAGTCCCCTGTCCTGAACATGTTTATAAAAAATATATAAGGGGGCACGTTAGGGCCAGTAATGTGAAGAAAAGGGGGAGGAGCCACTGACAGACAGCTGGGGAAGATGGAAGCGGAAGTGTGCATTGGGGAGAACGTGTGACCCGGCCGAGATGCCCTGAAAGGAGACAGGGTGATGGGCTGAGGATGAGGAGAGGGAACTGGCAAAGGATCTAAGGCAAACCAGATGGGAGTGTAGAGATGACTTAATATGTCTGCGCTTGAGGAGTGCGCTGAGCTGGCCAGGTGGTAGGGTTTGTGGCTTAAACAGAGCCTCGGAGGTCATACACCAGGTGGGGTAACGACCACTCCCTAACCCTCTCATTTCTCATCTCTCCCACAGGTGAATGGCAGCGATGGGATGTACAAGTATGAAGAGATTGTGCTGGAGAGGGTAAGTGACAGTCTAAGCTGGCCAGTGACTTCAGCTGGTAATTATGTATGTGAGTTACAAAAAATAACAATGTATTGCACTAGGTGGCTGCAGAGGTGAGAAAGAGAAGGCCTGCATTAGAAGGGGCTCAGGCGATGTCGCGATAGGCCAGCGCCAGTGAATGGGCTGGTGTGGCGCAATCTATTCAGCACTACAGGTGTAATATAGGCAATGTCCTGTGGTTATAGGCAATGTGCTGTGGTCAGATCACCCTGCCTTCCTTGATGAACCACTGTCCAATTCGATGCATCCTCTGAACAAACGATAGAAGGATGAATAAACTATTGCCCACCCCATAACAAAGGACGTTTGCGTGGTGAAAGAGTAAATTAGGAAATTTAGAACCTCACTGTTATATAGATTTCCAGAAGAGCCGCCTAGTGCCAAGAAGGTTTATTGTCACCATCAGGTTTTCAGTCAGAGCTCAAGTGCTGGGTAGAATGTTGACAAGATAACAGTGGTATGTCCAACTGGCAGGGAATGCTCCATGAACCAGGAGGGGAAGGGGGAGCCAGGAGAGGTGGAGGGAATAAGTGATAAAGGATAATAATATAAATATAACTGAAAAAGGTATTTTACAACATTCAACTATTTCCTGTGTCAAATGCACAGGACTTTGGCCTCTTGCTGAAAGTCCAACTGCGTAGACGCTCTGAAAATGTTGACAGGTTTCAACTCTTTATGAATTTTATTGTCCTTCTACTTTCTGTAGGACAGCCCTTTTGTGTAAACTGTTTGAAACACTATCAGCATACACACTTGCACTTAACCCACTCATGAACATGTAAGCTGATTATGTTGAGTGCCTACCTGTGAGATCTACGTGTCCTCTGCAAGCCACTTGGGACAACTGAGCCTTTCAAGGTGAATACAATGATTAATTTTGAGCTGAGTAATAAACACTTGTGTCCCAATTCACAAGCCTTTGTTCTATAAGTAAACATGCTGTACTCATGGAAGAAGAAAAAAAATAGGCATGCAGAACTTACATGTGCTACAAGTGCTTCACACAACCAGCAACAGGAACTATACTCGAGTAAATGCAAAACAATCCACTGATACGCAAGTCAGCTGTCTTTAGGAAACCTGAAATGTTTAATTTAGATATATGCAAGTTCCTCAACTCACGATAACATGTCCAGGAAGTATTTGCGAATGGGCTACAAGATGTAAGTTACTCACATGAATAAGAAACCTGTTGGATCTAAGCAAGCAGTGCCTTTGTGATAATACCTCAGTGAATCATGCCTACTGTGCTAATACACAATCCGATGTTTGTGTGCCCTACACATTACATGGCACAGCTTTGTATTCTGTCCAGGACTTGATCATTCATGATGCTGGGATGTTGTTGGTCGTAAGTGGGAATGTCATTGACCAGGGAAAGGATCATTGATAAGGAAGGTCTAGAACCCAGGTCCAGTCCAGCACCAGTGCATTATCCTTCCCAAGATGAGTATTCAGTGAGGGGAACGCGTGGCGCCTTTGTATCAGCACCCATTCACCCTACTCGAAGGATTCATTCACTTCTTTAGACAAGGCTACAACGAAACCTGCTGAACGCAATGACACCAAATTTGGCAGGTGCTAAATCTTTGTCCGCAGATTGTGCTTTTTGTGATGTGGTGTAAACCTGTTTAGTATTTTTGAGAAATTAAGGTTAAAAAATAATTGTATATCTGGACGGTTGAGTCTGTGAGAGTCTTGCACCAGTTTAAAAATAGAGCATTCTGATTGGCCCAGGGAGCTTTATATACCATGGGCCATCTCACTCCTGCAGGAGTCAGACTGTCGCGGTAGCGAACATTATGATTGGCTGCTAGCAACATGAGAATTCTTCTCTCATGTCCATACATTCATCATGCAATGCACCATGCAGAATATTCTTCAACATGTGGATTGTAAATGGTGTTACTCATAGTCTTTGTTCTCATTGTCACCTTAAAGAACACTCCTTTTAGATGATAAAACATATTACTTACCCAAAGAGCAAGCATCTGATTTCCTCCTGAAACATTAAAAACAACAGAGCTGTCATCTTAACCGGTCAAACCTTTAATTTCCTATAAGTCTTGTCCATATACAACATACCTTTCTCTTGTACATCTCCAAATCCTAATTCTTTTCATGGCACTGTGCAATAATGCCTCTCTGTCACTGGGTCTTCCCTTACGCATTCAATACCCTACTGAAAGAGCCGGCCTGTAAGTAAGGATTATTCTGTAACTAAACTTAAACCTCTCAAAAACTACTCTGCTTGAATGATTGCCAACACTTCTGGGATTCTTCTCCGTACTCTCTGGACCTCCTGGTTTCCTGCTGAGAAGAAGGTGCAGATTCAGAAAAGGGGGGTGGTGATGAACAGAGTGTCTGAATTAAGCAGACCACTCTTACCCAGTCCAAGGAACAGGGCTTGATCCATCACCGTTTTTTAGCTCACTGCACCATCCCAGCTCAGAACTTGGCTATATGCAAATTAATCTGACCCTGGCCCAGTGCATCATGGGAACAGGGCAGACCAAACTACCAAGCCAATTCTTATACTGGGAAGGAAACAAGCTACCGGGGACCGGTTTCTGGCATTTCAGCCAGAGAAGAAGGTGCAGGACAACGCTCACTACAAAGGATATTCTTATACTTCCAACTCATATCAAAATATCTCGAGTTACTGGGATCATTAAATGTCCCCATGCCAATAGCTCTAAGACTATCAAAAACCAAGGCTGGGGCAACCAATATGGAATTACCAGAACCATCTTACATCTCTGCCTATGAACGAAAAGCAAAAATGATCATAAACGGTGAACAGGCAGAGCCACAGCCCCCCCACTCTGCTAAAATGTATCCACCACCAACGCGCCCGGATCTGGTCGACAGCTGCGATACGTCTGAAGTTGCACCATCAACCTTTACACAAAGTTATCCACCTTAGGGGAACCCACTCTGCTCTCTTCCTCTAAAACCATTTGTTATTTAACATCCACTCACTGTACTCTCTCAGCCACCTTACCGTGATGTGGCTGCAGTGGGGAATGTTGAGGACCAGTCTGGCGGCAGTGCTTTGGACGTACTGTAGTTTATTGAGCTGTTTCTGGGTGACGCTGGCATAGAGTGCGTTGCATCTTTCTTAAGTGGCATTCATTTTAAAAAAGTCTCTGACTCTGCAGTTTTTGCCGGCTCGATGCGCCTGGGCAGAATTCCTTCCATCTCCTCACCTGCCTCCTCGGATCGAATACCAGTGCACAGGGGCCTTCCCGTATTGTCAGAGACATGAGTCTCGATGCTGCTATCTCTGTCACCTCGCTCTCTCTAATGTGATCAGAACCATTTTCCTCTGAAAAACACAAGAGATCCTGATCCAACATGCACAAATAAGAACCCACCGATAAGTGAGTTTACCGGTGGGTGTTTATGCGGTATCTAGCGGCAGCGCATCAATCATGACAGCTTAAAAGCTGTGGGCCTCATTTATGAAAAGTAACTCATCGCTGCGTGAAAACAGCGATGCATCACTTTTCATTGCACGTTCCTTGCGACATGCTGGATACGTCATATTTACAGCATAACGCATCGTGTTACAAGGAGTTACAGATACGTCCGTTTTTCTGACGTATCTATAGGCACAAAAATGGAGCATTGCTGGGGTCTGTCACAAAAGTGATGCAACCCCAGCAATGGGTCATTTCACATGAGCAAGTCACATTTCAAATGTGCCTGCATCAGTCTTACGCCTGCTGTTAGGCATGTGTAAGATATTGACGCATTGGCGTCCTAGAAGTGGTGCAGTGAAATCTCATAGATTTCACTGCGTCACATCTACGAGGCTTATTTGTGTCGGAACGCCCACTCTGCATACATTATACCTGGCGCAGGTATAATGTGGCACAGGGGTTTACAAAGTGACGCATCTCCCTAGATGCCTCACTTTGTAAATATGATGCAACATGGCACATTTTTTACGCCACGGTTGCGTCACACAAAATGACGCACTGGTGGTGCAAAAGTGATGCAAGGCTCAAAAATACGCCCCGTGCATCTGCCCTTTAAACTTTGCAGTCACTCTATGTTTTGTTAAATCTATGAATTGTTTTTTTTATCCACTCATACCTCCCAGCACTGTCTCCAGGAATTACAAACTCCATCCCTATGTATTTTCCTTATAAATGCTGTAGCATGCACAACCTTCGGGTCTCTTAACATTGAAACACTCCGGTTAAACCCATTTCTTACCCTGCTCTCCTTAACATCTTCCCAGCCAACATTCATCACAGGGCTCTCTCCTGACTTAGTAAAGAAACAGTACTTAGCCGTCAAGGGGCAGCGTTCAGAAGAGGATGGGTGCTGGTGGAGAAGAGAGTTAAGGTCAATGCGCGTGGCGGTTTTGCTGTGGCATTCTTTAAATAATTTATAAAGTTTTATATAGTACAAACATGACCCTTGAGGGTATCAGAGCACTGTGCATATCGTCAAGAATGAATAAACTGGTAAAAGAAACAACATAATCGAGAACAGGACAGGATGTGGTAGCTCCAAGTTGAGGGAAGAGACCACTACAAGGTCCAGGTTGCCAATTCGATAACCAAGAACATAACGGAGAGGAGTTGGCCTAACGGCTAGGGTGGTCGAACTCGAATCTGGGGAACTGGGTTCAAGTCTCGGCAATGAAGCAGAACATCCTTTGATTCTGGGCAAATCACTTAATCTCCCCGTGCCTAACAAAAATGAATGTGTCCTCATGTAACGCAACTGGTGCTATGTAAAGAGCGCTGATACCCAATACCGGGTCAAGTTTGCACTACATAAAACTTTTTAAAAAAATTAGTAGGCAAGTCATTTACTTGGCTGTAGGCAATGAGCCCAACTAGGGTGAGGAGAGTAGAGTTTGTGAAATCTAGTGCAGTAATTTGTTCGTCAGTACCACTTTTTTAATGATGCCGTTGAGGAGTTCAGTCTGATTACAGGATAAAAGATTAGAGGCACAATGCTGGGCTGTGGGCTTCTCATAACATACTCGTATGCCATTTTCAGCCCTATAGGGATACTTTTCTGGTACTCATCTTAATATCACACCAGAAAATGGAGGGTTTTCTGTGTCCACCTTCTCTGTATCAGGCCCTCTGTTTCTCCATCTCTGCCCTGCCAGCACCCTGAGGGCTGCACTTTGTATGGCATACATGCAGCCTTAGCGCGTCGTTGTATGTCGGTCTTAGGAGCACAAATGGCATTGGTCGCTACTTTAGCACACAGACTTGCTGAGCAATTTGGTCCTGGTACATTTTTAAATATTACACCGTTGATGAAGCATGTGAATCAGTTCAGAGGTGGCTGCAGGCACCAGCAAGCTATGGAGGTTGCAGTTACCATGGAAACTGCTGCGGTGGATGCCTCAGCAGCTAGAACCAGGCCCGCGTCCAACGCGACTGTCTGCGCCATCACTGTTCGCAGCAACGTCACAGTGACAAGTGTCCTTGGGCTGAGGGAACGCTGCACAATGCATGTGGCCTGAAAGCATGGTGAATGGAACGAAGGCTGTGCGGACAAGAATAGAATATTCATTTAACATTATCTTCCAGCACTTCTCAGAGACAGAGCAAAATACATGAATTGCCATCACCACATCTGACACATCCTCACTCTCAGCACCAACTCAACCATCGTGCCATTCCAAAAGGAACTATGTACATTCGACCCCCCACCACCCCCACCCAGACATGCTCACGCACTCAAACACATATGGCCTGATTGAGGTCTTGGGGGATGGATTACTCCCTCACAACAGTGACGGGTGTCCCCACCAAAATATAAATCTGACTGGATACAATGGATTTATATTTCAGAGGACGGGATATCCATCGCGGTTTGGCCCGAGTAACCTACCCACGAAGATCTAAATCAGCCCAAAGTCAAGGGATAAATGTTAATGGTGGCAGGAGACCCCAGAAAGACATTGAGTGTCACAAAAAGGGTAGGGTGAACTAAAGTTGACAGGAGTTCCCAAGAAATAGGGATGGCTTCATTGTGAATTGAGAGCTTCTACAAACCCCATATAATGGATGACAGCAGGTGACTTCTCATATCTAACGGTACACAGGTTGCATTGGCTCATTTCACTGCTAAATGGCCCTCTACTGTGGTAGATGGAATAAACCCGCTATTAGATTGACTGTATTTTATTAAACTTACATTTAATTGTTGGAATATGATACAGTAACCTGCAATCACATAGATGCACTAGAAGAACCAATGATGTCATGTCTCAGCTAAGAAGAAAAATATTTCCACCAGAATATGTGGTGATTGTAGGCTAACATTTCCTTCATTGGCAGTTGGATTCCTACTTTGTCTAGTCAGACCTGGTATAGAAATCTGGCACATCTCCATGGCTACCAATATCTGGAGGCAGAGGGGGGAGCAATGTAACACTTGGTAAAAGAGATTGTGATTACAGGCCATACCAATCCTGTAATTTGAATGAATCTTATGATGTTTGAAGGGATATAGATCTTGTCCGGATCCTACTATCCGTTATCCAGCCAGTGCTCCTAATGGCCCTAAAGGGTCCTGATATCACACTGTTTACTACAAAGAACTCCCCAAACCATTTCAAATCTTGTTCCACTAACTACTCCAGTCCCAATATATAACTACCATAGAGATTCCTTATGGTCAAGTTAGTCCTTTCCTTCTTCAAACCTTGAAGCGATCATGTCGTGTAGGTGGACTTCTGCTTGTCCTGTCATTTCTTCATTTCTTCACATCCTCTGTCTCTCCTCCAAACTGCACACCATTCCGTGTTTCCCAGCTTTACCAGGTTTCTTTAGTGTTCTCTGTCCTAGACTCAGTTCAGACGTCACTCTCAAGGCAGAGCTGTGGTTCGCAGAGCCTGGCTAATCACTCACACTGACTTTAGCTTTAAATCTAGCTCATTTCCTTTGTTTTGCATAAACACACTTAATTCCTAGCCTCTGCCCAAGTGCTATAGAAGAACTCTAACATTGCCCAGGGCTTTGGGTGAGTAGATCATTCAGTCTGAGTTCTTTATTTGGGCCTTATTATGGCTTTGGCGGTGCGGAAGTAGGCCACCACAGCAGCTCCCGCACCGCCAAAGCCATAATCAGACCCTGCCAGATTCCGACTAGAATTCAGGTCTGGCAGTCCTGCACCGGCTGCCTACTGCGGTGCCTGTTTGAAGGCACATAGGAGAGCCATAACAGGCACCGCAATGGGAACACCATTGCAGGTTCCTGCAGGGCATGGACTATGCAGTCCATGCCCTGCAGGAACTGGGGGTATATGCAGACAGGGGGCACTCCATGTGCCCCCCTACATTCATTCCCTGGAGCAGAGTCAACAGGGGGCCCTGTAGGGCTCCTTTTGTTTCCTCTCCACCACACTTTTCATGGCGAGCTCACTGCCATGATAACCATGGTGGAGTAAAAACTTGTAATATGCTTGGCGGGGCCTCAGCGGCCCGCCAAGCATATTGCAGACTCAAGACTGCCACAACATCGCCCAAGTCGTAATGGAGTGGTCATACTGCCGGTGTGGCTATGCCTACACTGCCACCGTGGCTACGGTGGTCCGATGAACCGCTGTAGTCATAATAAGGCCCTTTGTGTCAAAGTCAAACTTAAGACAAAATCCTAACTTTACTACTACTAAATGCCTTTTGTGAATACCAAAAGTCGAAAGTTTAGGATTTTGTCTTAAGATAGTTCTGTGAATCGGGCCCTCAGAGTTATTTTTGAGCTCAATACAACCTTTTGTGGTTTCTTGGTGAACAATTTGGCAATATTGCTAGTGGTAGTGGATGAGATGTGCATTTTGGACTGTTGCAAGGAATCAAGAGAATAATTTTCTTGAACAGAGTTGTATGGAAGTTTACTGCTCTACTAATATTTAGCTCTGGTGAGTCATGTTAGGTCTCTGTGGGATGGTCTTGATTTCTTGAGGGCGTGGAGTTCTTCTTGAGTTTTACTTTTCTCCAGTTTCTTTCTAGTTTTCCAATTAGCATTTTGCTGTTGTTTAGTTCTTTGATGTCCAGGGGTATAGGTTGTATCTCTGATGGTGTTGTGTCAGAGTCTACAATATTTATGTTTAGGGTACATTTATCGTAATAGTTTGTTACACTTTCGGTGGCTTTTGGTAGGTTGGAATATAAAGCTATGTAATGAAGTTCTCCCAAGAGTTTTTGTGGAGGTTGATTTTTTTCAGGTCCTCTCCATGTTCTAGTTTTTTGCCTGTCCTTTATTCTGAATGTCCAGTAGGATTTTTTTCTGTTTTAATGAGGTTGGCAGGTGAGATTAGTAAGTCCATTGTGTAGCAATCTTGTGGGTTAAAAATGAGGCTAGTTGTGAAAGATCTTGCAGGGAGCAGATATCATTCAGTTCGGTCAAGATTGTCTTTTTGTTGTTGTTCTAAAGTAAATTGAAATCACCTGAGATGTTAGTGGAGTAGTTTGTCTCATTGCAGAGATGAGTTTGTTAAAATGTTTGGTGAAGACGGTATTACATCCTGAGACAGTAGATGATTTCAAAATACAGTTCCCGATTCCCAAAGGGCCTCCATACTTGTGGTGGATGACCCGCAGTTGTGGGGGTGAAGGAACCGCACTCGTAGTGCGACCTCCACAATGAGAAGCTGCTAGGCTGAGATCCTGTCGCGAGTGCAGGCCTCCCCGCCACAAGACAGCCTCTTTTTTGTTTGGGCTTCATAGTTGTAGGTAGGAGTTTAGGGGAGGTGAAAGATGTGGTGTATGCTATCACACTTTTCCAGCTGTTTTTGTGAATGATGGCGAGGTCACCTCACTTCTCTCATTGTGCATTGTGGTCTGTCCACAAGGTACAAGTATGTCAAAGGTCATGGGTAGAATTGCAGAGAACCAGGTTTTAGTAATGAAAAGATCAAAACCTAGTGATCTTATGAGGACAGACCTTGCATTAATGAAGGTGCATTTTAGGTTAGCATTTGTGTATGTATTTTGATGAGGGGTGGGGGTTACCTTACTTTAAATCAGATTTCTATAGTGGGTGCCTTGCCTTTTCTTTACTTGGATATGGTTGTATTTACTTTACTTATCCTGACAGTAGGGTTGGGTGAGCTTGTGGGTTTAGACACATCGGCCTATTCACAAAGGTAAACTTACACATGAGTAAATCTACATATGTAACTTTACTCTTACACTTTTGAGTACCTATACTGCTTTAGGCAGTTCACCATTTACGAATGTAATGTAATTAAAAAAATGTAGCGGTGCCAAATTTACAAGTGTACAATTACTACAGCCAAAAAGGAGTAGTAGGGGAGAATAAGCCCACAGGCTGTGGAGGCAAGATGGCTGCCGTGGCGTGGGCTGTGTGAGCAGCTCGCTCCCTGCTCCGAGCTCCCGGGGGGGGAAATGCTTTATATATAGCTGGACTACTTCAACCTCTGGTACACAGACAAAATATCGAGTTTTAAATTTCGATATACAATTATATCGAAGTTTAAATATCGATGGGACAAAATATCGAAGGTAAGTAATATCGACAGTCTTAATATCGATATTAGTATGATATCAGTAATATCGAAGTTTTAAATAGCAATGTCAATAATATCGAAATAAATAATTTCGATGTTACTAATATCAATTTTTAAATAAATTTAGTGTATATTATATTGTATTTATTATGTTTTATTATTTATTTTTAATGTAATTTAATTAAATATTGTCTTTTACTACTGTAGCGGGTTGTGGGTTTATAGGGGAATAGGGTGGGAAGTAATTTAATTATGTTAAATTAATTATTAACTAGTAGGAATTATTAATTAATGAATTGAGAATTAATTTTTAATTAATTTTAATTAATTGATTAATTGATAAATATGTTCTGTAGCGGGTTATGGGTTTATAGGGGAATAGGGTGGGAAGTAATTTAATAATAATTAATTAATTAATATATGTTTGTAAATATTTTAATTAATAATTAATTGGTAATTAATTTATATTAATTAGTTAATTAATTAATATAATTTTGTACATATTTTTAATTATTAATTAGTTGGTAATTAATTAATATTAATTAGCTAATTACATTAATTAGAGTAATTTTTTTATATATAATTTTTTGTTATTCTTTCTTAATTAATTAATTGGGAAAAAATAATATTAGTTATTAAATTAAATTAATTACAGCTAATCTGCTAATATATTTACTTTATTGTTATTGTTAATTAATAATTAATTGGTAATTAAATAATATTAATTAATTTTGGGTAAAGGAGTATTTTTAGGGTTCAGGGTCAGTTTTCAGTTTTTGGGTAAAGGGGTATTTTTAGGGTTCAGGGTCAGTTTTCAGTTCTTGCGTAAAGGGGTATTTTTAGGGTTCAGGGTCAGTTTTCAGTTTTTGGGTAAAGGGGTATTTTTAGGGTTCAGGGTCAGTTTTCAGTTCTTGGGTAAAGGGGTATTTTTAGGGTTCAGGGTCAGTTTTCAGTTTTTGGGTAAAGTGGTATTTTTAGGGTTCAGGGTCAGTTTTCAGTTTTTGGGTAAAGGGGTATTTTTAGGGTTCAGGGTCAGTTTTCAGTTCTTGGGTAAAGGGGTATTTTTAGGGTTCAGGGTCAGTTTTCAGTTTTTGGGAAAAGGGGTATTTTTAGGGTTCAGGGTCAGTTTTGGGTTTTTGGGGTACAGGGATATTTTTAGGGTTCAGGGTCAGTGTTGGGTTTTTGGGGTACAGGGATATTTTTAGGGTTCAGGGTCAGTTTTGGGTTTTTGGGGTACAGGCGTACAGGGTAAAAATATTTTTTTTCTTTAAATCAATTAAATGAAATTAAAAAAAATAAAATTACATTAAATTATTAAGTGTTTTATTTATTTTAAATGTATATGTATTAGTTTTAATTTTGTTTTAATATTTTTATTTAATATTTGTAAAATTATATGTATTTTAAAATTATTTTTACATTATTATTAATACATTTAAAAAAACGATATTTTTAATTTCGATATTTTTGTACTACGATATTATTTTTTCGATATTTTTGTACTTACCTTTATGAAGATATGACTCCGATATTTTTGATGTCGATATTTTTGTGCCGATATTTTTGTATTTCGATATTCTGTCTGTCGATATTATATCAGACATTCCTCCCTCTACCCTTCTTGATCCGATATTGGCTTTAATCCCAGCGTCCACGGTATTCAAAACTTATCGCAACGAGTAGCGAGTAAACAACGTGAAACTGTCATCAAGTAGCTCCTTCTCTCATCGGACCCAGCTGGAAGTTCTCCATACCTGTTCCCGCAGCCCGCGGTTCGTGGATGCTTGTTAGTTAACTCTTCTCTCGGCGCTGCGCCCCGCTGAGGCGCATCCCCACCCTGGTGCCTGGCGTTCGAAGCTTCATGGTTCGTGGTCGCGGTGGGACCCGAAAAAAGAAAATACCGCCTAAGGAGTTTAAAGAGCCGACTAAGACTGTCACAAGGATCACGGCTTTAAAAACTGCCGTAGTTGTCGTGGAAGCCGCAGGAGCCGTAGGAGGAAACAATCCAGGCACGGTGTCACATGGTGGAAAGAAAACACCGGTAAGCACTAATCCTAATCCTAATGCTAATATGGATGCACCCGCTTCTATGAATGGGAGGGCTCTGACTGTACCAGCGCTTTTTAAGAAACAGACTGCTAAAAACTGCAAAGCTAGCGCTATGAACGAAAATGATAATATTAGCAGGACAGAGCAGATTTCTGACGAGGTGGCACAGATTATAAGCGTTAATACCATCGATGGTGCGGTAATGCGGCTTTGTATAAGGAACCTAGCCTCAGGAGACAATGGCATTATGGGAGGTGGAGTCCCCACAGAACTACAGAGTGATACAATGCCGGATTCTAGTGCTGGTGCGACTCCGAGTAATACAGAAGTACGTAAGATGATTCATGCTTTATCAACACTAGCGCAATCGGATAACTTTGTATCTCAAGAAGCAGTGGAAGCAGTGGAAACAGGAGAGAACTTTTTCTCTTTGTCTGAGCCATCTTCAGACGAGACCATGAATCATAGTAAGGATTGGGCAGACTACAGTGAAGAAAGTCGAATCTGAGGAATCAAGGCTCATTGTAGTATCGCCGCACTCAAATGCTTCTACTGTTAGAAGGCGAAAGAAAAAGGGCTCGCAACGCACAACCGGTAGAATCAGTGACGACTCTACTAAAACATGTCAAGGCCCCGAAACAGGTACCCCGGTATCATTGGAACCAATTGAACAAGCGGGAACAACAAATGGAGAAGGTCCTGGACATGAGATTACCCCAGAGAACCAACAAGAGATAACCCTTACCACTATTTACCATACTATGATGACTCACCGCGCTGAAAGTAAGTTAGAAAATCAGCGTACTCAGGCAACTTGTTCCAAAGTTAAGCCGTGCGACGAGCTATTAAACTTTGCACTGAGACGGCCAGCAGAGTATCTGAGGCGGAGGCAAGAATTTTGGCACCAGAGGAAGAGACTATGGCGCAAAAGCATGAACTTGAGAGTGTTATAGCACATAAGGAGGATATTTCATACAAACTGTCTGGGCTGCAAAATCAAGCACGGAGGAACAATTTGCGCTTCCTTGGAATACCAGAGAAAAAGGAAGGGGCCGATGTAAGAAGATTTATCATTGAACTATTGACTGAAGCATTTCCCGACCTTACATCTAGGGACTGGTCGAAAGAAGTGCAAAGAGCGCACAGATTTCCGTTTAACATAAGAAAGCCAAGGCAGGGCGAGGAGGTATATCCTAGGGCTAAACTAGTCTCTTTCAATAATTTTCTGGCCAGGGAAGAAATTTATAGTCTAGCCTGTCCTGATAAAAAAGCCACGGCCAAGAACTGTGTATTTTTCGTACGACCCGACTTCTACCAGGCCACAGTTTCCCAGCGATGGCATCTAAGGCAGTTAATTCCAGAATTCCAAAAGAAGGGGGCTACTGTTTTTTTGCAAAATCCAGCTAAATTAAAAATAGCGATCAAAGGGCAGACTAAATTTTTCCTTTCTGAAATCAAAGGAATACTTAGATTCTTTATGAGGTGCAAAAAAACAAGGGTCTGATCAATTATTAACTAAGAAGCCCAGTTAGAAGTCCAGCCACTAAACATGGATTTGATATTGTTATTGGGATGTGAATATTGGCTGAGTTGGTCTCTGTTATATGATCTATGCTATATGTATGCTAATGTATGCTAGATGTTTGTTATATGCATCTATTGGAATGCTCTCGGATTGCAAAATGTTTTTCTCGATTTCTCGTTTTCTTTTTCCCCCTCAGGGGTACCCGTGGGTGGGGGGACATGGCACTCCATACTTAACAGGAACTGTTTGTTCCTGAACCTCATATGTTAGGGGCGGGGGAGGGGTTGGTTGTGGGGGGGGGGAATGGTGGGCACGGGGGTGTAAGGCAGTGGTAGTTGCTAAGGTGCAAAAAGTCAAGAAAGTTGATATAATTGGTACAACTTTTTGCAGAGGAATATCAATGCTGTTAAGTTTGGTGATAATTTTTTGCTATGATGGATAAGAAGATTAAAATTTGTACGTTAAATATTAACTGCCTTAATGACCCTAAAAAGATAGGGATTTTGTCTAGATTAATTCAGTTGACACAAATTGGTATATTGTGTTTACAGGAGACGCACATCTCTTGGGACAAAAGAAATATATTGAATAGGCTGGGTCTCGACCTCTTAGTTTACTCTAATCAGACTGGTATTAAAAGAGGGTTTGCGATATTTATGAGAAAAGGAATCGGGAAGTGTGTTAGAATATTAGCCAACAAGTGGGGGAGATGGGGGCTTGCAGAAATGATTATAGAAGGCAACAAATTTACAATGTGTTGTCTATATGGTCCGAATCTTGATGACAATGAGGTATTTGATACCATTAATTTGGAACTTGGTGTCAACCGTTAATTCTCTGTGGCGATTTGAATATAAATATTGAATCTGATTGTAATATCCGTGTTCACCAGAGGTATACTGGCCGGAAGATTAGGATTTATACAGCTTTAAGAGCCTTAATGGTAGGCAATGGGTTGTATGATGCATGGAATAAATTTTTTCCCACTGATCCTGGATATACCTTTTTTTCTTCGCCACACCGAAAATTTGTCCGATTAGATTATTGTTTTACCTCTCCTTTTTTCTTGGAAAAGTCCAATATTGATATCATGCCTCAATTAGTCTCGGATCATAATCCTCTCATATTAGAATTGTTATTACCTTCCCAGAGCTCTAATTCAAATCGTCAATGATCATTCTAAAGGAGTCTACTTTTAAATGAACAATATTTGATACACATGGCTAAAATTATTCAAGATTTTTTTCTATGTAATGATGGGACGGCCTCAACCCAGAAAGTATGGGATACATTTAAATCTGTCATCAGAGGGGAAACTATACATTTTTCTAATTTTCTTCGGAGAAAAACATAGGAAGAATTTAAGAACAAATCCGATCAAGTCAGGGGGCAGAGTTTAAATTAGCTAGTACCATCAGGAGGGGTCATGGAATTGAGGAAGCACAGCGCCTCTTGACGATTGAGCGGGCTGCCCTATATGCCTACTTAGCTGATCAGGTTGCCATTAAGTATAAACAGCATAAGGCAGAATGCTACAAATTAAATGATCAGACAGGCAAAATTTTAGCACAGAGGCTAAGACAAAAAGCATTCATGAACGATATAACAAAAATTGTTGACCTAGCTGGCCTAACCCAAGAAAATCAAATAGGGATACTAAAGGCATTTAGCGATTTTTATAAGATATTATATAACAAAACTGGCGATGATGGCATCCAAGACAGGGTACGACTGGATTACTTGAGGAACATTGATAATCTTCCTATTAATGATGCGGACATAATGTCTTTAAGTGCCCCGATTTCTTGGGATGAAATTGAAATGGCTATTTTGAGCTTAGCTCCAGGCAAAGATATGATCCCTCTTGAATTTTATCGGGCTTTCCGAAATATGCTTAAACCCCATTTGCTTAAAATATTTCAACAAGGAACAAGGACCCTTGGTCCTTGGCTACTATAGTGATATTCAAAAAAAAAGGGGAAGGATAGCAAGAAAATGGGATCACACAGGCCGATGTCTTTAATTACATCAGATAGCAAAGTCTTTTCTAAAATACTAGCAAACAGATTAAATGATATAATGCCAGCGATAGTATCCAAGATCCAAAATGGCTTCATAAAAAAGAGGAACACAACTGACCATGTCAGACGTATTATTACTTTATTGGATTGGGCACAGGCCACAGGATCCCCAGTCGGCGTTATATTGCTTGACGCTGAAAACTCTTTTGACCGGGTCGACTGGGGATTCCTGTGGTCCGTTTTAGCATGGAAAAGGTTTCCTAAATAGTACATTCAAGCAGTTCAGGCGCTATACAATAATCCAAATGCCGTAATATGCATTGCTACTGGTATATCTGATCCTTTTCTGATTACAAGGGGGACAAGGCAAGGGTGTCCCTGCTCTCCCCTGCTGTTCGCGCTCTATATCGAGCCATATTAAATCAGATTAATAACAGAAACTAGGATTATCCCGGTTATGCTACACCATGTGGCCCAATAAAGTCTTGGCATACGCCGATGATGTGGCTGTTGTCACGTCAGATGTAGCGTTAGCTTTACCTAAAATAATAGAACTTGCCCAAGAACATGGGGAATTTTCTGGATTACTTCTAGGTTTATATGGGACTATCGGAGAGTTAGAAGATCTCTGAAATGGTGCACTTTGCCTAAACTAAGAGGAGGATTGGGGGCCCCGAATTTTAGATTATATTACTGGGCAATCTTTTTAAAAGCTATGGGTATTATGATCTTTCCAGATTTTTGTTTGGATGAAGCAATGGCCCCCTCTATTTATGAGATACTGCTAGGAGTAGAAGCCCGACAGTGTCTACTCAGGTTGATAGAACCAAGTTACTATAAAAAACAAAGTTAAAGGTTCTGAACGCAGCATTTCAAATCTGGAAACAATTTAACAAAAAGTTTTGTTTTAATAAGAAGCTAAACCATTATACACCATTTCTGAATTTTTTTTCGCTTCCCGATATCTTCAGGGACTCTGTGATGCAGAGATGGATAGACCTTAAGATCAGCTCACTTGGAGATCTGTTTCAGAATGGGCAAATGGTATCATATTCATATCTGCAGGGCAACTATACTTTAATAAGGGGAGATTTTTTTAAATATCTCCAAATCCGAAGTTTTATAGAGTCTAAAAATCTAATTAATACTAGTTCTATGAATGAAATAGATGTGCTGGAAAGTTGTATTAGGAAAAATAGAGTTGGCACGATATACCAACTGATGTTAAATAGAACAAAAGATGACCTTGAGATTTACACAAACAACTGGCAAACAAATCTAGGAATAGAAAAGGTCGATATATCTAGATCTCTAGAAATGGCCAATATGGTATTATTCAATGGGTCTTTTAAAAGCCATTTTCGACCTATACTATACACCGTCAAAATTGGCACTATGGAAAGCTAAGGGGGGCACGAGCTGTAGTTGTTGTGGGTTTGCAGCTGCCAATCTAATTCACATGCTTGTTCAGTGTCCAAAGTTGAATCAATTTATACAAGAAGTACAAGATAGTATTTTAGAGTCATCACCGGTATTACTACCAGAACTAATGATACTGGGAATCCAAGCCGACCAAATTGGTATTAGAACGGTCGAAGAAGAAGGTTTATTATTCATAGCCATGTCAGTGTATAGATACCGCATAACCTCTCGTTGGCTGGATGTCGATCCTCCAGCTTTCCATCATTGGCAGTCAAAACTATTAAGTGTTTACGGATCGAAAGTGCAGTATATAGACTTAAGGGCCGGCGGAAGAGGATGTTTGGAGATAAATTATGGTCATCCATTCATAATTGGATCTAATTGGTCTATAATGACTCTATAAACTAAGTGAATCGTTTTTTTATTATATATATTGCCACGTTTTATTCAATGTAATTCTTTTTTCTGTTTGTAACATTGTTATAAAATTGTGTTCTATCTTCCTTTTTTTATTATCATGAATTATCTCTGTAAAGTGTACCTTACAACTTGCCACTGCCAAAGTAAATCAATAAAAAAAATAAAAAAAGAAAGGAGTAGTAGGAGTAGGGGTAAATCCAACGACACACATGGCCAAACACTGATAGTGCAACACCCTCTTATAAAAAATATTAAAGGCAGGGGCTTAAAACGTTTAATCAAATTAACTTATTTCAACTTTGTATTTTAAAGATATTTACAATTCATTTAAGTAAATGAATTAATAAATGAACATTTTCATTTTTATTTTAAGTAAATAAAAAATAATTTAAATTAATTCTATACAGAGCTTTTTGCAATTTTAATACATAATATATAAGTATAAACCTTTTACTTTAGGTACAAATAAATCTTTAAAAAGATAATGTTAATTTGATAAATTACAATGTTTTAAATATTAGATTCATAATAAAGTTTATAGTGTTGTAGCATTTTTACTTTGTTCTACATTTAAAATAAAAATATAAAATCAGTGCAAGAAATGCAATACTGATATCCTTCTCAGGTGCCCCGAACAGCAACAAGCCCGGTGGACCAAGAGAAGAGCCCTGACTAGAAGAGATTAGTCTTCTCTGCTGATGTTCTTGAAGAGGCGGTGGGCCCTGGAGCCAAAACAGAGTGCGCGAAGGGAGTAGAGGAAAGTAGGGTTGCGGAGTCTGGCAAAAGTGGCTTATGGGTCAGCCTCTGATCGAATGAGGCCTGGGTCTTCTTCGAGGGATGTTGGTGAGATCCCGCTGAGGTGCCTGCTGGAGGTTGTGGAAAGAAGGCCTACTGCTGAACCAGAGCAAGCGTGCCGGGTGGGATGGAGGGGGTGCAGGTGCCAGGCCTATAAGCAATTGCACTACTAGGTCACTTGTGAGAATAAGAGGTAGTGCTGAGCTAGTGATACGTAAGTATGGTCCTGGATGGAGATGGAAGACCAGTCACACGGCTGGAGCTGCAAAGTCGACAACCGAAGTCAGCTCTGTTAGATCTTAGACAGGCTCAGTGTCTTAACAACTGAACTAGTTGGAGTTGTAGCCTGCAGATAGTTTTGGCAAGAGGGGCATTCATAATACAATTATGTCAGAATCGGAGATGATTGAGGTGGGAGCAATACGCGGTTAATCATAGATTGATAAGGGTATTACTGTAAATTTAAAAGATTAGAAAGTTACTGCAAGCCACAGAGATGGAAAGTTGTGAAGGATTGCCACTGTTCCCAGAAGAGCCCTAGCTCTGGCTCTACCACATCATTGGCAAGGTCTGAACATATGAAAGCAGCTTGGGGCAGTAGCAGTCTTTCAGATGCCACCATTCAGTTGTGTAATATGCTTCCCATGTACCTCAAAGCATCATCCACCCTTTTGCCACTTGGAAGCAACTCAAACTTTGCTCTTTTCAAAAAGTCTGGTTCTTTATCACCACCTTTCCATTTTCCACAAAGATTTTTTTCCTTCAGTATTTATGAACGTCACCGCCAAGACGCCCACGGGCATTTGAGTGCTTTATAAATAATCAATGTCAATCAATTATCAATATCGACTGTAAATGTTAAGAGATTAGGCGGGACGTCATTGCAGATATTAGAGTGTGATAGGAATGTTACTGAAGATATTGACAATATTTTTTCCCACCTCACTACCAAGGAGTTTCCTTCAACGCCCTGTCTTTGCTCCTTTCCTTTTGTCACTCAGGGATATCATTGCATCGTTTGAATTCTAGGTCTGTCTGTACACAAACAGCAACCAAGTATTTTATCTAATTTTATACTTCTCCCCCCCTCCTTCTGTCATACATATCAAGAGTCTCCCTGACATCCATCACTGGGTGGCCTGACTCTCTCTCATATTTTACTCCTCTAGGTCTGAAATCCTGTATTTCCCCCCTCATCAGCACCATCTCTCTAACCGACCCTACTCATACCAACACCCTGATGTTGTAGAAATCCTGAAGTTCTCCTTGATCCATCAAGTAAAATGCAGTCCTTTGCAATAGATACAGCCACCGCAGCACAATGTCAAATATTCATCCATTCGTAAGATCCACCCACACCCTTCCTGTTCAATGTACCACCAACACTCTCTTCCTCCTATTACTATGCATTAGACTTCTGCGGTAGTCTCCCAGTGGGCTTTTCCAAACACCTGTGCCCTAACAAGGTCCTGAACATCACCTATACTGTGTCCTACAATCAGCACAGTGGTACTCACACGTCATCAAGCTGGATGTCTCTTGGCCACAAACAAAGGGCTTGATTTAGATCTTGGCGGACGGGTTACTCCGTCACAACATTGGCATATATCCTGTCCATGGAAATATAAATCCCAGAGGATATAATAAAATGTATATTTCGGCGGACGGGATATCCATCCATGTTGCGCAGAGTAACCCGTCCGCCGAGATCTAAATCAGACCCAATGCCTTTTTCAAGTTACTGGTGCTCGCATTCCAGGCAGTGAATGGCAGCTCCTATCCGATCACCCTGCAGTCAATCCACATCCCTGGATCTTCCAACTATCATCTCATAATTGCACTCAAGCTGCCCTCTGTCACCTCCAGACTCTGGCCCTATAGCCTTCCCGGCCACCTTCACTGGAGCTCTCTGCCACCGTGCATCCGAGCAACCCCTTCTTTACGGGAGTTCAGAAAAGCATTGACATGTCAACCTTAGCAGCTAGTCCCATGAATGACCATGATCCCTTTCACCTTCCGTGCGGTAAGTATGTATCTTCATGCCTGTATGTCTCATGAGTTGTAGACATGTATGTAGATGTGTCAGTCTGTACTGACCAATGACAGCGATACATGTATCGATTCCATATCACAAATGGTCACTACAGCTTAATGTTTATCATCATAACCTCATAGATCTAAGCACAGTCATTGAGCCACTTCTGAAATGTTTGTGGTCCGTGCTAAGTAAAATAATAAGGAGCAATCATTTACAGATGCTACTGTAGGGAGCATTGTTACTCTAGATCCTGGAGATTGCTAGGAATGTTATTGCAGCTCCTATGGATTTTATTTATTTATTTTATTTATTTATGTATTTATTTATAAAGTTTTATATAGTGTGAACAAGATCCTGAAGGATATCAGAGTTCTTTACAAAAGGGTGGAAGGAAGCTCAAAAACCCAATATCAACATCAAGTAAGAATCCAAAACATGAATAACCGCATGATTCACATACACATGACACAAAGGAGAGTAATACAATAATCCGGTATATAGCAGGCTACGAAGGGGGCACACAATGCTGTAAAGAAGAGCAGAGTCACATGATTGTAAGATCAATGGTTTCGAGCCAGTGGACCTAGCCCAAATTAAGGTAGAAATTTGTCTTTAGGAATCTTTTGGCTTCCAGTTTGAAAGCAGTCGGTGAGAAGATTCTGCGTACTTCCGGTGGAAGAGAGTTCCATATCTCTGGGGCAGCGCCAGAGAAGGCTCAGTGACAAGTTCTCTTTTTGTTAAGGATGAGAGGTTTCAGGAGGAAAGTGTTAGCGCTTCTTAAGTCTCTCCCACCACAGGATAATTCAAGCTTTTGCGGTAGATACCTGGGAGTTTTGAAATGCAAGGCTTTGTGCATCAGAATGGCAATCTTTAACTGAATTTGAGCTTTGTAGGGTAACCATTTGAGAGAATTTAGGACTGGGGATATGTGCTAATTTCTTTTGGTACCTGTGACCAGTCTGCAGCATTCAGTGATGCCTTTAGTGAAGCCAGGGTGTATTTGGGAAGGCCACATAGCGTAGTTCTGCCGTAGTTTAGCCTCGGCAAGACTAGTGCTTGGACCACCTGCTTGAAAACCTTTTGTGGCAGGAATGGTTTGATGTTTCTCAGGGTCCTCATCAAGTGGTTAGCTCCCTTGCACACATTGCTGATATGATTTTTCCTATTCAGGTGCTTGCCCAGGGTGAGTCTGAGAGATTTAGCTGAGTCAATGATGAGGGGATGTAGTTGAAGGCCGTGAGGTGATTCAGCCAAAGGTCTAGCTTGGGGATGTGGTTTGGGGGAGAGATGAGAAGGAATTCAGTGTTGGAAGTGTTGATCAGTAGATGGTTCTCAGTTAACCAATTCTGTGTGGCCTCAAGGGTAGTGTTGAGTGAGATGATGCTATCCGGGGATGAGATTTTTAAATAAAGTTGTGTGTCGTCCGCGTACATATGGTAGTGAATGTTCGTGGAACTTACTGATTTCGCTAGAGGGTCCAAGAAAAGGTTGAAGAGGATAAGAGATAGGGCGGACCCTTGGGGGACACCCATGAGAACTGGAGAGGGCTGGGAGAGGGGTGGCTAGCCTTGACTCTTTGTGATCTATGATGGAGGAAGGAGGAAAACCATTGTAATACCAGATCCGAGAAACCCATCCTGTTCTTCAGAATGGATAGGAGGTTGTCGTGATTAACTGTGTCGAATGCGGAGGAAAGGTCAAGGAGGATTAGGAGGCAGGAATCATTTTGTTCAAGCATTTTTAAAATGTCATCCATAGCGTGCGTGAGAGCCGATTCGGTACTGTGGCACTTCCGAAAGCCGGATTGATGCTGGTCTAGTAGTTGAAAATTCTCTATGTGAGCACAAAGTTGGGATTGTACGCATTTTTCCAATAGTTTAGCTAGTGTAGGGATGTTGGAAATAGGGCGGAAATTATTGAGGTCCGTTTTATCTGCTTTAGGTTTTTTTAGTATTTGTGACATCTGAGCTGCTTTTAGGTAGTCAGGGATAATGCCTTGTGATAGAGAAGCATTTACAATCCTTGTCCATGTGGGGATGAGTACATTCTTAATTTCTTTGAAGATGGCCGGGGGCAACGGGTCACTTAAGTGGTTAGATGGATTGATGTTCTAAAGAATCTTGTAGATGTCCTTTTCACTGAATGGGGTTAAGGTGCCCCATAACGCATTCTTCTTAGTGCTCAGACTGATAGGTTTGCGCTTATCTATGAGGTCAAGGGATGGCAGTAGAGCCTTCTTAGAGGCAAGTTCAGTGGATTTGAAACAGCTCCATTGTACTAGGTAGCGGAGTTGGGAGGTGTAAAAGTAGAGCTTCAGGTCAGGGACCCCGATACATCCTTGCTCCGGAGGCAGAATTGCTATGGCATGCTTAAACCTGGGTTTGC
Organism: Lissotriton vulgaris; assembly: GCF_964263255.1. Classification (NCBI taxonomy): domain Eukaryota; kingdom Metazoa; phylum Chordata; class Amphibia; order Caudata; family Salamandridae; genus Lissotriton; species Lissotriton vulgaris. The sequence continues at coordinate 59,018,571 of NC_141691.1, read as the reverse complement.
ATCCCTGCCAGATGAATCGCTCCAAGTCTGATTGGGTTTGTTGGATCCAGCTTATAGTGGGATGCAGGGGAAGCGTCTGGAAAAGATAAAGAATCTGTGGGAATATAGTCATCTTGGTGGCTGCTATTCTGCCCACCCAGGAGAGGGTATGGTGTTTCCAGCGATCAAGCTCCTGTCGGATGTGGGTACGAAGCCTTCCATAGTTGGCGGCAGCAGTGGCGGGGATGGTGGCCTCCAGCTGCACTCCCAGATATGGAATGGTGGAAGTGGACCATTGTATTTTGTGTTCGTCGCGGATGTGAGCCAGGGTGTCCGGAGCAAGTGATATGTCAAGGGCAGTGGATTTCTCCATATTAATCTTGAACCCGAAGGCCCGTGTAAAGCTGTGTAGTTCGACGAAAAGAGCCCTCAGGGTATGGATCGGGTTAGAAAGGGAGAGCAGAATATCGTCCGCGTACAGGCTGATGGTGTGAGTATCGCCGCCGAATTTAATCCCAGCAATGAGAGGATGCTGCCGGATTCACCATGCCAGTGGCTCAATATAGAGCGCGAAGAGGAGGGGAGAGAGGGGACACCCCTGCCTTGTACCTCTGCTTATGGGAAATCGGGACACAGACCGTCGCCTTGGGTAGGCGGTAAAAGTTAAGTATTTGTGTGCGTAATTTGTCCCCAAAGCCAAATTTCGACAGGACCTGCTCCAAGTAGGGCCAGTGCATCCTGTCAAAGGCTTTCTCTGCGTCAATAGCCAGGAGCATATACTCCCCTTGAGTGCGAGAAGCCTTCTCAATAAGGTGCAGTACCCTTTTAGTGTTATCGCTGGTTTGTCTCTGCGATATGAACCCTGCCTGATCCGGTTCGATGAGCTGGGGCATATAGGGCGTTAGACGAGTCGCAAATATACCAGTGTAAAGCTTTATTTCAATGTTTAGATGGGAAAGGGGCCTATTGGCGCTACAAAATGTCTTATCTTTCCCAGTCTTGGGGATTAGTACTACGGAGGCCTCCAACATGTCGCCGGGGATGGCCCCGGTCTATGCAAAGGTATTAAAAAGGTCCTGCAGCAAGGGGGCAATTTGACCACAGAAGGTTTTATAAAAGGCTGCCGAATAGCTGTCAGGTCCTGGGGATTTACTGAGTTTGAGGCGGGAGATGGCCGCGATTACTTCCTCCGTCCCTATGTCCCTATCTAGGTGCTCCGCTTGTGCTTGGGAAAGTGGGGGAATCTGCGCGGCCTCTAGGTAGTCAAGCCCGTGGGGAGCGTCAAGAGAATCGCTTGAGTATAAATCCGCGTAGAAGTCTAGGAAAACTTCTGCTATGTCAGCGTCCTCTGATTTCAGCTCACCCCCGGGATCCTGAATGGCTTGTGCACCCTGGCGTAGAAGCGCTTCCCGCAGTTTGTGAGCCAGTAGGTGGCCACATTTATTGCCCTCAGTGTAGTAGGAAGGGTGGAGACGAAGAGCCGAGTATTCAGCCTTGTCCTGGTCTAGCGCTGCCAGTTGTTTCCTTTCTATACAAAGCTGGCACCAGGCCCGAGAGGCTCCTGTGCGTTGGTGCATTTGTTCTAATTCTGCGACCGCTGTATTAGTTCGTCTCTCTTTTTGCTGCGTTCCACATTGTTGGCCGCAGTAATGGCGATAAATTCCCCTCGTAGGACAGCTTTGAGGGCAGACCACTGCATCGCCAAAGATGTGTTTGGGTTAGCGTTAAGGGTCTAAAAATGTGTGATGGCTGTCTTGATTTGAGTGACCGTAGATGCATGATGTAGCAGTGTATCACGCAGGCGCCAGTGCCGCTGTGGCTGCTAGACATGTGGGAAGTGATAGGTGGCCACGACTGGTGAGTGATCCGAGAGGGATGCAGTGAGGATCTCAGTGTCTAGTGCTAGCGCCTGCAAGGGGGTGGAGCTGAGGAGATAGTCCAATCTGGCATATGTTTTATATATATAGGCCCGACTATGAGGGTGAAAGTGGCGCCACATGTCCGAGAGTCTAAGATTGCGAAGCCAATCTAGGTCGGTTCAGGAGAGAGCTCCGACTTGCGTTGTGCGCTGACACAAGCGGTCAGTGACATTATCGAAGACCATGTTTAGGTCCCCTTCTAACAGCAAGTGTCGTTCAGAATTCGCTGTCGGCTATGTGAGTGCTGTATGGAGAAATCTCCCCTGGCCTTCATTGGGGCCGTAAATGGAACCCACTATGAGGGGAATCCTGGCTACCTTGATTCGGTATGTGAGTAAGTGGCCTTTAATCTCCACCTCCATCTGGAGGACCTTACCTTGGAAAGAGCGAGAGACAAGTATAGCAACCCCGGCTTATTTATTAGAGTTAGAAGAGAATAGTTGCTTAGGGAATGCCCAGGACCTCTATCTATGGTGATCTTTGGGGATAAGTTGGGTCTCTTGTAAAAGGCAGATATCAGCCTGTGAATGTTCTAGATAGTGGAGGACCACTCTGCGTTTAATCAGGTTGTTAAGACCACGGAGATTGAGGGTGAGAATTTTAAGTGCTCTCGGGGGCATCTGACATGTGGAGGGGGAGCTGGCTGGGACAAGGTCCGAGAGGGCCTCTCATGAACTTCTGGTAACAAAGGGAGGAGCAAGGTTCAATAGCGCTGCTAACTGATACCTGAAAGGGGATGGACGGTGGACGAGGGGAACAATACCCCCTAAAAAAAAACCAAAATCCGCACCAAAGAAAAACCCCAACCCCCCATAACCCAGAAACAACCTGAGCAAGAACTGTTCAACAAAAGAGTCCATCGTCCCAAGACGACTGGAGTATCATCCGGTTGGGGTCCATGGTGTGATCAATGGGAAGGGAAGCTCTCCCCCCCTCCCCCACCCAGAACCAGCAAGGATGCATTAGGATGGATCAAAAAAAACATAAAAGGTCCAAGCCCCTCACTGGTCATCAGAGCTCCCCCCCGCAAGTGCCTCAGTAGCTGCCACCAGTGCTTCTTGTTGGCTACGGGCAATCTCCGAGGCGGGCTGTTTTTCGAGGGCGCCGTCTCCTGCCCTGACGTTGCCAACCTGATGGAGAGATCTCTGGCCTGGCACCCGACTCGCCGATCTCCTCCTCCTCACTCGGTGGGGCCAACCCCAGCAGTCGGCATGCTTCCATTAAAGAGCGCAGTGTGTGGAGTTTACTGTTATATCTAAAAATGAGGCGAAATGGGTGCCCCCAGGAGTACGAGATCCCCTGTTGTCGCAAGTGGTCATTTACTGGGCGGAACTGCCGCCGTCGCTGAAGAGTGAACAGTGCTAGGTCCTCGTATTGGACCAGGGAATGACCTTGGAATGAGATAGGGTGGAGAGTCCTTGCTTTAGAAAGGATAGCTTCTTTGATTTTGAAGTCTTGGATGCACACCAGGATGTCTGCCGGTGGTGCGTTGGGACCGCGAGGCAGACCCACTCTGTGTGCTCTATCCAAGACGACGTCAGCCTCGTGAGAGTCACCAAGTATGTGCCGGAAGAGGCCAACTGTGAAGGCAAAGAGGTCCCGGGTGTCGTCAGTCAGCCTCATTCCCTGAATTCGGATGTTATGCCTCCGGGAGCGGTTTTCCAAGTCTTCCAAATGCATTTGCATGATCATAAACTGGTCTTGCAACCAAAGGACTTCTTGCTGCAGCGTCGTCAATTCTGTGACTGTGGAATCGCTCTTCTGTACGAGTGTGGCCACTCGCTTACCGACTCCGTCGACATCCCGGTGTAAATCTTTAAGTTCCGTGGCAAATTCAGCCTTGACTGACTGAATATCCTCCCTGAGAGTGAGGAAGAGCGACTCCAGGAAGGCCTTCGTGATGGGCTCATCCCCCACCGCCGTGGGGCGCTTTACTGTCTCGGCCTCCGGCGCTATGGTAGCCATGTCAGTAGCGGACTGTGGACAGCCAAAGGTGTCCTTCGGGGGTTTCGGTTTGTTGGTCCTGGCTTTGGACATGCTCACGTAGCCCCTGAAGCACCCAACAGGGCAGCTGCAGAGAGTCGGCAGACCCCAAGGGGCACAGGTCCTTCAGCTGGCGGCTGTAGCCTCCCTAGGAAAAGTAGAGCTGACAGGGAAAGAGGTGTAGGGGCCCTCCGATCGCAGCAGCACCGGTCGCCGTGGTTCAGGGAAAAAAGCTCTCAAAACTACTATCGTGTGCACTCTCCCGTCAGGGGTGACCACTGGGAATACTCCGGACCCGCACGTAAAGGCAGAGGCCAAGTACTCCACTTATAGTGAGGTGCAGGCTGTGGAACCCCGTGGGTGGGATGTATAGGCCACTCTCAGAGTGTGGCAGGCCCTCCCTGATGCAGCCACCGGGTCCCCCCTCCGTCAAGCGATATGTCCAGCAAACCTGCGTAGTCAGGACAGAGGGGAGAGGCTAGGTGCAGGGGATTTCCGATTTCAATAGGTCACCCACTGCCCACCTCGTCCCAAAGCGCCAACTATCGGTGGAATTGGGGTCCAGAGGTCTGTCGAGCAAGTCCGCAGACACAGCCTAGGTGCAATTTGTGCCTCACTTAGTCTCTCTAGGCGCTACCGACTTGGGGCACGAACCTGACACAGGTCCCGACTGTGCACCCAATCGAGCGTAGCGTTATGTTTCGGGGCCCTCTCCTGTACTCATCGGTGGGTCCCAAGGAGCAGTCCCGAGCGGGCTGGCAGGAGAGAAGCCCAATCCCAGTCTGTTGGGCCCCCGGGTGTAGGCCCGATGCACCCTTTAGGCCTCAGAGAATCTTTCCCGCTAATGTTAGGGCCTTGGAACAGCTACTTATTTATTTTATTTTATTTAATTTATTTAATTTATATCGCGCGTTATAACCACCGGGGTCTCTAAGCGCTGTTTGTCCAGATTTACGTGGTGAGATGTTACATTCACTTGAACCCACCTGTGCACTTAAGGTCTGTTCCATGCTTGTTTAAACAGTACAGTTTTTAGTTTTTTTCTGAAGGATAGTAAGTTACTTTCCTTCCTGAGTTCTGGGGCCAGTTTGTTCCATAAGGCTGGGAGCGTGTTGGAAAACGCACGACCCCCCACCGTGGTCAATTTGAAGCGGGATTGGGACAAAAGAGTAGCGTCCGACGAACGCAAAGTCCTACCCGGTGTGTAGGGGGATAGTCGGGATTTCAGATATTTTGGTGCTTTGCCATACAGAGCCTTGTGAGCGATACACAATTCTTTAAAGACAATCCTCTGACGAATTGGGAGCCAGTGCAACTCCTGCATCAGGGGAGAGGAATGAGCAGTCCTGGGTTTTTTATAGATCAGCCTCGCTGCATCATTCATAACCCCCTGTAGTTTGTCCAGCAGCCGCTGGGGCAAACCTATGTATAGGGAGTTCCCGTAGTCCAGCCTAGCCAGAATTGTGGCTGAGACCACGTGTCTCAAAGTAGGGAATGAAAGAAAGGCAGAGATCTTCCTTAGTTGTCTTAGAAGGCCTATGCAAGTACCCACTACCGTGGTAACTTGTTTTTCCATGGATAATTTGTTATCCACATATAGGCCTAAACTTTTGACTGCGGATGCTGGTTTCGGTGGTGTATCCAGCTCCATAGGCCAAAATTTCTCACTCCAAGGGTTGCCCGAGATAGAAATGGGCAACACTTCCGTCTTATCCGGGTTGACTTTCAAGGAGTTCTCGGACATACAGTTGACCGTGGCTTTCAGTATGTCCTGCATCCTAGTGGATGCTCCCGGGCCATCATCCAGCCGGATGATTATCTGGGTATCATCGGCGTAGTTGTACACTAGGCAGTCCATCCTATTCAGGAGAGCGATTAATGGCTGCAGGTAGATATTAAAAAGTAGGGGTGACAAGGCAGAGCCCTGTGGGACCCCGCAGGTGATCGGAGCAGAGGTGGAAAGTAAATCTCCCAGCTGTACTCGTTGTGTCCTACCCTGCAGGAATGATGTAAGCCATGCATGTGCTGTACCCATGATGCCAAAGGATCTCAACCGCGACAGAAGCTGTTTGTGACACACGGTATCAAACGCCGCGGAGAGATCCAGTAGTATCAGGGTGCTCGGTGTTTTTACGTCAGCCCGAGTTCTTAGCTCATCTAGGATGGATAACATAACTAGTTCCGTGCTATGATTAGCACGGAACCCTGCCTGATTGGTCTCCAGCAGGTTGTTACTCTCTAGATGGCCCGAGAGTAGAGCTAACACATGCTGCTCAATCACTTTAGCCAAAAAAGGCAACTGAGAGATGGGCCGAACATTTTTCAGACACTTCGTGTCCGAACCAGGTTTCTTCAGTAAAGGGATCAGACGAGCCTCTTTAAAAGCTAGAGGGATCTGTCCTGTACGGAGAGAAGTGTTCAATAAATGCAGAACCTCTTCCTCAATTCCTGGTACTGCCAACTTGAATACGTCAGGAGGGCATGGATCCACCAAGGAACCCGATTTAACTCGGTCTATGATTTTAAGTAGTTCCTGTTTAGAAATTGGGGAGAACTCAGCTAATGGTGAGATGTTTAACGGGGCGGTAAGGTCCGGTAGGCAAGGACATTCGAGGGGTGTAGTTGCAGCAATTTCGTCCAAAATATCGGATATCTTCTTTACGAAGAAGTCCTGAAACCTCTGACAGTCCTCCTGAGTGAACTCGGGACTTTGCTCTTTATTTACCCTTCTCGGCCTGTGAGCAGGACGTAGCCCCCAAGTGGCTCCCCCAACCAGCGAGGAGCAGGCAGGGCGTAGGCCCGTTGTACCAATGCGGGGGGACTGTGGCAGTTGCAAGCCCGCCACCCTGGACGCCGCAGCCTCACCTGCTGCACCACTGCGTGAAGATCCGCCGTACCGGGTGCTCTGCCTACCGTTGGGCCGGGGATCTGCGCGGCCCAGTCGGAAGTTGGAGACTGGGCCGCCCGCAGCACTTGACCCGTACCCAGGGCGAGCTCGGCGAGGCCTGTGCAGCAAGGTGTCCGGTTAACTCTCCGCCGAGTCCTCCTCCCCGCGGCCCCGGTGGCGGCGCCAACCTTGTTCGGAGTCCGGATCCCGGTCCGGCGCGGGAACCATAGCTGGGGCCGGTCGCTCGTCTCAAGGATCGCTGGCCCCCAGGTCTGCGCTGTTGCAGCCGGGAGGGAAGATGCTGGCCTCGACGGTTCGCAGTCCGGAGCGCCGCGTTGTGGAGGCCTCCCTGACACAGAGCCTGTAGCCGCTTTCCGGGCACGGGGCACCAAGTGGTTCCGGAGGGGTCTCTGCTACGGTGTCAACGAACCTTGGGCTATTTAATGCTCCAGAAGGGCCGTGCTGTGCTGGTTCAGGCGGCGGCCAGCAGGAGCTACGGGAAACACAGCCTATCCCGCCGCCATCTTGGCCACGCCCACCTTGGGGCATTGTTTAGAGGTCAGACTTCATCAGGCTCTCAGAGACACTGACGGAAGAGAGGTGTCTGCCTTTCCTTTTCTGAATTTCATTTGACCAGCTTGGTAAATTTGCTTATCGCACTGCTCGGCTCCCTCACCCTATTCTCATCATTTATATTGGGGGCCTGGCCCTGCTGCCACCCCAGAAGACGACTCTCGGTTCTGTTGCCCTGCAGCCAGCCCTTGTGTCGAGTATGGCACAGGAATGGCTTGTAAAGGAAGCTTTAAGAGTGTGTTCATTTCAGGACTAGGGTAAGGCTGGGCCAAGACACAGGCAGGCGAGGCTCTCTGGGAAGGCCTCTCGCTGCAGGGGCGACACTTCTCAGCGATCTATTGACCAAGTGCGACACCCAGCGGTATTCAGAGTCACCTGCAATTACATTAAGATTTGGTCCATTATATTCGTTTATTATCGATTCATTTGTAACCCTTTAACCTTGTCAAACAATCAGTTACTTTTATCAAGAGTGATAGGCGCCGCCTCTGCTCCTCAGGGCTGCCAAGGAAACGAAAAACTAGTAAATTATCTTAATATCCCTCTAAGAAGAATTTGCCTCTGAAGGTTAGAGTGCCTTACCTCTTTGGTTATCTTTGAATGCATAACACGAATGACAAAAGTGAAAGGAGGCAGCCCCACCCCTCACCCTCACTTCCAGACTACTCTTGTCAGACAAGAGCCATCGCTAGCCACTCTAGTCACTGGCTAGTATCTTTTCTATGCCCAACGAGCTGTAGCTCTTCACTCCTTAACGACCAGCAGCAAAGCTCCCCCAATCATCTCTCAGCGTCCCAGGGATGAGGCACCTGCTTCATGTTGTCCCCTCTAATGTTATCACTGGGTCAGGTTGCTCAGTGGGCTAATGCGTCCACTGTACGGGCTTGTGTTCAACCTCATGGTCATAGGTACAAATCACCGTCCTGGCGGTTCCTGGCACTGTGGAATGATGCCATTAGCATGACGAGTGGCTGTCAACCTTTTCCAAAAGATTTGTGGTTGTTTTTTCAAAAACAAACTCCCAAAGCAAGAGTTTTTTTTTTTTAATAATAAACATTTAATGGCCCCAACACCTGGGAGTTTTCTCCTAAGACGAGAGGTTTGTTATGATATTTTTCTGTCCATCACCCTGTGTTGATCAACAGTAAGAAACACATAACAATGTCTACCTTAAGTAGGGTGAATGATGCTATGGTCTTCCTCCAATGGCCTCTAATCCGTTGGGCCATTGGACGAAGCCTTCCATTGACAGAAGCAATGGGAGCTCCACTGACAGAATACTTTCGGTCAATGAGGCGGACGGACCGTCAGTTCGGTGGAAAGACTCCTCCAATTTTAACTTGCACTGTGAGTAAGATCGTAAATCTAAATTTGTGTTACTTTTTAACATTCGTCGAGCGCTGTGTCACTGCGCTTTAATTCGAAATCGCGCCCTGCCCCTACCTCCTCCTTTACTCGCCCTGAAAGTCCACGCGCCTCACAGCGGCCGATTAAGGGCCCTTGGAACGCTGGACTAGGCTCAACTCATTCCAGCCAGGCGCTATATTGGGCGTACCGCAGGTCAGCAGGCTAGTGCTCAGGGCGATTAGGCCCAGCACTATAAAATGCCCTTCCCACCTCGGAAGCGCAGCGGGCGCGACGATGGCGCGCCGGAGATGCACCAGAGGTAAGCCCGTCTGCGCTCGTCCGCGCTAGGCAGAGCACAGAGCCCAGCACTATGATAGTCACTCACCAGGTACCTCTTGCTTACCCTAAAGAAGCTCTGCTTCTTATGAGACAAAAGACAGCACCATCTTGCTCTAATTCCATCTCACTGGATGGCCCCTCTACACACTGTCTTCACTGTCCTTTCAAACTTACTACCAATGTTCCTAGCCCATCCTCCTCCATGGCTGTTTGCATGGCTCTAGTTAACTGTAGGTCACTCTCAAAACATGCCGAAGAAATCCATAGCCTGTTAGAAGACCTACCTCTGATCCAGACATCATCAGGTTCCTTCCACCAGGCTTCCTCATACAGCATTTAGACCGCCTAAAAGGCAAGGGAGGGAGAATAGCCATAATCTATAGGGACCATCTTGCCTGCCGTTTTCAAGGCGGTCCCCTTTCATGGGAAAACGTCCTATTTACAATTCAAGTGTCCCCATGTAAATCCCTATCGGGCCTTCTTATATATCGCCCCCCGGGCTCCATAGGACAATTCTGCAGCTCACTTGTGGAACATTCATCTATGCTGGCCACCATCAACTCCAATTTCATGATTCTAGGAGACCTTAATCTCCATTTTGATAAGAAGCAAGACAAGTTGGTCTCGGATCTCGCCTTAGATCATGCAACCCATCAACTCCGCTTGGAAAGTCGCCTTCCTACCCATACGCTGGGTCGCCTCCTAGACCCTATATTTTCCAACGTTCCTGATATTTTTATCTCCACTCCATCTCCGAAACCATGGTCAGATCACCATCTAATAACATTTAGGCGGCAGATCCCTACCCCCCCCCCCCGTCATGGACCTCCACCGAGCAAACCAACTCGCCCCTGGGCTAAACTGGACCCGGAAGCATGGATCAGATCCCATAGCAGCCAACTCCGAGTTCTCAACATGGATAGGGAAAACACTGGACATTACTCTGCCAAAAAAATTCACGTGCAAACCCAGAAGTAAAAATTCCTCGCCCTGGCTCACCACAGAAGTACGCCTCCAAAGAAAGCTCTGTAAAAAATCTGAAGGGGCGTGGAGGAAGGACTTCGACCCTTTAAAAAAGCTAAAATATAAGCGCATGATGCTTAACTATAACAAAACTCTCAAAACAGCACAGTCCACGTATTTTGATGAAAAAATCAGGTCTTCTGCTGATTCTTCCAGGAAGACATTTCAAATTGTAAAAAAACTTAAAAAAATTAATAATCCACCCCCTTCCGTGGGCCATTCGACCAGCCGCTGCAACGAACTCGCCAACTTTTTTGATTTCAAGATTAAAGAAATCCTCATCTCTCTCTCATTACCTCCTCCCGAGACTATTGATCCTCAAGACCTGTCCAAATTCCCTCCTCAGGCCCAGAAGCCCAAATTAGATTGGTTTGTCCCCACAACCCCTGAGAAGCTTTTACCTGTCCTACAATCAATCAAAAGTGGATCCCCACTGGATCATGCTCCTTTAAATATTCTAAGATTAGTCACCCCGACCATTCTGCCTTACATGGCCAACTTGATCAATATCTCGCTTTCCCATGGTATGGTTCCACCTAGCTGGAAAAAGGCAATTGTCAAAGCTCTGATTAAGAAACCTAACCTTGATCCCCTAGAACTAAACAACTTCCGCCCAATCTCCCTACTGCCTGGTATCAGCAAAATTGCAGAACAGATAATTAATCATCAGATCGCCGTATACCTGGAGACTAATGGCCTACTTAAATCCTCCCAGACGGGTTTTAGACCGGGCCAAAGTACGGAGACCGCAATGGTTGTGGTGGTCGAAGAAGCCAGAAAGATCATGGATGAAGGAGGGTCAGTGGCAGTGATCCTCCTGGACCTTAGCGCGACCTTTGACACCGTGAACCATTCCACACTGGTCTACAGGCTCAAGAGTATGGGAATTTCAGGGGTTGCCCTGTCTTGGCTGAACTCCTTTCTGAGTGACCGGTCCTTCCAGGTGGCGGACGGGAACTTTACCTCCAAAAGTATACTTATACACTCAACCCTTTTTAATGTGTATATGTCCCCCCTGGAGAGGATCGTCACCCCGTTGGGGATTAAGTTACTTACCTGCGCAGATGACACCCAGATGGTAGTATCCCTTAGTCAGCAAAACCATCCCTCTCCTGACTACTACACTTGCCTTGGAGAGATAACCAAATGGATGGATAGATCCCATCTGAAGTTAAACAGCGGAAAGACCGAGATCATGATCCTGGGCAATCAATCCCACTTCCGCCCGGAGTCCCTATGGCCCCCTTGTATGGGACCTCCTCCAACTCCTAAGAGCGAAATTAAGAGCCTGGGGATTTGGCTGGACGAAGGTCTTACCTTCTCCACCCAAGCCCAGAAAACAGCTGGTACTTGCTATGGTCTCCTACGGACCTCCAGAAAAATCTTACCGCTGCTGCCTCCCCAATCTCAAAAACTCCTGATCCAAGGTTTAATATTGTCTCGCCTGGATTACGGAAACGACCTGCATTCCACCTGAACTTTTTAAGGCAGGGTCGTTTCACAAATACATGACACACTAGATTACGAGAATACTTTTTGTTTCTTCCTCTCCCCCACCTCATATTAAGGTTTCGATCTGTTACAAATGTTTCCATTTCATGCAGCAGGTAGAAATGTATCTTGTTATTGGAAAAGCTAGGCACGTGTCCCATTATTGAAACAGCTAGACATTTGTCCCATTATTGGAACAGCTAGACATGTGTCCCATTATTGGAACAGCTAGACATGTGTCCCATTATATGAAGAGTTAAAAAAGTATCCCATTATATGAACAGCTAGACATGTGTCCTGTTATTGAAACAGTTAGAAGTGCACCCCATTTTTGGAACAGCTAGACATGTGTCCCATTATTGGAACAGTTAGTCATTTGTCAGATTATTAGAAAAGTTAGAAATGTGCCCCAATATTGGAACAGCTAGACATGTGCTCCATTATTGTAACAGCTAGACATGTGTCCCATTTTCTGGAAGCGCTGGATGTGACCCATTATTGGAGCCGCTACACGTGTCCCATTATTGGATCAGCTAGACATGTGTCCCATTACTAGAACTGCTAGATGTGACACATTAGTGGAGCCTCTGACGTGTCCCATTATTGGAACAGATAGACACGTGTCCCAATATTGGAACAGCTAGACATGTGCCCCATTATTGGAGCAGCTAGACATGTGTCCTATTACTGGAAGCGCTGAATGTGACCCATTATTGGAGCCGCTAGACGTGTCCCATTATTGGGACAGCTAGACATGTGTCTCATTATTGGATCAGCTAGACATGTGTCTCATTACTGGAGCTGCTAGACGTGACCCATTAGTGGAGCCTCTGACGTGTCACATTATTGGAACAGATAGACACGTGTCCCATTATTGGAACAGCAAGACGCGTGTCCTGTTATTGGAACAGCTAGACATTTGTCCCATTATTGTAACAGTTAGAAATGTATAAAATTGGAACAGCTAGACATGTGTCACATTATTAGAATAGCTAGACATGTGTCCCATTATTGGAACAGTTAGAAATGTATAATATTGGAACAGCTAGACATGTGTCGCATTATTAGAACAGCTAGACACGTGTCCCATTATTGGAACGTTAGACATGTGTTCCATTTTGGAAGAGTTTGAAATGTGTCCTATTATTGGAACAGCTAGATATTTGTCCCATTATTGGAACAGTGAGAAATGTATACCATTATCAGAACAGTTAGAAATATACCCCTTTATTAGAACAGCTAGACGTGTGTCCCAGTAAGGCAACAGTTAGACATGTCTCCCATTATTGGAACAGCAAGACACGTGTCCCATTATTGGAACAGGTAGACATGTGTCCTGTTATTGGAACAGTTAGACATTATTTGTCCCATTATAGGAACAGTTAGAAATGTATCTTTTTATTGGAACAGCTAGACAGGTGTCGCATTATTGGAACAGTTAGAAATGTAACTCATTTTTGGAACAGCTAGACATGTTTCCCGTTATTGGAACAGTTCGAAATGTATCTTGTTATTGGAACAGCTAGATACATGTCCCATTATTGGAACAGTTAGATATGTGTTCCATTCTGGCAGAGATTGAAATGTGTCCCATTATTGAAACAGCTAGACATTTGTTCTCATTATTGGAACAGTGAGAAATGTATACCATTATCAGAACAGTTAGAAATGCACCCCTTTATTAGAACAGTTAGACATGTCTCCCATTATTGGAACAGCAAGACATGTGTCCCATTATTGGAACAGCCAGACATGCGTCCTGTTATTGGAACAGCTAGACATTTGTCCCATTATTGGAACAGTTAGAAATGTATTCTATTATTGGAACAGCCAGACATGTGTTGCATTATTGGAACAGCTAGACATGTGTTCCATATTGGAAGAGTTTGAAATGTGTCCCATTATTGGAACAGCTAGACACTTGTCCAATTATTGGAACAGCGAAAAATGTGTACCATTATCGGAAAAGTTATAGATGTATCCCATTATTGGAACACCTAGACATGCGTCCCGCTATTGGATGAGTTGGAACTGTATCCTTTTATTGGAAGAGTTGGAAATGTATTCTATTACTGGAACAGCTAGATATGTGTCCCGTTATTCAGCAGCTAGACATGTGTCCTATTATAAAAACAGCTACACATGTGGCCCATTATTGGAACAACTACACATGTGTCCCATTATTGGAAGAGTTAGAAATGTGTCCCATAATCGGAACAACTACACGTGTGACCCATTATTAAAACAGTTACCAGTGTGGCCCATTATTGGAACAATTACACATGTCCCATTATTGGAAGAGTTAGAAATGTGTCCCATTATTGGAACAACTACACATGTATCCCATTATTGGAACAGTTAGAAATGTAACTCATTATTGGAACAGAAAGACGTGTGTCCCAGTAAGGGAACAGTTAGAAATGTATCCCATTATCAGAAAAGTTAGAAATGTATCCTTTTATTGGAAGTGTTGGAAATGTTTCCCATTATAGGAACACCTAGACATGCGTCCCACTATTGAATGAGTTGAAAATGTATCCTTTCATTGAAAGAGTTGGAAATGTATCCCATTATTGGAACAGCTAGACACGTGTTCCTTGATTTGAGCAGCTAGACATGTGTCCCATTATTGGAACAGCTAGACACGTGTTCCTTGATTTGAGCAGCTAGACATGTGTCCCATTATTGGAACAGCTAGACACGTGTTCCTTGATTTGAGCAGCTAGACATGTGTCCCATTATTGGAACAGCTAGACATGTGTTCCAGTTTGGAAAAGTTTGAAATGTGTCCCATTTTTGGAACAGCTAGACATGTGTCCCATTATTGAAATAGTGAGAAATGTATAGCATTATCAGAACAGTTAGAAATGCACCCCTGTATTAGAACAGCTAGACGTGTGTCCCAGTAAGGGAACAGTTAGAAATGTATCTCATTATTGGAACACCTAGACATTTGTCCAACTATTGGATTTGTTGGAAATGTATTCCATTATTGGAACAGCTAGACATGTGTCCTGTTATTCGAGCAGCTAGACATGTGTCTTATTATAACAGCAGTTACACGTGTGGCCCATTATTGGAACAACTACACATGTGTCTCATTGGAAGAGTTAGAAATGTGTCCCACTTTTGGAACAACTACACATGTGTCCCATTATTGGAACAGTTAGAAATGTAACTCAGTATTGGAACAGATAGACGTGTTTCCCAGTAAGGCAACAGTTAGACATGTAACACATTATCAGAAAAGTTAGAAATGCATGCTTTTATTGGTAGAGTTGGAAATGTTTCCCATTAAAGGAACACCTAGACATGTGTCCCACTATTGGATGAGTTGCAAATGTATACTTTTATTGGAAGAGTTGGACATGTATCCAATTATTGGAACAGCTAGACATGTGTCCCTTTATTTGAGCAGCTAGACATGTGTCCCATTATTGGAACAGCTAGACATGTGTCCTCTTATGGGAACAGCTAGACATGTGTCCCATTATTGGAACAGCTAGACATGTGTCCCATTATTGGAACAGTGAGAAATGTATACCTTTATCAGAACAGTCAGACATGTATCTCATTATCGGAAAAGTTATAAATGTATCCCATTATTGGAACAGCTAGACATGCGTCCCGTTATTCAGCAGCTAGACATTCGTCCTATTATAAAAACATTTACACATGTGGCCCATTATTGGAACAACCACACATGTGTCCCTTTATTGGAAGAGTTAGAAATGTGTCCAATTATTGGAACAACTACACATGTGACCCATTAATAAAACAGTTACCAGTGTGGCCCATTATTGGAACAATTACACTTGTCCCATTATTGGAAGAGTTAGAAATGTGTCCCATTATTGGAACAACTACACATGTGTCCCATTATTGGAACAGCTAGACGTGTCCCATTATTGGAACAGTTAGAAATGTAACTGATTATTTGAACAGCTAGACGTGTGTCCCAGTAAGGGAACAGTTAGACATGTCTTCCATTATCAGAATAGTTAGAAATGTATCCTTTTATTGGAAGAGTTGGAAATGTATCCAATTATTGGAACAGCTAGACATGTGTCCCTTTATTTCAGCAGCTAGACATGTGTCCCATTATTGGAACAGCTAGACGTGTGTTCCATTTTTCAAAAGTTTGAAATGTGTCCCATTTTTGGAACAGCTGGATATTTGTCCCATTATTATAACAGTGAGAAATGTATACCATTATCAGAACAGTTAGAAATGCACCCCTTTATTAGAACAGCTAGACGTGTGTCCCAGTCAGGGAACAGTAAGACATGTCTCCCATTATTGGAACAGAAAGCGTGTGTCCCATTTTTGGAACAGCTAGACATTGTCCTCTTATTGGAACAGCTAGACATTTGTTCCTTTATTGGAACAGTTAGAAATGTATCTTATTATTGGAACAGCAAGACATATGTTGCATTATTGGAACAGCTAGATATGTTTCCCATTATTGGAACACTTAGACATGTGTTTCAGTTTGGAAAAGTTTGAAATGTGTCCCATTTTTGGAACAGCTGGACATTTGTCTCATTATTGGAACAGTGAGAAATGTATACCATTATCAGAACATTTAGAAATATAGAACAGCTAGACGTGTGTCCCAGTAAGGGAACAGTTAGAAATGTATCCCATTATTGGAACACCCAGACATTCGTCCAACTATTGGAAGAGTTGGAAATCTATCCTTTTATTGGAAGAGTTGGAAATGTGTTCCAATACTGGAACAGCTAGATATGTGTCCCGTTATTCGAGCAGCTAGACATGTGTCCTATTATAAAAACAGTTACACGTGTGGCCCATTATTGGAACAACTACACATGTGTCCTATTATTGGAAGAGTTAGAAATGTGTCCCATTATTGGAACAACTACATATGTGACCCATTATTGGAGCAGCTAGACATGTCCCATTATTGGAACAGCTAAAAATGTAACTCATTATTGGAACAGCTAGATGTGTGTCCCAGTAAGGGAACAGTTAGACATGTATCCCATTATCGGAAAAGTTAGAAATGTATCCTTTTATTGGAAGAGTTGGAAATGTTTCCCATTATAGGAACACCTAGACATGTGTCCCACTATTAAATGAGTTGGAAATGTATCTTTTCATTGAAAGAGTTGGAAATGTATCCCATTATTGGAACAGCTAGACATGTGCCCCTTTTTTCATACGGCTAGACATGTGTCCCATTATTGGAACACCTAGACATTCGTCCAACTATTGAATGAGTTGGAAATCTATCGTTTTATTGGAAGAGTTGGAAATGTGTTCCAATATTGGAACAGCTAGACATGTGTCCCGTTATTCGAGCAGCTAGACATGTGTCCTATTATAAAAACAGTTACACGTGTGGCCCATTATTGGAACAACTACACATGTGTCCTATTATTGGAAGAGTTAGAAATGTGTCCCATTATTGGAACAACTACATATGTGACCCATTATTAAAACAGTTACCAGTGTGGCCCATTATTGGAACAACTACACATGTGTCCCATTATTGGAGCAGCTAGACATGTCCCATTATTGGAACAGCTAAAAATGTAACTCATTATTGGAACAGCTAGATGTGTGTCCCAGTAAGGGAACAGTTAGACATGTATCCCATTATCGGAAAAGTTAGAAATGTATCCTTTTATTGGAAGAGTTGGAAATGTTTCCCATTATAGGAACACCTAGACATGTGTCCCACTATTAAATGAGTTGGAAATGTATCTTTTCATTGAAAGAGTTGGAAATGTATCCCATTATTGGAACAGCTAGACATGTGCCCCTTTTTTCATACAGCTAGACATGTGTCCCATTATTGGAACACCTAGACATTCGTCCCACTATTGGATGAGTTGGAAATCTATCCTTTTATTGGAAGAGTTGGAAATGTGTTCCAATATTGGAACAGCTAGACATGTGTCCCGTTATTCGAGCAGCTAGACATGTGTCCTATTATAAAAACAGTTACACGTGTGGCCCATTATTGGAACAACTACACATGTGTCCTATTATTGGAAGAGTTAGAAATGTGTCCCATTATTGGAACAACTACATATGTGACCCATTATTAAAACAGTTACCAGTGTGGCCCATTATTGGAACAACTACACATGTGTCCCATTATTGGAGCAGCTAGACATGTCCCATTATTGGAACAGCTAAAAATGTAACTCATTATTGGAACAGCTAGATGTGTGTCCCAGTAAGGGAACAGTTAGACATGTATCCCATTATCGGAAAAGTTAGAAATGTATCCTTTTATTGGAAGAGTTGGAAATGTTTCCCATTATAGGAACACCTAGACATGTGTCCCACTATTAAATGAGTTGGAAATGTATCTTTTCATTGAAAGAGTTGGAAATGTATCCCATTATTGGAACAGCTAGACATGTGCCCCTTTTTTCATACAGCTAGACATGTGTCCCATTATTGGAACAGTTAGACACTTGTCCAATTATCGTAACAGTTAGACATGTGTTCCATTTTGGAAGAGTTTAAAATGTGTCCCATTATTGGAACAGCTAGACATTTGTCCCATTATTGGAACAGTGAGAAATGTATACCATTATCAGAACATTTATGAATGCACCCCTTTATTAGAACAGCTAGACGTGTGTCCCAGTTAGGGAACAGTTACACATGTCTTCTATTATTGGAAAAGCTAGACATGTGTCCTGTTATTTGAACAGCTAGACATGTGTCCTGTTATTGGAACAGCTAGACATGTGTCCTGTTATTGGAACAGCTAGACATGTGTTCCATGTTGGAAGAGTTTGAAATGTGTCCCATTATTGGAACAGCCAGACACGTGTCCTATTATTGGAACAGTCAAAAATGTATCCTATTTTCTGGACATCTACACGTGTCCCATCAATGGAACAGTTAGAAATGTGTCCCATTATCGGAAAAGTTAGACATATCTCCCATTATTAGAACAGCTACATATGTGTCCCATTATTGGAACAGTTAACAATGTATCCTATTTTCTGGACAGCTAGACATGTGTACCATTACTGAACAGTTAGAAATGTATCTTGTTATTGGAACAGCTAGACACGTGTCGCATTATTGGAACAGTTAGACACGTGTCCCATCATTGGAACAGTTAAAAATGTGTCTCATTATTGAAACAACTATATATGTGTCCCATTATTGGAACAGTTAAAAATGTGTCTCATTATTGGAACAACTATATATGTGTCCCATTATTGGAACAGTTAAAAATGTGTCTCATTATTGGAACAACTACATATGTGTCCCATTATTGGAACAGTTAACAATGTATCCTATTTTCTGGACAGCTAGACATGTGTACCATTACTGAACAGTTAGAAATGTATCTTGTTATTGGAACAGCTAGACACGTGTCGCATTATTGGAACAGTTAGACACGTGTCCCATCATTGGAACTGTTAAAAATGTGTCTCATTATTGAAGCAACTATATATGTGTCCCATTATTGGAACAGTTAAAAATGTGTCTCATTATTGGATCAACTATATATGTGTCCCATTATTGGAATAGTTAAAAATGTGTCTCATTATTGGAACAACTATATATGTGTCCCATTATTGGAACAGTTAAAAATGTATCCTATTTTCTGGGCAGCTAGACATGTGTACCATTATGGAACTTCTAGACACGTGTCGCATTATTGGAACAGCTAGACACGTGTCCCATTATTGGTACAGTTAAAAATGTATCCTATTTTCTGGACATCTACACATGTCCCATTAATGAACATTTAGAAATGTGTCCCATTATTGGAAAAGCTAGACGCGTCCCATCATCGGAAAAGTTAGACATATCTCCCATTATTGGAACTACTACATATGTGTCCCATTATTGGAACAGTTAAAAGGTATCCTATTTTCTGGACATCTACACATGTGTCCCATTAGTGGAACAGTTAGAAATGTGTCCCATTATCGGAAAAGTTAGACATATCTCCCATTATTGGTACAGTTAAAAATGTATCCTATTTTCTGGACATCTACACATGTCCCATTAATGAACATTTAGAAATGTGTCCCATTATTGGAAAAGCTAGACGCGTCCCATCATCGGAAAAGTTAGACATATCTCCCATTATTGGAACTACTACATATGTGTCCCATTATTGGAACAGTTACAAGGTATCCTATTTTCTGGATATCTACACATGTGTCCCATTAGTGGAACAGTTAGAAATGTATCTTGTTATAGGAACAGCCAGACACGTGTCGCATTATTGGAACAGCTAGAAAGGTGTCCCATTATCGGAAAAGTTAGACATATCTCCCATTATTGGAACAGTTCCACATTCTTCCCTTTCATGGAACAGTTAGAAGGGATCCCATTTCATTCACGGAATTATGCATCAATTCACTCATTCATTGATTGAGTAGTTACAAATCAATTCCATCAATGAAACAGTTTCAGGTTCATCCCACCCATGGAACCATTGGAAATCGATTCCATAAATTAAGTAGGCAAAAGTATTACTACATAGAACTGTTAGGAATGTGTCGACTTCATGAACTGGTTAACGAATGTAGAACAGTTATAAATTATTACATTTATGAGACAGTTTAGAAATGTTGCCACCTCATCCACCAATCAACGAAGTGGGTGTTGCCAAGAGTTATGGACCACCCCAGAGCTCCAGAAGGAAAGCAAACATTAGTGCAAGCGAAAGATGTCACCAATCTGTACGGACAGACAGTGTGTGCATCACCTCCCTGCACGAGCCTGGTGCTGGGAAGGCAGAGGCGGTGTGATGGAGAAGGCAAGTCTTTGTGGGAGAAGCACCCAGCGTCATCGTGAATCTGAGGTCAAAGGGTCTAGAACCAGGCCCAGGTGAAAGGTCACAGAGAGAACCCCAACGTCAAGGGCTTGAGCAGAAGACCGAAGGTCAGACAAAGACAACAATCTTATGACGGGGAATAGACAGCGACTGCTTTGGTCAAAAACTGTTCAGGCTAAAAAAGCTCAAGATCTAAATGCAACAACAATGAAAAAGTTCTGGCAAAACTGGATCACAATGGGACCAAAACTAGAGTCCAAGAGAGAGGAAAAACTGCAGGAAAACGGGTTCACAACCAGTCGACGGCATCAACCAACGGCAGGAAGACAGGCACACAACCAGGAACAGGCATCAACCAACGGCAGGAAGGCAGGCACACAACCAGGAACAGACATCA
Organism: Lissotriton vulgaris; assembly: GCF_964263255.1. Classification (NCBI taxonomy): domain Eukaryota; kingdom Metazoa; phylum Chordata; class Amphibia; order Caudata; family Salamandridae; genus Lissotriton; species Lissotriton vulgaris. The sequence goes on along the minus strand of NC_141691.1, from coordinate 58,997,842 downwards.
ACAAACAGAAGAAACACAGGTACAAAACCATGAACAGACATCAACCAACCGCATGAAGGCAGGCACACGACCAGGAGCAGGCATCAACAAACAGAAGAAACACAGGTACACAACCAGGAACAGACATCAACCAACCGCAGGAAGGCAGGCACACAACCAGGAACAGACATCAACAAACAGAAGAAACACAGGTACAAAACCATGAACAGACATCAACCAACCGCATGAAGGCAGGCACACAACCAGGAACAGACATCAACAAACAGAAGAAACACAGGTACACAACCAGGAACAGACATCAACCAACCCATGAAGGCAGGCACACGACCAGGAGCAGGCATCAACAAACAGAAGAAACACAGGTACACAACCAGGAACAGACATCAACCAATGGCAGGAAGGCAGGCACACAACCAGGAGCAGGCATCAACAAACAGAAGAAACACAGGTACACAACCAGGAACAGACATCAACCAACGGCAGGAAGGCAGGCACCCGACCAGGAGCAGGCATCAACAAACAGAAGAAACACAGGTACAAAACCATGAACAGACATCAACCAACCGCATGAAGGCAGGCACACGACCAGGAGCAGGCATCAACCAACGGCAGGAAGGCAGGCACACAACCAGGAACAGGCATCAACCAACGGCAGGAAGGCAGGCACACAACCAGGAACAGACATCAACAAACAGAAGAAACACAGGTACAAAACCATGAACAGACATCAACCAACCGCATGAAGGCAGGCACACGACCAGGAGCAGGCATCAACAAACAGAAGAAACACAGGTACACAACCAGGAACAGACATCAACCAACCGCAGGAAGGCAGGCACACAACCAGGAACAGACATCAACAAACAGAAGAAACACAGGTACAAAACCATGAACAGACATCAACCAACCGCATGAAGGCAGGCACACAACCAGGAACAGACATCAACAAACAGAAGAAACACAGGTACACAACCAGGAACAGACATCAACCAACCCATGAAGTCAGGCACACGACCAGGAGCAGGCATCAACAAACAGAAGAAACACAGGTACACAACCAGGAACAGACATCAACCAATGGCAGGAAGGCAGGCACACAACCAGGAGCAGGCATCAACAAACAGAAGAAACACAGGTACACAACCAGGAACAGACATCAACCAACGGCAGGAAGGCAGGCACCCGACCAGGAGCAGGCATCAACAAACAGAAGAAACACAGGTACACAACCAGGAACAGACATCAACCAACCGCAGGAAGGCAGGCACACGACCAGGAGCAGGCATCAACAAACAGAAGAAACACAGGTACACAACCAGGGACAGACATCAACCAACGGCAGGAAAGCAGGCACACAACCAGGAACAGGCATCAACAAACAGAAGAAACACAGGTACACAACCAGGAACAGACATCAACCAACCCATGAAGGCAGGCACACGACCAGGAGCAGGCATCAACAAACAGAAGAAACACAGGTACACAACCAGGAACAGACATCAACCAACGGCAGGAAGGCAGGCACACAACCAGGAGCAGGCATCAACAAACAGAAGAAACACAGGTACACAACCAGGAACAGACATCAACCAACGGCAGGAAGGCAGGCACACAACCAGGAACAGGCATCAACAAACAGAAGAAACACAGGTACACAACTAGGAACACACATCAACCAAAGGCAGGAAGGCAGGCACTCAACCAGGAACAGGCATCAACAAACAGAAGAAACACAGGTACACAACCAGGAACAGACATCAACCAACCGCAGGAAGGCAGGCACACGACCAGGAGCAGGCATCAACAAACAGAAGAAACACAGGTACACAACCAGGGACAGACATCAACCAACGGCAGGAAAGCAGGCACACAACCAGGAACAGGCATCAACAAACAGAAGAAACACAGGTACACAACCAGGAACAGACATCAACCAACCGCAGAAAGGCAGGCACCCGACCAGGAACAGGCATCAACAAACAGAAGAAACACAGGTACACAACCAGGAACAGACATCAACTAACGGCAGGAAAGCAGGCACACAACCAGGAACAGGCATCAACAAACAGAAAAAACCACAGGTACACAACCAGGAACAGACATCAACCAACCCATGAAGGCAGGCACACGACCAGGAGCAGGCATCAACAAACAGAAGAAACACAGGTACACAACCAGGAACAGACATCAACCAACGGCAGGAAGGCAGGCACACAACCAGGAGCAGGCATCAACAAACAGAAGAAACACAGGTACACAACCAGGAACAGACATCAACCAACGGCAGGAAGGCAGGCACACAACCAGGAACAGGCATCAACAAACAGAAGAAACACAGGTACACAACTAGGAACACACATCAACCAAAGGCAGGAAGGCAGGCACTCAACCAGGAACAGGCATCAACAAACAGAAGAAACACAGGTACACAACCAGGAACAGACATCAACCAACCGCAGGAAGGCAGGCACACGACCAGGAGCAGGCATCAACAAACAGAAGAAACACAGGTACACAACCAGGGACAGACATCAACCAACGGCAGGAAAGCAGGCACACAACCAGGAACAGGCATCAACAAACAGAAGAAACACAGGTACACAACCAGGAACAGACATCAACCAACCGCAGAAAGGCAGGCACCCGACCAGGAACAGGCATCAACAAACAGAAGAAACACAGGTACACAACCAGGAACAGACATCAACTAACGGCAGGAAAGCAGGCACACAACCAGGAACAGGCATCAACAAACAGAAAAAACCACAGGTACACAACCAGGAACAGACATCAACCAACCGCAGGAAGGCAGACACACGACCAGGAGCAGGCATCAACAAACAGAAGAAACACAGGTACACAACCAGGAACAGACATCAACCAACGGCAGGAAGGCAGGCACACAACCAGGAACAGGCATCAACAAACAGAAGAAACACAGGTACACACCGGGAACAGACATCAACCAACGGCAGGAAGGCAGGCACACAACCAGGAACAGGCATCAACAAACAGAAGAAACAGAGGTACACAACCAGGAACAGACATCAACCAACAACAGAAAGGCAGGCACACAACCAGGAACAGGCATCAACAAACAGAAGAAACACAGGTACACAACCAGGAACAGACATCAACCAACGGCAGGAAGGCAGGCACACAACCAGGAACAGGCATCAACAAACAGAAGAAACACAGGTACACAACCAGGAACAGACATCAACCAACCGCAGGAAGGCAGTCACACAACCAGGAACAGGCATCAACACACAGAAGAAACACAGGTAATCAACCAGGAACAGACATCAACCAACCGCAGGAAGGCAGGCACACAACCAGGAACAGGCATCAACAAAGAGAAGAAACACAGGTACACAACCAGGAACAGACATCAACCAACGGCAGGAAGGCAGGCACACAACCAGGAACAGGCATCAACAAACAGAAGAAACACAGGTACACAACCAGGAACAGACATCAACCAACGGCAGGAAGGCAGGCACACAACCAGGAACAGGCATCAACAAACAGAAGAAACACAGGTACACAACCAGGAACACACATCAACCAAAGGCAGGAAGGCAGGCACACAACCAGGAACAGGCATCAACAAACAGAAGAAACACAGGTACACAACCAGGAAAAGACATCAACCAACCGCAGGAAGGCAGGCACACGACCAGGAGCAGGCATCAACAAACAGAAGAAACACAGGTACACAACCAGGGACAGACATCAACCAACGGCAGGAAAGCAGGCACACAACCAGGAACAGGCATCAACAAACAGAAGAAACACAGGTACACAACCAGGAACAGACATCAACCAACCGCAGAAAGGCAGGCACCCGACCAGGAACAGGCATCAACAAACAGAAGAAACACAGGTACACAACCAGGAACAGACATCAACTAACGGCAGGAAGGCAGGCACACAACCAGGAACAGGCATCAACAAACAGAAAAAAACACAGGTACACAACCAGGAACAGACATCAACCAACCGCAGGAAGGCAGGCACACGACCAGGAGCAGGCATCAACAAACAGAAGAAACACAGGTACACAACCAGGAACAGACATCAACCAACGGCAGGAAGGCAGGCACACAACCAGGAACAGGCATCAACAAACAGAAGAAACACAGGTACACACCGGGAACAGACATCAACCAACGGCAGGAAGGCAGGCACACAACCAGGAACAGGCATCAACAAACAGAAGAAACACAGGTACACAACCAGGAACAGACATCAACCAACAACAGGAAGGCAGGCACACAACCAGGAACAGGCATCAACAAACAGAAGAAACACAGGTACACAACCAGGAACAGACATCAACCAACGGCAGGAAGGCAGGCACACAACCAGGAACAGGCATCAACAAACAGAAGAAACACAGGTACACAACCAGGAACAGACATCAACCAACCGCAGGAAGGCAGGCACACAACCAGGAACAGGCATCAACACACAGAAGAAACACAGGTAATCAACCAGGAACAGACATCAACCAACCGCAGGAAGGCAGGCACACAACCAGGAACAGGCATCAACAAAGAGAAGAAACACAGGTACACAACCAGGAACAGACATCAACCAACGGCAGGAAGGCAGGCACACAACCAGGAACAGGCATCAACAAACAGAAGAAACACAGGTACACAACCAGGAACAGACATCAACCAACGGCAGGAAGGCAGGCACACAACCAGGAACAAGCATCAACAAACAGAAGAAACACAGGTACACAACCAGGAACAGACATCAACCAACCGCAGGAAGGCAGGCACACAACCAGGAACAGGCATCAACAAACAGAAGAAACACAGGTAAACAACCAGGAACAGACATCAACCAACCGCAGGAAGGCAGGCACACAACCAGGAACAGGCATCAACAAAGAGAAGAAACACAGGTACACAACCAGGAACAGACATCAACCAACGGCAGGAAGGCAGGCACACAACCAGGAACAGACATCAACCAACGGCAGGAAGGCAGGCACACAACCAGGAACAGGCATCAACAACCAGAAGAAGCACAGGTACACAACCAGGAACAGACATCAACCAACCGCAGGAAGGCAGGCACACAACCAGGAACAGGCATCAACAAACAGAAGAAACACAGATACACAACCAGGAACAGACATCAACCAACCGCAGGAAGGCAGGCACACGACCAGGAGCAGGCATCAACAAACAGAAGAAACACAGGTACACAACCAGGAACACACATCAACCAAAGGCAGGAAGGCAGGCACACGACCAGGAGCAGGCATCAACAAACAGAAGAAACACAGGTACACACCGGGAACAGACATCAACCAACGGCAGGAAGGCAGGCACACAACCAAGAACAGGCATCAACAAACAGAGGAAACACAGGTACACAACCAGGAACAGACATCAACCAACGGCAGGAAGGCAGGCACACAACCAGGAACAGGCATCAACAAACTGAAGAAACACAGGCACACAACCAGGAACAGACATCAACCAACGGCAGGAAGGCAGGCACACAACCAGGAACAGGCATCAACAAACAGAAGAAACACAGGTACACAACCAGGAACAGACATCAACTAACGGCAGGAAGGCAGGCACACAACCAGGAACAGGCATCAACAAACAGAAGAAACACAGGTAAACAACCAGGAACAGACATCAACCAACCGCAGGAAGGCAGGCACACAACCAGGAACAGGCATCAACAAAGAGAAGAAACACAGGTACACAACCAGGAACAGACATCAACCAACGGCAGGAAGGCAGGCACACAACCAGGAACAGGCATCAACAAACAGAAGAAACACAGGTACACAACCAGGAACAGACATCAACCAACGGCAGGAAGGCAGGCACACAACCAGGAACAAGCATCAACAAACAGAAGAAACACAGGTACACAACCAGGAATAGACATCAACCAACCGCAGGAAGGCAGGCACACAACCAGGAACAGGCATCAACAAACAGAAGAAACACAGGTAAACAACCAGGAACAGACATCAACCAACCGCAGGAAGGCAGGCACACAACCAGGAACAGGCATCAACAAAGAGAAGAAACACAGGTACACAACCAGGAACAGACATCAACCAACGGCAGGAAGGCAGGCACACAACCAGGAACAGGCATCAACAAACAGAAGAAACACAGGTACACAACCAGGAACAGACATCAACCAACGGCAGGAAGGCAGGCACACAACCAGGAACAGGCATCAACAAACAGAAGAAACACAGATACACAACCAGGAACACACATCAACCAACGGCAGGAAGGCAGGCACACAACCAGGAACAGGCATCAACAAACAGAAGAAACACAGGTACACAACCAGGAACAGACATTAACCAACGGCAGGAAGGCAGGCACACAACCAGGAACAGGCATCAACAAACAGAAGACGCACAGGTACACAACCATTAACAGACATCATCCAACCGCAGGAAGGCAGGCACACAACCAGGAACAGGCATCAACAAACAGAAGAAACACAGGTACACAACCAGGAACAGACATCAACTAACCGCAGGAAGGCAGGCACACAACCAGGACAGGCATCAACAAAGAGAAGAAACACAGGTACGCAACCAGGAATAGACATCAACCAACGGCAGGAAGGCAGGCACACAACCAGGAACAGGCATCAACAAACAGAAGAAACACAGGTACACAACCAGGAACAGACATCAACCAACGGCAGGAAGGCAGGCACACAACCAGGAACAAGCATCAACAAACAGAAGAAACACAGGTACACAACCAGGAACAGACATCAACCAACCGCAAGAAGGCAGGCACACAACCAGGAACAGGCATCAACAAACAGAAGAAACACAGGTAAACAACCAGGAACAGACATCAACCAACCGCAGGAAGGCAGGCACACAACCAGGAACAGGCATCAACAAAGAGAAGAAACACAGGTACACAACCAGGAACAGACATCAACCAACGGCAGGAAGGCAGGCACACAACCAGGAACAGGCATCAACCAACGGCAGGAAGGCAGGCACACAACCAGGAACAGGCATCAACAAACAGAAGAAACACAGGTACACAACAAGGAACAGACATCAACCAACCGCAGGAAGGCAGGCACACAACCAGGAACAGGCATCAACAAACAGAAGAAACACAGATACACAACCAGGAACACACATCAACCAACGGCAGGAAGGCAGGCACACAACCAGGAACAGGCATCAACAAACAGAAGAAACACAGGTACACAACCAGGAACAGACATCAACCAACGGCAGGAAGGCAGGCACACAACCAGGAACAGGCATCAACAAACAGAAGAAGCACAGGTACACAACCATTAACAGACATCAACCAACCGCAGGAAGGCAGGCACACAACCAGGAACAGGCATCAACAAACAGAAGAAACACAGGTTCACAACCAGGAACAGACATCAACTAACGGCAGGAAGGCAGGCACACAACCAGGAACAGGCATCAACAAACAGAAGAAACACAGGTACACAACCAGGAACAGACTTCAACCAACCGCAGGAAGGCAGGCACAAAACCAGGAGCAGGCATCAACAAACAGAAGGAACTCAGGTACACAACCAGGAACAGACATCAACCAACGGCAGGAAGGCAGGCACACAACCAGGAACAGGCATCAACAAACAGAAGAAACACAGGTACACAACCAGGAACAGACATCAACCAACGGCAGGAAGGCAGGCACACAACCAGGAACAGGCATCAACAAACAGAAGAAACACAGGTACACAACCAGGAACAGACATCAACCAACCGCAGGAAGGCAGGCACACAACCAGGAACAGGCATCAACAAACAGAAGAAACACAGGTACACAACCAGGAACAGACATCAACCAACCGCAGGAAGGCAGGCACACAACCAGGAACAGGCATCAACAAACAGAAGAAACACAGGTACATAACCAGCAACAGACATCAACCAACGGCAGGAAGACAGGCACACAACCAGGAACAGACATCAACCAACGGCAGGAAGGCAGGAACACAACCAGGAACAGGCATCAACAAACAAAAGAAACAAAGGTACACAACCAGGAACAGACGTCAACACAGGGCAGGAAGGCAGGCACACAACCAGGAGCAGGCATCAAAAAACAGAAGAAACACAGGTACACAACCAGGAACTAACATCAACCAACGGCAGGAAGGCAGGACCACAACCAGGAACAGACATCAACCAATGGCAGGAAGGCAGGAACACAATAAGGAACAGGCATCAACAAACAGAAGAAACACAGGTACAAAACCAGGAGCAGGCATCAACAAACAGAAGAAACACAGGTACACAACCAGGTACAGACATCAACCAAAGGCAGGGAGACAGGCAAACAACCAGGAGCAGGCATCAACAAACAGAAGAAACACAGGTACACAAACAGGAACAGACATCAAACAACGGCAGGAAGGCAGGCACACAACCAGGAGCAGGCATCAACAAACAGAAGAAACACAGGTACACAAACAGGAACAGACATCAACCAACGGCAGAAAGGCCGGCACACAACCAGGAACAGGCATCAACCAATGGCAGGAAGACAGGCACACAACCAGGAGCAGGCATCAACAAACAGAAGAAACACAGGTACACAACCAGGAGCAGACATCAAACAACAGCAGGAAGACAGGTGCACAACCAGGAGAGGACATCCACCAATGGCAGGACCACAGGTACACAACCAGGAGCAGAAATCAAACATTTGCAGAAACATGGGTACACAGCCAGGAGCAGACATCAAGCATCTGCAGGAACACAGGTATACAACCAGGAGCAGACATCAACCAATGAAAGGAACACAGGTACACAACCAGGAGCAGACATCAAGCAACTGCAGGAACACAGGTACACGCCCAGGAGCAGGCATCAACCAAAAGGAAGGAACACTAATTCACAACCAGGAGCAGGCATCAACCAAAGGAAGGAACACTAATTCACAACCAGGAGCAGACATCAAGCAACTGCAGGAACACAGGTATACACCCAGGAGCAGACATCAGTCAAAGGAAGGAACACAGGTACACAACCAGGAGCAGACATCAACCAATGAAAGGAACACAGGTACACAACCAGGAGCATACATCAAGCAACTGCAGAAACACAGGTACACAACCAGGAGCAGACATCAAGCAACTGCAGGAACACAGGTACACACCCAGGAGCAGGCATCAACCAAAGGAAGGAACACTAATTCACAACCAGGAGCAGGAATCAACCAAAGGAAGGAACACTAATTCACAACCAGGAGCAGACATCAAGCAACTGCAGGAACATAGGTATACACCCAGAAGCAGACATCAGCCAAAGGAAGGAACACAGGTACACAACCAGGAGCAGACATCAACCAAAGAAAGGAACTCAGGTACACAGCCAGGAGCAGACATCAACAAACGGCAGGAAGACAGGTATACAACCTGGAGCAGGCATGAAGTAATGGCAGGAAGACAGGTACACAACCCAGGCGCAGACATCAACCAATGAAAGGAACACAGGTTCACAACCAGGAGCAGACATCAAGCAACTGCAGGAACACAGGTATACAACCAGGAGCAGACATCAACCAATGAAAGGAACATAGGTACACAACCAGGAGCAGACGTCAAGCAACTGCAGGAACACGGGTACAGAACCAGGAGCAGACATCAACCAATGAAAGGAACACAGGTACACAACCAGGAGCAGACGTCAAGCAACTGCAGGAACACAGGTACAGAACCAGGAGCAGACATCAACCAATGAAAGGAACACAGGTACACAACCAGGAGCAGACGTCAACCAATGAAAGGAACACAGGTACAGAACCAGGAGCAGACATCAACTAATGAAAGGAACACAGGTACACAACCAGGAGCAGACGTCAAGCAACTGCAGGAACACAGGTACACAACCAAGAGCAGACATCAACCAATGAAAGGAACACAGGTACACAACCAGGAGCAGACGTCAAGCAACTGCAGGAACACAGGTACAGAACCAGGAGCAGACATCAACCAATGAAAGGAACACAGGTACACAACCAGGAGCAGACGTCAAGCATCTGCAGGAACACAGGTACACAACCAGGAGCAGACGTCAAGCAACTGCAGGAACACAGGTACAGAACCAGGAGCAGACATCAACCAATGAATGAAACACAGGTACACAACCAGGAGCAGACGTCAAGCAACTGCAGGAACACAGGTACAGAACCAGGAGCAGACATCAACCAATGAAAGGAACACAGGTACACAACCAGGAGCAGACGTCAAGCAACTGCAGGAACACAGGTACACAACCAAGAGCAGTCATGTTGCACAAATGTAACCTCTTGCACCCCGGTTTTGCTGAATAAATACCATATTACACTGAACATCCACATATATGCTATATATTACACAACAGCAGTCCCCACTCTGTAGTTATGTTTCAGCCACACTTTCATTGAAAGCGGATTGTTGATTTGCCTGTTACTTCGTCGCCATCGACAAATATATAGTGAATTTGGCACTCGAATAACTTAGCCAAACAAGATCCGGGTAGCGAGCTCGTGCATGCATGCACGTGTGCGTGTAAATACTCGAGTGGGGTGCGTGTGCTTGTAGCTACCACACAATTCCATAGAACAAACAGACTTTATGTTGTGTTGAACGTGCCTGTTGGTGCACGTGCTACGTATGCACGTGCAGACGTGCTCTGGCTTCCTGAGAAAGAAATTCCAAAGAAATGCCGGGGGCGGGGGGCCGGAACACGTGCATGTCCTAGCTGCGAGTCCCAGCACAAAATAATGTCTTTTTGTTGTGTGTGCGCCTCCTACAAGGCTGAGACAGGCTCCAAGAACAGGGGTAAAGATATTTATAGCCAGAGAGGCTTGGAACGGGTTTACAGCCGCAGAAAGAACTTTGTGCCAGGGGTGGTTGTGTCCAAGTAAAGTGAGGAGACATGTTTTACACAGGCACGATGGCACGTTCAATCACACTCACAATGGCACATGTTTTACACGCTCACGATGGTACATTCTACTCTCTCAGTGGCTCATATTTAACACACTCACAATGGTACATTCTACTCTCTCTTAGTGGCACATGTTTTATACACTCACAATGGTACATTCTACGTTTTACACGCTCACGATGGTACATTCTACTCTCTCTCAGTGGCACATGAGTTACACACTCACAATGGTACATTCTACTCTCTCTCAGTGGCACATGTTTTATACACTCACAATGGTACATTCTACTCTCTCAGTGGAACATGTTTTATACACTCACAATGGTACATTCTACTCTCTCAGTGGCACATGTTTTATACACTCACAATGGTACGTTCTACTCTCTCAGTGGCACATGTTTTACACACTCACAATGGTACATTCTACTCTCGCTCAGTGGCACATGTTTTACACACTCACAATGGTACATTCTACTCTCTCTTAGTGGCACATGTTTTACACACACAATGGTACATTCTACTCTCTCAGTGGCACATGTTTTACACACTCACAATGGTACATCCTACTCTCTCAGTGGCACGTGTTTTAAACACTCACAATGGTACACTCTACTCTCAGTTGCACGTGTTTTACACACTCACAATGGTACATTCTACTCTCTCTTAGTGGCACATGTTTTATACACTCACAATGGTACATTCTACTCTCTCAGTGGCACATGTTTTACCCGCTCACAATGGTATATTCTACTCTCTCAGTGGCACATGTTTTACACACTCACGATGGTACATTCTACTCTCAGTGGCACATGTTTTACACGCTCACAATGCTACATTCTACTCTCTCAGTGGCACGTGTTTTAAACACTCACAATGGCACCTTCTACTCTCTCTCAGTGGCACATGTTTTACACACTCACGATGGCACCTTCTACTCTCTCTCAGTGGCACATGTTTTACACACTCACAATGGTACACTCTACTCTCAGTGGCACATGTTTTACACACTCACAATGGTACATTCTACTCTCTCTTAGTGGCACATGTTTTATGCATTCACAATGGTACATTCTACTCTCTCTTAGTGGCACATGTTTTACACACTCACAATGGCACCTTCAACTCTCTGTCAGTGGCACATGTTTTACACAATCAAAATGGTACACTCTACTCTCAGTGGCACATGTTTTACACACTCACGATGGCACCTTCTACTCTCTCTCAGTGGCACATGTTTTACACGCTCACAATGGTACACTCTACTCTCAGTGGCACATGTTTTACACACTCACAACGGTACATTCTACTCTCTCAGTGGCACATGTTTTACACACTCACAATGGTACATTCTACTCTCTCTCAGTGGCACATGTTTTACACACTCACAACGGTACACTCTACTCTCAGTGGCACATGTTTTACACACACACAATGGTACATTCTACTCTCTCTCAGTGGCACATGTTTTACACACTCACGATAGTACATTCTACTCTCAGTGGCACATGTTTTATACACTCACAATGGTACATTCTACTCTCTCAGTTGCACGTGTTTTACACACTCACAATGGTACATTTTACTCTCAGTGGCACATGTTTTACACACTCACAATAGTACATTCTACTCTCTCTCAGTGGCACATGTTTTACACACCCACAATGGTACATTTTACTCTCTCACATTGGCACATGTTTTACACACTCACAATGGTACATTATACTCTCTAAATGGCACATGTTTTACAAACTCACAATGGTATATTCTACTCTCACAGTGGCACATGTTTTACACACTCACAATGGTACATTGTTCTCTCTCTCAGTGGCACATGCTTTACACACTCACAATGGTACATTCTACTCTCGCTCAGTGGCACATGTTTTACACGCTCACGATGGTACATTCTACTCTCTCTAAATGGCACATGAGTTACACACTTACAATGGTACATTCTGCTCTCTCTCAGTTCCACATGCTTTACACGCTCACGATGGTACATTCTACTCTCGCTCAGTGGCACATTATTAGAAATGGGATTTCCGGTTGGCTGAGGCTTGCGCCAAAGCCAGGCAGAAACCCCCACTCTAAGTCAGGGCAAGGGAGTTACACGCCAAAGATATCCGCTGCTCACCCTCTAGGCAACGTGGCGCGAGCAGTAAGGCTTATCCCGGAGGCAATGTAGGTTAAGTCTTTACGCGCGCACCCAGCAACAACACCCAAGGCCCACAACAAAGGAATTCCACACAAGGTTATATATAAAAATAGCCTTTGTATTGTACCAACCACAGTAGATAAAGACACACACTTTACAATGTGCCAACAGGCACGGGCAGAATTTACAGGGGATATATGTACAGGACAGGGCCACATGGACCACTGTCAAGAATATGCACTTTTAGAACTAGGATACTTGTTAGAATTAGCACTTAGAACATAGAATATAAATTCACTGTAGCACAAAATAGAAAATTTAGCGCACAACCAGTAATCACTGGTAACAGGTAAGTACCACCTACGCAACCCTAACCACCTTAGGAGAATGTCACGCAGGGAACCAGGACCTCACTAGCAACACCTGTACTAGGAAGGACAACCACCTAAGTATAACAATACATTTAGGGGTATAGGCATAAGAACATTACACATGATGCATCACAACATTCAGAGGTGTAGGGAAAAACACATGATGCATAAACATACATTCAACGGTGTAGGGAAAAGCACATGACGCATAACAACACATTCAGAGGTGCAGCAAAGAACAATTGCGCAGAAATCACATAGGCCACAACCTGTGACTGTCCCCAGGCCAACTGGCCTCTCTGGGGCTGAAACGCCCTGTGTCCCAATGTCAGGGGGGCCTAAATGGAGCAGCTACAAACTAAGTGCTGGGCAGCTGTGGAGATGATGGGACCAACACAGTGGAGCCTCCTGGGCTCTGGCCACCAAAACATTTGTGGCCCTGTGAGCCTCGCTGGGTTCAAGAACAACTGTGGGGCAAGGTGGGAGCCTCGGTGCTCCGAAGAAAGAATGCCCAGTGTGGGGGGAGCGGCCCGCTGCCTGCCGGGGCCTCTCTACCACCCAACAATGACCCCAAATCGTCGGAGTCCCTCTCGGGGGACTCAAAATCAAATAAATGTCCCCAAGAGCCTTGTGGGCTCTAAACAAACAAAATGTGCCCTGAGCTTCTCGTGGGCTCTTAAGAAATGCTGGCACCTTCAGTGGAGTCCCTCCTATGGGGACTCAAAAGAAACAACTGCCCAACTCCGTGAGAGTCCCTCACGGGGGCTCTGAAGAAATGCCCCAGCAAGAAGATTGCACACAGGGGGGCGGGCCCCGGCAATGTGCCCCGACGCCCCCTCCACCCCAAAGAACACCAGGCCCCACTCACCGGCTCTGAAGGACTCCTCGTCCGGTCTCCTTCTCACCCGGTCCCGCTTCTGGGGGCCGGGTTCTCTCACAGGCGGTGGCCGGGTCTCTCTCGCTCGCGAGAGCCTTGCGGGGGACCGTACAGCTTCTGTAGGCTTCTTCTGTGGGCAGCGCGGGGCTCTTCTTCCACAACGGAGCCCCGCCTGCACCTTCAATCAATCAATCAATCATAGGCATTTATATCGCGCACTACTTACCCGGAGGGTCTCAAGGCGCTTGGGGGGGGGGGGGCGCTACTTCTCGATCAGCCAGGTCTTGAGCTTCTTCCTGAAGGAGAGGTGGTCTTGGGTCAGGCGTAGGTCGGGAGGGAGGGAGGGAGATCCAAGTCTTGGCGGCCAGGTGGGAGAAGGACCTTCCTCCTGTTGTCGCTCTGCGGATGCGGGGGACGGCGGCGAGGGCGTGACTGGTCGAGCGGAGGTGGCGTTTGGGAGCGTAGAAGTTGAGGCGGCGGTTGAGGTAGGTCGGGCCTTGGTTGTGTAGGGCTTTGTGTGCGTGGGTGAGGAGCCGGAAGGTGATTCTTTTGGTGATCGGGAGCCAGTGCAGGTCTCTCAGGTGTCTGGAGATGTGGCTTCGTCTGGGGACGTCGAGGATGAGTCTCGCCGAGGCGTTCTGGATCCGCTGGAGTCTCTTCTGGAGCTTGGCGGTGGTTCCGGCGTAGAGGGCGTTGCCGCAGTCCAGTCGGCTGGTGACGAGGGCCTGGGTGACCGTCTTCCTGGTCTCGGTGGGGATCCACCGGAAGATCTTACGTAGCATGCGCAGGATGTTGAAACAGGACGAGGAGACGGCGTTGACTTGTCTGGTCATGGAGAGGGAGGAGTCCAGGATGAAGCCCAGGTTCAGCCACCTCTCCTTTCCTCGCGCTGCAGCTGTGAGGGCGGGACTTCCGGCCTCCTCTTCCGGGGCAGGCTGGGGCACTTCCGGGTCACGCTGGCAGCGCCCCGGCAACGTCCTGCACACTCCTGGCCTGCGGCGGTGACACGGGGAGACACACGAGGGGTAGGCTCCCTCTTGAATTTAAATATAAAGCGGGCTGGCCACCCGCTAGATAACCTACAAATGGCCACAAATAGGCAGGGTGGGCACCTGCTTCGACAAACAAAGGCAGGGGGATCCCCATGCTGGGGAATCCCTCGTGAGAGGCTACAGCAGCTCCGGGCTGCAGACAAAAGTAGGAGTGCTCCCAGCACTCAGGAAACTGCGCTCCCCATGCGCCTTCAAAGGCAGAGTCTTAGCCAAAGTCCAGCAAAGTTCAGGACAGGAAGGCAGGGGGGGCAAGGATTGGGCCCTGGGGCCAGGTCACTGGGCCCTCCAGGCAGGAAGGCAGTCCTAGTGGCGGTCCTCCTGGTGCCCAGCAGCAGCAGGCCCCCCATCAGTCAGGATCAGGAACAGAGAACCACCCTTCTGGGGATACAGCTCCTTTTTATACAGGTAAATCCTTTGTCTGTGTGCAGGATGGGGGAAAAACCAGTCGCAGCTGGTTTTGGAGCACTGTGATGTGCTCAGCCCCTCTCACTATTCACTAGTCAGGCTAGGGTCATCAGTCGCACTACAGGGGGCGGAGCCAGCATTGTGTGGAGAAAGCCCAGCCCTATTCAGGTCCCAGGTGCACTCCTCCCTCACATCAGCATGCTAATCTCAACGCTCACCACTGGGGCACACCCATCCTGACTCCTGGAGCCAGGCTCACTAGCCAGCTCCAGCCAATCACACGCCAGACACAAATTACACAAACATGCCAACTTCTAGAAGTGGCACTTCCCCACAAGACACAATCATGCCGCATACATCATTGCGCAGCATTTAATCACACGAGTCCGCACATACCAAATTCGCACCTGCACTCCCCACGCATCAGGAAATAACATGGACACATACATTCCTCATGCATTCCTATGGGAGGGCAGGCCAACCTCACTACACGCACTTAGAGTGCGCGCGCATTTTCCACTGGGACACAGTGAAAGTGCGCAGAAGCCAAAAATCACTAGCACTGGGTCACCACACAAAGCAAAAAGTTTAGGGGTGAACCTGCCAGAAGGGCCAAGTCCAACACAACCCCCTTCCAGCCAAAACGCAGGGTAGACCAATCACCACTGTGATGAGCTTCCCTGCTTGGGGCGATAGAACACGGACGCGGGCCCGCAACTGCAGGGACACCCTCCTGTTCTATGCCACGGTGAACCCATGGGATTCCTTCCAAAACCCCTGTCTGGAACAACTGGGCTACCCCACTGGTACTCCCAAGCTGTCCATGGCCAGGACCACTCCCTGGGCCACCCTGGTGCCACTGGTCCTTGCCTATTCACAGAGTGAGGGGTAGTAACCCCTGGTACATAGTAGCCTTTCTCCACTCTTCCTGTCTGTAGGACAAGGCTAGACTGCCACTGGTTCTCCAGCCTAGGGTCTACACCCTCAGACGGACCAGGAGTCTCAGGGGAGGCTCTCCTCCCCCTACCTCTCCGTCTAGGGTACCTCCTCCTCATGCGAGGGGTACCCTTAGAACGCCATTCTCCCAACCTATGGTTTATCCCTTCAGGTTGCACCAGGGTCAATGGCAGGCTCTCCCACCCTCTGCACCCCCTTCCAGAGTTCTGCACCCTCCAAACTGGAGTGGTACCCCTGGAAGATGAACCGGTCAGGACACTGGTTACAGACGTCCTACCCTTCAGGTCAGGCAGATCCTGAACCTGGCCTTCCAACCTCTGGTCTAAAACCTTTGGTGGAATAATTGCCTGGCACCCCAGGACTTCTGGGGATTTAC
Organism: Lissotriton vulgaris; assembly: GCF_964263255.1. NCBI lineage: Eukaryota > Metazoa > Chordata > Amphibia > Caudata > Salamandridae > Lissotriton > Lissotriton vulgaris. Next base: position 58,980,692 of record NC_141691.1, on the reverse strand, counting down.
ACACCATCCCCCTGAGGCTGACACATGACCCGTCTGTCTGGCGCAGATCTCCCATCCCCTGTCCACCTGACAGTGCGCCAAGATCCCCCAGAACAAAAGTGGTGTCACCCTGGTCACTACACGGGAACTTAGCCCAACTGGGTAGTCCCTGACCCACTGGTTCTTCTACTGGGGAACTCATCCCCCAAGCACTCCTCACTTCGGACTCCTGTGCCCCCAACTGGAGTAGCACTGCCAGACACTGGAACCACTGGAGCTCTATTTACAGACGCTCCAGGTTCTCTAGACATTAGGAGATCCTCCTCAAATGGACTAAAAGGACAGTCTAGGTCCCCAACCTGGTGTTCCCTAAAGAAACCACCCAGGTTCTGAGTCAGGGCTTCGGGCATCTGGGGACTCTCAGCCACCCACTCCCTCCAGCTCCACTGAGACAGGTAGTAAGCCTCTACACCCCCCTCGCTATACTGGGACCTAGCTGGGCTACACCGAGCCTCTTCCACCACGCTGGAAGATACCTGAACCACTACTTTTGGAATCACTCACTAATGATTCTAAAGAATCTCTGGCACTCTCCCAGCGCTCTGCTTCCTCTAGAAGCTTCCAAGGACAAAAGTATTCAAACTTCAACAGGTTCTGGCACAACCCTGGACAACATATACTGAGCAACTGCTCTTTGAGGAACATATTCACTATTCCGTCCACCTCCTGGTCCGGGCTAATCGCCAGCCAAACATCCAGTGCATCTGAACAGTCATCCGCAAAATCCCCCCAATCCTGGTGAGACAGTTTCCTACTACCCCTGAATTTCAACCTTACCTTCTCCTCTTGGGAAACAGGTACCATACTTTGGGAACTGGGACTGGGACTTCCTGCACTGGGGTCTATATTACTGCCATCACTGGACTCAACCCTCCCTGGGGAATCCAGAAAACTCAAACTGCGTGCAGGGGGATAGTCTACCCTCCAGAGCTAATTTCTCTCTGGTGAAGGCCCTCTCAGCCTCCTCTATCCTCTCCTGCACTAAGACCCTCTCAGTCTCTAGCTGTTGCTTCTTAACACCCAGCTGTGCCATCGCCTGGGCATGCTCTAACCTGAGCTTTTCTAAAGCCAGCTGATGCTCCCTTTCCTTCCTCCTATCTTTCCACTCCTCTGGGGACAGGGAAAGGGATGAGGCGCTGCCTCCGCTACTGGACCCAGCAATGGACTCCCTATCTATGGGGTCTTCACTATCTGCTGGCCTCCATGCACTGTCATCTTCTCCCTTCTCTTCAGGGCTCCCCACAGACCCACCACCCTCATGGCATGAGGCCCGGGCCCTTTCCTCACTGCGCTCAAGATCCCATAGATCATTTTGCCATAGGATCAGGCTGTTCCTAAGTTCGGACTGAGTGTCTGACTAATCCACCCCTATGTCTCTCTCTTCACAGAACCTTACCAACTCCCACATACTGTTTCTAAATAGATCACAGAAATCAAAAGCAGGCTCCATTTTGGCGGACGTTCTTGGGAAAAGTTTAACACTGGGAACCTAGGGGTCTGAGCTAAAACAGGAGTACAAAATTCACAAAGTATTCAGCAAGCTCCCTATCCCAGAGAACTCACACTCACTTGTCCAGTGCAACACACCATTCATCCACACACACCCTCCCCTTGGACTGGTATGGCAGTTTCTACCACCCCTGATTTCTCAACCTGACCACACGTGACACAGGTACCAAACTCTGGGAGCAGGGCAGGCAACAAATGTACTGGACACCATTACGCTGTCACCACTGGATCCCACCCCTCTGGTGAATCCAGAAAATTCAAACTGTACGTAAGGGATAGAAAACCACCCAGAGCTAGTGACACTTAACTCACAGTGCAGAAGAAACACATTTCCAAAGAAATAAAATTCAGAACGATTTAGAAACAATAATCCCCAAAATGTGATTTATCATCCCGGAGGCAATGTAGGTTAAGTGTTTGCGTGCACACCCAGCAACAACACCCAAGGCCCACCACAAAGGAAACTCCACACAAGGTTATATATAAAAATAGCCGTTGTATTGTACCAAACACATTAGATAAAAACACACACTTTACAATGTGCCAACAGACACGGGCAGAATTTACAGGGGATATATGTACAGGACAGGGCCACATGGACCACTGTCAGGAATATGCACTTTTAGAACTAGGATGCTTGTTAGAATTAGCACTTAGAACATAGAATATAAAATCACTGTAGCACAAAATAGAAAATGTAGCGCACAACCAGTAATCACTGGTAACAGGTAAGTACCACCTACGCAACCTTAACCACCTTAGGAGAATGTCACGCAGGGAACCAGGACCTCACTAACAACACCTGTACTAGGAAGTACAACCACCTAATTATCACAATACATTTAGGGGTATAGGCATAAGAACATTACACATGATGCATCACAACATTCAGAGGTATATGGAAAAACACATGATGCATAAACATACATTCAGCGGTGTAGGGAAAAGCACATGACGCATAACAACACATTCAGAGGTGCAGCAAAGAACAATTGCGCAGAAATCACATAAGCCACAACCTGTGACTGTCCCCTGGCCAACTGGCCTCTCTGGGGCTGAAACGCCCTGTGTCCCAATGTCAGGGGGGCTTAAACGGAGGAGCTGCCCACTAAGTGCTGGGCAGCTGTGGAGATAATGGGACCAACACGGTGGAGCCTCGTGGGCTCTGGCCACCAAAACACTTGTGGCCCCGTGAGCCTCACTGGGCTCCAGAACAACTGTGGGGCAAGGTGGGAGCCTCGGTGCTCCGGAGAAAGAATGCCCAGTGTGGGTGGAGCGGCCCGCTGTCTGCCGGGGCCCCTCTACCACTCAACAATGACCCCAAATCGTCGGAGTCCCTCTCGGGGGACTCAAAATCAAATAAATGTCCCCAAGAGCCTCGCAGGCTCTAAACAAACAAAATGTGCCCTGAGCCTCTCATGGGCTCTTAAGAAATGCTGGTGCTTTCGGTGGAGTCCCCCCTCTGGGGACTAAAAAAAAACAACTGCCCAACTCCATGAGAGTCCCTCGCGGGGGCTCTGAAAAAATGCCCCAGCACGAAGATAGCACACGGGAGGCGGGCACCGGCAATGTGCCCCGACGCCCCCTCTACCGCAACGAACACCGGGCCCTACTCACCGGCTCTGAAGGACTCCTCGTCCGGTCTCCTTCTCACCTGGTCCCGCTTCTGGGGGCGGCCAGGTTCTCTCACAGGCGACGGGCGGGGCTCTCTCACTCGCGAGAGCCTCGCGGGGACCAAACAGCTTCTGTAGGCTTCTTCTGTGGGCAGCGCGAGGCTCCTCTTCCACAACGGAGCCCCGCCTGCACCTTCAGCCGCCTCTCCTTTCCTCGCGCTGCGGCTGCAAGGGCGGGACTTCCAGCCTCCTCTTCCGGGGCAGGCTGGGGCACTTCCGGGTCGCTCTGGCAGTGCCCCGGCAACGTCCTACACACTCCTGGGCTGCGGCGGTGACACGGGGAGACACACGAGGGGTAGGCTCCCTCTTTAAATATAAAGCGGGCGGGGCACCTGCTAGATAACCTACATATGGCCACAAATAAGAAAGGTGGGCACCTGCTTCGACAAACAAAGGCAGGGGGATCCCCACGCTAGGGAAACCCTTGTGAGAGGCGACAGCAGCTCCGGGCTGCAGACAAAAGTAGGAGTGCTCCCAGCACTCAGGAAACCGCACTCCCCTGCCGCCTCCAAAGGCAGAGTCTTAGCCAAAGTCCAGCAAAGTTCAGGACAGGAAGGCGGGGGGGCAAGGACTGGGCCCAGGGGCCAGCTCACTGGGCCCTCCAGGCAGGAAGGCAGTCCTAGTGGCGGTCCTCCTGGCGGCCATCAGCAGCTGGCCCCCCTCCAGTCAGGAACAGAGAACCACCCTTCTGGGGACACAGCCCATTTTTATACAGGTAAATCCTTTGTCTGTGTGCAGGGTGGGGGAAAAAACCAGTCGCAGCTGGTTTTAGAGTACTGTGATGTGCTCAGCCCCTCTCACTATTCACTAGTCAGGCTAGGGTCATCAGTCGCACCACAGGGGGCGGAGCCAGCATTGTGTGGGGAAAGCCCAGCCCTATTCAGGTCCCTGGTGCACTCCTCCCTCACATCAGCATGCTAATCTCAACACTCACCACCGGGGCAGACCCATCCTGATTCCTGGAGCGAGGCTCACCAGCCAGCTCCAGCCAATCACACGCCTGACACAAATTACACAAACATGCCAACTTCTAGAAGTGACACTTCCCCACTAGACACAATCACGCCGCATACATCATTGCGCAGCATTTAATCACACGAGTCTGCACATACCAAACTTGCACCTGCACTCCCCACGCATCAGAAAATAACATGGACACATACATTCCCCATGCATTCCTATGGGAGGGCAGGCCAAACTTACTACACACACTCAGAGTGCGCACGCACTTTCCACTGGGACACAGTGAAAGTGCGCAGAAGCCAAAAATCACTAGCACTAAGTCACCACAGAAAGCAAAAAGTTTAGGGGTGAACCTGTCAGAAGGGCCAAGTCCAACACACATGTTTTACACGCTCACGATGGTACATTCTACTCTCTCTAAATGGCACATGAGTTACACACTCACAATGGTACATTCTACTCCCTCTCAGTGGCACCTGTTTTACACACTCACGACGGTACATTCTTCTCACTCTCAGTGGCACATGTTTTACACACTCACAATGGTACATTCTACTCTCTCTCAGTGGCACGTGTTTTACACACTCACAATGGTACATTCTACTCTCTCTCAGTGGCACCTGTTTTACACACTCACAATGGTACATTCTACTCTCTCGGTGGAACGGGTTTTACACACTCACTATGGTACATTTTACTCTCAGTGGCACATGTTTTACACACTCACAATGGTACATTCTACTCTCTCTCTCTCTCAGTGGCACGTGTTTTACACACTCATAATGGTACATTCTACTCTCTCTAAATGGCAAATTTTTTACACACTCACAATGGTACATTCTACTCTCTCTCAGTGGCACGTGCTTTACACACTCACAATGGTACATTCTACTCTCTCTCAGTGGCACGTGTTTTACACACTCACAATGGTACATTCTACTCTCTCAGTGGCACATGTTTTACCCACTCACAATGGTACATTTTACTCTTTCACAGTGGCACATGTTTTAAACACTCACAATGATACATTCTACTCTCTCTAAACAGCACATGTTTTACACACTCACAATGGTATATTTTACTCTTTCAAAGTGGCACATATTTTACACACTCACAATGGTACATTCTACTCTCTCTCTAAGTGGCACGTGCTTTACACACTCACAATGGTACATTCTACTCTCTCTCAGTGGCACGTGTTTTACACACTCACAATGGTACATTCTACTCTCTCAGTGGCACATGTTTTACCCACCCACAATGGTACATTTTACTCTTTAAAAACAGAAACGGGGGTTGGAGGGTCTAAGGGAATTTAAAGACCGGCCCAGTTAATTTCCCCTATTACAAATCAAAATACAAGAAACCTGGGGGTCTATCATCAAGACAAAGGTGTGTCTAAAGCCATACATAGTATTAAACAACAGAATAGCTGTGCGGTAATTAAATGGTCTAGTTATATAGAGTATAGTAAACCAACGCATGGAACCACCAGCAACTTTAGGTGAAATCCAATATCCAGAGATGGATTACCATCAAAATCTTGTTGGTGATATAGTTTTCTCATGTGGTCATCCACAGGGCTAGTCTGGTGTGTCTCTAGATCAATTTAGACTACAACCAAGACAGCCTGTCAGGACTGGGGTCACGCCCGCAGTCACTAGCCGACCATGCGTGGGATCACCAATTGGAAAAAGGTGCAGTGCAAAGGGTGAAGGTGTAAAGAGAAAGTGACATTAAAAAAGAATAGAGGACTCACAGTAAACTTTAATAAGTGAAGAACCTCTTTCAATTTAAAAATCAGAACAGCGCAAAAACAGCAGTATAAACAAATGACTGCATTAGGTCCGACATGTTTCTACCAGTAGGGGATATACTCCCTTGGCTTTTCTCAGGGCCTCTGTTCTTAAAAACTTTTGCTACTGCGAGTGTTCAAACCAAATCAAACCAATACGCGCCCAGTACAGCTAGCATGCGTCTGTTAGGACTGACCCGGCGCTCTAAGGCGCAAACGGTACAGCTCCGCTTTATGGATCTGGCCCTGCTCGTGGCTAAACGCTCCATCACCATGCGGTGGAAATCAGACAACCCTCCACCGCTTCATGGCTGGCACGGGGAAGGAGTGAGGGGGGAAGTCGCAGAAAGCGCGGCGAGTGGGCGTGAGGAAGCCCGCGGACTGCGCAAAAAAGTCATTTCTATTGAATGGGAAACCATATTAGAAGCCTTCAAGATACTTGTCCCTATGGCGCAGGATTAATAGAGCCCCCCATAACTCAGTCACCTCTTTCACCCCTTTCCCCTCCCCACCCTCATCCCCGTGCTCACAACGTAGTTCTGCATACAGATTTACATTCACCAAAAGGGGGTAAAATAATAAACACCCGGTGTACACATTCACACTGAGTAAAAGATAATCGGAGTGACTGTAGAAGCACAGTACCAAAATGGTGGAAAGGCAGGGTGGGGCAGCTGAGTTAGGGGAAGGGAGGGAGGGAGGGGTGGGAAGAGTTTCAAATCATAAAGACAACTCTTATATTTCCGGGTTTCTCAGTACAAAGGTAACACTGTCAGGTAACCCCTTGTTACTATAAATGTACAATCTCACCTCTCAGCGCTGCCTAGCGCGACTGTAAGTTGTTGTATGAAATGTACGATGCTACCCCGAGGCCTCCCAGGGATGCATTTCAATTCGACTGTACGGAAAGGTCTGATGAAAAAAAGATGTCTGCTTGATTATTCATGATGCTAACTGTTTAAAATTAAATAAAGTGTGTTTAAAAAAATGTTTTACACACTCACTATGGCACAACTTTTATAACCTGACGATGGCACATATTTACACACTCACAATGGCGCATGTTTTTTGCACACTCAATATGGCACGTTTTACACGCTCACAATGGCACATGTTCTACGCGTTCACGATGACCTCGTGACAGCATTTGTTTAAAACACCTTCACAAGGGAGTAGGTATCATGACTTCCAGCCCTCACCAGTCACTTCAAGCAGTGGTGTCCAACGTGCGTCCAGGAGCACTGGGCTTGTTCCAGATTTTCATTGTAATAATACTGTGCAAACGAGTTCCTCTACGATTCATTGTTTGTGAATGTACCTGGTGTGTTTATTCTGGAAATAGGGCTACCATCAGGTTCTGATTGAGACTGTAAATAGTGTCACCCAAGGTTCCCAGTACCTGCTGCTCACCCTCAGGTCCCAGAACCTGCTGCTCACCCTCGGGTCCCAGAACCTGCCACTCACCCTCGGGTCCCAGAACCTGCTGCTCACCCTCGGGTCCCAAAACCTGCTGCTCACGCTCGGGTCCCAGAACCCGCTACTCACCCTCTGATCCCAGAAGCTGCTGCTCACCCTCTGGTCCCAGAACCTGCTGCTCACCCTTGGGTCCCAGAACCTGCTGCTCACCCTCGGGTCCCAGAACCTGCTGCTCATCCTCGGGTCCCTGAACCTGCTGCTCACCCTCAGGTCCCAGAACCTTCCTCTCACCCACGGGTCCCAGAACCTGCTGCTCACCCTCGGGTCCCAGAACCTGCTGCTCACCCTCGGGTCCCAGAAACCGCTGCTCACCCTCGGGTCCCAGAACCCGCTGCTCCAGAAACCGCTGCTCACCCTCGGGTCCCAGAACCCGCTGCTCAGCCTCGGGTCCTAGAACCTGCTGCTCACCCTCAGGTCCCAGAACCTGCTGCTCACCCTCGGGTCCCAGAACCCGCTGCTCACCCTCTGACCCCAGAACCTGCTGCTCACCCTCGTGTCCTAGAACCTGCTGCTCACCCTTGGTTCCTAGAACCTGCTGCTCACCCTTGGGTCCCAGAACCTGCTGCTCACCCTCGGGTCCCAGAACCCGCTGCTCACCCTCGGGTCCCAGAACCCGCTGCTCACCCTCGGGTCCCAGAACCCGCTGCTCACCCTCTGATCCCAGAACCTGCTGCTCACCCTCTGGTCCCAGAACCTGCCGCTCACCCTGGAGTCCCAGAACCTGCTGCTCACCCTCGGTCCCAGAACCTGCTGCTCACCCTCGGGTCCAAGAACCTGCTGCTCACCCTCGGGTCCCAGGACCTGCTGCTCACCCTCAGGTCCCAGAACCTGCTGCTCACCCTCGGGTCACAGAACCTGCCGCTCACCCTCGGGTCCCAGAACCTGCTGCTCACCCTCGGATCACAGAACCTGCCGCTCACCCTCGGGTCCCAGAACCTGCTGCTCACCCTCGGGTCCAGAACCTGCTGCTCACCCTTGGGTCCGAGAAACTGCTGGTCACCCCCGGGTCCCAGAACCTGCTGCTCACCCTCGGGTCCAAGAACCTGCTGCTCACCCTTGGGTCCCAGGACCTGCTGCTCACCCTCAGGTCCCAGAACCTGCTGCTCACCCTCGGGTCACAGAACCTGCCGCTCACCCTCGGGTCCCAGAACCTGCTGCTCACCCTTGGGTCCCAGAACCTGCTGCTCACCCTCGGGTCCCAGAACCTGCTGCTCACCCTCGGGTCCCAGAACCTGCTGCTCACCCTTGGGTCCCAGAAACTGCTGCTCACCCTCGGGTCCCAGAACCTGCTGCTCACCCTCTGATCCCAGAACCTGCTGTCCACCCTAGGGTCCTAGAACCTGCTGCTCACCCTCGGGTCCTCCTGCTGCTCACCCTTGGGTCCCAGAACCTGCCGCTCACCCTCGGGTCCCAGAACCTGCTGCTCACCCTCGGGTCCCAGAACCTGCAGCTCACCCTCGGGTCCCAGAACCTGCTGCTCACCCTTTGATCTCAGAACCTGCTGCTCACCCTCGGGTCCCAGAACCTGCCGCTCACCCTCGGGTCCCAGAACCTGATGCTCACTCTTGGGTCCCAGAACCCATTGCTCCCCCTCGGGTCCCAGAAGCCGCTGTTCACCCTCAGGTCTCTGAACTTGCTGCTCACCCTTGGGTCTCAGAACCTGCTGCTCTCCTTCAGATCCCAGGATCCTGCTTCTCATCCTAAACCCATAACCCGCTGCTCACCCTCAGGTCCCAGAACCTGCTGCTCACCCTCAGGTCACCGAACCTGTTGCTCTCCCTCAGGTCCCAGAACCTGCTGTTCACCCTCAGGTCCTAGATTCTGCTGCTCACCCTCGGGTCCCAGAACCTGCTGCTTGCCATCTGGCCTCAGAACTTGCTTCCCACCCTCGGGTTCCAGAACCTGATGCTCACCCTCAGGTCCTAGAACCTGCTGCTCACCCTCTGGTCCCAGAACTACTCCCTGCCCTCGGGTCCCAGAACCTGCTGCTCACCCTCGGGTCCCAGAACATGCTGCTCACCCTCGGGCGCCAGAACCTGCTGTTCACCCTCAGTTCCATGCATCTGCCGCTCACCCTCATGTCCCAGAACATGCTGCTCATCCCCGGGTCCCAAAACCTGCTGCTCACCCTCGAGTCCCAGAACCTGCCGCTCATCCTTGAGTCCCACAACCTGCTGCTCACCCTCTGGTCCGAGAACCTGCTGCTCACCCTCTGGTCCGAGAACCTGCTGCTCACCCTCGGGTCCCAGAACCTGCTGCTCACCCTCAGGTCCCACAACCTGCTGCTCACCCTCGGGTCCCACAACCTGCTGCTCACCCTCGGGTCCCATAACCTGCTGCTCACCCTCGGGTCTCAGAACCTGCTGCTCACCCTCGGGTCCCAGAACCTGCTGCTCACCCTCAGGTCCCAGAACATGCTGCTCAACCTCAGGTCCCAGAACCTGCTGCTCACCCTCGGTCCCAGAACCTGATGCTCACCCTCAGGTCCCAGAGCCTGCTGCTCACCCTCAGGTCCCTGAACCTGCTGCTCACCCTCGGGTCCCAGAACCTGCTGCTCACCCTCGGGTCCCAGAACCTGCTGCTCACCCTCGGGTCCCAGAACCTGCTGCTCGTCCTCAGGTCCCAGAACGTGCTACTCACCCTCGGGGCCCAGAACCTGCCGCTCACCCTTGGGTCTCACAACCTGCTACTCACCCTCAGGTCCGAGAACCTGCTGCTCAGCCTCGGGTCCCAGAACCTGCTGCTCTCCCTCAGGTCCCAGAACCTGCTGCTCCCTCAGGTCCCATAACCTGCTGCTCACCCTCAGGTCCCTGAACCTGCTGCTCACCCTCGGGTCCCAGAACCTGCTGCTCACCCTCGAGTCCCAGTACCTGCTGCTCACCCTCAGGTCCCAGTACCTGCTGCTCACCCTCGGGTCCCAGAACCTGCCGCTCACCCTCAGGTCCCAGAACCTGCTGCTCACCCTCGGGTCCCAGAACCCGCTGTTTACCCTCGGGTCCCAGAACCTGCTGCTCGCCCTCAAGTTCCAGAAACTGCTGCTCACCCTCAGGTCCCAGAACCTGCTGCTCACCCTCGGGTCCCAGAACCCGCTGTTTACCCTCGGGTCCCAGAACCTGCTGCTCGCCCTCAGGTTCCAGAAACTGCTGCTCAGCCTTGGGTCCTAGAACCTGCTGCTCACCCTCGGGTCCCAGAACGTGCTACTAACCCTCTGGTCTCAGAATGTGCTACTCACCCTCAAGTCCCTTGCAGCACTCACCCTCATATCCCAGAGTGGCCTGGCTGCCATCAAGCCCTGAAGCTCCTGTTCAACCGCAGGGGTCCTCACTTCCATGTGACCTGCAAGTCCCCATAGGATCATGTTCTCAAAAGGGAGTACTGAACAGGGAAGATAGGGGTGCCAGCCACTCAATCAGTTCAACACAAAGAACCCCTATTTCCTGCACCCTGCACACATTCCTACTAGATACAACCCTGCTGTCAACTGCAGCTTAGGTAAAATTATTGATCAATAGACATTTGCTTCAGTTGGGGGGCAGTGCATCAGTTGGTACCTAAAATACCTATTTACCCTCAGGACCCTTACGCTCATTGTCATTCTTGGGGCTCTTGAGAGCAGTGCTTAATTTTAGCCGGTGGTGTCCGTTGCTCGGCACCAGCACTTAACTGTCAACATTGGTACTTGTGACAGCCTGCCACAAGGAGGCGATGTCTGGTTAATATAGAGGTGACCTCAACAACAGTTAATTATTCATTCTTTATTTGGATCCAGGCACTTGGCATAATCACTTCTCAACTCTATACTCAGAACCTGTTGACCCGGTAGCAATTGACAATATCGTTGAGGGAAAAAGCATTGAGGTATGGACAAAACAGCATCCCTTACTTTTCCTTAAAAGATACAGAGGGAGCAAAAGGAAAAGCCCAAGGCCCAGATAAGATCCCAGGTGATTCGTTGAGGCATGATATGAAGGTTTGGGCACCTTATGTAAATCTACGTTTTAACAATGTTGCTGCAGGTGCACTAATACCCGAAACATGGAAGGGGCCAAAATAATCCCCATTTATAAGAAGGAGAATCGCCAAGACCCCGCCAACTACAGGCCAATAAGCTTAATAGATACCTTACAGAAGATCTATGCCAAACAGATACTATTCAAGCTGGCTACAAGAAAATGATATCATGTCTCAATATCAAGAGGGGTTTAGAACGAGAACAAGCACAATAGACCAGGTCTTCAGAATGCTATTTGTAATATGGAGGTATACCAAACTTAAGGGAGGCCTCATGTACATAGCCTTCATAGATTTGAAGGCCGCCATTATCCCTAGGGCCTCACTGTGGAAATCATTAAAAATCCAGGGAGTGCCCGACAACCTTTTATCCCAAATAGTACGACTTTTTACAGACAATCATGCAAAAGTTAGATGGGGACCTAGTGGCGAACTCACCGATGCCATTCCAATAAAAAGAGGAGTAAGACGAGCCCTTTGTAGGCGGAGGAGCTGGGTACTGCACTGGGGGACCTTAACACCGATAAAGCCCCAGGACCTAATGGGTTCCCGTGCGAATTCTTCAAACGATATCATCTCCAGCTCGGTTCGTATTATAAGGTGGCCCTGGAGGCGGCGAGGGAAGATGGCCTACTGCCAGCAGACTGGAGGCACGCGGAGATAGTAGTGTTCTGCAAGCCTGGGCGACCCCCTGACCGCCATGAGTCATATCGACCGATTTCCCTTTTAAATACTGAGGCCACAATATTGGCCAAAGCGCTTGCGAACCGGCTCCTCCCATATATCACGGATCTGATCCACCAGGATCAGGCGGGATTCATGCCTCACAGAGCGACGAGACACAATATCAGACGGGCCCATGTGGCAATAGAGGCGATGAGTAAGACCGGGGATCAGGCGACGCTGCTGCTAGCCGATATTGATAAAGCTTTCGACTCCTTGAGCTGGACATACTTGTTCGCTCACCTGACACGGCTTAACCTGGGACCACGCTTTATATCATACATACGTTTGCTATACACCAATCTGACAGACTCTGTGAGGGTGGCTGGAGCGACCTCAGAGGCCTTCCCAATAAGACGAGGCACACGACAGGGATGCCCGCTCTCGCCATACCTATTTGCTCTCGCTATAGAGCCATTGGTGGCGTGGGTCCGGGTAGACGCGCAGCTGAAGGGCTTCGAATGGGAGGAGGGACCGTCTGACAGAATCGCGCTATACGCGGACCACGTCCTGTTCTTCCTTACCAACGTGAATAGATGCGGGCCTAGGGTTCTGGAGGTGATGAAAATATTTTGAGAGGTCTCGGGATTATACCTCAACCCCCGGAAATCCACCCTTTGGCTATTAGATAACCGCATGGAAATTGGGCCGTGGGCATCGCCGCTACAGATCGCTATAGGAGGTCTTCAGTACCTGGGGGTGTTCCTGACGGTCTCACCAACAATAATGTCGCCCCTGTATGGGATAGGGTACAGCAGGACATGAAGAGCTGGTCTCGTATGCCCCTTAACATCTACAGCAGGTCGGCCATCTTTAAGATGGTTGCCCTCCCGCGCCTTCTATATCAACTACAGAACCATCCATATTCCATTCCGCAGCAATGGTTCCGACAGGTTAATTCGGCACTGGGCCGATTCCTGTGGGCCGGAGGAGCGGCACGGGTGGCCTTGCGTACCTATTTCTTGTCCACGTATTGTGGGGGCTTGGCGACAGCAGATATGCTGTCATACTATCAGACTTCCCACCTTGTCGTTTTGAATGAATGGTGGTACGCCGATAGTGGGGACCCCGCATACGCCCTAGAGAGGTATCTGATGGACCCAGATACCCTACACACTATTCTGTACTCGGCAAGGCTGAGAAGGAGGCTGCCGAGTGCAACCCAAGTGGTCTTTCAGATATGGCGGCAGGCACTGCGTCGTATGGGATGGTGGGGGAAGCTGACGGAAGAGACCCCACTATGGCACAATGGGCGACTACCGGCATCAGCACAACTGCGGGGCTTTCAGGGATGGGACCGGATAGGGATATCCACGTTGGGGCATGTCTTGAGGGGCACAACACTGAAATCATTTCAGGAACTTAGCGAGGAGTATTGTATGCCCCGAACACAGTTCTTCAGATACTTACAATTTAGGCATGCCATCACACCCGCACTGGAGGGATTGGACACCCTACCCGAATTCAGCCCAATAGAGGCGAAGCTGTTTATGGGGGACCTGGGAGAGAAGAAAATCTCTAGAATCTATCAGACCTTAGTTACACACTGCTCTTCTGGAAGGGTATTCTCAGATGTGAGACCCTTGCTCATTGCACCATCAGGATTCAAGCAAACCGGGCCGAAGACGGCTGTAATGCCAGAAACCGGTCCCCGGGAGCTTGTTTCCTTCCCAGTGTAAGAATTGGCTTTTGTAGTTTGGTTTGCCCTGTTCCCATCATGCACTGGGACAGGAACAGACTAATTTGCATACAGCCAGGTTCTGAAACTGGGATGGTGCAGTGAGCTAAAAAACGGTGTTGGATCTAGCCCTGATCTCTTGACTGGGTGAGAGCTTTCTGCTTAATTCAGAGACTCTGTCCCTCACCACCCCTTGTTGTAAATATTTTTGTCCACCCTAAGCGTGGAAGGGTATTCTCAGATGTGAGACCCTTGCTCATTGCACCATCAGGATTCAAGCAAACCGGGCCGAAGACGGCTGTAATGCCAGAAACCGGTCCCCGGGAGCTTGTTTCCTTCCCAGTGTAAGAATTGGCTTTTGTAGTTTGGTTTGCCCTGTTCCCATCATGCACTGGGACAGGAACAGACTAATTTTCATACAGCCAGGTTCTGAAACTGGGATGGTGCAGTGAGCTAAAAAACGGTGTTGGATCTAGCCCTGATCTCTTGACTGGGTGAGAGCTTTCTGCTTAATTCAGAGACTCTGTCCCTCACCACCCCTTGTTGTAAATATTTTTGTCCACCCTAAGCGTGGAAGGGTATTCTCAGATGTGAGACCCTTGCTCATTGCACCATCAGGATTCAAGCAAACCGGGCCGAAGACGGCTGTAATGCCAGAAACCGGTCCCCGGGAGCTTGTTTCCTTCCCAGTGTAAGAATTGGCTTTTGTAGTTTGGTTTGCCCTGTTCCCATCATGCACTGGGACAGGAACAGACTAATTTGCATACAGCCAGGTTCTGAAACTGGGATGGTGCAGTGAGCTAAAAAACGGTGTTGGATCTAGCCCTGATCTCTTGACTGGGTGAGAGCTTTCTGCTTAATTCAGAGACTCTGTCTCTCACCACCCCTTGTTGTAAATATTTTTGTTCACCCTAAGCGTGGAAGGGTATTCTCAGATGTGAGACCCTTGCTCATTGCACCATCAGGATTCAAGCAAACCGGGCCGAAGACGGTTGTAATGCCAGAAACCGGTCCCCGGGAGCTTGTTTCCTTCCCAGTGTAAGAATTGGCTTTTGTAGTTTGGTTTGCCCTGTTCCCATCATGCACTGGGACAGGAACAGACTAATTTGCATACAGCCAGATTCTGAAACTGGGATGGTGCAGTGAGCTAAAAAACGGTGTTGGATCTAGCCCTGATCTCTTGACTGGGTGAGAGCTTTCTGCTTAATTCAGAGACTCTGTCCCTCACCACCCCTTGTTGTAAATACACGTATTGTGGGGGCTTGGCACAGCAGATATGCTGTCATACTATCAGACTTCCCACCTTGTCGTTTTGAATGAATGGTGGTACGCCGATAGTGGGGACCCCTGCATACGCCCTAGAGAGGTATCTGATGGACCCAGATACCCTACACACTATTCTGTACTCGGCAAGGCTGAGAAGGAGGCTGCCGAGTGCAACCCAAGTGGTCTTTCAGATATGGCGGCAGGCACTGCGTCGTATGGGATGGTGGGGGAAGCTGACGGAAGAGACCCCGCTATGGCACAATGGGCGACTACCGGCATCAGCACAACTGCGGGGCTTTCAGGGATGGGACCGGATAGGGATATCCACGTTGGGGCATGTCTTGAGGGGCACAACACTGAAATCATTTCAGGAACTTAGCGAGGAGTATTGTATGCCCCGAACACAGTTCTTCAGATACTTACAATTTAGGCATGCCATCACACCCGCACTGGAGGGATTGGACACCCTGCCCGAATTCAGCCCAATAGAGGCAAAGCTGTTTATGGGGGACCTGGGGGAGAAGAAAATCTCTAGAATCTATCAGACCTTAGTTACACACTGCTCTTCTGATTTACAGGCACTGCGTGGTCGTTGGGTGAGAGATGTGGGGGAATTAGAGGAGGAAGACTGGAGAGAAGCCCTTGAATCCCCCAGGGGAGCTGCTATTGCCATGCGCCTGCGCTTTATACAATTTAAATATCTCCATCGCGCTTATTATACTAGGGAGAGACTGTGGAGGGCAGGTCTGATTGAGCCCCCGACGTGTCTGAGGTGTAATCACGAATTAGGAGATTTCTTACACACAGTGTGGGATTGTGCTGGTCTGGCAAGGTTTTGGACGGGTGTGTGGAACTGTTTGTCGGAAGTGATGGGCTGGGACCTCCCCCGTACCCCTAAGCTGGGCCTACTTCATGTCCTTGAGGGGGTTGGGGGTAACATCTATAAGAGACACCTACTGCTGCTGGGACTCTCAGTGGCGAAAAGGGATGTAGCCCAGGCGTGGAAGGATCGCAGTGCTCCCAAAGTGGTTGTGTGGAAAAAGGGCCTGGACTTCTGTATGGGTCTTCAGAGGCCGATATTCGAGGCCAGAGGTTGCCCCACAAAACATTTAAAAATCTGGAAAAGATGGGCGGACTACAGAGGTCTGTGGCTGGAACTTCCGGCACCGGCAAGAGATGTTGAAGGGGCGGAGGCAATGGGCACGTGAGGGGGATGTTTTAAATTCTACTGACATGTTTATACTCTAGCTGCAGAACGAGAGAGACGCCGTGCAGGGGATGGGTAGGGGAGGGGGTGGGTCAGGATAGGGGGGCACGGGGGTGGGAGTTGGGGGTTTCCTTTCCTTGTTTATATGCTACTGTAAAATGAATTGCTGATCATGATCTACTGTATTTGCCACAGTTCTTCCGGGGTGCAGAGAGCTGTATCTTCTATGCGATTTGTCAATAAAAAGATTTGTTAAAAAAAAAAGAGGAGTAAGACAGGGATGTGTACTGGCACCCACCCTCTTTTCACTATATGTCAATGATGTTGTGCAATACCTTCAAAGGTGTAAGCACAACTCACCAAAGCTAGAGTGGGGGTACAGCTCGGCCTTACTCTTTGCAGACGATACTTTCTTATTATCTCATACACTTAAGGGTCTGCAAAATCTTTTAGACTGCTTCAGTGAATTTTGTACGGAAAAAGGTTAAAAATAAACACAAATAAAACTAAATATATGGCCCTAAATCCCCACAAATCTTTCAAGAAAAGCATAATTGTTGGAAAGCAAAAATTGGAATATGTGCCCAGCTTCAACTATCTGGGTATCACTCTAGATACTAAATTGACATGGAAGCCGCATATACTCAAATGCAAGACTCCATGGCAATTGTGAAAAAAAACACCAAAAAAGTACATCTAAAGCAGTGTCACATGCCCTAGATGTTTATAAGCGTAGGGTGCAAACAGCAACCCTTTATGGTGCAGATCTCTGGGGTGCCAAAAATCAGAACAAGCTCACTGTGGAGGAGAATGCATTTATAAGGATGTTATTGCAACTCCTGTGATCCCCATAATCCAAGACCTAAAACTTAAGTGAATCGAGCATCAAGCTATAATAAGACCTCTGTTACTTTGGGTTCGTCTGTGGACTATCCAAGATCTCAAACACTATAAAGAAGGGTTAAGGGAGATATTGGGTCTCGATCATAACGTCACACTTCCATGGCACCAACATGTGCACAGCTGGTTTGATAAATTAGGTCTAAGTAGTTATTGGGACGACCCTCAATCATTAACTTATCACTCAAAAAGAATCTTGAAAAAGATTTACTGGTAGTATACTCAGGACAGCGCACATCACATTTCAAAAGTGGGAAGGTTGACCTTGCAATTTATCCACCTTAAAGCCAGTCCCAGGTTTACATGGACGAAATACAACCCCAAATAGAGTCCCTATACTTGAAGTTTCGCTTCGATGGCTTGCAGACCAAATCTAATACATCGAAGTGGTTGTGTAACAACACTGATGGTGAGGAGGCCATCTGCATTTTATGCTCACTAAATGCTGTAGACAACGACCTCCACATACTATTCTTCTGCCCAGCATACACTGTTCCCGGAAAAAGTCGATTAAACCGATTTGTATTAAGATAGGTCTTAGGTTGCACGTAGGAGCATTGCGTATTTTAAAAACAGATACATCTCAGAAAATAGTTTTTTACCTTAGCAGATACCTATTTGCTGTTAATTTAATACGCAAAAGAAATGGACTGAAAGTTCAAAAGAGTAACAACTTTTTGACTGCAGATCTTAACATTGGATCCTTAGTTTAGAAACCCTGTATACGCATCCTATTTATGTATTTATTTATTTATTAATAACATTTATAGAGCGCAAACAAATGCCCTTGGGCGTCTCGGCGCTAGCATATCTGCATGTACTTACTCCAAATTGGAAGAGGGATCTATGTTTACTGATTAAACAGCCAGGTCTTTCACAGCTTGCGAAATGACCAGAGTGATGGGCTTGTTTTTATTGACAGGGGCAAGGTATTCCATAGTTTCGGGGCTGATACCAGGAACCTTCTATCCACCCAGGAAACCGTTTTGGTACGGGGAACCATTAGGTCATTTAAAGTAGAAGAACATAAAGATCTGGGTGGACAGTAAGGAATAAGGTTTTGTGTAAGAAAAGCAGGTCCTTGGAGTGGAGTGGTGTGGCTCACTGGTTAGAGCAGGCAGACCCGGAAGCAGAGGACGGCCTGGGACCAGGGTTCAATTCCCGACGCGGCAGGGTCGTGGACCAGGATCAGCGGACTCGATAATTCTCATCTCGGTGCCTACTCTAACCAGGGATCACACTTGGCAACTCTGGGCATTAGCTTGCCTCATCTCCACAACGGCCCCCCACATACGCCGGGGATGCCTAGTTTCACCTTGGAGATACACAGTAGGGACCATCTCACAGGGAAAGCCAGGACGGGTTCCCCAGCGGTCTACTGCGCAGAGATACTCCTTCGGGAGTCGATTCTAGCGCATTATAATCTCACACTTAATTAATTGTTTGTGCAGAGCCTTATACACAATACAGAGGGTCTTGAACTTGATCCTATTTCTGATGGGAAGCCAGTGTAGGTGTCTAATGGTTTATGTAGCAGAATTATATTTAGGAATTCTGCCCAAGAGTCTAGCTGCTGAGTTCTGAATAACTTGCATTTTATTAATGACCCTTGCTTGGGCATTTGTGAACAGGGCGTTACAGTAGTCCAGGGTGGACAACACTAGAGAAGTCACCAAAGTTTTGCCGGCCGTATCAGGGAGAATGGGGAGGATTTTCTTTATAAGGCGCAGTATTTGAGATCCACAAGCCATCGATACATTTGCACTTTATCACCTTGTGAATGATCATGCACTTTATTCTTTTAAAAAAAAATGGGTACTTGGTTCATACTGCCTGGAAGGAATACTCCCCAGAAAGCAGAGAAGGGGACCAATGCATTTGCGCTTTAATAATTCTATGACTGTTTTCAAATTTTACTATTCCATTAATCGAGTGTGTCCTATAGTGCCACTTTAAAATGATATTTTTTTTTTTATTCAAAACTGTTTTTAATAAAAATCCAACACAGATACTAGGCAATAACACTGTAACCAACATGTGTGGGTTTGGACGATTACACTGTATTATACATCGATTTGGCCTGTGTCGGATATACATGTATTGTATGTAGCTGTATCTTTTATGTTTTTTTAAATCGAATAAAGATTGACTGACTGACTGACAAGTCAATATACATAAAAAACGGCTTTTCCAAGTCATTTTATACGTTTGGGGCCTGAATGAGTCCGAATTGTCAGACTTGTCGGAGTGGGATGGTTTGTAGTTGTGTTGTTACTGTCATTGGCAGCTCAGGCAGGGGCAATAGGTGGTGCAAAGTGCAGCGACCTCCTGACGAGAGCCCTGGCACATATCTTTTTTACAAATTAAGCCCTGCTTGAGAGTCCTGCTCCCCATCCCTGCTGCTCCCTGGTAGGCCTATTCTCCCACCGGCTTCAGCTTTGTAGGTCTCGCTTCCTCTGACCCGGAAGATCTTTCTTCCCCTCAGTCACTGGGATGGTGTTTACTTCGGGTTTCCGTGAGGTTTCTGCTCACCCCAAGCTCCTCGGGCATTCGGCTCCCCTTAAGGCCCCCCCCCCCTACCCCGAGGCTCCCCGTTAATGTTGTTTTGTGAGAACAATCACAAGATATATTGATTTTTAAACCGCACCAGGGGAGATGTTATGGATGGGGGAGGCGCCAGTACACATGGCTGACCTGTGACCCACCTCCTGCCTCCCCCAAAGAATGTTTTAGAGGAATATTCCTGTCAGTAAGACTTTGCTGTTCAGTTTCACTTTAGTTCATTACATAGCTGGACATATACTTTATTTTAGCTGCCCACATAAGGAAGTTAAAATATATCTTCATACAGAAAAAGTATTCACATTTACAAAAAAAAGAAATACCGTTATGTACCTAGATTTTTGAAGAAACATTCTGCATGAACATGACAAATGGAAAACATATGCTTAGGGTTCAAGGTTTGCAAAGGTTAGCACCCTCCTTTCGCCCTCCCTGGGGCAGGGAGCACCTAAGGGAGGGGGGGGGGGAGTGGGAGGGGGAAATGGGCAGGGCGCAGCAGCTCCGAGGCCTGGATCACACCCTGGGGGGGCAGCGGAAACACACCTCCCGCTATGACAGGCGAGTGTCCTTCTGCCCGTGACAGTCAGTCTGCCTGAATACATGGGGGAAGATTTACAATAACTGGCGCATCCCTGCTCATCAGCAGGGATGCGCCAGGTATTGTGTGTCTGGGCTCCGCCACCATGGATACGCCGCATTTACAGTGCGGCGCATCACGGGCCAAAAACGGCACAAACGCGTGACACATCTGTGCCGTAAAGGCGGCGCATTGCTGGAGTTGCTTTGCAAGTGCGACACAGCTCCAGCAAGGCTCGGGGTTGCCCTTTGCCTACGATGTGTCACGTTGTAAATACCCCACACCATGGCGCCTCTTTTGCGCCGCCGTTGCGTCACAAAAGTGACGTAACAGCGGCGTAAAAGAGGCGCAACTGGCTCGTAAATCTGCCCCATGCTTTGGGCGTTAACAGCCTTGCAGGTTGTGCGCCTGAGGCAGAGATGGCCCAGGAGTTTTTCATTTACTGATCCAAATTTTATCTGTAAATATTACAAAAGTGTTTTTTTAAGCAGGTTGGTAAAGCAACACACAGAGTAGGTGATAGTAGGCATATCACGTGCTATTCACCTCTAACACTTTTGCCCCCCTTTTTCCCACCACAAAAGCACCATACAAATGGTTGGTCTTCACTGCGTAGTCTTTATTAATTCTCAGATAACGCCATCTTTATTTGCTGATGCACTGTCAACATTAGACTAACTTTTTTATTAGACCAAACCAACACATATTGATAAACATAGGGTCGCCAGCATTCATTTGAGTCACAGGTTACAATTGTAATTACAATTATGTATCTCCCGAGCCACACTTGAAGCAGGTTGTACCAGCAAGCCACAACCCCTCTGCCATTGCTTCCATTTGAGGTAACTGCCCAACGTCTACCCCCTAGGTGTGGCCACCAGGGCACTGCTTTGCGCCTTTCTTGGGCACCAGGTCTCACAAAGTTGCTTCTTCCAAGCACAAGCATCTCGGGTAGGGCTGGAGAGTCCAGGACCACCCGCAGGACAGCCCCCTCTCCCGCCAGCCTGGAGCCCCCCATTGACTGCCCTCCCTGTTCCAGGATCAGACAGTCCCCACCATTTCTCTTGCCCGAGATCCCGTCAATTTTACCTTTAAACTTAGGGATGGGAGAGTGGGCAACTTGCTTCAGGGTGCGACATGCTGGGCACCTGAGGCGAGAGGACAAAGAGGGCTTCTCCCTCGTGTCTCGTATTTTTATCACTTTCTGTGGGGGGTCGCCTGCGCACCTTGGTGACACACTAGAGGCCTGCTCTGACTTCTCACATTTCCTGGCGACCCCTCCCACTCCCTTTGACCAGATGTAAACTAAACTGGCCCAGCCACTCGCACGAAATGCCACTAACGGCACCCACCCCTAGGCGTGGAGGGTTCCTCTCAAAAGCAGCACTTTGACAAGAGAATATGTGGAGCTGGGGGGTGGGAAGGGGTGTGAGAAACCAACTCGGTGGGAGAAGCACATAAGGGCGAGTCCAACCAGAGGGTTGTAAGAGAAGTAAACAAGAGAGACAGCTGGAAAATATATGCACTTTCATGGGATGCTTAACCAACAATAAAGTAGTGCCTGAAAAACAAGTAGTAGTGTATGTGTAATGAGGCTATGAAGTGAAGGAACAGGCACAAAAAAATAAAAGCCCACAAAAGCAAACTAATAAAAACAAGCATAGGAGTGTGACAATAAAGGCAACCATTGGTAAGTCCATTGAAAACTGACAATAGGGGGCATATGTATAAGGGATGTGGATGAATGAGGCATTAGCCTTCCTGGATTAGCGCGCACTCCGCCACTTCAGAAACAGAGAGCTGCACCATACTTACAAAAATATGGTGCAGCCCTGCGTTTCCCCCTGCGATGGTGCTACACTTAGTAGCCTAGCATCAACGGATGCACCCTTGCACCATAGTGCAAGGGTGCCTGCGTGCAGGGGAAGATTGTTTATGTGCAGGAAGGTCCCACTTCCTGAACATATACAATCTTTAAAGGCCGTTATGCAACTTCTATGTGTGGTTTAACGCAGCACACATAGAAGTTGCAAAACAGGATACAAAAAAATGATTGTTTATGTGCCGGAAATGGGCCCTTACTGAATGTAAACAGTCATTGGCCTGTTTCTGTTTTCATGTGTGCTGCACAACGCAGCACACATGAAAACTTTAAAAATGAGGATCAATAAAACATTTCGCCTCATTGCGCTGCCTCCTATTTACGCCTCCCTTGTAAATAGAGGGCAGCGTCAGAATCAATGAGTGTTGCTGTGGAACGCCCACCACAACACCTTTGCCCTCCCCTTTCACGCTAAGCATAGCGTGAAAGGGGGCCATTGTTACAAGGCAGTATCAAGCCACGTTAAGTGGTTTAACGCTGCCCTGTAAAAAAGGCGAAGCCCCTATCGCCACAGGAACATCCCAAAAAGTGACGTTCCCATGGCGATAGGAGCTTTGAAATATACCTCTAAGTCTTTTTGTGAACAGAAGCGTGCGCTGTCTGGCAAGTGACTGCTAAGAACAAGAACATGGGTAGAGCAATATTGCCATCTTGTGGACATTGTTGAGTTAAGTTGATTGGAAAGACTCTACGACTCTAGTATAACAAGCATTGGCAATTTAATAGGTCTGACTGTAAGGGAATGTTGTATGGTCATAGGAAACATTGCAAGTAAATAGCATGGGAACAGATATGTATGTGTGTGGAAGCAAAGAAGTGTAGAATAATATTGGTGTAGTTTAAAAGATCAGGTGACAGCTGCACTGTCAAGCCAGACCTAAAAATCAATGTACGCTATATACTGCCCTATTCCCCACCTGTGTACTGCTAGAGAAAAACAACAGAAATTATCTAATTACATAAAAAACTTTAACCTCTTCGCCGCGGTGCAAATTTTGCCGTGGAGCGGGCGGGGCAAGGGGTGGGCGTGGTGCCGCGGTGCTCATGTCGGCTCCCAGCCATCATAAATCACGGTGGGCGTGCGCCCATGACGGCAGGGAGCCATCCGGACTCCGCCCACTGATTACTTCTCCCGCACAGGTGGGGAATTAACAGCACATGAGCGGAGCGGCAATGTTCGGTCGACTCGCAGCCGTCATGCGCACACGCCTACCGTGACTCATGACGGCTGGGAGCCGTCATGAGCACCGATGTGGTTAATAGCATCACAGTGTCATGCATGTGCCCCTGAAAGGTCTTGCTTACACAGCTGGATAAATAAATTAAATGATCACAGCTATTCGAAGGCAAGCATTTTTTTCTATAGAAGCACACAACTTCTACCCGATCAAAACATTGCTCCAGCCGCTCAAGATGTGGAAGGAGCCAAAGCCCCTCTCCAGCGATGCTCACATAATTGTCTGGTAACAACTGCGCTGTCAAGCCGGATTATAAAAATGAGCCCCACCTGTTACTGCTGTTTGTCATCTGGAGGTAAGAGGATTATGTATTACCCCAGGCTCTGTGAATCTACCACAAAAGGCCATTGTCAACAAATGGTAATAAAAATTGGCAAAGCCATTAGTTCTCACTTTGACAAGCCTTTGCAATTGTTATATTTTTTATTGCTAGTATATGCCAAAAAAAAAACAGAATATATGTACGGCTGCAATACCCTTAAAATAAAAAAAATTATGTTTAAAAAAATAGACATTGCATATAATTTAAGAGAACAATATGGGTCGAATGCTTTCAAAGAGGCAGGTATACTTCAAACAGATATAAACGTTTTTTATCAATTTTAAATGCTCTTAAAGAGCAAATAAAATTCTTGTTGCCTTTGAATTACCCTACCCTGATGGGATAATTAAAACACAAATCAATGTCTAAAAACATAAGAATAAAAAGTAAAGAGCATTCACATATTTTTGGCCTTCTGTCGTGGCCCAGAATTGCACTTCATTCAGACAATTTTAAGAAAAATACACCAATGCTGACCCACACAAAGCAAATTGGAATCCACTAATACCGTGGGGGTGGTGGTCCCTACAATGGTGGGGAGCACACAGTGTTGTTTTTATACCCCTCATACACCAACAGGACCCTTGGTGTCATGCTTCATCATCGGGGTCTTCGCACCCCTCTACAGGATGCGCCGTGATACGACCGCCTACTACGTGGGAGCACTATCTGTGGACTATGTGTGTGGGGTAATAAATGTGAGTGGTGGAGTGGTGAGAGTTAAAAAATACCTGGCTTGTGGGGTAAAAAAAGGACTTTTATTAAGCCCTCGGCTGGTATCATTGAAAGGGGTGCAGTTGGAGGTTGCTAGTGTATAATTATGTACATCAACCTCGTTAGTGCGCACTTTGCCACTGGATTCAAGCAAGCCGGGCTGAAGACGGCTGGAATGCCAGAAACCGGTCCTCGGAAGCTTGTTTCCGGTCCAGGGAAGACATGGCTTGGCAGTTCGGGCTGGACTGTTCGCATGAGGCACAGGGTCAGACTGATTTGCATATAGCCATGTCTGAACTGGGGTGGCAGAGTGGGCTAAAGAACGGTGATGGATTAAACCCAGATCTTTTGACTGGGTGTGAGTGTTTGATTGATTCAGATGCTCCGTCCATCACCACCCCCTTTTGTACCGCTTTTGGCCGCCATAAGTGTGGCAGGGTATGCTCAGACGTGAGTCCCTTGCTCACTTTGCCACTGGATTCAAGCAAGCCGGGCTGAAGACGGCTGGAATGCCAGAAACCGGTCCTCGGAAGCTTGTTTCCGGTCCAGGGAAGACATGGCTTGGCAGTTCGGGCTGGACTGTTCCCATGAGGCACAGGGTCAGACTGATTTGCATATAGACATGTCTGAACGGGGGTGGCAGAGTGGGCTAAAGAACGGTGATGGATTAAACCCAGATCTTTTGACTGGGTGTGAGTGTTTGATTGATTCAGTTGCTCCGTCCATCACCACCCCCTTTTGTACCACTGGGTTTAAAAATGGCATTTTATTTATGTTCCTACTGCCTCTTCTGTGATTATCTGCTGATTAGCGCTGTCATTCTGTGCGCTCGCTTGAAGTAAAATGTTAGTCCTTCTTGCTTGTATTTTGTGAAATGTCCCCGGTTTTGGCTTTAACATTCTGGTCACCCTAGTCAAAGGGCGTACCACCGCCAGTACTGCGTTCAGCACCTGTGGTAGTTTTCCCTGCTTTGCACTGGCCTGGTAGAGTGGATTTTTCCACGCTTGAGGAATATTTATTTTTTCAGAAGTGTTACTTTCCTAAAGAGACTTGTTATTAAAGGTATCCCCGTGGGGAGAAAACAAACACAATCATGGACGTGGTAACATTGCCACCTCGTGGTCCTATTGAATTACTGCAATAAATTAAGCTGAAATATTAAATGAACCCAGAAAATTGTATTTCAAAAGGCAGAAATCGTTCTCTCTCTAAGATGTGGGTGGCTCAGGAGAACTGCATTGTTTTACTCATTTCTGTATTTTTTCTACTACCCAAGACCGCAAGTAGGTTATAAAACACAACCCATGAACTGTTTTCCTTCCTACGTTCCTGAAACTGCAATGCTAGAAAAATAGTCTTTTAGCAAACTTAAAATAAAAAAAAATATTCAGAAATAAGTAAGGTTCGAAATCCATGGCTTGCAGTTTTCATGCAGCGCCTCGATCCTGATTCGTACCTTTCTAAGCAATAGTGCAAAGATTGTAACTTGTAACCTGCATGTGACACAATAACCTCTTCATCAAAAGCAGTAACCCACTGAGCTATCGTCATAAAAGACACATGTGTGACCTGCGTGTAACACAAGAACCTCTAAATGAAAACCAGTAACCCACCGAGCTGTAATCATAAAATACAAATCTGTGACCTGCGTGTTCTAAATCGGTGCTTTGCAGTACATAAACCCTCTGGGCTGTTTTATCTGGATAGAGTAAACCATGTGACTAGACTGCACACAGATCTCCCCTGCAAGTGCATTATCCACCAGGGTTATAGAACTTCTCTTTTACACTCGAACTCGAGGGGTACTTCAGGATCTCTGCAGCAGGCCTTGTAGCATGCAAGATATTTTAAATACATTTTCTATGTGACAAATTAATGAACCTAGACCAGATTTTCACATTTGTCGTTGTTGCCAATTTATTTGAGGGAACGTTTAAAAAAAATTACAAGTTAAATGAGAGAATTGTATTTCATACAGATAGTTCAGTGGGTTACTGCTTTTGTCACAGAGATCCTTGTGTTAGTAAAGCCAAATCCAACACTGTGTTACGTTTTGAACCCTAAAATGTGTGCTTCTTCAGACCAAGTAATCTTAAAATATACTGCCTGCCAGTATGGATGACACTTGGCTCCTACACCTTGCAGTCCTCATATTTTTTTGTAACATTTCCTATGCACTGATTTACACACATATGATTTACTGTCCCTGCATAATGTTTGTGTGTGATGTAAAGTGCTCTGACACCCCACACTAGTATGAGTAGCGCTATAAAACAATTGAAATACCTATGGAGGGATGTGGGGCACTGGTGGAGGGTGAAAGTGAGAGAATCTATGGGGAAGGAGGTCACTGGGGGCCCGCCGCAGCCACTGCAGGTAAGAGTGGTGGGACCGACTGGGGGGGATTCCGAATGACGACCACAAGGGAAATTGAATAAATAATTTTCCCTCGTGGTCGTCTCTCGAAGTTTCCCCCAGCTGACCCCACCGCTCTTACCTGCAGCAGCCGCGGCTGCTGGGGGCACCAACAAAGATTATCACACCGGGCGCCTCCAGCGCTAAAGCTGGACCTGTGAGTTGTGAGTGACCCCTAAGTTGTAGTTGGTGTGAACAGGGTTGGGCAGACACCCAGGCAACCAAACCAAGAGACTATATGCCAAAAATGAACATCTCAGCTGTGTCCTAGTTCAAATGTAACAAGTTGTTGAATGTCCATCCTTCACCGGAAGTCAAAGATTCCTTGAAATTATTCAGTGGCGGACTTACCCACATTTGGCCTGATAATCAGCTGGAAGCAGTGCTTAATTTGAGACAATGGTTTCCGGTGCTTGGACCTGGCACCGAATTATCAGCACCTGCTCAAATGACAGTCCACCACATAGCTGCGTTGTCTGTCTAATATTGAGATTAGCACAACAACATTGTTTGACAAGTCAATATACATTAAAAAAGAATGATACCTGTAGCTCCCACCATATTATAGTTTTTGGTGGCCTGGGATAGTCTGAATTGTCACACTTGTAAGAGTGCCATGGCTATTAGTAGTGTTGGTACTGTCATTGGCAGTATTGCCAAGGTCAATGGGTAGTGCAGGGTGCAGGTCCTCCCGAGAAGGGCCCTGGCACCTACGTTTTCTTTTTACTAATTATGCACTGTGTGTGTGTGCCTTCGGTATAGAAAATCAAACCAGACAAGTGGACCTGCCGGGGGCGCCAGGAGCCAAGTCATGTAGTCACCATGGAGATCACTTAGTTGTCGCCTTTGGTCGCTGCTGCAACCCCGGCTTACACCTTGCGACCACTGGCATTGCTCTTTTGACCTCTGATAGAAGCCTCAAGGAGGAGGGAAGTTTTGAGCTTTAAAAATAATAATACCCGGGGCTGGACTCACCTGGCATTCAGTTTGAAGCTATTACACATTTTCTGGTCACTTAGGAACCCACTTTCAGGCCTAGTTC
Organism: Lissotriton vulgaris; assembly: GCF_964263255.1. Taxonomy (NCBI): domain Eukaryota; kingdom Metazoa; phylum Chordata; class Amphibia; order Caudata; family Salamandridae; genus Lissotriton; species Lissotriton vulgaris. Next base: position 58,952,700 of record NC_141691.1, on the reverse strand, counting down.
TGGCAAGTGTTGCCTTAGCAGCAGCTTTATTAATCTGACAGTGTGTAATACCTTTATTGAAATACAGTGAAGAGGTGTAGGACTATGACATGCTAATGTTTAAAGGCCACCAAAGAAACACTGCTTTTAAAACGTGTGTCAATCTGTGCTGGCACGTGCTGTAGTTTTATATTTATTTATTTTATTTATATATGCAATTTATTTAGCTCGCAAATACCCTGGGGTGTCTCGGCGCTGTGGAGTGAATAGAAGAGCAGTTAAGATGGGTGACTTACTGGTTGAAGAGACAGGTTTTTATTAGATTCCTAAAGGACAGGAGGGTGGGACTGGTTTTGATGTCAAGGGGGAGGGAGTTCGATAGTCTAGCTGTAGCATCTGTGAATAGTCTATCTCCCCATGAAATTTTCTTTGTGTGAGGAATGGTAAGAAGATGGGCTGAGGATGAGTGCAGGGGTCTGTTGGGAGTGTATGGGCAGAGTATTATTTTTAGGAATTCAAGTCCAGAGTTGTTGATCGCTTTGTATGCGATGCAAAGTGCTTTAAATTTGGTACGACTTCTAATCGGTAACCAGTGAAGTTGACGTATGACTTGAGAGATTGATTTGAACTTGGGGGTGCAGGACAGAATTCTGACGGCTGAGTTCTGAACTAGCTGCATTTTGTTCAGGATTTTCTCCTGGGCATTTAGGAGGAGTCTGTTGCAATAGTCGACTTTCGACATAATCAGTGTGCACGTGAGGGTTTTTCCGGCGCGGGGGGGGGTGGTAGACTTTTCCTTATCATTTTAAGGGTGTAGAAGGATGAGGAAACTACCGCGTTCGCATGGTGGATGAACGAAGGTTTGTCATCAAACATTACGCCCAGATTACTGACCTTTGTGACAGGTACTGGAGGAGATCCCAAATCGGTTGGCCACCAGGTGGGGGACCTTCTAGGGGATAAACTGCCAAAGGTCATTACTTCCGTTTTATCGGAATTCAACTTTAGGCAGTTGAGTGCCATCCAGGAGCTGATGGCTAGCCTTCCCTCCTGGACGCTGGCTACCACTGCTAGTCCATCGTTGTGTACTGCCAGCACCAGTTGGGTGTCGTCAACGTACGAGGTTAGTCTCATCCCTTGTGCTTTAATGACCCTGGCCAAGTCCGACATGTACATGTTAAATAAGGTTGGACTTACGGAGGATCCTTGGTGCACACCACAGGGGAGAGTGAATACGGGGGAGTAGAAGTCTCCAAGTTTAACTGACTGTGTACGGTTGGAGAGAAATGAGTTTAGAAGGGCGTTGGCCTTGTGCTGAATGCCGATGGAGGAGACACGGTCGATCAAGATGGTGTGATCGACCGTGTCAAAGGCCGCAGGCAAATCCAGAAGGATCAGTACTGCAGTGCCGCCTTGGTCTAGGATCATCCTGATCTCAACGGATGCCTTGATGAGGGCCGTCTCGGTCCCATGGCCCTTCCTAAACCAAAATTGGGTGTCATCCAGAAGATTGTTGCAGTCAATGAATTGAGACAGTTGAATGTTCATTATTTTTTCAAACATTTTTGACGGAAATGGGAGGCATGCAATGGGTCTGTACTTTTTAGATTCTAGGGGATCGAGATTGGATTTTTTTAGTAGGGGTTTGATAATGGCCTTTTTCCAGACTGAAGGGTAGGAGCCTGTTTGGAACATTGAGTTGCAAATATTGGAGAGGGTAGGGGCTATGGGGTCAGGGATGAGTTTTAGAATGGAAGGGGGACAAGGTTCGAGGGGGATCCTGATTTAATAGAGGAGATAAGTTCTGTTATCTGCTCGAGTGAAGCCTGACTGAATTCAGAGAACACAGTGGTTAGGGCATTGGTGAGAGTGTTGCAATTAGAATGGACAGAGTTGACATAGGTAGAGAAGTTTGAAAAGATTTGATTGACCTCGTCTTCAAAAAAGTTAGCAAGGGAGTCACAGAGGTCTTGTGAGGCATCTATGGTTGAACTTGTGGGTGGGCTGGATAGTTTGGTTACAACCTGAAATAGCTGTTTGGTGGAGTTTTGGGCTGACTCTATTTGTGTTAGGTAGTATCTGCTTATCTGAAAGAAACAGGTTAGTGTTAGATTCCTTACCTTAGAATATCCCCAAGCGTAGCAGTACTCCTGCTCATCGGTAGGGGTCGTCAGCGGCTCCGCGTCCGTCGTCGGCGTTGTGATCGCCGGGATGACGTGCGCTGATGTCAGTTCTTCTTTTTTCCGCGCCAGCAAGCGCAGATCCGCGAAGAGCAGTACTCTGGTCATTTTTTACAAACTTTTTGATCTCTTTGGATCATCTTTTCGAGTCAACATCGACTCCTGGTGCCGATAGGGATGCCTCGGTTTAAACCTTGCAAGGACTGTCACCACTTGATGTCGGTGAGCGGCCCCCCGTCGGTGCCTTTACTGCCTCTGGGCCGACCACGACGACAAGTCGTGCCTCGACTGCCAGGCCTTGACCTTGAAGGCTAGGCGGGCGCGGTTCCGCAAGCTGCTCGAGCTCCGGCAGTCGGCTCCACGCCGCTCGAGGTCCTGGTCGAGGAGGAAGTCGAGGGACCGGTCGCGGAGCCATAGTCATCGCTCGTCGAGTCATCGTCACCACTCGTCGGGCTCCAAGTCCTCCGGTAAGTCGAGGCATCATACGTGATTTCCTCGTGGCCATAAGGACTCACTTCCCTCCGTCTGTGCCTGTAGTGGTGCCTTCGGGCCCCGCAGACCCGACTGGGGGCCCCAGCGGGCGTCGCCAGTCGACCTCATGACTCCTCCACTGGCGCCGACCCCCATGGTGTCGCTCCCGGAGCCGTCTTCGGACGCCGCCGTCCCCGGTTTCAGCCCAATTCCAGGGCCGACGCCAGTGCTGCTCCACTCTGCGCCGTCTCCGACGTCGATGGGTGAACCATTCGCCTATGACCCGGCTCCGTCATTTTTTCCTGATTATCAGGACACGGATGAAGGGGAGGACTGGGAGGGGTCTGAGGACCCTCTGGCACAGCAGTGCCAGTTAAGTAAGGACTGGGCAGATGAGCTGGGGGAGGCCAGTGGTCTAGACACTTCGCCTGACACTGGATTCATCTCTCCTCCCTCAGTGGCTTCGGAGGAGGGTGCTGCTTAAAGCATGGTGTTGAACAGGGCAGCCAAGGCCTTGGCTCTTGAGCTCCCTGTCGCGGCCGTGAGGACTAATCTCCTCACTGAGGTTCTCAAACCGCAGGAAAGCTCTTCGGAGCCTCTACTGCCGTTTAACGAAGCCCTCACCAACGTTCTGATGGGCACCTGGTCCAAACCCTCTACAGGCCTTCTTCTGGATCGGAACATGGCCCGACGCCACCACCCGGCTCCGGCCGACCCCTGCTTTCTGTCCACCCACCCCACCCCCGAGAGTCTGGTTATCCAGGTCTCAACGTCCCAGACCGCATTCCCGACCGCTCCAGTAAGCTGTCTAAAGAAGATGCTCGCATGCTTTATTCCAGAGCGTTGTTAGTGCGTAAACCATTACTGATGTGTGCATTGCTGAGGTGATTTGAGTAATGCACAGCAGAGGTAAGTTGATGAATTCACCAAACCAGCATGACAAGCACATGAAAAAAAACAGTTCTCTACACCATTAGAGGAAAACGGCAGTTAAAAGGGCATGAAACAGCATTGCAGCGAGAAAAAAAGAGAAAGAAACGCTGCGTGAAAAAAAATATGGCGGCCGTTTGTCAGGAGAAACTAAATTAGTCCATAAAATGCTCAAAAAGCTGCATTTTTAATTTTAGAACTTGCCCATTGATGCCCGAACACTTCCGATGCATGCTTGATTCCAGAGCGTAGTTAGTGCTTAAACCATTACTGATGTGTGCATTGCTGATGTGATTTGAGTAAGGCACACCAGAGGTAATTTGATGAATTCACCAACCCAGCATGACGAGCACAGGAAAAAGCAACAGTTCTCTACAGCATTAGAGGAAAACGGCAGTTAAAAGGGCATGAAATTTAATTTTAGAACTTGCCCATTGATGCCCGAACACTTCCGACGACAGAATCCACCGTTTCTGTGCAGAAACGCTGCCAAGAAAGCGCCCCTTCGTTCGTGAGCGCTGCTCGTCCGAACGTAGCTCTTCAAGTAGCAGCCATCTTGAATTGCCGCGGCAGCTTTCCTCTCTTTTATGTGTACTGTAGAATGCTCACACATTAACAGAGGAGAAAACCAGGAGAAAGAAAAATATTTCTCCTCGTTACGGGGAGGCATCTCTTTTTGGCTCTTTCCCAGGCTTACCAGGTTTGGTGAATCTGGGAATGCGTCAAAAACCATGGGATCTGCGTGGGAACACCCACGACACCGACCTTGTAACGCATCCTTTGTACAAAGTAATGCAATGCAGCGATTTGCACTGCGTTGCTATACTCCATATTTTTTAAGCCATTCAAAGCCATGCCAAGTGGCTTTGCGCAGCTTCATAAATATGACTTAGAGTTTTGCGTCTGCATGTACCACGTTACGTGGTGCAAGCATGATGGGAAGCTCTCATAAATATGTCCCTCATTGATGACTTCACATCTCCTGGGACTAAGACCGGAGGGCAGATGAGTCCTTCCTTGATCACCACGAGTCTCGCTTTGCACCAGTGCTTTAAATGGGCTGGTACTCACCGGTAAGGAGTACCGGCACTTCTTGGATTTGTCACTGTGAGTACCGGCACTTCTCTACTGCCGAGAAGAGTACGGGTACTCATGAAAAGGTGGGCTCACTGGCTGAGAGTTCTAATGAGCAGAAGTGGAACTGTCTGGCAGCCAAGGCGCCACTTCTGGAGCCCCGATCTGAGCCCCTGCTGAGCTATTTGCTAGGGCTCATTTGAATAATGTGCGGTGCTCACCGTCACGCTGTGCGTGACAGAGCAGGGTGGAGATTCATTTTACCTGCTAGTGGGCGCGTGTGATTTTCAAAGCGCAGCACTTCAGGTAGTGAAAAGTCAGTGCAGGGTAATACTTTAAACTTATACATTTTAGCAGGGGTAAGGGCAGCGGATTAAGCATGGGCGAATTTTGCGGATCTCGCGTTCGCGAATTTTGCGGATTTGCGAACTCGCAATCCGCAAAATCCGCGAATTCCCGCGAATTTGCGGATTTTTTTTTTTTTGTGTTCGCCCGTGTTTCTGCCAGTTCGCAAGGGTTTTTACAATTTCGCAATTTGCGAACTTACCTGTCGGGTCGCAAGTTTTGCGAACTTGTTGTTTCTACGTGTCCAGCCTGTTTGGGACACTCTTCTTCATCACTGCCACTCTCTGTCACCACTGCCACTCTCTGACTACTCATGCCACCCTCTGGCCCACCCATGCCACCCTCTGTTTCATCACCACACCCTCTGGTTGTCCAGTGTACATTATTTTCGGCAAAGCAAAGCACACCTTCCCTGCCTCAAGTGACCTGAATTAATTTGGGGCTGATTAATGTGTCACAGAATATTTTTTTAGCTGGCACCTGCTTCCTTAGTGCGCCCTGATTAGTGATCTTTTGCACTTGCTAAGTGCTTTCATTGTTGCAAAATTAGTTACAACACCTGCCCTGCCCCAACTGACAATAATGAATTAGGGGCTGATTAATGGATTTTAACTTCCAGCCTGGCTCCTGCTTGTCTCCCTTAGCTGTAATTCAGGACCTTAGTGGCATATGTGTAACTATTCTGAGGTTCAGAGCAGGGTCACATAATAGTTGCAACTGGCAACTGAACTCTGGAGGGGCCCCTCAGGAAGCACTACAGGAAATGGCTACTAATGATGAGCCTGAACTTTTGAACCTGGCAAGTAGTTTCAGTTTTGCTAAGATCGTATTTCTGCAATTTAGCACTTATTCGCGGGGCGCGAAGTTGTACTGGGAAGCCGCGAACTCACGCGAACAGTGCGAGCAGTGCGAGCAAAATCCGCTGCTCGCGGATTTTGCGGGAGATTCGCGAATTTCGCGGATTGCGGATTTCCCGAAAATCCGCAAAATCCGCGAGCGAAACGGATTTTCCGCCCATACCTACAGCGGATTCTCTCACTTCCCGTACTGTCTCTCGATCGGAGAGTTAATGCCCAGACAATACGATTGAAGCGGCTCCGAGATCCACGCGGTGCCAGGCCAGCAGCTGCTCTCGGTGGATCGTTCTGACAGCTGTAAAGAGATACAGGTAGGTCAGATATTAATTCAACAATTTCCTGCTGTTGACATTTAAAATGTTTATTACGGAAATGATTAGGGGGCTCCAGCACGGCAGGAGACCTTGCAAATGGGTACACTAGAGTTGTCTGTCTGTGCTAAAAATGCGCTACGTTCTGTCTAAACTAGCAGGTTTGCTGATTTATTAGTTGTGCCAAGTGTTTAACATCCCTGCTCGACAGTGACACACGAAGATGCACCCTTTATTTTCTCAGCACAGTTAGACTTGCCAAGTCAGAGATAAATCATATGATTATTGTTCCCGCTGGAGAGAGGTCAGAATTTTCTCTAATGGCAGTTTTCACTCTGACCATTAAGTAGGGTAGAGGGTTAATATGCCTCCTTAAAAAAAGCATATTGAATTGTACTGTATTGTATGTGGATAGCTCAGTGAGTTGCTGTTTTTGTCACAGAGATCCCTTTGTTACATGTGGTTTGGCCGCACCTGAAGCTGAGGTTGGGGTGGAGGGTGCTGATTTTTTTTATTAAATAATAGCTTCAAAAGCACCTGTTGCAGAGTATGACTTCCTTGTTGATCAAATGATTGTGATTTTTGATATTTGTCTATTTCCATTGACTTCATTCGATGATTTTGGTAGCAAGAATGTGCCACTCTACGAGTTAGACATCTAGTTGTTGCCTGACTCTCATAGATCCACTGAATCTTTGAAAATGTCACGCATAAGCAGTCTGAAACATTAGCAGCTAAACTCAAATGAGTGTCATTGCTGATAATTATAGGATTTCCTCGTCTTCATTGCTTAATTTTGCTCACAAGAAAGTGTCACTCATAGTCGTTGAAATGTCACTCATAATTACAATGAAAATATGAAAATGTCACACATAGCAATCTGAAACCTTGGCAGCTCTGGGGTCCATTCCGGCCCTGTGCTGTCAACCCCATTCACACTACCCTCTGCATTTGCGCAAACACAGGAATCATGGTAGTGGCAATTATAAAAAGCCATGGTGAAGAGTATAACATGGCTTTTAACATACCGGAGTCTTTAGTGTGTCTGCCTGCATTTGTATGCCTGTTTTTTGTAAGAAAAAAAGCTAGAGAGAGAATCAAGACACTCTTAGGAGGTATTTTAAAGAAAATGAGTGGCACTTTGTGTGTACATGTCTGCGTCGACAAAGGTTCATGAATAACGTAGTAGGGAGGGTTGGTGGGTGAGTGAGTGAGTGGATGGATGAGTGAGCAAGGGTGGATGTACAGATGGATGGATGAGTGAATGGATGTATGGGTGAAAGAGGGTAGACGATTGGATATAAGGGCCGATGATGGGTGGATAAGTTAAATATTGGATGGATGAATGAAAGGTAGAGAGGATGGATGAAAGGGTGGATGATGGATGAGTGAAAGGAGGGATTGAGTGAAAGGGTGGATGGAATGAAAGAGTGCATGGTATAAAGAAGCGAAAGGGTTGATGGATAGATGAGCGAAAGGAATGATGGATGAGTGAAAGGGTGGATAAAGAGATGGATGAGTGAAAGGATGAATGGATAGGTTTAAAGATGGATGGATGGATGGATGGGTTTGGATATGAAGGGTGGACAGACGGAATGGTGAAAAACTGAATGATGGATGAAAAACTGAATAGACGTCAGAATGTAAAGGGTAACTGGTGGACATCAGCAGGTAAATGGTTGGATGAATGGATAGATCGATTGAAGAGGCCAGAGAGATCTTCTGGGAGGTCATGATGATTTGCTTCATTTGCTTGTTGCCCATAAGAGCTTTGGTTTGATGTGGGGGTAGTTTCAGTTTCTTCCTACTCAGGTGCTCAAAAATATATAGTATTGTGCCAAACAACATCAATTAACAGTATAGCATTAAAAAGGTGCAACTATTGCAAAAAATGGAAATGTTAACATATTATCGCATTTCTCTTTCATTTTGTGTAATGAGTTAACCTGCTTTGTTTATATAAACACATTTATCATGTGTTTTGGTGTGTTCTGCAACTATTATGGAAGTTGTTAAGTATCATTATGTCTTGCCCTTAGCCCCGCCCCTAACCCCGCCCACTTACTACAAGCTCATTTTAATGAGTACCTGCACTTATTTTTTCCCATTTAAAGCACTGCTCTGCACGTCCTTACAGCATGGGTCTCCTCCGCTCAAAGGGGTCTTTGAGAAGGAGGTGGGGGGAGTGATGTCACTTCCTCTACAGTAACATTTTGGTTACTTGAAATCCATCTCACTTGCTTATTTGAATGTCTTGATTGGCTGACTCTTGTATCACCGGAAGTCCCGATATGAGGGGGCGGTGGGATATATTCAGTGCTTGAAATGGAAAAATAAAAGTGTGGGAGAGCCTGCTTGTTTTTGAAAAGTGCCAGTACTGTCCAATGAAAAAGTATTACAAGTGCCAGTACTCAGTACCGGACAGTACCGGCCCATTTAAAGCACTGACTATATTCCATTTGATGTGAGAAGCTTTCAGATTTAGGACCCAGACATTAAGGGCCAGCGAGCCCTCGGCTGAGCTCCTGCGGTGTGGTGGCACCACTCTGGCATTATGCCTTTATGATGTACTTTTTATCTCTCAATAAAAAGGCCCGCTACCACCTCGAAGGATTTTTTTATCCAACTAAGGGGAAAGATATTGTGAACTCCGTCTGCACTGCTATTGTCACAACCAGGAGATCACACCTTGGTTTGAAACTGCCCAATTCTACCCCAGAAGTAACTAGACTCCTGTCACTTATGACGTCACTGGGTGAAAGGTCATCTCCCCAGCTGCCCCACTGCATCTAAGAGCAACTGGCTGCAGCTAAGGCGGGGCCTCCTGTTCAGTGATAAACTTGTTTTTAAAACCAGTGAATTCCTCCTGGCCTGCGGCCTGTTTCTTTCATATGAAATAATTGCCAGGGCTGCAGGGAGGAGAGTAGGCGAGCATGGGAAGAGGCTGGCGGCTTTCAAAGCGGAAGACATTTTCTGGTTAAAAAACACACACACACACACACTCACTCACTCAAAAGAACAAAAACGTCGCCTTTGTGATGTGAATTGATAATGTGCGTGCAGGGGGCCCAGCACCAGGCACATTGCTTCTTAAACAGATCCGCTCACAAACGGTAGATGGTATTTCTGCTCTTTTTTCCTTCTGTATTTATTTCTTCTGCTGCCTTGTGTTATGTTATCTTATCTTAAGCTATCCTGTGTTAGCCACATCTGTGTAGCGCGTCCTGCCCTCAGCACAGCCGGCTTGGGCTGGTCTGTGAGGCCGACTCCTCTGAGGCCGTTTTGTGGTTCTGTTGTTGTTCACTGATAGACACGTGGGTTGTAGATTTTGACTTCTTCTGATGCTCCTTTCCCCCACACTTTTTCATGTTTGTTTACTCTTTCTGAAGGGCTCAGAAGCTCCTGCCATGATCATGGGTGTCAAGCCACCACAATGCCAGGGGTAGCAGAAGTGACATCCCACAGCCTTCATTTCATCACAGGAAGTGACATCATATGACTTTTGACCTTGAATCTGATGACCCTTGACCCACAAAGTCATGTGATGACACTAGCCCTGCGTGATAGGAAGTGAAGAGAGTTAGCCCAACTTCTTCCAAGAAGGGTTCAACGGGCAGTTCTCCCCACCCAGGAAAATGTTGAAAAACTGTAGCCAAACAGTACATTTTAAAGCACAATATGCACATAAAATTACCAAACAATAGATCCTGAAAGTGCACTCATTCAATATTCAGATCTTTCATGGTGAACCACATGCTTTCCGTGAGATGACTATATATTCTTCAACACGTGCTGAATGTGCCCGCATAGGCAGCTTGTCATGGTCGCCCCTGAGGCCATACATCACATAAGATATGCCCATGCCAGAATGTTTGTCATTAGTGCCAGCTATCTAGCATATATTATATCAAAAAGTTATCTTTAGTATGTCTGGGCTCGCGTTTTGTCATTTGCCCCACCTTCCTTTATACTCCTCGCAACCATTCCTATTCATTCACTCACTCATTCTCAATCAATCATGAATTCTTTTGCTCAATCACACTCATTTACTGATACTCAGTCTCTCTCAAACTCACTCCCTGCCTGTCACTCACCCTCACACACAAAGACTCTTTCATCTGCACCCATGGACAAAACAAATGTAATAGCTTTTTGTTTTAGTTACCTCATCTGTTAACGAATACCTTTTTCATTTAAAATACACTAATAGTTAATATGATATTATTCATTATTACTGTTGTAAAATGTTAATAATTATTAGTGGAATCAAAATGGTCCGGAAACAAGGAGAGTGGTGCCATCTTTGGCGGCAGGGGTTTCAAAGGCAGTGGCAGGTGTTGCAAGGGGCGCTCAAGGGGTCGTAGCTGTGACCCCTTGAGATCCCTTAACTGTAATCCAGATGTGCATTCCTCCTCCTCCTCTCTGCTGTTACCTTCTATCCCCTTTGTCTCTTTATTGCACATCTCTCTTACATGTATCCTCATCTCTCTCTGCCTCACGCCTTCTGAGCTCTCTTACGCTAATCTCTGTTTATCTCTTCTCTTACACCTGTCTCGTACAATCCCTCAGTCTCGTTCTCACCTGTCTCTCATCTTTCTCTCCTCCCAGATGTCTCTTTTTCACCTAACCCCCCCCCCCCCCTAAATCCTTTTCACTTGTCCCGCCTCTCTGATGTCTCTTTTAAGGCTGTCTCTTTATCACTTCTCTCTCACACCTGTTCCCCCCTCTACTTCTGTCTCACTTAACCCCTTCGATGCTGATGACGGAACGGTTCCGTCATCAGCGTCGGTTGAGCTGTGCTGATGACGGAACCGTTCCGTCATGACTCCGCCCGCGCAAGGCGGAGTCAGCATGGGCGGGGAATTCGCGCCGCACGGATGCGGTTAACTGTGTCTTCCTCATCTGAATGCCTGTCACCTCTCTCACTTCTCTTCCCCTCTCTGGCTTCTGCAGTCTCTTTTGAACTGTCTCTGTTGCCCCTGTCTCTCCCACCTATGTCTTTCAGCATCTATCTCATCTGTATATTTCCCTCTTCCACCCTCTCTTTCTCACCTTTTCACACCCACTCACAAGTCTTTGTCTCTCTGGGCCCGATTCACAGAACTAACTTAAGACAAAATCCTAAACTTACTACCATTTTTGTTTTCACAGAAGGCACTTACTCATTTCAGTATTCACAGAAGTTAGGACTCCTAACTTTAGGACTCCCAAATGCCTTCTGTGAATACCAAAAGTCTTAAAATTAGGATTTCTCTTGGTTTAGGAGTCCTAAAGTTAGGACTCCTAACTTTACTAATACTAAATTGAGAAAAATCCTAATTTTGAGACTTTCAGTATTCACAGAAGGCATTTAGGAGTCCTAAAGTTAGTAGTCCTAACTTTACTACTACAAAATTGAGAAAAATCTTAATTTTAAGACTTTCGGTATTCACAGAAGGCATTTAGTAGTCCTAAAGTTAGTAGTCCTAACTTTACTAATACTAAATTGAGCAAAATCCTAATTTTGAGACTTTCAGTATTCACAGAAGGCATTTAGGAGTCCTAAAGTTAGTAGTCCTAACTTTACTACTACAAAATTGAGAAAGATCTTAATTTTAAGACTTTCGGTATTCACAGAAGGCATTTAGGATTCCTAAAGTTAGGACTCCTAACTTCTGTGAATACCGAAATGAGTAAGTGCCTTCTGTGAATATCAAAATGGTAGTAAGTTTAGGATTTTGTCTTAAGTTAGTTCTGTGAATCGGGCCCTCTTTGCCTTAGCTGTCTGTCTGATCGCTCCACTTCCCCTGGTGGTCTCTCGTCTCTGCCGTATTTCCCTCTCCACGGTCAGTATCCAGGGACGTTCAAATTTACAGCGAGAAGCCTTTTTGCTTGGCTCAAGCAGCAACAATAAATTAAATATATTGCAAGTTTATTTGATTTTTTGGGTGGCTCACTGGACTAATGCGTCCTCTGCAGGGGCCTGGGTTCGACCTCATGGTCACAGTTTCAAATCAGCGCCAAGATGTCTACGATTGAACGTGCGCTTTACAAATTCACATGTTATGTTATGTTTGAGCACATGATGCAGCCATCACAAAAAGCTGCAAAGGCCGCTCAGACCAGAGCCACCAGAATAGTAATGGAGGCAGCATGATTTCATTGCAGCGTTGTTTATTGTAGCCAAACGCCGATCGCTGCCGGCTCAATAAGGTGAGTTTGAGGTTCCTTAACTGCCTGTGAGGCCAGGGGGCGCAGAAGCACGGGCATAGGTTACAGGGGGCAATTCAAGGGTTGCGACCCCTAAATGCCGTCCACGGCCATTATCCATTATGGCGGCTCATAATGGACTGCGGTTGGGGAATGTCTGAATGATTTCCTCAAGCCGCACGTCCCTCACTCAGAGAGGTGTATGTCAGAGTGTCGAGGACAAAAATATCGACCTACCAAAATATTGTGTCCAAAATATTGACTGCCCCAATAGTGTGAGGATAAGTATGCATAGATATTTATAGATTTATATTCATCATGAAGCTACATAGACATGGAGTTAAGAATAATAAATCTATACTTAGCTTTGATATAAACCTTCATAATATTGCGGTAGTCAGTATTGCAGCCGATCAATAATTAGTTCCCAGTATGCCAGTAGAAATCCATCTAGTCAATCCAGAGGTTCCTCCCTTCCATCAAAGCCACCCCAGGTCCACGAATCTTTCAGCCACTAGAAACCATCTCGTAGGCATGCGAAGTAAGATAAAACCTGTGCCGCGACTACGACTACAGGCTCTTGGATGCAAACTAGGATCTACAAGCGGTGCAGTGTCCGAGTTCAAGGTTTACTCAAGCCATTCCCAGGGGAAACAGCGGTTTTGAAGCGGGTAGGTTACAACGCGGATGTTGCAACTTCCGCGTTGTTACCACGCAAGGCATTACATCGCAAGTCGTTTCTACGACTTGCGCTAGATGGTGCGCAACACCAGGGAATATGTTGGAGTTTAAATCCAGCACATTCCCTGCTGTTGCGCTAACTGGAGTAGTAATAGTAATTTATACTATTCCTAAATACAGCGCACCAGCTAGTGCAAGTCATAGAAATGACTTGCGATGAAATGCCATCCGTGGTAACAACGCGGACGATGTCACGTCCGCGTTGTAACTTACCCTAGTGGTATTTACTCGCGGTGTAAAGAGTCATATTCCATTCCGAGTCATTTCATTAATGCTTTTACCTTAAAATGTAAAGTGTTTATACAGTGTAAGTGATTGCGGAGGATGAGATGTTCTTTTTTTGAGTATACTGCTCAATGGCATCGTCAGAGGCACCAATCGTGGTACCTCTGTCAGAGAGTGTGATACCAAAGCTCTGATGGTCCTGTTTCTCTCTTCCGCTACAGGGTAATTCAGGGCTTGGCTTCAGCATCGCTGGTGGAATCGATAACCCTCACATACCGGACGATCCTGGGATCTTTATCACCAAAATCATACCGGGTGGAGCTGCAGCCATGGATGGGCGCCTGGGGTAAGTCAACAAAAAGAGCAGCCATACAAGGCTTTCAGCCACCAAACAAACTCAGTTGTTGGACGCTCCCAACCACAGAACTCTCCCTGCCATTGAATACTTCCAGTACTGAACACTCCCAGCCACTGAACTCTCTCGGCCACTGAACTCTCCCAGCCACTCAAAACACCCAGTCACTAAACACTCCCAACCTCTCAACATTCCCAGCTACTAAACACTCCCAGCCACTAAACACTCCCAGCCACTGAACACTACAAGCTACTGAACACTCCCGGCTACTGAGCACTCCCAGCCACTGAGCACTCCCAGCCACTAAGCACTCCCAGCCACTGAGCACCCCCAGCCACTGAGCACTCGCAGCCAAGGACAACAATCCCAACCACTAAACACTCCCAGCCTCTGAACACTCCCAGCCACTGAACTCTCTCGGCCACTGAAAACACCCAGCCACTGAAAACACCCAGCCACTGAACACTCCCAACCACTAAACACTCCCATCCACTGCACACTCCGAGCTACTGAACACTCCTGGCTACTGAGCACTCACAGCCACTAAACACTCCCAGCCACTGCACACTCCGAGCTACTGAACACTCCTGGCTACTGAACACTCTCAGCCACTGAACACTCCCTAGCACTGAACACTCCCAGGTATTGGATCTAAAGACATAAAATCTCCTTCTTGACCTTGATGCAATTCTCATTGATGCCTTCACTGAAATCAAGAACATTGACGTCGATGTTAAGAGGCTTGGCCCCATCTTGTTTGCCTTTCCACGGAAGATGTCATCATCACCCCTTGGTGTCCAAGTCGGTGGTGAGATTGTCATCACCACAGTCAACGCTGAAGACTACGATGGTGCCACTTTCACCACAGTCACACTATCGATCAGTGTCAAAAAGTCACCAACAGACATCAAGATTCCACCGTTCGGCATCGAAGACGCAGCAGTCAACATCAAAGACTCATTCGGCGTCAAAAATACATCTTTCCCCATCTGAGACCCCAGTACCAGCAAAGAAGTCTTGCATGATGTCAATCACACCTCTCTCGACGTCGAGGGTACCTCATGTCAGCCTATCCTCTCCTTTAGAATGGTCGAGGTCTCCCTCCACACACTCATCTGTTTGTAGTATGGTGCCTTGTGGGCTTTGATGGACATCGTAGTGAGTTATTTGAGGTAGGGTAGTATTCAAAGCTCATGAAACAACACTGAGAAAAGAAGATGCCATTGAGATACAAATTGCTAGGTAGTAGTATTACCCACATCACATGAATTGCAATTAAGTTGAGCTGCAAAACAACTGTTCCAGGTAAGTAACTTGTTAATTCTGAAGGTGATTTTTTAATTTTATTTGCAGAGTTTTATACAGAGCAAACTTGACCCGAATCGGAATGTTGCAATGTCCTTTAAACAGATATGTTATTAGAAGAGTGAGGAACCCCTTGAAATAATGAAGGGAAGTGGGGTATTCAACCCAAAAGTAAACAAGTTCCCTTTAGATATATACAGAGCAAGCTAAAACATAGCCTCAAGTCATAAAGATAGAATCAAAAACTAATGCAATCTTAAACATGAAATACAGCAAAATGTATTAAAGAAGTAAGTAATAAAAACAATTTACATTTATATATATACATCATAGAATTCCTAGACATAATAATAAAAACTAAAATTACAGATAATAGTACAATCTATTATGACCTGCACAATACAAAAGACAGACAGAAATTTGTAAAACATAAAAATTGTTAAATACAGATGGTACATTCAAAGCTGTAATTTCATCACACCCATGTTTTATAGCAACCAATTTCTATATCAACAGGGGAGGAAAGGGCTTGAATTGTACAGTAGATAGGCGTTGACGCGTTTCAGTGGTTCTGGGCGAAAATGTGATCCACCTTTATCAAGACTATAGTTCGGTGTCTGTCTTGTTTGGGGGTCTGAACAGATACCCTATACAGATCAGTCATGTGTGATTATCAATGAGTGTAGAAACTGGATCTCAACCGCATCTCTTTAATGGGATGTTGGCTGTTGCCTTTTATTAAAATGGATATTATTCAAAGCATCTGTTCTGTATTGGGTATATTAGATGAATCAATGCTTGGTATTGCGTGGAAATACGAAGGTCATTAGTTCCTGGTAAGATTGGGTCGTATTTAGTCTCCAGAACAGAAAAGCTCGTTCTCCCCGAATGTAGGAAGAGAAGAGTGCATACGTGGGTTTTCTTATTTAAAACTTGGAGACGGTATGGGCTTGCAGAGCCTGTTGCTACTGTGGTTACAGGTACCCTCAGGCGGAGCACTGTTGTAATAGAAGATATAGCCGCCAGTAAAGGGAGGGGAACAGGACCTCCTCCTGCGGATAAATCACGCTGCCTCTGGGGGTTCTGGAAGAAATGGTCTCCAAGTTTTAAATAAGAAAACCCGCGTATGCACTCTTCTCTTCCTACATTCGGGGAGAACGAGCTTTTCTGTTCTGGAGACTAAATACGACCCAATCTTACCAGGAACTAATGACCTTCGTATTTCCACGCAATACCAAGCATTGATTCATCTAATATACCCAATACAGAACAGATTCTTTGAATAATATCCATTTTAATAAAAGGCAACGGCCAACATCCCATTCAAGAGATGCAGTTGAGATCCAGTTTCTACACTCATTGATAATCACACATGACTGATCTGTATAGGGTATCTGTTCAGACCCCCAAACAAGACAGACACCGAACTATAGTCTTAATAAAGGTGGATCACATTTTCGCCCAGAACCACCGAAACGCGTCGACGTCTATCTACTGTACAATTCAAGCCCTTTTCTCCCCTGTTGATATAGAAATTGGTTGGTATAGAACATGGGTGTGATGAAATTACAGCTTTGAATGTACCATCTGTATTTAACAATTTTTATGTTTTACAAAGTTCTGTCGGTCTTTTGTATTGTGCAGGTCACAATAGATTGTACTATTATCTGTAATTTTAGCTTTTATTATTATGTCTAGGAATTCTATGATATAAATGTAAATTGTTTTTATTACTTACTTCTTTAATACATTTTGCTGTATTTCATGTTTAAGATTGCATTAGTTTTTGATTCTATCTTTTTGACTTGAGGCTATGTTTTAGCTTGCTCTGTATGTATCTCAAGGGAACTAGTTTACTTTTGGGATGTCCTTTAAACAGTACAGACCACTCATGCTACATGGTTTATTTATTTATATTGAACATTTTATATAGCGCAAACATGACCACCAAGGGCATCAGAGCACTTTGCAGATTATGCATCACGAAGGGTAGAAGCAAACAAAACAGAATGAACAAAGCGACAAATTCAACATCTAAAATTGTCCAACATTCTCGTGAGGGAAAATCAAACACAACAGAATCAACAAAGCAACAAAATCACAGTCTAAAATTGTCCGACATATTCTTGAACCATGTGGCTGGGCCAAATTCAATGGCTATGGACCCGGAATCAGATGAAGAGTCCAGGCTAAGTCAGAAATTACTTCATTAGGAGCCCTTCGACTTCTTTTTTGAAGAAGACAGTGGAAGGGTTCACCCTAACTTTGGGGGGAAGGGAGTCCCAGATCCTCGGAACCATCCCTGAGAAGGCTCGGTTATAGTTTGTTTTTTCTTGAATTGTTGTGAATTAAGCAAAAGAGTACTGGTGCTTCTGGAGACTCTAGAACCACAGGAGAGCTCCAGTTTCTGTGCGAGGTACAATGGATTCTTGAAGTGGATGGCTTTGTGAGCCATGCATGCAATTTTTAACTGTATCCGAGCTTTATATGGAAGCCAATTCAGGTCCCGCAAGTCCGGAGAGATATGGTGGTATGATTTTTGTGCCAGCTAAGAGCCTAGCAGCGGAATTGAGGGTAGCCCTAAGAGGAGCTGTCCTCACTCTAGACAGGCTGCAAAGTGTTGCGCTACCATAGTCCAGCTTTGAGATCACTAATGCTTGTACTGCAACCTTTAGGTCATGATCAGGGAGAAAGGGTTTAAGTTTCCTAAGTAAGCTGAGTTGGAAGTTCGCTGGTGAACTCTAAAGAGTTTGTGATCACCTACTCTAATACTGGCAAAACTTGCACGTTCATGGTCTCCTATTTTAAACAGATACATTTCACAACAGGGGAGTCCAATAAATTGTTATTCGTATATTTAGTGTATAGAGTTGCAATTCCCGAAGTGTCCCGGTGCTGGGAATGAATGCAGCCCTTCTGGCTCTCTGATAAATAGAATTTTAGAATGCTTCCCTTTCTCGTCCCCCTCCTGTGGGCTCCGATAATTTCCTAAACCTATAAATGCCAACAAGGGAGTGGTCTGGAAAGAGGTTTAGGTCCTGATGGCAGGCGGAAGTCACTCATCTCATATTGAAGGACCTCTCCCAATGGTGTTAATGCTGAGGGTTTAAACTGGTGAGCTGCTAGGAAGAGGTACTCTGACCCCCCGCCTGCTGCACCGTCCTGATAAAATTAATTTTCAGGCTTCTACAAAAGCGACGAATGCGCTGTGTCAAAAAAACCCCGATTAATTACTTTCAGACAATTTTTTCCTACCATAGCGACGAACGCGCCTTGGCAGCGATTTTGATTATGTATTAAAACCCAATTTTCATAATTTCCACGCACTGGAAGAAACAGCTACCACCAGAATCCCCAAGTAGAGCTTGGAATCTAACTTAATTTAATATTCCTTGAAAAGCTGCGACATGCGCCCAGCTGCTCTGCACAAGTGACCATCCTTGCCCTTTCCCTTGGCAAGTTTCAGGAGGCTCAACTGTCCTGATGAAGATCTAAAATAATATAGATCGAAACGCCGTCGACCTACCCAAGGAATTTCACGTGTATCATTGTAGATAATTGTTGTGTGTGTTTATCCTTGTTGTGTGTGACAGTTCGTTCACTTTTCTCACTTATGTCACGTCCTGCACCGTACTACTCACCTGAGCACCTGAAATACAGTGTATATATATTTTTTAATATTTTGTGTTTTGATATAAGAAAAGAGTAAAAATAAATAACTCATTTTTCCTACTACCAATGCTCCCTAGCGATTTATTAAATACTCGCTGTTACCCCGTTTTTCCTTTAAGGACCACATAAGGCCTACTCCGAACCATTGTTCTATAAAATTATTGAGGGTTTAAACTGGTCCTTACATATTATATGCAACATGTTTCACCTTGCTGTTTCTCTTTGCTAAAGAATATCGGAGCCTCTCCTTAACCTTTGACCCCTCGGCTCTGTTCCCAGGGTGAATGACTGTGTCCTACGTGTAAACGAGGTGGACGTCTCTGAGGTGGTCCACAGTAAGGCGGTGGAGGCGCTGAAGGAGGCGGGGCCAGTGGTGAGGCTACTGGTGCGACGGCGGCAGCCTCCCCCGGAGACGATAGTGGAGGTCAACTTAATGAAGGGTCCCAAAGGTGAGGTGTGATCCTTGGATGTGAGGCACTGTCCTTGAATGAGAGGCATGGTCCTTGGATGTGAGGCCTCCTCCTTGAATGTCAGGCATGGCCCTTGAATGTGAGGTACGGTCCTTGAATGTCAGGCATGGGCCTTGAATGGGAGGTACTGTTCTAGAATGGGAGGCATGGCCCTTGGATGTGAAGTTCGGTCCTTGGATGGGAGGTCTGGTCCATGAATGTGAGGTACGGTCCTTAAATGTGAGGTACGGTCCTTGAATGTGAGGCACAGTCCTGGAATGGGAGGCATGGTCCTTGAATGTGAGGTACAGTCCTTGAATGTGAGGCACAGTCCTTGAATGTGAGGTACGGTCCTTGAATGTGAGGCACGGTCCTTGAATGTGAGGTACGGTCCTTGAATGGGAGGCATGGCCCTCGGATGTGGAGTACAGACCTAGAATGGGAGGTATTGTCCTTGAATGTGAGGTACGGTCCTTGAATGTGAGGCACAGTCCTTGAATGTGAGGTACGGTCCTTGAATGGGAGGCATGGCCCTTGGATGTGGAGTACGGTCTAGAATGGGAGGTATTGTCCTTGAATATGAGGTACGGTCCTTGAATCTGAGGTACGGTCCTTGGATGTGAGGCGCAGTCCTTGAATGGGAGGCATGGCCCTTAGATGTGAGGCACAGTCCTTGAATGGGAGGCATGGCCCTTGGATGTGGAGTACGGTCCTTGAATGGGAGGTATTAATTGCAAGTTTATATAGCGCTAGGATCGACTCCCGGAGGAGTATCTCCGCGCTTCGACCGCTGCGAAACCCTTCCTGGCTTCCCTGAGAGATGGTCCCTTAATGGGTATCTCCAGGGTGAGACCAGGCATGCCCGGCGGTCTGGTGGGGCCGTTAGTGAAGATGAGGCAAGCTAATGCCCAGAGTTGCCGAGTGTGATCGCTGATCAGAGTGGGCACCGAGGCGAGAGAATTATCGAGTCCGCTGACCCTGGTCCAGAAACCTGCCGCGTCGGGAATCGAACCCTGGTCCCGGGCCGTCCTCTGCTCTCGGGTCTGCCGCCTCTAACCAGTGAGCCACACTACTTCACTGTCCTTGAATGTGAGGTACGGTCCTTGAATGTGAGGTATGGTCCTTGAATGTGAGGTACGGTCCTTGGATATGAGGCGCAGTCCTTGAATGGGAGGCATGGTCCTTGGATGTGAGGCCTGCTCCTTGAATGTCAGGCATGGGCCTTGAATGTGAGGTATGTTTCTTGAATGGGATGTAGGGTCCTTGAATGTCAGGCATGGTCCTTGAATGTGAGGTACAGTCCTTGAATGGGAGGCATGGCCCTTGGATGTGAAGTACGGTCCTTGCATGGCAGGTATGGTCCTTGAATGTGAGGTACGGTCCTTGAATGTGAGGTACGGTCCTTGGATGTGAGGCACAGTCTTTGAATGGGAGGGATGGCCCTTGGATATGAGGCACAGTCCTTGAATGGGAGGCATGGCCCTTGGATGTGAGGTACAGTCCTTGAATGTGAGGCACGTCCGTGAATGTGAGGCACAGTCCTTGAATGGGAGGCATGGCTCTTGGATGTGAGGCATGGTCCTAGAATATGTGGCACAGTCCTTGAATGTGAGGCACGGTCCTTGAATGGGAGGTACAGTCCTTGAATGGGAGGTACAGTCCTTCAATGGGAGGTACAGTCCTTGAATATGAGGTATGGACCTTGAAAAGGAGGTAAGGTCCTTGAATGTAAGGCACAGTCTTTGAGTGTTGTGAGGTACAGTCCTTGAATGTGAGGCACGATCCTTATATGTGAGGTACAGTCCTTGAATGTGGGGCAAGGTCTTTGAATGGGAGGTACGGTCCTTGAATGGGAAGTACGTCCTTGAATGTGTGGTACGATCTTTGAATTTGAGGCCCGCTCCTTGAATGTGAGGTACAGTCCTTAAATGGGAGGCATGGTCCTTGAATGTGAGGTACGATCCTTGAACTTGAGGTAAGGACCTTGAAAAGTAGGTATGATCCTTGAAGACGAGGCCTGGTCCTGGGGGATCCGGGAGAAATAGATATGTGTGCCTTTCTAGATAACAAACCTTCAGCATAGTGGGTCTAAATGTTATGTTATGTTATGCAGATTTGTAGCAAAACAAACAAGATGATGGACGGAATGCTGCACAATGGCAAAACATTCACCCCCAGTCACAGATCTGGGTTTAATCCATCGTTATTTTGCTCACCAAGCCACCCCAGTTCAGACATGGCCGTATGCAAATCAGTCTTGACCCTGTGCCTCATGGGACCAGTCCAGCCCTAACTGCCAAGCCATGCCTTCCCTGGACCGGAATCAAGCATCCTAGGACCGGTTTCTGGCTATCAGCCGTCTTCAGCCAGGAGAGCTTGACTGCAGTGGCGCAGTGAGCACAGGACCCACGTCTGGGCATACAGGGTGAATAGCAAAACAAAGAAGATGATGGACGGAATGTTGCACAATGGCAAAACATTCACCCCCAGTCACAGATCTGGGTTTAATCCATTGTTATTTTGCTCACCAAGCGTGTGTGTTTTGCTGTTCACCCTATGCAGATTTGTACAGCGCGCTATCACCTGGAGAGTATCCTGGCACTGGCTACATGAAGGCAAACCGGCAGAGAAAGCTTAGCAGCTGCCCCACTGTACCCTACTGGCCAGTGCCACTAAAGGACAGCCAGGGCTTTGGCGACCCAGTCACACGCAGTCATATCACCGACCCCGGGAGGTGAACCGTCAACTTCAGCAGACTGGATGTGATATGAACCCATGTGATAGTGAAGAGCCTTATGACTGTGATTGTCCAACCGGAGGCTCTGCGGGAGGCCAGATGGTGGATTTCACCGTTGTGTTGCTTGCTTTGGTGTTTTGCAGGTCTTGGCTTCAGTATTGCAGGTGGCATTGGGAACCAACACATCCCAGGTGACAACAGCATTTACATCACCAAGATCATCGAGGGCGGAGCCGCGCAGAAAGATGGGCGGTTGCAGATTGGAGACCGGCTGCTCGCTGTGAGTAGAGCCACACCTACACCTGACCTGTCTTGTTGTACAGAAGGTACAGTGGACACAGAGGAAACCAAGAACGCAGGGTGTGTGAGGTCTGACCCTACTATTGGGAACAGCGGTGGGAGGCACACAGGCATGGTGGGCTCGGCTTTGCCCATGGTGGAGCAGGGCTGCGCAGGGTGCGAGATGGTAAATGTATGTAAGTAGGCAGTGACGTACCCTGAGGATCTATAGAAGTTAGGGGAGCACCAGAGGATAGTGTGTGATTAGGAACGGCTTTCTGTTTGTGGGTGCTGGCCTGCCCTACAAGTTACAGACATGTTGGGTGCAGTGTTTTCAATTTCACCAAAGTCATGCCATTAAAAGGGCTTGCATCATTTTGCTGTAAATGAGGCCCGCCATTGTTAGAGGAACAGCTTTTATACATTACAGGATGTTTATAATCTGCTTCCTTCTAGTAGTAATGTCTCAGATCGTTAAATTAACATACATGTATGTACAAACACACAGAATTGTCTCTAATGAGTTTCTTTACTATTGTTTCTTCTTTTCCTTGTTCTCATTACCACCTGCACCCTCTGCCTGCGCTATTCTCTCATATGCCTCTGATCGCTTCTCTCTCTCCATCTTCTGCCTCCTCCTGCTCCATACTTTGTATCTCCTCGCCCCTCACGTTTACTTTACCCCTCTCTCCCTCCTCCGGCATCCATCATTTCACTCTCCTGGTACCTGATTTATACTCCTTCCCTCTCCCTCCTCCTACCTCCATTCTTTCACTCTCCTCACTTCTACTCCTTCCCTCTCCCTCCTCCTGCCTCCATCCTTATACTCTCCTGGTACCTCACTTCTACTCCTTCTCTCTCCCTCCTCCTGCCTCCGTCACTTCACTCTCCTGGGACCTCACTTCTACTCGTTCCCTCTCCCTCCTCCTACCTCCATTCTTTCACACTCCTTACTTCTACTTCTTCTCCTTCCCGCTCCGCCTCCTCCATGCTTTCATTCTCCTGGTACCTCACTTCTACTCCTTCTCCTTTCCTCTCCCTCCTCCTGCCTCCATCCTTTCACTCTCCTGGTACCTCACTTCTACTCCTTCTCCTTTCCTCTCCCTCCTCCTGCCTCCATCCTTTCACTCTCCTGGTACCTCACTTCTACTCCTTCTCCTTTCCTCTCCCTCCTCCTGCCTCCATCCTTTCACTCTCCTGGTACCTCACTTCTACTCCTTCTCCTTTCCTCTCCCTCCTCCTGCCTCCATCCTTTCACTCTCCTGGTACCTCACCTACTCCTTCTCCATTTCTCTCCCTCCTCATGCCTATATCCTTCACTCTCCTGGTACCTCACTTCTACTCGTTCTCCTTTCCTCTCCCTCCTCCTGCCTCCATCACTTCACTCTCCTGGTACCTCACCTACTCCTTCTCCATTTCTCTCCCTCCTCATGCCTATATCCTTCACTCTCCTGGTACCTCACTTCTACTCCTTCTCCTTTCCTCTCCCTCCTCCTGCCTCCATCACTTCACTCTCCTGGTACCTCACTTCTACTCCTTCCCTCTACCTCCTCCTACCTCCATTCTTTCACTCTCTTCACTTCTACTTCTTCTCCTTCCCGCTCCGCCTCCTCGATGCTTTCATTCTCCTGATACCTCACTTCTACTCTTTCTCCTTTTCTCTCCTTCCTCCTGCCTCCGTCACTTCACTGTCCTCGTACCTCACTTCTACTCCTTCCCTCTCACTCCTCCTGCCTCCGTCACTTCACGCTCCTGGTACCTCACTTCTACTCCTTCTCCTTCCCACTACGCCTCCTCCATGCTTTCATTCTCCTGGTACCTCACTTCTACTCTCCTTCTCCTTTCATCTCCCCCTCCTGTTGCCATCCTTTCACTCTCCTGGTACCTCACTCCTACTCCTTCTCTTCCCTCTCCCTCTTCCTTCCTTCC
This sequence comes from Lissotriton vulgaris, assembly GCF_964263255.1. Taxonomy (NCBI): domain Eukaryota; kingdom Metazoa; phylum Chordata; class Amphibia; order Caudata; family Salamandridae; genus Lissotriton; species Lissotriton vulgaris. Next base: position 58,928,672 of record NC_141691.1, on the reverse strand, counting down.
TCCATCCTTTCTCACTCCTCACCCCGCACTTCTACTCCTTCCCTTTCCCTCCTCCTGCCGCCATCCTTTCACTCTCCTGGTACCTCATTTCTACTCCTTCCCTCTCCCTCCTCCTGCCTCCGTCATTTCACTCTCCTGGTGCCTCATTTCTACTCCTTCCCTCTCCCTCCTCCTGCCTCCATCCTTTCACTCCTGCCTCCATCCTTTCACTCTCCTGGTGCCTCATTTCTACTCCTTCCCTCTCCCTCCTCCTGCCTCAATCCTTTCACTCCTGCCTCCATCCTTTTACTCTCCTGGTGCCTCATTTCTACTCCTTCCCTCTCCTGCCTCCATCCTTTCACTCCTGCCTCCATCCTTTCACTCTCCTGGTGCCTCATTTCTACTCCTTCCCTCTCCCTCCTCCTGCCTCCATCCTTTCTCACTCCTCGGCCCTCACTTCTACTCCTGCCTCTCTCCTGCTCTCCGAGTAGGTAAATAACACCAACCTCCAGGACGTGCGACACGAGGAGGCCGTGGCGGCCCTGAAGAACACCTCAGACATGGTGTACCTCAAGGTGGCCAAGCCAAGCTCCGGGCACCTCAATGAAATCTACGCGCCGCCCGAGTACACTACCAGTGAGTACCCCCCGGCCTGCCACGCTGGGTGGGAAGGGCTACGCTATTGGGTTGTATGACATTACCACGCGTTCCTTTGCTACGCACGTTTTTACAACGCAGATTTTACAACGCATACCACTATCACGCATTTACCTTCACTCACATCTGAAATTCCTTTACCGTGCAATCGAGCACAACGCGAGCTTTTACCACGCTCACTGTTACAGAAAAATCCAGTCACAGTCTAACACTGCCAACTACTGTTCAAAAATTATACAATAAATCTTAAATCATCTGCTGTAAACAGAATTTTTATATTAAAAAATAGCATTTACATCGATTACAGGTTTATTTTGTGGAGCGAGACCCCCCCACCCATGTCATTTTAATTAACCTTAGAGGTATATCAATTACTTACCACATATTCACCAATACAAACAAATATATGTTGTAAAGACTTGTGTGGTAAGAGTAATTCTGATGTAAAAAATTTGTTGTAATTGCATTTCGCGGTAAAAGCTTTGTGGTAGAAGCTGTTCCCCCGTTATTGAACTATGGTTTCACCTGTTGTGTTCTGCTCAGGGTCTGCGTGGCAGATTTACAAGCCCCTTGTGCCTCGTTGCGCTACCAGTGCGTCACTTTTTTTGACGCATCGGCGGCGCAAACAATACGCCCTATTTACAACAGGACGCACCTAGGGAGAGGCGTAACGTTGTAAAGCCCTGCGTCACATTATACCTGCGTCAGGTATAATGTATGCAGGGGGCGTTCCCACGCAGGAAAGCCTTGTAAAAGTGACGCAGTGAAATCTAAAAAATGTCACTGCGTGACTTTTAGGACGCCACTGCGTCAACACCTTACGCCTGCTTGAAGCAAGTGTAAGAAGTGACGCAGTGTATTGGGAATGGGCCGCAACACACAATGCTGGAGTTGTGTTGTGCTTGCGACACGACTCCAGCAATGCGTGACTTTTGCGCCAACAGATGCGTTTGAATTTCTGGCGCTTCTGTCAATCCTTCCGCCATGGTGCGTTGTATTGTAAATACGGTGCATCCATGGTGGTGCAAGTGTTTTTCTGGGTGGTGCAAGGAAAGTGACGCATCTCTATAGATGCGTCACTTTCTTGTAAATCTGCCCCTATGAGTCTTTAGGTTGTGGAGAGAACATTAATCAGTAGCCCACCTGTGTAAGTTTACTATTTTTTGCTATTTACAAACTACAAGTTAGTAGTAAGTTTATGACTGCGGAGGCTCCAGTGATGGTGGAGAACCTCGTACATAAAAAGATGGTCTGGTCCGCCTAGGTCTTTTAAAGCCTGATGAAAGAAACTATGAAAGGGCTGACTGGCACGATGGCTGTCCATGTTAACCTTTTTGTGTTTAGGTAAGAAGTGCACGAGTCTATCAGGATGTGTTTGTTGTGTTGAGTGAACTGGAAAAAAGGCTTGAATTTGAGGTTAGCAAAATCTAAATTCAGGCGTGGTGAGTTGGAATAATTACGGCAAATGATTGCTCAGCAAGGTTTTAAACCTAAACAGAATCATGTCTTTGCTATCTTGGAAGCATTAGTTCCTCAGCTTTAGCAGAGTTGACAATTTTGCCGCTAAAATCAAGCCTTGGTGATGTTTATTGAAGAAAAGAGTGCACTTTGTGCGGGGTTGAAGCAACGGCTGTGAAATGTGAGCGGGCAGACACTCCTTCTCTGAAGTCTTTGAGTTGGGCAGAGAGTGCAGGGTAACAGCCGATGCCCGCAGCGACGGTGCAGGGGCGGTACTGTTACAAGGCACAGGTAGAGTGAGTGGGTAGTATCCTATGCTTCTATGACTTAGGAATGTGAGCAGAATTATTCGAGCACCGTGAAACCCTCACGGGTAAGTAGTGCGCTTTACAAATGTTCTGATTGATTGATTGATAACTGGTATGCACATGGGCCACCGAGCATTTTAGGTGTTTTCGTGGAGTTCTCAGAACAGTCCACAAGCCTCTGGTCAATATGTCATCTCCGGGTGGTGGAAGTTCTATCACTAGCCATTTGGTGCATGTGGCTGCCAAGGTGCATCCCCATCACTTTATGGTGGAGTAAGTGCCCGGCACAGCCAGCGTGCATGCCGACTGTATGTGTTGGGTACCCTTAATCCAGACTATGGCTCCTAGGGTGATGAGTAAGTGTGTGAAGTGGTCTTTATGAATGAAGATGGGAATGCTTGGGAATGTGTAGGCATCTGCGGTGTTACCCAAGCAGGTGTGAAATGGAAATATAAATCAGGATATGAATATGTGTTTTGTGTTGCAATATGTGTTTAAGGGTTGGCTAAAGAAGCGTAGACTCCAAGTTAATCTTAATGCAGTTGTCAAAGGGAAAATTGATGAGGAGTCATGGCCCATCGTCCTGTGGGTGAAAAGGAGGGTTTCTGAGTTGGGACAGGAAGGACACTTGGGTATGTCTTCCACAAAGATGCAGCTTGGGGAATATTAATGCTGGCCAGGGTTCACCAAGATGGGTGCTGTTTAGGTGCATGGGTGTCTTGAGCGTGCCGAAAGGGATAAATTAGCTAATCTGTGCGTTAGTAAGTGTTCTCCTGTAGGATGTGCCAATGGTCCATGGAGGAAGCTTGGCTGCAACATATTAGGCCCTTTTTGTGTGCCTCCAAGAAGAGAAGCTTTTGCTCTCATTTCTGGTGGACTATTTTACAAAGTAGATTGAGGCCAGAATTGTGGCGAGAGTTACTCAAAGTTTGGTGATTGCTTTTATGAAGGACATATTTTGTAGGGAAGGTTTGAAGAAAGAACTAGTACTCAATTTGTGTGTAATGAATTGACAGATTACTTACCAAGATATGAAATTGTGCACAGAGAGTTGCAAGTTATTATCCCCAATCCAACAGCCTAGCAAAAGATTTAATAGAGCATTCAGAGAGGCTATTCTGTTAGCAGTGAAGGGTGGTTTACAATGGAGGAAGGCTCTTCATGCTACTGTTTTAAATTATAGGACCATATTCAATCCTGTAATGGGAGTTTCTCTGTTTAAATTACTTGGAGGGGGGAGGCTGGTTCTACCTTGGTTCCTTGGAGGATCAGAGATGGAGGAGGTGTACAGAGGACTGTGGATTGAGGGGAAATTGGTGTAGAGCAGTATCAGGGGAGGATGAGGAAGTATGTGAATAGTAAGAGAGGAAAACCTACCAGGCATCATTTTTAAATTGGTGAAGGAGTAAGACTCAAATTCCCTATGAAGTCAGAGAATGGGTTGTCATAGTTCTCTAATCCTGTCAGGGCTATAGAGGTTTTCAGAAAGGTACTGAGAGTGGAAAGAGGCAAAATCTGGAATTTGAGTAGAATGTATGCCTCTTCTGATTAGAGTGAGAAAAGGAGAAGGGACTGTGGTGCTGCTTATGGCAACAGTAATGTTTTTTGGAGGAGCCAGTCTGTGATTCTGGTCTGCAGATGACTGGTTGTGAACGGCTGTTGAGTCTCGTCCAGTTGTGTATGGCGTGCAAAGTGTTGATGCCCTGGAGGGGTTGCCACATGGTGGCATGCGTGTGAAGGGTAGTGCAAGTGTGAGGGTATGCCTGACAAGTTCTTTGAATATCTACAATTTTCATCTTAACATTGTGATGGTATTTTCCAATATGTTTCTTGTATTTCATTTTTTGTTTGTTACTTTGTTTTTCTTTTCCCATTGGCTGTTATTGTTATATTTAGGAGAAAGGTGGGTGTTGTTCTCATGTGAATAGTGGGAGGTGATGGGTGCAATATTCATGAGTTCATGAATGTTGTGGGTTCTACAGGGCTGGTTGTTATGTACTTTACAGAAGCTGATAGAGTCTCAGTGACTGGTCGCTCCTCGTCTGCTCCTGGTCGTCTTCGGATTTGACCTACCTCTGTGTCCATGCTTCTTCGGGTGCTCTGTTACATCTGGCTCTTGACTGAATGGTGTACATTTTAGGTTTAATACGCCATCCTTGATCACTGATTGGTTGTGCTCTCCCCCTCTTACAGCGGCATTCCCTGCCTTGACCGACAACCACATAAGCCATAACTCCACCCTGGGAGGATACCTTGGAAGCGTCGAGAGCAAATCACCGTATCCGCCTCCCCAGGTCACGCCCTCCAGATACTCCCCTGTCCCCCGGCACATGATAGGGGAGGAGGACTTCAGCAGGTAGGTGGCCGGATGGCACGGCAGAGCTTGGGGCCATCTTTAAAGGGTGCGCCTGAGCGGATAGAGGTGGAGTGAAGGGAGCATAAGGGCACTGGGAGGGCAGAGGGAAGTCCCGGAGCAAGGAAGTGAAATAGAATTGTGTTATGTGGAGATGCCAGCAGTGTTCTTCCATGTACGCCCTACTACATGCCAAGGTGGGAGGGATGTCTCTGGCTGTTCATTGGCTCTGGTCTGAGGCTTTGTACCTGCCCTAATGAAAGACCTCAGAGGAACTAGATGGCTCACTGACCATCGCTGACCACAGTATCTTCCAAATACATGGCTGAGTGAGTATTTATAAGAAACCTGCTTGATTGATTGACATGGCACAAAGTGTGGGTATGTGATGGTGAGGTATGGACACGGATACCCTTGGAGAAGCACAGGGTGGTAGCGGCGAAGTCAGTGGTCCCTAAACAGGACAAGGGACTTTTGATCATCAAAACGAACAGTGTCACAGTGAAGATTTCATGACATGGGAAGGGGGAAGTGACAAGAAGGTGAGAGCATGGGAAGAAGCAAGTTTAGAGAACATGAAGAGAGGTACACCCAGCAGAAGAAAGGAGGCTGCACTAGTAAGGCATCATCTGGAGGGTTAGATCAAGTACTGGAGGTCATATTTGGACTTTGTTTTGGATTTAACTGTGTTCAACCGAACTCCTAGTGGATTCGAGAATGTGGCAGCTGGACCTGTAAGATTTTTAAAATTCATTCTTGAAGGGTTAAATGGCCTTTTGAGCTCTTTGATAAAGGTGTAGAGTTTATGCCGAAGCTGTCATAATTCACAACGAGATGAGATTGTTGCTTTTTCTTTGTGAGAGGTGTGAATGAGTAGATTTTGTGGTGGGTCTGGGCTCAGCCATAGTGTGAAGACGCTCAGCCTGGTTCTGGCCACGGAGTCCATCTTTATTCAGTTTCCCTTTTGTCCAAAGCTCTCCCTGTGCTGCCCTTTGTTTCTGGCACAACACCCTCCAACAACCCTGCATCTCCCTAGGCAGGGTGCAGCAAGCACAGGATACCCGAAAGCCTCCACACCCCCCTGCCACCAGGGGGTGGGCTTGGAGTGCCTGTTTCAATCACAAAGGCATGTCCAAAGCCTCAAGCTTTGCTTCAGAGCATCGGTTAGGACGCTGTGGCCAAGCAGACATCCTGATCTGGCAAGAAGGCTCCTTGGCATTGGCACTCTGGCACTGCTCATCATCTTGTGTTTGTTGCCACCTTCAGGTGAGAATAGTGAGGTACCCCCTCCTGTGACCTCCTGTCCTGGAGACCTGAAGTGCCCTGGCCATGCTACTGTCAGGTCAGCTGAAGCAGGATGCTCTGCTTGTACCCACCCCACCACCACCACCACAACGACAACCAACACCACCACCACCACCCGCAGGCAGTGACAGTCCTTTCTAACTGCTTAGAGGCAGGAAACGCTCCTCGCCAAGTTATATCTCCTGTTTGCCAAGCTTGCCACGTTTGAGGGCCCTCTTAGGAGACACAGCGACCAGTCTGTCTCCTCGGCTGAGGGTGGACACAAGAAGAACTGTCTCCTCGGCTGAGGGTGGACACAAGAAGAACTGTCTCCTCGGCTAAGGGTGGACACAAGAATAACTGTCTCCTCGGCTGAGGGCGGACACAAGAAGAACCTCACTCTTGGTGTCCCACAAATAAGGCTACCTGACTTAATTTATAGTATTTTTAAGCGAGAACCTGCCCCCAGGGGCAGCAGAGAGCCGTAGTAGACAAAGAGCTACAGAAAAGTGTGGTGAGCATGGGGCTCCACAACTGCCTTAGGCGATGGAAGTAGGGCTGCGGGGGACTCTGCAGGACCCCCAAGATAACCATGCTGGAGTTCAGAAGGTGAATAAGCATTAAACAGGACTTTAAATTGTGTTTTATCCTGTCACGTTTGCTGTGTGTTCAAAGACAGAGGTCAAATGCCAGTCTAGTTTTCAGACAAAGTGCTGCTTTTTCTTTTACTGTTGAGATGTTGTTTACTTTTCTTTCTGTGACTGCAAAATGAGAGGATTTTGTAACGTCAACTATGAGACTCTTGCTGGAGTGAAAGGTGAGGCTGAAGGGTGTCATTTTCTTCTAACACACAACATTTAAATACCAATAAATGATTTGTACAAATATTTCAAAATCCATAAACAGTTAGAAAAGCACAAGTGAACACTTTTTTTCTAATTCTGAAATGTGATGGATACAAATATATCAATAGGATGCAAACAAATCACAACCCTTTCCTTAGTGATGCGCAAGTAACAAATATTCAATGACAGACAATTTCTACATATTATTGTTTGTGCAGTTGTTATAGTTTTAGCAGTAAAACTGTGCATCTCTGCAAACTTAGGGGCTTATTAGAAGGGCAGGCGGACTTTGTCCGCCCGCCATCCCGAGGTAAAAAGGGACCGGCCGCCATAAGGGCAGGGGTCCCGTGGGGGCCATTAGGATGTGCCCGCCACACTGGTGGACGCATCCCGCATTCAGCACCGCCTGCCGCAATGCTAAAAATGCACGTCATGCATTTCAATGCACAACGTGACAGGCACCGGGCGGTGCCTGCCACGTTGTATATTGAAATGCAGGGGGTACCATAGATACCCCCCCATGTGCACCCTCCATCCCCCAGAATCCCTGGGGGCCCACAACTGCCCCCCGCAAGAGATTCCTGCATGCCTTTCCGTGTGTCCGCCACCATCATAATATGGATGGCGGTGTCTAGCAGACACCGCCACCATATAAACTTTTCTTTTCGTCCGCCGTGGTCCCCCCGCCATAGTAATATGGCGGCAGGGAAATGGATGGTGGGCGTAAACGGATGTCGGGCGGCTCGCCACTGCCATGCGGGCGGTGGCGATCCGCATGACATCCTAATGGGGCCCTTAGTGCCCATTTCAATGGAAAAAGTGCAGTTTGTAAAGGAAAGTGTTACCACATCATGCTTTAGTAATACATTTGTGACAATGTGCTCCTAAACACACCAACAGTTCCATGCCACTCCCTCACCTCTCCTGCTGAGTGGGCGTGGCTCCTATGCAACACGTTCTCTGTGCAACGCTTGGATTTCTCGGAGTCCGTATGAGTTTAGTGATGTACCATTATTGCCAGCGCCCCCACTCTGAAACTTGTTCCAGCTACACTTACGACTTGGCTGTAGTTTTGCAATTACAGTTAGGGCTCCTTGTTTTCCCTTTTTACTGATTTTTACAGATAAATACGGAAGGAAAACCATTTATTTTCCTGTCTGTATTTATTTTTAAATGTGGATAAAAACGGAAATTGGTTAATTTTTTTAGAAATTCTAAATGCTGTAATTCATGACTACTAGGGCAATAACTCTGTCGATCAAAAGGCAAGGGGGTTAAAAAAGATTAATAGATTTTAGTAAAGAGCCTTAAACAGCAATAGATATGCACAACCTTGATATTAAAATGTGCATGTCATCTGAGTGTGTCTATATCCCTAAAACCTGTCAGTCGTTCAGGCATGAGTGCATATTTATCGTTCAAATAAATGTAGAAATATATTCATTTCAGATTCATTTTTCTACAAAACCCAAAATAAATATGGATAAATACAGATAAGATTAGCAAAAAATGAATAGGGATAAATACAGACGGAAATGTCAAAAAAATAATGAGGGTGAAACGGGGGATAGGGCAATTCCAAACACGGGACACAAGTTAGGACTAATTTTAGCGGCACACGAAGGGCTCGCTTCTGCACATGCTGGTGTTTCCGCCACAGTATCATTATTAAAACAGAGATATTGGTGGCCACGCATGAGAAAAAAGACTAGGAACTATGTTCTAGAATGTGAAATATGCCAAAAAATTAAAGTATCAACAGTGAAACGACCAGCGCAGACGCCCCTTCTAATCTCAGACAAACCATTAGCATGTGTTTACTTGGACCACTGTGGTCCCTTACAAAGGGACGGCAACTATAAATATATCATGGTCACAGTGGATTCCTGCACGAGATTCATTTGGATGTGGCCCCAGCGCTCCGCTGACGCCAGAACTGTTATAAAAGATTTGCGAGTCTTTATCGGCACATACGCAATTGGCATGCTACATTCTGACCAGGGACCTGCGTTTAGCTCTCGGACTTACAAGGAGGCCATGGCCAGCATGGGCATTGCATTGCGGTATTCTAGTCCATTCCATCCCGAGGGAAATGCGGTAGTGGAGAGAAAAAACTCTGACATAAAGCAATCTATAACAGCGAGGGTATTAGGTTCGGGGGACGGGTGCGTCAAACATCTAATAAGTGTCCAACGTAGTCTTAATAATCTGCCAAGAAAATCTCTAGGAGGTATCACTCCGTACAAACTTTTGTTTGGTACAAGAATGATCATTCATGATCTCGATTGTCACACTTCAGTGGTGAAACAAAAAACTTTTGACATCAAAGATCGTTTGGCTGTTTTACAGGACTGAAATGAAACAAGAAAAAGTCTAAGTAACGAAAAGCAAAAGCCAGCGACCACTGAAGAAAACCTCCTGTCCCAGCAAGACCTGTCTGGATTCCAAAGATTGGGGATCTGGTCAGAGAAAAGATCGCGGTGAAGAAGGAATTTGGGCCTTCTTACAGAAAAGCAGTACCTGTCTTAGCTGTCAGCGGAACAAGATCAGTAGTACTACCACCCCTTGCTGGTAAAAAGGAGAACCGAGTTGTATCAATCGACCTGGTGAAACCAAAACCATGTGGCCAATAATAAGTAGTAGGCCCAGTGGACTCCCAAGAAGTAGCAGAAGACCAAATCTTGCTACAATCCAAGAGGTTCAAACTGAGAGACTAATCACATTTGATAAACCTTCGGTGAATAAAAAAGGACTATGCAACAAAGCCATGGAACTTGTGCCTCTTGAAACCCAAATTGCAACAGTTCGTCAAGAAACACCTGTCTACAATGGTGTAGCATCTGAACATACATATCCAAAGATAAATGAAAATCCGGAAGCAATTCCACCAGTTGACAGAACTGCATCTGGCTACTTTATCAACTTCGATGACTTTTCTGTTGATCCAAGTGAACATGAAGAAACGCCAGCAACAAAAACGTTCACAGAAAAAATTACAGAGTTCTTTCATCAACTCGGAGAAACATATCTAATTTCACTATGGATTAAATTATGGATTGTGTTAGGTGTACTTTTCCTCCTTCTGTGGCTCATCTTGGTTTTAAGTTTGGGTAGATTTATTGATGGAAAATATAGTACAATGGACACAGCAATTCAGAACATCAACTTGGTCCTGAAACCACCTAGATCTTCTCACATCGAAAAAAGAGAACTATCATCCTTGAACATCACAGCCATCCCTATACCTGGTGGTATAGCATGGGACAAAACTGACTATGAAATCTATGGCCCGGTTGAGCTCTTGAAATATCCACACCAATTCAAGATCTCTTTAAGTGACTTTGTATCACCTAGTACTTTCTCTGATGATTGGGACTTTGAAAATATTAATAATATGATGTCAGATTTAGAAATGTCAGCAAAATTTAGAGAACATGATTATTTACAGGGTTCTTCGAATTATGAAGAAATGTATTGCTTCAATCACTTTGGGCATCATTATCTGCATAAATCTGCTAATCCTAGAAATGTTTTCAGTTATAATCAGTGGTAAAATTTTCCAACTCCGCCAAAAGGCAGTTCTCCAGTATTCAATCTTTCATAGATTCACATGCTTGTATCTTCCCCGTCGTCATGGTCGGAGTCTCCCGGTAAATAATAACCATAGCAGTATAAGGAAAAACTGCCTGAAACCATAGAGTAGTGAAACCAGAGGGTAACCTCTCCTCCTCATTATGTGGCCCAAACTACAGCCAATCAGCAGCCAGCCCCAGCCTACACCATTCCCAGCAGAGCCACCATACCTCAGATTTCCAACCGCCTTCGTGTGAGAAGGAGTCTCCCTGAGCTCTGCTCAGTTTATTCTCTCTTCACTGAACTTTTGACTTTTTTCAGTTGGAAGTCAGGTACTGTTCTCTTTTTTCTTGTCAAGGATTATTTCATTCATAATGTCTGAAAGCTCCAAGAAGACCCTTTTCAGAGCTTGCAGATCCTGTGGCAAGGCCAGATTATTTTCTGAGGATCCTCACAAGGAGTGCTTGTACTGTCTGTACCCAGAGCATATCCCTAAGGACTGCAAGTATTGCCGGACCTTCTCTGCCAAAACTCTGAAGGATAGAGAAGAGCGCCTCTTATTATGGCTTCAGAAAAGGAAAGTTCAAGACTCGGAGTCTGAAGGAGAAGCCAAGGGACACACCTCTAAAAAGCTAAAAAGAGGGTCCTCTGAGGAAAAGGGAGAGGTGAGGAAGCAAATAGCAGTAAAAACTAAGGAAGGTGAACCTTCTACTTCACTCCCTCCAAATCCTCTCAAGCCTTCCTCAGAAAAGAAGGCTCTGTCGTCGCTTCCGTCGACGAAATCTGCTGAGATTCCAGTCAGATCGCCGATGAGGCCGTCGTCGACGACGACCATTCCGTCGACGACGACGACAGTCTCGACGACGACAGCTTCGTCGACGTCGACAACAACGACTACTCCGTCGACGGTGAGTGCCAGACCTTCGTCGACGGCGAGATCTTCGTCGACGAGCATCCCGTCGACGATGTGGATAATTGTTTCGTCGACGGCCCCGTCGACGGCCCCGTCGACGGCCACGTCGACGACCCCGTCGAAGACGAAAAAATCATCGACGATGCCAACTCCAACAAAGATAACTTCGACTTATATTTCCGTAAAGAGGATTGCTCCGTCGACGGGGGTGTTGGCGAGCAAAAAAGGGGAGTTTTCCATGCCAAAGATTTCACCTCTGCTGCCCTCCACCATTCTGGATTGCCAGGAGTCAGAGGAGGAAGGATCCTTTGGTGTTGCTTACAGTCCTTCGCAGCTCCATATTAAACATCAGGATTCTGATGAGGAAGACCACCAGGAGGCCCAGGAGCACTTCGCTTTTGCAGACCGGCCGGCCAAGGGCCAGATGAGATACGAGTCATTTCACCAGGCTTATCACTATGATGATGATGAGGAGGAAGTGGATACGCCTGCGAGAGAAGAGGCAATGTCGGTGCCTATCTCTTTAATATCTGACCTAAGAAGTATGATAGACAGCTATTATCGTCGCTTTCCAGAAGATAATGCTTCCGCGGCCTCAGAGAAAGTCTCTCAATCTGTTAAAGAGACACCTCTGGCTCAGCCGCCTCCTCCTCCTGGGACAGAGGTCCAAAATGTTATTACGATTCGTGATGACTTAAATGAGTCCGACCGGGATGATCAGGAGGAGGAAGGGGAAATTCCTTAGGATGAGGAAGTTGGAGATGAATGGGACCAATATATTGCTCCAACGTCTCCGGTGTCACCTTTGCCTCAATCAAGCTCTCCACCAGAGGACATAGCCAGTTTTCATGACTTGATGGAAAAAGCGGCTAAAAGATTCAAGCTTTCTATGCCAGTCAAGCTAAGCGAATGTTTCCTTTACGACTTTAAGGAGTCCTCCAGGAAGTCGGTAAGAGCCATTCCAATTATTGACCATATCTGGGATGAAGGACTCAAACTGATGAAGAATCCAGCCTCAGTCCCAGCATCCATACCCAGGCTGGACAAGAAGTATCGTGCTGTAGAGAAGGCTCCAGCATGTCTTATTGGTCATCCTCGACCGGACTCGTTCGTGACTCAAGCGGCGCAGAAGTGCTCCAAGAACCCGACGGCAACATGTCTGGCACCCCCGATATGGAGGGCAAGAAGATGGACGGCATTGGTAAACGCTTTGCAGTCATGGCAGCTGCTTCCATCAAAGCTGCCAATGCAATGGCTCTTCTGAGCCGGTTCAATAGACAGATGTGGTCTGACATTGCGCCTTTCCTGTCGCACCTTCCGGAGGACAAGAAAGAGGAGGCGACTGCCATTCTACAGGACGGAGCCAGAGCAGCGTCGGAGTCCATAGACGTGGCAATGGACATAGCGTCTATAGCCTTTCGCCAGATGGCTGGGGCGGTAATCCTGCGGAGGCAAGGCTGGCTCAAAGCTACGTCTTTTCGACCGGAGGTCCAGGCAAAAATATTGGACATGCCATTTGATGGAGAAAGCCTCTTTGGCAAGCAGATCGACGAGGCGTTACAGGGGATAAAAGCAGATACCAATACTGCTAGATCCTTGGGTTCATTACAACAAGGCCGTTATCAGTCCTTTCGCGGCCGAGGATCCAGAGGACACTTTTAACAGCAGCATTCTTCTTACCAATCTAATCGGTACCAACCTTACAACCAACAGGGTTACCGTCAGTACTCCTCCAACCAGCAGTATCGGTCCTCAAACACTTCCTTCCAACGACAAGGAAGAAGAAAGTCCGCCGCCAGAGGGAAGCAAGACTCTGGTCGCAGACAGTGATGTTCCTCAGGCGCCTCCATTACCGCTTCAGATCGACCAGTTCCACTACCTCTCTCAGTTTCTCCCACATTGGCAGTCCATAACATCGGACAGATGGGTATTAGACATACAGGGTCACACCCTGGAATTCTCGCAAAGGCCTCCAAATCGTCCACCTCTCTGCAGAGTTCATCAGCACCTAGCGGCTCTCAAAGCATAGGTCTTATCACTCATACTGAAAGGAGCGATAGAGGAAGTCCCATCAGACCAGCGGGGAACAGGTTTTTATTCACACTTCTTCCTTATAAGGAAAAGACAATCATCAAAATGGAGACAGGGGCTGGACCTCAGAGATCTGAACACATACATAAAGAAGATTTCTTTCCGTATGCTGTCCGTGCAGGAAATTCTGCTACTGCTCCGCAAAGGAGACTACATGGTCTCTCTAGACCTGCTGGAGGCATACTTCCACATTCCGATACACAAAAAGCACAAGAAGTATCTGCGATTCATGGTGGAGGGGCGCCATTGCAAGTTCAGAGTTTTGCCTTTCGGCCTGAAGTCTGCCCCCAGAGTTTTCACAAAATGCATGGCTCCTATAGCGGCGCATTTAAGGCAGCAAGGTCTACAGGTTTTCCCATACCTAGACGACTGGTTAGTGAAAGGACCATCGTTCCAATCAACGCGAGATCTCTACGGACCTGCACGGATCTCTTCCAAAGGCTAGGCCTTCGGATAAACAAAGAAAAATCATTTTTTATTCCGACTTGTGCTCTACAATTCCTAGGAGCAATCTTGAAAACACAGGAAATGAAGGCTTACCCTTCAGAAGAAAGGGTAACAAAAATCTTGAATCTGACTGCATCTCTGGCAACAAAAAAGTTCACTTCCATCAGAATATTCAAGTCATTACTGGGAATGATGTCCTCTTGTATTCCACTGATCCTCAACTGCCGTTTACAGATGAGACCGCTGCAAGAAGCCCTGGACAAACAATGGGTCCAAGCCCTGGGTTCCTTCGACGACAAGCTGGTCTTAACCTGTCAGATCAAACGTCCAATGTCATGGTGGGGTATCAGGAGCAACCTAACGAAGGGCCTGTCATTCGAACCTCAATCACCAAGCTACGTCATGACATCAGACGCTTCATTACGAGGTTGGGGAGCGCATCTGCAAGACCTGGAGATTCAAGGCCTTTGGTCTCCTCAAGAGGCGAAGCTTCACATCAATCTCTTGGAATTAAAAGCCGTCTTCCTGGGCCTTCAGGCTTTCCTTCCCAGGATCCAGGGTTCATCGGTCTTAGTGTGGACAGACAGCACAACAACAATGTTTTACCTGCGCAAGCAGGGTGGAACAAGATCAAAACCCCTGTCGATTCTGGCTCAAAGAATTTGGAAATGGCTATTGTGTCAAAACATAACGCTGCAAGTGGAACATGTTCCAGGAGTGGACAACCCAAAAGCGGACCTGTTAAGCAGGGCATCCGACATTTGCCACGAGTGGGAACTATGTCAGGTCCAGCTGAATCGGATTTTCAACGTATGGGGCAAGCCAAGTCTGGACTTGTTTGCAACTCAGAGCAACAAGAAATGCAAACATTATGCCAGCAGGTTCAATTCAATTCAATTCAATTCTGTAATTTATATAGCGCGCTACATACCCAGAGAGTCTCAAGGCGCTTGAGGAAAGGTGGGGAATTACTTGTCGAATATCCAGGTTTTAAGTAGCTTTCTGAATGCTAGATGGTTCTGAGTGAGGCGAAGGTGAATGGGAAGTGAGTTCCAGGTTTTAGCTGCCAGGTATGAGAAGGATCTTCCTCCCATGGAGGATTTGTTAATGCGAGGGACAGCGGCCAGGGCTTGGTTGGAGGAGCGTAGCTGGCGGGAGGGGGTGTAGAATGAAAGTCGTGTGTTGAGGCAATCTGGTCCAAGTTCGTAAAGTGCTTTGTGTGCGTGGGTTAAGAGGCGGAATGTTATCCTCTTGTTGACGGGAAGCCAGTGAAGGTTTTTCAGGTGGCCAGAGATGTGGTCTTTACGTGGGATGTCTAGTATGAGTCTGGCTGATGCATTCTGGATGCGTTGGAGTTTTTTCTGGAGTTTTGCGGTGGTTCCGGCGTATAGGGTGTTACCGTAGTCCAGGCGGCTAGTAACCAATGCGTGGGTTCCCTCAGCAGGATTCGAGGGGGAATGCTCTTCACCTCCGATGGACAGGGATGTTTGCCTATGCCTTCCCTCCCTTTCCCCTGATTCCCAGATTACTGAGGAAAATTAGATCAGAACCTTGCCAAATAATACTGATAGCCCCAGCCTGGCCGAGGCAGTTTTGGTATACGGAGCTTCTGCAATTGTCGGTGAAACCAAGAATACAGCTCCCGATACCTAGGAACTTGATTTCCATGAACAGAGGCCAAGTACTTCATCCGCAATTGACCTCTCTGAAATTGTCCGCTTGGAACCTTTTGAGCACAAATTCCAATCTCTAGATATCTCTCCGGAATGTCGTGAAATATTACAAAGTTCCGCAGCGCTGTCTACCAACAAGTCATATACTGCAAAATGGAAGCGATTCTGTAGTTGGTGCGTTGCTAATGCAGTGCATCCCTTGACGTCCTCTGCTGAGAAAATTCTCCCTTATTTACTGCATTTAGCCAGATCAGGGCTGGCGCACTCATCTATTAAGGTCCATCTAGCAGCAATTTCCAGATACAGAAGATCCCCAGGATGCCCATCTTTGTGGTCTAACAGACTAATCAAAGAATTCTTAAAAGGGCTGTTCAGGAAGTTTCCTCCTGTTAAGCGTCCTCCACCTTCATGGCAGCTTAACACAGTCTTGTCACAGCTTATGAAAGCTCCGTTCGAGCCCATACACAAATCGGAATTGCAATTCTTGTCATGGAAGGTAGCATTACTGCTGGCGCTCACATCAGCCAGAAGAGTGAGCGAGATCCAAGCTTTTTCTATTTTGCACCCCTTCATTCAATTCAGGCCGGATAAGGTGAGGCTAAGAACTTACCCTAAATTTGTGCCTAAAATACCCTCTTATTTTCATCTAAATGAACCTGTGATCCTGCCTACATATTTTAAAAATCCATCCTCAGTGGCTGACAAAGCTCTACATACTTTGGATATTGGCAGATGCCTAAAATTTTACATTGAAAAGACAAAAAAAATTCGCAAATCAAACCAACTGTTTGTCGCTTACTCGGGGCCCAGAAAATGTCTGGCCCTGTCACGTTCCTCCATTTCCAGATGGATTGCATCCGCTATTGTCTTCTGTCATGAGAAAGCAGGAAGGCCTCTCGACATGGAAGTCCGTGCCCATGATACACGGAAAATGGCGACGTCTTCTGCATTGCTAGCAGGAGTACCCCTTCCAGACATATGTAGAGCAGCAACCTGGTCGACTGCTCATACATTCACCAAACATTACTGTCTGGACACGGAATGGAAAGCAGATGCAGCAGTGGGACAGGCAGTTCTGCGACATCTCTTTAAATAAGGTACATGTTTATGGATTGTATTCTGCTAATTTTTTCTATATGATATGTTTTCTCTTTACGCTAATAATTATAATGGCAAAGTTTTATTGATCATGCCTTTGGATTTGTAATAAGTTCTTTTTAATAGAAGCAATTTATGGCACACAGCCCCGAGATAGGAAAGGGGTCTAGCCTAGAAACGCTCTAACTACAAGAACTGCTATCTACTCTGATACAAGCATGTGAATCTATGAAAGATTGAATACTGGAGAAAGAACTAGTTACTTACCTGTACACTATGGTTCTCCAGTATTATCTTTCATAGATTCACATGCGCCCGCCCGCCTCCCCGTTTCCATTAGGTAGACCACCTTTTATCTCTGGTTTTCCTGCATAGCTCACTCTTGGGCGGTAGGAAATCTGAGGTATGGTGGCTCTGCTGGGAATGGTGTAGGCTGGGGCTGGCTGCTGATTGGCTGTAGTTTGGGCCACATAATGAGGAGGAGAGGTTACCCTCTGGTTTCACTACTCTATGGTTTCAGGCAGTTTTTTCTTCTACTGCTATGGTTATTATTTACTGGGAGACTCCCACCATGACGACGGGGAAGATACAAGCATGTGAATCTATGAAAGATAATACTGGAGAACCATAGTGTACAGGTAAGTAACTAGTTCTTTCAAAACCATTTTATGAAAAGTTTCCATACTTCTCAGGGTTTAATTACACTAATCCAGAAACGTTTTATTTTAAAATTATGAATAAGACAGGAATGAAAAACATGTTGACAAATACTAAATTGATTTATTCTGAAAAGTTTTATGAAAAAATGTCTACATTTGGTTTTGAATTTTGGAAAAACAACATTGAGACAAAGACCATCTGGGGTACAAAAGAGTGGCAGGTACAAGGTTTAGAATCATTATTCAGAGCCTGCATGATCCCAGAACAAATAATGTTCCTGAAGGACACCATTCAACAAACAACGTGTCTTGGCCTAGCCAAGATAAAAGATTTAAACAACCTGTCTATACCAAAGCCTATGCCTGATAGAAACACCACTACAGATGAGGGGTTAGACGTGTCCTATATTTTAAAACAAAACAGAACAATTCCTGATTGGTACAAATGGTTGATCTGGCCCACAGACACTAATAACTGTCAAGATAGATTCCTGAACAAAATACAGGGGTTCGAACAGAATAGGCCAGACCCAAGATATTCCCAAAGACAACATCCAGGGATAATTACAACATATAGGGCCAGATGTAGGAGCCGAAATACCGGTCGGTAACGGCCGATTTCGGCCGTTACCGACCGGTATTCAGTAATTGGCATGTAGGGGCCCTATTTTACCGATTCAGTAAATTTACCGAATGGTAAATTTACCGAATCAGTAAAATACCGAATCGGTAAAATACTGAATCGGTATTTTTACCGATTCGGTAACTTCCTGATGTAGGTGGGACTCTTCTGAGTCCCAAAGGCCTTACAGATTCGGTATTTTACCACCCAATCCAATTTGGTGGTAAAATACCGAATCCAGGTGTGCATGCACATGTGTGCATGCACACCTATGCCATGTGACAGACAGACATGCCCTTAGGGCATGTCTGTGTGCCACATGGCACACATGCCAGTATTTGGGGTGCTAGAGGGTGTCAAAGTGACACCCCCTGCACCCTTGCTGGAATCGGTATTTACCGAATCGGTAAATACCGATTCGGTAATGTCCATTGATTCCTATGGGCTTCAATGCCCATAGGAATCAATGGGCATTACCGAATCGGTATTTACCGATCCGGTAAATACCGATTTTTACAGAATCGGTAATTCAATTACCGATTTTACCTATATCTCCCCCCTTCTATTTTACCGATTCATAAATACCGAATCGGTAAAATTCGGTATTTATGAATCGGTAAAATAGAATTACCTACATCTGGCCCATAGTGTAGGAAAACTATGCCTCGACTGGCTACAGAAATCCACACTACCGGAAATTAAGCAACACTTAACTTTACTTAAAGAAGGTGCTGACTTGCGATATTTCATAATGGGACCTCGCTAACAGCGTCAAAAACTTTTCATATACGCCGGTATATACGCAGCTTACAATGAAGCTTGGAAAGTATCACAAATTGAAACTGCAGAAAAAATAAGAGAAATTGATCGTATTCATTTGGAAAAATCACTTACTGTAGTGGACAATGGGTTAACGACTCTGTCCTCCAGAATTTATTCACTGGACAGCATGTATCATCTGCTATTGATATAATAGAACAGGATATGCTAATGTTACAACATGGTCAATCCCAATTAGGTTCTATTGTACAGCTAGGCGGGACGTTACAAAACCTTTTACAGACAACTGTGCTTTTAACCTCGTCCAAAGAACCGTATGATCTGCAAGTTGCAAGGACAGCGGCAGAGATACATACCCTATTATCGACAAATTGCCCCGTGCATTTCGTAGAAATGTTAAGCCAAATCTTAAACATGTCAGATACAAGTGGCATCGCACATGTATTTAAGACAATTTTTTCTGGACTGTTAGCACCCTTTGAAACAGTCCTGGGCATCTTCCCGAATTTTGTGCCTTCTTTTTTTCGGTGGCCTGCCTCTTATTTTGGGACTCGTAGCAGGAATTTTATTTTTGTTCCTTCTGCTCCGATATGGCAAGCCAAGTCACAGACAAAACTCAGGCTACGATGGAAGAAACGATCCTAGCAATACGATACCGAGAACGTATCACAAAAGTCCTCGGATTGGCCCGGCTAAGAGATCTAAACACTACCTGGTTTCTTTCATTCAGACCAATCCGGCAAGATTGCATCTTACCTGTGCTTCGATGTCTGCTATGCGGAGAAGAATGCGTGTTGGACGTCTGTCTTACACTACCATCAGCCTTACCAATGGATATCGATGCTTTGCTTGGTCCGGTAACGACTCATGCAACATGTTGTCCCCAGCGGCTACCTATTCTGATGACGGCATTCGTTGAGACTTCACCATTACGATTAGGTGGCGGTGAAGTACGAGATGAAAGCGGCACCACACAAGTACAACCTTCCATGACCATTGCTGATCTAAACACCGATGATGGCAATGCATCGCATATATGCACTATTTCCACTTTTTCTGAGTTGGCCCAACTTTCACCTACTGTTGTAGACAAATTTTTTGCCGGCCTATCTGAAGTAATGTTCTCTCCTAACAACTGGAATAATATTTGAAACAGCGAGCACACAGCGTTCCCTGAACTCTGAATTCGGCCTTCAGTTTTTATAAACAACACTACTGAAAACATTTGGAACTATTTTTTCCCATGAAAGCGAATTAATTTTTTCCCAATTTCCAAAATATTTACCTTTTTTTGGCACATGGTACTCTGCTTAAAGTAGAACTATTCTTAGAGAACAGAACTTCTATTTTTTGAGACTCTAGAGACAATATTTTCAATCAGCCTCTAGCACATGTACAATATTGTATAAATATGTGATGAAATGGTCTCGACCTTTTTTTCTGTATTAAGAGCCATTTCATAAATGTAAATTTCGTGATTCATTCAGGGAAGATTATAATGCACTACAAAAATGTTATCTGAATGATACCACTGCTTGAAAGCGTACAGTATAATACTCATTTTCGTGTATCTATACCATTTTAAATGCATTTGATGTATTTTGGGGTGGGCTGGAAAATACATGCATACTTATATGTTTATATATTGCTTAGTATTTAGTAATGATGGACATTATACGCGGAGTGGGTGTTGTGAACGTATCTAGGACCCTAATTAAATATTCCCGATTTATGCCCTTATGTGGTTATAACAAATCATATCCTTATAAAGGCATAAGAATCATATCCATATTTAGTCATAGCCAATGCAGTTCAAATACGGCAAGGCTACTTCCCTAGACTCCTAGAAAGTACAACACGTTCTTTAAACAAACCAAACCTCCAGCAGCCCGGGAATTCCCCCTGCTTCTATTTTGATTTGTCCTAGAACTCCTGAGAGTCCTGAAAGAACTGCCAGTTCTTAGTGACAGTTCTTAGTGACGTCTTATGTCCAACCTTACGTCAAACATGGCACATTCCAGGTATAAATATACCAGCATTTGCCTTAAGCAACACACGGTGGTTTGGAGCAGAGCGGCTATCTACTTACCCAAAGCCCAGCTGATGCATGTGCCGAAGGAAGCCGACCCTCCCATTTGACGCACTGAGAAAGACACTGTCTTTTCTCCTGCCGAGAAATCCAGCTCCAGTGTTTCCAGTCACCCTTGCGGGTTGCTGGGAGATCGAGTCCTGAGAAAGAGATACAAGACCTCCTTCATTCTATTACCAAGGTACGGAGCTGATTAGATGCTTAGAGAATTCTTGATTCAAATTCTTGTCAAAACTAACTTAACTTAAACTACAGCTCACTTACTCCTTCCCACGTACAAGGCTTAGGTTAGGTACACCGGGGTAGGCGTATTTTAGAAGCACCAGTTGAGTACGTTTAGTCAACTTTTATCATTGTATGTATTGTATATATTTTATCCGTTTTAAGTATCATATAGCTCAGAAACCATATAAATGCTTTTACAGTATTATTTCATAATACTCCTTTTACTGTACGCACTTTACTTTATGACAAGTATTGCAATTGTGGCAATTCACTTCTCTTGCATGAGAAAGAAGACTGCTCAATAAATAACAACTTTTATTGAAAATGCCTGTCTCTCTATTTCTCTGCACTCTGGTGAAACTAAGCATGCACGATTGACTGAATGAAATAGCTATCTATTGTTTTCACACGACTCTGGAGATATACTCCTTATTCTGGAGGGAGCAAAGTTGTCATGTTTATGCGGTTGTCAGAAACTAATCCCTTCTTGTCTAATCAGGAAAGTTAATTCCTTCCTGTTCATTCGAAAAAGTTTCTAGTGACCTCTGAGCTAGCTGGCATACCTAATTAAGTCTAACATATTCAGTAGAGACCTAGATGACCTCAGTCCTATGTCTAAACTACCGTTTATGTTATTCCAATGCGCTGAGCCTATTGGGAGTATAGGAACTACACTACAGTGGTTAGCTGGATTGTTCTCCCAGTCCCCCGTATCTTCTTTTTTGAGATATGTCCCATTCATGCATTCCCGTGCTCTTGTTACCTTTGTGGTTGGTTGTTTGTTCTTCCACTCCACCTGCACTCTCCTGTGTAGTTTTTGCTCTCATTCATGCTGCATTCTTGTTCTGTTTCAAGTGTTAATGTTGCTATCTGATGCCCTACTGCCCCAGTATCATTGTCTGTTTGTTTGGTGATCTATCTCTTATAGTTGTAGAAATATTTTGTTGTTGTTCCCTGTGTGGTTAGTGTTCTCCCTTCAGATGTTTTGCAGTTGTCCCTGGGATTGGAGTTCTTCCATTCTCTGTAGTCTCTTATTGCTGCTGTGTCTTGTGTGGTGGGTGGTGTCATCCATGCTTCCTGCAGTTTTTAAAGTATTTTCCAGTGTGGTTGGTGTTTTCCTGCAGTCTCTTGCTTCTGTGTCTTGGGTGGTCGGTGGTGTCATCCATGCTCCCTGCAGTTTTAAAGTATTTTCCAGTGTGGTTGGTGTTTACCTGCAGTCTCTTGCTTCTGTGTCTTGTGTGGTCGGTGGTGTAATCCATGCTCCCTGCAGTTTTAAAGTATTTTCCAGTGTGGTTGGTGTTTACCTGCAGTCTCTTGCTTCTATGTCTTGTGTGGTCGGTGGTGTCATCCATGCTCCCTGCAGTTTTAAAGTATTTTCCAGTGTGGTTGGTGTTTACCTGCAGTCTCTTGCTGCTGTGTCTTGTGTGGTCGGTGGTGTCATCCATGCTATCTGCAGTTTTAAAGTATTTTCCAGTGTGGTTGGTGTTTAGCTGCAGTCTCTTGCTTCTGTGTCTTGTGTGGTCGGTGGTGTCACCCATGCTCCCTGCAGTTTTTAAAGTATTTTCCAGTGTGGTTGGTGTTTACCTGCAGTCTCTTGCTGCTGTGTCTTGTGTGATCGGTGGTGTCATCCATGCTTCCTGCAGTTTTAAAGTATTTTCCAGTGTGGTTGGTGTTTACCTGCAGTCTCTTGCTGCTGTGTCTTGTGTGGTCAGTGGTATCATCCATGCTCCCTGCAGTTTTTAAAGTATTTTCCGGTGTGGTTGGTGTTTTCCTGCAGTCTCTTGCTTCTGGGTCTTGTGTGGTCGGTGGTGTCATCCATGCTCCCTGCAGTTTTTAAAGTATTTTCCGGTGTGGTTGGTGTTTTCCTGCAGTCTCTTGCTTCTGTGTCTTGTGTGGTCGGTGGTGTCATCCATGCTCCCTGCAGTTTTTAAAGTATTTTCCGGTGTGGTTGGTGTTTACCTGCAGCCTCTTTCTTCTGTGTCTTGTGTGGTCGGTGGTGTCATCCATGCTCCCTGCAGTTTTAAAGTATTACCCAGTGTGGTCGGTGTTTACCTGCAGTCTCTTTCTTCTGTGTCTTGTGTGGTCGGTGGTGTCATCCATGCTCCCTGCAGTTTTAAAGTATTTTCCGGTGTGGTTGGTGTTTTCCTGCAGTCTCTTGCTTCTGTGTCTTGTGTGGTCGGTGGTGTCATCCATACTCCCTGCAGTTTAAAGTATTTTCCGGTGTGGTTGGTGTTTACCTGCAGTCTCTTTCTTCTGTGTCTTGTGTGGTCGGTGGTGTCATCCATGCTCCCTGCAGTTTTTAAAGTATTTTCCAGTGTGGTTGGTGTTTACCTGCAGTCTCTTTCTTCTGTGTCTTATGTGGTCGGTGGTGTCATCCATGCTCCCTGCAGTTTTTTAAGTATTTTCCGGTGTGGTTGGTGTTTACCTGCAGTCTCTTTCTTCTGTGTCTTGTGTGGTCGGTGGTGTCATCCATGCTCCCTGCAGTTTTTAAAGTATTTTCCGGTGTGGTTGGTGTTTTCCTGCAGTCTCTTGCTTCTGTTTCTTGTGTGGTCGGTGGTGTCATCCATGCTCCCTGCAGTTTTTAAAGTATTTTCCAGTGTGGTTGGTGTTTTCCTGCAGTCTCTTGCTTCTGTGTCTTGTGTGGTCGGTGGTGTCATCCATGCTCCCTGCAGTTTTTAAAGTATTTTCCGGTGTGGTTGGTGTTTTCCTGCAGTCTCTTGCTTCTGTGTCTTGTGTGGTCGGTGGTGTCATCCATGCTCCCTGCAGTTTTTAAAGTATTTCCCGGTGTGGTTGGTGTTTTCCTGCAGTCTCTTGCTTCTGTGTCTTGTGTGGTCGGTGGTGTCATCCATGCTCCCTGCAGTTTTTAAAGTATTTTCCGGTGTGGTTGGTATTTTCCTGCAGTCTCTTGCTTCTGTGTCTTGTGTGGTCGGTGGTGTCATCCATGCTCCCTGCAGTTTTTAAAGTATTTCCCGGTGTGGTTGGTGTTTTCCTGCAGTCTCTTATTGCTATTTCTTGTGGGGTTGTTGTTAAAATATTATTCTTGCAGTGTCTTGCAGTTGTTTCCTGTGTGTATGGTGTTTCTCCATCCTTCCTGCAGTCTGTTGCTGGGGCACATCATGACTGCCTTCAGTTGCATAGCAATGGAATCGACAAACGGAATTGATTTGTGCGCAAACTCCTGCTCTTCCATGCATGCTCCTGGTTGTTCCATACTTCTTGTGGTGAACATTGAAAACGAAGGTGTTTTTTCCCCTGTGGACAACCCTCCTCCCAGCAGCCCCATGCAGTACAGGGCTGCCCCTCCTTTTCTAAATCTCGGAAGACACTCACGCCGTGCTGTGTGAGAGCTTGTATGTGCAGTTCTGTGGTGGCAAACTACGTGCCAAATGCTTGTGAATACCTGCAAATGGATGAGTGTCGGATAATAGTTGCACTGTGCAGGACTGTCCACCCTCCCCGTCACGCCCCCTGTTTTTGTCCCTACCTCTAAACTTCTGCCGGTCTGTCGTACTGGCGGATTGTTCAAGCGACTTGAAATAGAAAGGCTTTTTCCAGTTTGTCAATTTAAAGCACCCCCTGAAAAGCAGGTCGGCGTAATCGGTGCCACCGCACCAGGCGCTGAGTTAGGGTGGGGCACCATGTTTATTGTTTTAAAAGCACCAGATGCCACTTTCCTTGTCCCAGCAATTTTCAAGCATCAATAAAAATGTCACCATAACTCCAGTAATTAATGTTCTTCCTGGAGAGAGACCAGAGATTTGCCTGGTAGTGGAGGTTTAGACTCATCATACCACAGAAGGTTGTTGTGCCTGCTGCAAAGAACGTGTCCCATTCAGATCACAAAGTGCATACACTTTAAATAGGTCAATGGGTCATCGCTTTTGTCTGAGCAATCCTTTTGTTACTTGCAGTTTTAAAGTTAAAATCCTAATATAGAGTGAGCTATTAACTGTCGTCTAAGAGCTGCATGCAAACTGCAAGGAATATATTACAGCTACATGTTTTTTTGCCCAGTCGTTTCTTATCCTAATGTTGCAAAAAGGGTTCATTTGGGTAGAAGTTAATTCTTATTATTAAAGATAACCCCTAATAATGGTGTTACATTTTAAATTCTGTATTTGTGCTTTTCCAGACCAAGGACTGTTAACTATACTGCCTACCAGTATGGATGACATGTGACTACTACCCCTTGTAGGCCTCTGTCTTATGTAACATTTCCTAAACACTGATTTACACACCTATTATTGTCTCAGTGAAACGTATGTTCGATGTAAATTGTTTTGACACCTTATACTCGTATGAGTGGTGCTATAAAACTAAATCAATCTAAGAGACAGTGGTTATTTAGACTTGGGGGCATTGTCAAGTGGTGGTGTTAGCAGGGCTTTAAGTGGGCCGGGTTTCAAGGGGTCTGAGCCCTGGCTGTTTTTTAAAAGGGGCCTCGAAACGCGTCTCTATCGGGCTCTGTTTTGAGCCCTGGCACAGGTGGTCAGTTTTTTCCAAACTGCAGTGACAGCAGTTTGCTGTCACTGCAGTCCGGGAAAAAGTGCCAGGGCGCAAAACAGTCCGATATAGACCTGTTTCGAGACAGTAGGCACCGATGTGCCCTGCTCACTTCTCACTAGTGGAGAAGTTACGGCATGACGTCATGCCAGGTGAGCGCTGTGGGGGAAGGGAAATCCTTTAAAGAGTCATTTTCTTTCTGGATTTCCCTTCTCTTTCTGAAACGCAAGAGCAGCAACATTGTGGTAGGGTCAACAGGGCTTTAATTGGAAACGTTTTCAATATTACATGTAACAAGCCATAGTTGCAGCTTATTTATCTTATGCAACTAACAACCATTGACAAAGCCAAAAGTCCTTACTTGTTGTAGGTATGATGTTACTTGTTGTATCAAATATCTGGATGCAATGACAGAAACAGCCGAATACAAGTCGGTTGGTACAGATTTTTGGGCGTAAGTGTTTTAAAGCCACGCCCCTAATTACACTGCCCACGCCCCTTTGAGAGACCCCCCAGTTTTTTCATCCCACTTAAAGCCCTTGGTGTTAGTGAGGGAATCCGTGGCGAGATGGTCATTGGGGGGGTGGGGAGGGGGCGCCAACAAACATTGTCGCACAGGGCGCCACCAGTACTAAAGCCGGCCCTCTTTTCAGAACCTTTGTGGGTCTCTTCTAGGTAATGATGTTTCTTACGAAACTTACTCTGATGCTTTTCCAGCAATGCAATATTCTACAAATTGGCCACCAGGTGGCGTTGCAGCGCAACATAAATATCTGTGATGGAAAACTGCACACAGATCGGGTTCTGCGCCACTTACCTGAGCTGCAGAATATAAACATTTAGGGGCCGTAGCCTGCCCATAATAAGATGTACATATGAACCACTGATTGCAATTCGAGGGGCTAGCGTGGTCAACACTCCTCCCCAAAAACCACAAACTCTCAAACAAGAGAAGACTCTGCAGTGGGGCTTGTGATGTCATTACGTGCACCCTCTGACGTCAGAGTGATCTGATATACGGTCGGGAAACATCAGGTACATGACAGTACTCCATACATTACAGATGGAATATTAAATATTCACCCGGCCTGGTTCTCACGCCCTCTGCATGCACGTGGCAAGCGCTGTGACCCACAATGGATTATTACAATGACGCTCATACAATGAGCCATCGCTCGGGCCTCTCGAAAATGTGGTGTTTCTCAGGCCCTGCCCTCGCTCCGACATACCTCTGGGCGCTCCCTGCCCAGCCAGGGCAGGAACAGCGGAGGGAGGTGAGGCAGAGAATGAACACACTGACAGAAGGTGGCCGACTCTCTGCTGTCATGCAGCACTGAGCCTGGGGCGTTGGGTGTGACTCCCTGCTTCCCCTGGTGAGACTGTAAGCGCACTGTGTGTTCTTGGGATAATCGCGTGCTGCTGTTGTAGTAAATCACGAGGGTCAGGCTTTGTAAAGCCAAGGTTGCCAGATGGCTTCACGTGACCAGAGCTCATGCTTTTTTTTCTTCTTTCAAACATTGTCATCTAAAGCCTGATCCAAACCGGGACTACAACTCCCAGAATGCACTGTTCGTTAACTGAAAGCACACGACAGGAACTTACTGTTAATGTGGGCAGTTTGTCAACTGGTACATTTAATTAATAGTAATCTCCCCATATGACATTTTCTTAAACACAAGGGGGAAATGCCCACTGAGACCATTTAAAATATATATATATATATATATATATATATATATATATATATATTACTGTATCACAGTTTTTTCCAGATTGCTCGTGCAACCAGACATAACCTTTCTTGATGGGAACACAGGGGCCAATTCACGAAGGCACTTCAACTTATCCATATGGGAGGGCGACCTCCCAATCCAGATTCAAAGAATCAGCAGTGGCGGACCTTTAACGTTGCCAAAGGGATTTCCAAATATGGAAATTCTGATGGGCTTGTGGGCGTGTCTAGAAGGTTCTAGCTACAAATGGAGATGAGCTTGTGGTCATTCAATAAACATTTTGAGGTACGTTCCCTCCATAGTGATCAATCAGTAGATTTGTAGAGCACTTCTTGCCATCCGTGAGGGTACCCTTGCGCTGGCAGAGTCCAGTGGAATAGCCAGGTCTAAAGGGACTTTCAGAACGCTGGAAGAGATGGATAGGTCCGTAGATGAAAGGGTAGCTAGCCCCATGTCTTCACTACTAGAGGCCTGATTCTGATGCGGGTTGGAAAGCTTCCCAACCGAATCGGTTTGGAAATGGTTTCCGAGCCACTCGGATCGGGAGAGTCCGACCGACAGAGTACGATACATCCGGATGCTTCTAGATACGCTTTGGTTGGACTCCCATTGACTTCAATGAGAGCATATGTTCCTAACGACATCATAATTGGGCCCTGGGTCGGGAAGACACGTTCCCGATCTGATTTGGAAGGAACAAATGCCATTAGGAGGCCTTCCTAACCGCATCAGAATCAGTCCCTAGGTGGGAATGCTTTCCTAACCGCATCAGCATCAGGCCCTAAGTAGGAGAAGTAGCCACCCCGCATCTGTTACATCAGATGTGGGGGGTGAGGGTTAGAGAAAGGGCCGCAGAGCAGAGGTGTCTGGTGGGCTGATGGAAGTTCAGACAGTGGTTCAAGATATTTGCAAAGTCCTCACGGCAGACAGTTTGTGTGGGGAAGGACACACCCATATTACTTGGGGTTTTCGGGAAAGGGTTCCTCCAGGAATATTCATGAAAAACTATGACCATTGTTCGTTTCCTTGAGTGCTCCAGGGATTTTCGTCACACCCTTATGGGTTGGAAATTTGCTCTAAACATAAGAGTTTCTGTTTTTTCCCTCCCCTTTGTGAAGGGGTACCACAGTCAAAAGCTTCCTCTGGTCCACATTGGCACCCTGTCCCTCTCCAGTCCATATTGGCACCCTACCCCCCTCTGGTCCAAGACCACACAATTCCCCACTCTGGACCACATCCACACCCTGTCCCTCTCTGGTCCAAGACCGTACAATGCCCTCTCTGGCCTATGTCTATACCCTGTCCTTTTCCGGTCACGTTCATACGCTGATTGCCATTCTCTGGGTCACGTCAACACCCTGCCAATCTCCAGGTCACCTCCGCATGCTGCGCCTCTCCTGGCCAGGTCCACCATCTGCCCCTCTGCAGGCAACCTCCACATCCCACTCCTCTATGGGCTACTTACAAGCCCTGTTGCTGTTTGGACATGTTGCCCTTTGGACATATTGGCTTTGTCAATGCATGTTTTTAATGTATACCCCAAGATCTGTCATGATTGGTTTCATACCCACTAAGCCCAGAGCACAACCTCTCCCCAAAGTTCTTCCTCTCTGGTAAAGTGGAAGCAGATAGGTGTTAGAAAGGACCCCTGGGATGTGAAATTAAAGCCACTTGTGGGAATGGAGCACAGGAGAGAGGCAGGAGGAGTGCAGCTGAGGCACGCCCCCTAAGGCCCCCAGGCCACCAAGAGGACTCCACTCTAGCAACCAGCCCCATTAAGGTGAGGCCAAAAAAGTGCAGCCTCTTGTGCATCCTTTCGGAATTGGGGTATCTGTCCTGACTCCTCTTCTCCCCACTTGATTCTACTTGTTCCTGGTTACATTCCCCGCACAGGACATGGTTTAAACAATGCACCATGTTGGTCTCTTCCCTCTTCTGAAACTACACCGCTGATGCCCCTCTGTACCCAGAGTGAGTCTACCATGTGGCTGCCCATAACTAGAGCCCCCTGTCCTGCTTCCTTGATTACAGCACGTCGCAATATTGCTTTAAATGTTTAGCTGGCCTCTTAAAGGTCCTCTGTCATTTGATCAGCTCTCATAATGCAGCCTGTACTTTTACTAGATATACGCCAATGGCCTGACAAAGACCTTTCTGGATGTGGAACTGTATGATGCCAATTCCCTCATCCAGCTGAGTCTTCGCTGGACTACATTCTCCCCCTATACCATGGCCTGAACTTCTTATGTGCTGGACAGAAGCCCTCCTCAGCCCCAGCTCCTCACCCACCCCACTGGAAGGAAGACAATAGCATCATATCAAGACCAGCGGCCATAGCATCATCTCTGTTCGTAAGAACATCTTCGTCATCCTCGGACCAGAGGACGTTAGCATCCTCTTAGTGCTGCAGGACATCTGTGTCATTACAAGATCAGATGACATCACTGTCATCTGTGGATCAGAGGAACTCAGTGTCACCCCAGGACTAGAGGGCATCAGCATCATCTGTGATCCAAAGGACATCATCATTATCAAAGGGCCAGTGGACATCATCATCGCAGGACCACAATACCTCTGCATCATTCCAGGTTCAGAGGACATCATCATCATCTGTGATCCAAAGGACATCATCATTATCACAGGACCAGTGGACTTCATCATCAACCTAGGACCAAAGGATAACAGCATCATCCCATAACCAGAGAACATCAGAATCATTCCAGTACTAGAGGACATCAGCATCATTTAAGGACCAGAGGACGTTAGCATCCTCTTAGTGCTGTAGGACATCGGTGTCATTGCAAGATCAGAAGACATCAATGTCATCTGTGGATCAGAGGACATCAGTGACACCCCAGGACTAGAGGGCATCAGCATCGTCTGTGATCCAAAGGACATCATCATTATCACAGGACCTAGTGGACATCATCATCAACCTAGGACCAAAGGATAACAGCATCATCCCATAACCAGATAACATCAGAATCATCCCAGTATTGCAGGATATCAGCATCATCTTAGGACCAGAGGACATCAGCATCATCTTAGGACCAGAGGACGTCAGCATCAGGACCAGAGGATGTCATCATCACCCCACGACAAGAGAACATCAGAATCATTCCAGTACTAGAGGACGTCAGCATCATCTTAGGACTAGAGGACGTCAGCATCATCTTAGGAGCAGAGGACGTCAGCATCATCTTAGGAGCAGAGGACGTCAGCATCATCTTAGGAGAAGAGGACGTCAGCATCATCCCACCACCAGACAACATCAGAATCATCCCAGTATTAGAGGACATCAGCATCATCTCAGGACCAGAGGATGTCAGCGTCATCTTGGGACCAGAGGACGTCAGCATCATTCCATGACCAGAGGACATCAGCATCATCTTAGTAGCAGAGCACGTCAGCATCATCATTAGGACCAGAGGACATCAGCACCACCCTAGGACCAGAGGACATCAGCATCATCTTAGAAGCAGAGGACGTCAGCATCATCTTAGGACCAGAGGACGTCAGCATCGTCTTAGGAGCAGAGGACGTCAGCATCGTCTTAGGAGCAGAGGACGTCAGCATCATTCCATGACCAGAGAACATTAGAATCATCCCAGTATTAGAGGACATCAGCATCACCCTAGGACCAGAGGACGTCAGCATCATCTTAGGACCAGAGGACGTCAGCATCGTCTTAGGAGCAGAGGACGTCAGCATCGTCTAAGGAGCAGAGGACGTCAGCATCATTCCATGACCAGAGAACATTAGAATCATCCCAGTATTAGAGGACATCAGCGTTATCTCAGGACCAGAGAACGTCCGCATCATCTTAGGACCAGAGGACCTCAGTGTCCTCTCAGGACCAAAGGACATTGGCATCATCTCTGGTCCTGAGGATGTCAGCGTCTTCCCAGAACCCCAGGTGTTGGACCTGGCCCTTCTGGCAGGTTCACCCCTAAACTTTTTGGTTTTTATTTGTGACCTAGTGTTAGTGATTTTTGGCTCCTGCGCACTTTACCACTGTGTCCCAGGGTAAAGTACGTGCGTGTAGTGAGGTTGGCCTGCCCTCCCATGTGAATGCATGGGGAATGTATGTGCCCATATTAGTTCCTGATGCGTGGGGAGTGCAAGCTCGAGTTTGGTATGTACGGACTCGTGTGATTTAATGTTGCGCGATGATGTGTGTGGTATGATTGTGTCTATTGTGGAAGTGCCACTTCTAGAAGTTGGCCTGTGTGCGTAAATTATGTGAATTGACTGTCTGGCTTGTGATTGGCTGGGGCTGGCTGGTGGGCCAGGCTCCAGGAGTCAGGATGGGTCTGCCCCAGTGGTGAATGGAGGCCGGGGAGGAGTGCACCTGGGACCTAAATAGGGCTGGGCTTTCCCCACACAATGCTGGCTCCGCCCCCTATGGTACGTCTAATGTCCCTAGCCTGGCCAGTGAATGGAAAGAGGGGCTGAGCACCTCAGAGTGCTCCAAAACTAGCTGCGACTGGTTTTCCCCCCACCCTGCACCTAAGGACAAATGGATTGAGTGTATAAAAAAAGGCTGTGGCCTCATGAAAAATGTCCTTGCTTATCCTTACTTGGAGGGGGCCTGCTGCTGCTGCTGGGCCGCCACTGGGACTGCCTCCCTGCCCGGAGGGCCCCGTGAGCTGGCCCCTGGGCCCAGCCTTTGCCCCCCCCTGCCTTCCCTTCTTTTTGGACTTTGTCCCTGGACCTGGAGGGACTTGGGTTGCCTGCCAGTGCCTGAGGAGTGCTGGCCTCCCCCTCAAAATAGCGCGCTGCGCCGCTGCTGCAGGCGATCCCTTCCTAGAGGGATTCCCCGGCGCGGGGATCCCCCCTTTTGGTTACTTCCACGCAGGTGCCCACCCTGTGTCTTTGGGTATTTTTAAATCCTTTAATACAGGTGCCCACCCAGTCTTATTATTTATTTCACTGGGTCTACCCCGCTGCTGCTGTGGCTCTTGTTCCCGAGGGAGCCTACCCCTCGGTTGGTTCATCTCCCCGCCTGCAGTGCCTGGAGGGGCCGCCGAGCTGCCCGCGGCGACCCGGAAGTGTTACTTCCCTGAACCGGAAGCGGACGGGAGCCCACCCCGCGCTCCGGTGTAAGAAGGAGGACGGGAGCCCACCCCGCCTCCACAGGACCAGGAAGTACCAGCCGCCGAGCAGGAAGCAGCGGGACCCTTCCCCGCGCTCCTGCGCCCAAGCAGATAATCGCCGGTAAGCCCCTCAGCATACAACAGCCGCCCCGTCCTCCGCGAGGCTCTCACGAGTGAGAGAGCCCCGCCCGCTGCCTGTGAGGAAACCCGGCCCCCAGGAGAGGGACCGGGTGAGAGGGAGACTGGAGCAGGAGGAGAGCGCTGTGTCCGCCCCAGAGACCGGTGAGTGGGGCCCCGGGGCTTATTTTCAAAGAGGAGGGCGTCGGGGCACATTGCCGGTGCCCGCCCCCCCTCCTGCCTGTGTTATCTTGGTTTCTGGGCATAATTGTATTTCGAGTCCCCCGAGCGAGACTCCAACGAGGGCACAGCATTGTTGAGAGCCCTGAGAGGCTTCAGCGACATTTGCATATTTCGAGTCCCCTGAGCTGGACTCCAACGAAGGCACCCAGTTATTAAGAGCCCACGAGAGGCTCCAGGGGCATTTGCATATTTCGAGTCCCCCGAGCGGGACTCCAGTGAAGGCACCCAGTTATTAAGAGCCCACGAGAGGCTCCAGGGGCATTTGCATATTTCGAGTCCCCCAAACGGGACTCCCACAGTAACGGGGGCATTTGTTTCGTGCCTGAGAGAGGCACCCTTTCATTCAGAGAGCCCAGAGGAGATCCCCAGCTGCCCAGCACTTAGTGGGCAGCTGCTTCGTTTAGGCTTGCCCCTTTGCGCATTTCTTCTGGTTGCTGCCTGCGCAGCCTGCCCTGACTTTCTGGACACAGGGCGTTTCTGACCCCGAGAGGCCAGTTGGCCAGGGGACAATTCTGGTGTTGTGCCCTTGCGTGGGGTACATTTTTATGCCCTATGTGATCTTTGAGCTATTTGTGATTACTTGCCTACACCTCTGAATGGGTTTTCATGCATCATGTGTAATGTCTTTGTGCCTATACCTCTGAATGTATTGTGTTGCTTAGGAGGTTGTTTTTCCTAGTATAGGTTGTACTAGCGAGTTCATGGTGCCCTGCGTGATATTTTCCTAAGGTGGTTAGAGTTGCGTAGGTGGTACTTACCTTTGACCAGCGACTACTGGTTGTGTGCTACATTTGTTATTTGGTGCTACAATTATATGTTATATGTACTAATCCTACCAAGTGCTAGTTCTAATAGTGCTTATTCCTGACAGTGGCCCATGTGGCCCTGTCCCATGTACATAATCCCCTGTAAATTCTGCCAGTGCCTATGGCACATTGTAAAGTGTGTGTTTATTATCTAATGTGTTTGGTATCATACAAAGGCTATTTTTATATATACCCTTGTGTGGAGTTTCCTTTATGGTGGGCCTTGGGTGTTGTTGCTGGGTGCGCGCGCAAACACTTAACCTACATTGCCACCGAGATTAGCCTTGCTGCTCGCGTCACGTTACCTAGAGGGTGAGCAGGCGTGTACCTCCCTTGCCCTGACTAGACTGATGGTTTCTGCCTGGCTTTGGCGCAAGCCTTAGACAACTGGAAATACCCATTTCTAACACCAGGCCATCGGTGTCACCCCAGACCCAGAGGATATCAGCATCATACCATGAGCAACCTGCCAGCCCTCCTGTGGTCGTGGAGCAGCCCAAGCCCTAGAACAGCAAGACATGTACATACATACAAACATACATACATACATACATGGATACATACATACATACATACGAAGAGGAGAACTGACAAGACTGACTACAAGTGCAGGTGAGAAATCCTAAGTTGAAACTCTGCCTTATGGGAGTATACCCTCGCCCCAAAGACCTGTGCCCTGCGACCTTCCCCACATGTCTCCTAGGTCTCATGACCCTCTCGCACCATACCATCCATGCATCACAGGAGCATGATGATAGACACATGAAATCCACTTTGCCCTTTGCTAGCTGGCTTTACCAGGACCACCAACTGGAAGCCCTTTCACCAGATCAATATAGTCACAAACAGTGGGCGACAAGTGACCATAACTGCTATACAGCCCCAAGACATGACGGTGAAGGGCAGAAGTCAAGGGTGCCCAAAAGGAGTTGTAATAGGTACTTCAAATGGTAGTTTTTAAGATATGTTCTACATTTAGTGTCCACTAAACCTACCTGTAGGGTGCCAGAGTCACCACGAGTACCAGCGAAAGCTCCTGTGATCGTTAGGGTTGTTTATTGAGTGACTCTGCCCTTGATATACCTGTGTCCTGGTGCCCTGCACCGGGGCATCCAGACAACTCACCTGCAACTCATGGAAACTTTGAAGTTATTGCTGTTTCTTCAAAAGAACATTGCTGCGACCCGTGCTTCGTGTGATGGCGCTGCTTACCCTTCCTTTTCTCGTAGACCTTGTCTTGGCATCTCCGTACTACAACACAACAAACCGTGCTGATTCTCTGTAGTCCCCTCCTTGACGTGACTCAGAACTAAGGGAAAGACACAAACAGCGAGCCCCTTCGGCCTCCGTTTCGCAAAGTCTGCCCCCCGGATAGCCAGGCAGAAATTGCTTTAATAGGCAGCAGCCGCCATTTTGTTTTTTCGCTGGTAAAATAATGAGGGTCATAACTAGTGAACCGCCTGATCTAAAGAGCTCTGTTTTTAACCAAATAGGCTAATTTACCAATTCTCTTGCCATAAAGTGCATTCTTTTAAAAAGCATCACCTCTGAATCATAGTGACCTGTAGTGATTGTCATAGCCGTGTGATACGTTGTTTATATTTTATCTGTACCAATTCCCAGGAGAAAGGCGTTGACTGCTTGGCCAAAGCTACAGATGGAGAGTGAAGGGAAATAAATGCTTCCTGTGTAGCCATCACGGACCAGCACCTAGAAGCCTCTGCCAGCGGATAGCACACGCAGCATTGAAACTCCCAGTTATTCTGTACAACAAGTAGGAAATATTACACCATCTACAGCTTCAATCAAGAATCTCAAGGTTGCCAGTAGAAGTTTCTTCCTCTTTGAGGGTTTTCCTCCGAGTTATGGCCCACACATATGCTTCGGTCATCTACTTAGCCCCTGTATAAAGTGTCAAGAAGTCACCAAGCATGCGGATGGGGGCTCTCTGATTATCTCCGATTATCGCGCCTTGGCCCGAAGCTTTGGAATGATCTTCCAGAGACTTTGCTAAGTTGCTCCTCTCACAGCATTTCGTAAGGATTTGAAGACCTGGCTGTTTTAGAACTAGGGGCTACTCTCACTCTGTCTGGGTCTAGTCTAGTCTACTGCCGGAATCCCTACGGGGTAGCTGTGCGCTTTATAAGACACAAATAATAATAAAGGCCCTCTAAAGGAGATGCCTGTCATGTTTTCATGTATATTATTCCTTGCTGGGTGGCACCGTAGCTACTGGCAGGAGCTATGCTTTCCTCCGTTATTCTAGATGGGTTTACGCAGACTGTCTTTGCATCCTGTCCTTGACAAGATGTGATTCAGAAATTGACAAATTCTTTAGCTGTGACTTCCAGGACCAAACGCAGTACTCTAGATGAGGTCTCGGTAAGCAGGCACGATGCTTCATATGTGACGTCTCGGAACTAGACATTATTGAGCAGGAGTGACCTCCAGCAATTTCCACAGTACTCCAGGCTGTACACGATGCTCAAAATGTGGCCACCAGAATTGGACACATACTTCAGATGTGAACAATAAAGCTTGAGATGATCTAACAGATGAGGCCTCCAGAGGTGGACACAGATGTGACTCCATAATCATGCTCACCCGGTACTCTAGGTTCAAGAGTAAGTGGGTTTGAGTAGCAGCTGGAAAAATGAGCACTTAGATTTATAGAATGTAGACTTTCTTCAAAGTGGGGCTGATGCAATTGCATAAAAAGTTCTTGTTGCAAAAAAATGATGTAGACTGTATTCGGAAGAGCCTCCAAGGCAGAGACAGGAGTGGACGGACACAAGTCATGTTAGGGTCGAACACATGACATGTTGGTTTCGGTAATACGCTAGTTTGGGTTTTGGGGATTTTGCAAAATCCCTGTTGGATTCCAACAGATGTCATGTCCGTTTCATATGGAACACACAAAGGTGATGGGAGGCTGCTTGTAATTCGTCTAAGCACTGGCAATCACTCTGGGTAGCATACCAACCCATCGTTCTTTTGCCTACCACGCCACCTCAGTTTGGACCCAGCCATATGCAAATCAGCCTTGGCCCTGCTCCTCATTGGAACAGTCCAGCCCAAACTGCCAGGCCAGGTCCTCCGTGAGGCAGAACACAAGCCCTTGTTATGGGCTCATCAGCCGGGTACAGCTTGGTTCCTATTGACACTGTGAGCACGGGACCCACATCTGGGTATACCCACCCCACATTGGGTGGTAAATGAAACACAGAAAAGGTGATGTGAGGTTGCTTGCAATAAGTCTAGCCACTGGCATTAGCTCAGGGTAGCATCCCAACCCTTCAAAGTGGAGTGGTGTGGCTCACTGGTTAGAGGCGGCAGACCCGTAAGCAGAGAACGGCCCGGGACCAGGGTTCAATTCCCAACGCGGCAGGGTCATGGACCAGGGTCAAAACGGACTTGATAATTCTCGCCTCGGTGCCTACTCTAACCAGGGAACACACTCGGCAACTCTGGGCATTAAGCTTGCCTCATCTCTACAACGGCCCCCCGCAGACGCCGGGGATGCCTGGTTTCACCTTGGAGATACCCAGAAAGGGACCATCTCACAGGGAAAACCAGGATGGGCTCCCCAGCGGTCTTCAGCGCCAGGATACAGTGCGCTTTACAAGTACACCCACACACACCCACGTCATTATTTTGCTCACTTTGCCACCCCAATTTAGACCCAACCATATGGAAATCAGCCTTTGACCTTGCTCCTCATGGGAACCGTCCAGCCCGAACTACAAGGCCATGTCCTCCCTGGACGCCATGTTTAGACTTCTGGGTCTGACGGTAGGAGTAGAGGTTCTCCACGGGCTTCGAGCTCGGTAGTGTTCGATAGGGTGCGTGCAGCTCTCCGCTGCTTCTTGGACACAGGCATTTACTGCTGCGGTCTGTTTAGGTTTATCCTCTAGGTTGTACTGTGAGCGCACCATGTTCTACGTAAACAGCAAGAAGGGACTGGTGCCAAGTGCTTGAGAAGTGCCAAACGCCTCCTCGGAAAATGTACTTCCCTCGTTCTCAGCTGCATTTGGGCCTCGTCCAACTCGACGAGAGGCGTTATATCAGGCACAGCAGGATAAGGTGCCTTGGCAAAGCGACACTTCAGCCAAATGAAGGGCTGCAGGGAAACCATCCTTTTGATTGGTACACACCATTGATACAGGTCTACATTTGCCTTAGGGCATTAACTCTGCTTGCATTATTAAAGTACTGGCGGCGAACCCCCTATTGTTTGTTCCAGTTCGTGACCTCGAGACCTATGACTCGAATCCCTCAGGTCTACGGTGTCAATGGCCCTTACAATCCATTGTCATCTGAATTTGTACTTCACTTGTACACACTGAGTCTCTTAGCCCTTTAGATTCATTTCTAAGAATTAAACGTATTTGCCACATCGTTTTACAATGTTTCGCTTTACCTGCAAGGACCTGGTTGGCTAGCAGGGCTTACCTGGGAGAGAGCTTTGAGAAGCTTAAGGTGCTTTAGCCGAGTTCCCCCAAAACCCAGGTGAAGTTGAAATCTGATTGTTACATTTTAGCCTTCAGGTGACTGCAGGTGTGAGGGTGGACTTCCTCATTTTTCCACACTGGTAATGTCTAAATCCACTATTCAGTCACATAGAAAGTTCCTAGGTTTGTGATTATTTCAGACAAATGGCAGACTCAAGAGTTACAGCCTGGAATACATATATAACAATGACTGCATCCAGCAGGAAGACATAGAAAGCTTTTGATGATGTGAATTGGTCAGATCAGTATTTTAAATATGGTAGTAACCATGCCTAGGAATTGTTACTATTTAAAATATTGTTGCCCTGTCCTAGGAACAGTTACTAGTTTCAGGGGTCCCTTTTTATCTTATTTGAAATTGGTCAGATCAGGACACGTTGGGGTACCATTGGCTTTGGCCAGGTGTAGAGGAGCGTGTTCAGAACATTAAAAAGAGAAGTGAGAAGAGCGCTCTGGTAGATGGGAGGTCAGGGGGAGTTGGGTCTCCACCACAGGGTAAGGCACGGCTGTCGCTTTCGCTCTGATATGGCCTAAAACTCTGGACTTTAACAGTCTGGCAGAGCCCAAATGTTTGGGAGTTTCCACGGTCAGATAGGAAGTTGCAAAATCTCTTTACTTGTCTGATAGATTATTATTTCGTGTCAAAAACAGGTATATTCCAAGTAAGTTATTATTTGTGTCAAAAACTGGTTTAGTCCAAGATTCCTTGTTTAGTTGTCTGTGTGAGGTTGCATGGTCGATGAAGGCCAATTCAATTACGCCTAGCACGGACAAGGCTAAGGGCCTGAAGTTTCCATAAATAAAGGCCTATGCCAACATAATGCTAAAGTTAACCTGTGGGTGTAGTGTATTGTCATGTTTAGCTGCTTAATTTGCTATACCATGACAGGCATCAAAGTATGAGTGCATTTTTTATCAGTTTAATGTCGAAATATACAATTTTACAACTTCATTTAGTCACAAAACACAAAATAAATATGGATAGAAAGATGGCCCAAAAATAAATATGGAAATGTTAAAAAAAGAAATACCCTAAAACTGGGAGGCCTAGATATAATACACTTGTAATACGGCGGGCAGGATAGCCTTGATGTTTGTGATAGAGTAAACTGTCCACCAAACTCTAAATAAGGCCCCAAGAGCTTCATCATTGGCAGCTCCTCCGTCTGCGCCTTCGACTGGTGGCTCAACCTTTTAGGTACCTGTCCTGACGGATCACTGACAGAACACCGACAGTCAGAATATCGAGCTACAGAAAAATTGACACAAGTATATCGATGTCCAGAATATTAAAGTCCTATCTACATTATGGTAAGTACAAAAATATCCCTCAAAAATATTGATGTCAAAAATATTGTTACAAATATTGTTTTTTTATGTTAAAAAAATTATGTAAAATAAAGTAAAATAATACATATAATTAAAAGAAACATAGTTAAAAATATTTTTAAATGTTTAAAGATTATAACTAATGCATATAATGTAAAAATAAATTAAACATATAAAATATAATATATATACTTAATAATATTCATAACTAATTATTTTAATAACTTATACATTGTTAAAACACACTTTATAAATCATAAATACATTTATACACATACAACAATAATATAAATAAAAATATAACAAAATATATATAATACAAAAATTACAATGTTGGATAGCGTAGGGGTAAAAATTACTATTCCCACTCAAGAGAGTGTAACAGTAGGGAAAGTGTTGGATAGAGAAGGGGTAAAAATTACTATTCCTACTCCAGTGGGCGTAACAGTAGGGAAAGAGTTGGATAGCGTAGGGGTTAACATTTCTATTCCAACTCCAGAGAGTGCAACAGTAGGGAAAGTGTTGGATAGCGTAGGGGTTAAAATTACTATTCCAACTCCAGAGAGTCCAACAGTAGGGAAAGCGTTGGATAGCGTAGGGGTAAAAATTACTATTCCAACTCCAGAGAGTGCAACAGTAGGGAAAGTGTTGGATAGCGTAGGGGTTAAAATTACTATTCCAACTCCAGAGAGTCCAACAGTAGGGAAAGCGTTGGATAGCGTAGGGGTAAGAAATTACTATTGCCACTGTAGAGAGTGCAACAGTAGGGAAAGTGTTGGATAGCGTAGGGGTAAAAATTACAATTCCAACTCCAGAGAGTGCAACAGTAGGGAAAGCATTGGGTAGCGATGGGGTAAAAATTACTATTCCCACTCCAGAGAGGGCAACAGTAGGGGAAGTGTTGGTTAGCGAAAGGGTTAAATTACTATTCCCACTCCAGAGAGTGCAACAGTAGGGAAAGTGTTGGATAGCGTAGGGGTTAAAATTACTATTTCAACTACAGAGAGTGCAACAGTAGAGAAAGTGTTGGATAGCGAATGGGTAAAAATTACTATTCCCACTCCAGTGAGTGCAACAGTAGGGAAAGTGTTAGATAGTGTAGGGGTTAAAATTACTATTCTAACTCCAGAGAGTGTAACAGTAGGGAAAATGTTGGATACTGTATTGGTAAAAAATTACTATTCCCGCTCCGCACAGTGTAACTGCAGGGAAAGTGTTGGATATCAGAGGGTTAAAATTAACATGCTTATCAATTAAATACGTTTTCAATTAAATAACCAGTTCATAATTATTTAACAATAAATTAATTATGAATACCAATAAATTAAAATATATTTACTTTAATAAAATTAAATTACTTCTCACCCTATTCCCTATAAACCCACAACCCACTCCTAAAATAAATTAACACGATTAAAATAATAAACAATTAATCAATTAATAAAAATCAATACCCAATTATTAATTAATTAACACATTAATTATCAGTACAAATAAATAAAAAATAATAATACCTTTATTATAATTAATTTACTTCCCACCCTATTCCCCTATAAACCCACAACCCGCTCCCAAAAAATGAACACAATATAATTAGCAATTAATCAATTAATAAAAAATAATAACCAATTATTAATTAGTTAACAATTAATTATCAATACCAATAAATAAAAATGTATAATTACTTTATTATAATTAATTTACTTCCCACCCTATTCCCCGATAAACCCACAACCCGCTCCCAAAAAAATAATGCAATTAATATAATTATCAAGTAATCAATTAAGAAAAATGTATTACCCATTATTAATTAATTGCCAATAAATTATTTATCAATGCCAATAAATAAAAAAAAAATTACTTAATTATAATAAATTACTTCCCACCCTATTCCCCTATAAACCCACAACCCGCTCCTAAACTAAATTATCACAATTAATATAATTATCAATTAATCAATTAATAAAAAATACTTACCAATTAATAATTAATTAATTAATTATCAATACCAAAAAATAAAAATGTATAATTACTTTATTATAATTAAATTACTTCCCACCCTATTCCCGTATAAACCCACAACCCGCTACGGAAGTAAAATGCACAATTTTTTTTTTAAATTACTAACTTCTGAAAATGTAATACATGTATTTTACAAAAATACAATACATAACAAAAAATATAAAACACATACATATAAAATACATAATAAAATACATAACACGAATATAAACATCGATATTATTAACCGCGGCGTGAGTTCCGCCTCAGTGCGGCGGTTTAATTAGGTGGGCGGGGCCGCGTCGGCTAACGGACGTGCGCAGCACTATGGAGCTAGTGCTTGCGACGGCCGTTGGCCGACAGAAGCAGAGAAGGGGTTACCAACAATATTTTTGCAAACAATATTACTGACTTCGACACTAAAAAAAACAATATTTCTTACCTTCAGGTCAATATTCTGGTCACCGATAATCTTGATGTCGAAATTAAAAAGTCGATATCTGAAAGAGACACGTTAGTGATAGATTCCTTACCTTAGAATATCCCCAGGCGTCAGACTGGATCCGGAAAGTTTTGCGTAGCAGTACCCTTGCGCATCGGTAGGCGTCGTCTGCGGCTCCGCGTCCGTCGTCGGCGTCGTGGGCACCGTGATGACGTCGTCGGAGTACTTAGATGACGCCTCCGCGTGCTGACGTTAGTTCTTCTTTTTTCCGCGCCAGCCAGCGCAGATCTGGAAAGAGCAGTTCCCTAGTCACTTTTTGACTAACTTTTGGTGATCTTTTGATCCAATTCGAAGTCTGTACGACTCCGACGGTGCCTGTAGGGATGCCCGGATTCAAGCATTGCGACGAGTGCGACCGTACCATGTTGGTCACGGATCCCCACTGCCTGTGCCTGACGTGTTTGGGCGTCGACCATGACGACGAGGCCTGCCCCGACTGTCGGGCCCTTTCGAGGAAGGCCAGGCAGGAGCGGTCCCGCAGGCGACTCGAACTCCGGCAGTCGGCCCCGCGCCGCGTGAGGCCCCGGTCCCGGTCACACGGGAGGTCGAGGGACAGGTCGCGGGGACGGAGCCGTCACAGCTCCGGGAGTCGGCACCACTCCCCCGGGTCAAAGTCGTCAGGTAAGAAGCATAAGAAGTCGAAGAGACATCATCGCTCTTCTGACTCCCCCCGACGCTCGCGCGATGAGGCCGGGGATTCGGGTGACACCGCCCACGCGGCTCCTCGGGAGTCGCGGGCGCCGCGTTCGGCCCCATATCCCCCGGTCCCTGGGCTGAACGCGACGCCGGAGGAGATTGAGAGTTTCCTCATGGCCATGAGGTCCCTTTCTCCTCCGACGGGTTCCGCAGCGCCTTCGGGCCCAGCGGACCCGTCTGGGGGCCCTAGTGGGTCGGGGGCTTCGACCCCGACGCCGTCGGGTGCTTCGGCCCCGACGCCGCTGACTCCTTCGGGCCTGGCGCCGCAGGGCCCCACGATCCCGACACCGCCGGTGCCCTCGGGCCTGGCGCCGCAGGGTACAGCGGCTCCGGCGTCGTTGGCGCCTTCGGGCCCGGCGCCGCAGGGCGCCGCTGGACCTTCCTCGGGCGATGGATCGTCGCTGGTGGACCTTACGACCCCCCCGGCGTCGGTCCGTGTGGTGTCCCCTCCGGCGTCGTCCTCGGGCGGCGCCGGCCCCGATGCCTCCTTTCAATCGGTTCCGACGTAGGGACGACGCCTATCGACGTCGATCTCGACGCCGTTTGGAGATTTTAGTTTCTATGAACCGACCTCATTCAATTACGACCCTGAATCTCAGGAGATGAGGGATGAGGAGGATTGGGAGGGGTCTGAGGACCCTCTCGCTAGTGAGTGCCAGTCTAACATGGACTCGGCAGGAGACCTTGGGGAGGCCAGTGGCCTAGACACCTCTCCAGACACTGGATTTGTCTCTCCTCCTACCGTGGCTTCGGAGGAGGGAGCTACCTATGGTGTGGTATTGATGAGGGCTGCCAAGGCCTTGGGCCTTGAGCTCCCCGTCGCGGCCGTGAGGACTAACCTCCTCACTGAGGTCCTTAAGCCGCAGTCATGCTCCATGGAGCCTCTGCTGCCGTTTAATGAGGCCTTGACGGACGTTCTTTTGGGCACTTGGTCCAGGCCCGCTTCAGGTTCGCCTGTAGATAGGAACGTGGCCAGACGCCACCGCCCGGCTCCGGGCGACCCATGTTTCCTGTCCTCCCACCCCACCCCCGAGAGCCTGGTCATCCAGGCCTCTAACTCCCAGACCGCCTTCCCGACGGCCCCGCTGGACAGGGAGTCCAAGAGGTACAAGAACTATGGTAAGAAGATCTTTTCGTCCCTTAGCTTGGGACTGCAGTCTTCCAACACCGCATGCCTCTTGGGCCGCTACACCCACTCTCTGTGGGAGACGGTGGCGGAAGTGCTGCCAGAGTGCTCGTTGGAGGTACGGGCCAAACTCGGCCAAGCCCTTGTGGAAGGCCGGGACGCAGCCAAGTATTCAATCAGGTGTGGACTGGATACTACTGACTCGCTGGGCAAAGCGATGGCTACGACGGTGGCGGTACGACACCACGCCTGGCTGAGATCCGCCAACCTTTCGGCAGACGTCCAAAACAACCTCATGGACATGCCGTTCGATGGCCGTCGCCTCTTTGGCGACAAGGCAGACCACGCGCTTGAGCGCTTTAAGAACTCCAGGGCTACGGCCAAGTCCTTGGGCCTCTCGGCCCGCGCCAGCAAATGGGTGCCTTTCGCTCCTTTCGTGGCCAAGGAAGGGGCGTCCCCACACGTGCCGCCAGCCACTCGCCGCAAACTGTCGTCCAGCGCGGCGGCGGCCGTGGAAACCGCCGTGGGGGCGGTCGGGGGAACAAGCGGAGTCAGTCCACACC
This sequence comes from Lissotriton vulgaris, assembly GCF_964263255.1. NCBI lineage: Eukaryota > Metazoa > Chordata > Amphibia > Caudata > Salamandridae > Lissotriton > Lissotriton vulgaris. The sequence continues at coordinate 58,884,392 of NC_141691.1, read as the reverse complement.
TGCCCCCGCAGCATCCGCCTCTAAACCCTCCTAGTCCGTGCTTTTCGGCCCATGTGACGCCAGTGGGAGGCAGGGTTCGCCATCACCACTCTCACTGGCGCACAGTCACTTCGAACAGGTGGGTGCTGCAGATCGTTCGAAGGGGCTACTCCCTCCCCTTCGAGACGCCCCCTCAAGCCGTGCCACCGCAGCACCACCGCGTATCGGGGGATCATTTGTGGCTCCTGCAGGAGGAAGTTTCGGCCCTCTTGGCCAAGGGGGCCATCGAGCGCGTTCCAGGGCCAGAAGTAGGACGTGGTTGCTACTCCCACTACTTCCTGGTACCCAAGAAGGGCAAAGGGGGCCTACGCCCTATCTTGGATCTGAGGAACGTCAACGGCTTCCTCCGGAAGGAGAAGTTCAAAATGCTGACACTGGCTCAGGTCTTGACTGCCCTAGACCCAGGAGACTGGATGGTAGCGTTGGACTTGCAGGACGCATATTTCCACATCCCCGTCCTGCCGGCCAACCGGCGTTACCTGCGGTTCACGGTAGGCCTCGAGCACTTTCAGTTTACGGTGCTCCCCTTCGGCCTTACAAGCGCCCCACGGGTGTTCACGAAGATGATGGCGGTGGTCGCAGCTCATCTGCGCAGGTTGGGGGTCTCAGTCTTCCCCTACCTAGATGACTGGTTGTTGAAGGCGGGCTCGCCCCAGACAGTCGTCAGCCACCTCCAGACTACGGCGGATCTCCTGCACCAGCTGGGATTTTCCATCAATGTGCCGAAGTCACACCTGTGCCCCTCTCAGAAGCTCCTTTTCATCGGAGCGGTTCTCGACTCGGCGCAGTTTCGGGTTTACCCGCCCGAACAGCGGGTTCGGGATATACAGGCTCTGATTCCGATCTTCGGGCCGTTATCCCGAGTTTCGGTAAGGTTGACGCTGCGGCTTCTGGGGCTGATGGCCTCCTGCATCCTTCTGGTGCATCACGCACGGTGGCAGATGCGGGCTCTGCAGTGGGACCTGAAGTTTCAGTGGGCCCAGCACCGGGGCAACCTGTCCGACCATGTCCTGATCTCGGAGGGCACTGCGAGACAGCTGCAGTGGTGGCTCACGGACCGCGATTGGGTCAACGGCAGATCCCTCTCCCTTCCCCAACCGGAGCACGTAGTTGTGACGGAGGCGTCCCTCCAGGGCTGGGGAGGCCACTTGGGAGAGGCGGAGATCAGAGGACTCTGGTCTCCGGCGGAGTCCCGGCTCCATATCAACCTGTTGGAGCTGCGGGCCATTCGTCTGGCACTGAAGGCATTCCCCCGTCTGTCCGAGGGAGTGCAGTGCAAGTGTTCACGGACAACACCACCGCCATGTGGTACTGCAACAAACAGGGCGGAGTGGGGTCGTGGACCCTTTGCCAGGAGGCTCTGCGCCTCTGGCAATGGCTGGAACATCAGGGCGTGACTCTGGTGGTTCAACACCTGGCAGGTTCTCTGAACGCCAGGTCGGACGAACTCAGCCGTCGGTGCTTGATGGGTCACGAATGGCGTCTGAACTTGGACGTGGCGCAAGGCCTCTTTCTGCGATGGGGAGAGCCTTGGTTAGATCTATTCGCCACCGAAGAGAACGCGCAATGTCATCAGTTCTGCGCGTTGGAATTTCCAAGGCGGCACTCGCTCAGCGATGCTTTTCGTCGCGAGTGGAGCTGCGGTCTGTTGTACGCCTTTCCGCCTATACCACTTCTGCCCAGAGTGCTGAAGAAGATCAAGCACGACCGGGCACAAGTCATCCTTGTGGCTCTGGACTGGGCACGAAGGTACTGGTATCCCGAGCTACTCAGTATGTCAGTCGATCCCCCGGTTCGTCTGCCTCTTCGGGAGGACCTTCTGTCGCAGCAGCAGGGGACGGTCCTCCACCCGAACCTGTCCAGTCTCACAGTTGAGGCCATTTGACTTGCCTCCTGAAGTTTGCAACATCATTCTGGCAGCCAGGCGTCCCTCCACTAAGGTGGAACAGATTTGTGGCATGGTGCACAGCAAAGGCTGTGGATCCCCTCAATGCCCCTCTCTCTGAGGTTCTCCTCTTTCTTCTCTCTCTTGCCCAGCAGGGCTCTGCTCTGGGCACTATCAAGGGCTATCTTTCAGCTCTTTCAGCCTTTCTAAGGCTGCCTGACCAACCTTCTTTGTTCAAGTCCCCTATCGTAAACAGATTCCTGAAAGGCATCACTCATACCTTTCCTCCTGTTCCCTTCGTGATGCCTCAGTGGGACTTGAACCTGGTTCTAACGTTCCTGATGTGTGCTCCCTTTGAGCCACTTCACAACTGTCCTCTTCGCCTTCTTTCTCTGAAGACTGCCTTCCTGGTTGCCATCACCTCTGCCAGGAGAGTGAGTGAGCTCCAGGCTCTGTCTTGTAAGGCTCCTTTCCTTTCAGTCCATCCGGACAAGGTTGTGTTAAGGACAAGGCCCTCCTTCCTTCCCAAGGTAGTCACTGCCTTCCACATTGGGCAATCCATCACATTGCCCACCTTCTTTCCGCCTCCGCACCCCTCGAGAGAGAGGAGGAGAGGCTCCACCGTCTGGACCCAAAACGTGCGCTCTCATTTTATCTGAACCGCACACAACAGTTCCGGGTGGATGATCAACTCTTTGTTGGGTACGCGGGCGCTAAGAAAGGGAAAGCGGTGCACAAGCGGAACATCTCCCGGTGGATTATCTTGTGCATCCAGGCGTGTTACTCCTTGGCTAAGAAGGGACCCCCTGTTGGGCTGAGGGCTCATTCCACTCGAGCCACGGCCACTACAACTGCCTTGGGCCGAGGTGTGCCCTTGCAGGACATTTGCCAGGCAGCTACGTGGGCCTCGCTCAGTGTTGGTTTTTGTCATGGCTGTGCGCTTCTGGCGCGGAAAAGCTGTGGCTAAGAACTGACGTCAGCACGCGGAGGTGGCGTCTAAGTACTCAGACGATGTCATCACGGCGCCCACGACGCCGACGACGGACGCGGAGCCGCAGACGACGCCTACCGACGCGCAAGGGTACTGCTACGCAAAACTTTCAGGATCCAGTCTGACGCCTGGGGATATTCTAAGGTAAGGAATCTATCACTAACTTATGTCTCTTACAGATATATCGTTACACAAGTAGTAACTTGTGCATTATGTCTGTACACCGTCCTGTACCAACATCGACCGCACGTAATCTTGCCATTAGTTTTTATAAGAGTCGTTATGAGGAGCAGTTTTTGAAGTGTAACATGACGCTAGCACGGGTTGGATTGAAATGTTCGAAGGTCAGTACACATGGCGTACTGGGTTGACACATTCCAGTATCACCCCAGAACGATCAGGAGGTGGGAACTCCTAAATATGACAGTGCTAGCCAAGGCTGGTGCCGTAGAAGTAACTGTGTGACCTATGGCTCTGTACTTATTTAATGCCTTGTATGTCCTGCACGTCACCAAGTGCACAGAATACATTTTAATGTGTGTAAGATTGTTTGTGAGTTAGCAAAGGGAAAGGTACAGGTTCTGCTTTGTGGACTCATTGGAGAGATGCTTCCTTGATGCTGAGGCGTGTGTGACTCACGCTTACACTTTAAATGAAAAAGCTGATAGAGCATTGGCACGGCTGGAAGAACCGGGCTAGCAAAAACCATCATGTTGCCTAAACCACTGGACATTTGTGCATACATTGTGGTGACTCCCTGTAGGGGAGTATTTTGTTAGTAAAGAGGAAAGTCTGGCCTGGCACACTTCCTGGGATAGAAATGTCCAAATTAATTCGTCCCTGGAGGTCAGATGGACCAGCGGTACCTGAGAAGTGAGGTTCTTCTTCAAGACCACAGTTCTAGCAATGCGCCCACCTGGGACAGATGGACAATAATCCAGATGTGAAAATGGAGAGGTACAGATGTGTGCTGCACAATCAAGGATCCTCCTTGTCTGCCTCTGATATATATCCTGCACAGTATCACCCCCCCCCCCCCTTTAGATAGCACTTTAAGAGCATACACAGTGATAAAATGCTTAAACTGACTTCCTGGTTCCACTGGGGGTCAATGGACTGCTGCCCAGAGCGCTTGCAGATGGCCAGTTTTCTGACTGGAAAGAAGGTTCCATTTTGACCTACATTTCCTGTTTAGAAGAGGTGGGAGGATCTGCCGTGAACATGCTCAGATAACTTAACTCGCCTTTCAGAGCCTGATGGAAGGTTTCCTAACCATGACGCACCCAACTCCACCATTGCAATCTTTGCCGCCCGCCAGTGGGGTGTAGGGCGTTCATCCACAGCGTGGCGGCTTGATGCAAGGAGTCAGGAGTAAGTGCAAGGCTTCTGAAATCACAAATTATAATTGTAATTGCATTTATATAGCTCTTGCTACCCTTGACCAGGCACTGACGCGCTTTACGGCATGTAGCACACAACTCCGGAATCCAGGGTTAGTAGCGAACCCAATGGTTATTGGTTATTGTGTGTTATTGGGATTAGTCATGTGCTCTCAGCGAATCATTCCCTGCGTTTACTTTGTTTCTTTGCAGTAGATTGCTTTAGAGGTTGTTAGGTGTGATAGTTAGTGGGGGCTGTGTGGATTCATGCAAATGGTTGGTGAGATGAACAGAGGAGGTTGTGAGCTATGAAATGAAGTGTGAGCCACTTGCAGAATTACAACAACAGAGGTTAAGGCAGACTTATATGCGACTGAATGAAGGAGAAACGCAGAAAGAGGTGGCGTACAAAGGATGGGTGGGGGCTCTCTTAGCCATAGAAAGAGAGGAATCATTCGATAGCTGTAAGTCAAGGCCGAATGTCGAGTAAGGTTTCTGGGACATCGCAGGAGTCTGAAGGTGTAAAGCTGTAGAAAGAAACACGATTCCGTTGTGCTCTATGGAAAGGAAAGGTCGCTTTAATGTGTGAGTCTAGAAGGTGGACTATTTAAACATTAACAGCACACGCCTCTTGTGTGGGAAGCCTAGAGCAGTCATGTTGAACCCAATCTGGGGTATCCGCAGCTTGGTACAGGGTCTGTACACTGCGCGAGGGGAGTTGGTGCCAGCTCCTTCTTTAGGGAAACTTTCATTCAATGTCCCTCCCTCACTTTTCAGATTTCGCTGCACTAAAAGTTTGTTTTACTCACTAAAAATGATTTATTTGGCATTGTCTGAGAGCATCTCACGAAAATGCAATCTCATTTATACTTCCTGTTACCTAATCCCATCCCAGGGTGTTTCTAAATCAGAGGAACTGCACACTCATAGGTACCTTGTGCTAAGAAATTAGTGGAACTCATACCATTTTATATTCTGCAAACTGTACAGATGACGGGACATTGAAAGCAATTCAAAAGCTGGGAAAATAAGGGCGATTTCATGAATAGCTCAGTGGTTTCCTCCCCTGGGATCCAAGGGCCCGATTCACAGAACTAACTTAAGACAAAATCCTAAACTTACTACCATTTTGGTATTCACAGAAGGCACTTACTCATTTCGGTATTCACAGAAGTTAGGACTCCTAAATGCCTTCTGTGAATACCGAAAGTCTTAAAGTTAGGATTTTTCTCAGTTTAGGAGTAGTAAAGTTAGGACTCCTAACTTTAGGACTCTGTGAATCGGGCCCCAAGTGACTTGGAACACAAGTTGAGTTTTGCTCTGGTTGTCTATGATCTCATTCAGAACTCCTCGGTAGGAAGCAGCCGTTCATTGGCAGCTCTCCTTCTACAGTTATTTACATTGATGAAGGTAGGTTACAAGTATTGAAGATTCCAGAGGCTCCTGCATTTTGGTGGCAAGAAAGGTAAACTGAGGCCATTTTAAGAAATTCTTAGTCTGTATTTTTTTGCTAAGGACCATCTAAATCCAGAAGCACAACAGTAGTCCCTGAACTTTGTAGGATATATTTTAATAGTAGAGCACATTTACAACTGCCAATAACTCTGGAGGAGGAAAAACAGGCGAGAAGCACCTTAACATGCCATAAAGCGAACTACCCGGTGGAACCTCACCCTTTTTTATAATTCATTCTAAGAGACCTTATTGAGTCCACCATCCAAAGCACTGAACTCACGGACAGGGTGACGTGTGCAGCAGTGAAATCAAGAGTGGCCTTAATTATCGGAGGGAAGTGGTGTGGTGCATCGGCCAGGGCGGCTGACTCCGGAACACGGGGCTAACGGTTCGATCCCTGGCGCCATTGGCAGGTTAGCCCAGCACCTTGTGACTCTGGGTAACAGCTCGCATAATCTTCCCAATGGCCCCCAGACCCGGGACACCTCTCCAGGGGTAGCTGTGCACTTTACAAATGCTGGAATTCCTATCTGTATCTGGCTTCCATACGTTTGGAAGAATGTGATGGTGGTGGAGTACATTCATATGCAGCTATCTAGAGCATTGTAGCCTCCTCTGCATGGTTCTGATGGGTGAGTTTCAGTCTCTAGGACAAGTCTTTGTATAAGATATTCCAAAAGGCTGGTTGTTGATGTGCCAGTTCATGAAGGTCTCATTGTTGTGTTGTTCTTTACCTTTAAGGCTCGTGGGTGTTAATAGTAGAATGTTATGATGACATCTGGAATGTGTGTGATGCATCTTATGACTCCAGCTCAGGTAGTAAAGATCAAGATTAGGTACGCTGGCCAGCCGCTCAAACTGTTCGTAGTCAATGATGTTTCCAGGAACGTTTATTTTACGGGATCCTCCTCAATGGTCAGCAGCGCTGAATAGTCCCGCCCATGTGTGGGGGTCCCGGAACGCTTGAAAAAGTGTACATATATGTATAACAGGATTTAGTACTATAGTACCATATAAATGTGTTTGAAGGCTAATAATGGGCAGGTTTCATTGACGTCATCTCAACATCGACAGGAGTAGATTTGCGGAGGTTGTTCCGACGTCTACGCAGGTGGTCTTACCATCGATGGAGGTGTTTTTTTGCCAAAAAGGTAGAGCGCAGTGCCCCAGGATCCTGTTTACAGGAGCTGGAAAAATGAACTGACCTAAGTGTCAGCTGTGAGGCATTATGGACTGCAGAGTGTATTGGGAGGTTCTTAAAGGCACAGTGCCCGTTTTTATTTTATTTTATTTTATGTTTTGCATTGCAGCCTATTGGCTAACAATGTCTCACACTCCCTATCTTTCTCCCTTTCAAAAGGTTTGTGAAAGATTTTCTATGGTCACCTTTATATAGTGACGCATGTCTATGCAACTGGCATATATATTATAGTATTTTATATATATATATAAAATACTATTGTACAAATTCTTGTTATACATATATGTATACTTTTTTTTGTGCTCCGGCATCCCCGCATGTGAGCAGGACTATTCAATTCTTCCGGCTTTGATGAGCATTCACCTGGAAGAGAACTAGGATTACGGGTTGTGTCGACAAACATTACAATCTATGCATTACAGGAAGGCCCATGACTTGAAGGTAATGAGTTATGTGTAGCACTCAGTTGAACATTTTCCAGGGCACAGAGACTTTGCCATTGGCAATGACTGTTGTATGGTGTTAGGCTGCATCAACAAACTGTGGGCCTTTGTGGTTCAATGAGCACTTCTATGGATGTTTAGCATTTGCTGTGGTGTTGTAAGTTCAGGGAGGTAGGTCCTGGCCTGCAGGCATAGCAGCTCTCAGTGCTTTAGGCAATATGTAGATTTATTATTTGTTGAGGTTTGAGAGCTTACCACTGATCCGGTTTAAAATGCAGTGGTGGGTGTCTGACTGTTTCACATATGCATGGGTTTTTAGTGGATGTTAGCTCTGGCCGGGAGAGCTACTGATCTGTAGTTCCTACATCAGCAAAGAGGGCAGATATTATGTCTGGTTACCAAAGTATGTGGCAAACCAGACCCTCATTGAGATAAGCGTTTGCTGAACCTGTGGCGCTAGGTTGGGTTCAAGCAATGTGCTGATGATATTGGTAACAAAGTGAGACAAGGACATCAGTGAGTCCTTGCGCTGTCCTCGCTAGCGCTGTGACCTGACTATTATTGCAGTGTGATTCGTTTTAGCATTCATTTTTAAACTGCTACTTTTAATCTTGCATTCACTTCGTAGTCACTTTAATTTTGTATTCACTTGTTGCATAGTTGTTGGGACAGTGGGGGGTAGATAAGGGGGCTGCTTACCATTGCTGGCATCCTGATCACCGAGGGTACTCTCGCCCCGTTCCACCGCGGCTTGTGCCGATTGAGCGGAGGGCGCTGCGATGTACCCTCGGCACCATTTTCAATACTCTCACTTTCCACCGCTGAGTGTTGTGCTTTAGCGAGAGGTCTAGCGCTCCCAGTTCATACACCATTTAAGCGCATGCTCAAGCCACTCTGCGCCCATCCACGTCTGGACGGTGCCAGTGGCCAGGACCTCTGGTCCTTTTGTCAAATCTAAGAATGTGTACTCTTCTGAGCAATTGCTGGCCCTTGGAAATTTTGGGGACACTGTTTGTTCACACTCTTTGGTAGCCGATAGTGGGCGAATGGATTGTAAGAACTGTGGCTTTCAGCTGACATCGGGTGAGGAAGCAAGGGATAGAAGGGAAGCTTTGAGAACAGCTTGCGTCCCCCTACTCTGTCTTTCCCTTAATTGCCGATCACTTAGCAAACACAGGGGGTGCTACAGGGTTCGGCTTTCAGCCCCACCCTGTTCAATATCTATATGCGCCCTCTGGCGAATATTGTCTTGAGGCATGGGATAAAGCTGGTGTCATATGCTGATGACACTCAGCTGGTTGTGTCTCTGGAACAAAATTAATCTGGAACGGCATCTGATTTTAAGGTTTGCATGAGGGAGCTTGCGGACTGGATGAGATACAGCTGTCTTCAGCTGAATGCAGGGAAGACAGATGTGAGGGTTGTTGGTAAACAGCCCTCTCTCTGGTCACAGCATTGGTGGCCTGTGGAACATGGACCCACCCCGGCACCGAAAGCTAAGGTGAAAAATCTGGGAGTATGGTTTGATAAAAATCTGTCCTTCTCTGAGCAAATTACCGCTGTAGCCGGAGCCTGTTTTGGCATCCTTAAAATGCTACGCAAAATTTTGGACCTTCTCCCCCTTGATGCTAAAAGAACTATTGTACAGGCTTTTGTTACACCTTGCCTTGATTATTGCAATATTCTGTATTTAGGGGTGACTGCTAGAAATTAGAACCTCTTGCAGAAGGTCCAAAATGCTTCAGCCCGGCTGATCTTGAACATCCCTCTGCAGGTCTTGGTGAGGGAAGCTTTAAAGAACCTTCATTGGCTCCCAATTCAGGCCAGAGTCACTTTCAAGGCCTTATGCTTTGGTCATAGGATCCTTAGTCAGAAGGGGCCGCGCTTCTTGCTCCCCCTTCTTACAGCTTATGGGCCCGAACGGGATTTAACTTGGCTTTGCGAGGGTGATTGTGCCCAGGGTGCGGAAGGTTCGAGCCGGAGGGAGATCTTTGGCTTTCCGGCTGCTAAGGAATGAAATGACCTCCCTCTGGATCTGAGGACCTGCAAATCAGAGTCTCTGTTCCGGAAAAACCTGAAAACTTGGCTTTTCCGACTCCCATCTTGTAGACGGAAATAATTATTCTGCTTCTATTTTTGGTTAGTCCGATGCGCAAGTAGGGGTTAGGTCAGGATTGTTGCGGGGTTTTCACTGATGTTCTAGCGTGGGGACACTCCGTTCGAGTAACCAGGCGCTTTACAAGCTAGCTAATATTAATAATAATAAGGTTCTGGACAGAAGAAGGCAGTGAGTTTAGGTTTTCCAGTTCAAGTCATTGGAAGCCCTCGGCCTGTTCTGCATTTGAGGGATTGTTTTATGTGGTTAAGGGGTGTAGATTCCATTTCCGGCTAAATATTGACCTCAGGATTTACTAAAGATTGGACTGTGAATCCTAGTGGGAGACGCTCATCACTGTTCACGGCATGGAGTGAAGAGGTTAAAGCCGGCTGTTGTTGAACAATTGTCCTCCCACAGGCCCATTGTTCTTTTAAGTTTTGATGTAAAAAAGTTTTAAAAATACATTCATCATTATCTGTGAAATATTTTTACCCAAACTTGATTAATCCAGATCATACATATTTTATTAAGATTAAGCAGATTAGGGTTAATATATTGTGAGTGATTATTGAGACTGTATTCACATCCGGACCGACAATCCTTTTCTCAGTGTTCTCATTAAATGTTAAGATGAATCCTTACTTCAAGCACTTTAAGTACATATAATTCATTTTACACACATTGTTTGGTTTGGCAAATTAAAAAACATTCATTTATCTAATTTCAATCAGTCATGACTTAAATTATATATAATATAGGAATCTTTGCCCGAAAACCCTCTTCTCAAGGGGCACACAACAGGGAAATTCCATGTCTCCACCATACATTTTCCCGCTCAATGCTACTATTGGCTCAGGGAGTTAGACAATCTGTTAAATAGTTTGGCAGTAGACAGAAAGAAGTCTGATGTCCTGATGAAAGGTGAAGGTAGCAGATTGGCTGAAACATGCCAACTGTGTGGCCCTAGTTTTATCAAAATGATCTTTGTGCCATATATTGCAGGATTACCACTTATGAAACACATCCCCACAAGTGGTTTGTTGTTATATGCGATCTCATATATGCACTATTTATATATAATTGGGTCACACGTTGCACAAAAACAATAAAATAAGCAAGTATAATAGCGAAAAAAAGAATGTTATAATAAGGTCCATTTTTTTAAATAGGTTTTGCTTCTTTTGACCAGATTCCCTCATTAGTCTTCAGAACGTTTTGTAACGAGGTGGTTGTTGCTGTCGCTGCTCGTTTGACTTGCAGAGAGGTTCATTTGCCTGTACTTTTCATAACTTTCTCTACACGGAAGGTCCTCACGTGTACCTTTGGTGACGAGTAGACAGAAAGCAATGCAAAGGTGTGCTTTTCGTTAATGATGTAATGCACCTGGTGCAGGAACCCTTTATAAACACCTACATATCTTGTGGCTCAACTAAAGGTGTAAACAGTAATTTCTGGATTACAAAGTATACCACATCAATAGCACAGACCATCTTTGAGCCTCCTGCAGGGATAACGCTGCTAGAAAAAAGATTGAATTTGTCTGAAAAAAGTATCAAATGGAATAGTTTGGACTAGCTATTGCCAAATCTCACAGTGCTTTATAGGAAGCATCATATTCCAGATGTGTTAGATACCTGTAGAAAAAGTTGGAAAAATTGGGAGAGGTTGTCAGGTAAAGAATACATTCTGTGAAAATGTATTTTCTCCCATGATGTTCAGGCTCAGCCACATATTTTTACAGTGTATATGCACTATTAAAAATGTATAAAAATAAACCAACAACCATGCATCATATAAGTGCACAAACTATGAAATATTATATTTGATTCACAAACTAAAATATATAAAAATCGAAATGTTAATGGGCAGGTTGGAGCTTCCAATATGTGTTTTATTTCTAAATGGTAAGCGATGGACTCTAGAATATCGCTTTGTTTTTTTTGCTCCTACTATATACTTTCTTTTTTTGGAAGCATATTAGTGCTCAGTTAAGGCAGCCAAGTGCACATACTATGTTCTGTTTGTTGTGCTTGCACTGCTCCTATGATTCAGACTAAGGATCCCCCTGGCTTATTTTTTGCTTCTAATTTCACACTCCTCACATTTAGGGAGCTTTTAAAAATTCAGTTTTACATTTTAAATTGGTATTGTATTGTACTGCAGCATTTATATAACTCTGGCTACCCCTATGTGGAGCTCTAAAGCACTTATCTACATGTGTGTATATACTTTCTGAATCTGCCATTATTTATTTTTCTAGACAGTCACAGACTCCCTGGCCACTATGGTCTAATATCGACGTTAAAAATATTGTGATACACAAATGAATATCCCGCTTTGTTACACATGCCTTTTCCCTGCAGGGAATTACAACGTGCTCGTTACAACGACCACGTTGTAACCACGCACACCATTACCCCTCAAGTCCTCAAGTCGTAACACCGACTTGCAGAGGGGGGGCGATGGATGTTGGAATAGTATTATTTACTATTCCAACTCCAGTATGTGCAACAGTAGGGAATGTGTTGAATTTTAAATTCAACACCTTCTGCTCCCTCCGAAAGTCTTTGTTCCGACTTGCGGAGTAATGGTATGCGTGGTTATAACGCGGTTGTTGTAACGACCGCGTTGTAATTCCCTGCGGCGAAATGTTTTTGTGGTAAACGATGTTTACCCACACAAATATTGCAGCAATAATAACGTTACTAAATATTGATTTTAAAATGTAAACTTCAAAAATATTGTCTAAAAAATATCACAGTGTAAAATATTAAGACGATATATGTAAGCATATATATTTGAAAGTATTTAAATATAAATTAAAAAATAAATAAATATATATATATGTTATAAATATATAAACATACACACACATGTGTGTATCTGTGTATGAAAAAAAGAAGCAAGGAACTCTGGGTAGTTCCCAAGTTTAGAAGAAGAGCCGCTCCTTTAAATGGCGCACTCTACAACACCACCTGCACACTAAATCTGTTCACATTAAATCTCCATTTTTCTAGCAGAGTTTGTGAGCATAGGATTAGCAAGTGCCATCCATGCCTTGCTCAAAAATTACAAAAGCCTTTTACCACTCCAGGCACCCTGTTACAGCTTTGGATTGGTAAAATAACATCCGAGACAGCCTGAAATAAATAAAAGCAACACCTGACACTTGTTTCACTCTAGTTAGAGCTCATCAGAGAGATAAAGATTTGTCCAGACACAAGGAAGCGCTCACTGTATCCCTGAAATGGTATGTAAGTGTGTGTGTGTGTGTATATATATATATATATATATATATATATATCCAATTTTGCACTATTCTATCTGGATTAGTTCAAGATTAATGAGCTCAGGTCCTTAAAAAATTCTGGAATTCATTCCGACAGATATGTATAAACGATTATTGAAGTACCAATAATTTTAGAGCATATTTCTATTTTTATATTGTATATAATATACATATTTATTTATATATATTTTTATAAAGGAGAGATATATATATTTTTGTATATTATGGGTACATTCATGAAAATCGATGAAAGTATACATAAATGTGACCTCTATTGTAAAGTATTATATGCTTTGTGCTAACACATGAACATACTTGTGCATTGCATTGTAATCTTTCATCAACGAACTGGCATTCATGCAGTTATATTGTTTTAATTCTAAAAAACACCATATAATTGACTTGGTAATCTGGGGTGTTGAAACTACAAAACCCAGCATGCACTTGTATGTAGTATTTCTTCTATTTTTTGCACTGGGAATAGGTGAAAGCATCACGCCAAAAATGTATAAAAATAAAAAGCGGACTATCTGTTTGTCAATTGAGAAAGAATACGGAGGTATTCGAAACACGTCTGACAACTTAAAATAAAGACCTGCTAGATCCACGTGAATTGGAGTCTGTATTTCGTTTCTTTGGCTGTGTTCCGTGCGCTATACAAGCACCATTTTAACATAACATAACATAACATATATATATAATCCTTACAAATCGTTACTTTTAACAAAAAATGACGGCACTCAAAAGTCTCTCGTCCAAGTGCAAATTTTATTTGGCAGACCCCCTGTCCCCTTGACAAACGCGTTTCACCACTCGGGCTTCGTCAGTGTCAACCTGATTGAAGTGAGAAACACCATTTTATCCCCACCTTCCCTTTTCCATAGAAAGAGGACTAAAAGGTTATTTGGCCTTAGATGGCGGCCATCTTACAATAAATGACAGTACATTGCATATTATTGATAAAAATTTCACAGGGCGGGGAAATGGTGTATTTAAAGTGCTTGTGCAGTTAAAAACATTAGAATGGCTAAAATAGCAATTCAACAATTCAATTCATCGCATATATACATTTTCTCATGGGGACAATGGGAGGGTGACGATGTATATGATTACCATATACATTCCCATTAAAGTTTTAATCATGTGTGTATTTTCATATTTACACATTTTAACAATATATATGTGAAACAAAATATCAAGCATTTTATTTATCGATGTTATACATCATCCCCGTTGTTTTGTCCCTTAGTATGTGCATATGATTATGCGATTGTGTTCTCTTGCCCTGTATGGGCATTAATATATTTTTTACACTGTTCCCTGTTTCGCTGTTTCGCCCTGGATGGGCCAGATGTTTTCCTATAGCCACATTATTTACAGTTGACATGTCTTTAGAAAAGAGAGAAACTATAGAATGATAGTGACCCTATGTGGCTCCATGTTATCCTCATTCCCCCCTGTTCGCCAGATTTCTTTGTTCTACATTCTCGGAGGTATCTCGTGGTGTCGATCATTTTTACTGGCCAAGCATTTTCTTTTTCTCTGCCCATTATGGGTAGACTTAATCCAAGTGCACCCATAATTCCTCATCGTTGTTTAAACCTCTTGGTTGCATGCTTTGGAGGTCAATGATATACCTGGATTCCAATGCTCTTAGGGATCGTACTCTGTCGCCTCCACGTTCCTTTCTATCTAGTTGGTCAATGAGAAAGAATGACAAGAGGAGCCTAGCTCGACATCGTGATGGCCGCACGGTAGCTCGGCTCCGCCGGCCTCCCTGCCCAAACTAATCTATCCTGTCGCCCATCCTGCCCAGAAAAGACAACATTTTACAGATGAAGGTCTGCTGACACTTACCACCCATCCTGGTGGCTCCGGAGATCAGTGGGCCCGCAGCGGCGTCCTCCCAGGAAGTGCGGCCTCTGTGGAGTGGAGACCGGGGCCTTGCCTTCAGCGAGTAGCCGGCGGAGACGAGTCGGCGGCGGCCTCGGGTGGAGAACGGATGCCGGCCGGAGGAGGCCGTTGTGCGAAAAAGCCGAAGGCAACTGAATGCGCCTGGGTCTACCTTCCGGTGGTCCAGAGGTGAGGTGCGGCAAGTTGTGTGTGGGGGAAGCCATGCTGGTGGCTCCCCCCCTTGTTGCCTCGCTTGGCCATCCTGACTTCCATCGCTCGGTGGTGGAGAGTGGCTCCGGCGGAGCGTTGGCGCCGGCAGGTCCCTCTTTTTTGGTGGCCCTCATCTTTGCACCGTGGCTGCTGTGTGGACGATTGAGGGGGATCCCGCGTGGGCCCCGCTTGTGAGCCCACCCCAGGAGTCGATCTCGAAAAGACTGCGTAGTGATCACAAAATGGCGGCTGATGCCGTAAGCTGTGGGACGCCCTGGGATGTTGGTGCTGTACCTCTGTGCCGTGATGGGACCTGCACCGGGGAGCGTGAACCCACGATTGGCGACGTCCTGCGGGCGCTAAGGATTTGGCAGGCGACCCTGGTCTGGGATTTTTGTGTGCAGGTCGATGTGGGGATCGCCATTGCTTCCGAGCCGTCCCCCAGGGATGCGGATGGGCCTGAGGTGGTTACTTTTTGTTTCCCGTACTTTGGCGGGGGCGGCGACGGCTTGGACCGCATGCGGGAAGAACTGCTGGCGATCAGTGCAACTGATTTACATGACTGCCGTGAACAGCTCTTGCATTGCCTTCGGCGGTGGAGATCCAGTGGGTGGCTTCCATTGACCGTCCAGCGGTGGCTCCATGACCTCTTCTCACTGCTTTGTTTTATGCCTGCTACCTTTCCATACATCGCGGCGATGGCTAAGAAAGGACTGGGGTGAACCCGGGGGTTTTTCACCCGGAGGACTGCTGTTCGATGCACGGATTTATGGACTGCCACAAATTGAGATAACTTGTCGAACCCTTAATATGTATGGCTACTTGAAACCATGCCAGTTTCGTTTTGGGCTACACTAGAATGTTTGTATGGGCGGGGGTGGGGGCCGTGCGCCTTGTTACATGGTATCCTCCCCCCTTGACTTTCCTTTTTTCCTTTTTATCTGTTTTCTTCTCCTTTCCCTACATTATCTCATTCTGTATTTCGGGTTCACGCTTAGGGCGACAGGCACGCTGCTGGGAGGGGTAGGCCATAGCCTTCTGCAGGGGTGCAGGGTGGGGCGGGTGGATGGAGGTCTATTAGATAGTTCTTTGTTTCTATGGCTCTTATCTGTCCTTTTCTTGGGTCTCCGTTGCTGTGCGTGATCCCCGCGGGATGAGTGCCCGGGGGGGGGGAGGTTTGGGTATTCCCATATGGTATGGTACTTTCGGGGTTTTTTTGCTTTTCCTGACTTAGCCTCCCCGCCCCTAAGAATGTTTGCTGTCTGGATTGTGGATCGCCATTATCGCCGTGGGGCGGGTACAGTAACGTGGATTCCCCCTTTCCTTTACCTTTTTTCTAATATTTTCGTTTTCTTTTACTCTCCGGGTTGGGTTGTATAGTGATTGCACCTTTTTCCGTCTCATTGATGATTTGATTATCATGAGAGTGATGTTTTGCTTGTCTTTGGGCACATGAGGTTGCGGGTGGACACTGACTGAAGAAGAATAGCAAGGGCATCGATGGCTTGACCGCTTCGGACTATTCTGATAACTGACTTACGGATTCCCTATTATAATGATTTTGATTCTGTTCCCCGTCATGTGTACCAAGACGCTTATTATACGACTGATCCTTTATTTTTATATATATAAAATTAACCTTCAGTGATCCTTTACCGGGGGGTTACGCTCAGTTAGCATTATAGACTTGCAGCATTGGGTAGTATTGCGTGACCATTCCGTACTTTTTATTGCTATTGGTGTCTTCCAGTTTGTTCCGTGGCGGGCCTCTGGGTTGTAGGCCCGTATTTGTATGTCACCAACTACACAAATAAAGGTTTTCAAAAATTTAAAAAAAAAAAAAAAAAAAAAGAATGACAATAGGTCCCTATTGCTGTTGTGGGGCGTTTCAAAGTGGCGTGCCACAGGGTAATTTTTGTCCCTGTTAGTTATGGCAGGCATGTGCTCTAGGTTACGCTTTTTTGCCGGGTTGATCGTGCTCCTGATGTATCTCTTGGAGCACGGTCATTCCAGGCAATAGATCAAATACTCTGAGTTACAGTGAAGTAATTTTGTGATCGTTCTTACGGGGCGTGGATCATTAGGTCTGCCATCGTACTTGGTCAATTTTTTACTATACTTGCACGCCTTACAATGCATGCAAGGATAGAAACCACATACAGGTTTTTTGTTTGAGGTTTTGGGGGAGTCTACATAGTGACTATTGGTCAGATGGTCACTTAGAGACCTGCATCGTCTATAGGTCACAGAGGGTCTGGGGGGTAGTATCTTCCTCATCACCGGATCCGTTTTCAGAATGTGCCAGTTTCTGTTGAATATTGCTACCAACTCACTAGATCTCATGTTGTAAGTGGTTATCATTCTGGTTATGCCCTCCGTTTCTACCTCCTTGACTTTAGTTTTCATTAGATCTTTACTTTCAAGGAGGTCAGCTCTGTTTACTGCACTCGTTAGTGATGCTTTGGAGTACCCTCTATCTTGGAATCTGCACACATCTTCATCCCTGGCTTGGGAGAAATCTTTCGAATCAGAACAATTTCTCTTTAGGCGGAGTAATTCCCCAAAGGGGATGTTTCTTATCATACTCCTAGGATGATGGCTTCCCGCATGCAATACGGTATTGCCCGCTGTGGGTTTCCGATATAATTTTGTGTGTAAAGAGCTTCCTCTTACGAAGACTTCTAGGTCAAGATAATAAACAGATGTCTCGCTAATAGTACTGGTAAATTTCAAGTTAAGATGATTGTCATTCAGCGTAGCGACGTACTCCTCAGCTGAGGATCTGTCGCCCCGCCAGATGACAAACAAATCATCTATATATCTTGCCCAGATCATAATATGGTCCAGCCATTTTTCGTTGTCCCCCCCCCCAGGCCACGTGCTTCTCCCACCAACCCACGAACAAGTTCGCGTAGCTGGGGGTGAAGCACGTGCCCATGGCGGTCCCCCTAGTCTGTCTATACATGTTTCCTGCAAATAAGAAGATGTTATTCTTAAGGCAAAACTCCGCCATCTACAAGAGCATACAGTTGTGTCGATGATATTTGAGGTTCTTCGTGCCGAGGAACCATTTCATTGCAAAGACACCATCCTGATGGTCAATACATGTGTATAGATTGGCGACATCAAGGGTTATCATGAGCATATCTGACTCCCACTCAATGCCGTCAATCAACCTTATAAAGTCTTGGGTGTCCTTTACATAGGAGGGCAGGTCTCTTACAAAGGGGGCCAGGTAGGTGTCTATAAACCTGGAAGTGTTCTCCAGAAAAGAAAAAAAAAGAAAAAGAAAAATATACATATATATATATACATATATATATATATATATATATATATATATATATATATATATATATATATGTATATATATATATATATATAAACTCTCCACTGTTGCTGGTAAAAGAGTCACGCTGTCTCGGGCGGTCCTGTTATAGCCACCAGCAGGATTATTTATTCACTCCACAAATCTTCAAATTATCGAAGAAAACAGGATACCCAGAGCTTCAGTTCAAGAATTTATTCGGCAGATGAACAAATCTCCACGACACGTTTCGCCTTCGGCTCGGGCCTTTAACGCTGGAGAGGGCCTCTAATAGCCGGTGTAGCCCTCTACGGCGGGCTATAAGTCTATCATATAATTATTCATCTAATAATACCAATTACATTGTAAAAAATATATTTAAAAATTAAATATATATTCTCTTCATGAGAATTGTGGGGTAAGGTCTTTTACCTACTTGTCGCCGTTTACTGGAACAATCTGCCACTCCATGTCCACACTTGTTCTGATGTTTTCAGTTTCCGGAAATCTCTTAAGACAGCTCTGTTTTAAGGCTGGTGCTCTGTGTCTTGACTGTGCCATTCTTTTGAGCTGAAATACCCCTTTGGGGGTGGTTTGTGCACTATATAAGTTATATTAACATAACATATTTTGATATCTTCTAACCCTATTCTTCAATAAAGCCAACAACCTACCAATAATTTAAATAAATTGCACTCAAAACAAGAATTCAAATATATCACCAACATTACAAAACAACGGCAAAAATGTGCAACCAACTAAAATAAACATGATAATAACTTAAAACACACAAAATTATAAAATGTTGCCACTTGTGATGTCATAACGGTTGTCATTGTTTGTGCCTTTATGAAAAATGCATTGTGGTCCAAAGCAATGATTACATTTTTTAAATCCTCAGTGACATAATTGGCAGTGTCCTCAGTGACGTATCTATCCAAAGTTCACAATGTCCTTATAATCACTGGCCTCTTGTGAAGTCACTGACACTGTCCTCCATGCCTTCATGCCCATTGGTCCCTTTTGAGTTCATTTGAGGTCCTCTGTGATCCTACCAGGCGGCTGTTGGCAGGGGACTGGTAGGATCCGAGCGGGCATTTCTCCTTGACGAATGTGTGACTACAGGAGGTGGGTGCCCCCCAACAACAGAACATTTGGCAAAACACCACCAGTAATTAGGCATCAAATTATAGATATTTCTTCTCAGAGAGGTAGGCCTCTGTTTTTATTAATAAACCCCCTACCCTCAAAAGGTATTAGGGAAAAAGGGAGTCTATGATTAACCCTGACGAATGCCCAAGACCTTTTAAAGTAGTAAGGCCAGAAACATGTTGGTTAGACCCAGGGGTTGACCAGGACCATAGGATCCCTATCCATACCCCGAAATTACCTAACAGTATTTTTAATCATACTCAGGATGCCACAGCAATAAAGGATTCTTTTGTGGGAGTTCCTGAGGTACTTTTAGATAGTAACTGGACCAAATCTATCCAGAAAAAAGAAGCAATATCTAAGAACTCCCTCGGGATAGCTCAACTCGAGGTTGAGTCCACCCTGGTAGTACTATCTTACCAGGGTGGGACAAGGTGGCCTATGATGAAGCATGTCACATTACGTGAGTGAGACCACCTCGGCAAATTCTTGGAATTGATATTTTGAGTGGGAGACATAGAGGCATCTAGCCAGAAAAAAATTAAAAAACAGGAGACTCTGGATTGCCTGGTAATTCCCTAAGGCACTGGGATAGAAGGACACCAGTCCATCTTTTGTGTTTTGTAGTATTTTGAGAGGCCGGCCTTGTCCCCTTTCAGCCTATTTTTCTCTGCTTGTGTCATACGGGTCCTCTGTGACATCACTGGCAGTGTCAACAGCACCATTATGATCATTGGCCTATTCTAATGTCACTTAAGCTCCTCAGTCACGCCATTGGACGGCCCACAGCACACTCATGGTCACTGCCCTCTTTAGATGTCACACGTGGTCCTCAATGTCATCATTGTCAATCTCACAGCACTCTCGTGACCAGTGGCATCTTATGATATCAGAAATGAGTGCCGGTGGGCCCCACCTGCAAACACCAGCTCAAATTAAGCACAGCACATGGTCCTCAATAACGACACAGGCAGTGTCTTCAGCACACTTGTGACCAATGGGCAGCTATGATTCCAAATGAGCTTCTTTTTATGTTCAGAAAGATTTTATTAAGTTTTAAGACAAAATGAAAAAGAACAAGTACAATGCAAAAAAGAAGAAGGAAGTTACAAGCGTAAGTGATCAAATAATCAATGAGAAATGCATTAAACCAAAATACGCAATAGTGATATATAGTAAAAAAAAGAAAATCGCAAGTAAAGAGGAAGGGGAAGGGGGAAAAAAAGGGGGAAAGGAGAGGGAAATAACATGTCATAGGATCATAAATTCATAAAAGACAGAGTTACAGTGAAAATGTAATGTAAAAAGAGAACATAAGAAAACATATAACAATATCATTGCAGAACATATGAATCAATAGGAGACCAAAACGATTGAAATGATTGTGAATTATGAGTGACATCATTGGCAATGTTCTCAGTGCCGTCATGACCAGAGGCTGCTAATACCAAAACAAAAAGGGGACACTGTTCCAAAGGTAGGATGCTGGGAGTCACCCATGCATCTACAAAAGTTGAAGAAAAAGGGGGAAATCCTAGGGGGGGACAGACACATCAGTCAGGGGGAAGAACATGTCTTGCCTACTGTTGGCCTCACACGCCCTGAGAGGTGTCATGCTTCATAATCGGGCGGTTTGCTCCTCGTTGGGCCGGTGCTGCAATTCCCAACGGGTCCCCCGAAGGGTCTCTTTATCGGAGTTCTTTTTAAAAAAATATGCCAGATGGTGCATGCGGGTGTGTGTGGGTGGGGGGCGTTTCTTTGGTCCTAATAAGGGTAACCAGATACGTGCATGATGGTTTAAAAAATGGTCAAAATGGTAGAGGGTGGCCTAGATAGGTAGTTCAATCTGTTGACACCCTTCACACCATACAAACGCAAGGAAAGGGTATGATCCAAAGAGGCACAGTATACCTAAGTAATGTAACGTGGTCAACATGTTTCGTGCCTCTGCTGCCATAAGGGTCATTGGCGCTTCTTCAGGATTGGGATTTTAAAATTGTATATAGTGAAGTGCACGTGAAGACATAAAATAACATTAAAAGTAAGTACCCATAATGCATGTCAGGGCGGACCAATGCGCTGCAGCTGATCAAGACCTAGGACGGAAAAGAGAATGGAAAGTTCAAAGGATGTTCATTAGACTGGCTTAATGCAACATAGTGTGCCACAATCGTGTGCACAACATACCAATGATAAAGTCAAAAGAAAGTAAAGGGCACAAGACCAGGGAGAGATAAATGGTCTCCTAAATAAACTCAACATGTATGGGGCTGTCCAAGGGCGTCTAAAGGTGGACCATGTCACTGAGGGACCTAGGTAGGAGAAAGGATTTAATACAGAAACGCTGTGATGCACTCTATCACCACCTCTGGGAGAACCCCTGGACAAACTGTTTCCCAAGAAGTTACAGCCCATAGCCCTAATAAAAGCGTATCTCTTGAAGTATACTTACCTCCTTTTCAAAGGAGAGTCGCTCCAATGACTATCACCGTAGGACGCCTGCACCTTGACGGTCTAATAAGGAAAAACATGACAGAGGGCGGCATAAGCGCACAGAGGCTGCTAATCACACCACACGAGGTCCACCTTGACGTCACTGGCAGTGTCCTTAGCGTCACCATGTCTAGTGCCTC
The DNA here is from genome assembly GCF_964263255.1 of Lissotriton vulgaris. NCBI lineage: Eukaryota > Metazoa > Chordata > Amphibia > Caudata > Salamandridae > Lissotriton > Lissotriton vulgaris. Next base: position 58,862,417 of record NC_141691.1, on the reverse strand, counting down.
TTGGGTGCCACGCCATTTCCTCTGTGACGTCATTGGCAGTTTCCACAGTGCCTGTTTAATCAGTGCCTGCTTATGATGCCACATGAGGTCCTCTGTGATGTCATAGGCAGTGCCCTCAGCGCCATCATGACTAGTGGCCTCTTGTGGTGCCATGTCATTTCCTCTGTGACGTCATTGGCAGTTTCCACAGTGCCTGCTTAATCAGTGCCTGCTTATGATGTCACATGAGGTCCTCTGTGATGTCATAGGCAGTGCCCTCAGCGCCATCATGACTAGTGGCCTCTTGTGGTGCCACGTCATTTCCTCTGTGACGTCTTTGGCAGTTTCCACAGTGCCTGCTGAAACAGTGACTGCTTATGATGTCACCTGAGTCACCTGAGGTCCTCTGTGATGTCACAGGCAACCCATATTGATGATTCAAATGCTGTCTTAGTCTCCCGCCTCCCCAGTCCACCAACTCTGGTTGGTCCACAGCAAGGCTGCCCCTGCTCTTGAACCCGGCAGTCATGACAGGGTTAGACACCATCCGCGGCCATCAGTGGCTTCGGATTTAGAAGCGCATTCTTTTCAAGAGCCTTTGTATACCTTTGACACCTTTGCAATATTATACACAACTATATTTAAAAAAACAATATTTTATGCTTAAAACATGATATTCTGTAATATTGTGTACCGCGATATTCTTGTCACCACAATATTTTTAGAAGATATTGATGTCAGGTGATATTTTGACACAATATTAATGTTGTGCACCTCAGCCCTGAGCAGGTGTTGAGGCCCCAGGTTTTAGAACTACTGTTGTATAGACTTGGGGCATATTCATGACATCACTTTGCTGTGCTGCCCTGTCACCTGGAACGGGCAGGACTGTGCTGTATTGATCCACAACGGTGCATTCCTGCCCTGTCCCCTCATGCTGGCTCCATTTTGGCAGCTCAGCTCGAACGCAGGGACCCCCGCAAAATGGTGCAAGGGTGCCCGTGTTGTCGGCAGGATTGTTTTTATTCAGGAAACAATCCTGAGAGGTGTATTCCTCTTTCTATGTGTGCTGCAGAAAGCAGCACTCATAGAAAGAGTAAAGAATGAAGAGAAATAAACATATTTCTCCTCATCGTATCTTTTTGGTGCATTCCCAAGTTTACCAGGTTTGGTAAATCTAAGAATGTATCAAAAAACCATAGGAGTTGCGTAGGAACAACCACCGCAACGCCCATGGAATGCCTCCCCTGCATACATTAGTAATGCGCAGAAATGTGCGCTACGTTGCCTTACTCCATATTTTTTTAACCATACAAATTGGCTTTGCGTGGCTTCAAAAACATGACTTAGATGTTGCGTGGTGCAAGCATGACGTAAAGCTCCCACAAATTTGTCCCTTGGTGACTCCAGTGATATCCATGGCCGGCCGAGCACTTTTCCTGGGCCGGTTTTGGTTCTCAATCCGGCCCTGATCAGGATGCATATGACCTCGCGAGAGTTGAATGTCATGATATCCCTAGTGTTACACAGACTTGGCTCCTCCAGTGATACCCAAGTTTACAAGTCCAGCCACAATCAGGATACATATGACCTCATGAGAGTTACTGCTCGTCCTATCACTAGCGTTATACAAACTTGATGGCTTCAGGGATACCCAAGTTTAAAAGTCCAGCCATTCTGTTTGTGGCCTTTCTGCTGAGACTTCTCCCCAGGTGCACAATACTTTCTGATACTCATGGCGAGCACATCTTATCTGATTTTAGGAATTGTCTCACCTTTTTTATATCTTCCATATTTGTTTGGTTCTCAGCAGTGACTCTTTGTGTCTGTTGCTGCAGATCTTGCATCTGATCTCGACTTCATCCTGCTCTTTAATTCTCTTTGTCTGGTGGTCCCAGGGCCGGTGCTAGGCAGTCCCAGGGCCGGTGCTAGGCAGTCCCAGGGCCGGTGCTAGGCAGTCCCAGGGCCGGTGCTAGGCAGTCCCAGGGCCGGTGCTAGGCAGTCCCAGGGCCGGTGCTAGGCAGTCCCAGGGCCAGTGCTAGGCAGTCCCAGGGCCAGTACTAGGCAGTCCCAGGGCTGGTGCTAGGCAGTCCCAGGGCCAGTACTAGGCAGTCCCAGGGCCGGTGCTAGGCAGTCCCAGGGCCGGTGCTAGGCAGTCCCAGGGCAGAGACTTCCCCAATCTCTAGGCCTTGCATCGCTCTTTAATTCTCTTTGTCTGGTGGTCCCAGGGCCGGTGCTAGGCAGTCCCAGGGCCGGTGCTAGGCAGTCCCAGGGCCAGTGCTAGGCAGTCCCAGAGCCAGTGCTAGGCAGTCCCAGGGCCAGTACTAGGCAGTCCCAGGGCTGGTGCTAGGCAGTCCCAGGGCCGGTGCTAGGCAGTCCCAGGGCCGGTGCTAGGCAGTCCCAGGGCCAGTACTAGGCAGTCCCAGGGCCGGTGCTAGGCAGTCCCAGGGCCGGTGCTAGGCAGTCCCAGGGCCAGTACTAGGCAGTCCCAGGGCCGGTGCTAGGCAGTCCCAGGGCCAGTACTAGGCAGTCCCAGGGCCGGTGCTAGGCAGTACCAGGACCAGTACTAGGCAGTCCCAGGGCTGGTGCTAGGCAGTCCCAGAGCCAGTGCTAGGCAGTCCCAGGGCCGGTGCTAGGCAGTCCCAGAGCCAGTGCTAGGCAGTCCCAGGGCAGAGACTTCCCCAATCTCTAGGCCTTGCATCGCTCTTTAATTCTCTTTGTCTGGTGGTCCCAGGGCCGGTGCTAGGCAGTCCCAGGGCTGGTGCTAGGCAGTCCCAGGACCAGTACTAGGCAGTCCCAGGGCCGGTGCTAGGCAGTCCCAGGACCAGTACTAGGCAGTCCCAGGGCTGGTGCTAGGCAGTCCCAGAGCCAGTGCTAGGCAGTCCCAGGGCCGGTGCTAGGCAGTACCAGGGCCGGTGCTAGGCAGTCCCAGGGCCAGTGCTAGGCAGTCCCAGGGCCAGTACTAGGCAGTCCCAGGGCCGGTGCTAGGCAGTCCCAGGGCCGGTGCTAGGCAGTCCCAGGGCAGAGACTTCCCCAATCTCTAGGCCTTGCATCGCTGCACCATGGGTGCGTTGGGCCGGGTAGCGAAGGGCCTCTCCTGGGCTTAGCACTCATGGTGTGGCACAGGGAGGCATCGGGTGGGGGCCCCTGGGTAAAGTGGCCAGCCATCTGCATTTGGCAGGTTTGGCCTGTAATTTTGGCTCCAATCCCTTACTACCCACACGAAGTCACCACATCCACTGACCCGCACTTGCCACCCTGGCCAAGGACGAGCAACTCACTTTCAGCCCTCGAAGAGCTATGAAAGAGATGCTTGCCATGGCTAGGAGGGAGGTGCTGCATCACAGGAGCAGTCCTGCACAAAGATGCTTCAGGAGTACCTTCAGCTACTGGGATACAAGCAGCCTTGAATGAGTGAATGAAACCCATGCTGAGGCCCGGTTCGCGGAGTATGCCCTTGGTGTCTCATTCCTTCATTAAGGTTTTTCAATGTGCTGTCACATTGTCACATCAGTGGACGAGGCCCATGGAGAGTATTATTTGCCAAGGATCAAACAGTTGGTTAAGTGAGTTGAGCCAAGACAACAGCGTACTGCTACTTGGTGCAAAGGCTATACATAGGGGCCACATGGAATTATGCGTCAGGAAAGGCCAGATTATGAGCCATGGGTCACTAAATTATATACATCAAGAAAAAGCAAATTATGCGATGTAATGTGGCACATTTTGTGATAGTATTACGTCATTACTTCTCAATTGTTTACACTTAATACTGTCTGGGCGTAGGTTGTCTTTTATTAGTTCCAGTTTAACAGCCAAACATAGCAATCTCTGGAACTCGCTGCCCCTCTCGCTCAAATCCTCCAACTCTCTTTTGGAATTCAGAAAACTCCTGAAAACCTGCCTTTTTACACAGTCTGACTAGACCCAGGGGCGGCTCTAGGCTCATGGCGGCCCTGGGCAGGGAGGGTAGGTAGGGGCCCCCGGAAGAGGGGGTCTGCGCGGGGTGGAGCCCCCCCGGAGCTCAAGAAGGGGGTCAGGGTGTTTGGAAGTGGTACAGAGCTGGAGGCCACCAAATCCCTGCCACTGGGGCCGCCACACGAATATGTATCCATCCTTAGAGGATTATTATATTAAGGATATATATTGGTGTGGTGGCCCCTGGGGTTTTGCGGCCCTGTGCAGGTGCACAGCTTGCACATGCCTAAGGCCAGCCCTGCTAGACCCCCGCGCCTACACCTCTCAGCGCTCAATCAGCGCCAGGAAACTTATGGTGACAGAGCGCTATATAAAACCCCCTTAAGGTAAGATAAGATTAGCAAGAAACAACAGAAAGGTAAACAGTCAACCTTTGAAAAAGGCCTTTCAGTGCACGGCAACATGTGATGCTGCGTTTTTAGTAACTTTTGAACCATTTGAGCTAGAAGCTATTTTGTGGGGTTAAAATCTGTAGATTATGCAGGAGATGATGGATTATGTGGCCAGTACGCAAATCCATAAGGATGCAAAATACACCGTAGCCACACAATCACAATATTCTATTGGCTCTGGCTATACATATACCACTGTTTTGCAATGTAGTTTAACATACCATGTGATTGGGCACTTCTTCCCTTTCAGGTAATATTCATCATATTTTGTATTTATACGCTCACAAGCAGTTTTTTCATTAAATCAAAATTCTTCAAATCCTGCCACAAAAACGGACAGAACAAGAAGTTCAGAAGAGCGATTGCCCAAGAGCACACAATTTGGCCAAATGGGAGGCTGGGATTGAACAAAAAACATGTTTCCTGGTTCCAAATTTCTAACTAGACCACAACTGGGGTGTCAGTGGTTCCTAGGGTGAAGCTAAGGGGGTCCCTTCCCAGGGAAATTTCATTCTAGCCATTGTATTTATTCTCCTTATATTTAGGTGAAATAGTGAAGCTGATATTACATCTTAGCTCCATGGCGAAAAACATACGCACTGGACAAGGTCCTGTGGCAGAGGTTCCTTATTGGACAGTATGCATGGTAGATAGTGATTTTTACTATTGGTGTTTCAAAGCTTAAGAATGTCCTTCCATTTGCACACCAGAGTTCATTTTCTATTTGTGGCGCTCAAAATGTATAATAACGAGCAGTTAAGGCTTACTCCAGGAGGTGGTAAATGATTAGAACTCAAATATAATATGAATAGCAATCACAATTGATAATCTCAGTGTCCAGCGAAGGTATTTTAAAATGTCCTGGGTCAGAGGATGGGATAAAAGAGGAAGTTCCCAAAATCTTCTATGTGGCGTGTAGTTCTTCTGCTTCCCCCAAAACTTCTTCCGATGCCTCTGCACACGTAATGTGTCTCCGAAGGCACAACGTGTCCTGTCAAATTCCAATGGAAAATTGTCCATCCTCCTCGGGCCTTGCGGCACTGGACTATGGCTGGGGAGACAGGGGAGTGGGCCCACGTCCCCTTGGGACCACAGCACTAGACCAAAGCAGTGAGGCCCAGGGGATGGGACCACCCTTCCCTGTGCCTTGCACTACGAGGCCATGGATGGGGACACAGGGGATGGACCACCCTTCACTGGGCCTCGCAGTGCTAGGCCAAGGCTGGTGACACAGGGGATGGACCACCCTTCCCTGTGCCTTGCACTACGAGGCCATGGCTGGGGACACAGGGGATGGACCACCCTTCCCTGTGCCTAGCACTACGAGGCCATGGCTGGGGACACAGGGGATGGACCACCCTTCCCTGGGCCTAGCACTGCGAGGCCATGGCTGGGGACACAGGGGATGGACCACCCTTCCCTGGGCCTCGCAGTGCCAGGCCATGGCTGGGGACACAGGGGATGGACCACCCTTCCCTGGGCCTCGCAGTGCCAGGCCATGGCTGGGGACACAGGGGATGGACCACCCTTCCCTGGGCCTAGCACTGCGAGGCCAAGGCTGGTGACACAGGGGATGGACCACCCTTACCTGGGCCTCGCAGTACCAGGCCATGGCTGGGGACACAGGGGATGGACCACCCTTCCCCGGGCCTCGCAGTGCCAGGCCATGGCTGGGGACACAGGGGATGGACCACCCTTCCCTGGGCCTAGCACTGCGAGGCCATGGCTGGGGACACAGGGGATAGACCACCCTTCCCTGGGCCTAGCACTGCGAGGCCAAGGCTGGGGACACAGGGGATGGACCACCCTTCCCTGGGCCTCGCAGCGCTAGGCCATGGCTGGGGACACAGGGGATGGACCAACCTTCCCTGGACCTAGCACTGCGAGGCCATGGCTGGGGACACAGGGAATGGACCACCCTTCCCTGGGCCTCGCAGTGCCATGCCATGGCTGGGGACACAGGGGATGGACCACCCTTCCCTGGGTCTAGCACTGCGAGGCCATGGCTGGGGACACAGGGGATGGACCACCCTTCTCTGGGCCTCGCAGCGCTAGGCCAAGGCTGGGGACACGGGGATGCCACCCTTCCCTGGGCCTTGCAGCGCTAGGCCATGGCTGGGGACACAGGGGACGGACCACCCTTTTCCGGGCCTCGCAGTGCCAGGCCATGGCTGGGGACACAGGGGATGGACCACCCTTCCCGTGGCCTAGCACTGCGAAGCCTAGGCTGGGGACACAGGGGATGGACCACCCTTCCCTGGGCCTCGCAGCGCTAGGCCAAGGCTAGGGACACCGGGGATGGACCACCCTTCCCCGGGCCTAACAGTGCCAGGCCATGGCTGGGGACCCAGGGGAATGGGCCCACATCACCTGGGCCTCGCAGTGCCAGGCCATGGCTGGGGACAAGGGAAATGGGCCACCCTTCCCAGGGCCTAGCACTGCTATTCCATGGCTGGGGACACAGGGGATGTACCACCCTTCCCTGGGCCTAGCACTGCTAGGCCATGGCTGGGGACACAGGGGATGGACCACCCTTCCCTGGGCCTAGCACTGCGAGGTCATGACTGGGGACACAGGGGATGGATCACCCTTCCTTGGGCCTCGCAGCGCTAGGCCATGGCTGGGGACACAGGGGATGGACCACCCTTCCCTGGGCCTAGCAGTGCTAGGCCATGGCTGGGGACACAGGGGATGGACCACCCTTCCCTGGACCTTGCAGTGCTAGGCCATGGCTGGGGACACAGGGAATGGACCACCCTTCCCTGGACCTCGCACTGCGAGGCCAAGGCTGGGGACACAGGGGATGGACCACCCTTCCCTGGACCTTGCAGTGCTAGGCCAAGGCTGGGGACACAGGGGATGGACCACCCTTCCCTGGACCTTGCAGTGCTAGGCCATGGCTGGGGACACAGGGGAGTGGGCCCACAGCACTAGACCACAGCTGTGAAGCCCAGGACAAAGCACCTACACACTCTGCTGGCCCTCACAGCTCTGGATAAAGGGGGGGGGAGAATGTCCAGGAGCGGGGTCCTCCCCTCCTGCCCCAAACTGGGCTTGCAACACCAGACCATTGCTGCGAGACCCAGGAAAGAGGGCTCCTGGCTCTGGGCTTTACTCTCCTGGGCCTTGCAGCTGTAGACTATGGTTGTGTGGCCCAGGGTAGTGGGAGCCCTACCCTAGGCCTAGTAGGCATGGTCCAGTGCTGCGAGGCCCAAGGGAGATGTGTTGTGTAAGTCCTATAAAACATACACAGGATCTACGCTTTCAGAAAGCATACACTGCAGAATTGGTTTCAGACTGATTCCGAACTCCCCCACCCGCCTTTTGTACCAGCTAGCTCACAGTGCCACTAGAATCTCCTCTTACCAAGGAGAGAATAGTTCTTGGCAACCATCAAACATGACAACCCTGATCCCTCAGGACCGTGGAAACAATATACTACTCTTTGCTCAGTCACTTGTGCTCACTTAGACTGTCTCAGTGAGATACATGGAATACACAGGCTGGGCGTTTTCATAAGTATTTATTGAACAGTTGTTATTCTGGTGTAAAATAGACGAGCTGCAACAACCGTTAGACAGTATCAGATATATAGGATTAGAAACATTATGAAAGTAAACGGATGGTAAAGCTCTAGCATCTTACAGCAATCATGAATACATACAAGTATAGTTAAACAAAAAGAATCCACATCAAGATGTTATTAGAGTGGTCCCTACGATGGTGGGGAGCGCACAGTGTTCTTTAAATACCCCTCACACACCAAAAGGACCCTTGGTGCCATGCTTCATCATTGGGGTCTTCGCACCCCTCTACGGGATGCGGCGTGCTACTGACCGACGACTACGTGGGAGCACTCTTATTATTTGGCTATGTGTGGTGCATGTGAGGTTTTTTGTGTGTATAAGTGAGTGGTGGGTTCCGAAGAGTAACAAAGTGAAGTTAAAAAGGTACCTGGCACGTGAGGTCTAGAAAAAATGTAATGGGCCTCCGTGCTGGTACTGTTAAAAGGGTGATTTTGAGGTATTATGTATGTTAATGTGCAACACCTTGTGTGTGCGTCAACATTTTTCGAAGCTAGGCTTCTTCTTCAGGACAGGGTGCACAGATCCCCACCTTACTCACGTCTTTGGAAAGTTTTCGTATTATTTACAGAAAAGTGATGTTAAAAAAGGCTAGTATGTGCCTACTTGTATATTTCAAAGGTATCTGTATAACATTGGAGCCGTGGTTGGGGAAGTAAGGCGCAGGAATTCCCGTATAGCAGGTGCTAAACAGCACTACGACCCTACCGTTTTGGAGGCTCATGGTGCCAACCATGACTTTGGCAGCAAGTTCTTAATACAGATACCTTTGAAATGTGGCTTTTGGCAAAGTCGCTTCAACAGTAGCCAATTGATGGCACTTCCTTGTGATGTAATTTCCTGTAATGACACTTTATATTACATTGTATGCAGATTAGAGGGGCCTCACAGTTCCCAGGCTGCCCGCGGCCCAAAAAGTCCTAGAACCGGCCCTGGTCGTTCTGGGATCTCAGTTCAAAGATAAAAGTCCCGTATGCACACTCTAATGTAGCTACTGGGCCTTATTGGAGCAGTGAGACTACAGACAAGTTGTGGGTACCTCACTGTTAGAAGGTGGTTCTGACACTAGGGGCCGCCCAGATTTTTCGCTTTTTGAGCACCTAATTGTTGAGCATTTACTGTGGGGGAGCCTCATAATCTGAGACTCACCCACGGTGAACTCATAATGAAGGAGACTGCATGGAGATTTTACTGGTGTCCCCCTGGCTTGACTAGGCCGCTGCACAGCAGCTGGAGTATGGTGCACCGGCCTGGTTACATGCAGACACATGTGTACATGCGTGTGCACACGTGTAGGGGCTGTCCAGGGGAGATTCCTAGCATGCGCAGTCCAGGAGCAGCTACAGAGTGAATGGTGTGGCAGGACTTATGCAGAATTGGGTGGTGACATGGAATAGACTTTATACACTGGAAGGAAACATGTCAGGGAAAGTCAGTGTGTTTCACTGTGTTTTTCACTTCATTATTCCCTTATGGGGAGGTGTAACCCATGGCTAGAGTAACTTCCACAAGGCCTACAGATTCCAGACACGCACTAAAGTACCTTGTAGCGGATGTGAAAAGAAGTATTCTCCAGAGTCCAAAGTCATATTTTTACTGCTTTTGGGTCCTCCAGAAATGTCATATTTCTCTGAGTCCCTGGCTAGGGTCTGGCCCTGGCAGGTTAGATTAATGACCTTTCCTCCCAGAGTGAGGATCTTCCCTCCAAGGAGAAAAGATAGGTGGATCTACAAGCCAATCCATCAACTGCTGTCACTGGGTGCCAGGCACCAAGCTGAACCATGGTGAAGGCAGCACTGGAGGAAGGGGGGCCATGTGGCCAGAGACACTGGACGACTCCATTTTGAACAAGCCAGAGGCTGGACAAGAAGGAGGGAGAAGGGACAGGGAAGTGATGTGTCACTGTTTGATAGGACACACAGAGACTTCCTGCCAGCCCCCTACTCAACTTTTAAAAAGTACTTGCACAGGAAGAGAAGCTCTCTTTGGGGTGTGGTCTGCTGAGGCAGAAGGTGCTGGAGCCTGCGGAATTGGCAGTTGGAAGGAGCACCCCCCTGACTGTCCCAGGAATCAGAACAGCGACAAGAGTCCAGGACCAGTGAGCAGCCGCCTGGTCCCCTGCGCAAGCAGAAGAGTGGCGCAGGAGAGGAGAGCCAGGCGAAAGGCTGGCGCAGGGAGCCAGTGAAGACCACTCCCTACAGAATACACCCTCTCGGAGACCCAGAGGGTGAAGGAGTGTGCTCCCAGTGGCTGAGGGCGCCACCAGGAGCAAGAAGATGCGATAATGGGGCAAATCGGACTCCAGGGGGCCGAGATAGACGACCTGAGAAGGTAGACGACCTTTGACCCCGCCTGGGACCGACGACGAAGCGTGTGGTGCTCCGCCGCCGGTCGCAATCATGCCCCTTGGGTCAGTCAGGTTCCGGGGGCTGCCCCAGGAGGAAGAAAAGTCGGGGGCCCCGTCGCGCCCCCGTGAAGATGCCAGAAGGGGGCCAGGAGCACACCCTGGCCCCTGGTGATGTGAAGGAGGGGGGGCGGGGGAGCACCGTCACCCCCCCCCCCATGAAAATGGCCCCAAGGGGGTGCCAGGAGCCCACCCTGGCCCCCCGCCGATGCGGGGATATGGGAGAGCGCCGTCGCGGCCCCAAAGATGTCCGGGGACCCGGGAACCCATCCCCGGGCCGCGAAGTAATGGAGGGGGCCCGGGACCCCATCCCCGGGCCCCGAAATCACGGAGGGGGGTCCGGGACCCCATCCCCGGGCCCCAGAGGCCGGGGGAGTGCCACCGCACTCCCCCGCAGTCCAGAAGGACCAGAGGAGGCGGACGCGTCTGCACGCCGGAGCGTGCAGACCCGAATTACCCAGCCGGCTCCCGCGGCCGCACACAGGGGTGCGGGTCGGAAGGGAGACCGCAGGGGCAGCCGGGGGTGGGCTCCCCGGACTGCCCTCAGCCCAGCAGTTCATGGGGGTGCTTGGGTGTGACCGAGCACCCCGCAAGCTTCGGAGGAGCGGTGATGGGGCCCGGGTGGGACCGGGCCCCTGAAACAGGGGCAGAACAGCCAGGGTGGGCTCCCCAAGCTGTCACACTTACCTGGGGGTCCGGGTGGGACTGGACCCACAAACCCACCAAAGAGGCCTACATCAAGGCTCTCCGCGAAGCAGTGGGGAGCCGCTGCTATGACATGCAGCCAAGCCCTTAATGCCATGCAGGGCAGGACCGGCCTGCAAGGGCAATCCAGCGTTTTCACAGCTGGTGGTGGCCCCAGGAGAGCATGTGCTATGGTGCTGGGGGAGCTGCTGGAAAAGCGCAGTCTCCCCCCCGGCATGAAGAGGAAAGTCCCACCCTAAGTGTCTTGGGGTTTTAAAGGAATAAACCTCTCAAGGGCTCAGCCAGCATACAACACCTTCTGGGCTGAGGGTGTTTTGACAATTGCATCATGGAGTATAGGGCCGAGTTGGGGATGTCTAGAGAAAGGCATCCCCCTGGACGTGAAAAGATGTAATTGCACCAGAAATGCTTTTACTATTGTTAATTCTTTTAGAGGGGCTGAAGATCACCTGTGTAATGTGAAGTACTGGTGTAAGGGATGTCATAAGCAAAGTGGGGTTATGTTGGCAGACATTCCTGCTAGGGTGTCTGGCTGAGTAGGTGTAATCCTGTTATTTCCTCTGTGATGCCTTTAGGGGCTGTATTTGCAAAGCATTCTAATGTTACCCAAATGTGCTGAGTACTGTCATTCTAAAGTGTGAGTAAACATGTATTCTTGCTGCTGCGCTTAGGTGAAGAGCACAGACTGTTAGCCCTTAAGATGTAGAGTTGCATACTTTATGGTCAGTAGGAGATGCTCAGTCAGGGTCATGTGTCACCAAGGCAGGTGTACCCCTGTCTGTTTAACGCTTGTTGAGGTAATGGGGGGGACGGCATTGGGATGGTGCCAGTGCTCACATCTCACCTTGATTACTGTAATGGACTGTATGCAGGCACCAATAAGGAGGTCATTCATAGACTCCAAATGGTGCAGAATTCGGCGGCCAAACTCATATTAAAGTGGCCCAGAAGATCATCAGCGACAGAAGCCCTTAAGAATTTACATTGGCTACCCATCATTAAAAGAATTCTATTTAAAATATTGCTCATCACTTTCAGAGCGTTTCACAAACGAGGACCACTGTATCTGCGGAAAAAATTCACCAGATATCATCCAACCCGAACTCTCCGCTCGACCAATGCCAGTCTTCTGGTAGCTCAATCTTTCAGGCTTAAGACCCGCGGAGGCAAGTCCCTCGCGGTGCTAGGTACAAAAGCCTGGAACACCCTCCCACCTTACATAAGAGCTCTGGATAGAGAAACTGAATTCAGGAAACAATTAAAAACCTGGATCTTCACCTTACCTGACACTACTGCCAGATCCCTAGTGTAAGAATTCTATCTGATCAGCCATACAAGTGGGCGCCAAGATGCTCCTTGGAGCGATAGTTGCGCGGTATAAATAACCCTTTACATTACATTACATTACAGTGCGGAGGGGCCTCGCTCCAAGTTTAGGTTCAACTCATTGCATCAGGGGCAAGATGATGTTCATACATGTGAGCGGTGGTACTAGACCCCACCCCTCTGCAGGAGGGGTGGAGATGTTATGCAATGTCCCAAGGTAATTCCAACAGTCACACCCTGACATTAGGTGTGAGACTGACGCCCACACCACCTGCTCTGCCTCATTCATTTTTAGGTCTTGCACCTGGCGATTCAGCGGGAAGCGCTGTCGCCAGCGATACCTATAGTCGTCGACTATGCTTTCAAGGGCTTGCAAGGGAGAAAGGAGATGGGCACGCGCAGGCTGCAGGTCAGACTGGATATGTGAACGTGCACATTCACCACGTTGTGCCCATCTCCTGTCTCCCTTGCAAGCCTCCTGCAGTTACTTTCACTTTCCCTCCCCCCTCTACCGTCTGCTCCACGGCCCGTCAAGGCTCCCCGAAGTGCTCCTTTCCGCTATCTCAGCACACCAACACAATTGCATTTTCCTCACGCCACAAAAACCGGCTCCCCGACCAAGCCTTCCCCCCGCCCCGCCAAGAAGAAACGTGCAAACACACTTATTTCTAAATTCTACGTTTTGTAACTACAAATAATTTTCATACAGCAAGCATGACTACTTGTACACATGTTGCAAATTATTTAGCAACTTAAAAAAACGTACATTGTGAAATAAAAAGCTATTAACGTTCCTTATTGTAAGAAGGTCTCATCTCCCCGGCCCGACGAAGCCAGCCCCCCACCAAGAGGAAACGTACAAACTCAGCCGGTGTGGCGGCTGGCTGCGGCGCGGTACTGGAGCACTCCAGCTCCTCCAAATTTCTGGCAGCATGATGCGGGGCTTCCACCTTAGGCATAGGAGCCCCGCACTGCTACCTGCTGCTCTCGCAGGACTTCAGCTCCCACACTTCACTTCCTCTTTGGTGCCGGGGCTCCCTCTTTATCACAAGAGCCCCGGTAGCGGACAGGTGCTGCATACAACATTCACACGCGCTAGCCACAGGGCAAGCAAAATGTAACATTTACCGCGCATGCGCAGCCAGCCCTCGCCCTCCCAGGTCTCCTCCCCGCCCGGATGTGGAGCTGCGCCTGCTTTCTATTTTGCCGTACCCTGTCTCCCGAGCCTGAGACGGGGCTGTGAGCTGCCTGTTCGTGCTTAATGTACTCGCTCGCCAGTGGAAAGTGACCGATTTTACAGGTACGTCTAATCCCCGAGAAAAAATTCTTGAAAACTGTAACTTTAAATTCCTCAATACTTTTTTTTTTTTTATTTGTATATTGTGTTTGTACAAATATCGTTGGTCCTGTTAAATATGTCAGTTCACACTTTCTTTCCGCGCGATTGGAATAATTTTATTTTTGCTTATCCATTTCATATCTGTTCGCTTCTGCTTGTTATAATGCAACAGTGGTGACATTCCTGGGAAATGATAACCCTGATTAGTGAGCAAGGCTTTCATGACCTTTGACCTAGATCCCAGCTCTTTTGATGCCTTAGAGACACAAATTTGTGTAAGGATACCGGTATATGTTATAAACCGTTAGCTTACAAGTAGCCAAAAAGTCACGGAAATTCCACAACATGAAAGTCAAAATAACCTGGACAAAGAATACATAAACACATAAGAGAAAACCAGCGGCTATCTCGTCTCATCACACGCTCTAATAATCTGCGAAGTAAACAACATACCATAAACAATTATGGAGTCTGTTAACGCCTGCAGTGTTGTGTTTTTATCCATCAAGAGGCAGAAGAGATATCAGAGAAGAGTCCTCTTTGTAGTCTTGTAAAGAAGGTGCGAATGCTAATCTTCCTATTGAAACACCTGCTCAACAAGCTTGACGCGCTGGAATGGGCTTCTTTGTGTGCTGAGAAGCCAGAATCAAAATGCTTATCACAAAGAAGCCAATATTCCACCCGACTGTCACCGGCTGGAAGGTAATGCATTCCCTCGCCATCCATCAGCGGCTCCACAGCGGTCCAATGGCTCGGCAGATAAGCGCGAGGCCCGCGCCGCTACTGCGCGCGCACCCAGGGAGGTGCCACTTGTAGGCGGTGCCCGGCCTGTTCAATCAGGAATAATCCGGCATTTTATCGATGCTGATTACTGGAGGCTGTAGGCATCGACGATTTATGAGCCAGCTTCCGTCAATATTTACAATTTAAATTCTGATTTTTATTGCATTTTGCAGAGATTTCTTGCACAAACTTATGTCAATGTTTTATCAAAATAGCAATGTGACATTCCCCTCATGGTTTTCTTCTCTTTTTTTTTTCACAATTATATTGCTTGCGGGATTTATTTGTTCTTCATTCGAATATGTCTAATGCACCAATGGATTTTGTTTGTATCACTCTATATTCTATTTAATTATTTCTTTTCTTTCTTAAATTTTAATAAATTTATTCAACAAAATAGCAATGTGTTTTCCCGCTGACAGTTGCTTAGTGAGGGTGGCATAAACCTCATGCAAATGAGTAAAATGGGCCCTATTATCTCTGTTTGGATAGTAAAAGAAAATCATAATTTGGGTGCAGGGATTCCCTGTCCTCAGTGCCTTATTGATGGCTTCAGCAATTAGGTGATACAGAATGTTTGCACTGATCCAGAGCCCTGTGGTGAGGACACACTACCCCCTTCCATATAACCTAGCTCATATTCTGTTCACCAAGGGGAAAGTTTAGAACAAAGAGGTGTTTTAAGTTATGGTCTACTGACTCCAGTACTCTGTTACTAATTCACTTCAGTTTGTTGATTGTCCTGCCACCCCCAGCTGATGAAAAACATAAGGCAATGCAAGTCACTCCAACCAGACCCCAGCTCATCACAAGTTTGAGTGGATCCTCAATGCAACTGAGATGGGTTTTTACAAAGGTGCTCGGTATCGGGAGCATGATATAAAAGAATGCTTATATCACAGAGAAATGGGAATCCAGAATAAAGAAAACCAATCTGATTGAGTACGGTTAAAAAATATCATGTTTTGATTAGACAACAAAATGCATTTTTTGGTAGTAAACACAGCATGAAAGAGCAGAGGGCATCCTGGAAACACACTAATGGCACATGCCCCCCTACCTCGGCCAATCCCCCCCCCCCCCCCTCCCACCAGCAACAGGGATATTCTACATCAGAGGATGCTTCTGTGAGCTGGTTAAACTGTATTTACTGGAGCCTGTGCACTTGCTTTTTTGGCCAGCAGGGGGAGTAAAGTTTTATTCAAACAGTAATGTTAGATTTCGAGTTAGTGAAGCCTTTTCCTGCAGAAATCCAAAACGTGGATTGAGCCTGTCTGTCTCTTAGGAGATTCTGAACAGGAGAAGCAACTTCCAACTCCCTGGCCAGCAAACCTTGTCTGAGGTCGCTGGGACCTTATATGGTCTGCTAGTTGTTGGCACATGTGTACACTGATTGGTGGTTGTATCTGGTGTTTCTATTGGGTTAGGGTTAATGTCCTCATTGGTTGGGTATTTGAGGGGTCTGATTGGTTTCTGGGTTTGTGATTCAATCATTGTAGGGTTGTGACTAGGGCTAGGGTTAGGATTTCTATTGGAAGTAGGGACTAGGGCTACCTGTACCATTGGCTGCTTGGACTTGCTTTGGGACTACTGGTAGGGCTAAGGCCTTTATTGGACGTAGAGATCAGGGTTTTTGAACTGATTGGGTGCTTGGACTAGGGCTAAAATTGGCAGTAAGGTCCTGGTCTCCTATTGTTTTTAGATTTTAGGGATAGTTTTGTGATTGGATAATGTTAAGGCTAGGGTTCCCATTGGCTGAAGGGGTCACCTGATTACTAGGGCTACACGAGGCCAGGGTTAGTGCATCTCAGCCCGGGCATCGAGGCTAAGGGCGGAGAGGACAAGGGTAGTTGCCTATTTCAGCCTGTTCGAGACTGGTTGGTACTAGGGCCAGAAATGCTCCCCTTTTTCTCATTTCTCTTCCTACTGCTAAGACCTAAAAAAAATAACAATATTTCACTCTTTTATCCCTCCACTATCCTTTTCAATCAAAATTAACAGACTAACATGTTCACTTCTCAAATTCCATATTCAACTATACTAATATACTGCCCAAATAACTGAATAACATATCTACTTCTCAAATTACTTCATAATTTATACTATACTAATTTTAAGCACAAATCCTTTATGGGTTCTGGAGTGGCGTGCTACTCGCCAGAAAAGCGCTTCAACACCCATCAGGGGTTACAAGTGCTATATGAATCCTAATCTTTCTTCCCCTTTTATCCCTCCGCTATCCTTCTCACTCCAAGTAACAGACTAATATCCACCACTGAAATTACCTCATATTTCACCATATTAATTCACCACTAATCCTCTATAGGCTTCCGGAATAGCGTGCGTCAACAAGCGATAAATAAATACAAACCTTTGTCCTCCTCTATCCTTCTGCTATCATTCCATATCCAAATAACTGACTAACCTATCCACCACTTAAAATGTATTTGCATGTTTCACTATACTAATTCAACACTAATCCTCTATGGGTCCCAGAGTAGCGTGCTGCCCGCCGAAAAAGCGCTTTGACACCTCGTCAGGGGTAGTAAGCGCTATATAAATGCAATTACAATACAATACACTTCAATACAAATAGTTGCTGATCGTCTGCATTTTATGAGAAAACCTGTAAATATGCTCCAAAACCCTTCAAAGAGAAACAAGCCATGGCAAAGCCAATAGGTCTCGCCTATGTGAAACATTGGCTTTACAATTTCTTTTAGCCTTGTGGATGAAAGATGCAACAAAAGGAAAATGCTGTGATGCTGGAGGGAGGGTGGGGTGTGAGGCAACATGGAGGGAGGGGGAAGACACCACAGAGGACCAGTGGGGAAAAAAAGTCTATAACGCGGCCAGCTGTATTCGTTTCATAGCAATTTTTGGAAAGGGGGATGTGCGGGCCAACACGGACAATGCAGGGAGGACAGATTGGGCAATACGGCCAACGGAAGGAGGGAGGTAAAACAAGCATTTGCAATGCAATAGGTCTCGCAGTTGTGAGAGTTTGAGCTATTGGCATAGTAAATGGCAATGCCTTTTATTTACGTGTTGGTTTTTAAAACATAAATAAAAGGCATTGTCATTTACAATGCCAATAGCTTAAACTCTCGCAAATGCGAGACCTATTGCATTGCAAATGCTTGTTTTTAATGGAGGCTTTTGTTCGACCTGCACGTACCCAATTGTTTCCCAAACTGTTTGAACAGGGTTTTTAAATGTTTAGAAGCATAATCAAAATGTTGATGTTGCTTTCTCCAGAGAAAGATTGGGTACATTTTGGTAGGGGAGACGCCCTTGACACCCAATGAATTTACTATTGAACTGCATAATGCACCCCACATTCTAACTATGCTGGGAGAAATCACACACCTCGCAGTGACAGACAACATCTTGGAGGGCCTATTGGGCCTACGCAAGCACACCAAAGCCCAGAAGGTTCACCTGCGTTTATTAGATCTAGAACTCATATTAGCGATTAGAGCAATTACTATGAGGTGGAAATCTCCGAGGAGCCCCCCACTGAATTTATGGAGGGAGGAGGTAATCAGATGGGGCAGCGCGGAAAGCGCGGCACTTCGACACGAAGAGGCGAGGGGCTTAAGAAAACGTCCCGTCTCCATGGAATGGGACATCATGTTAGAGGAACTCACACAAGTAGATATCCCACTTACTTTTCCGGATCCACTCCCCTGATTAGTGAGCCACCTACCATATAGCCAGCGACATAGAGGGTAAATGATGGGGAAGGCCCATGGTATGCCATAGATATAGGTTGTAATCCAAGATCGTTTAAGAATATGCTACGGAATAACTGGAGACACATGGACAGACCAGGAAGGGAGGAGGGGGAGGGAGGGTAGGAAAGTATCTTAGTTAGGGAATAAAAGTATAAATTTGAATCCATCTCCAATAGCATTAAAGACCTTCACTGGCTCACTGTGCAGAAAATAATCCAATTCAAAGCTTTATGCATTGTGTTCAAGGCACTTAACAACCAAGGCCCCCAGTTTTTAAGAGACCAACTTCAATTGCACAAACCTTCCAGAGCCTTAAGGTCAGCCACCCTAAACCAATTAGTTACCCCACGTACCAAAACTGTCACCTGGGGCGATCGCCGCTTTCTGGTGGCCGCCCCCAGGCTTTGGAACACTCTGCCTCTCAACATCAAGCGAAGTCCCACCCTCCTTCAATTCCGTAAGCTTTTGAAAACCTGGCTGTTCACTCAATAGTCAATCAGCTCAGAGGCATTTACAAATAATTGGTTTACAGCGCCAAGACGCCCACGGGTATAAGCAGCGCTTTAGAAATGTTAAAAATAAATAAATAAATAAATAAATACATGTCAAGGTACATTAGAGAGGTAAACGGTTCATAGGTGAGATTATGCACGTTACATTCATTGCAATGTAATTTTCAAGCCACGTAAATAATGGTTACGAGGATTGGAGTATGTATATCCATTTATGGAGGAAGATGTGTTTATTTATTTTATTTATTTGAAAGGTTTTATATAGTGCTGGCTAGACCCGGAGGTATCAGAGCGCTTTACATGAGTATAAGATACATCGTTACAAAGGTTACACAGTTGTTGGAGCATAGCTACATAGTTGCATGTTAGGTCGAGACAAACAATAAGGAAATATGCGTAAGGGAAAAGGCAGGCAAGGGGAGAGATTCAAGGGAGAGGATGTAGGAGCAGGAAAGTAGACAGCGAAAGAAGTAGGGAAAGAGTAGGTGGAGGGTGAGAAACACAGCATGAAAGTAGAGGGGAAGGGTGACGGGGACACAAACCAGTAGACAAGTAATAGTTATGTCCAAAGTCCCGTAAGCTGTGATCCCAGGGGAAGTTGTATCATTCCCCCAACTCCGTTGCGAGAGGCTCCCTTAACGCAGTGGACTCTCTCAGAGGAGTCTCTGAGACTCCAAGGCCTAACTACTGGATCCTACCCCAAAAAGGGGAGAGGGGGTGCTTTGGCAAGGGGCGCCATACCCTACCTCAACTGTGAGTGGCTCCCTTTGCACAGTGGGCTCTCTCAGAGGAATCCAGAGTATAAGTAATTGGATCTTTTCCCAACAAGGGGGGAAGGAGTGCTTGGTTTAAGGGCACAAGGGACAGAGGTAGGAAAGATTATGGGGAGAGGGGATAGGAGCAGAGGAAGTAGACAAAGAAAGAAAGAGGGGAAGCGGTAGGGAAAGGTGAGCATGAAAGGGGGGTGAAGGGGGCACGAGCCGGTAAAAAGGTAGATCTCAGCAACAATGTTGCGAGAATTCGTAGGAGGGAGGGGAGGGAGGGGCCATAGCAGGGAGATGAGGAAGAACTGTGCCCAATGTCCGGCTGAGTAGGTGACTGTCAAGGGGAAACCAAGGCCAATCTCCTCTATAGCTGTCTAGCAGCTCCACCGGGAATCAGCCATGTTGCTCCGGTCTCAGAGTTCAGGAAAACCAGTTTGAACAGATACGTAGGCTACAGTTGCATGGTGCAGAAGCAGAAGAACTTGTCCCCACTAGAGGACAGAGGTAAAAGAAGGGGGGGATATAAAACAATCTAGGGAAGGAGTAGGAGGCTGCCATTTAGGCTGTAGAGGAAATGAAAGCGGAGGGAGACGCCATTTTAAGGTCAGGCATGTCAAGTCCAGGCCTCTGTAGGTCCCTGTGTAGGCATTGAGGCGGTAGCTGGTCTCGGCCATGAATTAATTATTAATTAATTAATTAATTTTTGGGCTTGTAAAGCGCACTGATACCCGTAGGTTTCCTGGCGCTGTATAACGCTGGGGAATCCGTCCTGGCTTTCCCTGTGAGATGGTCCCTATTGGGCACCCCCAAGGTGAAACCAGGCACCCCGGCGTTGATGGGGCCGTTTGTGGAGATTAAGCAAGCTATTGCCCAGAGTTGCTGAGTGGAACCCATGGTTAGAGTGGCACCGAAGGCGAGATTTATCGAGCCCGCTGACATTGTCCCAACACCCTGCCGCGTCGGGAATTGAACCCTGGTCCCGGGCCGACCTCTGCTTCTGGGTCTGCCACCTCTAACCAGTGAGCCACACTACTCCACGAGCCATGATGAAGCCCAGCTCATGGGACACAGCAGCCAGCTCTAACCCCCTGGACGTCATTTAGAAGCCACTCCCCTCATTCATATCTGCAGCGACCGACCGCACATATTAGCCTCGGGGTGCCTCCAGTGTCCGCCTATAGCCCCTCTCCACACCCGGCCAATTTAACCAACCTCTGGGATAGTCGCTGGGCACTGGTTGCCGGGCTCTGGTCTCCAGTGTGACCACAATTGCCCCTAGAGGATCAATTAGTCTCTACTGGTAAAAATTCCCCCAAACCTCCGTCATAGGGGTCCACCATCTTAAGGTCAGGCAAAGTTCAAAAATTGATCCTGCGTTCACTTAAAATGGTCTGGCCCACAAACCTGCCCCTTCTACTCCCAAAGTCTCCTGCCGTATCTGGAGACTAAAATGACTTTTATTGTGGCCTTTTCACCGTCTCAGTTGATCGATGCACAGCGGGCACCATGCTGAGGTCAGGCACAGACCAAGCTAGCTTTTCAACTCTAACTCTGTGCCTTCAGTTTGCCGAGGGGTCATCCCTGGTCCCCCGGTCTTCCTTGCAGTCTTCCGGGTGTTTGGACGGCCCTTGAACTCACCACCTCTGATCAGGACAACCCCAGATCACCAGGCAGCGTTGCCGATGTTTCCCTCGCCGCCTCAGGTAACTCCTCAAAAGTCCCGTGGTGGGCACTAACCGTTGCTCGCTCCGGCTCTTCCCAGCTCTGGCCAATGACTCAGTTCGCCCCCAATCGCTGCAGGTTCCAAGCCAAGTCGCACCGCCACAGTCTCGCGTTTGGGCATCCAGCGCACTGTAGTGTAGCACTTCCCCGCCCGCAAGAGGGAAGTTTTTTCCACAGTTGAGTACTTTACTTCAGTAGTTTCACATAAAAGATGTAGGGCTTCTCCTTTTGCACCGCAACAATCACCTTTACTGGCAATTCACTTTAGACCTCCTTTCCTTGTAATTTATATTCTCGTCGTCAACCCGATTAGAGCGTACGAGCTGGCGCCGCCATAAAAGGGTCAGGCAATCGACACATATCGACCAGCACACGGACACAAGGGGGGCGACAACAGCACATCAGTAGTTGAGTACCAATTGAGGTCTAGAGAAGCCAATAACAGATGAACTGATGAATCGCTATGCCTGGAGTGGCATTTCTTCAGCTTAATAATCAAAAACGCTTACAAACCCCCATTCTAAAGTCAGGCAGCATTTGATTATAAAAGCTCCGCTGTAGTAGAGGAATCCCTTTTAAAGCATAAATACCTCATTATGTGCAGACACAAGGTCAGAGCAGACATAGACAGCGCTATCCGAGTTCCTCCCTATTTTGCTGGCGCGCTCCAAAGGTCCGATGTTACACCTAAATTGAAAATGCCAGGAATCTTTGTTATACTGGAAAGTACTTTGAATGTTTGAATAATGGCAAAATAAAGTATGTTACAAAAAAAAAAAGAACGTCATAATGCACCCCCTTAATATAGCATAACTAGAGGCAATCACCTGGGGCGTAGCTTGCACGGTAAGATGGGGGCGTGGGGGGGCAGAGGTGTAAACTCAGATTTACCAACAATCACACTGGTTAAATAAATTATATGAGAAGCCCGGTAGGAGGGGCCTTATGAAGCAGTAGGAAGGGAGAGGAGTGCAGATTGAGAGGGGTGCTTAAAAAACATAATATTTTGTAAAATAACAATTTTTAAGACCTTTAAAAGAGAGTTGAGTGTGTGTGTCTTTGTCTGCATGTGTATGTAAAAATCTCAAGTGAAATCCAACAACCATCTCCTCACCATACCCGACTTAAAGCACCTGTACACAAATATTTAGTACAGGATACATTGGGGGGGGTGTAAGACCCCAAACACCTCCCAACCCCCCGAAGCGATCACACACAGAGCACAGTGAATAAACAAGGCAATATAAAAAAATTGCAAATAAATGCACAGAAAAAGTAGTGGGGGATGACCTATTTTTGGATGTGTCCATAAAATTAACCTTTTGTCCTGAATTTGACGCTTTGTCTTGCCCTGAATTTCTGGTCACCCTAGAATATTCCATAAAACAATAGTGGTGGTGTCGCGCTAGTGGCATGTGATGTAACCAGGGCCATTGGAATTACGAGATTATGCGACCACGCCGATTTTCAAATAATTATTAATTTCCGCAATTCCCCCATAATCCATCATCTACTGCATAATCTGCAGATTTTAACCCCAAAAAACTGTTCTTAGCTCAAACTTCAAAAGTTGCAAAAAAAAAAGCAGCAACACGTGTTGTCCTTTGCAAAGGTTGACTTTCTGTTGCCTTTTTGCTGTGTTTGGGTGCTAAAGTGGTACTAATGAGTTGCAACTAATGAACAAACAGTTTAACAAGTTTAACAATGACACAATAATGAAGTAATACTACCCCTGTTATTATCAGCACTAACAGAATCGCAAATACTGTCCACCCGCCTAGACCCCCTGCTCAATACACCTCTATCCACCTAACTCCTTGCCTCATCGAGGCTCCCCGTCCTCTCTCTTGCATGCTCCTAAACTGCAGATCAGCAGTACAACACGCTACTGTCATTGCTGAACCTCTCCTCGCTGAAAAAATTGACATCGCCTTCCTCACAGAATCCTGGCTCAATTCCGACTCCACCCCCATTCTTGACATTCTCACCCCTCCGGGGTACAACCTCATCAGACAAGACCGGCCGATTAAAACTTGGGGGGGGACTAGCCATCATTCATAGAGACGGAATACAGATTACCAAACTCAAACTTGCAGAATACCTATTGTTTGAATACCTTGGCGTCGAACTCACCACCAAGGGCACCCCACCCATCAAATTCCACACTATCTACCATCCTCCTGGAGAGCGTACCCTCTTCCCTGAAGAACTAACAGACCTAATAAGACGATTCTCCTTGTCAGACACCAAAGACGTTTTCTTGGGTGACCTCAATATCCACTGGAACAACCCAGAAGACTCCAATGTCCTGAACCTCTCCAACCTTATGGAAATACATAACCTCAAGCAACTCTGCAATAAACCTACTCACATCAAAGGTGCAACACGAGATGCGATCATAACAAACAATGATCTGATCTCCTTGAGAGAGATTACTCCCATTGACTGGTCCGACCACCGCTTCATTCTGCTCAAGATTGACACACTTGCCAACCTCCAACCGAACAAACAAACTCTTAACCAGAAACATCAAAGACATACCTCTATCCGAACTTGAAGCCAAGATTCATCCCCATCTTCAAATCAATTCCTCATCATGGATGGCAGATGACCTCACTTCTCACTTCAACTCAAGAATGACAGAGGTCTTAGACCAAGTAGCTCCTCTCCAACTCAAACAACTGAGGAGAATCAAATCAAAACCCTGGTTAAAATGGAGCTGATTGATGAACGGCGTCAAGTCAGAGAAACGGAAAGGTCTTGGAGACAAAACCCCTCGTCCTTGCACCTAACACATCTTAGATCTGCTCGATGGTCATATAAAAAACACATCTTCAGAGAAAAGGTATCTTTTTTTCCGCAGCCAACTAGACCGGGAGAAAAACAGACCACAAGAACTCTTCAACATTGTTAAAAGCCAAACTAACTGCACTCCCTCTCAAGAAATCGAAGCCACCAATGAGCGTTGTGAAGAAATTGCCACCTTCTTCACCAATGAAGTCTCTAAAATTGATCAATCCTTCTTACAAACTGCTAACCCTCCTTCCCCCTTACCTGCCCCCCTTCAACATCCCTGGTCCACTCGGAAAGAGCTATTAACAAGGACAATCTGACCTACCTCCAGCTAAAAAGCAATGTGCATTGGTCTGACTTTGAGCTAATGTCGGTAAACGAGGTCTTCAAGATAATTTCCAATCTAAAACCTTCCTCCCACACCATGGACCCCCTGCCTTCCACAATCATAAAAGAACTCAACCACACCATCTCCCCCTTCTGGACAAAATCATCAACGCCTCTCTCACCTCAGGCTGTGTCCTGGACTCCCTTCAACTAGGACAAATCACGCCCATTCTCAAGAAACCAGGGGCCGACCCTAATGATCTGAACAACCTCAGACCTATCTCTAACCTCCCATTCCTTGCAAAAACTTTGGAGAAATGTGTTCTCCTCCAACTCAATAATCACATTAATGAGTTCAATCTCTTTGATGCCTTTCAATCTGGTTTCAGAAAAGGCTGTAGCACGGAAACAGCTATGCTCAACGTCGCCGACGACATTCACAAGGCCCCAGACGAAGGAGATGCCTGCCTACTCATCCTTATTGACCTATCTGCGGCATTCGACACAGTACCCCATCCAGCCCTTTTGGAGACCCTGTTGAAACGGTCTGGCATCAATGGCACAGTACTAAAATGGTTCACCTCCTTCCTTCAACACCGCTGGCAACAAATTAAAATTAACTCCTGTCTCTCAAAACCAACTAAAGTTACACTTGGGGTCCGCAAGGCTCAATCCTCTCCTGTCCCTCTTCAATCTCTTCATGGAGCCCCTCACAATCATATTGAAAAAAGCCAGAGTGAATTACCACCTTTACGCGGACGACACCCAAATCTATTTCAGGATCAAGTCTCCCAGCGACATCCAACTCCTCAATACCACCTTAAACGAGATATAAACTTGGTTCTACGGTAACCAACCCAGACAAAACGGAACTAATCCTATTCTCTCCAAAAAGTAACCATCGTCCAATCCAAGAGTGGCTCAAGAATCTGGTTGCCCTAAACTGCCCTCTTACCCTATCCGACTCAGTTAAGTCTCTAGGCATCACCCTTGACAAGAACTTATCAATGGAGGCTCCAACAAAAACTCAGCAAAAAGTGCTCTTTTCTCTCTAAAACACCTCAAGAAATTGAAACCTTTTCTACCCATGATGACCTCAAGACCGTCCAAAACCTAGTTCACTCTAAAATCGACTACGGAAACGCCATCCTTACAGGGACTCCAAAAGCTCACTTAGCCCCTCTAAGAGCAGAGCTGAACATGTCCGCTCGACTCATAAAAGGAGTTAAAAGATTTGAACACATCACTCCAGCTCTCAACTCCCTGAAATGGCTTCCCATGGAAGGGAGATGTATTTACAAGCTGGCCTGCATCACACACAACACCCTTCACTCTCCGGCCCCCGACTACCTGAACAACAAACTGAAAAGAGCAGGTCAAACCAGATCCCTGAGAAGCTCCAACTCACTCCTTCTTATTCCTCCAACCCAATACCGATCGTTCTCGGGCAACGCTCCCAGGATATGGAACGCTCTCCCTGGAGTCCTCAGATGCAACCCCTCCATCTCCTGTTTCAAAAGGGACCTGAATCTCCATCTCCTAAACAAATACTTTCAGGACCAACATCAACTAACCTGGACGTCTATATCCAAGTTGTCTCCTCTCTCCCTGGACTTTCAAGGATAGTGGGTGACCGGACTATGTCTTGCTCGCGCTTTCTTTTATTGCTCTCTCCCCCTCCGCTGCAGATTTATCTCCCATGCTGTATTTTTGTCTGTGGTTTGCTTCCTTACTGCCGGCCTACTATGTAATGTAATGTCCTTCTGTTTTTTACTGTGTGTATGTAAAGCGCTCTGATACCTACGGGTCAAGCTAGGGCTATATAAAACTTTTAAAATAAAATAAAAATCCCCTAATGTGCCGCATAATTTGCCTTTTGTTGACCATCTGGGCCTCATAATTCCTGGAGCCCTGAATATGACTTTAGAGGCTGGTCCGGCACTGGAGCGCCTTTGAGTTTGAATTTGTGGAGGGGGAGAGGGAGGGGTGGAGGGGGAGAGGGAGGGGTGGAGGGGGAGGAGGAGGCGACGGAGGGAGGGAGGGAGAGGCGCCGGCTCCTCTCCGGCGGAGGCGATAGAGGGGGAGGCGAGAGCACCGGACCCTGCCCCGACCCACCCCAGGATGTTCACCGTCAACGTGTCCTCGTCCATGTCCTACGGCCGGAGCCCGGGGCCCCCGCCCCCCAGCAGCGCCCGGCGGAGAGGGGGAGAGAGGTACGGGGAGGGGAGGGGGGGTAAGGGGGGAGAGGTAAGAGGGGGAGAGAGGTATGGGGGAGAGAGGAGGGGGAGAGAGGGGGGTGCTGAGAGAGCGGAGAGAAGAAGTGACAGGAGTAAGGGAGCTGCGGGGCAGATTAGAGAGGGGGAGCATGGGGCAGTGGAGAGAGAGGGGGGAGAGCATGGGGCAGTGGAGAGAGAGGGGGAGAGCATGGGGCAGTGGAGAGAGAGGGGGTTGTTGACGGGGTAAAAGGAGAGAAGAAGTGACAGGAGTAAGGGAGCTGCGGGGCAGATTAGAGAGGGGGAGCATGGGGCAGTGGAGAGAGAGGGGGGAGAGAATGGGGCAGTGGAGAGAGAGGGGGGGAGAGCATGGGGCAGTGGAGAGAGAGGGGGTTGTTGACGGGGTAAAAGGAGAGAAGAAGTGACAGGAGTAAGGGAGCTGCGGGGCAGATTAGAGAGGGGGAGCATGGGGCAGTGGAGAGAGAGGGGGGAGAGAATGGGGCAGTGGAGAGAGAGGGGGGGAGAGCATGGGGCAGTGGAGAGAGAGGGGGTTGTTGACGGGGTAAAAGGAGAGAAGAAGTGACAGGAGTAAGAGCTGCGGGGCAGATTAGAGAGGGGCGAGCAAGCATGGGGCAGTGGAGAGAGAGGGGGGAGAGCATGGGGCAGTGGAAAGAGAGAGGGTTTATGAGGGAGGTAAAAGGAGAGAAGAAGTGACAGGAGTAAGGGAGCTGCGGGGCAGATAAGCGAAGGGAAAGCTCCGGGCAGTGACCAGAGAGGTAATGATGGGGGGCGGGGTGGACAGGTATGAGGGGCGGCCGCGGGCAGTGGCGAGAGGCCTGAGGGGGGACACATGGGTGAACGAGTAGGTGGGGCAGTCTGCCGGGTTGTAATAGAGGGCAGAGGTAAAGATAAGAGTGGGTGCCAGGGGGGAGGAGGTGGACGATAAACTGATGAAGTGGGGAGATGACAAGGGGGCACTGGGCAGGCGTGGACAGTGGTGAGAGCGCGCTGAGGGGACACATTACGAGGAGGCGGAGTTATCAGGAGTAAGAGAGGTGGAGGGAAGGGTGGCCAGGCGCTGGAGGGTGAGAGGGAGGTGGGGGAGAAGTAAGGAAGGCAACAGAAGAAAGGGGGGTGATGGAGGTGGAGAGGCACGAGGGGAGAGAGGTAACTCGGAGGGGCCATCTGCTCTTCACAGCACGCTAGCGCATTGGGTGGTCTCTCTCCGCCCCCCGCCCCCGCGCAGTGACACATACCCATGGGGGGGGGGGGGGGGGCAACTTGGTAAGTCTACGTGCTAGCAAAGTGAGAAGACAGCAAAAAATTAACTACTCGCCAACTCGGTGTACGTGTCTGTGCTTTCACCTGTGTGTATTCAGGGTCCCCCTGCCCACCCGGTCAGAGCACCCCAGGGGGGGGGGGGGGGGGGGGGCAGCCGTGCCCCCTCCCCAGGAGGGTCAAGTCTAACTTCCAGGCCCAGGCTGAAAGTGAAACATCTGACAGGCGCGGGTCACTTCGCTCCTGTATCTCAACAACCATGTCTGTCTGTCCCTCCCACCTCTAATCCCTCATCGGGTGGAGAGGGAAGGGCTGGTCTAAGAGGTGAGGTGGGGGGGGGGGGGGGGGAGGATGGAGCATGCCTCGCAGCCAAACATGTTCATTTACATTGTATTTACATAGAGTTTACCGCCGCTGAAGAGGCGTTGTGCCTCTTTCTGAAACAATTTTGTGTCCAGAATATAGGTGGGCAATCCAACAAATGAACAGGGAGAGCCGAGCCAGGGGTCGGGCTCGGATGTTAGAGCCGTGCACGAGCCGAGCCCTGAAAATATGTACACACCAGCATAAACCACGAGTACAAATATGACAAACCACGTAAAATATGATAAAGAGTCTTCAAAGTTCGTTCACAAAAATGTATTTCTTTAACACGTGGACGATCTGACATTAACAGGGCACGTTATAGGACTGATCTGAGAAGCACTTTTAAAAAGTGATAGTTTTGTACAAATGGTAGTCTGAACTCCCATATTCACAGTGGCTTTCATGGGCGAGAACGAACAAAAAAGAGTTTTGGTAAAAAAAAATATTTGCCTAAAATCACACTATTTAAGCAAGGAAGCAGGTGTCTGTCCAGGTTTTCTGGTTTCACTCTGTACAAACAGACAGTAAGTAGGTTTCCGTTTTTTTTAACCTCAGTGCATTCTTCTAAAAAATAGCACAACCTGAACCCAAAGGTATTGGAGCGCTTTACGTGGGTATCAGTTGCATTACACAAATATACATGCATTGTTTATAGGCATGGGGAGATTAAGTGATTTGCCCAGAATCACATGATGTTGAGTCGACGCCGAGATTCGAACCTGGCAGCTTTGGCCTTTGCACCCAATCCCGGTTAGAGGGAGGCAGGCAGAAGCCACATGAAAGGTCGGCTCGGGATGATCGCGCGGTTACAACAGCCCTTCGAGCCGAGCCAGGCTTCATGTTCGTGTCTGACTACTGGCCTTCAGTCAGTCCATGCTCCGCGAAGCAGGGTGCATTCTGGTACTTATAGTTTCCGGTTAAACTTCTGGCTTAAAACACAGCTTTGTCGGCTAAAGTTAGGGATGGCTGAAGGTGTCACCCATGACAAGGGCACGAGGCACCGGGACCCAGACCCCAGCCCACCCCTGACGCCAGACCCCAGCCCTGATTCTGACCCCGCCCCCGGGCTCCTCTGTTTGACTCCTGAATGTTGGGGGTTGTGCCCCCACCCACCCCACCTCTCGCCTGCCCAGGCGGCATTGCTCTTAAAGAGAGGGGGTCGTGTTACCCAGATAAAGAGGCCCAGGGCTCGACGCAGTCTGTTTTCTTTCTTTCCGTCTGCCGCCACCGAGAAGATAAATAAACAGATTCTAATGTCAAGCTTGCGCCGTGGTCAGACCCCCGAGGGCGCCTCGAGCCCAAGAGAGCTGATGCCAGCGCTCCAGGAGGCGCGATAGAACAGAGCAGAGACCGGCAGACCCCCGAGGGCGCCTCGAGCCCAAGAGAGCTGATGCCAGCGCTCCAGGAGGCGCGAAAGAACAGAGCAGAGACCGGCAGACCCCCGAGGGCGCCTAGAGCCCAAGAGAGCTGATGCCAGCGCTCCAGGAGGCGCGAAAGAACAGAGCAGGGACCGGCAGACCCCCGAGGGCGCCTAGAGCCCAAGAGAGCTGATGCCAGCGCTCCAGGAGGCGCGAAAGAACAGAGCAGGGACCGGCCCAAACATCCCGTGATCCTGGGCAAATCACATCTCTCCCCGTGGCGAAAAAGGAATGTGTCTGTCTGCAGCCCAGCAGGTGCTCATTATGTAAAGCGCTCCGATACCTTCGGTCGAGTTCGCGCTGTAAAAAACTGCAAGAAATAAACAAACATAAGGGAGGGGTGAGTAGGAAATGAGGACAGTAGACATGTTTCGCCTGGTTCTGGGCCGCCCCTTCTCGCGAGGTGTTGCCCCGCCGGCGCCGTTTCAAGCCAGAACACATCCAGTTGGACCGGTTCCCCTCACGGGCTTCTAAGCGCTCCCGCCTTCAAAGCGCCGGGCAAAGCTCCTGTGGCGTGACCCCCGCGTGTGCAGCAGAGCTTGAACTCTTTAAAGGTACCCCAAGAATCCAGGTAACTTCGAGGCTCGTTGAACACTCTAGATATTCGGTAATAATGCAACCACGGAGAATATATTTTTCCACACCGCAAAAACCTGTTTCTTTCCTGCCCCGTTAAATAAAGCGCCCCCCCCCCCCCCCCCCCCCACCACCACCACCACCACCACCAAAAGGCGCCTTTTATTACACGTGTCTGTGTTCCAGGCTGGGGCGACCTGCTAGGGGGGTACCCCGTACCTCCGGCAAGTGTTCACCCCCTGTTGCAAGACAAGTCTGCAAACCCGCCCGTAGCCACGCACTTGGGAATACAGCCAGTGGCGTAACAAAACGTGAGCCCCCCCCCCCTGCAAGATATGCCGAAGGGACCCCTCAAACTCAGATCAGTAGGGCCCCCCCCTCCAGGATGGTTAAGCCTGGGGGCCACTGCACCGCGAGGCCTTTGTTAACCCCCCGAATGCAGCAGATCTGAAGCCAGGGCCCAGTTTCTGCGCATGTAACATTCCAGCCAGGGCCCAGTTTCTGCGCATGTAACATTCCAGCCAGGGCCCATGACCGCGTTTCTGCGCATGTAACATTCCAGTCAGGGCCCATGGCCGCGTTTCTGCGCATGTAACATTCCAGCCAGTGCCCATGGCCGCGTTTCTGCGCATGTAACATTCCAGCCAGGGCCTATGGCCGCTTTCTGCACATGTAACATTCCAGCAAGGGCCTTTGGCCGCTTTCTGCCCTTGTAACATTCCTGCCAGGGCTCAGGACCACGGTTTTGCGCATGTTCCAGCAAGGGCCCAGGGTCTCGTTTCTGCACGTGTAACGTTCCAGCCAGGGCCTATGGCTGCGTTTCTGCATGTGTAACATTCCATCCAGGGCCTATGGACATGCGTTTCTGCACGTGTAACAATCCAGGCAGGGCCTATGGCCGCGTTTCTACGCGTGTAACATTCCCGCCAGGGCCCAAGGCCCCGTTCCTGCACCGACTCTGTGAATCAGTCTGTGATTGTTAACATTCATAGAGAGTTTTATTATTCAATTTTTTTAAGTTTTCAATTTTGACTTTGGTGCACAAAAACAGTTGATGTCATAAGGTGGCGAAGGCCTGGTCGCCATGGTACCTGTCTGGCTGTTTGGTCGGAATTGATTAAAATATACAGAGAGGTGGCTTTGGCTCCACCCACAGAGGTATGACCCTCTCACCTCATGCTATTGGCTGTTTGGTGCACTCTTCTGCCTCAGTGCTTGTAATACATCAGGGCCTATTTTACATCTTGAAAGTGCTATATGATTCATCACACATTAATTATAAATGCAGTTATAAAGAAAGTGCTTATTTTTGTTTAATTTTTCACTCCAGCACACTCATTTTACGTGCTTTAATGAAGACTCGAAATGCAAGTCAGAACTATTGCTTTTGCCTATGCTTTTTTGTTTGCCACCTTCTTCGCTAATTTAATCCATGGAGGACAGGCTGACCCAGATTTTCTGGAATTCATTTGTTTGTATTTATTGGTGCTCAACAAAGCATTTGAAGAAGAAATGCTGTACATGGTCGTAGAATCAGAGGGTACGTGGGCTTGGGGACAGTAGCAGGTTTGGGGTCAGTACCCGGCGAGGCCATGGGGTGGGTAGTGAGTGCCAACCAGTACAGATGTTTATCGTGTGTACCAGAGGGCTAGGTTAGAAGGTGAAGATGGTTCCTGCTGGGCGAGGCCTGCCCTGAGAACAGCTTTCAACACCGGGGTTTGAGGGGTGACATGTTTCTGAGGCGAGTGGAGGGCAGAGCCCGGAGGGAGCACATGAGGCCCAGCGGTTGCCATGTTTGGGCTGGCAGAGTGAGTAGGAACAGAGCGCCTCGTGGCTCAAAGGGGTGGGAGGAGGCTGTTCACAGTAGCTGTACAGAAGTCTGTTTCTGATGCCAGGCCTCTGGCGTGGTGACAGGTTTGAAAGGTAGAGTGTGTCTGGGGAGACGTAGAGCGTCACCCAGAGGGTGAGTGTAATGGTGGGTGAGAGGTACTGTAGTCCGGTTCGGTTCAGACCAGCAGAGGCAGCAGCGTTTGGGCTGGGTCGTGTGTGCTCCCTCTGTTCAATGCCTGCAGTCCGGCCGCTGTGGCAGTGTTTGTAAGGACCGTGTCTGTGCGCGCGGATGGGTTTATGTACCCCAAGATTTCCGGTGGAGACTGTCGCTCCTGGCGTTTGAGGGGCACAGAAGAGAAAGAGGAGGAAGTAGGTGCAGAGGAAGCACGTATATAGTTTCTTTCTGTTATGGAAACCTTCTGCCTCGCAGAGCGGACTGCCCTCCGGAAGCGGGTGGCCACGAGGCCTGAGATGCGAGGAGTGAAAGGAACTGAGAGACAGGATGAGTTAAAAGAAGTGATGAGTCTGGGAAGAGAGGCGGTGAAGAGCAGAGGACAGGTGTGACCCTTGTGTCAGCGTCTTGCCAGTATAATGTGCCATGTTTGATCAACTGCGCAAACTCCTTGTAATTGGATCTACAAAGCACCTTTTCTAAAGGATCCTGTAGGAAGGTGGAATCTGACTGCATGGTTGCCCCCACTTTTTTCTTGGTGTTTTGATGGTTTTTGACTTAGTTTGGCTGGGAACCTGCTATACAGGAGCCCAGCCTATCTGCTTTCTCTTCTAAAGTGATTCCATGTACTTTAGGTACAATCCAGTTGGTTACTGGGGTACCCTTATAAGTCCCTAGTATATGGTATCCTACATACCCAGGAGATAGGTACCGCAGAGGCCTACCAGGGGCTGCAGCATGTATTATGCCACCCCTGGGCAGCCTCCCAAAATGACACCACAGGTCTGCTACAGCAGCCTGTGTAAGGTGGTGTATGCACCCCTTATATCACTGCACATATAAACCTATCAGTCACCGCTATGGCAGGCCTTATCAATCCTGAAGGCAGAGTGCTTGGTTTTGTGTGAGAGGGTGCCCATGCATGAGCAGGGCCCATCCGCAGCCTTCGGAATCTATTCTATGGGGTTGTTCTGTGATGCAGCCAGACCATATACTCTTAAGTGCATTATAACCTCGCAGTAAATGCTAACTTTGGAATGGCTGCAAGGAAACATGTCGTGTTTGGTGTCAAACACTTTGGAATCATACCCCCCCACCCCGCCAGTCCTGGCAGCAGGGGTATGATTCCACCCTTCTAGAGGGAGCGACATGTCCACACCGGTACACCTGGTACCAGTTTAAAAGAACCCTGGCATCACGTGACACGAGTGTGGCCTCCTACTTCTGGACGAAACTCCGGCAGGGGAGGCCTGGACAATAGGTTTCCGGTCACAGGGAGGTGTCACCACCTCCCAGACAGGCTTTAGTGTATTGGGGCTGGGTGGGTGCACTCCAAGAG
This sequence comes from Lissotriton vulgaris, assembly GCF_964263255.1. Taxonomy (NCBI): domain Eukaryota; kingdom Metazoa; phylum Chordata; class Amphibia; order Caudata; family Salamandridae; genus Lissotriton; species Lissotriton vulgaris. The sequence goes on along the minus strand of NC_141691.1, from coordinate 58,828,880 downwards.
TGCTTTGAAGTCAGCATTGAAAGTGTCCCTGTGCCTAGCCCAGTTCAAACCGGTTGCAGGGGCTACCAGCCCCTGCTCTGGAGCAAAACTCGACAAAGGAAATGGGTGTAGCCACCCCTCTTTCCAAACCCTCCCATAGGTGGGTCCCCAGAGTTTGTCCCACCCCTTCCTTGGGTATAAGATAGGAACCCCTGGCAACGGGACTTTAGATTACTCTTGGACGAAACTCTGATACTGAATCCTGGAACTTCGACGATCTACAAGGCACTAGATGACTGAAGGATCTCCCTTGGAGTAAAGGAGTTACTCCCCTGCTTGGCAGGCCCCAAAGATGCATCTGGCCAGTTTGCATCTCCGAAGCTCCCGCTGGACTCCAAAGTATTTGCAACACAGGAGGTGAGTTTCTAGACTTCTCAGAGGCTAACCCGAGTCCCAGCAAAGCTGAGACCCGTAGCCCTCTAGGGTACCGTGGAACCACAACCCCTGGACACCGTGCACATTGGCAAGTGCATTAGCTTCTCGACGATCCTTGAGGCTGTGCATTGGGTTACCTATAGCCCTGACCCCAAGCAGCATTTCCTCTGAAGATTGCCGGCCTACACTCCACGAGTGTTCCGTGAGCCAGCCCTTTGTGTTTTCTCTCAAGGTACCTTCGCCATCCCTGGTCCGTTGACTGGTGGGTCCCTGAGAAGGCAACTTTAACTTTCCTTGGGCTTCCCTGGTTGCTCCAGATGTGCCCTGACTCTCCATCGCTTGGGGAGTCCCCTGGGCATTGCATGTCCACACCAAAGCATCTTTTCTCTTTCTGCGTGGGTTGCTGTTCCCAAGGCTTGTTGTGTTCAATCCGAGCACCGACGCCGCAGCACTCAACATCCTTCTTGGAACAGCTTGAATCCAGCTCCAGGTCCCAGTGGCTGCAGAGTCAAGCTTCACCTCTTCGCACCTGAAACACCTGACATCTTTGGGCATTCATCTACTGAGCCCCTGGTTACTGGCAAGTGACCCAGACTCTGTCCCCTCTGCTTTCAGGTTCTTCACATCTTCGATCCAGGCTTGGAAAACAACGGACACCTTTCTTCTCCACAGCAGCAGCACTTTGCAGCAGATCGCCATTGAAATTAACGACGATTCACAACACCATTTGACACCTATGCATCCGGCTTTCCTGGGTGAGGTAACTCTAGTACTCCAGTGGTCTCGTGGGTGTTGGCCATAGAACCCCTTAAGTCTAAAGGGGTTTCCTCAAAGTCCTCTCCTAAGTGTCCTTTATCTTTAAAATTCCAACCGCGACTTTCCCCATAGAAGCTAACGGCGCTCGCGGCCTGTGTTCTCACACTGCACACGTCCCCTGTGTGTCCCCGGTGTCACTACCTTGGATAGTTCCTTGTGGTCCCATCAATTCTACAGGCTCTAGGTCTTGTGTTTATGCCAGTTGTGGTTCTTATACCACTTTATTAATATATGGTTTAGTCCCCCCCTGGGGCCCAGTGTATATTGTGCTATTTACTGAAGTTCTTTTGCTTTTTAAATGTGTACTTTGCTCTGTAATCTCATGAAGATATTAATAGAGAGTGTTTAATATATTTTATAAATATCTACCTTGTGTGGTTCTCCTTTCATTTAGACAGTCAAGAGATTATGATCTGGTAAACCAAGCTGCTTTACACTCCTTCAAGACTTAGCCTGAAGACTGCTCTCCATAGCTACCACTAGGATGGCTTTCAATAAAGGTTGTCTTAACCTATCATCAATAAGGGTCGTTTGGACTGGTGCAAGGTGCCCACTAGAACTAGTGGACAGCATATGCCAGGCCAACTTCTCACAGATCCATGTTATGCAGCATGTTTGATTTTTGGACCTCCGCGCGGCACTCGCTCCAAACCTTTTGCATAAGACATTGCATTGGCTTTCTGTACCGCAGCACGTACAGTTTAAATCTGTTGTATTATTAAAAAGGCTTGAACGTGGCTGGAATTCCCCCACGGTGTGGGCGAATTACACGCATGTGCAGTACGGACGGCCCTTGTGACGTCGGACTGCCGAGGGCCGCCCGACGCATGCAAAGGGTTGAGTGCAGTCATCTCCAGAGAGGTGTTCCCACAAGAACCTTGATATCTTCTTCAACGGTCGCTTGTTGCAAGAAGCGGATAGCGGGAGCTGTGCTCGACTGGTGCACCTGCCTCTCCCAGCTGTCTTAAGATCTGAGGGTCTTCCCAGTTACTTCCTTCTCAGCTGAAAATGTGGCTATTTAGTCAGGGTTTTGAGATCTAATTGATAAAATAGGCTTTCTTTGAGCCCACTGCGCGCACACGCCTATAGGCCATTGGCGATAGTGTGTGTTGAGTGTAAGAAACAACTTTTAACATAGCATCAGATATGTGAGTAACTCAGTCACAGTGAAGGGAGAAGTTAAGCGGCACTTTCTTCCAGGTATTAATAATAATCAGCTTTGAATGCCACCTGTAGTGTCATCTTCTACCAGCGCATACTTGGGTTTGAGCTCAGAAACAAATCACATGTGATGCTACTCAATACCCTTTTAGGCCTCTCCTTGGACAGCACATGCACGCATGCGCTCTCGCTTGCGATAGATATTGTATACAGAAAGGGACTTGGAGCCCGCTTATTGCTTACCATTCGTTGACTTCATTGTCCCTCTTGTTTGCTGTCTTCCAATTGGCCAGAGCATACTGGCTTCACTTCCTCTAATTTCGGCTGAAGCATTGACCAAGTACTTATTGCTTCTGCCCCATTGCTGTCCTTCCTCCGATCACGCTGTGATTGTGGCACTGCTTTTATTTTTATTTCTTCTCTGTCATCCTTGATTAACCTCGTTCCATTTGTTGCTAAGTTTGACAATGCCACACACACACACTGCAAAGTGGAAAGTGGCCTTTTCTCCTTTCAAATAGATATTTATTGTGACAACAGATGCTATCTGCTTCCAAATGTATTTTCACTAACACATGGACAAGGGTGCATTTGCTTTCTTTATGTGATAGGATCTTTTGCCAGATGTTAAATTTCTTTTCCATTTCACACGTATGGAGGTTAAATGATTTGCTTAAAATCACTGGGATCTTGTGCAGAGGCTTAACAAGCATTGACAAAGTCAAAAGGTCTCGCCTTTGAGACTATTGGCTCTGACATTGCTTTTTGTTCATGGATTACAGCATGGGCATTGCTGACTTTGGCTATGATTTTAGCCATGCTGTATAGGAGTGTGGTTAGTGTGCAGCATGGATACAAATAATAATAACAAGCATTTGCTATGCAATAGGTCTCGCATTTGCAAGACTTTGAGCTACTAGCATTGTAAATGATAAACCTTTTATTTATGTGTTGGTTTTGAAAACATATCAAAAAAGGCATTGTCATTTACAATGCCAATAGCTTAAAATTTCGCAAATGTGAGACCTATTGCATTGCAAATGCTTGTTTTATCCCTGCTACCTGAACTGTTCTCGAGAACTGTAGCCAAGAAGGGCTTGTCCTTAGCATTTCTGGGAGGCCTCATCCCAATGAATACTTGGGGGTAAATGGCATAGTTTGTAACTCCTTGCGGAGATGCTTCTGGGAGCCATGCGTTACCTCACCCCTTCTCTGCCACACACCCCATGGCACCGTTGGTGTATGAACACGTAGTGCCTTTCATTCAGACTCTGGGGAGACGAGCGAGCACCTGCTGCTGCTTTCATCAGCACCGGCAGGCAGCCTAGCGAGCGGCCTCGCCCTGCCGCCTTCTCCTTGACTCCCTGCTTGTGTCTGGTCACGGTGGCAGGCTCCGCATCAGAGGATGTTTGCGACGGTAGCCTGAACGTGGGCAGGAGCTGGTGTGGTGTGTACGAGGAGCGTCCCTGAAGGTAACTCGCGAGAATGGGAGAAAGGAATGCCTTTTGAGTGTGTGCCTCTCCCCGACGGTCCTACCTCGCACTCTGCAGATAATACTCTGAGCTAGAAATCTATCCCTCTGTTCGAGCCAAGTAAGTGTCTTCCGGCCATTTTACTCACTTGTCTAGATCGTGCGCTGCCTTTCAGTGAAAATTGTGAAATCCTGCCCATGAGTTTTCTGAGTTTTTTGTTAGCAGTTATCATTTTTTTTAAAGTTTGTCCGCTTACAATGACTTCGGGGAAGTCTTTTACTGCAGTGTAAACATATACGATCTCTCTCTAGATGACGACAATCAGACGCGTTTTTTGTTGGATATTGACTGATCCAATTCCACAGTTAACAAGCGCTCGCCAGGCATCCGCTGTTTATTTTTGCATTGCGCTTTTACTTTAAATTGAAAGCGTCATACAAAAATAAACACGCAGCGGCATGTCTCCTTTTTTGTCCGGCCCAATCAGAGAGCCGGATTGGCGCGTGTAAGGCAGCGTGACGAAGCTTCGGATAAGAAACTTCGTCACGACAGTCGTAATGCAGGTGATCCAGTCCGGATGTGCCGGACCAAAAAGACAAAGGGAGGCAACGAAAAACCCTCCTTTCCAATGGGAAGCCGGCATTTACCATGAACACTGGCGCTACCCAATGAAAATGAGGGGCAGGGCTTCAAGCCCTTTTGTAAAAGTCCTCATTAACAAGAAATCTCGCTGAGCGAGCTGCGCCTGTGCGCAGCAACGCTAGGTGAGACCTAAAAAAGGACTATGATGCATCCAGTGCTAAAGCACTTAAAAACAAAAAGTTCATTAACCCGGTCTGCATCATAGCCATTCTTAAAATTAGGTTTACCACACTGCCAAGCATCCATGCTGCTGTACAGCATAGCTACAGAATATTGCAGAAGCCAATAACTCTCAAAGGCGCACCCTGTTGGCTTTACCAATTATTGTTTTAAGCTCTCCTGATTCCCCTATTGGTACCTTGAAGTAAACTTATCGTGGCATAAAGCACTATACAACTAGAAAATATAACATACACACGCGTAGGTATAAAACAGCAATTGTTCATTAGAACCCGTGGCACCACATCAGTTCATCATTGTAAATACAGGAGTGATTCTTACTCAGTCCAGTGGTACTCATTCCATTGCCATGAAAGGATGAAACAGTTGCTTGGCCCTACTAATGTCTGTTCATCTCTCGTAGCCTGTGAATGACGCCACCCAAGCCTTTCTGCCCTCCGCAGGCTCTACTGAGATCCATGCATCTGTTGCCTAGCCTGTGACTGACCCTACCCAACCCCGCCTGCCCCCTAAAGGCCCTACTGAGATCTCTCCATCTCTTACCTAATCTGTGACTGACCCCGCCCAACCCTGCCCGCCCCCAAACGCCCTACTGAGATATCTGCATCTGACATCTAGCCTTGGATTAACCCTACCCAACCCTTCCTGCCCTCTACAGGCCCTACTGAGATATCTGCATCTGTTATCAAGCCTTGGATTGACCATGCCCAACCCAACAAGCACCCCACGGAGGTCTCCATCTCTTACCTAACCTGTGACTGACCCTGCTCAACCCTGCCTGCCCCCCAAAGGCCCTACTGGGGTCTCTCCATCTCTTAGCTAATCTGTGACTGACCCCGCCCAACCTTACCTGCCGTCCACAGGCCCTATCGAGATATTTGCATCTGTTATCTAGCCTTGGACTGACCCTACTCAACCCTGCCTGCCCCCCCCCACCCCAAAGGCCCTACTTAGATCTCTACATCTCTTACCTAATCTGTGACTGACCCCGCCCAACCCTGCCTGCCCTCCACAGGCTTTACTGAGATCTGTGCATCTGCTTCCCAGCCTGTGACTGACCCTACCTGCCCTCTACAGGACCCCCTGAGGTCCAGGTATTTGCTATCTAGCCTGTGACTGACCCTGCCCAACCATGCCTGCCCTCAACAAGCCCTACTCAGATCTATGCGTCAGTTATCAAGCCTGTGACTGACATTACCCAACTCTGCCTGCCCTCTACAGGACCCCCACGGATGTCTCCATCTCTTATCTAGCCTGTGACTGACCCTGCCCTACCCTGCCTGCCCCCCACCGGCCCCCCACAGATTTCTCCATCTCTGATGTAGCCTGTGACTGACCCTGCCCTACCCTGCCTGCCCCCTACCAGCCCCCCACGGATTTCTCCATCTCTTATGTAGCCTGTGACTGACCCTGCCCTACCCTGCCTGCCCCCTACCGGCCCCCCACGGATTTATCCATCTCTTATGTGGCCTGTGACTGACCCTGCCCACTCCTGCCTGCCCACCACAGCCCCACTTGGATGTCTCCATCTCTTACCTAGCCTGTGACAGACCTTGCCTGCCCTCTACAGGCTCCACTTGGATGTCTCCATCTCTTACCTAGCCTGTGACTGACCCTGCCTAACCCTGCCTGCCCTCTACAGGCTCCACTTGGATGTCGCAGGTCTGATGAATCACACAAGACCTAAAAAGCTGCAATACCAAGAACAGTTAGAGGACAGTCTTCTACAGACGAGACCTTCAAAAAGGAAAATCCTTAACAAAGGACGGATTCCCATCACTCAGCGAGGTGACATGCTTCATCATCTGGGTCTCCTCCTGGTGACACGCTCGCATGACCAAGAGCTACAACCCCCTTGTACATAGAGGGGAGCTCACGGATGTTTTCAAATTCAAATGGAACCTAAGCAGGTGAAAGAAAGCTCTCTAAGGGCTCACAGATGTGAAGGAGGGATGATGTAAGAGTGATGGGAACAGTGCATGGAAGTGTACGTGAAGTTAAAAATGGATCGCAAGAGGAAAAATGTTTTAATGGATACCTCTTACTATCCACATTAAAAACAGTGCAAAAGCAGTTTTAACAAAATAACTGCGATGATGACTTAGCTCTGTCTTGATAAACAAGGAAAGAGTGACCAAAGTGCACACACAATTCGAAAAGCAAATGGAGCATCTGGGGGATGGAACTAACCCCACTCAGGTTAGTTCAGAAAGCCCTCACTCACCAACCTGGTTGGTGACATGCTTCATCATCGGGCTCTACTGTGGACTTAGCTCGGTCTACATGTTTCAGCCACATGGATTATTAATCCTCGGCTTTCTTCAGGACCAGTTGAAACTATATTGCTACTGCGTACTGAAAAAACATATAAAAATAACTATATAAGGTTGGAAATCAATACAACCACTATAACCTGACTTTCAAGTCTTCAAGTCCTCTGTAATCCATGGGATGCTGTTGGCACCTGTGGAAATAATACTTATGTTCAAACAGCGAAACGACAGAATAAGTCTTGTGCATATGTACGATATTTCTATGCTGTGATGCAACAAGTCAATTTCAGCTATACAGTGTAACGCCAGTATACAGACAATTTACCATATGGCCAATTCCTACGGTTAAGGAGGAATTGCTCTACTTAGGAGAAATATGAGGCCCACGCTAAGATTCTTTCTAACCGACTCCAAGCCAGGAAATACCCGAAGAGACTTGTACAACGCTCTCTGAAACGAGCCACGAATAACAACCGTGAAGCACTGCTGGATCACCCCTCCTTCACATCTGTGAGCCCTTAGAGAGCTTTCTCTCTCCTGCTTAGGTTCCATATGAATTTGAAAACATCCATGAAATGCCCTCTATGTACGAGAGGGTTGTAGCCCTTGGTCACAAGAGCGTGTCACAAGGAGGAGACCCAGATGATGAAGCATGTCACCTCGGTAATGATTTTCCTTTTAGAAGGTCTCGTCTGTAGAAGACTGTCCTCTAACTGTTCTCGGTATTACAGCTTTTTAGGTCTTGTGCGATTCCTTAGACCCACGTATTTTTGTTTGTTTGCTATTACAAATTTAGGGAATAAATCCGCACTTGGTCTTAAAACATTCCCTGAAACCCTCCACTCCCTTGTTTGGATGTTCTTCTTCCCCCTCCAATTGGATGTCTCCATCTCTTACCTAGCCTGTGACTGACCCTGCCCAACCCTGCCTGCCCCCCAAAGGTCCTACTGAGATCTCTGCATCTGTTATCTAGCCTTGGACTGACCCTACCCAACCCCGCCTGCCCCCCAAAGGCCCTACTGAGATCTCTGCATCTGTTATCTAGCCTGTGACTGACCCTGCCCAACCCTGCCTGCCCCCCAAAGGTCCTACTGAGATCTCTGCATCTGTTATCTAGCCTTGGACTGACCCTACCCAACCCCGCCTGCCCCCCACAGGCCCTACTGAGCTCTTTGCATCTTTTACCTAGCCTTGGGCTGACCATGCCCAACAGTGCCTGCTCTCCAGAGGTCCTACTGAGATCTCTGCATCTGTTATCTAGCCTGTGACTGACCCTGCCCAACCCTGCCTGCCCCCCAAAGGTCCTACTGAGATCTCTGCATCTGTTATCTAGCCTTGGACTGACCCTACCCAACCCCGCCTGCCCCCCAAAGGCCCTACTGAGATCTCTGCATCTGTTATCTAACCTGTGACTGACCCTGCCCAACCCTGCCTGCCCTTCACAGGCCCTACTAAGATCTCTGCATCTGTTATCTAGCCTGTGACTGACCCTGCCCAACCCTGCCTGCCCCCACAGGCCCTACTGAGATCTCTGCATCTGTTATCTAGCCTGTGACTGACCCTGCCCAACCCTGCCTGCCCTCCACAGGCCCTACTGAGCTCTTTGCATCTTTTACCTAGCCTTGGGCTGACCATGCCCAACAGTGCCTGCTCTCCAGAGGTCCTACTGAGATCTCTGCATCTGTTATCTAGCCTGTGACTGACTCTGCCCAACCCTGCCTGCCCCCACAGGCCCTACTGAGATCTCTGCATCTGTTATCTAGCCTGTGACTGACCCTGCTCAACCCTGCCTGCTCTCCGCAGGTCCTACTGAGATCTCTGCATCGGTTATCTAGCCTGTAACTGACCCTGCCCAACCCTGCCTGCCCAACACAGGCCCTACTGAGATCTCTGCATCTGTTATCTAGCCTGTGACTGACCCTGCCCAACCCTACCTGCCCTCCACAGGCCCTACTGAGATCCCTGCATCTGTTATCTAGCCTGTGACTGACCCTGCCCAACCCTGCCTGCCCTCCACAGGCCCTACTGAGATCTCTGCATCTGTTATCTAGCCTGTGACTGACCCTGCCCAACCCTGCCTGCTCCCTCAAGCCCTACTGAGATATTTGCCTCTTTTACCTTGCCTGTGACTGACCCTGCCCAACCCTGCCTGCTCTGCACAAGCCCTACTGAGATCTCTGCATCTGTTATCTAGCATGTGACTGACCCTGCCTGCTCTCCACAAGCCCTACTGAGATCTTTGCATCTTTTACCTAGCCTGTGACTGACATAACCCAACTCCGAGGTTGCCTTGAGTGTTTCAAGATGGCGGCGGGGGCTCAGATTGGATCCAGCTGTGGTCCTCTCTGGCACTGCTCAGAGTTGCAGCTCGCTTGTCAGTGACGTGTGCCAATGTCAGTGTTTATGTAAATTCCTGCTGCCCGCGCGCTGCTAGGTTTCTGGCCCGTGCTGACTGCTGGAGCACTTGACTTAGCCGAAAGCAGGCGGTGAGACGAGCCTCGCCCCAGTGTCTGCAGACGCCCCTCTCCAGGGACTCTTTCAGTGTCCCTCCGCCGTGGCACACGAGGTCAAGCCCAGGTTTAAAGGCCGCCCACGCGTGGCTGACCAGGTTCAGGCCACGGACAGCCTTGGGGTGTGGGTCACGCGTGGGACTGAGGAGCAAAGACAGCCCGCAGCAGCCAAGGTAAACATGAGCAGTAGCTGGCGCCTCGCCTTCCGGATTCCGGGCATTCCAGGCGCTACTGAGAGCGGAGGAAGAGCTCTGGCGCTGCATGGCGGGCCTTTAGGCCACGGCTGGGGAGGCTGGGTCGGGACTGGAGGCGGCGTGGGCTCTGGCCTGCAGCAGCCAGGGTCATGGGCAGCTCCCCCGGGCAGGTTTTATCTATTTATTTATTTATGTGTTTTTATAAAGCGCAGACTTTACCCGAAAGTGTCAGAGAGCTTAACAAAAGGAACAGATCTGATACATGAGAACATTACAAGTGAACAAATTACAAAAGCAAACATTACGTTACATGAGGCAAAAGTGACAATTGTGAGCAAACAAAATACAAGAGGTAGCAAACGGTGCATTACAGGAGGAAAAAGTGACATGTGCAGGTTACAAAAGCGTACAAAGTACAAGTAGTCAAGTCAAGTCAAAGAATTTATATAGCGCACTAACATACCCAGAGGGTCTCAAGGCGCTTAGGGAGGGGGGAGGATTACTTGTCAAATATCCACGTTTTAAGCTGCTTTCTGAATGCTAGGTGGTTCTGGGTAAGGCGAAGGTAAGTGGGGAGTGAGTTCCATGTTTTAGCAGCCAGGTATGAGAAGGATCTGCCTCCCATGGTGGTCTTGTTGATGCGAGGTACAGTGGCGAGGGCTTGGCTGGAAGAACGTAGTTGGCGGGAGGGGGTGTAGAAGGACAGTCGTGAGTTGAGGCATTCTGGTCCGATGTCGTAGAGTGATTTGTGTGCGTGGGTTAGCAGTCGGAAAGTGATCCTCTTGTTGACGGGTAGCCAGTGGAGGTCTTTCAGGTGACCAGAGATGTGTTTGTTGCGCGGGATGTCTAATACGATCCTGGCTGAGGCGTTTTGGATTCGTTGGAGTTTCTTCTGGAGTTTAGCGGTAGTGCCTGCGTAGAGGGTGTTTCCGTAGTCCAGTCGGCTCGTGACCAGAGCATGGGTGACTGTTTTTCTGGTTTCGGTGGGGATCCAGCGAAATGTTTTTTTGAGCATGCGAAGAATGTTGAAGCAGGATGAGGATACGGCGCTGACTTGTCTGTTCATTGAGAGTGAAGAATCCAGGATAACGCCTAGGTTCCGTGCGTGGTCTGTCGGGATGGGTGCTTTTCCAAGGGCTTCCGGCCACCAAGAGTCGTCCCATGCAGAGGGGGAAGTACCTAAGATGAGGACTTCTGTTTTATCTGAGTTCAGTTTCAGACGGCTGTGTTTCATCCATTCGGCAACTTCTTTCATTCCTTCGTGTAGGTTAGTTTTGGCGGTGCTGGGGTCATTGGTGAGAGAAAGGATCAGTTGAGTGTCATCCGCGTAAGAGATGATGTTGAGGTTGTGTTGGCGGGCGATGGTCGCGAGGGGGCTCATGTATACGTTGAAGAGGGTGGGACTGAGTGAGGATCCTTGTGGTACGCCACAGATGACTTCAGTGGCCTCGGACTTGAATGGTGGAAGGCGGACTCTCTGGGTTCTTCCGGTGAGGAACGAGGTGATCCATTCAAGTGCTTTTCCTTGTATTCCGATGTTTCTGAGGCGTTGTAGAAGGGTGCTGTGGCAGACTGTGTCGAAGGCTGCAGAGAGGTCGAGGAGGATGAGGGCGACTGTGTCTCCATTGTCCAGTAGAGTTCGAATGTCGTCTGTTGCTGCGATGAGGGCGGTCTCAGTGCTGTGTTTTGCTCGGAAGCCAGATTGTGAGGAGTCGAGGGATTTGTTGGCTTCGAGGAAAGCGGCGAGCTGGTTGTTGACAGCTTTTTCGATTACTTTGGCCGGGAATGGAAGGAGCGAAATGGGGCGGTAATTTTTGAGCTCGGTGGGGTCCGCTGTGGGTTTTTTCAGAAGGGCGGTGAGTTCAGCGTGTTTCCAGCTTTCCGGGAAGGTGGCGGAGTTGAAGGAGCAGTTGATGACGTCTCGGAGGTGCGGTGCTATGACGGAGTCTGCTTTGTTGAAGATGTGGTGAGGACATGGGTCTGTGGGGGATCCTGAGTGGATGGAGTTCATCAGGCGGATGGTGTCCTCAGTGGAGATTGGGTTCCAGTCGTTAAGGGTGTTCAAGGGGGGAGAATGTTCAGCATATGGTTGGGTGGGTTGGTCTCCGGGTTGGTTGTCGAAGCTGTTGTGGATGTCTGCGATTTTGTTGTGGAAGAATGAGGCTAGGGAGTCGCAGAGGGCTTGAGAGGGGGTGATGTCGTTGGAGTTGGCCGAGGGATTGGTAAATTCCTTGACGATGTTGAAAAGTTCCTTGCTGTTGTGGGCGTTGTTGTCAAGTCGATCCTTGAATGCTGTTTTCTTGGCTTTTCGGATTAGTTGGTGGTGTGTGCGGGTGGTAGAGGTATAATACTGCAATAAATGGAGGACACTCAAACACAAGAACAAACGTTACTTAGGCAATGGTGGCACTTGTGCAAGTATCGAAAGCAAACAAAAATGAGAGGTAGCATACAGTGTGATACAAGAGAAAAGTGACGTGTGCATGTTACAAAGGAGTACCAAACACAGGTAGAAGGATAATACTGCAATAAATGGCAGAACACACTGGGAAGGCACTTCCAAGGTCATGGAGAATAGAAATTTTCTATAATAAAAGGTCTTCCTTCAGATAATAGAAAGGGCATGAATTAAATTTGGAAGTGTCTTTGAAGGAGGAGAACTTTGAGGTCAGTTTTGAAGGCCTGGGAGGAGGAGGGAGTCCGGAGCTGAGGCGGACGTGAGTTCCAGATTCTCACTGCGTTGCCTGAAAAGGATTGGGCCATCAATCTTTCCTTCTTGAAAGTGGGAGGTTCAAGCAATAGATTTTCCGCATTTCGTGATGGTCTAGAACCTCCAGAGAGTTTCAGTTTATTCGCCAGGTAGCGAGGAGAGGAGGAGTGCAAGGCTTTGTGGGTGATGCAGGCAGTCTTGTAGATAGATCTTGCCTCGATGGGAAGCCAGCGGAGGGAGGATAACATGGGTGTGATATGGTCGCTTCTTTTTGCCCCATAAATGAAACAAGCTGCTGAATGGAGAACAGACGGGGGGACAGGTGGGATTTGGGTAGGCCAGTCAGAAGAGAATTGCAGTAGTCCAGTCTGGAGAGGACCAGCAATCGGTTTTACGGTTATGCTCCGTGAAGAAGCTACGAATCCCACAAAGAAGGCGCAGTTGGTATCGAGCAGACTTTGCAGTTGAATTAATGTGGGAGAGTAGATTGAGTTTTGTGTCGAGTATGACACCAAGGAATTTTGCGCTGTCGACAAGGATGGGTTTACTGTTCAGTAGATTCATCTGGTCCATCCATGATTGAACCGGGGAAGGAGAAAGTGAGGAGGAGAGGAGGAGGAATTCAGTTTTGGAGGGATTCAGAATCAGTTGATGTGTTGACATGCAGTTTTGAATGGAGTCCAGAGTAGAGTTTAGGACGGAGAGATCGTGAGTGGAGGCAACCTTGAGGTAGATTTGAGTGTCGCCTGCGTAGAGATGATAGTGGATCCCGTATTTACTTAGGAGATTTCCCAGTGGTTCCAAATAGAGATTGAACAATGTGGGTGCAAGTATAGAGCCTTGAGGAACACCTTGACCCACCGCCAAAGGAGAGGAAAGACTGTCCGCTATTTTGATCATTTGGGATCTATCAGAGAGGAAGGAAGCAAACCATTTAAGCACAGTGCCCTCCAAGCCCATTCTCTGTTGAAGAGTGTTGATTAAGGTGTTGTGAATGACAGTGTCAAAGGCTGCAGAAAGGTCAAGGAGAATTAGAAGACAAGACCCCCCCGAATCGAGTATCCACAGCGCGTCATCAATCACTTGCAGCAGGGCTGTTTCAGTGCTGCAGTTTTGGATGAAGCCAGACTGAAAATTGTCAAGAAGATCATTGTCCTTGATATGACGAGAGAGTTGTTTCGCAACACATCTTTCTGTGATCTTCGCAAGAAAGGGTAGGTTAGTGATGGGGCGGAAGTTGTTGAGGTCATTCGCATCAGCAGTGGGGTTTTTTAAGCAGAGGGGTGACCTGCCAAGTTTTGAAGGGAGCCTTGACAGAGGGAGAGGTTGACCAGAGTGGTCCAATAGTGAAGATAATGGGTATAGAAGTCAATAGCAATGGCACTAGGGATGGGGTCATGAGAATGGTTGGAGGGCTTTGTTTCGAGGATGCACTTGAGGAGGACATCTTCAGAGATGGGGTCAAAGTTCTGCCAAATGGCTAGTGATTTGCGCTCCTCTGGAGGGGTAGGTTGACCAACCTGATCCACAAGTGGTTTCACTTTTTCTGCAAAGAATACAGCGAAATCCGCTGCTTTCTTGGTTGGGGGAGAGCAGTTAGTATTCTTGATGAGATCAAAAAGTTTTTGGGGTCTATTTTTGGCTGGGTCAAGGAGGGTTCTGAAGTGTAATGCTATCCCAAGGAAGATGTGCTTATGGTACTTGGGTCTTGCTGAACGAAGTGTGGCCAAATTATCGGTGGAGGGCGCTTGCCTCCATTGTTTCTCCAAGCGTCTTAGGTGCTTCCTTTCTTCATAGAGGGATTTGTTGAACCAAGGTGCTGAGGGAATGGGCCTTTTCTTTTTGCTTGGAGAGGAGCGACGTTATTGATTTCGACTGCAAGGACTGAGAGGCATTGGGAGGTGAGATCGTCAACATTTAGGTTCGGGTCTAGCCTTGGAAGTGACAGCAAAGCTGATTCACAAAGGGAAACGGTGTCAATATTTTTAGTGTCATGGAACCAGGAGGTAGCCCTCTTAGATTGGCCAAGTGTTATAGAGTGTGCTAGGTGAAGAGAGAATGAGATGAGGAGGTGGTCAGACCAGTCTAGGTGAATAGGGGTAGCGATAGAAAGCATGCCTGCTTCAGAAATAACAAGATCCAGGATTGAGCCCTTAGAGTGTGTTGTTTCTGTGCAGTGTTGGATAAGATCGTTTGTAGAGAGGAAGGTGGCCAGCAAGTTGCCGGAAGAGTCTTGCAGAGAGCCCCAGTGGAGATTGGAGTCACCCACGAAGGTCTGATTGTCACTTTGCGAGTATTGGTCGCTGAAAAAGTCAGTGAGTTCCTCCATAAACGAAGGGCCGCTGCCAGGTGGGCGGTAAATGGCATGGAATCTGAGGGGTGAGCGGTGGTGTAGTTGAAGCTCAAGCGATAGACAGAAGTGCGGAGGGCGCTGATAGGAGAAGCCTTACGTTGAAGGGAGTTTCTAAAGATGACTGCAACACCTCCCCCGTGTCAGTTCGGTCATTCCTAAGTATAGAATAGCCTGCAGGAAAAGGCCCAGATCCTTGTACTGGGGTGAATGTATGACATTGTTCTACATTCTGTCCATCAACTGTGTTTTTTGCAATTTTCACCCCGGGTAATAGGAGATCAAACATAGAGTGAGAGGTATCGTTGAACCAGGTCTCTGTTAGGAAGAACATGTCAATATTGTGAAGGGTGATGGTATCGGAGATTTCGAGTTTGTGTTTTATTGCAGATCTGCAGTTGTGGAGCAGACCGCGCAGCTCTGTCGAGACTGTTTTGGTGACGGGGGCACTTGGGCTAAGAAGGATGATAGGGATATTGTACTTATACGGGGGTGCACGGGAGGGTTTAGGTGGATGCTTGGTTCTAACAGAAGAGATGGTCGGAATAGTGTAGATAGTTGGGTTACTCGGAGATGCAAGTTGAAGAAGGGTGGCGTTCAAGGGCTTTTGTGAGCGAACGATGTTTGCAGACGGTTATGCTTGGCTATGATGGGGCGAGGGGGCGAGGTGCATCTCGTGGGAAGGTGAGAGTTTTCCAAAAGAGTTGAGGTGAATGGGAAAGTGGGAATCTTGGAGCTTAAAAGTGAAATGGAAGCTACAAGCTGGGAGATGGAGGTGATAAGAGAGCCTACCTTATTTTCCAAAGAGAGTAGGGCAGAGCACGGAAGGTTGGGTGTCTCGATGGCAACAGGAGGAGGTGAAATTGGTGGTGGAAGGCAGGGAGAGGTGGGGGGACCGGAGGAGAATTGGGTTATAATTATTATTATTATTATTATTAGCTTTATTCGATATAAAAAGATATCATCAAAGCATTTACAGAATAAAAGAAACAGTGCCATAATAAAAAAAGGGAAAATTGTACGGTATAAAATTACATTTGGGTTATAAGGTTCATGGGTGGGAAAGGTGGAGGTTGAGAGCGGGGGTTGGTGTATCAGAGGTGAAGGGAGAGTTGTCTTTGTTGGCGTTGCACGAAGGAAAGTAATTAAGGACATATTTAGGGGGAGATGGGTGCGGATCAAGGCGGTGGGGTAGAAGGAGAGGGAAAGAGGAGGACTGTGAGGTATCATAGGAGTGTGGGAGGTTTGGGAGGAAAAGAGGGGAGGTGGTTGGGGAGGTCCTGGTGGCTAGGAGAGGTGGCTGTGAGGGAACAGGCATCTGGCAGAGTGAGTGAGGAAGGTTGGGAAGTTGAAGGAAGGAAATGGTTCTGCTGGGCCCGATGGAGGGAGATGGAAATGGTTACCAAGGGGGGAAAGGGGGTAGCACAGCATGCTGGCGGAGTGGGGGGAAGGAGAGAGATGCAATGGGATTGTGGAGAAATCGGGGTAAGAAGCGAGGGGAGGAGGGGGTATCCCTCCTTGTGGATGAGTGCCAACGCAGAGGTCATAACTTACGTTTGTATAGCACTTATTACCGCAGCTGTGCCGTCTCTAAGTGCTGTACATGTATATTTTTAATTTTTTTATTTTTAAAGTTTTATTTAACTCTAGCTTGACCCGTGGGTATCAGAGCGCTTTACATACACAAAGGAAATAAATATTGCATTACATCGCAGGACAAAAGGATGCATAAAGATATAAGCAAAACATAATAATTAGCAGGGCACAAGTAATATAAAAAGAAGCGGGGGACTAACAATATGCAAATGGCCTCATGACGTCACGTGCTGAACGTGTCCCGGTGTCTGCAAAATTACACCAGGACATGTTCAGCTTATTTTTGTGGGGCCCAGCTTCTTGGCAGGGGGGGCGGCGTCACCCTGTGACAAGAGTGGATGGACGCCGTCCACCCGCCTGTACCCCCGACTCGAGCCCTGATAATTAGGCATATGGGGAAGGGGAGGGAGAAAACGCATTTGAAATCTATTTGATGGTACTCGATATCCCGACTTCGGAATGATAAAAGCCTGCGTTGGCCTTACTCCAGTGGCTAGGGTACTATCTCCTGACCTCAGCGCACAGCAGATGTCAGCAGCGAGTCGTCTTGCAGTTATCATGACCTTATAGTGACACACTTCTCCGTACTGTTGAGCGATTGGGGTATTTATATAGTGTCACGTGGCACTGTTGGCAGCTTCAGAGCGCTTGGCGACCTTCCAGAAGCTCGGAGAGAACTCCGAGGTGCAATCAGGGCAGAGAAGGTTGTAGGAGCCTCCTACAGCACCGATCACATATGCTGCAGTGAGGATGGACATGAAGCCATATCCGGATAGCTCAGTGGGTCAACGCTGGCCTCTAACACGTGTGGTTCTACAGGTCACGGGTTCTAACGGCGGCCCTGGCCAGCCCTAGGTTGGAAACCTGAATTCCATTAAATGGGTTAGTGTTGTCAGCAGTGGTGCCAAGCACTACTTAAGAACTGTTCTGGGTGCCCTTATATGCCCATTTGTCATTCCGCAAGCAAAGTTTTTCAGAATCGACAGACACTGTACGCCTGTAATGCTACAAAGTGGGATAACGCCCCATCCCTTCCAGCAGCTGAGAAGAATTCAACAGAACATTTTTGGCAGACACATACATTCTGCTGCACCAAACTTTACAACAGAGACCATTCCGTCTCTAAAAATCTTTTTTTTGGGGGGGGGGGGGGAGTGGGAGGTTGTTACTTGCAAAGCCCATTTTTTACATGTTTTTCCCCTGGATTTATTTATTTATTTATAAAGTTTTATATAGCGCAAACAAGATCCCGAAGGATATCAGAGCGATTTACAATATGATGGGAGGAAGAGAGCCTATCCCTCTTTGGGATATTTTAGCAGCTTTGTCCTACCTTCACACACTTTCTCAAGTACTCTCGCATGTGGCCTCTGATCTCTCTGCACAGGGGCCAAGGATTGAATGAGCATGTATTTTTTTTTCAACTTCACACAGTGGCGTAACGAAAGTGGAGGGGGCCCGTTGAGGTCTCCCATCCTCCTCCCCCCCGACCACTAGGCACAACACCTACCACTTTGCCCTACCACCCAGAAATCTAGGCAAGGAGGCAGGAGCTAAAGGACAAAGCCAAGAAGACAGGGGATGGAGCGGTCTTGAATGTATTGTATTGTTATATTTATAGAGGGCCTACACCCCTATGTGGAGCACTGAAGCACTTGCGTACATGAGTAGAAAGCTACAATAAGTGTAGGGTGTTTGGTTGGAAGGGCATTGCATTTGTGTTGATGCTATGTTGGAAGTGTTCCCATTCCACGTTGTGCATGAGGACCCCTGACTGGGATGCATGCAGCTTATTGTGCAATAGGATGCATCACTTCGCAATGGCTTACGAGGTGAGAGATATGCACACTATTTTCATCTCTCTACGGGTTTCTTTATGGTATTTATTTTGTTCAAATCCCACCTTGGTGATTACTGCACAGAGTCGTCCATTCAGAAAATACTGTGCTTTCTGTTTAAAGTTAATGGTCCCGAGTAGGCATTGATTAAAGAGTGCACAGTGAGTGATGCAACAGTGTGAGAGTAGGGTAAGAGGAGTGGGTGAGTGAAGTGACCATATGTAAGTGCAGAGTTGGACGAAAGAATGCATTGTTAGTGATGGGCTTATTTGAGTGAGATTGCAGATTGAGCAGTGAGTGGGACAGGTGACTGAAGTGTGACATGAGTGCAGGGTGACTAGTGTGCTCGTGTGACTGCAGGGTGAGGTACAGGGTGAACAGCGCAAGTCACAAGTGCACTGCGAGTGCAGAGTGATGACTGAGTGCAGGGTGAGCGGGTGAATGGTGTGAGTGCATGGTGGTCAGTGTGAGTGCATTGTGTTTGCTGTGAGTGCAGGGTGAGCGTAAATGTGAAGGGCGAGAATGAGGAGTGAGTTGTCTGAATGCAGGGTGCATTCCCGGACACTTGAAGCAACTCAGCATGTTATTGACACTGGCGTAGGGTTTCAGGTATAAGTTAAACTATTGTTTTTATGGCATTATTAGGCATAGAGGGCGTAGGAAATAATGTGCTGAGCGTGCACCAAACTTCCAGTCTTATGATTAGGGTTGCCAGCACATTATTTTGATGCCGCTACAGGACAAAAATAAGCATCACCTGAAGCCGGATTTTCAGCACTTATTTGTGCATACTTTGAACAGAAAATATAAATAGAAAACACTTTTAATTGTATTCTAAGGATGCCTGAATGATCCATGACTAATAATTAAAGGGAACAAAGACAGAAGAATCACATTACAAATTAATACATACATTTTTGTTTATAACCCTATTTAGTGTCAAGAGGAGGTGTTTCAGTGTCTTTAAACACCACATGGCTGGCATTTTTCTTTTGGCAACCCTACTTTATATTCCTTTTCTTGAAATGTATTCTCACACTACAGCAGTAAATGTATATTTCAAATGTAAGAAATAGGCAGGGTGGGGACCCAGCGGGTACTGGAATCAGAAAAAAATGACGCCTAGGTAACCAGTTTACAAAGGTATGTAAATATGCAAATGGTCTCTGGCCTCTAGGCAGTTGCCTTCAACCCCCTTGCTTCTGGGGGTTCCTTTACACTAATCAACAGCCTTTGATACTGTCTATCATCAAACACTACTACTGTGACTTGAGAAACTGGACCTATAAATAAATGATCACCTCCCACCTCAGCAACAGATAAAGCTTTGTATCTAAATCAATATTTCCCTCAGCTGCTCACATCCTGCTCTGCAGCATCCCACAAGCGTCACTTGCTTCACCAGTCTTGTTCAACCTCTACCTTACCCGATCAGATCAATCAACCTCACTTTCTACAACTATGCAGATGACATGTAGGTCATTCTAAAACTAGGAGACCCTACAAGCGTCAATAGTCAGATGTTCTGTCTTTAAGGCACTTTACAGTTCCATTGAGACTTTCAAGGGAAAGGCACACAATAGCTACAAGTGAAATTCCAATGATACAGAAAAGGACACTACTGTTGAAACTACCACCTCAGCTCATCACATCTGCTAATTAATAAAAGACCACTGGTGGAGCTACATTCTCAGTTCAGGTGGAAAACACTCAATCTCCTTGCCAGCAAAGATACGAAATCTACAAGTCCACCTTAATTTCAGGAAGGGAGTAAAAACCAGTTTCTTCCAAAGATGAAAACCACAATGAATGGGTCCCCGACTTCAAAACTAATTAACAGAACAGAAGAGAACACTCCAGTCAAGCATTCCGTAAGTCACCGAAACGCCACCATTAGATTGCATGAGGGGTGGCTGCATGAGAATAGTGCTCAGGTAGCACTGGAGTCTGACACAACTTGAGCAGTGTGGGGCAAATTCTGACACATTTTGATTCTATCACTGCTGAGTGTAATGATTGCAGACTGGATGCTAATTATACCCTCTCAGTGGTGCCAAAATGTCACAGGACCATAACCATTGCACTGCCAGTTGCAGGCTGAATGGTAAGTATACGGATTGCACATGGTGATAAATCACTTGTAGTCCAGCTAAGTATTACCATAACAGATCGAAGCTGCAATTGGACACTGTCTGGAAACCACCACCAATCCACCGGAACGAAACCACTCAATACCAAGGAGGACAAGCGCCTAATGCATGAAGAGATCTGCCTTATGTGGCCGCCATCTTTGAAAACTTTAAGATATTCCTTCCAGCCAGAAGCATCCCTCTCCCCCGTCCTCACTGACTCATAGGACATGAATATAATGCAAACCAACCAGGCAGATCTTTCTTTGCTGTCTTTTCTTCCTGTTTACTAGACATACATAATTAAACTAGGTTACTGAATCGCAATTAGGTTTTTCTTCATTTAAAAATTGCTTTCTGCATTCACAAACGGTTTAAGAGTGCGGAAGACTTAATTGGTGTGCTCAACAGAAGAGGTTGAATGAAAATTGTTTGTAATCACCATATTCTACACATTGGGCTTCTAGAGTAAATTGTAGCTGTCAGCTCTTTATAACCAAAGTCTTGTGCCTCACTTACCCTTTCTCTCTTCACACTGCAAAGAGCTGTGACCTAAGACACCATAAGAGCAATATTCTGGTCACACACACAAACAACAAACATGCTGCCCACATGGGCTCACAGAAAGCACATCCTTCCAGCCAAGCACTCCCCTATGATGTAGTCTGCTACTCATCCGACAATGCAATATGGTATCCTGCAGAAGCGCATGAAGCGCCATATAAATGCAGCTTTGATACAATGCAATACAACGCACTGTCTATCCATGTGGCACAAAGTCCTTGCACCATTTATTTATATGCCTCAAGCTACATCTTATCTGTCAGTGGAAGATTTTGAAAATAAAATCATGGTAAATGATTTTCTCCTCTGACTACTACTGAAGCAGAAGCAATTTTAAGAGTGAGACAGTTGAAATAAAGCCTTTTTGGCTTTAAAATCTAGAGCCTCCCGCCTGAATCGGGTCGATTCTGAAGCATGCTTTAGCAGTTAATTCCATAACTATCTCTTCAGTCCATCGTAACTACCTCTATTGCCCTGCAGCCATGTTCGCTAGACAAACCTCATAAACAGATCACAGAATTCCCCTGTATATTATCTTAAATTCACGTAATCTCAAGAGTGTTTTGCTAGTTGCGATTTGCTTTAAACTTGATGATAAAACGTTTTCGTAAGGATGAAAGGCTGGCTCCTGAGGATGCCGCTTTGCTAATGCAGCCTCATACAAGCAGGAGGTGGCACTCCTCGTTATGTGCCGTGCCAAACACAAAACAATCAATCAATCTATATATATACTTTATTCAGCATCAATACAATACCATAAAAGTGCAATTTATGAAAACATTCAAATATCACAATTATCACAATAAGACGGACCCGGGTTAAAAAAAGAATTGGCATGATCAGTTAAAATATTGACACATGCAAGATACAGCCTCCTAACAGGGAACACAATAAGTGGTCGTTTGTTTCAAAGGTACCCTCACCCACACAATTAATTACTGGGACCTTTAGCCTAGCAATACTAGAGTCAATATAATCACTCCTCTCCTCTGGTGTTTCTAAGTCGCATTGCCGACCTTAAAAAGTTTACAGTACGACAAAGAGTTAAAACCTCTGTAGACAACTTAAAAAAAATAGGGCCACCTTAGCCTGCCTAAAACCAGCTTTAAAAAAATACTTTTTAAAAATAGCTTCCTGGGGTGCACGTAGTAGGGACACAGTAAGACAAAGTGGCACGCTAGACTGTGATGTAATAGGTTTAGCCTGAAGCGTGTCTTTAAAAATCTGTCTTGGGCATTGTGGATAAAAGACAAGTAAGGCTCAATGCCCAAGCAGGTTTTGGTCAAAAGGTGCGCTTTTACAGAGGGTTTGTTCACCTCTCTGCCTTCCCTGCGGGCTGCCGCGTGTTTCAGAAATTCCATCTTAACATGGGCCTTATCCTGGGGTAACAATTTTGTGGGGTAATTAAAGAAGTCTACACAACCCAGGACTGACAGGGTTTCCCTCCCATACTTCAGCCATGGGATGTTTCTCCCCTGGTCACATGCCATGCAGTCCATTATAATAGTGCGGCCTTGCGGTTAGTACAAATCTTAACCCAACAGGTGATGGGTTTTAATTCTATCCTATCTCTCACATAACTGACATTCATTTCCTCGTGAGTAATAAAGGACGAGGTACTTTGCGGGACTTTCAGCAATCACCGCAGGTATTTGATCTCTTCAATTTGGACAATTTGCGCGTCAGTAAAGCCCCAAACCTCAATACCATAAAGTATTTTGGCACAGCGCATCGAATTGTACAGTCTCAAAATTTGTTCCGGAGACCAGTGACCAAACCTATGCTCAAAGGTCATAATGGCGCCGGAACAACTAGTTAAGGTGCGACATTTCTCATCTAACAAGGGTTTAAAACTAAGACGGGTATCAAATAAAATCCCCAAATAAGAAAATGTCTGGACTTTTTCCAGGCAGTGCGCGCCAATTGTGTATTTGTATTTCCTTTTCGGCATTTTCCCCGTCTCCATAATATATGATTTGGAAAGGTTAGCAGTCAGATTTAGACTCTCCATGAAACGGACAAAGCCATCTATGAGGTTTTGTAGGCCTGGGGGGGGGGGGGGTCTTCGCAAGAAGTACCGCGTCATCTGCATAAAGCAGAACGGGGAACCCCCTTGTTCCTATCCTTGGAGAGTCCACCCCCAAATCATCTAATGCCTGCTCCAGACCATTTATATAATAATAATAATAATAGGGACATTTATAAAGCGCTGAGTTACGCGCACCGGCGTGTCCACGCGCTGAAAAAGTGGGAGAGGCGGCAAGCAGGGAACACAGCTGCCGAGCAGGCATTTACTTAGCATAGAGGTGGGTTTTTAATTTCGCCCGGAACCTCGCTTCCTCAGGTTCCAGGCGCAGGTCCACTGGGAGTTTATTCCAGTAGTTTGCCGCTAGGCACCTGAAGGACCTGCCTCCCATGCGGGCTTTCTTAACCCTGGGGATCCTCAACAGACCCCCACCCGCGGATCTGAGCGCGCGAGCAGGTTCGTAAACTTCAATCAGTTTCCTCAATGGTCGAGGTGCCCTGCCATTCAAGATCCGGTGACAGGTGCAGAGGGCTTTGTATTCCACTCTGCTCCTCACAGGAAGCCAGTGTAACTTCTGCAGGGCCGCCTTCGAAGGCGCCCTTTTGGGCAGCCTGAGGATTAAACGTGCTGCCGCATTTTGCAGCACTTGGAGGCGTGCCATGCTTTTCTCTGGTGCCCCCAGGTACAGCAGGTTCCCGTAATCCAACCTGGCGGTCACCAAAGCATGTACCAGGGTTTGACAGGCTTCAATCGGGAGTAGGTCCAGGACTTTCCTCAATCTCTTCAGTACCCCAAAGCACACTCCGACCACCCGATTGATCTGGGGCCCGAAAGTAAGACCCGCATCAAACCATACCCCCAGGTTTCTAGCCTCCTGGCAGAGGGTGGGAGTTGGTCCTAAGCATGGTGGCCACCATGCCGATGACCAGGCAGACTGGGCTCTCCCTACCACCAACACCTCTGTCTTGCTGCCATTGAGTTTTAAACAGTTGATGGCCATCCACTCGGCAAGTTCTTTCATGCACGACCGGAAGCCATCTGCAGCAGGACAGGGCGCGTGTGACAGGGAGATAACCAGTTGCGTATCATCGGCATACAAAACCAGTTGGAGTCCATGGCTCTCCACAATGGAGGCTACCGGCGCGACATACATATTAAAAAGTGTCGGGCTCAGGGACGAGCCCTGAGGCACGCCTTGGCCCAGGTGTACCCCTTTAGAATAGCAGTCGCCTTGCCTCACTCGAAAACTTCTCCCCGTGAGGAAGGCCTGGATCCATCTCAGCGCTGTGTTAGCGATGCCACCTCTGTTCAGACACTGTAGCAAGGTGGTATGTGCTACAGTGTCGAACGCCGTGCTGAGGTCAAGCAAGATCAGGGCCATAGTTTGGCCTTCATCTACGTCCTGTCTCAGATGTTCTGTTGCCATAAGAAGGGCGGACTCAGTAGAGTGACGTGGTCTAAAGCCAAACTGTGTGGCGTGGAGCAATTCCGTCTCCTCCACATGCTTCATGATTTGGGTATTTACCACCTTCTCCGCCACTTTGGACAGGAAAGGCAGGAGTGAGATGGGCCTCAGATTTTCTAATACCTCAAAACCAATGTGGGGTTTCTTCCGGAGCGGGAGCACCACTGCCTGTTTCCACCCCTCAGGCAACATTCCCGATCTGAAGGAGGTGTCCAGGACATGCCTTATGTAGGGCTCCAGTGCTTCCAGGCTGTCCCCCAAACGTTTCGGGGACACCGGGTCCAAAGGGGAGCCTGATTTAACAGAGAGGCATACCCTGACTAGGTCCTCAGGAAGGGGGGTACTAAAGTTTGTGAGAAGCCCCGCAGTCTCTGTATCCTCTGATGCTACCTCAAATTCAGCCCCTGTAGGGGGGGGGTTAGGAAAGGTTGAGTAAATTTTCTCGACTTTGGTGGAGAAGTATTCAGCGATGCGGTCACATGATTCCGTCGAGCAACTCTCCGGATCTGCAGATGAGTCTATGGTGGTCAAAGACTTATAGATGCCGAAGAGTTCTTTGGCCGAGTTTTTTGCCCCTGAAATTTGTCCTGCATAATAGGCTGCCTTTGACTTTTTAATCAGCCTGTGATGAAGGCGCCTTTTTTCTAAAAACAGTTCCCTGGCCTGAGTATCATAGGACACCCTCCAAACTCTTTCGGCTCGCTTACATTCCGCCTTTGTTTTCCTCAGCTCTCCACTGAACCATGGGGCTGATCTTTCCTTGCAGGCACATGCGGATGTGCGGCAGAGTGGAGCGGTCTGGTCAAGCGCTTCTGTGATGCGCTTATTCAGGTTAGAAACTGCCGTTTCTATGTCCTTGCCTCCAGGCTGGCCGTCTCTGATTAAAGCTCGATTAAAATCCTTCAAGGAGAATTTAGCCCACTTCCTCCTTAAATAGTTCAGCGGGGCCTGACTAGGTTTAGTGGCTTTGGGGCTGTTTATAGAGAAAGCCACCAAAAAGTGGTCTGTCCAGGGGATCGGTTCAGTTGCGGACACCTCAACCCCTCCCCAGTTAGCGAAAACCGGGTCCAAAAGATGCCCCTGCCGGTGCGTAGGGCTTGAAAGCTTCAGTTCAAGCTGAAGGGCTTGGATATCCCGGCAGAATTCCTTCACTCCTGTATCCTCTGGGCAGTTTAGGTGCAAGTTCAGATCACCCAGTAGGAGGAATTTGTCCCAACGCAGTGTTGCCTCTGTTAAGCTTTCTAACAGACTCTCCCTGAACTTGGTGCAGGGCCCTGGGGGTCTATATACAAGAAATCCTTTGATCTTCATACCCTCGTTGATTTGTATCAGGAATGCTCCCGCCTCACTCTCAGCGACCAACGTAAACTCCAAAAAACAGCCCAGAGTTTTCCTAAAAATAATAGCAATCCCCCCTCCCACCCCCACTGGCCTATCCTGCCTAACCATGGAGTAACTCTCCGGTATGGCCTCGATGATATCCGAGTCGGAGAACTGGTCTAACCATGTTTCCGTGAGGAACAATAGATCGAACTTTCTCTCCGTAAGCAGCTCGAAAATGTCAAGTCTGTGCTTACGCACTGACCTCACATTAAGGAGACCACATGTGAGTACTTGCTCCGCCGCATCTTGCAGCAAGGTGGTAAAACGAAAACCACAGTGTAGTGAAATATACAGGGTGAATAAAAAAGGTGCCAATATGCAACCCTGTCTTACCCCCCTTGAGCATGGGAATTGATCAGTCAAGCTCCCCTCCTTGTTGTATCTGACCTGAGCAAAAGTATTCCTATGTAGAGCTCTTAAGATGTTGATGTTTAGTAAACCCGGGTCCACGCCGAGAGCCCCGATGAGTTCCCACAATTTCTTACAGTTCACACTGTCGAAAGCCGCCGTCAAGTCCATGAAAGCCAAGTACACAGTCTCCTGGCTGGCAATAGTGTACTTGGCTGGCAATAGATATAAATTGAGGCATTGATCGGCCGTTGAACGTCCTGACCTAAACCCATGATGTTCCTCCACCCAATCCAGTAGACGATTGAAGATTGCCCTGCCTAAAACATTCACTGTCACGTCAATAAGAGAGATGGGACGATAACACAATGGGATCTCCCTATTTCCCTTTTTAAAAATGGGTACAATTGTGGCTGTGGACCAGGATGCGGGCATGCCCGAATCTACTGCAGCGTTAATAACTCTGGTCAGAATAGGTGCTCACAGTTGTACCTGACTCAAGAAATGATATGGGGGAACCCCATCAGGCCCAGGAGCCTTATTCCTTGTCAGACCCTCAATGCCTGCCTTTATCTCGCCCAAGGAGAATGTTATATGTCCCGCAGTTTCGCCCCCCCTTCCTCAGCTACTATATGGTCCTCTGTCATGCCGTGATTGTATAGGCCATTAAAGTGCCCAGATATGGTTTGCTATCTTGGTATTGCTAGCCTCTTGGAAGCAGGGGTCATTAATAACCTTCCAAAAGGCAGTCATGTTCTTAGACTCAACCGCTTCCCTCAGATTCTCCCAAGCCTGCTGTCACTTAACTGCCTGTTTGTAGAGTGCCCGACATGTGGACACCCTTTTCTTATCCTTAGGGACTGCTTTTAGAGCTAACTTCAGCTCTTTCGAGGCCAGAGAGCAGTCGCGATCGAACCACCTATGGTCCTTCTTTCCTTTTTTGGCGGATTTAGTCCTGAGTAGACTATCAATATGCTTAGTGACACCTTCAAAGGCTATCACAAGTTCTACCTCGTCCACCATTTGGTTTAGGCACTTCCACACATACTGTTGTTTGTCCGCCAATAAGGCTCTATAAAAGGCTTCACCATCTGCCTGAGACCATCTAAGCCTCCTCCCTTGATCAGTGGCTGTTAAAACGCCACTCTCCCCCATACGGGCAGGGTGCTTAGTTAAATTTTGGTCCCTAAGCGACATGACCAATGGGTTATGGTCGCTAAAGATGCTTAACTGTATCTCAAACCCTAAAATCCCCCACTTTAACGTGTTGGGAAATAAAATCAATGAAAGAGTCACAGCCTCTACCTTTAAAGGTTGGATGGACTAGACCGTTCTCCCCTACTTTAATTGGGTCCATGGTAGGTGTGAGGGCATGGGTTCCTAGCACCTTATTTAGCTCTTTTCCCTCTGTTGTGTGCTCTACATGCGGACCCTTTTCCAGTGGGCAGGAAGAAAAATCCCCTCTTCTGAGTTTCGCGTTTGGGCACAGGTGAAAGTTAAAGTATCCAAGTAACACCAACTGGTGCGCCCGTTCCCCCATGTCATGTAGCCTGCTCTCCAATTCCTTCTTTCTTATTGTGGGTTGACCCATTAAAACAGCATTATAAAAGTTAATGAAAATTAACTTGTGACCCTTCAAGCACAATCTAATCACCTGCAAAAAATCTGAGTCCCAACCCAAATCGTCCCACCTCTCCTTAAGCCTTAAATCCACGTATGTAATCAGGCCTCCCCTTGCTATTCCCACAACACCCTTGCGTGCCTGTACAAAATACATTTTGTAACCCACGAGGGAGAGCAAGCTACTGTCTGTCTTCCATGTTTCCTGGAGGCAGATGACTTGGAAAGTCTTTATGTAGGATAGCCATTCGGTGTTTGATATTTTAGATGAGAGCCCAGCTATGTTCCATGAGATAATCTCAATAGTACCATGACTAGAGATGTCTGGGCTGTCTAGTGTCGGGCAACTGGTGGACCTGGGAGGAACAGTGGTTACTTGAGTATTCCCTTCACTAGCAGGGCCGCTAGGGTCTCCTGAGATAAACCGGAAAATAGGCACCTCGGCCTGTAACATTGATGTCCCTCCCGTGCCTATATTGAGATAAACGTCATCCAATTTGTGGCCATCCCCACCTGGGATGCTCCTTCCGCGTCAATCAATATCATCTAGGGCCGAGACGTTTGCAAGAGGAGCATGTTTAATGTTTAATGTTTGTAGCTTTCTAGGGCGCATGGCTGCCCGTGAGCGTCCCAGCGCTAATGATAGAATAGGTGAGAACAGGTGAGGGGAATTTAGGGAAACAGCCAGGTCTTCAGAAGCCTGCGAAAGGAAAGCAGATTGGGCTGGGACCGAATGTCCAGTGGAAGTGCGTTCCAGAGTCTGGAGGCATTGTACGAAAAAAGGCGTCCTCCTGATCGGGCCCTCTTGATCCTGGGTATTGTCGTCAAATGGAGATGCGTGGATCGCAGGGTTCTGCTAGTTTTGTGTGAAGTAATAAGATCTTTTAGAATAGGAGGGGCTTTGTAATGCAAGATTTTATGGGTAATACACAGGGCCTTGAAGTGTACCTTTTCGAGTATTGGCAACCAGTGCAGTGACCTGAGGGCCGGCTTCGCTGAGCGCCGATTGAATAACTGAACCGGGGGACCCCCTCGGACATGTCCTACTTGATCACTCCTCTGGCTGTCATTAATGTTTGCTCCCGTCATATCCCTATAAAAGAACCTCAGTGGTAATATTTTGATAGACGAACCGCACTCTGCCTGGAAGGGCCCCTTACACTGGGTAAGGAGATCCTGTACCAGCCCTTGAAACCTAAAATTTAAAATCACAGTGCTACAACCAATCCAGGACACCCTTCTCGCCATTAATATGTGCCTGTGGTTTGTGATGTTGAATTGTAAATTTCTATTCAGCCAGTGGGCCGCCTTATTAATCAGCATTTGCTGTTTTTTTTTCTATTTCCACTAAGGGCCGGGACCCCTGTCAGGACTATTATGTATGGGCAGGCTGCCGGCAGAAGATCTAAAACCGGCAGAGCTGTGGTGCACCTAACACAGTCGTCTTGGGCGGACACAATATCCTGTGGTGCAAGTGCTCTACCTGCTATGCCCCATGTGTTTTCCGAGCCTACATTCGGACTTTGGTTCCGGTCTTTAGGTCCCACCCTTGTGTGCCTAGTATCTCACACGGCACCTCTTGAACTCAGGGTATTTCCATCCCTAGACCCCACCAGATGCTCTTTATCTGCAACCTCCCTTATTCCCTTCTAGTGTTCGCCAACATGTGTCATGCCATCATGTCTCTCTAAGGGTAAAGCAACCCTTAACGGGGTAGGAACGTCTAATGCCCCCAAGCTATTTGCTATATGCGCCGTTACCACGTTTGTATGGTTGCTATTCTGGGCAATCAACAGGGACACTTTCTCTTCAATTGATGTGATTTTCTTGTGTATGGGCCCTAGGTGAGTAATTAACATTGCTTCCAACCTGGACCACAATTCTGAGTCCAACCCCCCCGCCCCCCACGTTACCTGCCTCTCCACAATTTGTGCACTGTAATTTCCCTGCTGGACCTTCTGTGTCTTTAGCCCTGGCCAGGATTGGCGCTCCTTTCCGCTTGGGTTTACTGCTAAGTGTGACGCCCCACCCCTCTGGTTCGCTTTGCTATTGCCGTGGGGCCAGCTAAAGGGGTGACAGCCCTGCTTGTCTCACTTCTATCTAATAATACCCTTTTGGACCGGGTGACCTCCTCCCCGCCTTCTCTCAGGGCAATTTCGCACTTCTTCGGTGTCGTGACCAAAGCAGGGCCTCCCTGTGCCTGACCTGACCCACATGCAAGTTCTGGATATGGAACACAGCCCTCCTCACTCTCTTCTGCAACTAACTCTGTCATACACAGAACCTCCTGTGATAACTCGGCTGTTTGAGTTGATGATCGCACCACTTGTGGTACTACAGCAGCGACGTTTGGGCTAATTACAATGTGATCGCCATTTACAATATCTTGGCCTACTGGAATACCAACAATCCGTGACCTGGCCGTAGCTAAGCCCCCTATTGACGACCTCTTCTGCGACACAATTGAGTCCAGTGAAAGTCTTTTCTCGGCCAACTGGATCTCATGCACTAATAAAGACTCTGCCCTTGATAGAAATGCATCTAATGTCCCCTTTACACTCCCCCCCACCATGGAATCCTTCGCTTTCCTCCTGCTCATCCCGCGAGGCGAACAGATGACCAAGTGGGCAGACCCAGTACCAACAGGACAGTCCGTACAGTCCAAAGCCTTAAGAAAAACTAGGAGTGTTCTGCCCCAGTCCTCTGTTTTTTTCCAGGCAATAAGTGTCCAGACTGTACTACGGTGTCCACCCCACAGTAGTAAGACAAGAGACTGCAAATGAGCACCTTAAGTTTGTCCTCGTCTCACCTCCTCTTGTTGGCGGCAAGTATCCAGGCAATAAGGCAGGTGTTTCAAGGTTCCGGGGTAGTTAGGGGGGTGGCCCAGCCCAGCCTCTTCCGGCCCCTGACGGGCGTGGATGGGCACGCCCGCACGCGTCACGCGCTGCGGGAGGCAGAGGATGTTTTAAGTGCCCCCTGGCGCTTTAGAGTGACGCAGGTGGCAAGTGCCGATGTGGGATGCCGGTAGTTGTAGTCCAAGTCCTAGGCCACCCGCGTCCAGACCAGTGGGACCAGCGGAAAGGCCGTCATGGCAAACGAAATGGAGCAGCATCACGGACCTCCTGGTGAATCTTGTCCCAGGAAATAGAAGAGTGCAGCAGTAGGCAAAACAAATATCACCTTACTGGAGCAGGTCCGGGGTAGCGCATTGCTCATCCTGTAGATCCTGTGCTCCTCAGACTACAAAGCAGTGCCAGATGGACCTAGGGCCCTTTTCCTCCACTGGCTCCGAATTTTCCCCTATGTGATTGGTCGTGAGTACTCTAACTTTTGGACAGGCCGAATTTGTTGCTGTTCCTTGTTTCCACATTGGTCCAGACTCTTTTGGGGGCAGGACAGCAGCATTCAGCCGGGCCGTCATAGGTAGGGCTCTCGCGCTATGGATGATTGACAGCCCTGCTCTGCTGAGTCTGGGAGCTACGCAATCATTTGATTGGCGGCGCCGCCGCAGTCTAAATTTTCTGTACTCTGCCAGGAGAGTTATTTCCCTGCACAAATGGGCAAAGTATCGCCCATTTGTGCATGAACTAGCCCAGTCTGGCAACACTGTCAGAGGCCTGGGTGGGCTGCCGGCCGAGACGGCGAGGCCCGGGCCTGGAGACCAATGATTTATTAAGAGGCCAGGTCCCGGGCGTGCACACCAGCACTTTAAGTAATGAAGAAGATGCTGTGGCGTAGCTTGCGGGCGCCGCCCACCACCATTTAATGAATGAGGAGGCCGCATACGCTGCGCACCATTTAGGCTTTCAGGCTTCACTGAGACTGAGGGTGCCCCTGGAGCTCTGGGGCCCCCCTCACTGCAGGGGCTGCGGGTGCCTGTGTTACACCCCTGACTTCACAGCCTTTGATCTTTCTAAAGTTCGCTTATTTTGGAAATATAAAATGTGTGAGGGATCCAGTCACGGCCTGAGTCCCCCCGCTGTTTTTGGCAGACTGGGGGCTGGAATGGGTGAGTATAGAGTGGTTATTGTAGAGTCAGCGCTCTAGCTGACGCACGTCGCGTGACGACGCGACGTGCCTTCGGCCATTTTGGGGATGCGCGCGCATCCTCATTGGAAAGGCGCGAGTGCCGGAGCCCGGACGTTTTACCGGCTCGGCGCTCTCTGAAGCTAGAAGTTTAATAAATAGCGTATTACCCTCACGTTGTGTCCTGTCGTTATTGGGAGGCAATTACTATAATTACAAAGGCGACGAGGGCGGGATGAAGACAGACAACTAAACGTAAAAAAAACGAACATAACTTTGGAAAAAAGCTGAGAGCCTCGAACCCAGGCAGGAGCAACAATCAACCAGTTCGACGAGCCTGTAAGTAAGCAGCCAAACCGTTACAGAGGGACATCAGAGTGCGCGGCAGAGCCCATAGCCCCACGGAGGAGCCACGCTGAGCACCGGGGAGGAAGTAAAAAGGTGCGCGGAGGGGTAGACTGCTAAGAGCACCCCACAGCACAGCACAACCACGGGCAGGAGCACTGGCGACCTCAGGGAAGAGCGAAGGGGCAGAGACTGAAAGCCCCCAGCTGCAAACCGGGAAACAAGAGGAAAACAGCGCACCAGGCAGCCCCAGGAGCCACAGTGGGACTCCACCCCCGGGAAGGCGCGAAAATATGTGCGCACAAGCATCGTCCGCGACGGCGCCCGTACAATTCCTACCCAAGCCAGGGGAACCCCTTATGAGGTGGGAAGATTGGAGAGACTACATTGACCACTTCATTGAAGTACTTGAGGATGAAAATTAGGAAAAATTTACCAGTAAGAGGAAGAAACGGATACTGCTACATAATCTAGGCCCGGAGGGGCTCAGGATTTTCAAAAACCTAGTGCCCAAACAACGTGGGAGTACAGATGACGACGTATATGCCCACGCAATCGAAGAATTGAATGAACCCTACAGACCCGCGGTTTGTGTCTCGATCGATAGATACAACTTTCAACAAAGGAAGCAGCAAGCGGGGGAATCGGTGAAGGAATACGTGGCGGCATTGAGGAAGTTGGCGTCCACATGCAGATACAACCCATTCCAAGATGAATTCATTAAGGATCAAATGGTAATGCACACCACAAGAACAGCCGTGCAAAACAAGCTGTGGGCTAGTGGGGATGCCACGCTGAAGGAAGTAATGGTAATAGTTTTACCTGCTCGGCGCTCTCTGAAGCTAGAAGTTTAATAAATAGCATATTACCCTCACGTTGTGTCCTGTCGTAATTGGGAGGCAATTACTATCATTACAGTTATAATGCTGCAGATGCAATGACCTCCAGTCTGGTGTGGTTTAGGGTCAGAGAGGCAATTCTGGATAACCAGATAGGCAAAGTAGGCTCTGGCCTATGGGCCCCACTCCTTTTAGGGGCCCCACACAAAGAATCAAAATAACATTGATTTGATCTTGAAAGAAAATGATAATCAAACTTTCTTAAACATTGTTTCCAAAAGATAGAAAAAAATTAATCACGTCCAAGAAACGAAAACTTTACATTAATTAATCTATAGAGAAAATACTGTTTTCATGTAATGTACCCATTAACAACTTAAGTACATAAACCAGACATCAGATTCACATAAGTTTGTCTCTTAAAAGCTCATCTTCTGGCAGATGTTAATTTGTAAAAAAAAAAAAATGTTTTAATCCGGTGCATTGGGTAGGAGGAGATAATTTGTGGGGGTGGGGCGAAATTCGACTGCCCAGGGGCCACCACATGTTTTAATCCAAGATTGCAGAGAGGCAGTCGGTATAAAGTACATCATCACGCAGTGTGTCTACTATCTGGGATGTTCAATTGAACCCCTGTGGTCAAGACCTTTGTATGGTACTGTAGCAGCATTTATATAGTGCTTCGTACCCTGACGGGGCACCTAAGCACATTTGCAGGCGGGTGGCGCCCTGCTCCTTTGGGTCGCTTGTATGGAAGAGGGTGTCTCGTGGCTTTTGTGAGTGATGTGTCCATTTTAAGTTTAAGGCACAGAGTTGTGGTTAACAAACGGAGTGACCATTTACAGATGCACCCCTGTGTCCACAGTATGGCCTGCGTGGGGCTCTTTGGTGTCACACATGTGTGGCGGACGCTGCTCATACGGTGTCACTGCTGCATGTGTGCGGTGTGACACAAAGGATAGTCAGACCTCGCTGCACCTGTGCGTGCCCACAGTCCTTCGGATGATATGTTCCTGTGTGGATGGGTGTGGTCCTATGTTGTATGTGAGATCTTCCTGTATGGATGGGTACGGTCCTGTGTTGTGTGTGATGTCTTCCTGTGTGGGTGGTCCTGTGTTGTGTGTGTTGTGTCCCTGTGGGGTTGGCTGTGGTCCTGTGTTGTATGTGGTTTTATAGATAATGTCAGACTAGAAAATGCTAGGGAATACCCTTACTTAGGCATCCTTATTGATGATCATATAACCTGGAAACCTGCCATCACCAGTAAAAAAATGCAATTCCAGCGTACAACTGCGGCGCTGACTTCTTTTTCCAGGAAGTTGGGCAAGCCCGCTCCCGATGAGTTGCTCAAAATCTATCAAGCCAAATGTCTGAGTGTGGCAACTTACGGAGCGGGCGTATGGGGCTATGCTCCTGCCGGAGAGCTCCAAGTAATCGAAAATGACTTCCTGAAATATGTATTAGCCCTCCCTCGAAGCGCTCCAAATTACGGAAGTCATATTGAGCTCGGTTTGGACTATCTAACTGACACCATTAGTTACCAACCGATCCTCCTTTGGCACCGTATATGGACCAAAGAGCAATGCCATCTCACTCGGTCACTAATAACCGACTGCCTATCCCTGACCTACTAGAAAAAGATCCCATGGCTACTTTATGTGTTTAGTTTTCTGAATGATCTGAATTGTTTAGCATTTTTTACTGACCCTCCCTCACTTATGGACATACCTAGAAAGACCTTCGCATGTGTTCAGAAATTGGTAAACATTCAAACAGCCATTTAATGGCGATTCAATCCACTCCTGGCATTCAACCATATCTGTCCTTTTATTTGTCAAACTATGATAGATATGTTTTAACTAGATTTCGCTTTGATTCTTTTTATCGTCTTGTCTCGTTCCCCGGGGTTTCAGACTGGTCACGTGAATTAACGAGATGCCCCTGTGACGGCAAAACACTTCAGTCTACCCTGCATGTAATTTTATTTTGTAGTTTCTACGAGACCCCGCGTAAACGTTGGTTGGTTCCACTTCTCCGCCTAATGGGACTGAGAAGATGCAGACCTGCTCTCCTGGCACTACAGTTTTTAGACACACAATTTGCTGCCAAGTGTATAGCCTGCTTTTTAAAGGCATGTCTGAAAACCCGATCTCAACTGGCTGATCCTGCTTCGTAAATTTTATATGCACAATTTACATTCAATTGTCAACCCGTGTCACATTGCATAGGCGATACTCTTTTTAAAGACTAAATTTATTGTTTTGTTCATGTTACAGTTAACATTGTACATATGATAACTTTTTTACAATTTTGATGCAATTGTTTTTCTACTATGTACTTTTATGATTGTACAAATCAATCGAAATAAAGTTTCTTTGACTTGACATGTGGTGTGTTCCTGTACAGGTGAGTACGGTCATGTGTTGTGTGCAGGGCACGAGTCGAGGGTACATGCGGATGGAAGGCGTCCACCCACTATTTTCACAGGGTGAACGCCGTCCACCCTGCCAAGAATTTGGGCCCCCCTGAATAATGTGCTGAACTCGTCCCGGTGTAATTTCCAAACGAGGAACACATTCAACAGCACCTGCACATTGTCTGCCTTCCATTTGCAACAAGCAACAACGTGCAGGCGGGGACGGGGCTTTCTTATTTAAGACTCCTGCTGGGCCCATAACAAAGGCCGAATTTGAGGGGTCATCAGGCCTCCTCTTGTGAGTCTCTTGGCTGGGGGCAGTCAGGAGCCTCACACCTAGAAGCAAATAAAGCGGAGGGGTAAAAAAGGTTAACACTCCACAAATACTTAAGAAAGGCAGCTTTTCACTTTGTTCAGTCCCTGTTTAGGAGATATGCATGCACTGTAAGAATGTCAGATATGTTGGCCTTTCCCAGTATTTACACACAGCAATTGCATTTATCTAGAGCTTACTATACCTGAGGAGGTGTTGAAATAATGTAAGTACCACTATTTTTTCTGGTATAGCCCTACTCATCCTAATGCAGGGAGTCAGAGTGCTTTACATCCACACACACATATTACATGTACAATAAATTATATAAGTTTATAAATGAATGAACATGTTGTGTTACATAAAATGGGGGGATTGCAAGGTGTAGAAGTCACATATCATTTTCCGTAGCTCACTGTACTATTATCCTCGCAATGCGCTCACTTCTTTTTTTTAGGACTCGTGCCCTGGTTGTGTGTAATATGTTCCTTTGTGGGTGGTCCTGTGTTGTGTGTGAAGTGTTTCTGCATGGGTGGGTGCGGTCCTGTGTTGTGTGGGATGTTTTCCTGGTGCGTGAGTGTGTTCCTGTGTTGTGTGTGATATGTTCCTGTGGGTTGGTCCTGTGTTGTGTGGGATGTGTTCCTGTGTGGGTGGGTGCGGTCCTGTGTTGTGTGTGATGTGTTCCTGTGTGGGTGGGGGTGGTCCTGTATTTTGTGTGATATGTTCCTGTGTGGGTGGTCCTGTGTTGTGTGGGATGTGTTCCTGTGTGGGTGGGTGCGGTCCTGTGTTGTGTCTGATGTGTTCCTGTGTGGGTGGGTGTGGTCCTGTGTGATGTGTTCCTGTGTGGGTGGTCCTGTATTGTGTGTGATATGTTCCTGTGTGGGTGGTCCTGTGTTGTGTGTGATGTGTTCCTGTATGGGTGGGTGTGGTCCTGTGTTGTGTCTGATGTGTTCCTGTGTGGGTTATCCTGTGTTGTGTGTGATGTGTTCCTGTATCGGCGGGTGTGGTCCTGTGTTGTGTGTGATATGTTCCTGTGGGTGTGGTCCTGTGTTGTGTGTGATGTGTTTCTGTATGGTCGGGTGTGGTCCTGTGTTTTGTGTGTGATGTGTTCCTCTGTGGGTGGGTGCGGTCCTGTGTTGTGTGTGATGTGCTTCTGTATGGGTGGGGTCCTGTGTTGTGTATGATGTGTTTCTGCACGGGTGGGTGTGGTCCTGTGTTGTGTGTGATGTGTTTCTGTATGGGTGGGTGTGGTCCTGTGTTGTGTGTGATCTGTTCCTGTGTGGGTGGTCCTGTGTTGTGTGTGATGTGTTTCTGTATGGTCGGGTGTGGTCCTGTGTTGTGTGTGATGTGTTCCTCTGTGGGTGGGTGTGGTCCTGTGTTGTGTGTGATGTGTTTCTCTATGGGTGGGGTCCTGTTGTGTATGACGTGTTTCTGCACGGGTAGGTGTGGTCCTGTGTTGTGCGTGTGATGTGTTTCTGTACGGGTGGGTGTGGTCCTGTGTTGTGTGTGAAGTGTTCCTGTGTGGGTGGGTGCAGTCCTTTGTTTTGTGTCATCCAAGCGGTTCTGTCTGCTCGTTGTGAAGTTATCTCGAGTAGAGCCAAGTCGCCACTGCCATGCACACTTCCAGATGGTCTTGGATGTTTCTTGTCTTTGCCAGGAGTGAATTCCACAGTTTTTCTGTTTGTGCAGAAGGAGGGTCCTTCATGTGTTTCTACTTGGATGAGAGTATGGTCAGCTTGGATTCCTGCCCCAAGCACAGGATTCTCCTGCTTGAATATCTTTGCAGCTTTACTTTGGCAAGTGAAGGGCTCTCTGCAGAAGAGGGCAGTGCCAGTGACCGCGAGTGCCTTGAAGGCCTCGTGCCTGGCAGTGGGAGGCCAGCTGAAATATGGTCACGTAGTGCCATGAAACTGTGTGCTCTAGAAGTTCCTGCTAACATAACATAACATACCATAACATAGCGTAGATGGTGCTGACAAGCTGTGTTGCTGTCTCTTCCGGACTCTTGGCCGGCAAGTCATGGCACAGTCAAACTGAAGCTAGAGTCCTGTGACCTCCACTCAATGGAACTGGCCCTTTTCTGGACCATCTGGATAACCAGCATTGGCAAAGCCAATACGTCACACCTATGGGAGCTATTGGCTCTGGCAAAGTTTTGGAGCCATGCCGCACAGCCACGCAGATCTGTGTAGCATGGCTAAAAAGAATAAAATTCATTAGCGCTGGAAGCATCATAGTCTTTTTTTTTTATTATTATGCTGCTATACAGCATGGCCACAATGCATTGCCAAAGTTGGCATTGCCTAAATAAAAGGCAATGGCAGAGTCAACAGTCTCAAAGGTGCAACCTATTGGCTTTGCCAATACTTGTTAGGTCTTGGCTTAACACCCCTGTGATTCTCAACAAATCATTTAATCTCCCCATGCTTGGAAAAAGAAAATAATATGACATTTGGTAAACAATTCTGATCACATAAAGAAAACATTTGCGCCCAAATCCATGTCTTAGTCAAAATACATTTGGAAGTCTATAACATCTGTTGTAACAATAAAAGTAGATAACATCTGTTGTCACAATAAACATCTATTTCAAAGGAGACAAGCACTGGGAAAGCCAAAAGAGCTTGCCTACGCAAGAGCTACTGGCTTTGCCAATACGTTTTAGCCATGTTATACTCCAGCGTGGGTACTGCTCAGCATGGATAAAAGTTAGTGACCTAAAGGAGAGTGGCGCAGAGTAGAGTGAATTGTCGTGGCGAGGTAGGGCATAGAGTGGAGCAGAGTGTCGTAGAGTTGAGTGGCACAGAGTGAAGCGAAGTGGCATAGAGCAGTGTGGCATAGAGTGGAGTGGCATATAGCAGAGTGCCATAGAGTGGATGAAAGTAATGGAAGTGGCGTAGAGGGAGTTGAGTAGAGTGTTGGAGAGAGAAAAAGATTGTCGTAGAGAGGAGTGGCATAAAATGGTGGAGTGGAGTGGAGTAGAATGGGCTAGAGTGGATTAGAGTGTCGTGAAATGGCATCGAGTGGCGTAGTATAGAGTATCATAACGTGGAGTAGCATAGAGTGTAGTGGAATGGCATCGAGTGGCATAGCATAGAGTATCATGAAGTAGAGTAGCATAGTGTCGTGGAGTGGCATCGAGTGGCGTAGCATAGAGTATCATGAAGTGGAGTAGCTTAGAGTGTCGTGGAGTGGCATCGAGTGACGTAGCATAGAGTGTCATAAAGTGGAGTAGCATAGAGTGTCATAAAGTGGAGTAGCATAGAGTGTCATGGAATGGCATTGAGTGGCGTAGCATAGAGTATCATGAAGTGGAGTAGCATAGAGTGTCGTGGAGTGGCATCGAGTGACGTAGCATAGAGTGTCATAAAGTGGAGTAGCATAGAGTGTCATGGAATGGCATACAGTGGCGTAGCATAGAGTATCATAAAGTGGAGTAGCATAGAGTGGCGTGGAATGGCATCAAGTGGCGTAGCATAGAGTATCATGAAGTGGAGTAGCATAGAGTGTCGTGGAGTGGCATCGAGTGACGTAGCATAGAGTGTCATAAAGTGGAGTAGCTTAGAGTGTCGTGGAGTGGCATTGAGTGGCGTAGCATAGAGTATCATGAAGTGGAGTAGCATAGAGTGTTGTGGAGTGGCATCGAGTGTCGTAGCATAGAGTATCATGAAGCGGAGTAGCTTAGAGTGTCGTGGAGTGGCATTGAGTGGCGTAGCATAGAGTGTCATAAAGTATAGTAGCATAGACTGTCCTGGAGTGGGGTAGCATAGAGTGCCATGAAGTGGAGTAGCATAGAGTGTTGTGGAGTGGCATTGAATGGTGTAGCATAGAGTATCATAAAGTGGAGTAGCATAGAGTGTCGTGGAATGGCATTGAGTGGCGTAGCATAGAGTGTCATAAAGTGGAGTAGCACAGAGTGGCGTGGAATGGCATTGAGTGGCGTAGCATAGAGTATCATAAAGTGGAGTAGCATAGAGTGGCGTGGAATGGCATCAAGTGGCGTAGCGTAGAGTGTCATAAAGTGGAGTAGCATAGAGTGGCGTGGAATGGCATCAAGTGGCGTAGCATAGAGTGTCATAAAGTGGAGTAGCATAGAGTATCATAAAGTGGAGTAGCATAGAGTATCATAAAGTGGAGTAGCATAGAGTGGCGTGGAATGGCATCAAGTGGTGTAGCATAGAGTATCATAAAGTGGAGTAGCATAGAGTATCATAAAGTGGAGTAGCATAGAGTGGCGTGGAATGGCATCAAGTGGCGTAGCATAGAGTATCATAAAGTGGCGTAGCATA
Source organism: Lissotriton vulgaris (assembly GCF_964263255.1). Taxonomy (NCBI): domain Eukaryota; kingdom Metazoa; phylum Chordata; class Amphibia; order Caudata; family Salamandridae; genus Lissotriton; species Lissotriton vulgaris. Next base: position 58,788,961 of record NC_141691.1, on the reverse strand, counting down.
GAGTATCATAAAGTGGAGTAGCATAGAGTATCATAAAGTGGAGTAGCATAGAGTATCATAAAGTGGAGTAGCATAGAGTGTCATAAAGTGGAGTAGCATAGAGTATCATAAAGTGGAGTAGCATAGAGTATCATAAAGTGGAGTAGCATAGAGTATCATAAAGTGGAGTAGCATAGAGTATCATAAAGTGGAGTAGCATAGAGTGGCGTGGAATGGCATCAAGTGGCGTAGCGTAGAGTATCATAAAGTGGAGTAGCATAGAGTATCATAAAGTGGAGTAGCATAGAGTGGCGTGGAATGGCATTGAATGGCGTAGCATAGAGTATCATAAAGTGGAGTAGCATAGAGTGTCGTGGAGTGGCATTGAGTGGCGTAGCATAGAGTATCATAAAGTGGAGTAGCATAGAGTGGCGTGGAATGGCATCAAGTGGCGTAGCATAGATTATCATAAAGTGGAGTAGCATAGAGTGTCGTGGAGTAGCATAGAGTGGCGTGGAATGGCATCAAGTGGCGTAGCGTAGAGTATCATAAAGTGGAGTAGCATAGAGTATCATGAAGTGGAGTAGCATAGAGTGGCGTGGAATGGCATCAAGTGGCGTAGCGTAGAGTATCATAAAGTGGAGTAGCATAGAGTGTCGTGGAGTGGCATCGAGTGACGTAGCATAGAGTGTCATAAAGTGGAGTAGCATAGAGTGTCATAAAGTGGAGTAGCATAGAGTGTCGTGGAGTGGCATCGAGTGACGTAGCATAGAGTGTCATAAAGTGGAGTAGCATAGAGTGGCGTGGAATGGCATCAAGTGGCGTAGCATAGAGTATCATAAAGTGGAGTAGCATAGAGTGTCGTGGAGTAGCATAGAGTGGCGTGGAATGGCATCAAGTGGCGTAGCGTAGAGTATCATAAAGTGGAGTAGCATAGAGTATCATAAAGTGGAGTAGCATAGAGTGGCGTGGAATGGCATCAAGTGGCGTAGCGTAGAGTATCATAAAGTGGAGTAGCATAGAGTGTCGTGGAGTGGCATCGAGTGACGTAGCATAGAGTGTCATAAAGTGGAGTAGCATAGAGTGTCATAAAGTGGAGTAGCATAGAGTGTCGTGGAGTGGCATCGAGTGACGTAGCATAGAGTGTCATAAAGTGGAGTAGCATAGAGTGTCGTGGAATGGCATCAAGTGGCGTAGCATAGAGTATCATAAAGTGGAGTAGCATAGAGTATCATAAAGTGGAGTAGCATAGAGTGGCGTGGAATGGCATCAAGTGGCGTAGCATAGAGTATCATAAAGTGGAGTAGCATAGAGTATCATAAAGTGGAGTAGCATAGAGTGGCGTGGAATGGCATCAAGTGGCGTAGCATAGAGTATCATAAAGTGGAGTAGCATAGAGTACCATAAAGTGGAGTAGCATAGAGTGGCGTGGAATGGCATTGAATGGCGTAGCATAGAGTATCATAAAGTGGAGTAGCATAGAGTGTCGTGGAGTGGCATTGAGTGGCGTAGCATAGAGTATCATAAAGTGGAGTAGCATAGAGTGGCGTGGAATGGCATCAAGTGGCGTAGCGTAGAGTATCATAAAGTGGAGTAGCATAGAGTGTCGTGGAGTGGCGTAGAGAGGAGTAGTGGAGTGGCTTACAGTGGTATGGAGGGGGCATCGTAGAGTGCCATATAGTGGAGTGTTGTAGAGTGGAGTGACGTAGACTGCAGTGGTGTAGAATAGACTATTGCAGTGTAGAGTATGGTGGCAAAAAATACAGTGGTGCAGAGTAGATTTGTGTAGAGTGCAGTGGCATACAGTACAATGCTGTACAGTGCAGTAGCATAGAGTGGAGTGCAGTAGAATGAAGTGACGCAGAGTAGAGCTGCATAGTTTGGAGTAGCGCAGCGTAGATTGGAGTGGCGCAGAGCGGAGTGGCATAGATTAGAGTGGAGTGGCGCAGTGCAGATTGCAGTGGCATGGAGTGGCAGAGAGGGGAGTAGGGTGAAATAGGGTGCAGTGGCGTACAGTAGATTGTTTCAGAGTAGAAATAAGTGGTGTGGAGTGTGTTAGCTAGAGTGGAGTGGTGCAGGATAGAGTGCAGTGGTGTCAAGTAGAATGGTGGAGAGTGCAGTGTCGTAGGATTCAATGCTGCAGAGTAGATTAGAGTAGCTTAGAGTGGATTAACCTAGAGTGCAGTGGTATAGAATGTTGTGGCGTAAAGTGATGCAGAGTAGAGTGGCATAGTGTAGTGATGTACAGTACATTGGTGTAGAGTGCAGCAAAGTGGTGCAGTGTACAGTGCAGTGACAGAGCTCAGTGGTGCAGAGTAAAGTGGCACAGAGTTCAGAGAGGGAGAGTGCAGTGTTGCAGAATAGAATGTCGAAGAGTGGAGTGGTGCGGTGTAGAGAGCAGTGGCGTAGAGTACATTTGTGCAGAGTAGAATAGAGGGTCATACAGTGTAGTGGTGTAGAAGAGAGTGTTCCAGAGAACATTATAGTGGTGTAGAGTGCAGAGATGCAGGGTAGATCGGCATAGTGTGCAGTAGCGAAGAGGGCATTGATTTTGAGTAAAGTGGTGTAGAGTGCAGTGGTCAGAGTGTGGTAGGTAGCACTGGTGTAGAGTAGAGTGGCACAGAGTGGTGTAGAGTCATGGAGAGTGCAGTGGCAAGAGAGAAACTCTGCTTCAGAGTAGAGTGAAGTGGCGTAGAGTGGAGTGGTGCAGGGTAGAGTGCAGTGATTGCAGTGAGGTAGAATGGCTTAGAGTGTAGTGGTATAAAGTGTAGTGGTGCCCCACAGATTAGAGTGGCATAGAGTGGATTGGCATAGAGTGCAATAATGTAGAGAGGAGTAGTAGAGTGCAGTGGTGTAGAGTACAGTGGCATAAAGTCTACTGTTGCAGACTAGAGTGGTGTAGAGTAGTTTGGATTGCTCTAGAGTGAAGTTGTGTAGATTGCAGTGGAGCAGAGTATTATAGAGTCACATAGACTGCATTGGCATAGTATTTAGTGGTGTCGAGTGAAGTGGATCAGAGTGGAGTGGCATATATTGGAGTGGTGCAGACTAAAGTGGTGTGGCGTAAAGTGAAGTATGCATGGTGTAATGGAACACTGCCATTACAGACAACACATTTTCAATTGAAATGACCATTACATTTGCACATAGATACACTTTTAGTGATAAAGGTATACAGCACACATTGTGTGCAGATGTTATTACCTTGTGTATTGATTTATTTTGATCATATTTAAATATTTGTTTCCACTGCACTTCAGAATTACCGAAAATATGTTTCATTTGTGCGTTCTTAATTCCGATATACTCTTAAATGTATGCACAGTTCATTTACAAACATTTCAATGTTGTTTTGGACTAGAAAAAAATAACATTGTACAGCCTTCCTACCAATACACCCCCAGTACCCAGAATGATTGACACATAAGTACTCTCACTTTGAAGTCAGAGAAAAAAAAGTAAACACCAAGCTCTCTCAGAAGACCGAGCCTGACATTTGACCTCTGTCTTTGAATGCACAGCAAATGTGACGAGATGAGCACAAGATTTAAAGGCCTGTTTACAGAAAGGAGCACTCATGGAAGAATAAAAGGGGTCTTGTAAACAGGCTCTGCTCCACAGGAAGGACAAAATCAAGCTGGACAACCTAAAACAAATAAAGCCAGCAAATAGAAAGCAAGCAAATTTGAGTTAGAAACCACAAAGCCAATGGTAAGCAGTGGGCGGGATGCATTCCAGGGAAGCTTTCTGAATGTCCCCAAAATGTCTCAAGCAACTTGACCGCTGTGCTGTCTGTAAGGCTTCGACCTAGAAATGCGAAGCCAGCAAGAGAAAGACTGATGAGTAACCAAGGGTCTTAGATGCTTATGGGCAAGTTAAATGTGGAACTACCCTGCATGAAAGGGGCAACAGAGAAAAAGTACCAGTGGGTTGTGCGCCTCTTTAAACTGGGAAACTTTAATTTTAATTGAATTGTGTGCTATGGGTATTTTTGAAGTGCCTACTACGGTGTTACACGTGAATTACAGTCGGTGGCTGCTGGAACTTCTGCAGCAGAGTCCTCTGCCGCTCATACACTAAAGAAGGCTCCTAGCCCCTCCTTCGGCCACCAGCCCCGCCAGCTGTGGTGGGCAGTACATCCTTCCTACTCCTGCAGTGCCCTCTGCCTGGACATGTGGGTGGTTCTACGTTGTTTGTCTGTTTTCTTGATTTATTCCTTCTCTTGTACCATGGTTGATAATGTAGATAATGGCTGACTCCCGGTTCACAGACCAGTGTGGCTGTTCTGGGGGAGGGAATAACCAGACAGACAGCAGGGAGGGCCTATCAGTTGCTGGGAGGATGCTGAGTGAAGGCGGGTCCAAGAGATTGCTGGACAAGATGAGGTCTCGGCCCTTTGCCGGACTGTCAGAGCCCCCTCCACTCTGGCCACGTGCCAAAGAGATGCAGTTTCCAAGGGATGAGTGTTTGGATCCCGCCAGCCCGATGACCGGCTCATTGGCAGGGAGTTGTAGGAGACGTATGGTTTGATGTATAGTACGGAGGAAGGCCGTGTGTGGCTTTGTTGAAGGTAGGGTCATTTTCATTCAATCGTGCCTACTGGCAGCCATTGGACCGGCCTGCAGCGAGTGGAGTGATGGTGCGGGGCACGAGTGGTCCATTCTCTTCGGGCCGAGGATGAGGGCGCCCCACAGCTCTATCCGTGGAGAAGGTTATGGTTCTGAGGCCACCTTAAGACCCTAAGCTCTTCTCTGGTTCTCAGTATACTGGATTCAGAAATATTGTCTGATATAAATATTGTGTCCTAAATACCGTGTGTAAAAAAAAAACACCTTGCTATAGTAGTAGATTTTTTGTTATTAAGTCCAATTAGGTGATTTTTTTTGTGAGCAATATTTAGTATACACTTGTTGTGTCGGACGATATTCTAAGTCTGATCTTCTTGTGCCTCGCCCCTTGTAACTCTCCTCTGCCACGGTAGTCCAGGGTAGCGCTAGGACGACCAGTGCACTTGGACAAGTGGTGGCAATAATTGAGGCAGCGTGTTGGGCATGATGTGGGTACACTCACGGCTGACCTGCGGAAAGAAGGCCCGAGGTGCCAGCGCACAGAGACGGGGTCTGCGGAGGCGAGTCTGTCAACGGCAGGAGACCTACGGGCAAATTTGAGAGCCTTGCGTCACGTTTGCACCACGCAAAGTGGTACATGCATGACGCAAGGCTCAGAGCCTGATTTATGATGCCACGCAAAGCCACATTGCGTGGTTTTAAGTGGCCCTGTACATCTTCGGTAAGGAACGCAGTGCCAATCGCTACGTCACCTTACTCTGCGCGAGGGAGGTGTTTCATGGGCCTTGCGTGGTGTTCCTACGCAACTCCCATGGGTTTTTTACGCATTCCCAGATATACAAGGACTTATAAACCCAGGAATATGTCAAAATCTGAGGTGAATGAATCCGAGTGAATGATGGGCGTAAGGAGCACTCCCTTTTATTCAAGATATTTCTTTCTATGTCCAATGGTGCTCCGATTTGTCAGGGTAGTCAATCCTGTGGTATGAATCCAAGTTATGATGGGTTGTTGGGCCCACCAAATCGGGCACTGTGCACTTAGCGCTCCGCGCTTTAATTATACTTCACACACTTTTTGAAATTAGTTGCCTATTTTATTCTTGTTCTACTTTTTTAGCTTGTTTCTATTACTCATGTATTATTACCATTTTTCATAATACAAGCGTATTCATCAATTCATCAATTTTACAAACATCATATATACATCAGTACTCTGGCTTCAATTATATTTCCACATTAAACTATATGCACAAATTTAACACGTGAGCCCAATGCATTTCGGCGCCGCGATGGTGCCTTCATCAGGGGCGTGTCTGGAAATCAAACATATGAAATGGTATCAGAATCTTAATTGCATGGAGTTCATGGGGTATTTGTAGCTAAACTCTACTGAAATGTCGTACCTGGTGTATGAAACAATTTATATACGTCTCATTCGCTGGGTTCAGTGTTCGTCACTGTAAGTGATAATGAATAATCTGTGTTGATTATGAGATAATGGTTGCATAAGGGTTTTAAACTATATCTCGGGGAAACTAATTGGAACATACCTGTGTACATCGTTTAGTACTCGCTGAAAAGAGAAATTAATATATGTCAGGATAAAATTCAGCCCTGTTTAGCATGTTGATTGCTCTAACAACCCAGGTCATAGGACCCTTACCTTGTCTTCACCAAGATTAAGTCTCAATCTGGTGAAAGAAAACTCAATTACTCAACTGTTTAGGGGCGATATGGCGATATTTTCAATATACTTATTGTGAGCAGGTTGAGGCATACCTGATCCGCCAGAGATTTTCACCGTGTATGGGTTTCCGTTTGACGATCGTTGTCCTCCGCGTAGTGCCGGTAGGATGCCATATGAAGCTCCGTGAACTCCGCCAGGAAGCGGAGTGTGTAAACATGAAGGAAGGACTGAACCATAGTGCCGTGGTCGTCCTGATAATAACTATGGGCGCCATGCTTGAACGTGTAAGAAGCCGGGGAAACCGGCTTAGTTGTAGGCACAATACTCTGTGTTGAGGTGAATGCTTGTCGAGTAACGATCTGACGCTCTAGGTTCACGATAGGATATTAGCATGGTAGTTCGTTTCATGGTGTGTCTTATTGCCCAAGTGTCATAGACAGTCTGTAGAGCATATAATATTAACGTTCCTATTCAAAAAAAATCTCTACAACTGCTAAAAACCGGTGTGCTTTTCAGTGGGTGTGTTTAAAGGTATTCTCGGTAAGCTGTCGGCGGATCTCTGCGATCAATCGCTATATTGGGTTATTTGAATCATGACAGTGATTTGATGGAACAGCTAACTCTGTTTTTCTTGATGTTTACTATACATCACCATAGATGGCGAACCATTGATGTTTTAATGGTCGTGTGCATTACTGGTTTATAGAACCTAGGTTCATGTGAGCATATTTAAAGTTGATAATGACATTAGGTGATCATGTGCATTCAAAATCTGGTAAACCTAAAGTCATATTAACACATGTAAGGTCTACATTCGCTCATATAAACATTTGATAGTCATATCCATTGCAAGTCTATAAAACCATAAAACATATTGATATATATGCAGTTGATTTGAACATATGGTGGTCAACCTTATTCCACTTCTATCAAACCCCAATTCATATTAATCCTTATGGGATTCACATTAATTTGTAGGTCGATTTCATATGATACAACAGTTTTGCATGATCAATTCCAGTCAGTATTATTGACTTGTCAGTGTATGTCTGTTATCTACCGCTCAAAGTATTAATCTTGGGAATTTTTACCATGACAGAGTAATCTAGGTTGTTATGCCAACTCATGTTGCGGGTAGAGTTCTTACAGGTAACATGAAAGGTCATATTTGTCATTCAGCCCTATGGGGGTTAATGTTTTTAGATATTTTATCCAAAATAGTTCACGTTGCATTAATCTCTGGTGATTGTCAATCCCTTCCTTTATCTGTACTTTTTCGATGACAAAAAATCTCAGTTGAGATATAGTGTGTTTTTCATCTCTCCAATGAAGTACTAAGGGTGACGTTAGATTCAGATTGCGGATTCTGCAGATCGTTACTCGACAAGCATTCACCTCAACACAGAGTATTGTGCCTACAACTAAGCCGGTTTCCCCGGCTTCTTACACGTTCAAGCATGGCGCCCATAGTTATTATCAGGACGACCACGGCACTATGGTTCAGTCCTTCCTTCATGTTTACACACTCCGCTTCCTGGCGGAGTTCACGGAGCTTCATATGGCATCCTACCGGCACTACGCGGAGGACAACGATCGTCAAACGGAAACCCATACACGGTGAAAATCTCTGGCGGATCAGGTATGCCTCAACCTGCTCACAATAAGTATATTGAAAATATCGCCATATCGCCCCTAAACAGTTGAGTAATTGAGTTTTCTTTCACCAGATTGAGACTTAATCTTGGTGAAGACAAGGTAAGGGTCCTATGACCTGGGTTGTTAGAGCAATCAACATGCTAAACAGGGCTGAATTTTATCCTGACATATATTAATTTCTCTTTTCAGCGAGTACTAAACGATGTACACAGGTATGTTCCAATTAGTTTCCCCGAGATATAGTTTAAAACCCTTATGCAACCATTATCTCATAATCAACACAGATTATTCATTATCACTTACAGTGACGAACACTGAACCCAGCGAATGAGACGTATATAAATTGTTTCATACACCAGGTACGACATTTCAGTAGAGTTTAGCTACAAATACCCCATGAACTCCATGCAATTAAGATTCTGATACCATTTCATATGTTTGATTTCCAGACACGCCCCTGATGAAGGCACCATCGCGGCGCCGAAATGCATTGGGCTCACGTGTTAAATTTGTGCATATAGTTTAATGTGGAAATATAATTGAAGCCAGAGTACTGATGTATATATGATGTTTGTAAAATTGATGAATTGATGAATACGCTTGTATTATGAAAAATGGTAATAATACATGAGTAATAGAAACAAGCTAAAAAAGTAGAACAGGAATAAAATAGGCAACTAATTTCAAAAAGTGTGTGAAGTATAATTAAAGCGCGGAGCGCTAAGTGCACAGTGCCCGATTTGGTGGGCCCAACAACCCATCATAACTTAAAATCTGAGGTGACGCATCCCCAAGGCAGGCGTAAGGAGGAGAAATATTTGTATTTGTCCTCGTTTTTTTCTCTTTCTATGTGTGCTGCATTGTGCAGAACACATAGAAGGAGGAGCACGCCTCTATGGATTGCTTCTGTGCAGGAAGGGGCCCTTCTTGCACAAAAACAGTCCTGCCGACAGCACAGCCACCCTTGCACCATGGGGCAAGGGTGCCTGCGTTGGCACACGGCTGCCGAAACTGGACCAGCTCAGGGGGAAAGGACAGGAATGTACTGTATTGAATAAATCCGGTGCATTCGTACCCTGTCCCTTTGGCGCCCCCATTCTGGTAAATATGCCCCCAGGTCTCAGACAAGAGGCCCTGCCTTGGATGCGTTCAGCCAGAACCATAGTTGAACAGCAGCGAGGCAGCCCCGGGCATGTGGCCAGTTCTCTGGTTTCTCAGAAGTGTGCATGCAACCCTGATAGCCATTCATATACAAATGATAGTCCGTGTTGTGCCCCCCCTGGCCTAGGCTGTCATGGAGACAAGGAAGATGCGAGTTAGCGGGGAGGGGGGGGGGGGGGCTTGGAAGATGCTGCAAAATACAAACCGTCGTCGAGAAAAAGCTTCCAGCTCTGCCATGTAGATGCCATTTAATAAGAAGGGTGATATTTCATTCATAACGGAGTAGTACTTTCGGTTTCAAGATTCTTTATTTATGCATTTATTCATTAGCAGTTTTATATAGCGCCTATCAGACCCAATGGTTTTGGAGCACTTTACAAAAGAAAATCGCACTGCAGTCAGCAGTTTTTGGAGCAAAAATAAGTCACTGCTGGTTAGCATCACAAATACCGTTAGTGCCCAGGGTGGTACCAGTCCCCGCCTCTTCTGTGCCCGGGGTACCAGTGCCCGGCTCTTCTGTGCTAAGGTGTTACCATGCCCGCCTCTTCTGTGCTAAGGTGTTACCAGTGTCTGCCTCTTCTGTGCCAAGGGTGTTACCAGTGCCCGCCTCTTCTGTGCCCGGGGTGTTACTAGTGCCTGCCTCCTCTGTGCCCACGGCGTTACCAGTGGCTGCCTCCTCTGTGCCCGGGGTGTTACCAGTACCTTCCCCTTCTGTGCCCGGGGTGTTAACAGTGCCCACCCCTTCAGTGCAATGGTGTTACCAGTGCTCGACTCTACCATGCCCAGGGTGTTACCAGTGCCCGCCTCTTCCATGCCCAGGGTGTTACCAGTGCCCACCGCTTCCATGCCCAGGGTGTTACCAGTGCCTGCCTCTTATGTGCTCAGAGTGTTACCAGTGCCCACCTCTTCTATGCCGAGGGTGCTACCAGTGCCTGCCTCTTCTGTGCCAAAGTGTTACCAGTGCCCACCTCTTCTGTGTCCAGGGTGCTACCAGTGCACGCCTCTTCTGTGCCAAGGGTGTTACCAGTGCCCGCTCCTCCGTGCCCAGGGAGTTACCAGTGCCCACCTCTTCCGTGCAATGGGTGTTACCAGTGCCCGCCTCTTCTGTGCTAAGGTGTTACCAGTGCCTTCCCCTTCTATACCCGGGGTGTTACCAATGCCCGCCTGTGCCTAGGGTGTTACCATTGGCCCCTTCTATGCCCTGCCTGATGCCATTAGCCATTTCTATGCCCTGGGTGATACCATTGGCCCCTTCTGTGCCCGGGGTGTTACCATTGGCCCTGGGTGATACCATTGCCCCCTTCTTGGCCCTGGGTGATACCATTGTTGGCCCCTTCTGTGCCCGGGGTGTTACCATTGGCCCCTTCTGTCCCCGGGGTATTACCATTGGCCCCTTCTATGAGAGGGGGCAGGACCAGTTGGCCAATCCACAGTTGATTCTCCTTTCTCGAGTCTGGCACGTGCCAGCCTGCCCACTCCCCACTCTTCCCCGACACATCAGCGGGCTCCAGGCGGCCCAAGCCCCCTCACACGCGTCTGATGCGCCAAGCGGGATTCATTGAAACACTAGAGGCCCCCTGCCCGCCCCCCCCCCCCCCCCCCACACACACACACACACACACCCAGCATAGACACCGCTAGAGCTGTCCTCCAGCCACGCATCCGCAGGGAGGGAGGGGCCTCCTTCGGCACCTCTGCACAGCTGGACTGTGTCCAATGAGGTGACGCCGGGATGGAGATATCAAGCCCTTCTTTGGAGAGTCTTAATAGCGATATTACACCGTTACGTAAAAACAAAGAGGTGCGCGGCGCCTGCCCTCCTGCTCCGTTCACCGGATCTTGTCCTTGCTCAGCCTCGACCCCTCGCTAAAGAATTTTACTAAGTCCTGGAGCGCCACCTGCCGGTGTTGGTGGGCACTGCAGGTATCTCAGAGAGACGGGCTTCACGCACACCTTTGTGAGAGGCGCCTCACCCTCCACCCCCCTCTCGTTATAGTGACTGCTGAGGAATAATCCAACATGTGAGGGCGCCTGGCCCTCCTTCTTCCTCTTGTTGGATAGAGCGACTGCTGAGGAATAATCCAACCTGTGAGGGCGCCTCGCCCTCCATCTCCCCTCTTGTTAGAATGACTGCTGAGGAATAAACCAACCTGTGAGGGCGCCTCGCCCTCCGTCCCTCTCTTGTTAGAATGACTGCTGAGGAATAAACCAACCTGTGAGTGGCATCTCGGCCTCCATCTCCCACTTGTTAGACTGCCTGCTGAGACATAATCCAACCTGTGAGGGCCCTTCGCCCTCCATTTTCCTCTTGTTAGAGTAGCTGCTGAGGAATAATCCAACCTGTGAGGGTCACCTCTCGCTCCGTGCCCCTCTTGTTAGATAGAGTGACTGCTGAGGAATAATCCAACCTGCGAGTGGTGCCTCGGCCTCCATCTCCCCCCTAGTTAGATAGACTGACTGCTGAGGAATAATCCAACCTGTGAGGAGCGCCTCACCCTCCATCCCCCTCTTGTTAGATAGTGACTGTTGAGGAATAAACCAACCTGTCAGGGCATTTCGCCCCCATCCCCCTCTTGTTAGATAGAGTGACTGCTGAGGAATAATCCAACCTGTGTGGGGAGCCTCTCACTCCATCCCACTCTTGTTAGATAGAGTGACTGCTGAGGAATAATCCAACCTGTGTGGGGTGCCTCTCACTCCATCCCACTCTTGTTAGATAGAGTGACTGCTGAGGAATAATCCAACCTGTGAGGGCGCCTCGCCCGCCATTTTATCTTATCTTATCTTAAGGGGCTCTTATATAGCGCACTGACACCGTAGGTTTCCTGGCGCTGATTGAGTGCTGTGAGATGTGAAGGCAGGTGTCTAGCCAGTCTGCGTAAAGAGGTAGGTTTTCAGCAGCTTTCTGAATGCCAGAAGGGAGTTGGCAGATTTAAGCGGAAGGGACAACTGATTCCAAAGGATGGGGGCACGGTGGGAGAATCTACGGCCGCCAAACTTTTTAAGTTTAATAGAAGGGCCAACTAAGAGTTGGCGGTAAGACGACCGGAGGTTGCGTACCGGGCAGTAGGGGATGACCAATGATTTGAGAAAGGCAGGGAGGTCCCAGACACTCCCCTCTTGTTAGATAAAGCGACTGCTGAGGAATAAGCTAACCTGTGAGGGCGCCTCTCCCTCCATCTCCCTCTTGTTAGAGTGACTGCTGAGGAATAATCCAACCTCTGAGGCCCCCTCGCCCTCCATCCCCCTCTTGTTAGATTGAGCGACTGCTGAGGAAAAATACAAACTGTGGGGGCCCCTCACCCTCCATCTCCCTCTTGTTAGATAGAGCGACTGCTGACGAATAATCCAACCTGTGAGGGCTCCTTGCCCTTCCCCCCACGTGTTAGATAGAGCGACTGCTGAGAAATAATCCAACCTGTGAGGGGCGCCTCTCCCCCCATCCCCCTCTTGTTATATAGAACGACTGCTGAGGAATAATCCAACCTGTGAAGGCGCCTCGCCCTCCGTCCCCCTCTTGTTGGATAAAGCGACTGCTGAGGAATAATCCAACCTGTGAGGGGCGCCTCTCCCTCCGTGCCCCTCTTGTTAGATGGAGTGACTACTGAGGAATAATCCAACCTGTGAGGGGCGCCTCACCTTCCATCTTCCCTCTTGTTAGATAAAGCGACTGCTGAGGAATAATCCAACCTGTGAGGGCTCCTTGCCCTTCCCCCCTCTTGTTAGATAGAGCGACTGCTGAGGAATAATCCAACCTGTGAGGGCCCCTCGCCCCCATTCCCCTCTTGTTAGATAGAGCAACTGATGAGGAATAATCCAACCTGTGAGGGCCCCATCTCCTCCATCTCCCTCTTGTTAGATAGAGCGACTGCTGAGGAATAATCCAACCTGTGCGGGTGCCTCGCCCTCCATCTCCCTCTTGTTAGATAGAGCGACTGCTGAGGAATAATCCAACCTGTGCGGGTGCCTCGCCCTCCATCTCCCTCTTGTTAGATAGAGCGACTGCTGAGGAATAATCCAACCTGTGAGGGCTCCTTGCCCTTCCCCCCACTTGTTAGATAGAGCGACTGCTGAGAAATAATCCAACCTGTGAGGGGCGCCTCTCCCTCCATCCTCCTCTTGTTAGATAGAGTGACTGCTGAGGAATAATCCAACATGTGAGGGCTCCTCGCCCTCCTTCTCCCTCTTGTAAAATAGAGCGACGGCTGAGGAATAATCCAACCTGTGAGGGCTCATTGCCCTTCCCCCCTCTTGTTAGATAGAGCGACTGCTGAGAAATAATCCAACCTGTGAGGGCCCCTCGCCCCCATTCCCTTCTTGTTAGATAGAGCAACTGCTGAGGAATAATCCAACCTGCGAGGGCTCCTTGCCCTTCCCCCCTCTTGTTAGAGTGACTGCTGAGGAATAATCCAACCTGTGGGGCACTGCGCCCTCCATCTCTCTCTTGTTAGAGCGACTGCTGAGGAATAATCCAACCTGCGAGGGTTCCTTGCCCTTCCCCCTCTTGTTAGATAGAGTGACTGCTGAGGAATAATCCAACCTGTGAGGGCTCCTTGCCCTTCCGCCCTCTTGTTAGATAGAGTGACTGCTGAGGAATAATCCAACATGTGGAGGCGCCGCGCCCTCCGTCTCCGTCTTGTTAGATAGATTACCAATATACCAATCGGGAGTATATCTATTCAGCCACGTTTAAAGGGGAAGAACAGGCACTTTACTACTGGTTAGAAGGAGAAAAGTGCACAGAGTTCGAAAGCCAGCAGAAATATAGGGTCCAGCTAAGACGAAATGATACAGGGTGATCATTCAGAAAATGCAGATATCCCAAGGAGTGGTGTAAATGTGTATTTGGAGTGTGTGAACACTGACATATTCAGAACGATGGGAAGCGTGACATGTCGTGCTCAGTACTGCTCTGCCCGTGTGCAAGGGTCATTACGGACATGAACACGGTGTCTGGCTTCATGCCCTGTCGCATTGTTTGACTTGTAGTCCATGTGTGTAGGAGAGTAGGGTCTGCTTCCTATGGTCACCCCCACTTTCTGCTGTGATTTTCTGGTTTTTCGACTTTAGTATGGCTGTGGGCCTGCTAATCAGACCCACAGCCCAGCTGTTCTCTCTCTAAATTGATACCATGTACTTTAGGTACATACCTGATTGGGTATTGGGTCACCTTTGTGAGCCCCTGTATATGGTACCTTAGGTACCTGAGGGCATAGGTGCATCCAAGGCCTACCAGGGGCTGCAGAATGTATTATGCCACCCCTGGCTGGCCATCCAAACTGACATCACAGGCTGATCTCTAGGCTTGGGTGAGGTGGTGTAATCACCCCTTACTTAGATATAGTATACCTATATCTACCCATATATATATAGACACATATGCACCTATAAGTCACTCCTATGGTAGACCTTGACAATCCTGGAGGCAGAGTGCTTGGTTTTATGCGAGAGGGTGCCTTAGCATGAGCTGAGCCCCTCTGCAGCTTTCGGAACTATCTCCTTATAGCTGTTCTATGATATAGCCATACCATATACTCTTAAGTGCATTATAATCCTCACGGTTAATGCTAACTTTGGTTTGGCTTTATCAAAACATGTCGTGTAAGGTGTCAAACACTTTGGAATGCTACCCATCCCCCCCACCCCCGCCAGTCCTGGTGACGGGGTTAGCATTCCACCCTTCTAGAGGGAGAAGACATGTAGTTACTGCTTTACCCAGTTAAAGTTAAACAGAGCCTCAGCATCACAAAATGGATGCTGCTGCCACAGACACAAGTCTGACCTCCTGCTGCTGGGGGAAACTCCAGCAAGGGAGGCCTGGTCAATAGGTTTCCTGTCGAGGGAGGTGCCCTCACCTCCCCAGACAGCCTGTAGTGTATTGGGGCAGGGTGGGTTGAATGGAAAGATGCTTTTCCAGACACTGCCTGGGGGACACAAGGTGCTCCATGCATAGCCCGGTTCAAACCAGTTGCTGGGGCACTCCAGCCCCGCTCTGGCACGAAACTGGACAAAGGGAAAGGGGTGTTACCACCCCCTTCCCAGGTCCACCCATAGGAGGGACCTAGCGGGTAATCCAGCCCATTTTCTTAGTATAAGGATAGGCGCTCTGTCCCCAGGACTTTAGATTATCCTGGAACGAAACTTTGATACAGAACTATTGGACCTTTGGCGTTCTATTCTGACTAGAAGACTGAAGACATCTCCCTTGTGGTCAAGGAGTGACCTACCTGTGTAAACAGGCACCACCAGTAACTTGACGGTCTGCTTTGTCGACGCTCCTACTGGAACCCGAATACTCAGCGACACAGGAACTGGACTCTTAGACTTCTCTGACACCGACCCACATCCACAGCAAAGCTGAGACCCGTTGCGGACACGAGAAACGTGGGACCGGACACCCTGGACATCCTGCATTTTGCTAACAGCTCGACTACCGAGGTACCCTCACAGTTGTGCATTAGGGTACGAGAAACCCCAGACCCGAGCGCCATTTGCACCGAAGCTCAGCCCTCCACACTCCACGAGTGCCGCGTGGGGCCCGCTATTGCATTTCAGCTCAATTCGTCTTCCCGGTTGCTAGCCCGCTGGCTAGTTAGCCCTCCGAAGACTTTCCTTTGAAACTAAACTGCTTTCCTGGTTGCTCCAGGCTTGCTCCAGCTTCCCTGCAAAGGAGAATCTACCCAGACCTTGCTGGTCTGCACCGAAGCCAATCTTCACTTCCTGCGTGGATTGCGTTTGCCAAGGTTTGTTGGGTCCAGTCCGGATACCGTTACCGCAGTCAACTAGATCCTTCGTGGGACAGCTCGAATTCAGCTCCTGGTCGTCGTCGACACCTCCTGGTCCTCGTGGCTGCAGAGACAAGCTTCACCTCTTCACCTGAAATCAACTCCACATCGCCTGGTTCCTTCCTGGTTCCTTACTGGTCACTGGCTAGTATCCCAGACTCTGTCCCCTCTGCTTTCAGGTTCTTCACATCTTCGATCCACCCTTGGATCCACCCGGACACTTTTCCTCTGGCGCCTGCAGCACTTCTTTGCAGATCTCCATAGAAAACATCGACAAAACCCGAAACCAAAAGGCACCTATGCACCTGGCTTTCCTGGGTGAGGTAACACAAGTACTCCAGTGCTCACGTGGGTCTTGACTCTCGAAGTGTCCTAGTCTAAAGGGGTTTTGTCGAAGTCCATCCGGAAGTGCCCTTAAACAGTAACTTTGTAACTCTTACGTTCTCCATTATAAGCCAATGGACTGTGTTTAGACACTGCACGCGTCTCCCATGGGTCTCCTACTTCCTAACCTTTGATTGTTTAGTGTAGCCACAGCGATTCCCTAGGCCCTAGGCCTACTCACTATTTTCGTAGTGGTTCTTATACCACTTACTTAGTGTTGGACAGGCCACATGAAGGGCCGCTCTCCCCCGGCCCAACCAGGCCCGAGCCCAGTCCCGCAAGTACCACACACCACCATTGCACGTCCTCCGTCCCCTCAGGGACCCCTGCCCTCGAGCCTGCCGACCTCGTGGGTCCGATCCACTGTCGGCCCACGCGCCCAGCCTGGGGCGCCATCTTGGACACTCCACCACGAGGCCGCCTGGCCCCCGATCGACCTCAACCCTGGGCCTGGCCCGGCCTCAGACATTCCGGCACCACCTTCCACCCAGGAGGTGAGCGGGCTACTTGGCAAGTCAATGGGAGAAAGAGGTGCCGATGGCTCTCCCCCACCAAGTGCCGCTCGCCCATCGCCTCCCCGGGCGCTGGCTCCACCCCCCTGCTGGGTGTCTGGACTCCCCCATCCCGGACCTCCCGACCTCCAAGTGCGAGGGTCCGGACATCAAAGCACGCCAGCCCTATAACTGGGGCAGCTCCAGAGCAGGAAGGCAGTTGTATCTTGGAGTCGAGAGACGTAAAGAGGAACTCATCCTGGACGGACTACTGGCGCTGCCATAGCTCTGTCCTGTGCACCATCGTCCTGCCTGTTGGCGCTGCCACAGCCGTCGTAACCTTCATCCTTCATCGTCGTCGGGATCTGCTGGCGTGGCCGCGGACCGTTGTAACCGTCATCTTCCACCGGGACCTGCAGGCTCCGCCGCGGACCGTCGTCCTTCCTTCATCCATCTCGGGACCTGCTTGGCTCCTCCACGGCCCGATCATCTAGAACGCCGAGCTCGAGGATTGAGAGCTATTTTGTACTCATTGGTAACTAAGACTGTCCCGCTACCCCTTTCCTAAACCAGAGACTAGAACCGAGGGGACCCCTGAGTCCAGACCTCCTTGTATCCATCATCGTAACTTAAGAATTGCATATAAAGTCTCGTTAACCTTCAACCTTGTGTGGTGTCCGTCTGTGGGGGGGAAGTTACTTATCTGTACAGTCGTTGGAGACGGCTCTCCCTGGAGACCTCTCCCCGTAACCTCGGCCGACCCTCCCGGTCCGTCTAACATTGGTGGCCAGCGGCGCGATCCGAATCACCGCATAAACGTACAGAGAGTAGCTCACCCCACGACGAAGTCACAATGACCACGAAAGAGAGCGGATCAACCGAGAAATTCCAAATGGAGAAATTGGAGGAGTACAACCATCGTGAACTTAAACAATTCTGCATCGAACTGGGTATCGCTACCACCGGACTGAGTACCAAGGACGATTTTAAGCATGCCCTAGAATCTTGGGCAGAAACCGGGGCTGCCGGAACCCCTGATCAAAGCACCGTAGAAAAAACGACCACGGCCCCGGAAGGGCAAAGAACGGGTCTCTCGCAAGGCGAGATCCAGGAAAGAGAAAGGACCCGACTCCACGAACTAGAAATGGCCCGACTTAAAATGGACATTGAACTTAAGTTGGCCGAACAAAAAATCAACTTAGAGCACCTGCGTCTCCGAGAAGAAAGAGAGGAGAAACAGAGACAAAGGGAGCTCGAGGAAAAAAAACTAGCGTACGAACACGAACGAAACCTAGCCGAGATCAACCTACGCAAGCAGAATAAAGAAGCAGGGGTGCCCGAGCGACCCCCCACCCCAGGGGCCACAGACAAAAAGGTACACATCCCCAAGGATGTTGTCCGAGAATACTTCAGAGAGGACGACATCCAGCAATGGTTTAAAGCCTATGAAATCGCTATGACTGCACACCGGATCGATAGAAGCGACTGGGGAGCTGGTCTCTGGGGAAGATTCCTCAATGAGGGCCGCGACACCCTACTACAGCTCCCGGACCATCAGATGACCTCCTACGACCATATGAAAGCGGCCCTCCTCACCCGCTATGGTCTCACACCCGAGATGTACCGTCAGAGGTTCCGAGACTGCACCCGCATCCCGGGTACAACTTGGGTGGACTATGTAACATACTTTAGCCGAGCCTTCGAGGGCTGGATCCGAGGAAGCAACGTCACGACCTACGAGCAACTATTTAACCTGATGGTATGGGAGCATCTGTCGAACAATTGCTTCATTGAACTCCGCCAACACCTCCTCGACAGCAAGTTAACGGATCCCCGGCAGCTCGCAGCCGAAGCTGACCGGTGGGAGATCACCAGAGTGGGCCGGAATGGGTCCTACGAACAGAACCGGAACAACAATGGTCAGCACCGACCCAGAGGAGGAGGAGGGGGCCAAGGGCGAGGAAGAGACAACGCCCCGGTCGCCCCCGCTACCAACACCACCCCCCCGGCCAACCGGGGCAGCACCCCAGCGCGACCGGGGTACAGAGCCAATGTCACGTGTCACCGATGTCAACGAGTCGGCCACTATGCGAACGACCCAAACTGCCCGCAGTACCAGAGCCCAAGACCCCGCCAAGTGGCCGCTGCAGCCCTAGGGGAAGAACAGATCTCCGAGGAACAGGAAGAGTACGAACAAGAGCATCAAGAGTGGGAGCCAGCCGCCATGACTCTAGCCTGCTTAGGGGGGAAAGACATGGTCCCGCGGGTCCCCCTACCCGCTAACACCCAGAAGTACAGCCAATGGGTGAGCATCAACGGACACCAGGCCGAAGCCCTTCGTGACACCGGGGCCAGTGTAACAGCCGTCCGCTGTCACCTGGTGGCCCCAGAACAGTATCTACCGAACATTCTCTGCCCGGTACGATCAGCCGATAACTCGGAGAGCCTGTGTCGGATGGCCTGCGTCCCCTTCGAATGGGGGGGGGTCTCCGGCATGTTGAAAGTGACGGTCCGAGACGATGCCCCCGTAGACTGCCTCCTGGGCAATGACCTGGAAAGCTCTCCGTGGGCCGCCGTGGAGCGAAAGGAACACCTGGGGATGTTGGGCGTCCCAGACTGGGCGTGCGTCACCACCCGTTCCATGGCCGCCCGTGCCAACCACCAGCCAGAAGAACCCGAATGGCCGGCGCCACCGCCTCCGGTCGCCCCGGCCGAAAACACTGACCGTAACATTCCCGCCGAACCAGCTCAACCTACCGACCTCGCTAACCTCGACCAGTGGCCTCAAGAAGGGGGGCCCACGCAAGAACAATTTCGCAAAGAACAGAAGACCTGTCCCTCCCTCGAGGGACTCCGCCAGCAAGCGCTCGCCCAAAGCGCAGGGGATACCCCCGGAACTCATTGGGTCTACTGGGACAATGATCTGCTGTACAGCGAGCAAAGAATCGCCGAGCTGGGGAGCAACCGAGTACTAGTGGTACCCCTCCGTTTCAGAGACTTCCTGTTAAACCTGGCCCACGATGTCCCTCTGGCAGGACACCTGGGACAAGATAAAACCTACAGTCGCCTAGTGACCCACTTCTTCTGGCCCAAAATGAGAAACGATGTGCACCAGCATTGCCGATCTTGCCCCACGTGCCAAGCCAGTGGGAAGAGCGGCCGCAAACTAAAGGCTCCCCTGCAACCTTTTCCCGTGGTCACTACCCCGTTTGAGAGAGTCGGAATAGACATTGTGGGGCCCTTGGACCCACGCACGAAACAAGGCCATCGATTCATCCTGGTGCTAGTGGACCACGCCACCCGCTACCCTGAGGCTGTTCCTCTGCGAACTGTGACAGCCCCGGTGGTCGGCCGGGCCCTGATGGGGATCTTCTCCCGTGTGGGCTTCCCCCGAGAAGTCGTCAGCGACAGAGGCACGAACTTTATTTCCAAATACATGAAGTCCCTCTGGCAACAGTGCGGGGTCACCTACAGATTCACAACCCCCTATCACCCTCAAGGGAACGGACTCGTTGAGCGGTTCAACCGCACGCTAAAGGGAATGATCGGGGGGTTGGAAGAGCCCCTCCGTCGCCAGTGGGATGTGCTGCTGCCGTGCCTCCTCTTCGCGTATCGAGAAGTCCCCCAGAAATCCTTGGGCTTCAGCCCATTTGAACTGCTATATGGACACCCAGTGCGAGGGCCGCTCAGTCTCGTCAAAGAAGGCTGGGAGATGCCTCCGCTAAAGAACCCTCCAGATGTCTTCCGGTACCTCCTCACCCTCCGCAACCAGACCCGGCGGTTCAGAGAACTAGCGAAGGCCAACCTAGAGGCCAGTCAAGAGGACATGAAAAAATGGTATGACCAGAATGCCTCATCCATTGAATTCGAACCTGGCCAACAGGTATGGGTGATGTCCCCCACTGAGCCATGCGCCCTGCAAGACAAATGGACGGGGCCCTTCAAAGTGATAGAGCGCAAGGGTCCTGCCACTTATCTCATCGATATGGAATCCTCCCGGAACCCTCTCCGGGTCCTCCACGCTAACAGACTAAAGCCCCACTTTGTGCGAACAGAGCTCAGCCTCCTGATGGCCACAGACACTGGGGTTGAAGAAGACTCCGAGCCTCTCCCTGACCTCCTACGGACTCAAGAGCAAGACGGCTCCGTGGATGGGGTCCGGCTCTCAGAGGCCCTCACCAGAGAACAACGCCAGGAGTGTCAAGCCCTCCTATCACAGTTCGCCAGCCTGTTCTCCCTCACCCCGGGTGTCACTTCCTGGTGTGTGCACGATGTGGATACCGGGGACAGCCCCCCTATCCGCCACCGGGCCTACCGCGTGCCAGACCGGGTACGGGCCTGCATCCAGGAAGAAATAGCCAAGATGCTCACGATCGGGGTCATCGAGCCCTCAGACAGTCCCTGGGCCAGCCCTGTCGTACTGGTCCCCAAAGCAGCTGCCCCCGGCACCACACCAGAACTCCGGTTCTGCGTCGACTACCGGGGCTTGAATGCGGTCACCAGAACAGACGCGCACCCCATCCCCCGGGCAGATGAACTAGTCGACCGAATGGGAGCTGCCCGCTACCTCAGCATCTTCGACCTGACAGCAGGCTATTGGCAGATCGGCCTCACACCCCGGGCGCAAGAACGTTCTGCCTTCTCCACCCCCGATGGCCATTACCATTTCACGGTCATGCCCTTCGGCATGAAGAATGCCCCAGCAACATTCCAACGGCTCGTCAATCAGGTCTTAGCGGGGCTCGAAGGATTCAGCGCCGCCTACCTAGACGACATCGCTGTATACAGCCACCATTGGACCGAGCACCTCCACCACCTCCGAGCAGTGCTGCAAGCCCTTCAGCGAGCTGGCCTCACGATCAAGGCCAGCAAGGGTCAAATTGGGCAAGGGTCTGTAACCTACCTCGGACACCAGGTGGGAAGCGGCCTAGTGGCCCCGCTACAGCTGAAAATTGCCGCCATCCAGGCCTGGCAGCCCCCCATCACCCAAACCGAGGTACGAGCCTTCCTGGGCCTCACGGGCTACTACCGAAGGTTCGTAAAAGACTATGGTACCATAGTGGGGCCCCTCACAGAACTCACGTCAAAGAACCAACCCAAGAAAGTCACCTGGACCCCAGAGTGTCAAACTGCATTTGAACAATTAAAGGCCGCCATGTGTTCCGCCCCTGTGCTCCAGGCCCCAGACTACAGCCGGGAGTTCGTCGTCCAGACGGACGCCTCCGACCAGGGCATTGGGGCAGTCCTGTCTCAAGTGAACACCGAAGGCCTTGATCAACCGGTGGCCTTCATCAGCCGGAGACTCCTACCACGGGAGCAACGCTGGAGCACCATAGAGAGGGAAGCCTTCGCTGTGGTATGGGCCCTCAAGAAGCTCCGGCCCTACCTTTTCGGCACCCACTTTCGGGTGCAGACCGACCACCGACCCCTGCAATGGCTGATGCATATGCGGGGGGAGAACCCAAAGTTGCTACGCTGGTCCATCTCCTTGCAAGGTATGGACTTCACAGTCGAACACCGGCCTGGGCCAGATCACGCCAACGCGGATGGCCTGTCCCGGTTTTTCCGCCTCGACGAGGAGAGTCCCCAAGAGGATGGGTAACTCTCCCCGCCTTCAGCTGGGGGGGACGCATGTTGGACAGGCCACATGAAGGGCCGCTCTCCCCCGGCCCAACCAGGCCCGAGCCCAGTCCCGCAAGTACCACACACCACCATTGCACGTCCTCCGTCCCCTCAGGGACCCCTGCCCTCGAGCCTGCCGACCTCGTGGGTCCGATCCACTGCCGGCCCACGCGCCCAGCCTGGGGCGCCATCTTGGACACTCCACCACAAGGCCGCCTGGCCCCCGATCGACCTCAACCCTGGGCCTGGCCCGGCCTCAGACATTCCGGCACCACCTTCCACCCAGGAGGTGAGCGGGCTACTTGGCAAGTCAATGGGAGAAAGAGGTGCCGATGGCTCTCCCCCACCAAGTGCCGCTCGCCCATCGCCTCCCCGGGCGCTGGCTCCACCCCCCTGCTGGGTGTCTGGACTCCCCCATCCCGGACCTCCCGACCTCCAAGTGCGAGGGTCCGGACATCAAAGCACGCCAGCCCTATAACTGGGGCAGCTCCAGAGCAGGAAGGCAGTTGTATCTTGGAGTCGAGAGACGTAAAGAGGAACTCATCCTGGACGGACTACTGGCGCTGCCATAGCTCTGTCCTGTGCACCATCGTCCTGCCTGTTGGCGCTGCCACAGCCGTCGTAACCTTCATCCTTCATCGTCGTCGGGATCTGCTGGCGTGGCCGCGGACCGTTGTAACCGTCATCTTCCACCGGGACCTGCAGGCTCCGCCGCGGACCGTCGTCCTTCCTTCATCCATCTCGGGACCTGCTTGGCTCCTCCACGGCCCGATCATCTAGAACGCCGAGCTCGAGGATTGAGAGCTATTTTGTACTCATTGGTAACTAAGACTGTCCCGCTACCCCTTTCCTAAACCAGAGACTAGAACCGAGGGGACCCCTGAGTCCAGACCTCCTTGTATCCATCATCGTAACTTAAGAATTGCATATAAAGTCTCGTTAACCTTCAACCTTGTGTGGTGTCCGTCTGTGGGGGGGAAGTTACTTATCTGTACAGTCGTTGGAGACGGCTCTCCCTGGAGACCTCTCCCCGTAACCTCGGCCGATCCTCCCGGTCCGTCTAACACTTAGTATATGGTTTGTGAGGGCCCTAGGGCATAACTGTATTTGGGTAACTTATAGTATGCTAATTGAGTAACTTGTGATGTATTTTGATCTCTGACCTCATAAAGAGTGCAGAGGGGTTGTGTTAGAAATAAATACATATATATTTGATATATACCTTGTGTGGTGTCCTTTCATTTGGTGCTCAAGGGATTATAATTGGTAAAACAGCTTGCTTCACATGCCCTCTGAAGTCTTAGCCTATGACTGCTGGTCCATGCTACCACTAGGATAGCTTGTCTATAAGGTTGACTTTACAACCACCGTCAATAAGGGTCGTTTAGACTGGTGCAAGGTGCCCCCTCGAATAGAGGACATCATATGTCAGGCTAACTTCTCACAATGTGGTCTTGATCAAGTAATGCAAATACCCGGATAAAACAATTTGACGTATGGCTTCTTGCCCTGGTGCATTGTTGGACTTGTAGTCCATGTGGCAAAGATCAATTTATGCAAATACCCAGATATAACCATTTGACACATCACTTCCTGCCCATGTGCATTGTTGAACGTGTAGTCCATGTGGTGTGGATCAAGTATTATACATTCTAGGATATAACAATTTGACGCATTTTTTGCTGCCCTGGTGCATTGTTGGACTTGTAGTCCCTGCCTTGTGCCAGAAGAGTTGAACAGTTCTTTGCCTTGGGAGGGGTTGGGAGCGCCTCTGATAGCGCAGGTATGTGTGTGCGAGTGCAGGTATGTGTGTGCGAGTGCAGGCAGGTGTGTACGAGTGCAGGCATGTGTGTGCGAGCGCAAGTATGTGTGTGTGTGAGTGCAGGTGTGTGTGCAGGTGCAGGCAGATGTATGGAAGTGCAGGCAGGTGTGTGTGCGAGTGCAGGCAGGTGTGTCTCTGGGTCCTCCATGATCGAGGGGACATAGTCCTCTCATCTCTGCTCCTTCCTGCCCCGTTGCATTGTTGAACTGGTAGTCCATGCCATGTGCCAGAAGAGTTGAACAGTTCTTTGCCTTGGGAAGGGTTGGGCGCACCTCTGATAGCGCAGGTATGTGTGTGCGAGCGCAGGTGTGTGTGTGCGAGCTCAGGCAGGTGTGTGTGCGAGCTCAGGCAGGTGTGTGTGCGAGCTCAGGCAGGTGTGTGTGCGAGCGCAGACAGGTGTGTGCGAGCGCATGTGTGTGTGCGAGCGAGCACAGGTGTATGTGTATGAGAGCAGGCGTGTGTGTGCGAGCGCAGGCAGGTGTTTGCGAGCACAGGCAGGTGTGTGCGAGCGCAGGCAGGTGTATGAGCGAGCTCAGGTATGTGTGTGCGAGCGCAGGTATGTATGTGAGTGAGTGCAGGTGTGTGTGCGAGTGCAGGTGTGTGTGCGAGTGCAGGCGGGTGTGTGTGAGCGCAGGTATGTGTGTATGAGCGCAGGTATGTGTGCGCGAGTGCAGCAGGTGTGTGCGAGTGCAGCAGGTGTGTGCGAGTGCAGCAGGTGTGTGCGAGTGCAGCAGGTGTGTGCGAGCGCAGGTAGGTGTGTGCGAGCACAGGCAGGTGTGTGCGAGCACAGGCAGGTGTATGAGCGAGCTCAGGTATGTGTGTGCGAGCGCAGGTATGTGTGTGAGTGAGTGCAGGTGTGTGTGCGAGTGCAGGCGGGTGTGTGTGAGCGCAGGCATGTGTGTGCGAGCGCAGGTATGTGTGCGCGAGTGCAGGTATGTGTGCGCGAGTGCAGGCGTGTGTGCGGGGAGCCAGGGTGGTACCGGAACAGGCAGGTGTGTGTGCGAGCTCAGGCAGGTGTGTGTGAGAGCGCAGACAGGTGTGTGCAAGCGCATGTGTGTGTGTGAGCGAGCACTGGTGTATGTGTATGAGAGCAGGCGTGTGTGTGCGAGCGCAGGCAGGTGTGTGCGAGCACAGGCAGGTGTGTGCGAGCACAGGTAGGTGTATGAGCGAGCTCAGGTATGTGTGTGCGAGCGCAGGTATGTGTGTGAGTGAGTGCAGGAGTGTGTGCGAGTGCAGGCGGGTGTGTGTGAGCGCAGGTATGTGTGCACGAGTGCAGGCGTGTGTGCGAGTGCAGCAGGTGTGTGCGAGCGCAGGCAGGTGTGTGCTAGCACAGGCAGGTGTGTGCGAGCGCAGGCAGGTGTATGAGCAAGCTCAGGTATGTGTGTGCGAGCGCAGGTATGTGTGTGAGTGAGTGCAGGTGTGTGTGAGAGTGCAGGCGGGGGTGTGTGAGCACAGGTATGTGTGTGTGAGCGCAGGTATGTGTGTGCGAGTGGAGGCGTGTGTGCGAGTGCAGCAGGTGTATGCGAGCGCAGGCAGGTGTGTGCGAGCGCAGGCAGGTGTGTGCGAGCGCAGGCATGTGTGTGCGAGTGCAGGCATGTGTGTGTGAGCGCAGGTATGTTTGTGTGCGAGTGCAGGCAGGTGTGTGCGAGCACAGGCAGGTGTGTGCGAGCGCAGGCAGGTGTGCCTCTGGGTCCTCCATTAACGAGGGGACATAGTTCACTTGTCTCTGCTCCTTTCCTGCCCTGGTGCATTGTTGGCCTTGTAGTCCATGCCTTGTGCCAGAAGAGTTGAACAGTTCTTTGCCGTGGGAGGGCTGGGTGTGCCTCTGATAGCGCAGGCATGTGTGTTTGAGTGCAGGCAAGTGTGTGTGAGCGCAGGTATGTGTGTGTGAGCGCAGGTATGTGTGTGCGAGTGCAGACAGGTGTGTGCGAGCGCAGGCGTGTGTGTGTGAGAGCGCAGACAGGTGTGTGCAAGCGCATGTGTGTGTGTGAGCGAGCACTGGTGTATGTGTATGAGAGCAGGCGTGTGTGTGCGAGCGCAGGCAGGTGTGTGCGAGCACAGGCAGGTGTGTGCGAGCACAGGTAGGTGTATGAGCGAGCTCAGGTATGTGTGTGCGAGCGCAGGTATGTGTGTGAGTGAGTGCAGGAGTGTGTGCGAGTGCAGGCGGGTGTGTGTGAGCGCAGGTATGTGTGCACGAGTGCAGGCGTGTGTGCGAGTGCAGCAGGTGTGTGCGAGCGCAGGCAGGTGTGTGCTAGCACAGGCAGGTGTGTGCGAGCGCAGGCAGGTGTATGAGCAAGCTCAGGTATGTGTGTGCGAGCGCAGGTATGTGTGTGAGTGAGTGCAGGTGTGTGTGAGAGTGCAGGCGGGGGTGTGTGAGCACAGGTATGTGTGTGTGAGCGCAGGTATGTGTGTGCGAGTGGAGGCGTGTGTGCGAGTGCAGCAGGTGTATGCGAGCGCAGGCAGGTGTGTGCGAGCGCAGGCAGGTGTGTGCGAGCGCAGGCATGTGTGTGCGAGTGCAGGCATGTGTGTGTGAGCGCAGGTATGTTTGTGTGCGAGTGCAGGCAGGTGTGTGCGAGCGCAGGCAGGTGTGTGCGAGCGCAGGCAGGTGTGCCTCTGGGTCCTCCATTAACGAGGGGACATAGTTCACTTGTCTCTGCTCCTTTCCTGCCCTGGTGCATTGTTGGCCTTGTAGTCCATGCCTTGTGCCAGAAGAGTTGAACAGTTCTTTGCCGTGGGAGGGCTGGGTGTGCCTCTGATAGCGCAGGCATGTGTGTTTGAGTGCAGGCAAGTGTGTGTGAGCGCAGGTATGTGTGTGCGAGTGCAGACAGGTGTGTGCGAGCGCAGGTATGTGTGTGCGAGCGCAGGCGTGTGTGTGCGAGTGCAGGCGTGTGTGTGAGTGCAGGCGTGTGTGTGTGTGCGAGTGCAGGTGTGTGTGTGTGCGAGTGCAGGCGTGTGTGTGTGTGCGAGTGCAGGCAGGTGTGTGCGAGTGCAGGCAGGTGTGCGCTAGCACAGGCAGGTGTGCGCTAGCACAGGCAGGTGTGTGCGAGTGCAGGCAGGTGTATGCGAGCGCTGGCAGGTGTGTGCGAGCGCTGGCAGGTGTGTGCGAGTGCAGGCTGGTGTGTGCGAGTGCAGGCTGGTGTGTGCGAGCGCTGGCGTGTGTGTGCGAGTGCAGGCAGGTGTGCCTCTGGGTCCTCCATGAACGAGGGGACATAGATCACTTGTCTCTGCTCCTTTCCTGTCCCGGTGCATTGTTGAATAGTTCTTTGCCGTGGGAAGGGTTGGGCGCGCTTCTGATAGCGCAGGTATGTATGTGTGTGCGAGCGCAGGCAGGTGTGTGCGAGCGCAGGCAGGTGTGTGCGAGCGCAGGCAGGTGTGTGAGAGCGCAGGCAGGTGTGTGCGAGTGCAGGCAGGTGTGTGCGAGTGCAGGTATGTATGTGTGTGCGAATGCAGGCATGTGTGTGTGAGTGCAGGCAGGTGTGTGGGAGCGCAGGTATGTGTGTGTAAGCATCTGTGTGCAAGTGCAGGTATGTGTGTGCAAGCATCTGTGTGCAAAGGCAGGTATGTGTGTGTAAACATATGTGTGTGTGAGCATCTGTGTGCAAGTGCAGGTATGTGTGCCTCCGAATCCTCCATGTACGACGGGACATAGTTCACTTGTCTCTGATCCTTTCGTGCCCCGGTGCATTGTTGGCCTTGTAGTCCATGCTTTGAGCCAGAAGAGTTGAATAGTTCTTTGCCTTGGGGGAGAGGCTGGGCGCGCCTCTGATAGCGCAGGTATGCGTGTGTGTGCGAGCGCAGGTATGTGTGTGCGAGCGCAGGCAGGTGTGTGAGAGCGAAGGCAGGTGTGTGCGAGCGCAGGTATGTGTGTCCTTCTGGGTCCTCCATGAACGAGGGTTCATAGTCCACTCGTCTCTGCTCCTTCCTGCTCCTGTGCGCGCCTCTCGGTCGCCGGTGCCACCCTGGCACTGCCCAGGTGAATCACCCTGTAAGTGGCTCTCACTCCCCAGCACCTGCCGAACAGGCCGAGCGGCCGCGGGGCCCGGGGAGCCAGGGTGGTACCGGAACCCGGAGCAGGCTCCACCTCAGCCGGCGCGCCGCCGACGCAGCGTCCCGGCGCGCCCCGGCTCCGGCACAGACACCTCCATCCCTGCTCGGCAGCACCTGCGCGCACCCCTCTTCTGACATGTCTTTCCGTCGCATCTCCAGGGAACCCCGGAAGGTGATTCTGCACAAGGGCTCCACCGGCCTGGGCTTCAACATCGTGGGCGGTGAGGACGGCGAGGGCATCTTCGTCTCCTTCATCCTGGCAGGAGGGCCGGCCGACCTGAGCGGCGAGCTGCGGCGAGGGGACCGCATCCTGTCGGTGAGTGCGGGCTGCGAGCGGGGGGGGGGTCCAACCTGGGTCCAGGAGGCGTCACACAGAGTGCAGGCACCCTCTCACGCGGGGACCACCCTAACCGCAGCCGGAGTCACATCACACAGAGGGGGTCTTATTGAGGGGGGGGGGGGGGGGGCAGAGCCTGTCAGCAAGTGCCACCTCCTGGTCCTTGCCCACCCTAAGGACAGCCCGAGTCACACCACACAGAGCGCACCCTCTCATGCAGGGGTGTCCAACGTGGGTCCAGGAGACCGTATCCTGTCAGAGTACCACCTCCTTGTCGCCCAAAAGACCACATGCCTATATCCTGAGCCCCCTCAAACAGAGCATTCTCCAGGACAGGGGTGTCCAACGTAGGTCCAGGAGACCGGATCCTGTCAGTGAGTACCACCACCTGGTCCTGTGCCACCCTCAAGACACTATGTCCACAGGCTGAGCCACCTCACATAGAGAGCATCCTCCAGGACAGGGGTGTCCAAACTGGGTCCAGGAGACCGTATCCTGTCAGAGTACCACCTCCTTGTCCCCCTAAAGACCACATGCCTACATCCTGAGCCCCCTCAAACAGAGCATTCTCCAGGACAGGGGTGTCCAACGTAGGTCCAGGAGACCGTATCCTGTCAGAGTACCACCTCCTTGTTCCTGCCCCCACTGAAGCCTTCAATTCTGAGCCTGAGCCCCCTCAGGCAGAGCGTATATCCAGAACAGGGGTGTCCAATGTGGGTCCAGGAGACCGGATCCTGTCAGTGAGTACCACCACCTGGTCCTGTGCCACCCTCAAGACACTATGTCCACAGGCTGAGCCACCTCACATAGAGAGCATCCTCCAGGACAGGGGTGTCCAACGTGGGTCCAGGAGACCGTATCCTGTCAGAGTACCACCTCCTTGTCGCCCTAAAGACCACATGCCTACATCCTGAGCCCCCTCAAACAGAGCATTCTCCAGGACAGGGGTGTCCAACGTAGGTCCAGGGGACCGTATCCTGTCAGAGTACCACCTCCTTGTCCCCCTAAAGAACTCATGTCTACATCCTGAGCCCCCTCAAACAGAGCATACTCATGGACAGGGGTGTCCAACGTAAGTCCAGGAGACCGGATCCTGTCAGTGAGTACCACCACCTGGTCCTGTGCCACCCTCAAGACACTATGTCCACAGGCTGAGCCACCTCACATAGAGAGCATCCTCCAGGACAGGGGTGTCCAACGTGGGTCCAGGAGACCGTATCCTGTCAGAGTACCACCTCCTTGTGGCCCTAAAGACCACATGCCTACATCCAGGACAGGGGTGTCCAACGTAGGTCCAGGGGACCGTATCCTGTCAGAGTACCACCTCCTTGTCCCCTAAAGAACTCATGTCTACATCCTGAGCCCCCTCAAACAGAGCATACTCATGGACAGGGGTGCCCAACGTAGTTCCAGGAGACCGGATCCTGTCAGTGAGTACCACCGCCTGTCCAGGGCCACCCTCATGACGTCATGTCCACAGCGTGAGCCACCTCAGGCTTCCCCAGACAGAGCATATCCTCTGATGCAGGGCTTTAAGTGGGCCGGGTCTCAAGGAGTCTGAGCACCGGCAGTTTTTTAAAGGGGGCCTCGAAACGGGTCTTTATCGGGCTCTGCTTTGAGCCCTGGCACAGGCTCTCCGTTTTTTTCTCAGGACTGCAGTGACAGCAGTTTGCTGTCACTGCAGTCAGGACAAAAGTGCCAGGGCTCAAAACAGAGCCCGATAGAGACCCGTTTCGAGACAGCAAGCACATCGATGTGCACTGCTCACTTCTCACTAGTGGAGAAGTTACGGCGTGACGTCATGCCAGGTGAGCGTTGTGGGGGAAGGGAAATCCTTTAATGAGAGTCATTTTCTTTCTGGATTTCCCTTCTCTTTCTGAAACGCAAGAGCAGCAACATTGTGGTTGGGTCACCAGGGCTTTAATTGAAAGCTTTTTCAATATTATATGTAACGAGCCATAGTTGCAGCTTATTTATCTTATGCAACTAATAACCATTGACAAAGCCAATAGTCCTTACTTTTTGTAGGTATGATGTTACTTGTCTCACACATCTGGATGCAATGACAGAAACACCAAAATACAAGTCGGGCGGCACACTATGCTAAACACAGATTTTTAGCTTATGTGTTTTAAAGCCACGCCCCTAATTGCACTGGCCACACCCCTTTGAGAGGCCCCAAGTTTTTTCATCCCACTTAAAGCCCTGCTCTGATGCATGAGGTGTCCAACGTAGGTACAGCAGGTAAACAGATCTTATCGAGACCACCCCCTGCGTGTCCCCAGCCACCTCATAGACTCCTTGTCCACTTCTCAGGCTCATAGAAGCGAAGGATGCTCCCTGCCTGCTTCACCTAATACTGATTGAGGTAGGAATCGTCCTCTACTTCAGGGGTATCCAGCGTGGGTCCAGGAGGGCTGAGCCCCATGTCAGGCTATGCACGTGCGATGAATACTTGCATTCTGTGATGACCCTGAATGTCTTGCCTGCCCCTGGCCTTCTTAGACTTCCACTGTCCATCTTGTTGAAATCGTTCAGATATTTGATGTTTGAAGCCGGTCTCAACATTGTTTTGTTGACACTGTCAGCAGGTGAGCAAGACCATAAGACCATATGGAATATACAGTCCCACATCCCGGCTCCCTCTCATCACTAATTCGCTGTAATTGATTTTTCAAGAATGCCACACCCACTGTTGGTGCTCTCGCGAGATGTCCCCTCCATCTCTCTGAAGAGTTGCCATTGTGGGTTCTACCTGTGCAGTGCTGGGAAGTAGGGGCTCGTGCAGATCACGGTGTCGGCAGCGTTATCAGCTCAGGGAAGCCACTCCCACCCAGCGAAGCACCCTGCAGGGCATCATTCAGCAGGGCCCTCGTGTTGTGTGCAGGAACCTGCAAGCAGCGAAGGGGCTTTCTTATTTTCACTTCCAACTGGGCCCAAACAAAGGCCTGATTTAAAGAGCCACCAGCCCTTCTTTTATTCAAGTATCACCCTGGCTGGGAACCATCTTTAGCCTAACACCTGAACACTGATGCAGTAGAAAGAAACCGAAGCGCACAGCTTGCTATCACCTCACAAGTACATAAGAGAAGCTGTGACTTGGAGGAAGGCGTTTGAGTATGTTCAGTCCCCCTTTGTAGGATGTGTGCCTGCACTGTAAGAATGCAAGGTGCATTTGTGTGTACGAGTAGTTACACAAATAAGGATCAAATGACACCTTCTAGTTTATTTTTATTTAGTCCTTTTATAGAGGTACTTTCTCCAGTGAAGGGTGTCTGAGCGCACTACATGACACAGTAAAACATGCAAGCGTGTAAATCAATGTACAGGAGTTGTTTAAGACAATGAGGGTTTTACTCGTATGCAGCCGAGGCCCGTCCTAATGGGCTGAGAGGCCACGCCCCCTCACCTTCTGGCCACAATAAAGAGTGTCTGTCATGCCGAGCAAAAGTCAGCCTGACAGACACTCTTTATTTTCAGGTCAGGCAGCCAGGAACTAGACATGAGCTAACTGCGCAGGCTCCCGGCTGCCTGAGCTGAACTTGGCCAGGTTGAAGAAACCACAGCTTTTGTGGGCGTGGCCTCTTTAGCCTCGCAAAGCACCTCAAGGCCCTCCCTCTGGTGACGAGAGGCGCTTCAATGATTGCGTCGTTCCTGGGCACTTCAGTTCAAAGTCCTGAAGCGCACAGAGCCAGTGCCAATCACTGACACCTCGTCACAGAGTGGGGTCAGCAGTCTCACTGACCCAATCTCACTCTGACGAGTGAGGGACTGCTGCCTTCCCTCATAGCCAGGGAGGGAAGGCAGCAGTCTCAAACACATCTGGGATCTCTGAGGCAGAGCTGTGCAGATAAGCATTATTTTTTTCCAATGTTTGGTGCGTGCGTGCATGAATTTTTGGGAGTGAGTGTTGTGCATTGATATGTATGTGTGCCTGCAGGTGTGAATGCATGAGTGGGAGTGAGTGTTTGCGTGCTTTTGTGCCCTGGCCGCCCCCTCCCTCTAAAAGTATAGGCCACCACCGCACACAACGTCATTATATGTTAAGAGTGAATGGCTGGAAGAAATGCCGGGTCAGGATATAAAACGTAACCCAGTGATTGTTGTTGTCTGTGCTAACAAGACTTTGTTACTTCCCAGAGGAACCCTTATGTGAAATCTTAGAATAACAACAGATTGAGAGAAGAACAATAAGGATCTAAACCTGTGACTTATAGTTTGCATGCAGCTCCCTGAAGCTAGTGAGTAGATTACTGTGCTATAGTAGAAGGATTACAATTTAAGAACTGGAAGCAACACAATGATCTCTGTATTTAAAGCAGCAGCCCACCTCCCTATCTACATAAAATACAAATCCTTGATCGGCTTGTAACACGATGTGCTTTGCAGCAGGCACACTAATCCTCTGCGCTGTTATGTCTCAAAACTGTGACTGGACAACACAGAAGTCTCCCAGAACTGCATTAACACCAGAGCTATCTTACCAATGTTATAATCCCCTCAAGATTGCTGGGCACACAAAGATCTCTGCAGCAGGTGTCTTAACCCTGTAAATGTATATCTGAAAGAAACACGTTAGTAATGGTTTCCTTACCTTATAATTACCCCCAGGTGTCAGACTGGATCCGGAAAGTTTTTTCGTCAGCAGTACTTCTGCGTGTCTGAAAGTGGCGTCGGTCAGCTCTGCGTCGGTGTCGTGGTCGCCGGGATGACGTTGCGACACCTACTTAGACGCCGCCCTTGCTCGCTGACGTCAGTTCTTTCTTTTTCCGCGCCAGCCAGCACAGATCCGGGAAGAGCGGTACCTCAGTCATTCTTTGACTACGTTTTTCTTGTATTTTGTCGATGTTTTGTTTCGAGTCTTCGACTCCGATCAGGTGCACGAGGGATGTCCGGGTTTAAGGCCTGCAGTTCCTATAACCGGCTGATGTCAGTCACGGATCCGCATCATGTGTGCCTCTTTTGCCTGGAGCACGACCACAACATCAAGTCGTGCTCCGACTGTCGATGGTTGACGCCGAACGCTTTGCGGGAGAGGTCTTGAAAGCCAACAGTAGGCTCTGTGTCGTTTGATGTCCCGGTCGAGAGGGAGGTCGAGGGACCAGTCGCGGAGCCATCGCGATTGCAACAAGTTATCGAAGTCTTGGCACTCGGGATTGAGTAAGTCGAAGCATAAGAAGAAGTCGAAGAAGCATCGTCGCTCTTCGACTTCTCCTTGTCGGTCGGCCGATCCGACGAGGCCCGCGGGTGGTGCCCCTCCTGCAGCTCCATGCGCGGAGCCCGACGGGTCGACTTCGAGCTACCCTCCCTTTCCGGGACATGGAGCGACCCCCGCCCAGCTTCGTACGTTCTACGAGGCGATGCGTGCCATCTTTGGGCGGACCGACCCCAACTGCGTGCCTTTGGGTCCCGCAGACTCGGTTGGGGGGCCTAGGTCTTTGCCGGCTCCTGCCCTGGTGCCGCAGGCCCCCTTGCATCCAGGCCAGGATCCGGATCGGTGCCAGTTGACCTCACTAAACCTCCGCCGGTGCCGCTTCCTTTAGCACCACTACAGCGCTCAGCGCCGGTCAGCTCCCCAGCCCGCGTCAACTCCGGCCTCCATCCCGAGGTGGACACAGAGCCGGACTGGTATCGGCTGATGCCGGATATGGCGCAGATGGGTACTTTTGTCCCTATGTTCCACCCTGACCATATTCAGCCTGTTTGGCAGCCAGAGGAGGGTGAGGAGGACTGGGAGGGGTCAAGTGACCCTGTAAGTGACCAGCTTGATACTGAGCAGGACTGGAGAGTGGACGAGAGAGATGCCAGTGGTTTTGACATTTCACCTGACCTTGGCATGTTCTCTCCTCCTACCGTGGCTATGGAGGAGGGAGCGTCTAACACTGTGGTGTTGTGTAGGGCGGCCAAGGCTCTCAACCTCGAGCTTCCTTCGGTGGCAGTCAATACTAACCTCCTGACTGAGGTGCTTCAACCAGCGGCGAGCTCTTCGGAGCCCCAGTTGCCATTTAATGAGGCCCTCACAGACGTCCTTTTGGGCACATGGTCCAAGCCCAACACGGGGGCTCCCATGGACAGGATGATCGCCCAACGCCACTGCCCGGCTACGGGGCGACCCCACTTTCTTCTCCCAACACCCCACCCCGGAGAGCTTGGTGGTCCAAGCCTCCACCTCCAAAAGCGCCTTCCATACCGCTCCACCAGAAAGGTAATCCAAGAAGCTGGACCATCTTGTCTTCCACCAGCTTAGGACTGCAGTCTGTAAACCCCGCATGTCTCTTGGGCCATTATTCGCACTCTGTGTGGTATACTGTGGCGCAAGGGCTGCCTCAGTGTCGGGAGGAGGCCCAGACAGTACTCTCCCAGGCTGTCACCGCCGGGAGAGATGCAGCAAAGATTAGAATACGTTGTGGGTTGGACACCGCCGACTCTCTGGGCAGGACCATTTCAACATCGGTAGCGCTTCGCAGCTACGCCTGGATTAGGTCCACTGGCTTTTCAGGGGATGTCCAGAACACCTTGATGGACATGCCCTTTGATGGCCGTTGCATTTTTGGCGACAAAGCAGACCACGCCCTAGAGCGCTTCAAGGACTCACAGGCTACAACCAAGTCCTTGGGCCTCTCCACCCATCAGGCGCAGTATGCTTTTCGCTCCTTTCGTGGCTATGGAAGGGGTGCCCCACCACTTCCCACTCAGGGCCACAGGCCACATCAAGTTACTCAGCCTTTGCGTGGCCGGGGACGTGGAAACAACTGGCGAGGTTCCGCGTTCAACGGGCGGGCCAGTCCACCAACCACCCCTCTGTAGCAGCCTTCAAACCCTCCTAGTCCGACCTTTCAGGCCTCTCAAACGCCAGTGGGTGGCTAGATTTGCCATCACCTCCCCCACTGGTGCACCATCACTTCAGACAGGTGTTTTGCAAACAGTCCGAAGGGGCTACTCCCTCCCCTTTGAGACTGCCCCTCCAGCCATGCCACCGCGATACCACAGCATGTCGGAGGATCATCTGGCCCTTCTTCAGCAGGAGGTTACTGCTGTCTTGGCCAAGGGAGCCATCACGCATGTTCCTGTCCCAGAAGTAGGTCATGGTTGTTATTCCCACTACTTTCTGGTTCCCAAGAAGGACAAGGGCCTGCGTCCTATCTTGGATCTCGGGAACGTCAATCGCCTTCTCCGAAGGAGAAGTTCAAAATGTTGGCGCTTGTTCAGGTCTTATCTGCCCTCAACCCGCAAGACTGGATGGTAGCGTTGGACTTGCAGGACGCTTATTTCACATCCCTGTCCTACCGGCCCACTGGCGCTACCTGCGGGTCACGGTAGGCCACGAGCATTTTGAGTTTATCGTGCTCCCCTTTGGCCTTGCCAGCGCCCCTCGGGTGTTCACGAAAGTGATGGCGGTGGTCGCAGCTTATCAGCGCAGATCAGGGGTATCAGTCTTCTCCTATTTCGACGTCTAGCTGTTGAAGGTGGGCTTGCCCCAGGCAGTCATCTCCCACCTCCAGTCTATGGCCGACCTTCTGCATATGCTGGGGTTCTCCATCAATGTGCCAAAGTTACACCTGATTCCCTCTCAGAAGCTCCTCTTCATCGGAGCGGCTCCGGACACGTCGCGGATTCGGGTCTATCCTCCCGAACAGCGATATTCGGGCTCTGATCCCGATCTTTCAGCCTCTGTCCTGGGTTTCAGTCAGAATGACTCTGAGGCTGCTGGGCCTCATGGCCTCCTGCGTCCTCCTGATAGATCATGCCAGATGGCATATGCGGGGTCTACGGTGGGACCTGAAGTTCCAGTGGGTGCAGCATCAGGGGAATCTGTCCGACTGTGTCCATATCTCAGAGGGCACAGTTGACAACTGCAGTGGTGGCTTACGAACCAGGATTGGGTCAATGGCAGATCCCTCTCCCTTCCCCAACCAGACCACACTGTGGTGACGGATGCCCCCCTTCTGGAATCAGGCGGCAACATGGGAGAGGCGGAGATCAGAGACCTCTAGTATCCGGCATAGTCCAGGCTTCACATCAACCTTCTGGAGCTCCAGGCAATTCATCTTGCACCGAAGGCATTCCTTCCCTCTGTCCGGGGAAGAGCAGTGCAGGTGTTCACGGACAACACCACCCCCATGTGGTATTACAACAAAGGGCGAGGTGGGGTCACGGACCATATGTCAGGAAACCCTCAGTCTCTGGACATGGCTGGAACATCAAGGCATTTCCTTGGTGGTTCAACACCTGGCAGGTTCTCTGAACGCCAGGGCGGATGAACTCAGTCACAGGTGCATGATGGATCACGAATGACGTCTTTACTCGGAGGTGGTGCAAGGTCTCTTTCAACAGTGGGGAGAGCCTTGGTTTGATCTATTTGCCACCGAAGAGAATGCCAATGTCAGCAATTCTGCACAATGGAATTTCCAAGGCGGCACTCGCTCTGCGATGCTTTTCGTCGCAAGTGGAGTTGCAGTCCGTTGTACGCCTTTCCACCTGTTAGATTTGGGGGTCTCTGGTTGGCACAGGTAGGTACTTGTGACAAATAGGGACCCTCTCCTCTAGTCAGGGAAAGAGGATTACACACCTAAAATAACCCCTGCTCACCTTCTAGGTTGCGTGGCGCAATCAGTCAAGGCTTATTTCAGAGGCGTTGTAAGTTAAGCAGTTGTGACCACATACAGTAACCCAGTGACAACACTACAAATGGACACCACACAGGTTTTATATAAAAAATAAGTAGACTTTATATAGAGTTACCACAAGACCATAAACGACAAAAATATACACTATGATTACTTTAAGATGGTAGATTAAGCTTAGTTCAGTTCAGTTCTTAGATGCGACACTGCATCAATGTACCTTAAGTTGCGTTACGCTTCCCGACAAGCAATGTCGCAGCGATGGGAAATGCGGCAAAGTTCAGATACAAAGAAATAAAGACGTGAAGATCTTCCAGATGCGGCACGCTTCTCGGGGATGCAAGAAGTTCTCGGTCTGATGCGTGGACTACAGCGGCGACATCCAAGATGCGACGGCAGCAGCTCCAGCGGCGACGCTCTTCTCCCACGATGCGTGAAGCTTCCGCTCGATGCGACAACGACAGCGGCAACATCCAAGATGCGACGGCAGCAGCTCCGACGGCGGCGCGCTTCTCGGGGATGCAAGGTGCTCTTGGTCGATGCGGTGCAGTGCGATAGTTCCAGCGGCGACACCCTCCTTCTCCGGAGTTGCGCCGGCAGGCACAGCGAAAGCGACATGCTCCGACCTCGTTGCGCGATTCTTCTCCTGATGGGGTGCAGTGCGACAGCATCAGCGACGACATCCTCCCTTCTTCAGAGTTGCGACGGCAGCAGCAGCGACACACTTTCTCTTTGTTGCGGCACGCTTCTCTCCGATGCGGTGCAGTGTGACAGTTCCAGCGGCGGCACCCTCCTTTCTCCGGAGTTGCGACAGCAGGCACAGCGATAGCGACATGCTTCCTCTCGTTGAGTCGCGCTTCCAGCTCCTTGCGACACGCAGTTCCTCAGAAGGCCCAAAACAGCAGCAGGAACTTCCAAAAGAACTCTGGGGAGCTGGGGGGGGTGAAGTCTGTTGTCCCTGAGACTTCAGCAGGAGCCAAGCTCTTTTCCAAGCCCTTGGAGATCCTTCACAAGTTGAAAGCAAAGTACACAAAGTTCCTTTCTCCTTCCTTTGGCAGTAACTCAACCACCGCAGGCCAATCCCCCAAGCAGCACTTCAACTTGGGAATAGTCTCTCCTCAGTTTCTTCAGGTTCCTCTCCTCAGTAAAGGTTTCTTCTTGTAGTCCAAAAGTGATCTAATTTCTTGGGAGCAGGGTCCCAATATTTATACACCAAAATCCTTTGTTCTCTCAGGGGAGAGGGGCCTATGCCTAGTCCAAACCCGTTCCTGAGCACTTTGTTTACCAGACTTCTCCTTTCCTTTCACAGTGCAGGGCAGAAGCATCAGACACCCCACAGGAGGTAGAACCAGCATTGTGAAAGGCAAGTACAGTCCTGGAGCACTTTGTTGACATGACTCCTTCTCTTCTTTCAGTGTGCAGGGCAGAGACATCAGCCGCTCTTCAGGGGGTGGAGCCTGCATTGTGGAAGGCAGGCACAGCCCTTTTCAAGGTTCAGGTGCACTCCTCCCTCCCATCTAAATGCAGATCTCTCTATTCACCTCTGGGTGACTCAGCCTGTCTCCTGGAATTCCCCAGCCCTGTCAATCACAGAAACCAGACATAGGAATACACAAACTAGCAGAGGCAGGTTTGAATGGTTAGACAAGCAAAGACCGACTTTCTAAAAGTGGTATTTGCAAACACAGAATATTAAAATGAACTTTACTAAAAGATGTATTTTATTATTCTGAGTTCAGGCATACTAAACTCGAATTTCTACAATGTTCTCTGAGCCTGTTAGGATTATAACATGTAACAATTCTAACAGCCCTTTCTGGCCTATGGAGAACAGGTAGCCTTGCAATAGTGAAAAACGAAAATGGCTGTAATTCACTATTTGGACATGCCACACACACCAGGGCTTGTCCTACCTTGTCCTTACAATGCACCCTGCCCCTGGGCCTGCCATAGGGGTGAATGATATGAAGAAAAGGGAAGGTTTAGGCCCTTTTAGGGACTGGCAAGTGGGTGCACTTGCCCAGTCAGCATGACAGTACCAGACTGCACGCAGGCTCTGCAATGGCAGACCTTAGACACATTTTACAAGGCTGCTTCTGTGGGTGGCACAACCAGTGCTGCAGGCCCACCAGCAACATTTGGATTTCACTCCCTGGCACACTCAGTGTACTAGACTAGGGTCTGACAAGTAAACCAAAATAGCCAAACATGGAATCACTAATCCATACATCAATTTACAATAGGGAGCACTTGCACTGTGGCACTGGACAGCAGTGGCACAGTGCCCAAAGCATCTAACACCAGCAAAACTACATGAGGCAACAGCAAAAATGGAAGGGAGACCTACGCCAATGGTGCCAGGTCTAACACCACCTATACCACTTCTGCCCTGAGTGCTGAAGAAGATCAGGCGTGACCAGGCCCAAGTCATTCTTATGGCTCCGGATTGGGCACGAAGATTTGGTATCCAGAGCTGCTCAACAGGGCCATCGATCCTCCGATCAGACTGCCTCTTCGGGAGGATCTTCTGTCGCAGCAACAGGGGACAGTCCTTCACCCGAACCTGTCCAGTTTTCACCTCCTTGCGTAGAGATTCAGCGGCGGCAGTTGACGTCTTTCGACCTGCCTCCCGAAGTCTGTGATGTAATCTTGGCAGCCAGGCGTCCCTCCATTAAGACGGTATACGCCTGCAGGTGTAATAAACTTGTGGCATGGTGCACAGCAAAGGCTGTGGATCCCCTTTCTGCCCTTCTCCCTGAAGTATTTTTGTTCCTTCTCTCTTTGGCCCAGCAGGGCTTTGCTCTGGACACTGTCAAAGGCTACCTTTCGGCCATATCTGCCTTCCTTCGGCTGCCAGATCAGCCTTCTCTTTTTAAGTCCCCGGTGGTTAACCATTTCTTAAAAGGCTTAACACCTCTTTTACCTCAAATCCCTTTCGTTATGCCTCAGTGGGACTGAATCTTGTGCTTACTTATTTGATGTATCTCCCTTTGAGCCGCTTCACAACTGTCCTTTATGCCTCTTGTAAGAACTGGCACCACCAGTTCCCCGGGAGGTAGCTTGGCTCGAGCAGGAAGGCGGCCAAGGGCTTATGTGTAAAGCAGCTACTTAACACACTCATCCAATGAGACACACAGTGGGCGCAATAATGGAGACCACACCAGTAGTTGTGTTTGAAAATCAAGATCTTTTATATACATTTTAGACCAAGGAAATTAAGGCATTAGTAAATCATCAGCATTACATTAAAAGACCACATTAAAGCATTTCATGAACGCTTTTCAAAACGCATTTCCTGTAAGTAGGATGAACCATTTCATTGAATACTTTCGGTAAGGTAGAAAACTCCAACTAACACAGCCTGTCGTGTTATGCTGTTCAGCAAGCTAAAAAAAGGTGTTGTCATAAACATGGCCTAACATTTCACGAGACAGCGATAGACATTACCCCTTGTAAATATCAACAAGTCATGACCAGACATTAGGTTATCAAAACAGTGCTGGAGTAAATCAATAAGCATCAGAGTTTAATCCCGTCAGGATTCCTTGAAGCCCGCCCCTGCAAGGGAATTCAAGACACAGTGCAAATCTCCATTTCAATTAACAGGCTTGTAAATATGGTATAAACAGAAGCCCTACAGGCCGGAAACTGGCAATGTGGCAATTCAACATAGGGGTAAGTGTCTGTCCCCCAAGCCTCCAAACTCTCGAGGCACATTCAGGGGGGGGGGGGGGGGGGGAGGGGCAACGGGGCCCAGTCACAGTTCACCCCGGGGGAGGGGCGACCTCTGGCCTACCGCCCTCCTCCCCGGGGGTTTCCTTGGATATTCGGCCCTCCGGGGCCCTTGCGGTTGTCAGCTGCGGATGGGGAGTGCTTCGGCCCTCTGGCACGCCTAGCAGGCGAAGGGGGCAGGCAGAATGTCTCCGGTCCTTCCGAAGACTCTCGCAGCCCGGGGCGGGGCAGGAAACCAGTGCGGGCCCCGGCGCCGGGAACGGGGGACTTCCCTCGTGAGGGGAAACCGGAGGGGGCTTTTCCGCTCCACTGCCCCCTCCGCAACGAGTCCAGGCTTTCCCCGGGCCTCCTCAC
This sequence comes from Lissotriton vulgaris, assembly GCF_964263255.1. NCBI lineage: Eukaryota > Metazoa > Chordata > Amphibia > Caudata > Salamandridae > Lissotriton > Lissotriton vulgaris. The sequence goes on along the minus strand of NC_141691.1, from coordinate 58,747,710 downwards.
GCAGCTACGGCCCGGGGACCAATCAGTACCGGGGCCTGGGCTGTCCTGACCAGTAAGGAAGCCCGCCTCGAGGGCGCGCCAGCCAGGTCCAATGGCTGCGCGGCGCTCAGGGGCGGGGCGGAGGATCTCCTCAGTCATGTGGGGCCGACTCCGGCCTCAGGCCTACCGCTGCCTGATTCACTCAATGCGGCGGCCCTCTCCTAGCACACGGGGGCCGCCGAGGGAAACACCATGACGGCGCTGGCACCGCTGGAGCCGCAACACACGCGGGAGGGCCGGCAGTGGCGGCGGCGGCCGGAGAGGCCTCGGGGGTGTCAAAAGGGCGGCGCGCGCCCCGTGTCTGTGAAGGGACCTCCTCACACGCCTCAGGGGGCACAGCACGGCGCTGGACACCGAACTAGGTGAGCGCTTGAAGGGGCGATGCGGTGCTCCTCGGAGGGGCCCAGCGCCGGGGGGAATCTCTTAGTGCTACAGGACCGTGGCAAATAGCGCTTAGGGAGCGCTTCACAGCGCTAGTTGCAGGCAGGGCATGGAAGGCAATTTCAGAAGGTTCTGACAGGACAGGCAGTCTCTGACACAGCGCTGGGCAGGGGAACAGATTACAGCGCTCTTCAAGTTAGTCAGCAAGTACTGCAAGCAGGATGGGAGCAGAGCAAGTCAGTCAGGGGGAGACAGGTAGGGCCAGGAGGGCCCACTGCAGGCAGGGGGGTGCGCAGGGCAGCACAGTCCAGTACCTGGTCGATCCCCCAGCAGTCTCTGGTCAGAGGAAAGTAGACTTCTTGGCGTTTGGATGGTTCTGCGCCCTTAGGTGAGGGTTTCTTGAAGTTGGGGAGGGGGGTTGAGTTGGAGGCTGGATGAATTCTCCTCAGTCACTGCAGATGGACCCTGGGGTTCCCTACCGCTGGGCCAGATCAGGGGGCTAGTCTAGGACACCTCACCCAGCTTAAGAGGCAGCACCTAAATCCTGTCACTCCCAGTAGCATAGGTTCCTAACTAGGCTCTCCCGCTTAAAACTCATGCGTGGGTTCCCCAGGTCAGTGATGCCCCAACTGACTAGAAAAAGTTCCCTCCCTTGCTTAAGTATGCCCAGGTCAGGTGACCACTCTCTAAGGCGGGAAAACCTAACTCCGCCTTTCTTCTGGAAGGTTCCAGGAGCTTCCCCACTCTACCTATGGACAGGGGCTGGGTGGCTGGTATTGCAACATTGTATGGGGATCCAGCCTGCTCCTGGCAGCTAGGGTGCTACACTAAAAGACCACGCTGCAGTAGCAGGGGCCAGTGGCAGCCATGTTTGAAGTAGAGAGCACCTGCACCCTTACACAGATTAGCTATGAAAAGGTGCCCGAAGACCTATGGGCCAACAAAAAGAAGGTGGAAAAAATGAGGCAAGGGCAAAAAATCACAGGGAAAGACCACCCTAGGGCTGACAGGTCTAACATGCGTCCCCCCCCCCCCCCAGCTGAAAGTGGGGAGAGCTACACAACCTCTAGGGAGTTCTCGTCACTAAGGCGGAAAAAAACGGGAGAGACCGTCAGCATTGGCGTGGTCAGCTCCGGGCCGATGTTCCACCCTAAAGTCCATCCCCTGTAGGGAAATGGACCACCTTAGCAACTTAGGGTTTTCACCTCTCATCTGCATGAGCCAGCGAAGAGGACGGTGGTCGGTTTGAACTAGGAAGTGAGAGCCAAAAAGGTATGGCCTCAACTTCTTCAAAGCCCAGACCACAGTTTAGGCTTCTCGCTCGATGGTACTCCATCGCCGTTCCAGAGGGAGGAGTCTTCTGGAGATGAAGGCCACAGGTTGGTCTTGGCCATCATCGTTGAGTTGCGACAGCACGGCGCCTACGCAATGCTCTGAGACATCTGTCTGCACGATGAATTCTTTTTGGAAGTCCGGAGTAGCCAGCACCGGAGCGGTGCACATCGCGTGCTTCAGTGTTTCAAATGCCTCCTGGCAAGCAGCCGCCCAGATGACCTTGCGTGGCTGCTTTTTGGACGTCAACTCGGTCAAGGGGGCCACGATGGTGCCATATCCCTTGACAAACCTGCGGTAATAGCCAATGAGACCGAGGAAAGCTCGGACCTCAGTCTGAGTTTTGGGGGGCTCCCAGGCCATGATGGTCTCAATTTTGGCCTGAAGGGGTTGCACCTTACCTCCGCCCACCAAGTGCCCCAGGTACACGACAGATCCCTGTCCAATCTGGCACATGCTAGCCTTGATGGTGAGGCCAGCGCGTTGCAACGCCTGCAGCACCTCCTGGAGATGCTGCAGATGGTCCTCCCAGGTGCTACTGAAGACAGCTATGTCATCCAGGTACGCCGCTGAGAAGGACTCCAGGCCAGATAGCATCTGGTTCACCAACCGCTGGAAGGTGGCCGGAGCATTCTTGAGCCTGAAGGGCATCACTCGAAATTGGAAGTGGCACTCGGGGGTGGAGAACTCTGTCTTCTCCTTCGCTCCATCGGCCATGGCAATCTGCCAGTACCCTGATGTCAAGTCGATGGTGCTGAGGTACTTGGCTGCTCCCAGCCGGTTAATCAGCTCATCTGCCCGTGGTATCGGGTGAGCATCTGTCTTGGTGACAGAGTTCAACCCCCGATAGTCCGCACAGAACCGAAGTTCTGGTGTGGTGCCCGGTGGAGCCGCTTTCGGCACTAGCACAACCGGACTAGCCCACGGGCTGCTGGAGGGTTCGATCACTCCCAGCTCCAGCATCTTGGTCACCTCACCCTGGATGCTGTTCTTCACCTTCTCGGACAGCCGGTAAGACTTGGTTTTCACTGGCGGACTGTCCCCTGTGTCCACATCATGGGTACACAGATGAGTAATTCCAGGCGTGAGGGAGAACAACGAGGCGTGCTGCGCCAAGACCTGGTGGCAGTCCCTCTGTTGTTCTGGGGTCAAGGATGGGGAGAGGACAACTCCCTCCACTGAACCATCCTTCTCCTGAGCCGCTAGAAGGTCAGGAAGAGGCTCACTTTCCTCCTCCTCGCTCCCATCCGTCACCATGAGGAGAGCAAGCTCCGATCGCTCATGGTGAGGCTTCAGGCGGTTGACGTGGAGCACCCGATGGGGCTGACGGGGGGTCTTCAAGTCAACTAGGTAGGTGGTCTGGCCTCGACGCTCCACAATCTCGTACGGACCAGTCCACCGGTCCTGGAGGGCACTAAGCTCCCCAGGCTCCATGACCCACACCTTCTGTCCAGCGTCCAACTCTACCGTCCGAGCGTTGCGGTCGTACCACTCCTTCATGACGGCTTGGCTAGCCTCTAAGTTGTCTGAGGCTTCTTTCCACAGCTTGGCCATCTGGCTGCGGAATGCCAGCATGTAGCTGACAACATCACGGGGAAGCTTCTTCGAAGTCTTCTCCCACCCCTCCTTGACCAGACTGAGGGGTCCCCTAACGGGATGGCCATAGAGCAATTCGAAGGGGCTGAACCCGACTCCCTTCTGGGGTACCTCGCGGTACGAGAACAGCAAGCAAGGGAGGAGGATGTCCCATTTCCGCCTCAGGTCTTCTGGCAGACTCCGGATCATCCCCTTCAAGGTCTTGTTGAAGCGCTCTACGAGCCCGTTAGTCTGGGGGTGGTAAGGAGTGGAGAACCGATAGGTCACTCCGCACTCCTTCCACATGGTCTGCATGTAGGCCGACATGAAATTTGTGCCTCTGTCCGACACCACGACCTTGGGGAATCCCACTCGGGTGAATATCCCCATCAGGGCCCACGCCACCACAGGTGCAGTAACGGTCCTCAGAGGGATGGCCTCCGGGTACCGAGTGGCGTGGTCCACCAACACCAGAATGAACCGGTGTCCTGCAGAGGTCGGAGGGTCCAACGGCCCAACGATGTCGATACCGACCCGCTCGAAAGGGGTCCCGACCACTGGGAGTGGTTCCAATGGGGCCTTCAATTTGGTCCCCGTCTTGCCGCTGGCCTGGCAAGTCTTGCAGGTCTTGCAGTAGGTGTCAGAGGCAACCCTCATCCTAGGCCAATAGAAATGTGGGACGAGCCTTGCAAAGGTCTTGTCCTGGCCCAGGTGTCCAGCTAAGGGTATCTCATGCGCCAGTTCCATCAAAAAGGCCCGGTAGCACTGGGGGACCACTAAGTCCCTCGATGATCCATGCACCGGAACCCTTGGCTCACTGTACAGGAGGCCATCCTCCCAATACACGTGGTAACTGCCGGTCTCTTGGTTGACCGCTTGGGCCTGTCGCCGCATGCCTTCAAGCGTGGGGCACTCCTTCTGCGCCCGACAGAATTCCTCCCGGGTAGGCCCTCCTTCCACATGCCACTCGGCAAGGGTCGGCAAGTGCCCCACGGGAACGACATCCACCTCCACGGACTCCGTAGTTACCTCCGCGGGCTCCCCATCACTCACACGGGGTGTGTCCTCCACAACACTCTCCTCTGGACCGGCATTGGGTTGGGCCGTGGTTTAAGGCTCCAACCCGGGTTGAGCTTCTTGCCGGGCAGCCATGGACCGCGTGACTACGTAAGTCCACCCTGGTAACCCCAGCATCTCAGTGTGGGCCTTAAACTCCACTTCCTTCCAGGTGGTATGTTCGAGGTCATTACCGAGCAGACAGTCCACAGGCAAGGCAGGGCTGATCGCAACTCTCAACGGGCCTGACACTCCTCCCCACTCAAAGGGAACTTGAGCCACGGGATAGTAGCTCATACTGCCGTCAGCCAACACGGCCGGATGGTACACATCAGGAACAACCTGCTCAGGGGACACCAGCCGCCTCACTACGGGGGTCATGCTGGCTCCTGTGTCCCTCAGAGCGTCCACCTCCTCCCCATTGACCTTCACCCTCTGCTGGTACTTAGCAGTATTCAATGGTAAGGGCGTCACTGGGACCATCTCTCTATCCCCAAGTGAAACCAGGGTCAGGCCTGTCCACTCCCCTTCCCTATCTAGGGGCAGCTCCAACCCAAGCGCTACACTAGCCACCCCGGGACTCTTGCCACCAGTGGGGGCTGGGGAACGTTTGCGACACTGGGCATCTCCCTTGTAGTGTCCGACCTCTCCGCATTCATAGCACCGGACCACTTTTGGCTGCTGACTCTTGTCAGGGTAAGTGGGTTTTGGGGAACGGTTCTGAGGTGGGGTACCTACTCCCTTCCCAAACTGTCTAGTTTGTGGGCCTCGTGAGAACTCCGGTCTTTTATCTCCACCCTCTTTCTTCTGAGGGGCGCCCTGTCTGCCTTTCGGGCCCTTGTGTGACACCCGGGTGCTAACCCAAGTATCTGCCTCCTTCGCAAGCTCACGGGGATCAGTAAGCTTGCGGTCCACCAGATGTTGGCGCAGCTCCGGAAAACACTTATCCAGGAGGTGCTCTCTCAAAAAAAGGTTGTACAGACCCTCAAAATCACGCACCTCGCTGCCAAGCACCCAACCATCCAGAGCCTTACGGGCATACTCAAAAAAATCCACCCAATTCTGCGTGGACAGCTTATGGCTGCCACGGAACCTCTGGCGATACCTTTCAGGGTTGAGGCCAAAATGTTTGATAAGCGCCTCCTTCATGGGGGGGTACCTAAACTGGTCTGCCTTTTCCAAATACAGGAGGGTGTCCCTGACGTCAGGAGGTATATACCGGTACAAACCACCTCCCCAATGTTTCTCGGGCACCCCATGGGCAGTCAAGGCCACTTCATACGCCTCCAACTACCTGGAAATGTCATCCCCCTTGGTGTAGCTCGCTATCACCTCCTTGGGTAACCAGAACCTGGGCTCCTGCTGAGCCTCTGGTACGCTGCCACCATTAGGACTCCCTGGCACGCTCAACTGTAATGCTCTCAGCTCTATTTCTTTGAGCTGAAGCTCGTGTGCCAGCTTCCTTTCCTCCATAGCTAGTCTTTCTCCCTCTAAAGCCAGCTTCTTATCTTCCCTCTCGTACTCTAACTTGGCAAGCTTCCACTTCAATCGCCTCTCCTCCTTCCTGTCCTCGTACTCCTGCGACGATGCACTCCCCCTAGATACACTACTCCCCGCCCCGGAGCGTCTTTCTGGCAACACATTGTCGGACATGTCAATGTTGAGTAGGCCTGGGTCTTCCTGAGTGTCAGCCTCCCCGTGTGTGACCTGTTCCCCATCCTCTTTCTCCTCTTCTGGGTGGGCCCTTACCCATGCCCTTAAAGCGGTACGGAGCTCTTCTTTGACAGCCCTCGTCCCCACAGGCACCCCCATCCCCTGACAAAACTCCCTTAACTGCACTACAGTGTACCTATCAAGGTCAGCCAGCTGGAACTCCATTTTGTCAGGTGGGGACCCAGATAACCTGAAAGAAAAACTCTAGGACGTAGGCAACAATGCTGGGTCAACACAGGTTCCTACACACTTTGCAGAATTAGACAGTGGTGGGCAATTAAGTTAGCTTGTAGCACGATAGGTGTCCAATCAATTGCAGCGCACTCTGTCCCACTGGAGGTTGTTAGGTAGCTACAGGTCCTGGATCCCACCGCTCGCCACCAATGTAAGAACTGGCACCACCAGTTCCCCGGGGGGTAGCTTGGCTCGAACAGGAAGGCGGCCAGGGGCTTATGTGTAAAGCAGCTACTTCATTTCTTCATCAGTAAGGTGGAGGGTATTTACCATGCCTTTCCCAGTTCCACAGGGTCTCCGCAGAAAACGATATCTACATCAAAAACTACCTTATCTCTATCTTACCTCCCAGAGCTCTCTATGGAGGATTTTAATAAACTTGTAGCAAAAGTTAAATCAGGTTCTCCTAAGGATCCGTTACGACCTGCTCAATTTAGAGAATCTTCCTCCCTCTGTCTCCCCCGTTATGTGAGCTTATTAATCTGTCCTTATCTTCAGGCTCTGTCCCTGGTGCTTGGAAACAGGCCCAGGTGATTCCTATTTTAAAAAAACCTGCCCTAGACCCACAGAAATCGGAGAATTACCGTCCCATCTCCCTCCTCCCGTGGGCAGCTAAATTGACCGAGGCCCATGTCAACACCATCTTAGCTAACCATCTCCACTCTGCAAATATTTTAGATCCATCGCAGAATGGCTTCAGGCCCGGTCACAGCACCGAGACTGCGCTTCTCTCTATGGCTGAACATCTTCGCATGTTGGTTGATTCTGGTTACACGGCTACACTGGTTCTTCTTGATCTCACTGTCTCCCATGATATCTTACTTCAGCGTCTGGTTGAGGCTGGTGTCGACAATTTGGCACTTGAGTGGTTTCGATCTTTTCTATCTGGTCGCACCTTCAAGGTTGCCACTCCACCTTTTGAATCCAAACCTTATGCGATTGCCCAGGGAGTCCAGCAGGGATCGGCTCTTAGCCCCACTCTATTTAACCTCTATGTGCAGCCGCTAGCTGCTGTCGCCAAGCGTGGGAACCTGACTATGGTGTCCTACGCTGACGACACACAGCTGGCGGTTGCCATAAGTGGGGCTTCCGATCTCGAGGCTGCTAAGTTCCGCGAGGGACTCATATCTGTGGCTCGCTGGATGACTGACAATTTCCTTCAATTGAACGCCAAGAAAACCGAGGTGCTCATTGTCGGGAAACAGACCCATCTATGGGGTGACAATTGGTGGCCTCATGAGCTTGGTCCTACTCCTATCTCTGTCACTGAGGTTAAAAACTTAGGGGTATGGTTTGATTCTCAACTGAGCTTCTCCACTCACACTAAAAAGGTTGCTGCCACGTGTTTTGGGACTCTGCGTCAGCTTCGATCCATTTTTAAATTCTTTGACGCACCTACTAGACAGCTCATTGTACAAGCAATGATTCTGTCCAAGTTAGACTATGCCAGTTCTCTTCTTCTCGGAGCTAATCAGGCTGAACTTTCTCGTCTCCAACGCGTCCAAAACGCTGCCTCCAGGGCTCTGGTTGGCTTACCCAGATTTTAATCAGCCAGAAACACCATTCACAAGCTCCACTGGCTCCCTGTTGCTCAGAGAATTAAGTTTAAGTCCCTCTGTCTGTCGTTTAAAATCCTTAAACATTCTTCCCCTCAGATCCTGGAGCACCTCATTTCCTCTTATGTTCCAGCACGGTCTCTGAGGTCCTCTGGTCTCCACTTGGCTATAGTGCCGCGTTTTAAGAGGTCTAGGATTGGCGGCCGCTCCTTTAGAGTCCTTGCTGCCAAGTTATGGAACTCGCTTCCTGTCCATATTCGTGCTATTGACGGACTTCTATCATTCAGGAAGGCTGTAAAAACTTTCCTTTTTCCCCCAGCCCCCTAGTGCTGTTGTGTTTGAGTTCTGTTATCGCTTTTGTCCGGTTTTTAGGTCTCGGCGTCAACGCGCGGAAGCGCGTCTCCGCCGAGATCTTTTGTCAGCGACTATCATTCCCAGGAGACAGTCCTGGCCACGCGCATCCTTCCAGGCGATTTGTAACTGGAACGCGCGCTGTGGCCAGGCGCTGTCTCCTGGGAAGCGCAAGCACCACACACGCATGCGCATACACACACACACGCGCCCATGCACGCACGCACATACATACATACAGAGACACCACCCCTGACTCATACACACACGCGCGCACACACACAAGTGCACCGAGGCCCCCCCCCCTCCCCCTGCACCGAGGCTCCCCCCTCCCCCGCCGTCACCGTCGCACACATACATACACACACACACACACACGAGCATACACACACGTGCACCTACCTTACCTCAGCACGCGGCGCCCAACCTCCTGCTGGCGCGGCCCCGGGGCTCTACACCGCTCACAGGAGCCCCGGGCCGCGAGACGCTACGACTCCGCCTGCCTCCTCTTCCGGTGTGAACGTGGCCCCGCCCCCGTCACAGGCGACCGTGCCTGACTTCCGGGGCGGCCGCGCAAGAAAACTGCAAACAGGTTGGGCTTAAGCAGGGCTTTCACTTATCTGCCCCCACACCAAAAAAAATTTAAAAATTGCAGCCACAATAATTTATTTTAGACATTTACTAACTATATTAATTCATGGAAAACGAATGGCCTATTGGGAATTTCTCTTTAAAAACTTATCGGGATTTTTTTTCTTTAAAACCCTTGAGCATTTTGCGTCACATTACAATGCGTTAAGGTATTTCTCCAGCACATTTAATGCTTTTGTCCATGTGAAACAAGGGCTTCTGTGTTTTCCCACGTTCTGCACCACGTGTGCCAGTTAGTTTAGGGGTGAATTTAAAACGGCGTTGAGCGTGGGAAAGGCATGGCGAATATTCACATAGCCGTGACCCTTTGTGGCGTGTCCAACACAAGCCCAGGAGAGCGGGATGCAGGCTGCATTTTAACGCTGTCCACTTAAGGCACATACAACCAACCTGTTGTGCGAGTGGCCTTTTATGTTTAAAGTTTGGACTAGATCCGCCCCCGGGCCTGCTGTGCTCGACACCCCACCCATAGTGCCTCAGGACCTCTGCACACTTCAATTTATACTTATTTTAGCGTTTTGCAATCATGCTGAAGTCGAATTCATAGCTACAATGGAAGCATTTGGCCCGACGAAAAAGTACGTCTGCTCTGTGCAGTTTGTATGCAACATGCACAGTTAATTGAGGGGGTGGGTGGGGGGCGAGGGGAACGGTGGATAAGTGGTGAGTGCAGAGTGGTGAGTGCAGAGTGGTGAGTGCAGAGTGGTGAGTGCAGAGTGGTGAGTGCAGTGTGGTGAGTGCAGTGTGGTGAGTGCAGAGTGGTGAGTGCAGAGTGGTGAGTGCAGAGTGGTGAGTGCAGAGTGGTGAGTGCAGAGTGGTGAGTGCAGAGTGGTGAGTGCAGAGTGGTGAGTGCAGAGTGGTGAGGGCAGAGTGGTGAGGGCAGAGTGGTGAGGGCAGAGTGGTGAGGGCAGAGTGGTGAGGGCAGAGTGGTGAGGGCAGAGTGGTGAGGGCAGAGTGGTGAGGGCAGAGTGGTGAGTGCAGAGTGGTGAGTGCAGAGTGGTGAGTGCAGTGTGGTGAGTGCAGAGTGGTGAGTGCAGAGTGGTGAGTGCTGAGTGCAGAGTGGTGAGTGCATGAGTGCAGAGTGGTGAGTGCAGAGTGGTGAGTGCAGAGTGGTGAGTGCAGAGTGGTGAGTGCAGAGTGGTGAGTGCAGTGTGGTGAGTGCAGTGTGGTGAGTGCAGAGTGGTGAGTGCAGAGTGCAGAGTGGTGAGTGCATGAGTGCAGAGTGGTGAGTGCAGAGTGGTGAGTGCAGAGTGGTGAGTGCAGAGTGGTGAGTGCAGAGTGGTGAGGGCAGAGTGGTGAGGGCAGAGTGGTGAGGGCAGAGTGGTGAGGGCAGAGTGGTGAGGGTGCAGAGTAGTGAGTGTGCAGAGCAAGTGTGCAGAGCATTGTGTGCTGTTGAGTGCAGAGTGCTGTGTATTGGCAATGTTAATGACAATGCCCATTTATTTTTGATTTAAAGAAAAAAAATGTCATGAGCAATGCCAATAGCTCTACCTTTAATGATGCCGAGACCATTGCATTGCAAATGCTTGTTCTGTTCTGTTAGCGCCAGGACGCCCCTTTGCTGGGGCATCTGTGCGCTCTACAAATCCGGCTAACCTAACATAACATAACTTAACACACTCATCCAATGAGACACACAGTGGGCGCAATAATGGAGACCACACCAGTAGTTGTGTTTGAAAATCAAGATCTTTTATATAAATTTTAGACCAAGGAAATTAAGGCATTAGTAAATCATCAGCATTACATTAAAAGACCACATTAAAGCATTTCATGGACGCTTTTCAAAACGCATTTCCTGTAAGTAGGATGAACCATTTCATTGAATACTTTCGGTAAGGTAGAAAACTCCAACTAACACAGCCTGTCGTGTTATGCTGTTCAGCAGGCTAAAAAAAGGTGCTGTCATAAACATGGCCTAACATTTCACGAGGCAGCGATAGACATTACCCCTTGTAAATATCAACAAGTCACGACCAGACATTAGGTTATCAAAGCAGTGCTGGAGTAAATCAATAAGCATCAGAGTTTAATCCCGTCAGGATTCCTTGAAGCCCGCCTCTGCAAGGGAATTCAAGACACAGTGCAAATCCCCATTTCAATTAACAGGCTTGTAAATATGGTATAAACAGAAGCCCTACAGGCCGGAAACTGGCAATATGGCAATTCAACATAGGGGTAAGTGTCTGTCCCCCAAGCCTCCAAACTCTCGAGGCTCATTCAGGGGGGAACAACGGGGCCCAGTCACAGTTCTCCCCGGGGGAGGGGCGACCTCGGGCCTTACCCAGGCTACCGCCCTCATCCCCGGGGGTTTCCTTGGATATTCGGCCCTCCGGGGCCCTTGCGGTGGTCAGCTGCGGATGGGGAGGGCTTCGGCCCTCTGGCACGCCTAGCAGGCGAAGGGGGGCAGGCAGAATGGCTCCGGTCCTTCCGGAGACTCTCGCAGCCCGGGGCGGGGCAGGAAACCAGTGCGGGCCCTGGCGCCGGGAACGGGGGACTTCCCTCGTGAGGGGAAACCGGAGGGGGCTTTTCCGCTCCACTGCCCCCTCCGCAACGAGTCCAGCCCGGCACTGATTGGTCCCCGGGCCGTAGCTGCTTGAGGAGGCCCGGGGACCAATCAGTGCCGGGCTGGGGCTGTCCCGACCAGTAAGGAAGCCCGCCTCGAGGGCGCGCCAGCCAGGTCCAATGGCTGCGTGGCGCTCATGGGCGGGGCGGAGGATCTCCTCAGTCACGTGGGGCCCACTCCGGCCTCAGGCCTACCGCGGGCTGATTCACTCAATGCAGCGGCCCTCTCCTAGCACATGGGGGCCGCCGAGGGAAACACCATGACGGCGCTGGCAACGCTGGAGCCGCAACACACGGCGGGAGGGCCGGCAGTGGCGGCGGCGGCCAGAGAGGCCTCGGGGGTGTCAAAAGGTCGGCGCGCGCCCCGTGTCTGTGAAGGGACCTCCTCAGGCGCCTCAGGGGGCACAGCACGGCGCTGGACACCGAACTAGGTGCGCGCTTGAAGGGGCGATGCGGCGCTCCGCGGAGGGGCCCAGCGCCGGGGGGAATCTCTTAGCGCTACAGGACCGTGGCAAATAGCGCTTGGGGATCGCTTCACAGCGCTAGTTGCAGGCAGGGCATGGAAGGCAATTTCAGAAGGTTCTGACAGGACAGGCAGTCTCTGATACAGCGCTGGGCAGGGGAACAGATTACAGCGCTCTTCAAGTTAGTCAGCAAGTACTGCAAGCAGGATGGGAGCAGAGCAAGTCAGTCAGGGGGAGACAGGTAGGGCCAGGAGGGCCCACTGCAGGCAGGGGGGTGCGCAGGGCAGCACAGTCCAGTATCTGGTCGATCCCCCAGCAGTCTCTGGTCAGAGGAAAGTAGACTTCTTGGCGTTTGGATGGTTCTGCGCCCTTAGGTGAGGGTTTCTTGAAGTTGGGGAGGGGGGTTGAGTTGGAGGCTGGATGAATTCTCCTCAGTCACTGCAGATGGACCCTGGGGTTCCCTACCGCTGGGCCAGATCAGGGGGCTAGTCTAGGACAACTCACCCAGCTTAAGAGGCAGCACCTAAATCCCGTCACTCCCAGTAGCATATGTTCCTAACTAGGCCCTCCCGCCTAAAACTCCTGCGTGGGTTCCCCAGTTCAGTGATGCCTCAACTGACTAGAAAAAGTTCTCTCCCTTGCTTAAGTGTGACCATTCTCTAAGGTGGGGAAACCTAACTCCGCCTTTCTTCTGGAAGGTTCCAGGAGCTTCCCCACTCTACCTATGGACAGGGGCTGGGTGGCTGGTATTGCAACATTGTATGGGGATCCAGCCTGCTCCTGGCAGCTAGGGTGCTACACTAAAAGACCACGCTGCAGTGGCAGGGGCCAGTGGCAGCCATGTTTGAAGTAGAGAGCACCTGCACCCTTACACAGATTAGCTATGAAAAGGTGCCCGAAGACCTATGGGGCAACAAAAAGAAGGTGGGAAAAATGAGGCAAGAGCAAAAAATCACAGGGAAAGACCACCCTAGGGCTGACAGGTCTAACACCTCTTAACGTTTAAGAATGCTTTTCTGGTAGCCATCACTTCTGCTAGAAGGGTGAGTGAGCTCCAGGCCCTTTCTTCGAAACCTCCTTTCTTGTTGGTTCATTCGGACAGGGTGGTTCTCAGGACCCGTCCATCCTTTCTTCCTAAGGTGATCACTGCCTTTCACATCAGGCAGACCATTACTTTGCCCACCTTCTTTCTGTCTCTGCATCCTTCATAGGAAGAAGAGAGGCTCCCCCGTCTGAACCCAAAACGAGCGCTCTCTTTCTATCTGGACTGCACAAAACAGTTCTGGGTGACGAATCAACTTTTTATTGGCTACGTGGGTGCAAAGAAGGGTCGGGTCGTACACAAACGCACCATTTCTAGGTGGGTCCTCTTGTGTATTAAGGCTTGTTACTCTCTAGCTAAAAAGGAGCCTCCAGTTGGGCTACGCGCTCATTCCACCAGGGCGACAGCAGCCACTACTGCCTTAGGAAGGGGAGTGCCTCTAAATGACATATGTCTGTCAGGCAGCCATGTGGGCCTCGCTGCACACATTCACCAAGCACTACTGCCTGGACAGCCAAGTCTGGAGAGACTGCTTCTTTGGCCATTCTGATCCTCAGGATTTCTGGTGTGATCTTGGTTCACAGACCCACCACCGGGGTTGGTATTGCTGGGGTATCTATTCTAAGGTAAGGAATCTATAACTAACGTGTTTCTTTCAGATGCACAAGTTACTTACCTTCGGTAATGATATATCTGTAAGAAACATTATTTAGTTATAGATTTCTTACATCCCCACCCATCCTCCCCGTTCTGCGTACTGATTTCTAAGGTTTAGGATCCTCCCAGGCCCCTAGTTTTGTTCACCAATGGTCCGTGTCCTGCGTGGCTCTGCATTTCTGGTGCAGAAAGTTGTGTACAGAACTGACGTCAGCGCGCGAGGGCAGAGTCTAAGTAGTTACCGCAACGTCATCCCGGCAACGACGACGGACGCAGAGCCGACCGACGCCACCTTACGATGCTCGGAGGTACTGCTGACGAAAAAACTTTTCGGATCCAGTCTGACGCCTGGGGGTAATTCTAAGGTAAGGAATCTATAACTAACTAATGTTTCTTACAGATATATCATTACCAAAGGTAACTAACTTGTGCATTAAGCTGCAGCCTCTCTGTGACCAGTTAAGCAATCTAGAACAGATTTGCAGTCATATATTTCTACTTGTTGCAAATTTCTTTGTAGCAGATTAAAAAAAATGCATACATTGACTATCGGACTCTGCTTTTCAAGCCCTCCCCTCGTGACTCCACCCCCTTTCTTCTGCCACACCTTCACCGCCCCCTCATGTATGGGGTTTAGGATTAAAACCCAATATCAGATGACTTATTCAAACACTGCCGGCCTAAGGCTTTGAAATTGCAGCCAGTATCCGAAATATCTATTGCCCCTCACCCGCCAACTTCAGTGCCCTGCAGGTATACCACCAGAGAGGCCCACCGCCCACCCTCCCAGAAGAAAGGGTAATCTGTTTTCATTTCTTTACTAAGTGCTTCACTCTAGGTCCAGGGAGTTTTAGGGGGCGTCTAGTGCCTTGAGTACTGTGTCACGGCACCTGTTGGCTAGACCGGAAGCTTGATGTGTCTGACAATGTACTTCATTCCTGACCTGCTGCTCATTCTGCTGCGCAGATGTAAAACAGCACCGCTGAGATTCAAACCTGCAGCGCCCCCGCTGCTGCAGTCCTGAAACCCCTCCAGTTGTACCTTATTCCTGACCTGCAGCGCCCCCTGCTGTGCAGATGTAAAACAGCATCACTGAGATTCAGACCTGCAGTGCCCGCTGCTGCAGACCTGAAACCCCTCCAGTTGTACCTTATTCCTGACCTGCAGCGCCCCCTGCTGCGCAGATGTAAAACTGCACCACTGAGATTCAGACCTGCAGCGCCCCCACTGCTACATTCCAGAAACCCCTCCAGTTGTACCTTATTCCTGACCTGCAGCGCCCCCTGCTGCGCAGATGTAAAACAATACCACTGAGATTCAGACCTGCAGCGCCCCCGCTGCTGCAGTCCTGAAACCCCTCCAAGTGCTCCTCATTCCTGACCTGCAGCGCCCCCTGCTGCGCAGATGTAAAACAATACCACTGAGATTCAGACCTGCAGCGCCCCCGCTGCTGCAGTCCTGAAACCCCTCCAAGTGCTCCTCATTCCTGACCTGCAGCGCCCCCTGCTGCGCAGATGTAAAACTGCACCACTGAGATTTAGACCTGCAGCGCCCGCTGCTGCAGTCCTGAAACCCCTCCAGTTGTACCTTATTCTTGACCTGCAGCGCCCCCTGCTGCGCAGATGTAAAAATGCACCACTGAGATTCAGACCTGCAGCGCCCCCGCTGCTGCAGTCCTGAAACCCCTCCAAGTGCTCCTCATTCCTGACCTGCAGCGCCCCCTGCTGCGCAGATGTAAAACTGCACCACTGAGATTTAGACCTGCAGCGCCCGCTGCTGCAGTCCTGAAACCCCTCCAGTTGTACCTTATTCTTGACCTGCAGCGCCCCCTGCTGCGCAGATGTAAAAATGCACCACTGAGATTCAGACCTGCAGCGCCCCCGCTGCTGCAGTCCTGAAACCCCTCCAAGTGCTCCTCATTCCTGACCTGCAGCGCCCCCTTGCTGCGCAGATGTAAAACAGCATCACCGAGATTCAGACCTGCAGCGCCCCCACTGCTGCAGTCCTGAAACCCCTCCAGTTGTACCTTATTCCTGACCTGCAGCGCCCCCTGCTGCGCAGATGTAAACCAGCAGCACTGAGATTCAGACCTGCAGGGCCCCGCTGCTGCAGTCCTGCAGCGCCCCCTGCTGCGCAGATGTAAACCAGCAGCACTGAGATTCAGACCTGCAGCGCCCGCTGCTGCAGTCCTGAAACCCCTCCAGTTGTACCTTATTCTGACTTGCAGCGCACCCTGCTGCACAGATGTAAAACAGCACCACCGAGATTCAGACCTGCAGCGCCCCCACTGCTACATTCCTGAAACCCCTCCAGTTGTTTCTTATTCCTGACCTGCAGCGCCCCCTGCTGCGCAGATGTAAACCAGCACCACTGAGATTCAGACCTGCAGGGCCCCCGCTGCTGCAGTCCTGAAACCCCTCCAGTTGTACCTTATTCCTGACCTGCAGCGCCCCCTGCTGCGCAGATGTAAACCAGCACCACTGAGATTCAGACCTGCAGCACCCCCGCTGCTGCAGTCCTGAAACCCCTCCAGTTGTACCTTATTCCTGACCTGCAGCGCCCCCTGCTGCGCAGATGTAAAACAGCACCACTGAGATTCAGATCTGCAGCGGCCCGCTGCTACATTCCTGAAACCCCTCCAGTTGTACCTTATTCCTGACCTGCAGCGCCCCCTGCTGCGCAGATGTAAACCAGCACCACTGAGATTCAGACCTGCAGCACCCCCGCTGCTGAAGTCCTGAAACCCCTCCAGTTGTACCTTATTCCTGACCTGCAGTGCCCCCTGCTGCGCAGATGTAAAACAGCACCACTGAGATTCAGATCTGCAGCGGCCCGCTGCTACATTCCTGAAACCCCTCCAGTTGTACCTTATTCCTGACCTGCAGCGCCCCCTGCTGCGCAGATGTAAACCAGCACCACTGAGATTCAGACCTGCAGGGCCCCCGCTGCTGCAGTCCTGAAACCCCTCCAGTTGTACCTTATTCCTGACCTGCAGCGCCCCCTGCTGCGCAGATGTAAAACAGCACCACTGAGATTCAGATCTGCAGCGGCCCGCTGCTACATTCCTGAAACCCCTCCAGTTGTACCTTATTCCTGACCTGCAGCGCCCCCTGCTGCGCAGATGTAAACCAGCACCACCGAGATTCAGACCTGCAGCGCCCCCGCTGCTACATTCCTGAAACCCCTCCAGTTGTACCTTATTCCTGACCTGCTGCGCAGATGTAAAACAGCACCACCGAGATTCAGACCTGCAGCGCCCCCACTGCTACATTCCTGAAACCCCCCCAGTTGTACCTCATTCCTAACCTGCAGCGCCCCCTGCTGTGCAGATGTAAAACAGCACCACTGAGATTCAGACCTGCAGCGCCCCCGCTGCTACATTCCTGAAACCCCTCCAAGTGCTCCTCATTCCTGACCTGCTGCGCAGATGTAAAACAGCACCACCGAGATTCAAACCTGCAGCGCCCCCACTGCTACATTCCTGAAACCCCTCCAGTTGTACCTTATTCCTGACCTGCTGCGCAGATGTAAAACAGCACCACCGAGATTCAGACCTGCAGCGCCCCCACTGCTACATTCCTGAAACCCCCCCAGTTGTACCTCATTCCTAACCTGCAGCGCCCCCTGCTGCGCAGATGTAAATCAGCACCACCGAGATTCAGACCTGCAGCGCCCCCGCTGCTACATTCCTGAAACCCCTCCAGTTGTACCTTATTCCTGACCTGCTGCGCAGATGTAAAACAGCACCACCGAGATTCAAACCTGCAGCGCCCCCACTGCTACATTCCTGAAACCCCTCCAGTTGTACCTTATTCCTGACCTGCAGTGCCCCCTGCTGTGCAGATGTAAAACAGCATCACTGAGATTCAGACCTGCAGGGCCCCGCTGCTGCAGTCCTGCAGCGCCCCCTGCTGCGCAGATGTAAACCAGCACCACTGAGATTCAGACCTGCAGCGCCCCCGCTGCTACATTCCAGAAACCCCTCCAGTTGTACCTTATTCCTGACCTGCAGCGCCCCCTGCTGCGCAGATGTAAACCAGCACCACTGAGATTCAGACCTGCAGCTCCCCCGCTGCTGCAGTCCTGAAACCCCTCCAGTTGTACCTTATTCCTGACCTGCAGCGCCCCCTGCTGCGCAGATGTAAACCAGCACCACTGAGATTTAGACCTGCAGCGCCCGCTGCTGCAGTCCTGAAACCCCTCCAGTTGTACCTTATTCTGACTTGCAGCGCACCCTGCTGCGCAGATGTAAACCAGCACCACTGAGATTCAGACCTGCAGGGCCCTCGCTGCTGCAGTCCTGAAACCCCTCCAGTTGTACCTTATTCCTGACCTGCAGCGACCCCTGCTGCGCAGATGTAAACCAGCACCACTGAGATTCAGACCTGCAGCGCCCCCTGCTGCGCAGATGTAAAACTGCACCACTGAGATTCAGACCTGCAGCGCCCCCACTGCTAAATTCCTGAAACCCCTCCAGTTGTACCTCATTCCTGACCTGCAGCGCCCCCTGCTGCGCAGATGTAAAACAGCATCACCGAGATTCAGACCTGCAGCGCCCCCTGCTGCGCAGATGTAAAACAGCATCACCGAGATTCAGACCTGCAGCGCCCCCTGCTGCGCAGATGTAAATCAGCACCACTGAGATTCAGGCCTGCAGCGCCCCCACTGCTGCAGTCCTGAAACCCCTCCAGTTGTACCTTATTCTGACTTGCAGCGCCCCCTGCTGCACAGATGTAAAACAGCACCACTGAGATTCAGACCTGCAGCGCCCCCTGCTGCGCAGATGTAAAACAGCATCACCGAGATTCAGACCTGCAGCGCCCCCTGCTGCGCAGATGTAAATCAGCACCACTGAGATTCAGACCTGCAGCGCCCCCACTGCTGCAGTCCTGAAACCCCTCCAGTTGTACCTTATTCTGACTTGCAGCGCACCCTGCTGCGCAGATGTAAAACAGCACCACTGAGATTCAGACCTGCAGCGCCCCCGCTGCTGCAGTCCTGAAACCCCTCCAGTTGTACCTTATTCTGACTTGCAGCGCACCCTGCTGCGCAGATGTAAAACAGCATCACCGAGATTCAGACCTGCAGCGCCCCCTGCTGCGCAGATGTAAATCAGCACCACTGAGATTCAGACCTGCAGCGCCCCCGCTGCTGCAGTCCTGAAACCCCTCCAGTTGTACCTTATTCTGACTTGCAGCGCACCCTGCTGCGCAGATGTAAAACAGCATCACCGAGATTCAGACCTGCAGCGCCCCCTGCTGCGCAGATGTAAATCAGCACCACTGAGATTCAGGCCTGCAGCGCCCCCACTGCTGCAGTCCTGAAACCCCTCCAGTTGTACCTTATTCTGACTTGCAGCGCCCCCTGCTGCGCAGATGTAAAACAGCACCACTGAGATTCAGACCTGCAGCGCCCCCTGCTGCGCAGATGTAAAACAGCATCACCGAGATTCAGACCTGCAGCGCCCCCTGCTGCGCAGATGTAAATCAGCACCACTGAGATTCAGACCTGCAGCGCCCCCACTGCTGCAGTCCTGAAACCCCTCCAGTTGTACCTTATTCTGACTTGCAGCGCACCCTGCTGCGCAGATGTAAAACAGCACCACTGAGATTCAGACCTGCAGCGCCCCCGCTGCTGCAGTCCTGAAACCCCTCCAGTTGTACCTTATTCTGACTTGCAGCGCACCCTGCTGCGCAGATGTAAAACAGCACCACTGAGATTCAGACCTGCAGCGCCCCCTGCTGCGCAGATGTAAATCAGCACCACTGAGATTCAGACCTGCAGCGCCCCCTGCTGCGCAGATGTAAACCAGCACCACTGAGATTCAGACCTGCAGGGCCCCACTGCTACATTCCTGAAACCCCTCCAGTTGTACCTTATTCCTGACCTGCAGCGCCCCCTGCTGCCCAGATGTAAAGCAGGGGTTGTAAGCCCTGAGATACATGACCTCCCCTTTGACACACAGGGAGGGGTGGGTTTTATCTCAGTCCTAAACCATTCGGGACGTCACTCCTCAAATCTTGGATTAGGAGCGTTTTAGGGGGAGGGCAGGTGTGACGTGTGAGGAGGTGCCAGGTGGCTGAAAGGGGGAGGGGGTACCTGATCTAAGCTCTGCCAGGGCCTGCGGGCACTGCCTCTCTGCGCTCACAGTCCGAGCTTCCCAGATCTGAGGCTCTGGACCTCGGGGATTCACGTCTGCCTCCCCTGCCGAGTCAGCGCTTGAGGTATCCGTGCATTCCTCCCGCCCTGTTCACAAGAGCCCCAGACACGCCCGTCACCAGAGCAGCAGCCGACAGAGAGGTACAATTAAGGTATGAATAGCTGAGGTGACGTCAGCCCGCCCAGGGAGGTGTGAGGCAATGTGAGCCTCGGTCTGGAGAGAGGGGGGTCACGTCACCCCAGGTCTGAATCATGCTAATGGCATGTGCTTCCGTGTCACACCATCGTGTTATTCAGTGTCATTGTTTGTGATTCCCTCTCCTCCTGGCGTTATTCAGTGTCATTGTTTGTGATTCCCTCTCCACCTGTTGTTATTCAGTGTCATTGTTTGTGATTCCCTCTCCACCGGGCGTTATTCAGTGTCATTGTTTGTGATTCCCTCTCCACCGGGCGTTATTCAGTGTCATTGTGTGTGATTCCCTCTCCACCAGGCGTTATTCAGTGTCATTGTTTGGTGATTCCCTCTCCACCTGGTGTTATTCAGTGTCATTGTATGTGATTCCCTCTCCACCTGGTGTTATTCAGTGTCATTGTATGTGATTCCCTCTCCACCTGGCGTTATTCAGTGTCATTGTGTGTGATTCCCTCTCCTCCTGGCGTTATTCAGTGTCATTGTTTGTGATTCCCTCTCCACCGGGCGTTATTCAGTGTCATTGTTTGTGATTCCCTCTCCACCGGGCGTTATTCAGTGTCATTGTGTGTGATTCCCTCTCCACCAGGCGTTATTCAGTGTCATTGTTTGGTGATTCCCTCTCCACCTGGTGTTATTCAGTGTCATTGTTTGTGATTCCCTCTCCACCTGGTGTTATTCAGTGTCATTGTGTGTGATTCCCTCTCCACCGGGCGTTATTCAGTGTCATTGTTTGCGATTCCCTCTCCACCGGGTGTTATTCAGTGTCATTGTGTGTGATTCCCTCTCCACCGGGCGTTATTCAGTGTCATTGTGTGTGATTCCCTCTCCACCTGGTGTTATTCAGTGTCATTGTTTGTGATTCCCTCTCCACCTGTTGTTATTCAGTGTCATTGTTTGTGATTCCCTCTCCACCTGTTGTTATTCAGTGTCATTGTTTGTGATTCCCTCTCCTCCTGGCGTTATTCAGTGTCATTGTTTGTGATTCCCTCCACACCTGGCGTTATTCAGTGTCATTGTTTGTGATTCCCTCTCCACCGGGCGTTATTCAGTGTCATTGTATGTGATTCCCTCCACACCTGTCGTTATTCAGTGTCATTGTTTGCGATTCCCTCTCCACCGGGCATTATTCAGTGTCATTGTTTGTGATTCCCTCTCCACCTGGTGTTATTCAGTGTCATTGTTTGTGATTCCCTCTCCACCGGGCGTTATTCAGTGTCATTGTGTGTGATTCCCTCTCCACCTGGTGTTATTCAGTGTCATTGTTTGTGATTCCCTCTCCACCGGGCGTTATTCAGTGTCATTGTTTGCGATTCCCTCTCCACCGGGCGTTATTCAGTGTCATTGTTTGTGATTCCCTCTCCACCGGGCGTTATTCAGTGTCATTGTTTGTGATTCCCTCCACACCTGGCGTTATTCAGTGTCATTGTTTGTGATTCCCTCTCCACCGGGCGTTATTCAGTGTCATTGTGTGTGATTCCCTCTCCACCTGGTGTTATTCAGTGTCATTGTTTGCGATTCCCTCTCCACCGGGTGTTATTCAGTGTCATTGTGTGTGATTCCCTCTCCACCGGGCGTTATTCAGTGTAATAGTGTGTGATTCCCTCTCCACCTGGTGTTATTCAGTGTCATTGTTTGTGATTCCCTCTCCACCTGGTGTTATTCAGTGTCATTGTTTGTGATTCCCTCTTCACCTGTTGTTATTCAGTGTCATTGTGTGTGATTCCCTCTCCACCTGGTGTTATTCAGTGTCATTGTGTGTGATTCCCTCTCCACCTGGTGTTATTCAGTGTCATTGTTTGTGATTCCCTCTCCTCCTGGCGTTATTCAGTGTCATTGTTTGTGATTCCCTCCACACCTGGCGTTATTCAGTGTCATTGTTTGTGATTCCCTCTCCACCTGTTGTTATTCAGTGTCATTGTGTGTGATTCCCTCTCCACCTGGTGTTATTCAGTGTCATTGTTTGCGATTCCCTCTCCAACAGGCGTTATTCAGTGTCATGGTTTGTGATTCCCTCTCCACCTGGTGTTATTCAGTGTCATTGTTTGCGATTCCCTCTCCCCCTGGTGTTATTCAGTGTCATTGTTTGCGATTCCCTCTCCACCTGGTGTTATTCAGTGTCATTGTTTGCGATTCCCTCTCCACCTGGTGTTATTCAGTGTCATTGTTTGCGATTCCCTCTCCACCTGCCATTATTAAGTGTCATTGTGTGTGATTCCCTCTCCACCAGGCGTTATTCAGTGTCATTGTTTGTGATTCCCCCATCACCCAGTGTTATTCAGTGTCATTGTGTGTGATTCCCCCATCACCCAGTGTTATTCAGTGTCATTGTGTGTGATTCCCTCTCCACCTGGTGTTATTCAGTGTCATTGTGTGTGATTCCCCCATCACCCTGTGTTATTCAGTGTCATTGTTTGTGATTCGCTCTCTACCTGGTGTTATTCGGTGTTATTGTGTGTGATTCCCTCTCCACCTGGTGTTATTCAGTGTCATTGTTTGCGATTCCCTCTCCACCGGGCGTTATTCAGTGTCATTGTTTGTGATTCCCTCCACACCTGTCGTTATTCAGTGTCATTGTGTGTGATTCCCTCTCCACCTGGCGTTATTCAGTGTCATTGTGTGTGATTCCCTCTCCACCTGGTGTTATTCAGTGTCATTGTTTGCGATTCCCTCTCCACCTGGCGTTATTCAGTGTCATTGTTTGCGATTCCCTCTCCACCTGCCATTATTAAGTGTCATTGTGTGTGATTCCCTCTCCACCAGGCGTTATTCAGTGTCATTGTTTGTGATTCCCCCATCACCCAGTGTTATTCAGTGTCATTGTGTGTGATTCCCCCATCACCCAGTGTTATTCAGTGTCATTGTGTGTGATTCCCTCTCCACCTGGTGTTATTCAGTGTCATTGTGTGTGATTCCCCCATCACCCTGTGTTATTCAGTGTCATTGTTTGTGATTCCCTCCACACCTGGCGTTATTCAGTGTCATTGTTTGTGATTCCCTCTCCACCTGTTGTTATTCAGTGTCATTGTGTGTGATTCCCTCTCCACCTGGTGTTATTCAGTGTCATTGTTTGCGATTCCCTCTCCAACAGGCGTTATTCAGTGTCATGGTTTGTGATTCCCTCTCCACCTGGTGTTATTCAGTGTCATTGTGTGTGATTCCCTCTCCACCTAGTGTTATTCGGTGTCATTGTTTGTGATTCCCTCCACACCTGTCGTTATTCAGTGTCATTGTGTGTGATTCTCTCTCCACCTGGCGTTATTCAGTGTCATTGTGTGTGATTCCCTCTCCACCTGGTGTTATTCAGTGTCATTGTTTGCGATTCCCTCTCCACCTGGCGTTATTCAGTGTCATTGTTTGTGATTCCCTCTCCACCGGGCGTTATTCAGTGTCATTGTTGGCGATTCCTTCTCCACCGGGCGTTAATCAGTGTCATTGTGTGTGATTCCCTCTCCACCTGGTGTTATTCAGTGTCATTGTTTGCGATTCCCTCTCCACCGGGCGTTATTCAGTGTCATTGTTTGTGATTCCCTCTCCACCGGGCGTTATTCAGTGTCATTGTGTGTGATTCCCTCTCCACCTGGTGTTATTCAGTGTCATTGTTTGCGATTCCCTCTCCACTGGGCGTTATTCAGTGTCATTGTTTGTGATTCCCTCTCCACCTGGTGTTATTCAGTGTCATTGTTTGCGATTCCCTCTCCACCTGCTGTTATTCAGTGTCATTGTGTGTGATTCCCTCTCCACCTGGTGTTATTCAGTGTCATTGTGTGTGATTCCCTCTCCACCGGGTGTTATTCAGTGTCATTGTTTGTGATTCCCTCCACACCTGTCGTTATTCAGTGTCAGTGTTTGCGATTCCCTCTCCACCGGGCGTTATTCAGTGTCATTGTTTGTGATTCCCTCTCCACCAGGAGTTATTCAGTGTCATTGTGTGTGATTCCCTCTCCACCGGGTGTTATTCAGTGTCATTGTTTGCGATTCCCTCTCCACCGGGCGTTATTCAGTGTCATTGTGTGTGATTCCCTCTCCACCTGGTGTTATTCAGTGTCATTGTTTGTGATTCCCTCTCCTCCTGGCGTTATTCAGTGTCATTGTTTGTGATTCCCTCCACACCTGGCGTTATTCAGTGTCATTGTTTGTGATTCCCTCTCCACCTGTTGTTATTCAGTGTCATTGTTTGTGATTCCCTCTCCACCTGGTGTTATTCAGTGTCATTGTGTGTGATTCCCTCTCCACCTGGTGTTATTCAGTGTCATTGTTTGCGATTCCCTCTCCAACAGGCGTTATTCAGTGTCATGGTTTGTGATTCCCTCTCCACCTGGTGTTATTCAGTGTCATTGTTTGTGATTCCCTCTCCACCTGGCGTTATTCAGTGTCATTGTTTGTGATTCCCTCTCCACCGGGCGTTATTCAGTGTCATTGTGTGTGATTCCCTCTCCACCTAGTGTTATTCGGTGTCATTGTTTGTGATTCCCTCTTCACCTGTTGTTATTCAGTGTCATTGTGTGTGATTCCCTCTCCACCTGGTGTTATTCAGTGTCATTGTGTGTGATTCCCTCTCCACCTGTTGTTATTCAGTGTCATTGTGTGTGATTCCCTCTCCACCTGGTGTTATTCAGTGTCATTGTTTGCGATTCCCTCTCCACCGGGCGTTATTCAATGTCATTGTTTGCGATTCCTTCTCCACCGGGCGTTATTCAGTGTCATTGTCTGTGATTCCCTCTCCACCTGGTGTTATTCAGTGTCATTGTTTGCGATTCCCTCTCCACCGGGCGTTATTCAGTGTCATTGTTTGTGATTCCCTCTCCACCGGGCGTTATTCAGTGTCATTGTGTGTGATTCCCTCTCCACCTGTTGTTATTCAGTGTCATTGTTTGCGATTCCCTCTCCACCGGGCGTTATTCAGTGTCATTGTTTGTGATTCCCTCTCCACCTGGTGTTATTCAGTGTCATTGTTTGCGATTCCCTCTCCACCTGGTGTTATTCAGTGTCATTGTGTGTGATTCCCTCTCCACCTGGTGTTATTCAGTGTCATTGTTTGCGATTCCCTCTCCACCGGGCGTTATTCAGTGTCATTGTTTGTGATTCCCTCTCCACGGGGTGTTATTCAGTGTCATTGTTTGTGATTCCCTCCACACCTGTCGTTATTCAGTGTCAGTGTTTGCGATTCCCTCTCCACCGGGCGTTATTCAGTGTCATTGTTTGTGATTCCCTCTCCACCAGGCGTTATTCAGTGTCATTGTGTGTGATTCCCTCTCCACCGGGTGTTATTCAGTGTCATTGTTTGCGATTCCCTCTCCACCGGGCGTTATTCAGTGTCATTGTGTGTGATTCCCTCTCCACCTGGTGTTATTCAGTGTCATTGTTTGTGATTCCCTCTCCACCGGGCGTTATTCAGTGTCATTGTGTGTGATTCCCTCTCCACCTGTTGTTATTCAGTGTCATTGTTTGTGATTCCCTCTCCACCTGGTGTTATTCAGTGTCATTGTTTGTGATTCCCTCTCCACCGGGCGTTATTCAGTGTCATTGTTTGTGATTCCCTCTCCACCAGGCTTTATTCAGTGTAATTGTTTGTGATTCCCTCTCCACCTGGTGTTATTCAGTGCCATTGTTTGTGATTCCCTCTTCACCTGTTGTTATTCAGTGTCATTGTGTGTGATTCCCTCTCCACCAGGCGTTATTCAGTGTCATTGTGTGTGATTCCCTCTACACCAGGCGTTATTCAGTGTCATTGTTTGTGATTCCCTCTCCACCGGGCGTTATTCAGTGTCATTGTTTGTGATTCCCTCTCCACCGGGCGTTATTCAGTGTCATTGTTTGTGATTCCCTCTCCTCCTGGCGTTATTCAGTGTCATTGTTTGCGATTCCCTCTACACCAGGCGTTATTCAGTGTCATTGTTTGTGATTCCCTCTCCACCGGGCGTTATTCAGTGTCATTGTTTGTGATTCCCTCTCCACCGGGCGTTATTCAGTGTCATTGTTTGTGATTCCCTCTCCACCTGGTGTTATTCAGTGTCATTGTTTGCGATTCCCTCTCCACCGGGCGTTATTCAGTGTCATTGTTTGTGATTCCCTCTCCTCCTGGCGTTATTCAGTGTCATTGTTTGTGATTCCCTCTCCACCGGGCGTTATTCAGTGTCATTGTTTGTGATTCCCTCTCCACCGGGCGTTATTCAGTGTCATTGTGTGTGATTCCCTCTCCACCTGGTGTTATTCAGTGTCATTGTTTGCGATTCCCTCTCCACCGGGTGTTATTCAGTGTCATTGTGTGTGATTCCCTCTCCACCGGGCGTTATTCAGTGTAATAGTGTGTGATTCCCTCTCCACCTGGTGTTA
Organism: Lissotriton vulgaris; assembly: GCF_964263255.1. Classification (NCBI taxonomy): domain Eukaryota; kingdom Metazoa; phylum Chordata; class Amphibia; order Caudata; family Salamandridae; genus Lissotriton; species Lissotriton vulgaris. The sequence goes on along the minus strand of NC_141691.1, from coordinate 58,721,409 downwards.
TTCAGTGTCATTGTTTGTGATTCCCTCTCCACCTGTTGTTATTCAGTGTCATTGTTTGTGATTCCCTCTCCACCTGGTGTTATTCAGTGTCATTGTTTGTGATTCCCTCTCCACCTGGTGTTATTCAGTGTCATTGTTTGTGATTCCCTCTCCACCTGGTGTTATTCAGTGTCATTGTGTGTGATTCCCTCTCCACCTGGTGTTATTCAGTGTCATTGTTTGCGATTCCCTCTCCAACAGGCGTTATTCAGTGTCATGGTTTGTGATTCCCTCTCCACCTGGTGTTATTCAGTGTCATTGTTTGCGATTCCCTCTCCCCCTGGTGTTATTCAGTGTCATTGTTTGCGATTCCCTCTCCACCTGGTGTTATTCAGTGTCATTGTTTGCGATTCCCTCTCCACCTGGTGTTATTCAGTGTCATTGTTTGTGATTCCCTCTCCACCTGCCGTTATTCAGTGTCATTGTGTGTGATTCCCTCTCCACCAGGCGTTATTTAGTGTCATTGTTTGTGATTCCCTCTCCACCTGGTGTTATTCAGTGTCATTGTTTGTGATTCCCTCTTCACCTGGTGTTATTAAGTGTCATTGTGTGTGATTCCCTCTCCACCAGGCGTTATTCAGTGTCATTGTTTGTGATTCCCCCATCACCCAGTGTTATTCAGTGTCATTGTGTGTGATTCCCCCATCACCCAGTGTTATTCAGTGTCATTGTGTGTGATTCCCTCTCCACCTGGTGTTATTCAGTGTCATTGTGTGTGATTCCCCCATCACCCTGTGTTATTCAGTGTCATTGTTTGTGATTCGCTCTCTATCTGGTGTTATTCGGTGTTATTGTGTGTGATTCCCTCTCCACCTGGTGTTATTCAGTGTCATTGTTTGCGATTCCCTCTCCACCGGGCGTTATTCAGTGTCATTGTTTGTGATTCCCTCCACACCTGTCGTTATTCAGTGTCATTGTGTGTGATTCCCTCTCCACCTGGCGTTATTCAGTGTCATTGTGTGTGATTCCCTCTCCACCTGGTGTTATTCAGTGTCATTGTTTGCGATTCCCTCTCCACCTGGCGTTATTCAGTGTCATTGTTTGTGATTCCCTCTCCACCGGGCGTTATTCAGTGTCATTGTGTGTGATTCCCTCTCCACCTAGTGTTATTCTGTGTCATTGTTTGTGATTCCCTCTTCACCTGTTGTTATTCAGTGTCATTGTGTGTGATTCCCTCTCCACCTGGTGTTATTCAGTGTCATTGTGTGTGATTCCCTCTCCACCTGTTGTTATTCAGTGTCATTGTGTGTGATTCCCTCTCCACCTGGTGTTATTCAGTGTCATTGTTTGTGATTCCCTCCACACCTGTCGTTATTCAGTGTCATTGTGTGTGATTCCCTCTCCACCTGGCGTTATTCAGTGTCATTGTGTGTGATTCCCTCTCCACCTGGTGTTATTCAGTGTCATTGTTTGCGATTCCCTCTCCACCTGGCGTTATTCAGTGTCATAGTTTGTGATTCCCTCTCCACCGGGCGTTATTCAGTGTCATTGTTGGCGATTCCTTCTCCACCGGGCGTTAATCAGTGTCATTGTGTGTGATTCCCTCTCCACCTGGTGTTATTCAGTGTCATTGTTTGCGATTCCCTCTCCACCGGGCGTTATTCAGTGTCATTGTTTGTGATTCCCTCTCCACCGGGCGTTATTCAGTGTCATTGTGTGTGATTCCCTCTCCACCTGGTGTTATTCAGTGTCATTGTTTGCGATTCCCTCTCCACTGGGCGTTATTCAGTGTCATTGTTTGTGATTCCCTCTCCACCTGGTGTTATTCAGTGTCATTGTTTGCGATTCCCTCTCCACCTGGTGTTATTCAGTGTCATTGTGTGTGATTCCCTCTCCACCTGGTGTTATTCAGTGTCATTGTGTGTGATTCCCTCTCCACCGGGTGTTATTCAGTGTCATTGTTTGTGATTCCCTCCACACCTGTCGTTATTCAGTGTCAGTGTTTGCGATTCCCTCTCCACCGGGCGTTATTCAGTGTCATTGTTTGTGATTCCCTCTCCACCAGGCGTTATTCAGTGTCATTGTGTGTGATTCCCTCTCCACCGGGTGTTATTCAGTGTCATTGTTTGCGATTCCCTCTCCACCGGGCGTTATTCAGTGTCATTGTGTGTGATTCCCTCTCCACCTGGTGTTATTCAGTGTCATTGTTTGTGATTCCCTCTCCTCCTGGCGTTATTCAGTGTCATTGTTTGTGATTCCCTCCACACCTGGCGTTATTCAGTGTCATTGTTTGTGATTCCCTCTCCACCTGTTGTTATTCAGTGTCATTGTTTGTGATTCCCTCTCCACCTGGTGTTATTCAGTGTCATTGTGTGTGATTCCCTCTCCACCTGGTGTTATTCAGTGTCATTGTTTGCGATTCCCTCTCCAACAGGCGTTATTCAGTGTCATGGTTTGTGATTCCCTCTCCACCTGGTGTTATTCAGTGTCATTGTTTGTGATTCCCTCTCCACCTGGCGTTATTCAGTGTCATTGTTTGTGATTCCCTCTCCACCGGGCGTTATTCAGTGTCATTGTGTGTGATTCCCTCTCCACCTAGTGTTATTCGGTGTCATTGTTTGTGATTCCCTCTTCACCTGTTGTTATTCAGTGTCATTGTGTGTGATTCCCTCTCCACCTGGTGTTATTCAGTGTCATTGTGTGTGATTCCCTCTCCACCTGTTGTTATTCAGTGTCATTGTGTGTGATTCCCTCTCCACCTGGTGTTATTCAGTGTCATTGTTTGCGATTCCCTCTCCACCGGGCGTTATTCAATGTCATTGTTTGCGATTCCTTCTCCACCGGGCGTTATTCAGTGTCATTGTCTGTGATTCCCTCTCCACCTGGTGTTATTCAGTGTCATTGTTTGCGATTCCCTCTCCACCGGGCGTTATTCAGTGTCATTGTTTGTGATTCCCTCTCCACCGGGCGTTATTCAGTGTCATTGTGTGTGATTCCCTCTCCACCTGGTGTTATTCAGTGTCATTGTTTGCGATTCCCTCTCCACCGGGCGTTATTCAGTGTCATTGTTTGTGATTCCCTCTCCACCAGGCGTTATTCAGTGTCATTGTGTGTGATTCCCTCTCCACCGGGTGTTATTCAGTGTCATTGTTTGCGATTCCCTCTCCACCGGGCGTTATTCAGTGTCATTGTGTGTGATTCCCTCTCCACCTGGTGTTATTCAGTGTCATTGTTTGCGATTCCCTCTCCACCTGGTGTTATTCAGTGTCATTGTGTGTGATTCCCTCTCCACCTGGTGTTATTCAGTGTCATTGTTTGCGATTCCCTCTCCACCGGGCGTTATTCAGTGTCATTGTTTGTGATTCCCTCTCCACGGGGTGTTATTCAGTGTCATTGTTTGTGATTCCCTCTCCACCTGGTGTTATTCAGTGTCATTGTGTGTGATTCCCTCTCCACCTGGTGTTATTCAGTGTCATTGTGTGTGATTCCCTCTCCACCTGGTGTTATTCAGTGTCATTGTTTGCGATTCCCTCTCCACCTGGTGTTATTCAGTGTCATTGTGTGTGATTCCCTCTCCACCTGGTGTTATTCAGTGTCATTGTTTGCGATTCCCTCTCCACCGGGCGTTATTCAGTGTCATTGTTTGTGATTCCCTCTCCACGGGGTGTTATTCAGTGTCATTGTTTGTGATTCCCTCCACACCTGTCGTTATTCAGTGTCAGTGTTTGCGATTCCCTCTCCACCGGGCGTTATTCAGTGTCATTGTTTGTGATTCCCTCTCCACCAGGCGTTATTCAGTGTCATTGTGTGTGATTCCCTCTCCACCGGGTGTTATTCAGTGTCATTGTTTGCGATTCCCTCTCCACCGGGCGTTATTCAGTGTCATTGTGTGTGATTCCCTCTCCACCTGGTGTTATTCAGTGTCATTGTTTGTGATTCCCTCTCCACCGGGCGTTATTCAGTGTCATTGTGTGTGATTCCCTCTCCACCTGTTGTTATTCAGTGTCATTGTTTGTGATTCCCTCTCCACCTGGTGTTATTCAGTGTCATTGTTTGTGATTCCCTCTCCACCGGGCGTTATTCAGTGTCATTGTTTGTGATTCCCTCTCCACCAGGCTTTATTCAGTGTAATTGTTTGTGATTCCCTCTCCACCTGGTGTTATTCAGTGCCATTGTTTGTGATTCCCTCTTCACCTGTTGTTATTCAGTGTCATTGTGTGTGATTCCCTCTCCACCAGGCGTTATTCAGTGTCATTGTGTGTGATTCCCTCTACACCAGGCGTTATTCAGTGTCATTGTATGTGATTCCCTCTCCTCCTGGCGTTATTCAGTGTCATTGTTTGTGATTCCCTCTCCACCGGGCGTTATTCAGTGTCATTGTTTGTGATTCCCTCTCCACCGGGCGTTATTCAGTGTCATTGTGTGTGATTCCCTCTCCACCTGGTGTTATTCAGTGTCATTGTTTGCGATTCCCTCTCCACCGGGTGTTATTCAGTGTCATTGTGTGTGATTCCCTCTCCACCGGGCGTTATTCAGTGTAATAGTGTGTGATTCCCTCTCCACCTGGTGTTATTCAGTGTCATTGTTTGTGATTCCCTCTCCACCTGTTGTTATTCAGTGTCATTGTTTGTGATTCCCTCTCCACCTGGTGTTATTCAGTGTCATTGTTTGTGATTCCCTCTCCACCTGGTGTTATTCAGTGTCATTGTTTGTGATTCCCTCTCCACCTGGTGTTATTCAGTGTCATTGTGTGTGATTCCCTCTCCACCTGGTGTTATTCAGTGTCATTGTTTGCGATTCCCTCTCCAACAGGCGTTATTCAGTGTCATGGTTTGTGATTCCCTCTCCACCTGGTGTTATTCAGTGTCATTGTTTGCGATTCCCTCTCCCCCTGGTGTTATTCAGTGTCATTGTTTGCGATTCCCTCTCCACCTGGTGTTATTCAGTGTCATTGTTTGCGATTCCCTCTCCACCTGGTGTTATTCAGTGTCATTGTTTGTGATTCCCTCTCCACCTGCCGTTATTCAGTGTCATTGTGTGTGATTCCCTCTCCACCAGGCGTTATTCAGTGTCATTGTTTGTGATTCCCTCTCCACCTGGTGTTATTCAGTGTCATTGTTTGTGATTCCCTCTTCACCTGGTGTTATTAAGTGTCATTGTGTGTGATTCCCTCTCCACCAGGCGTTATTCAGTGTCATTGTTTGTGATTCCCCCATCACCCAGTGTTATTCAGTGTCATTGTGTGTGATTCCCCCATCACCCAGTGTTATTCAGTGTCATTGTGTGTGATTCCCTCTCCACCTGGTGTTATTCAGTGTCATTGTGTGTGATTCCCCCATCACCCTGTGTTATTCAGTGTCATTGTTTGTGATTCGCTCTCTACCTGGTGTTATTCGGTGTTATTGTGTGTGATTCCCTCTCCACCTGGTGTTATTCAGTGTCATTGTTTGCGATTCCCTCTCCACCGGGCGTTATTCAGTGTCATTGTTTGTGATTCCCTCCACACCTGTCGTTATTCAGTGTCATTGTGTGTGATTCCCTCTCCACCTGGCGTTATTCAGTGTCATTGTGTGTGATTCCCTCTCCACCTGGTGTTATTCAGTGTCATTGTTTGCGATTCCCTCTCCACCTGGCGTTATTCAGTGTCATTGTTTGTGATTCCCTCTCCACCGGGCGTTATTCAGTGTCATTGTGTGTGATTCCCTCTCCACCTAGTGTTATTCGGTGTCATTGTTTGTGATTCCCTCTTCACCTGTTGTTATTCAGTGTCATTGTGTGTGATTCCCTCTCCACCTGGTGTTATTCAGTGTCATTGTGTGTGATTCCCTCTCCACCTGTTGTTATTCAGTGTCATTGTGTGTGATTCCCTCTCCACCTGGTGTTATTCAGTGTCATTGTTTGTGATTCCCTCCACACCTGTCGTTATTCAGTGTCATTGTGTGTGATTCCCTCTCCACCTGGCGTTATTCAGTGTCATTGTGTGTGATTCCCTCTCCACCTGGTGTTATTCAGTGTCATTGTTTGCGATTCCCTCTCCACCTGGCGTTATTCAGTGTCATAGTTTGTGATTCCCTCTCCACCGGGCGTTATTCAGTGTCATTGTTGGCGATTCCTTCTCCACCGGGCGTTAATCAGTGTCATTGTGTGTGATTCCCTCTCCACCTGGTGTTATTCAGTGTCATTGTTTGCGATTCCCTCTCCACCGGGCGTTATTCAGTGTCATTGTTTGTGATTCCCTCTCCACCGGGCGTTATTCAGTGTCATTGTGTGTGATTCCCTCTCCACCTGGTGTTATTCAGTGTCATTGTTTGCGATTCCCTCTCCACTGGGCGTTATTCAGTGTCATTGTTTGTGATTCCCTCTCCACCTGGTGTTATTCAGTGTCATTGTTTGCGATTCCCTCTCCACCTGGTGTTATTCAGTGTCATTGTGTGTGATTCCCTCTCCACCTGGTGTTATTCAGTGTCATTGTGTGTGATTCCCTCTCCACCGGGTGTTATTCAGTGTCATTGTTTGTGATTCCCTCCACACCTGTCGTTATTCAGTGTCAGTGTTTGCGATTCCCTCTCCACCGGGCGTTATTCAGTGTCATTGTTTGTGATTCCCTCTCCACAAGGCGTTATTCAGTGTCATTGTGTGTGATTCCCTCTCCACCGGGTGTTATTCAGTGTCATTGTTTGCGATTCCCTCTCCACCGGGCGTTATTCAGTGTCATTGTGTGCGATTCCCTCTCGACCTGGTGTTATTCAGTGTCATTGTTTGTGATTCCCTCTCCACCGGGGTTATTCAGTGTCATTGTGTGTGATTCCCTCTCCACCTGTTGTTATTCAGTGTCATTGTTTGTGATTCCCTCTCCACCTGGTGTTATTCAGTGTCATTGTTTGTGATTCCCTCTCCACCGGGCGTTATTCAGTGTCATTGTTTGTGATTCCCTCTCCACCTGGTGTTATTCAGTGTCATTGTTTGTGATTCCCTCTCCACCTGTTGTTATTCAGTGTCATTGTTTGTGATTCCCTCTCCACCTGGTGTTATTCAGTGTCATTGTTTGTGATTCCCTCTCCACCTGGCGTTATTCAGTGTCATTGTTTGTGATTCCCTCTCCACCGGGCGTTATTCAGTGTCATTGTGTGTGATTCCCTCTCCACCTAGTGTTATTCGGTGTCATTGTTTGTGATTCCCTCTTCACCTGTTGTTATTCAGTGTCATTGTGTGTGATTCCCTCTCCACCTGGTGTTATTCAGTGTCATTGTGTGTGATTCCCTCTCCACCTGTGTTATTCAGTGTCATTGTGTGTGATTCCCTCTCCACCTGGTGTTATTCAGTGTCATTGTTTGCGATTCCCTCTCCACCGGGCGTTATTCAGTGTCATTGTTTGTGATTCCCTTCACACCTGTCGTTATTCAGTGTCATTGTGTGTGATTCCCTCTCCACCTGGCGTTATTCAGTGTCATTGTGTGTTATTCCCTCTCCACCTGGTGTTATTCAGTGTCATTGTTTGCGATTCCCTCTCCACCTGGCGTTATTCAGTGTCATTGTTTGTGATTCCCTCTCCACCGGGCGTTATTCAATGTCATTGTTTGCGATTCCTTCTCCACCGGGCGTTATTCAGTGTCATTGTGTGTGATTCCCTCTCCACCTGGTGTTATTCAGTGTCATTGTTTGCGATTCCCTCTCCACCGGGCGTTATTCAGTGTCATTGTTTGTGATTCCCTCCCCACCGGGCGTTATTCAGTGTCATTGTGTGTGATTCCCTCTCCACCTGGTGTTATTCAGTGTCATTGTTTGCGATTCCCTCTCCACCGGGCGTTATTCAGTGTCATTGTTTGTGATTCCCTCTCCACCTGGTGTTATTCAGTGTCATTGTTTGCGATTCCCTCTCCACCTGGTGTTATTCAGTGTCATTGTGTGTGATTCCCTCTCCACCTGGTGTTATTCAGTGTCATTGTTTGCGATTCCCTCTCCACCGGGCGTTATTCAGTGTCATTGTTTGTGATTCCCTCTCCACGGGGTGTTATTCAGTGTCATTGTTTGTGATTCCCTCCACACCTGTCGTTATTCAGTGTCAGTGTTTGCGATTCCCTCTCCACCGGGCGTTATTCAGTGTCATTGTTTGTGATTCCCTCTCCACCAGGCGTTATTCAGTGTCATTGTGTGTGATTCCCTCTCCACCGGGTGTTATTCAGTGTCATTGTTTGCGATTCCCTCTCCACCGGGCGTTATTCAGTGTCATTGTGTGTGATTCCCTCTCCACCTGGTGTTATTCAGTGTCATTGTTTGTGATTCCCTCTCCACCGGGCGTTATTCAGTGTCATTGTGTGTGATTCCCTCTCCACCTGTTGTTATTCAGTGTCATTGTTTGTGATTCCCTCTCCACCTGGTGTTATTCAGTGTCATTGTTTGTGATTCCCTCTCCACCAGGCTTTATTCAGTGTAATTGTTTGTGATTCCCTCTCCACCTGGTGTTATTCAGTGTCATTGTTTGTGATTCCCTCTTCACCTGTTGTTATTCAGTGTCATTGTGTGTGATTCCCTCTCCACCAGGCGTTATTCAGTGTCATTGTGTGTGATTCCCTCTACACCAGGCGTTATTCAGTGTCATTGTATGTGATTCCCTCTCCTCCTGGCGTTATTCAGTGTCATTGTTTGTGATTCCCTCTCCACCGGGCGTTATTCAGTGTCATTGTTTGTGATTCCCTCTCCACCGGGTGTTATTCAGTGTCATTGTTTGTGATTCCCTCCACACCTGTCGTTATTCAGTGTCATTGTTTGCGATTCCCTCTCCACCGGGCGTTATTCAGTGTCATTGTTTGTGATTCCCTCTCCACCAGGCGTTATTCAGTGTCATTGTGTGTGATTCCCTCCACACCTGTCGTTATTCAGTGTCATTGTTTGCGATTCCCTCTCCACCGGGCATTATTCAGTGTCATTGTTTGTGATTCCCTCTCCACCTGGTGTTATTCAGTGTCATTGTTTGTGATTCCCTCTCCACCGGGCGTTATTCAGTGTCATTGTTTGTGATTCCCTCTCCACCGGGTGTTATTCAGTGTCATTGTTTGTGATTCCCTCCACACCTGTCGTTATTCAGTGTCATTGTTTGCGATTCCCTCTCCACCGGGCGTTATTCAGTGTCATTGTTTGTGATTCCCTCTCCACCAGGCGTTATTCAGTGTCATTGTGTGTGATTCCCTCTCCACCGAGTGTTATTCAGTGTCATTGTTTGCGATTCCCTCTCCACGAGGCGTTATTCAGTGTCATTGTTTGTGATTCCCTCCACACCTGTCGTTATTCAGTGTCAGTGTTTGCGATTCCCTCTCCACCGGGCGTTATTCAGTGTCATTGTTTGTGATTCCCTCTCCACCAGGCGTTATTCAGTGTCATTGTGTGTGATTCCCTCTCCACCGGGTGTTATTCAGTGTCATTGTTTGCGATTCCCTCTCCACCGGGCGTTATTCAGTGTCATTGTGTGTGATTCCCTCTCCACCTGGTGTTATTCAGTGTCATTGTTTGTGATTCCCTCTCCACCGGGCGTTATTCAGTGTCATTGTGTGTGATTCCCTCTCCTCCTGTTGTTATTCAGTGTCATTGTTTGTGATTCCCTCTCCACCTGGTGTTATTCAGTGTCATTGTTTGTGATTCCCTCTCCACCAGGCTTTATTCAGTGTAATTGTTTGTGATTCCCTCTCCACCTGGTGTTATTCAGTGTCATTGTTTGTGATTCCCTCTTCACCTGTTGTTATTCAGTGTCATTGTGTGTGATTCCCTCTCCACCAGGCGTTATTCAGTGTCATTGTGTGTGATTCCCTCTACACCAGGCGTTATTCAGTGTCATTGTATGTGATTCCCTCTCCTCCTGGCGTTATTCAGTGTCATTGTTTGTGATTCCCTCTCCACCGGGCGTTATTCAGTGTCATTGTTTGTGATTCCCTCTCCACCGGGTGTTATTCAGTGTCATTGTTTGTGATTCCCTCCACACCTGTCGTTATTCAGTGTCATTGTTTGCGATTCCCTCTCCACCGGGCGTTATTCAGTGTCATTGTTTGTGATTCCCTCTCCACCAGGCGTTATTCAGTGTCATTGTGTGTGATTCCCTCCACACCTGTCGTTATTCAGTGTCATTGTTTGCGATTCCCTCTCCACCGGGCATTATTCAGTGTCATTGTTTGTGATTCCCTCTCCACCTGGTGTTATTCAGTGTCATTGTTTGTGATTCCCTCTCCACCGGGCGTTATTCAGTGTCATTGTTTGTGATTCCCTCTCCACCGGGTGTTATTCAGTGTCATTGTTTGTGATTCCCTCCACACCTGTCGTTATTCAGTGTCATTGTTTGCGATTCCCTCTCCACCGGGCGTTATTCAGTGTCATTGTTTGTGATTCCCTCTCCACCAGGCGTTATTCAGTGTCATTGTGTGTGATTCCCTCTCCACCGAGTGTTATTCAGTGTCATTGTTTGCGATTCCCTCTCCACCAGGCGTTATTCAGTGTCATTGTGTGTGATTCCCTCTCCACCGGGTGTTATTCAGTGTCATTGTTTGCGATTCCCTCTCCACCTGGTGTTATTCAGTGTCATTGTTTGGTGATTCCCTCTCCACCTGGCATTATTCAGTGTCATTGTGTGTGATTCCCTCTCCACCTGGTGTTATTCAGTGTCATTGTTTGCGATTCCCTCTCCACCTGGTGTTATTCAGTGTCATTGTTTGTGATTCCCTCTACACCAGGCGTTATTCAGTGTCATTGTATGTGATTCCCTCTCCAACAGGCGTTATTCAGTGTCATGGTTTGTGATTCCCTCTCCACCTGGTGTTATTCGTTGTCATTGTTTGTGATTCCCTCTTCACCTGTTGTTATTCAGTGTCATTGTGTGTGATTCCCTCTCCACCTGTTGTTATTCAGTGTCATTGTGTGTGATTCCCTCTCCACCTAGTGTTATTAGGTGTCATTGTTTGTGATTCCCTCTTCACCTGTTGTTATTCAGTGTCATTATGTGTGATTCCCTCTCCACCTAGTGTTATTCGGTGTCATTGTTTGTGATTCCCTCTTCACCTGTTGTTATTCAGTGTCATTGTGTGTGATTCCCTCTCCACCTGGTGTTATTCAGTGTCATTGTGTGTGATTCCCTCTCCACCTGTTGTTATTCAGTGTCATTGTGTGTGATTCCCTCTCCACCAGGCGTTATTCAGTGTCATTGTGTGTGATTCCCTCTCCACCTAGTGTTATTCGGTGTCATTGTTTGTGATTCCCCCATCACCCTGTGTTATTCAGTGTCATTGTTTGTGATTCCCTCTCCACCTGTTGTTATTCAGTGTCATTGTTTGTGATTCCCCCTCCACCTGTTGTTATTCAGTGTCATTGTGTGTGATTCCCTCTCCACCTGGTGGTATTCAGTGTCATTGTGTGTGATTCCCCCATCACCCTGTGTTATTCAGTGTCATTGTTTGTGATTCGCTCTCCACCTGGTGTTATTCGGTGTCATTGTGTGTGATTCCCTCTCCACCTGGTGTTATTCAGTGTCATTGTTTGTGATTCCCCCATCACCCAGTGTTATTCAGTGTCATTGTGTGTGATTCCCTCTCCACCTGTTGTTATTCAGTGTCATTGTGTGTGATTCCCTCTCCACCTGGTGTTATTCAGTGTCATTGTTTGCGATTCCCTCTCCACCGGGCGTTATTCAGTGTCATTGTTTGTGATTCCCTCCACACCTGTCGTTATTCAGTGTCATTGTGTGTGATTCCCTCTCCACCTGGCGTTATTCAGTGTCATTGTGTGTGATTCCCTCTCCACCTGGTGTTATTCAGTGTCATTGTTTGTGATTCCCTCTCCACCGGGCGTTATTCAGTGTCATTGTGTGTGATTCCCTCTCCACCTAGTGTTATTCGGTGTCATTGTTTGTGATTCCCTCTTCACCTGTTGTTATTCAGTGTCATTGTGTGTGATTCCCTCTCCACTTGGTGTTATTCAGTGTCATTGTGTGTGATTCCCTCTCCACCTGTTGTTATTCAGTGTCATTGTGTGTGATTCCCTCTCCACCTGGTGTTATTCAGTGTCATTGTTTGCGATTCCCTCTCCACCGGGCGTTATTCAGTGTCATTGTTTGTGATTCCCTCCACACCTGTCGTTATTCAGTGTCATTGTGTGTGATTCCCTCTCCACCTGGCGTTATTCAGTGTCATTGTGTGTGATTCCCTCTCCACCTGGTGTTATTCAGTGTCATTGTTTGCGATTCCCTCTCCACCTGGCGTTATTCAGTGTCATTGTTTGTGATTCCCTCTCCACCGGGCGTTATTCAGTGTCATTGTTGGCGATTCCTTCTCCACCGGGCGTTATTCAGTGTCATTGTGTGTGATTCCCTCTCCACCTGGTGTTATTCAGTGTCATTGTTTGCGATTCCCTCTCCACCGGGCGTTATTCAGTGTCATTGTTTGTGATTCCCTCTCCACCGGGCGTTATTCAGTGTCATTGTGTGTGATTCCCTCTCCACCTGGTGTTATTCAGTGTCATTGTTTGCGATTCCCTCTCCACCGGGCGTTATTCAGTGTCATTGTTTGTGATTCCCTCTCCACCTGGTGTTATTCAGTGTCATTGTTTGCGATTCCCTCTCCACCTGGTGTTATTCAGTGTCATTGTGTGTGATTCCCTCTCCACCTGGTGTTATTCAGTGTCATTGTGTGTGATTCCCTCTCCACCTGGTGTTATTCAGTGTCATTGTTTGCAATTCCCTCTCCACCTGGCGTTATTCAGTGTCATTGTTTGTGATTCCCTCCACACCTGTCGTTATTCAGTGTCAGTGTTTGCGATTCCCTCTCCACCGGGTGTTATTCAGTGTCATTGTTTGTGATTCCCTCTCCACCAGGCGTTATTCAGTGTCATTGTGTGTGATTCCCTCTCCACCGGGTGTTATTCAGTGTCATTGTTTGCGATTCCCTCTCCACCGGGCGTTATTCAGTGTCATTGTGTGTGATTCCCTCTCCACCTGGTGTTATTCAGTGTCATTGTTTGCGATTCCCTCTCCACCGGGCGTTATTCAGTGTCATTGTTTGTGATTCCCTCTCCACCAGGCGTTATTCAGTGTCATTGTGTGTGATTCCCTCTCCACCGGGTGTTATTCAGTGTCATTGTTTGCGATTCCCTCTCCACCGGGCGTTATTCAGTGTCATTGTGTGTGATTCCCTCTCCACCTGGTGTTATTCAGTGTCATTGTTTGCGATTCCCTCTCCACCGGGCGTTATTCAGTGTCATTGTGTGTGATTCCCTCTCCACCTGGTGTTATTCAGTGTCATTGTTTGCGATTCCCTCTCCACCGGGCGTTATTCAGTGTCATTGTTTGTGATTCCCTCTCCACCGGGCGTTATTCAGTGTTATTGTGTGTGATTCCCTCTCCACCTGGTGTTATTCAGTGTTATTGTTTGCGATTCCCTCTCCACCGGGCGTTATTCAGTGTCATTGTTTGTGATTCCCTCTCCACCTGGTGTTATTCAGTGTCATTGTTTGTGATTCCCTCTCCACCGGGGGTTATTCAGTGTCATTGTTTGTGATTCCCTCCACACCTGTCGTTATTCAGTGTCATTGTGTGTGATTCCCTCTCCACCTGGTGTTATTCAGTGTCATTGTGTGTGATTCCCTCTCCACCTGGTGTTATTCAGTGTCATTGTTTGCAATTCCCTCTCCACCGGGTGTTATTCAGTGTCATTGTTTGTGATTCCCTCCACACCTGTCGTTATTCAGTGTCAGTGTTTGCGATTCCCTCTCCACCGGGCGTTATTCAGTGTCATTGTTTGTGATTCCCTCTCCACCAGGCGTTATTCAGTGTCATTGTGTGTGATTCCCTCTCCACCGGGTGTTATTCAGTGTCATTGTTTGCGATTCCCTCTCCACCGGGTGTTATTCAGTGTCATTGTTTGCGATTCCCTCTCCACCGGGCGTTATTCAGTGTCATTGTTTGTGATTCCCTCTCCACGGGGTGTTATTCAGTGTCATTGTTTGTGATTCCCTCCACACCTGTCGTTATTCAGTGTCAGTGTTTGCGATTCCCTCTCCACCGGGCGTTATTCAGTGTCATTGTTTGTGATTCCCTCTCCACCAGGCGTTATTCAGTGTCATTGTGTGTGATTCCCTCTCCACCGGGTGTTATTCAGTGTCATTGTTTGCGATTCCCTCTCCACCGGGCGTTATTCAGTGTCATTGTGTGTGATTCCCTCTCCACCTGGTGTTATTCAGTGTCATTGTTTGTGATTCCCTCTCCACCGGGCGTTATTCAGTGTCATTGTGTGTGATTCCCTCTCCACCTGTTGTTATTCAGTGTCATTGTTTGTGATTCCCTCTCCACCTGGTGTTATTCAGTGTCATTGTTTGTGATTCCCTCTCCACCGGGCGTTATTCAGTGTCATTGTTTGTGATTCCCTCTCCACCAGGCTTTATTCAGTGTAATTGTTTGTGATTCCCTCTCCACCTGGTGTTATTCAGTGCCATTGTTTGTGATTCCCTCTTCACCTGTTGTTATTCAGTGTCATTGTGTGTGATTCCCTCTCCACCAGGCGTTATTCAGTGTCATTGTGTGTGATTCCCTCTACACCAGGCGTTATTCAGTGTCATTGTATGTGATTCCCTCTCCTCCTGGCGTTATTCAGTGTCATTGTTTGTGATTCCCTCTCCACCGGGCGTTATTCAGTGTCATTGTTTGTGATTCCCTCTCCACCGGGCGTTATTCAGTGTCATTGTGTGTGATTCCCTCTCCACCTGGTGTTATTCAGTGTCATTGTTTGCGATTCCCTCTCCACCGGGTGTTATTCAGTGTCATTGTGTGTGATTCCCTCTCCACCGGGCGTTATTCAGTGTAATAGTGTGTGATTCCCTCTCCACCTGGTGTTATTCAGTGTCATTGTTTGTGATTCCCTCTCCACCTGTTGTTATTCAGTGTCATTGTTTGTGATTCCCTCTCCACCTGGTGTTATTCAGTGTCATTGTTTGTGATTCCCTCTCCACCTGGTGTTATTCAGTGTCATTGTTTGTGATTCCCTCTCCACCTGGTGTTATTCAGTGTCATTGTGTGTGATTCCCTCTCCACCTGGTGTTATTCAGTGTCATTGTTTGCGATTCCCTCTCCAACAGGCGTTATTCAGTGTCATGGTTTGTGATTCCCTCTCCACCTGGTGTTATTCAGTGTCATTGTTTGCGATTCCCTCTCCCCCTGGTGTTATTCAGTGTCATTGTTTGCGATTCCCTCTCCACCTGGTGTTATTCAGTGTCATTGTTTGCGATTCCCTCTCCACCTGGTGTTATTCAGTGTCATTGTTTGTGATTCCCTCTCCACCTGCCGTTATTCAGTGTCATTGTGTGTGATTCCCTCTCCACCAGGCGTTATTCAGTGTCATTGTTTGTGATTCCCTCTCCACCTGGTGTTATTCAGTGTCATTGTTTGTGATTCCCTCTTCACCTGGTGTTATTAAGTGTCATTGTGTGTGATTCCCTCTCCACCAGGCGTTATTCAGTGTCATTGTTTGTGATTCCCCCATCACCCAGTGTTATTCAGTGTCATTGTGTGTGATTCCCCCATCACCCAGTGTTATTCAGTGTCATTGTGTGTGATTCCCTCTCCACCTGGTGTTATTCAGTGTCATTGTGTGTGATTCCCCCATCACCCTGTGTTATTCAGTGTCATTGTTTGTGATTCGCTCTCTACCTGGTGTTATTCGGTGTTATTGTGTGTGATTCCCTCTCCACCTGGTGTTATTCAGTGTCATTGTTTGCGATTCCCTCTCCACCGGGCGTTATTCAGTGTCATTGTTTGTGATTCCCTCCACACCTGTCGTTATTCAGTGTCATTGTGTGTGATTCCCTCTCCACCTGGCGTTATTCAGTGTCATTGTGTGTGATTCCCTCTCCACCTGGTGTTATTCAGTGTCATTGTTTGCGATTCCCTCTCCACCTGGCGTTATTCAGTGTCATTGTTTGTGATTCCCTCTCCACCGGGCGTTATTCAGTGTCATTGTGTGTGATTCCCTCTCCACCTAGTGTTATTCGGTGTCATTGTTTGTGATTCCCTCTTCACCTGTTGTTATTCAGTGTCATTGTGTGTGATTCCCTCTCCACCTGGTGTTATTCAGTGTCATTGTGTGTGATTCCCTCTCCACCTGTTGTTATTCAGTGTCATTGTGTGTGATTCCCTCTCCACCTGGTGTTATTCAGTGTCATTGTTTGTGATTCCCTCCACACCTGTCGTTATTCAGTGTCATTGTGTGTGATTCCCTCTCCACCTGGCGTTATTCAGTGTCATTGTGTGTGATTCCCTCTCCACCTGGTGTTATTCAGTGTCATTGTTTGCGATTCCCTCTCCACCTGGCGTTATTCAGTGTCATAGTTTGTGATTCCCTCTCCACCGGGCGTTATTCAGTGTCATTGTTGGCGATTCCTTCTCCACCGGGCGTTAATCAGTGTCATTGTGTGTGATTCCCTCTCCACCTGGTGTTATTCAGTGTCATTGTTTGCGATTCCCTCTCCACCGGGCGTTATTCAGTGTCATTGTTTGTGATTCCCTCTCCACCGGGCGTTATTCAGTGTCATTGTGTGTGATTCCCTCTCCACCTGGTGTTATTCAGTGTCATTGTTTGCGATTCCCTCTCCACTGGGCGTTATTCAGTGTCATTGTTTGTGATTCCCTCTCCACCTGGTGTTATTCAGTGTCATTGTTTGCGATTCCCTCTCCACCTGGTGTTATTCAGTGTCATTGTGTGTGATTCCCTCTCCACCTGGTGTTATTCAGTGTCATTGTGTGTGATTCCCTCTCCACCGGGTGTTATTCAGTGTCATTGTTTGTGATTCCCTCCACACCTGTCGTTATTCAGTGTCAGTGTTTGCGATTCCCTCTCCACCGGGCGTTATTCAGTGTCATTGTTTGTGATTCCCTCTCCACAAGGCGTTATTCAGTGTCATTGTGTGTGATTCCCTCTCCACCGGGTGTTATTCAGTGTCATTGTTTGCGATTCCCTCTCCACCGGGCGTTATTCAGTGTCATTGTGTGCGATTCCCTCTCGACCTGGTGTTATTCAGTGTCATTGTTTGTGATTCCCTCTCCACCGGGGTTATTCAGTGTCATTGTGTGTGATTCCCTCTCCACCTGTTGTTATTCAGTGTCATTGTTTGTGATTCCCTCTCCACCTGGTGTTATTCAGTGTCATTGTTTGTGATTCCCTCTCCACCGGGCGTTATTCAGTGTCATTGTTTGTGATTCCCTCTCCACCTGGTGTTATTCAGTGTCATTGTTTGTGATTCCCTCTCCACCTGTTGTTATTCAGTGTCATTGTTTGTGATTCCCTCTCCACCTGGTGTTATTCAGTGTCATTGTTTGTGATTCCCTCTCCACCTGGCGTTATTCAGTGTCATTGTTTGTGATTCCCTCTCCACCGGGCGTTATTCAGTGTCATTGTGTGTGATTCCCTCTCCACCTAGTGTTATTCGGTGTCATTGTTTGTGATTCCCTCTTCACCTGTTGTTATTCAGTGTCATTGTGTGTGATTCCCTCTCCACCTGGTGTTATTCAGTGTCATTGTGTGTGATTCCCTCTCCACCTGTGTTATTCAGTGTCATTGTGTGTGATTCCCTCTCCACCTGGTGTTATTCAGTGTCATTGTTTGCGATTCCCTCTCCACCGGGCGTTATTCAGTGTCATTGTTTGTGATTCCCTTCACACCTGTCGTTATTCAGTGTCATTGTGTGTGATTCCCTCTCCACCTGGCGTTATTCAGTGTCATTGTGTGTGATTCCCTCTCCACCTGGTGTTATTCAGTGTCATTGTTTGCGATTCCCTCTCCACCTGGCGTTATTCAGTGTCATTGTTTGTGATTCCCTCTCCACCGGGCGTTATTCAATGTCATTGTTTGCGATTCCTTCTCCACCGGGCGTTATTCAGTGTCATTGTGTGTGATTCCCTCTCCACCTGGTGTTATTCAGTGTCATTGTTTGCGATTCCCTCTCCACCGGGCGTTATTCAGTGTCATTGTTTGTGATTCCCTCCCCACCGGGCGTTATTCAGTGTCATTGTGTGTGATTCCCTCTCCACCTGGTGTTATTCAGTGTCATTGTTTGCGATTCCCTCTCCACCGGGCGTTATTCAGTGTCATTGTTTGTGATTCCCTCTCCACCTGGTGTTATTCAGTGTCATTGTTTGCGATTCCCTCTCCACCTGGTGTTATTCAGTGTCATTGTGTGTGATTCCCTCTCCACCTGGTGTTATTCAGTGTCATTGTTTGCGATTCCCTCTCCACCGGGCGTTATTCAGTGTCATTGTTTGTGATTCCCTCTCCACGGGGTGTTATTCAGTGTCATTGTTTGTGATTCCCTCCACACCTGTCGTTATTCAGTGTCAGTGTTTGCGATTCCCTCTCCACCGGGCGTTATTCAGTGTCATTGTTTGTGATTCCCTCTCCACCAGGCGTTATTCAGTGTCATTGTGTGTGATTCCCTCTCCACCGGGTGTTATTCAGTGTCATTGTTTGCGATTCCCTCTCCACCGGGCGTTATTCAGTGTCATTGTGTGTGATTCCCTCTCCACCTGGTGTTATTCAGTGTCATTGTTTGTGATTCCCTCTCCACCGGGCGTTATTCAGTGTCATTGTGTGTGATTCCCTCTCCACCTGTTGTTATTCAGTGTCATTGTTTGTGATTCCCTCTCCACCTGGTGTTATTCAGTGTCATTGTTTGTGATTCCCTCTCCACCGGGCGTTATTCAGTGTCATTGTTTGTGATTCCCTCTCCACCAGGCTTTATTCAGTGTAATTGTTTGTGATTCCCTCTCCACCTGGTGTTATTCAGTGTCATTGTTTGTGATTCCCTCTTCACCTGTTGTTATTCAGTGTCATTGTGTGTGATTCCCTCTCCACCAGGCGTTATTCAGTGTCATTGTGTGTGATTCCCTCTACACCAGGCGTTATTCAGTGTCATTGTATGTGATTCCCTCTCCTCCTGGCGTTATTCAGTGTCATTGTTTGTGATTCCCTCTCCACCGGGCGTTATTCAGTGTCATTGTTTGTGATTCCCTCTCCACCGGGTGTTATTCAGTGTCATTGTTTGTGATTCCCTCCACACCTGTCGTTATTCAGTGTCATTGTTTGCGATTCCCTCTCCACCGGGCGTTATTCAGTGTCATTGTTTGTGATTCCCTCTCCACCAGGCGTTATTCAGTGTCATTGTGTGTGATTCCCTCCACACCTGTCGTTATTCAGTGTCATTGTTTGCGATTCCCTCTCCACCGGGCATTATTCAGTGTCATTGTTTGTGATTCCCTCTCCACCTGGTGTTATTCAGTGTCATTGTTTGTGATTCCCTCTCCACCGGGCGTTATTCAGTGTCATTGTTTGTGATTCCCTCTCCACCGGGTGTTATTCAGTGTCATTGTTTGTGATTCCCTCCACACCTGTCGTTATTCAGTGTCATTGTTTGCGATTCCCTCTCCACCGGGCGTTATTCAGTGTCATTGTTTGTGATTCCCTCTCCACCAGGCGTTATTCAGTGTCATTGTGTGTGATTCCCTCTCCACCGAGTGTTATTCAGTGTCATTGTTTGCGATTCCCTCTCCACCAGGCGTTATTCAGTGTCATTGTGTGTGATTCCCTCTCCACCGGGTGTTATTCAGTGTCATTGTTTGCGATTCCCTCTCCACCTGGTGTTATTCAGTGTCATTGTTTGGTGATTCCCTCTCCACCTGGCATTATTCAGTGTCATTGTGTGTGATTCCCTCTCCACCTGGTGTTATTCAGTGTCATTGTTTGCGATTCCCTCTCCACCTGGTGTTATTCAGTGTCATTGTTTGTGATTCCCTCTACACCAGGCGTTATTCAGTGTCATTGTATGTGATTCCCTCTCCAACAGGCGTTATTCAGTGTCATGGTTTGTGATTCCCTCTCCACCTGGTGTTATTCGTTGTCATTGTTTGTGATTCCCTCTTCACCTGTTGTTATTCAGTGTCATTGTGTGTGATTCCCTCTCCACCTGTTGTTATTCAGTGTCATTGTGTGTGATTCCCTCTCCACCTAGTGTTATTAGGTGTCATTGTTTGTGATTCCCTCTTCACCTGTTGTTATTCAGTGTCATTATGTGTGATTCCCTCTCCACCTAGTGTTATTCGGTGTCATTGTTTGTGATTCCCTCTTCACCTGTTGTTATTCAGTGTCATTGTGTGTGATTCCCTCTCCACCTGGTGTTATTCAGTGTCATTGTGTGTGATTCCCTCTCCACCTGTTGTTATTCAGTGTCATTGTGTGTGATTCCCTCTCCACCAGGCGTTATTCAGTGTCATTGTGTGTGATTCCCTCTCCACCTAGTGTTATTCGGTGTCATTGTTTGTGATTCCCCCATCACCCTGTGTTATTCAGTGTCATTGTTTGTGATTCCCTCTCCACCTGTTGTTATTCAGTGTCATTGTTTGTGATTCCCCCTCCACCTGTTGTTATTCAGTGTCATTGTGTGTGATTCCCTCTCCACCTGGTGGTATTCAGTGTCATTGTGTGTGATTCCCCCATCACCCTGTGTTATTCAGTGTCATTGTTTGTGATTCGCTCTCCACCTGGTGTTATTCGGTGTCATTGTGTGTGATTCCCTCTCCACCTGGTGTTATTCAGTGTCATTGTTTGTGATTCCCCCATCACCCAGTGTTATTCAGTGTCATTGTGTGTGATTCCCTCTCCACCTGTTGTTATTCAGTGTCATTGTGTGTGATTCCCTCTCCACCTGGTGTTATTCAGTGTCATTGTTTGCGATTCCCTCTCCACCGGGCGTTATTCAGTGTCATTGTTTGTGATTCCCTCCACACCTGTCGTTATTCAGTGTCATTGTGTGTGATTCCCTCTCCACCTGGCGTTATTCAGTGTCATTGTGTGTGATTCCCTCTCCACCTGGTGTTATTCAGTGTCATTGTTTGTGATTCCCTCTCCACCGGGCGTTATTCAGTGTCATTGTGTGTGATTCCCTCTCCACCTAGTGTTATTCGGTGTCATTGTTTGTGATTCCCTCTTCACCTGTTGTTATTCAGTGTCATTGTGTGTGATTCCCTCTCCACTTGGTGTTATTCAGTGTCATTGTGTGTGATTCCCTCTCCACCTGTTGTTATTCAGTGTCATTGTGTGTGATTCCCTCTCCACCTGGTGTTATTCAGTGTCATTGTTTGCGATTCCCTCTCCACCGGGCGTTATTCAGTGTCATTGTTTGTGATTCCCTCCACACCTGTCGTTATTCAGTGTCATTGTGTGTGATTCCCTCTCCACCTGGCGTTATTCAGTGTCATTGTGTGTGATTCCCTCTCCACCTGGTGTTATTCAGTGTCATTGTTTGCGATTCCCTCTCCACCTGGCGTTATTCAGTGTCATTGTTTGTGATTCCCTCTCCACCGGGCGTTATTCAGTGTCATTGTTGGCGATTCCTTCTCCACCGGGCGTTATTCAGTGTCATTGTGTGTGATTCCCTCTCCACCTGGTGTTATTCAGTGTCATTGTTTGCGATTCCCTCTCCACCGGGCGTTATTCAGTGTCATTGTTTGTGATTCCCTCTCCACCGGGCGTTATTCAGTGTCATTGTGTGTGATTCCCTCTCCACCTGGTGTTATTCAGTGTCATTGTTTGCGATTCCCTCTCCACCGGGCGTTATTCAGTGTCATTGTTTGTGATTCCCTCTCCACCTGGTGTTATTCAGTGTCATTGTTTGCGATTCCCTCTCCACCTGGTGTTATTCAGTGTCATTGTGTGTGATTCCCTCTCCACCTGGTGTTATTCAGTGTCATTGTGTGTGATTCCCTCTCCACCTGGTGTTATTCAGTGTCATTGTTTGCAATTCCCTCTCCACCTGGCGTTATTCAGTGTCATTGTTTGTGATTCCCTCCACACCTGTCGTTATTCAGTGTCAGTGTTTGCGATTCCCTCTCCACCGGGTGTTATTCAGTGTCATTGTTTGTGATTCCCTCTCCACCAGGCGTTATTCAGTGTCATTGTGTGTGATTCCCTCTCCACCGGGTGTTATTCAGTGTCATTGTTTGCGATTCCCTCTCCACCGGGCGTTATTCAGTGTCATTGTGTGTGATTCCCTCTCCACCTGGTGTTATTCAGTGTCATTGTTTGCGATTCCCTCTCCACCGGGCGTTATTCAGTGTCATTGTTTGTGATTCCCTCTCCACCAGGCGTTATTCAGTGTCATTGTGTGTGATTCCCTCTCCACCGGGTGTTATTCAGTGTCATTGTTTGCGATTCCCTCTCCACCGGGCGTTATTCAGTGTCATTGTGTGTGATTCCCTCTCCACCTGGTGTTATTCAGTGTCATTGTTTGCGATTCCCTCTCCACCGGGCGTTATTCAGTGTCATTGTGTGTGATTCCCTCTCCACCTGGTGTTATTCAGTGTCATTGTTTGCGATTCCCTCTCCACCGGGCGTTATTCAGTGTCATTGTGTGTGATTCCCTCTCCACCTGGTGTTATTCAGTGTCATTGTTTGCGATTCCCTCTCCACCGGGCGTTATTCAGTGTCATTGTTTGTGATTCCCTCTCCACCGGGCGTTATTCAGTGTTATTGTGTGTGATTCCCTCTCCACCTGGTGTTATTCAGTGTCATTGTTTGCGATTCCCTCTCCACCGGGCGTTATTCAGTGTCATTGTTTGTGATTCCCTCTCCACCTGGTGTTATTCAGTGTCATTGTTTGTGATTCCCTCTCCACCGGGGGTTATTCAGTGTCATTGTTTGTGATTCCCTCCACACCTGTCGTTATTCAGTGTCATTGTGTGTGATTCCCTCTCCACCTGGTGTTATTCAGTGTCATTGTGTGTGATTCCCTCTCCACCTGGTGTTATTCAGTGTCATTGTTTGCAATTCCCTCTCCACCGGGTGTTATTCAGTGTCATTGTTTGTGATTCCCTCCACACCTGTCGTTATTCAGTGTCAGTGTTTGCGATTCCCTCTCCACCGGGCGTTATTCAGTGTCATTGTTTGTGATTCCCTCTCCACCAGGCGTTATTCAGTGTCATTGTGTGTGATTCCCTCTCCACCGGGTGTTATTCAGTGTCATTGTTTGCGATTCCCTCTCCACCGGGTGTTATTCAGTGTCATTGTTTGCGATTCCCTCTCCACCGGGCGTTATTCAGTGTCATTGTGTGTGATTCCCTCTCCACCTGGTGTTATTCAGTGTTATTGTTTGCGATTCCCTCTCCACCGGGCGTTATTCAGTGTCATTGTTTGTGATTCCCTCTCCACCAGGCGTTATTCAGTGTCATTGTGTGTGATTCCCTCTCCACCGGGTGTTATTCAGTGTCATTGTTTGTGATTCCCTCTCCACCGGGTGTTATTCAGTGTCATTGTTTGCGATTCCCTCTCCACCTGGTGTTATTCAGTGTCATTGTGTGTGATTCCCTCTCCACCTGGTGTTATTCAGTGTCATTGTTTGCGATTCCCTCTCCACCGGGCGTTATTCAGTGTCATTGTTTGTGATTCCCTCTCCACGGGGTGTTATTCAGTGTCATTGTTTGTGATTCCCTCCACACCTGTCGTTATTCAGTGTCAGTGTTTGCGATTCCCTCTCCACCGGGCGTTATTCAGTGTCATTGTTTGTGATTCCCTCTCCACCAGGCGTTATTCAGTGTCATTGTGTGTGATTCCCTCTCCACCGGGTGTTATTCAGTGTCATTGTTTGCGATTCCCTCTCCACCGGGCGTTATTCAGTGTCATTGTGTGTGATTCCCTCTCCACCTGGTGTTATTCAGTGTCATTGTTTGTGATTCCCTCTCCACCGGGCGTTATTCAGTGTCATTGTGTGTGATTCCCTCTCCACCTGTTGTTATTCAGTGTCATTGTTTGTGATTCCCTCTCCACCTGGTGTTATTCAGTGTCATTGTTTGTGATTCCCTCTCCACCGGGCGTTATTCAGTGTCATTGTTTGTGATTCCCTCTCCACCAGGCTTTATTCAGTGTAATTGTTTGTGATTCCCTCTCCACCTGGTGTTATTCAGTGCCATTGTTTGTGATTCCCTCTTCACCTGTTGTTATTCAGTGTCATTGTGTGTGATTCCCTCTCCACCAGGCGTTATTCAGTGTCATTGTGTGTGATTCCCTCTACACCAGGCGTTATTCAGTGTCATTGTATGTGATTCCCTCTCCTCCTGGCGTTATTCAGTGTCATTGTTTGTGATTCCCTCTCCACCGGGCGTTATTCAGTGTCATTGTTTGTGATTCCCTCTCCACCGGGCGTTATTCAGTGTCATTGTGTGTGATTCCCTCTCCACCTGGTGTTATTCAGTGTCATTGTTTGCGATTCCCTCTCCACCGGGTGTTATTCAGTGTCATTGTGTGTGATTCCCTCTCCACCGGGCGTTATTCAGTGTAATAGTGTGTGATTCCCTCTCCACCTGGTGTTATTCAGTGTCATTGTTTGTGATTCCCTCTCCACCTGTTGTTATTCAGTGTCATTGTTTGTGATTCCCTCTCCACCTGGTGTTATTCAGTGTCATTGTTTGTGATTCCCTCTCCACCTGGTGTTATTCAGTGTCATTGTTTGTGATTCCCTCTCCACCTGGTGTTATTCAGTGTCATTGTGTGTGATTCCCTCTCCACCTGGTGTTATTCAGTGTCATTGTTTGCGATTCCCTCTCCAACAGGCGTTATTCAGTGTCATGGTTTGTGATTCCCTCTCCACCTGGTGTTATTCAGTGTCATTGTTTGCGATTCCCTCTCCCCCTGGTGTTATTCAGTGTCATTGTTTGCGATTCCCTCTCCACCTGGTGTTATTCAGTGTCATTGTTTGCGATTCCCTCTCCACCTGGTGTTATTCAGTGTCATTGTTTGCGATTCCCTCTCCACCTGGTGTTATTCAGTGTCATTGTTTGTGATTCCCTCTCCACCTGCCGTTATTCAGTGTCATTGTGTGTGATTCCCTCTCCACCAGGCGTTATTCAGTGTCATTGTTTGTGATTCCCTCTCCACCTGGTGTTATTCAGTGTCATTGTTTGTGATTCCCTCTTCACCTGGTGTTATTAAGTGTCATTGTGTGTGATTCCCTCTCCACCAGGCGTTATTCAGTGTCATTGTTTGTGATTCCCCCATCACCCAGTGTTATTCAGTGTCATTGTGTGTGATTCCCCCATCACCCAGTGTTATTCAGTGTCATTGTGTGTGATTCCCTCTCCACCTGGTGTTATTCAGTGTCATTGTGTGTGATTCCCCCATCACCCTGTGTTATTCAGTGTCATTGTTTGTGATTCGCTCTCTACCTGGTGTTATTCGGTGTTATTGTGTGTGATTCCCTCTCCACCTGGTGTTATTCAGTGTCATTGTTTGCGATTCCCTCTCCACCGGGCGTTATTCAGTGTCATTGTTTGTGATTCCCTCCACACCTGTCGTTATTCAGTGTCATTGTGTGTGATTCCCTCTCCACCTGGCGTTATTCAGTGTCATTGTGTGTGATTCCCTCTCCACCTGGTGTTATTCAGTGTCATTGTTTGCGATTCCCTCTCCACCTGGCGTTATTCAGTGTCATTGTTTGTGATTCCCTCTCCACCGGGCGTTATTCAGTGTCATTGTGTGTGATTCCCTCTCCACCTAGTGTTATTCGGTGTCATTGTTTGTGATTCCCTCTTCACCTGTTGTTATTCAGTGTCATTGTGTGTGATTCCCTCTCCACCTGGTGTTATTCAGTGTCATTGTGTGTGATTCCCTCTCCACCTGTTGTTATTCAGTGTCATTGTGTGTGATTCCCTCTCCACCTGGTGTCATTCAGTGTCATTGTTTGTGATTCCCTCCACACCTGTCGTTATTCAGTGTCATTGTGTGTGATTCCCTCTCCACCTGGCGTTATTCAGTGTCATTGTGTGTGATTCCCTCTCCACCTGGTGTTATTCAGTGTCATTGTTTGCGATTCCCTCTCCACCTGGCGTTATTCAGTGTCATTGTTTGTGATTCCCTCTCCACCGGGCGTTATTCAGTGTCATTGTTGGCGATTCCTTCTCCACCGGGCGTTAATCAGTGTCATTGTGTGTGATTCCCTCTCCACCTGGTGTTATTCAGTGTCATTGTTTGCGATTCCCTCTCCACCGGGCGTTATTCAGTGTCATTGTTTGTGATTCCCTCTCCACCGGGCGTTATTCAGTGTCATTGTGTGTGATTCCCTCTCCACCTGGTGTTATTCAGTGTCATTGTTTGCGATTCCCTCTCCACTGGGCGTTATTCAGTGTCATTGTTTGTGATTCCCTCTCCACCTGGTGTTATTCAGTGTCATTGTTTGCGATTCCCTCTCCACCTGGTGTTATTCAGTGTCATTGTGTGTGATTCCCTCTCCACCTGGTGTTATTCAGTGTCATTGTGTGTGATTCCCTCTCCACCGGGTGTTATTCAGTGTCATTGTTTGTGATTCCCTCCACACCTGTCGTTATTCAGTGTCAGTGTTTGCGATTCCCTCTCCACCGGGCGTTATTCAGTGTCATTGTTTGTGATTCCCTCTCCACCAGGCGTTATTCAGTGTCATTGTGTGTGATTCCCTCTCCACCGGGTGTTATTCAGTGTCATTGTTTGCGATTCCCTCTCCACCGGGCGTTATTCAGTGTCATTGTGTGCGATTCCCTCTCGACCTGGTGTTATTCAGTGTCATTGTTTGTGATTCCCTCTCCACCGGGGTTATTCAGTGTCATTGTGTGTGATTCCCTCTCCACCTGTTGTTATTCAGTGTCATTGTTTGTGATTCCCTCTCCACCTGGTGTTATTCAGTGTCATTGTTTGTGATTCCCTCTCCACCGGGCGTTATTCAGTGTCATTGTTTGTGATTCCCTCTCCACCTGGTGTTATTCAGTGTCATTGTTTGTGATTCCCTCTCCACCTGTTGTTATTCAGTGTCATTGTTTGTGATTCCCTCTCCACCTGGTGTTATTCAGTGTCATTGTTTGTGATTCCCTCTCCACCTGGCGTTATTCAGTGTCATTGTTTGTGATTCCCTCTCCACCGGGCGTTATTCAGTGTCATTGTGTGTGATTCCCTCTCCACCTAGTGTTATTCGGTGTCATTGTTTGTGATTCCCTCTTCACCTGTTGTTATTCAGTGTCATTGTGTGTGATTCCCTCTCCACCTGGTGTTATTCAGTGTCATTGTGTGTGATTCCCTCTCCACCTGTTGTTATTCAGTGTCATTGTGTGTGATTCCCTCTCCACCTGGTGTTATTCAGTGTCATTGTTTGCGATTCCCTCTCCACCGGGCGTTATTCAGTGTCATTGTTTGTGATTCCCTTCACACCTGTCGTTATTCAGTGTCATTGTGTGTGATTCCCTCTCCACCTGGCGTTATTCAGTGTCATTGTGTGTGATTCCCTCTCCACCTGGTGTTATTCAGTGTCATTGTTTGCGATTCCCTCTCCACCTGGCGTTATTCAGTGTCATTGTTTGTGATTCCCTCTCCACCGGGCGTTATTCAATGTCATTGTTTGCGATTCCTTCTCCACCGGGCGTTATTCAGTGTCATTGTGTGTGATTCCCTCTCCACCTGGTGTTATTCAGTGTCATTGTTTGCGATTCCCTCTCCACCGGGCGTTATTCAGTGTCATTGTTTGTGATTCCCTCTCCACCGGGCGTTATTCAGTGTCATTGTGTGTGATTCCCTCTCTACCTGGTGTTATTCAGTGTCATTGTTTGCGATTCCCTCTCCACCGGGCGTTATTCAGTGTCATTTTTTGTGATTCCCTCTCCACCTGGTGTTATTCAGTGTCATTGTTTGCGATTCCCTCTCCACCTGGTGTTATTCAGTGTCATTGTGTGTGATTCCCTCTCCACCTGGTGTTATTCAGTGTCATTGTTTGCGATTCCCTCTCCACCGGGCGTTATTCAGTGTCATTGTTTGTGATTCCCTCTCCACGGGGTGTTATTCAGTGTCATTGTTTGTGATTCCCTCCACACCTGTCGTTATTCAGTGTCAGTGTTTGCGATTCCCTCTCCACCGGGCGTTATTCAGTGTCATTGTTTGTGATTCCCTCTCCACCAGGCGTTATTCAGTGTCATTGTGTGTGATTCCCTCTCCACCGGGTGTTATTCAGTGTCATTGTTTGCGATTCCCTCTCCACCGGGCGTTATTCAGTGTCATTGTGTGTGATTCCCTCTCCACCTGGTGTTATTCAGTGTCATTGTTTGTGATTCCCTCTCCACCGGGCGTTATTCAGTGTCATTGTGTGTGATTCCCTCTCCACCTGTTGTTATTCAGTGTCATTGTTTGTGATTCCCTCTCCACCTGGTGTTATTCAGTGTCATTGTTTGTGATTCCCTCTCCACCGGGCGTTATTCAGTGTCATTGTTTGTGATTCCCTCTCCACCAGGCTTTATTCAGTGTAATTGTTTGTGATTCCCTCTCCACCTGGTGTTATTCAGTGTCATTGTTTGTGATTCCCTCTTCACCTGTTGTTATTCAGTGTCATTGTGTGTGATTCCCTCTCCACCAGGTGTTATTCAGTGTCATTGTGTGTGATTCCCTCTACACCAGGCGTTATTCAGTGTCATTGTATGTGATTCCCTCTCCTCCTGGCGTTATTCAGTGTCATTGTTTGTGATTCCCTCTCCACCGGGCGTTATTCAGTGTCATTGTTTGTGATTCCCTCTCCACCGGGCGTTATTCAGTGTCATTGTGTGTGATTCCCTCTCCACCTGGTGTTATTCAGTGTCATTGTTTGCGATTCCCTCTCCACCGGGTGTTATTCAGTGTCATTGTGTGTGATTCCCTCTCCACCGGGCGTTATTCAGTGTAATAGTGTGTGATTCCCTCTCCACCTGGTGTTATTCAGTGTCATTGTTTGTGATTCCCTCTCCACCTGTTGTTATTCAGTGTCATTGTTTGTGATTCCCTCTCCACCTGGTGTTATTCAGTGTCATTGTTTGTGATTCCCTCTCCACCTGGTGTTATTCAGTGTCATTGTTTGTGATTCCCTCTCCACCTGGTGTTATTCAGTGTCATTGTGTGTGATTCCCTCTCCACCTGGTGTTATTCAGTGTCATTGTTTGCGATTCCCTCTCCAACAGGCGTTATTCAGTGTCATGGTTTGTGATTCCCTCTCCACCTGGTGTTATTCAGTGTCATTGTTTGCGATTCCCTCTCCCCCTGGTGTTATTCAGTGTCATTGTTTGCGATTCCCTCTCCACCTGGTGTTATTCAGTGTCATTGTTTGCGATTCCCTCTCCACCTGGTGTTATTCAGTGTCATTGTTTGCGATTCCCTCTCCACCTGGTGTTATTCAGTGTCATTGTTTGTGATTCCCTCTCCACCTGCCGTTATTCAGTGTCATTGTGTGTGATTCCCTCTCCACCAGGCGTTATTCAGTGTCATTGTTTGTGATTCCCTCTCCACCTGGTGTTATTCAGTGTCATTGTTTGTGATTCCCTCTTCACCTGGTGTTATTAAGTGTCATTGTGTGTGATTCCCTCTCCACCAGGCGTTATTCAGTGTCATTGTTTGTGATTCCCCCATCACCCAGTGTTATTCAGTGTCATTGTGTGTGATTCCCCCATCACCCAGTGTTATTCAGTGTCATTGTGTGTGATTCCCTCTCCACCTGGTGTTATTCAGTGTCATTGTGTGTGATTCCCCCATCACCCTGTGTTATTCAGTGTCATTGTTTGTGATTCGCTCTCTACCTGGTGTTATTCGGTGTTATTGTGTGTGATTCCCTCTCCACCTGGTGTTATTCAGTGTCATTGTTTGCGATTCCCTCTCCACCGGGCGTTATTCAGTGTCATTGTTTGTGATTCCCTCCACACCTGTCGTTATTCAGTGTCATTGTGTGTGATTCCCTCTCCACCTGGCGTTATTCAGTGTCATTGTGTGTGATTCCCTCTCCACCTGGTGTTATTCAGTGTCATTGTTTGCGATTCCCTCTCCACCTGGCGTTATTCAGTGTCATTGTTTGTGATTCCCTCTCCACCGGGCGTTATTCAGTGTCATTGTGTGTGATTCCCTCTCCACCTAGTGTTATTCGGTGTCATTGTTTGTGATTCCCTCTTCACCTGTTGTTATTCAGTGTCATTGTGTGTGATTCCCTCTCCACCTGGTGTTATTCAGTGTCATTGTGTGTGATTCCCTCTCCACCTGTTGTTATTCAGTGTCATTGTGTGTGATTCCCTCTCCACCTGGTGTTATTCAGTGTCATTGTTTGTGATTCCCTCCACACCTGTCGTTATTCAGTGTCATTGTGTGTGATTCCCTCTCCACCTGGCGTTATTCAGTGTCATTGTGTGTGATTCCCTCTCCACCTGGTGTTATTCAGTGTCATTGTTTGCGATTCCCTCTCCACCTGGCGTTATTCAGTGTCATTGTTTGTGATTCCCTCTCCACCGGGCGTTATTCAGTGTCATTGTTGGCGATTCCTTCTCCACCGGGCGTTAATCAGTGTCATTGTGTGTGATTCCCTCTCCACCTGGTGTTATTCAGTGTCATTGTTTGCGATTCCCTCTCCACCGGGCGTTATTCAGTGTCATTGTTTGTGATTCCCTCTCCACCGGGCGTTATTCAGTGTCATTGTGTGTGATTCCCTCTCCACCTGGTGTTATTCAGTGTCATTGTTTGCGATTCCCTCTCCACTGGGCGTTATTCAGTGTCATTGTTTGTGATTCCCTCTCCACCTGGTGTTATTCAGTGTCATTGTTTGCGATTCCCTCTCCACCTGGTGTTATTCAGTGTCATTGTGTGTGATTCCCTCTCCACCTGGTGTTATTCAGTGTCATTGTGTGTGATTCCCTCTCCACCGGGTGTTATTCAGTGTCATTGTTTGTGATTCCCTCCACACCTGTCGTTATTCAGTGTCAGTGTTTGCGATTCCCTCTCCACCGGGCGTTATTCAGTGTCATTGTTTGTGATTCCCTCTCCACCAGGCGTTATTCAGTGTCATTGTGTGTGATTCCCTCTCCACCGGGTGTTATTCAGTGTCATTGTTTGCGATTCCCTCTCCACCGGGCGTTATTCAGTGTCATTGTGTGCGATTCCCTCTCGACCTGGTGTTATTCAGTGTCATTGTTTGTGATTCCCTCTCCACCGGGGTTATTCAGTGTCATTGTGTGTGATTCCCTCTCCACCTGTTGTTATTCAGTGTCATTGTTTGTGATTCCCTCTCCACCTGGTGTTATTCAGTGTCATTGTTTGTGATTCCCTCTCCACCGGGCGTTATTCAGTGTCATTGTTTGTGATTCCCTCTCCACCTGGTGTTATTCAGTGTCATTGTTTGTGATTCCCTCTCCACCTGTTGTTATTCAGTGTCATTGTTTGTGATTCCCTCTCCACCTGGTGTTATTCAGTGTCATTGTTTGTGATTCCCTCTCCACCTGGCGTTATTCAGTGTCATTGTTTGTGATTCCCTCTCCACCGGGCGTTATTCAGTGTCATTGTGTGTGATTCCCTCTCCACCTAGTGTGATTCGGTGTCATTGTTTGTGATTCCCTCTTCACCTGTTGTTATTCAGTGTCATTGTGTGTGATTCCCTCTCCACCTGGTGTTATTCAGTGTCATTGTGTGTGATTCCCTCTCCACCTGGTGTTATTCAGTGTCATTGTTTGCGATTCCCTCTCCACCGGGCGTTATTCAGTGTCATTGTTTGTGATTCCCTTCACACCTGTCGTTATTCAGTGTCATTGTGTGTGATTCCCTCTCCACCTGGCGTTATTCAGTGTCATTGTGTGTGATTCCCTCTCCACCTGGTGTTATTCAGTGTCATTGTTTGCGATTCCCTCTCCACCTGGCGTTATTCAGTGTCATTGTTTGTGATTCCCTCTCCACCGGGCGTTATTCAATGTCATTGTTTGCGATTCCTTCTCCACCGGGCGTTATTCAGTGTCATTGTGTGTGATTCCCTCTCCACCTGGTGTTATTCAGTGTCATTGTTTGCGATTCCCTCTCCACCGGGCGTTATTCAGTGTCATTGTTTGTGATTCCCTCTCCACCGGGCGTTATTCAGTGTCATTGTGTGTGATTCCCTCTCTACCTGGTGTTATTCAGTGTCATTGTTTGCGATTCCCTCTCCACCGGGCGTTATTCAGTGTCATTGTTTGTGATTCCCTCTCCACCTGGTGTTATTCAGTGTCATTGTTTGCGATTCCCTCTCCACCTGGTGTTATTCAGTGTCATTGTGTGTGATTCCCTCTCCACCTGGTGTTATTCAGTGTCATTGTTTGCGATTCCCTCTCCACCGGGCGTTATTCAGTGTCATTGTTTGTGATTCCCTTCACACCTGTCGTTATTCAGTGTCATTGTGTGTGATTCCCTCTCCACCTGGCGTTATTCAGTGTCATTGTGTGTGATTCCCTCTCCACCTGGTGTTATTCAGTGTCATTGTTTGCGATTCCCTCTCCACCGGGCGTTATTCAGTGTCATTGTTTGCGATTCCCTCTCCACCTGGCGTTATTCAGTGTCATTGTTTGTGATTCCCTCTCCACCGGGCGTTATTCAATGTCATTGTTTGCGATTCCTTCTCCACCGGGCGTTATTCAGTGTCATTGTGTGTGATTCCCTCTCCACCTGGTGTTATTCAGTGTCATTGTTTGCGATTCCCTCTCCACCGGGCGTTATTCAGTGTCATTGTTTGTGATTCCCTCTCCACCGGGCGTTATTCAGTGTCATTGTGTGTGATTCCCTCTCTACCAGGTGTTATTCAGTGTCATTGTTTGCGATTCCCTCTCCACCGGGCGTTATTCAGTGTCATTGTTTGTGATTCCCTCTCCACCTGGTGTTATTCAGTGTCATTGTTTGCGATTCCCTCTCCACCTGGTGTTATTCAGTGTCATTGTGTGTGATTCCCTCTCCACCTGGTGTTATTCAGTGTCATTGTTTGCGATTCCCTCTCCACCGGGCGTTATTCAGTGTCATTGTTTGTGATTCCCTCTCCACGGGGTGTTATTCAGTGTCATTGTTTGTGATTCCCTCCACACCTGTCGTTATTCAGTGTCAGTGTTTGCGATTCCCTCTCCACCTGGTGTTATTCGTTGTCATTGTTTGTGATTCCCTCTTCACCTGTTGTTATTCAGTGTCATTGTGTGTGATTCCCTCTCCACCTGTTGTTATTCAGTGTCATTGTGTGTGATTCCCTCTCCACCTAGTGTTATTCGGTGTCATTGTTTGTGATTCCCTCTTCACCTGTTGTTATTCAGTGTCATTATGTGTGATTCCCTCTCCACCTAGTGTTATTCGGTGTCATTGTTTGTGATTCCCTCTTCACCTGTTGTTATTCAGTGTCATTGTGTGTGATTCCCTCTCCACCTGGTGTTATTCAGTGTCATTGTGTGTGATTCCCTCTCCACCTGTTGTTATTCAGTGTCATTGTGTGTGATTCCCTCTCCACCAGGCGTTATTCAGTGTCATTGTGTGTGATTCCCTCTCCACCTAGTGTTATTCGGTGTCATTGTTTGTGATTCCCCCATCACCCTGTGTTATTCAGTGTCATTGTTTGTGATTCCCTCTCCACCTGTTGTTATTCAGTGTCATTGTTTGTGATTCCCCCTCCACCTGTTGTTATTCAGTGTCATTGTGTGTGATTCCCTCTCCACCTGGTGGTATTCAGTGTCATTGTGTGTGATTCCCCCATCACCCTGTGTTATTCAGTGTCATTGTTTGTGATTCGCTCTCCACCTGGTGTTATTCGGTGTCATTGTGTGTGATTCCCTCTCCACCTGGTGTTATTCAGTGTCATTGTTTGTGATTCCCCCATCACCCAGTGTTATTCAGTGTCATTGTGTGTGATTCCCTCTCCACCTGGTGTTATTCAGTGTCATTGTGTGTGATTCCCCCATCACCCTGTGTTATTCAGTGTCATTGTTTGTGATTCGCTCTTCACCTGGTGTTATTCGGTGTCATTGTGTGTGATTCCCTCTCCACCGGGAGTTATTCAGTGTCATTGTTTGTGATTCCCCCATCACCCAGTGTTATTCAGTGTCATTGTGTGTGATTCCCTCTCCACCTGTTGTTATTCAGTGTCATTGTGTGTGATTCCCTCTCCACCTGGTGTTATTCAGTGTCATTGTTTGCGATTCCCTCTCCACCGGGCGTTATTCAGTGTCATTGTTTGTGATTCCCTCCACACCTGTCGTTATTCAGTGTCATTGTGTGTGATTCCCTCTCCACCTGGCGTTATTCAGTGTCATTGTGTGTGATTCCCTCTCCACCTGGTGTTATTCAGTGTCATTGTTTGCGATTCCCTCTCCACCTGGCGTTATTCAGTGTCATTGTTTGTGATTCCCTCTCCACCGGGCGTTATTCAGTGTCATTGTGTGTGATTCCCTCTCCACCTAGTGTTATTCGGTGTCATTGTTTGTGATTCCCTCTTCACCTGTTGTTATTCAGTGTCATTGTGTGTGATTCCCTCTCCACTTGGTGTTATTCAGTGTCATTGTGTGTGATTCCCTCTCCACCTGTTGTTATTCAGTGTCATTGTGTGTGATTCCCTCTCCACCTGGTGTTATTCAGTGTCATTGTTTGCGATTCCCTCTCCACCGGGCGTTATTCAGTGTCATTGTTTGTGATTCCCTCCACACCTGTCGTTATTCAGTGTCATTGTGTGTGATTCCCTCTCCACCTGGCGTTATTCAGTGTCATTGTGTGTGATTCCCTCTCCACCTGGTGTTATTCAGTGTCATTGTTTGCGATTCCCTCTCCACCTGGCGTTATTCAGTGTCATTGTTTGTGATTCCCTCTCCACCGGGCGTTATTCAGTGTCATTGTTGGCGATTCCTTCTCCACCGGGCGTTATTCAGTGTCATTGTGTGTGATTCCCTCTCCACCTGGTGTTATTCAGTGTCATTGTTTGCGATTCCCTCTCCACCGGGCGTTATTCAGTGTCATTGTTTGTGATTCCCTCTCCACCGGGCGTTATTCAGTGTCATTGTGTGTGATTCCCTCTCCACCTGGTGTTATTCAGTGTCATTGTTTGCGATTCCCTCTCCACCGGGCGTTATTCAGTGTCATTGTTTGTGATTCCCTCTCCACCTGGTGTTATTCAGTGTCATTGTTTGCGATTCCCTCTCCACCTGGCGTTATTCAGTGTCATTGTTTGTGATTCCCTCCACACCTGTCGTTATTCAGTGTCAGTGTTTGCGATTCCCTCTCCACCGGGTGTTATTCAGTGTCATTGTTTGTGATTCCCTCTCCACCAGGCGTTATTCAGTGTCATTGTGTGTGATTCCCTCTCCACCGGGTGTTATTCAGTGTCATTGTTTGCGATTCCCTCTCCACCGGGCGTTATTCAGTGTCATTGTGTGTGATTCCCTCTCCACCTGGTGTTATTCAGTGTCATTGTTTGCGATTCCCTCTCCACCGGGCGTTATTCAGTGTCATTGTTTGTGATTCCCTCTCCACCAGGCGTTATTCAGTGTCATTGTGTGTGATTCCCTCTCCACCGGGTGTTATTCAGTGTCATTGTTTGCGATTCCCTCTCCACCGGGCGTTATTCAGTGTCATTGTGTGTGATTCCCTCTCCACCTGGTGTTATTCAGTGTCATTGTTTGCGATTCCCTCTCCACCGGGCGTTATTCAGTGTCATTGTGTGTGATTCCCTCTCCACCTGGTGTTATTCAGTGTCATTGTTTGCGATTCCCTCTCCACCGGGCGTTATTCAGTGTCATTGTTTGTGATTCCCTCTCCACCGGGCGTTATTCAGTGTTATTGTGTGTGATTCCCTCTCCACCTGGTGTTATTCAGTGTCATTGTTTTCGATTCCCTCTCCACCGGGCGTTATTCAGTGTCATTGTTTGTGATTCCCTCTCCACCTGGTGTTATTCAGTGTCATTGTTTGTGATTCCCTCTCCACCGGGGGTTATTCAGTGTCATTGTTTGTGATTCCCTCCACACCTGTCGTTATTCAGTGTCATTGTGTGTGATTCCCTCTCCACCTGGTGTTATTCAGTGTCATTGTGTGTGATTCCCTCTCCACCTGGTGTTATTCAGTGTCATTGTTTGCAATTCCCTCTCCACCGGGTGTTATTCAGTGTCATTGTTTGTGATTCCCTCCACACCTGTCGTTATTCAGTGTCAGTGTTTGCGATTCCCTCTCCACCGGGCGTTATTCAGTGTCATTGTTTGTGATTCCCTCTCCACCAGGCGTTATTCAGTGTCATTGTGTGTGATTCCCTCTCCACCGGGTGTTATTCAGTGTCATTGTTTGCGATTCCCTCTCCACCGGGTGTTATTCAGTGTCATTGTTTGCGATTCCCTCTCCACCAGGCGTTATTCAGTGTCATTGTGTGTGATTCCCTCTCCACCTGGTGTTATTCAGTGTTATTGTTTGCGATTCCCTCTCCACCGGGCGTTATTCAGTGTCATTGTTTGTGATTCCCTCTCCACCAGGCGTTATTCAGTGTCATTGTGTGTGATTCCCTCTCCACCGGGTGTTATTCAGTGTCATTGTTTGCGATTCCCTCTCCACCGGGCGTTATTCAGTGTCATTGTGTGTGATTCCCTCTCCACCTGGTGTTATTCAGTGTCATTGTTTGCGATTCCCTCTCCACCGGGCGTTATTCAGTGTCATTGTTTGTGATTCCCTCTCCACCGGGCGTTATTCAGTGTCATTGTTTGTGATCCCCTCTCCACCTGGTGTTATTCAGTGTCATTGTTTGGTGATTCCCTCTCCACCTGGTGTTATTCAGTGTCATTGTGTGTGATTCCCTCTCCACCTGGTGTTATTCAGTGTCATTGTTTGCGATTCCCTCTCCACCGGGCGTTATTCAGTGTCATTGTTTGTGATTCCCTCTCCACCGGGCGTTATTCAGTGTCATTGTGTGTGATACCCATGTCATGTGGCGTTATTGAGTGTCATTGTGTAGGATTCCACTTCACCTGGTATTATTCAGTGTTGCTGTGTGTATTCTGTAAGATGTCATTTCATGTGCCTTGATATATGATTGATCCGCAGTGTTGCCTTATTCGATGCCCTTGTATTTTTGTCCTGTGCCCAGAGGTAATATTTGTATGTACATGTGTGTGCTGTCCATGCCACTTGTTATTATTTATGTGCATATTTGCGTTACCCATGCTGCATGTTATTCCATGTGCTTTGATACGATTTACCATGTCAGGTTTGGTTATTCTAGGGACTTTTATATGTTACTTTAACTCAGATGTATGTAGCATTACATTGCTGTTAGGCCACGCACTGCGGCCTAGTAGAGTACTTACACGTATGATTGCTTATCCTGTGTGGTGCTACTCCTGGCGCCTGTATGTTCATCTCATGCACTATGCTGGTATTCTGTGGGTGTGTATGTGACTGCCCATGCCAGCTGGTGATATTCCATGATTTTCTGTGATTCCATGAAGAACGTTGATGATATCACAGTGAGATTTCTAGAGCGTTGTGATGCTACTAGTCAGGCCTTGCACCCGCTTCTACCTACATGTATGATTCCCCATGCTGTGCAATGTTATTCACTGTGATTGCCTGTGACGCGGGGCGTTATTCCATGTATTTGTCTTACTTCTGTGCCATGTGTGCAGGACTAAAATTCAGTTATGTGTAAGTACAATGCAGTTACATGCTCTGCCCATGTGGCATTTGTTAGTCCATGTACCTGCATTTTATTTGTATGCCGTAGGCACATGTATGTGATGCAGATCCCACTTGATGGTATTTTAAGTGCTTCTAGGAGATTTCCATGCCACTTGGTAGTAGAATGTTACTGCATGTTATTCCATGTGATTGTATGTGACTCCAACTCGTATGTTCTTTACTGTACTCTGATTTCCATGCATGTGCTGTTCCATGCATGGTCTTATTTTTCCTTGTGATTTCTCACCCAGTGTGGTGTTTAGAATGGGGTCTTCCTGCATCGTGGTCTCATTCCATGTGGTTGCACGTGATTCCTTGTAGGTGGACTTTCATGCACTGTGGTTATGCGCTATGTGATTGCACGTGGCCTCTCCTCCAGTGTGGTGTTTTAAAATGGATTTTGATGAGGTGTGGACTTCTCCATGTGGTTCCTCCTCCAATGTTGTGTTTAAAATGGTTCGTCATGCAGTGTTGGCTCCTCCCGTGTGGGTTCTCGTCCACTGTTGTGTTTAAAATGGTTCTGCCTGCAGTGTGGTCTCATACCATGTGGGTTCTCGTCCACTGTTGTGTTTAAGATGGTTCTGCTCACAGTGTGGTCTCATTCCGTGTAGTTCCTAGCCCACTGTTGTGTTTAAAATGGTTCTGCCTGCAGTGTGGTCTCATACCGTGTGGGTTCTCGTCCACTGTTGTGTTTAAAATGGTTCTGCTCGCAGTGTGGTCTCATGCCGTGTGGTTCCTTTTCCAATGTTGTGTTTAAAATGGTTCTGCTTGCAGTGTGGTCTCATGCCGTGTAGTTCCTCCTCCAATGTTGTGTTTAAAATGGTTCTGCTCGCAGTGTGGTCTCATTCCTTGTGGGTTCTCTTCCACTGTTGTGTTTAAAATGGTTCTGCTTGCAGTGTGGTCCCATCCAGTGTGGCTCCTAGTCCACTGTTGTGTTTAAAATGGTTCTGCTCGCAATGTGGTCTCATGCCGTGTGGTTCCTCCTCCAATGTTGTGTTTAAAATGGTTCTGCTCGCAGTGTGGTCTCATACCGTGTAGGTTCTTGTCCACTGTTGTGTTTAAAATGGTTCTGCTTGCAGTGTGGTCTCATTCCGTGTAGGTTCTCGTCCACTGTTGTGTTTAAAATGGTTCTGCTTGCAGTGTGGTCTCATTCCGTGTGGTTCCTAGTCCACTGTTGTGTTTAAAATGGTTCTGCTCGCAGTGTGGTCTCATTCCGTGTGGGTTCTCGTCCACTGTTGTGTTTAAAATGGTTCTGCTTTCAGTGTGGTCTCATTCTACGTGGTTTCTCGTCCACTGTTGTGTTTAAAATGGTTCTGCTCGCAGTCTGGTCTCATGCGTGTGGGTTCTCGTCCACTGTTGTGTTTAATATGGCTCTGCTCACAGTGTGGTCTCATTCCGTGTGGGTTCTCGTCCACTGTTGTGTTTAAAATGGTTCTGCTTGCGGTGTGGTCTCATTCCGTGTGGTTCCTAGTCCACTGTTGTGTTTAAATGGTTCTGCTCGCAGTGTGGTCTCATGCCGTGTGGTTCCTCCTCCAATGTTGTGTTTAAAATGGTTCTGCTCGCAGTGTGGTCTCATGCCGTGTGGTTCCTCCTCCAATGTTGTGTTTAAAATGGTTCTGCTTGCAGTGTGGTCTCATACCGTGTAGTTCCTCGGGCACTGTTGTGTTTAAAATGGTTTTGCTTGCAGTGTGGTCTCATGCCGTGTGGTTCCTCCTCCAATGTTGTGTTTAAAATGGTTCTGCTCGCAGTGTGGTCTCATTCCGTGTGGTTCCTCGTCCACTGTTGTGTTTAAAATGGTTCTGCTTTCAGTGTGGTCTCATTCTACGTGGTTTCTCGTCCACTGTTGTGTTTAAAATGGTTCTGCTCGCAGTGTGGTCTCATGCGTGTGGGTTCTCGTCCACTGTTGTTTTTAAAATGGTGCTGCTCGCAGTGTGGTCTCATTCCGTGTGGGTTCTCGTCCACTGTTGTGTTTAAAATGGTTCTGCTCGCAGTGTGGTCTCATTCCGTGTGGGTTCTCGTCCACTGTTGTGTTTAAAATGGTTCTGCTCGCAGTGTGGTCTCATTCCGTGTGGGTTTTCGTCCACTGTTGTGTTTAAAATGGTTCTGCTCGCAGTGTGGTCTCATTCCGTGTGGTTCCTCCTCCTATGTTGTGTTTAAAAGGGTTCTGCTTGCAGTGTGGTCTCATTCCGTATGGTTCCTAGTCCACTGTTGTGTTTAAAATGGTTCTGCTCGCATTGTAGTGTGGTCTCATGCCGTGTGGTTCCTCCTCCAATATTGTGTTTAAAATGGTTCTGCTCGCAGTGTGGTCTCATTCCGTGTGGTTCCTCGTCCACTGTTGTGTTTAAGATGGTTCTGCTCGCAGTGTGGTCTCATGCCGTGCGGTTCCTCCTCCAATGTTGTGTTTAAAATGGTTCTGTTCGCAGTGTGGTCTCATGCCGTGTGGTTCCTCCTCCAATGTTGTGTTTAAAATGGTTCTGCTCGCAGTGTGGTCTCATTCCATGTGGGTTCTCGTCCACTGTTGTGTTTAAAATCGTTCTGCTTGCAATTTGGTCTCATGCCGTGTGGTTCCTCCTCCAATGTTGTGTTTAAAATGGTTCTGCTCGCAGTGTGGTCTCATGCCGTGTGGTTCCTCCTCCAATGTTGTGTTTAAAATCGTTCTGCTCGCAGTGTGGTCTCATTCCTTGTGGGTTCTCTTCCACTGTTGTGTTTAAAATGGTTCTGCTTGCAGTGTGGTCCCATCCAGTGTGGTTCCTAGTCCACTGATGTGTTTAAAATGGTTCTGCTGGCAGTGTGGTCCCATGCCGTGTGGTTCCTCCTCCAATGTTGTGTTTAAAATGGTTCTGCTTGCAGTGTGGTCTCATACCGTGTAGGTTCTTGTCCACTGTTGTGTTTAAAATGGTTCTGCTTGTAGTGTGGTCTCATTCCGTGTAGGTTCTCGTCCACTGTTGTGTTTAAAATGGTTCTGCTTGCAGTGTGGTCTCATTCCGTGTGGTTCCTAGTCCACTGTTGTGTTTAAAATGGTTCTGCTCGCAGTGTGGTCTCATGCCCTGTGGTTCCTCCTCCAATGTTGTGTTTAAAATAGTTCTGCTCGCAGTGTGGTCTCATGCCGTGTGGTTCCTCCTCCAATGTTGTGTTTAAAATGGTTCTACTTGCAGTGTGGTCTCATACCGTGTAGTTCCTCGGGCACTGTTGTCTTTAAAATGGTTTTGCTTGCAGTGTGGTCTCATTCCGTGTGGTTCCTTCTCCAATGTTGTGTTTAAAATGGTTCTGCTCGCAGTGTGGTCTCATTCCGTGTGGGTTCTCGTCCACTGTTGTGTTTAAAATGGTTCTGCTTTCAGTGTGGTCTCATTCCGTGTGGGTTTTCGTCCACTGTTGTGTTTAAAATGGTTCTGCTCGCAGTGTGGTCTCATTCCGTGTGGGTTTTCGTCCACTGTTGTGTTTAAAATGGTTCTGCTTGCAGTGTGGTCTCATTCCGTGTGGTTCCTCCTCCTATGTTGTGTTTAAAATGGTTCTGCTTGCAGTGTGTTCTCATTCCGTATGGTTCCTAGTCCACTGTTGTGTTTAAAATGGTTCTGCTCGCATTGTAGTGTGGTCTCATGCCGTGTGGTTCCTCCTCCAATATTGTGTTTAAAATGGTTCTGCTCGCAGTGTGGTCTCATTCCGTGTGGTTCCTCGTCCACTGTTGTGTTTAAGATGGTTCTTCTCGCAGTGTGGTCTCATTCCGTGTGGTTCCTCCTCCAATGTTGTGTTTAAAATGGTTCTGCTCGCAGTGTGGTCTCATTCCATGTGGGTTCTCGTCCACTGTTGTGTTTAAAATCGTTCTGCTTGCAATTTGGTCTCATGCAGTGTGGTTCCTCCTCCAATGTTGTGTTTAAAATGGTTCTGCTCGCAGTGTGGTCTCATGCCGTGTGGTTCCTCCTCCAATGTTGTGTTTAAAATCGTTCTGCTCGCAGTGTGGTCTCATTCCTTGTGGGTTCTCCTCCACTGTTGTGTTTAAAATGGTTCTGCTTGCAGTGTGGTCCCATCCAGTGTGGTTCCTAGTCCACTGTTGTGTTTAAAATGGTTCTGCTCGCAGTGTGGTCCCATGCCGTGTGGTTCCTCCTCCAATGTTGTGTTTAAAATGGTTCTGCTTGCAGTGTGGTCTCATACCGTGTAGGTTCTTGTCCACTGTTGTGTTTAAAATGGTTCTGCTTGTAGTGTGGTCTCATTCCGTGTAGGTTCTCGTCCACTGTTGTGTTTAATATGGTTCTGCTTGCAGTGTGGTCTCATTCCGTGTGGTTCCTTCTCCAATGTTGTGTTTAAAATGGTTCTGCTCGCAGTGTGGTCTCATTCAGTTTGGTTCCTCCTCCACTGTTGTGTTTAAAATGGTTCTGCTCGCAGTGTGGTCTCATGCCGTGTGGTTCCTCCTCCAATGTTGTGTTTAAAATGGTTCTGCTCGCAGTGTGGTCTCATTCCGTATGGTTCCTAGTCTACTGTTGTGTTTAAAATGGTTCTGCTCCAGTGTGGTCTCATTCTGTGTGGTTCCTCCTCCAATGTTGTGTTTAAAATGGTTCTGCTCGCAGTGTGGTCTCATTCCGTGTGGGTTCTCGTCCACTGTTGTGTTTAAAATGGTTCTGCGTGCAGTGTGGTCTCATGCCGTGTGGTTCCTCCTCCAATGTTGTGTTTAAAATGGTTCTGCTCGCAGTGTGGTCTCATTCCGTGTGGGTTTTCGTCCACTGTTGTGTTTAAAATGGTTCTGCTCGCAGTGTGGTCTCATTCCGTGTGGTTCCTCCTCCTATGTTGTGTTTAAAATGGTTCTGCTTGCAGTGTGGTCTCATTCCGTATGGTTCCTAGTCCACTGTTGTGATTAAAATGGTTCTGCTCGCATTGTAGTGTGGTCTCATGCCGTGTGGTTCCTCCTCCAATATTGTGTTTAAAATGGTTCTGCTCGCAGTGTGGTCTCATTCCGTGTGGTTCCTCATCCACTGTTGTGTTTAAGATGGTTCTGCTCGCAGTGTGGTCTCATTCCGTGTGGTTCCTCCTCCAATGTTGTGTTTAAAATGGTTCTGCTCGCAGTGTGGTCTCATTCCATGTGGGTTCTCGTCCACTGTTGTGTTTAAAATCGTTCTGCTTGCAATTTGGTCTCATGCCGTGTGGTTCCTCCTCCAATGTTGTGTTTAAAATGGTTCTGCTCGCAGTGTGGTCTCATGCCGTGTGGTTCCTCCTCCAATGTTGTGTTTAAAATGGTTCTGCTCGCAGTGTGGTCTCATTCCTTGTTGGTTCTCTTCCACTGTTGTGTTTAAAATGGTTCTGCTTGCAGTGTGGTCCCATCCAGTGTGGTTCCTAGTCCACTGTTGTGTTTAAAATGGTTCTGCTCGCAGTGTGGTCCCATGCCGTGTGGTTCCACCTCCAATGTTGTGTTTAAAATGGTTCTGCTTGCAGTGTGGTCTCATACCGTGTAGGTTCTTGTCCACTGTTGTGTTTAAAATGGTTCTGCTTGTAGTGTGGTCTCATTCCGTGTAGGTTCTCGTCCACTGTTGTGTTTAAAATGGTTCTGCTTGCAGTGTGGTCTCATTCCGTGTGGTTTCTAGTCCACTGTTGTGTTTAAAATGGTTCTGCTCGTAGTGTGGTCTCATGCCGTGTGGTTCCTCCTCCAATGTTGTGTTTAAAATAGTTCTGCTCGCAGTGTGGTCTCATGCCGTGTGGTTACTCCTCCAATGTTGTGTTTAAAATGGTTCTGCTTGCAGTGTGGTCTCATACCGTGTAGTTCCTCGGGCACTGTTGTGCTTAAAATGGTTTTGCTTGCACTGTGGTCTCATTCCGTGTGGTTCCTTCTCCAATGTTGTGTTTAAAATTGTTCTGCTCGCAGTGTGGTCTCATTCCGTGTGGGTTCTTGTCCACTGT
The DNA here is from genome assembly GCF_964263255.1 of Lissotriton vulgaris. NCBI lineage: Eukaryota > Metazoa > Chordata > Amphibia > Caudata > Salamandridae > Lissotriton > Lissotriton vulgaris. Next base: position 58,678,053 of record NC_141691.1, on the reverse strand, counting down.
TGTGTTTAAAATGGTTCTGCTTTCAGTGTGGTCTCATTCTACGTGGTTTCTCGTCCACTGTTGTGTTTAAAAGGGTTCTGCTCGCAGTGTGGTCTCATGCGTGTGGGTTCTCGTCCACTGTTGTGTTTAAAATGGTTCTGCTCACAGTGTGGTCTCATTCCGTGTGGGTTCTCGTCCACTGTTGTGTTTAAAATGGTTCTGCTTGCAGTGTGGTCTCATTCCGTGTGGTTCCTAGTCCACTGTTGTGTTTAAATGGTTCTGCTCGCAGTGTGGTCTCATGCCGTGTGGTTCCTCCTCCAATGTTGTGTTTAAAATGGTTCTGCTCGCAGTGTGGTCTCATGCTGTGTGGTTCCTCCTCCAATTTTGGGTTTAAAATGGTTCTGCTCGCAGTGTGGTCTCATTCCGTATGGTTCCTAGTCCACTGTTGTGTTTAAAATGGTTCTGCTTGCAGTGTGGTTTCATTCCGTGTGGTTCCTAGTCCACTGTTGTGTTTAAAATGGTTCTGCTCGCAGTGTGGTCTCATGCCGTGTGGTTCCTCCTCCAATGTTGTGTTTAAAATAGTTCTGCTCGCAGTGTGGTCTCATGCCGTGTGGTTCCTACTCCAATGTTGTATTTAAAATGGTTCTGCTTGCAGTGTGGTCTCATACCGTGTAGTTCCTCGGGCACTGTTGTGTTTAAAATGGTTTTGCTTGCAGTGTAGTCTCATGCCGTGTGGTTCCTCCTCCAATGTTGTGATTAAAATGGTTCTGCTCGCAGTGTGGTCTCCTTCCATGTGGGTTCTCGTCCACTGTTGTGTTTAAAATGGTTCTGCTTTCAGTGTGGTCTCATTCCGTGTGGGTTCTCGTCCACTGTTGTGTTTAAAATGGTTCTGCTCGCAGTGTGGTCTCATTCCGTGTGGTTCCTCGTCCACTGTTGTGTTTAAGATGGTTCTGTTCGCAGTGTGGTCTCATTCTGTGTGGTTCCTCCTCCAATGTTGTGTTTAAAATGGTTCTGCTCGCAGTGTGGTCTCATTCCGTGTGGGTTCTCGTCCACTGTTGTGTTTAAAATGGTTCTGCGTGCAGTGTGGTCTCATTCCTTGTGAGTTCTCGTACACTGTTGTGTTTAAAATAGTTCTGCTTGCTGTGTGGTCTCATTCCGTGTGGGTTCTTGTCCACTGTTGTGTTTAAAATGATTCTGCGTGCAGTGTGGTTTCATTCCGTGTGGTTCCTAGTCCACGGTTGTGTTTAAAATGGTTCTGCTCGCAGTGTGGTCTCATGCCGTGTGGTTCCTCCTCCAATGTTGTGTTTAAAATGGTTCTGCTCGCAGTGTGGTCTCATGCCGTGTGGTTCCTCCTCCAATGTTGTGTTTAAAATGGTTCTGCTCGCAGTGTGGTCTCATTCCGTATGGTTCCTAGTCCACTGTTGTGTTTAAAATGGTTCTGCTCGCAGTGTGGTCTCATTCCGTGTGGTTCCTCGTCCACTGTTGTGTTTAAGATGGTTCTGCTCGCAGTGTGGTCTCATTCTGTGTGGTTCCTCCTCCAATGTTGTGTTTAAAATGGTTCTGCTCGCAGTGTGATCTCATTCTGTGTGGGTTCTCGTCCACTGTTGTGTTTAAAATGGTTCTGCGTGCAGTGTGGTCTCATTCCGTGTGAGTTCTCGTACACTGTTGTGTTTAAAATGGTTCTGCTTGCAGTGTGGTCTCATTCCGTGTGGGTTCTCGTCCACTGTTGTGTTTAAAATGGTTCTGCTTGCAGTGTGGTCTCATTCCGTGTGGTTCCTAGTCCACTGTTGTGTTTAAAATGGTTCTGCTTGCAGTGTGGTCTCATGCGTGTGGTTCCTCCTCCAATGTTGTGTTTAAAATGGTTCTGCTCGCAGTGTGGTCTCATTCCGTGTGGGTTCTCGTCCACTGTTGTGTTTAAAATGGTTCTGCTTGCAGTGTGGTCTCATTCTACGTGGTTTCTCGTCCACTGTTGTGTTTAAAATGGTTCTGCTCGCAGTGTGGTCTCATGCGTGTGGGTTCTCGTCCACTGTTGTGTTTAAAATGGTTCTGCTCGCAGTGTGGTCTCATTCGTGTGGGTTCTCGTCCACTGTTGTGTTTACAAATGGTTCTGCTAGCAGTGTGGTCTCATTCCGTATGGTTCCTAGTCCACTGTTGTGTTTAAAATGGTTCTGCTTGCAGTGTGGTTTCATTCCGTGTGGTTCCTAGTCCACTGTTGTGTTTAAAATGGTTCTGCTCGCAGTGTGGTCTCATGCCGTGTGGTTCCTCCTCCAATGTTGTGTTTAAAATAGTTCTGCTCGCAGTGTGGTCTCATGCCGTGTGGTTCCTACTCCAATGTTGTATTTAAAATGGTTCTGCTTGCAGTGTGGTCTCATAACGTGTAGTTCCTCGGGCACTGTTGTGATTAAAATGGTTTTGCTTGCAGTGTAGTCTCATGCCGTGTGGTTCCTCCTCTAATGTTGTGTTTAAAATGGTTCTGCTCGCAGTGTGGTCTCATTCCGTGTGGGTTCTCGTCCACTGTTGTGTTTAAAATGGTTCTGCTTTCAGTGTGGTCTCATTCTACGTGGTTTCTCGTCCACTGTTGTGTTTAAAATGGTTCTGCTCGCAGTGTGGTCTCATTCCATGTGGGTTCTCGTCCACTGTTGTGTTTAAAATGGTTCTGCTCGCAGTGTGGTCTCATTCCACGTGGTTCCTCGTCCACTGTTGTGTTTAAAATGGTTCTGCTCGCAGTGTGTTCTCATTCCACGAAGTTCCTCGTCCACTGTTGTATTTAAAATGGTTCTGCTCGCAGTGTGGTCTCATTCCGTGTGGGTTGTCGTCCACTGTTGTGTTTAAAATGGTTCTGCTTGCAGTGTGGTTTCATGCCGTGTGGTTCCTCCTCAATGTTGTGTTTACAATGGTTCTGCTGGCAGTGTGGTCTGATGTCGTGTGGTTCCTTCTCCAATGATGTGTTTAAAATGGTTCTGCTCGCAGTGTGGTCTCATTCCACGTGGTTCCTCGTCCACTGTTGTGTTTAAGATGGTTCTGCTCGCAGTGGCGTCTCTTTCCACGTGGTTTCTCGTCCACTGTTGTGTTTAAGATGGTTCTGCTTGCAGTGTGGTCTCATTCCGTGTGGTTCCTCATCCACTGTTGTGTTTAAAATGGTTCTGCTCGCAGTGTGGTCTCATTCCGTATGGTTCCTAGTCCACTGTTGTGTTTAAAATGGTTCTGCTCGCAGTGTGGTCTCATGCCGTGTGGTTCCTCCTCCAATGTTGTGTTTAAAATGGTTCTGCTCGCAGTGTGGTCTCATGCCGTGTGGTTCCTCCTCCACTGTTGTGTTTAAAATGGTTCTGCTCGCAGTGTGGTCTCATTCCGTGTGGTTCCTCGCACACTGTTGTATTTAAAATGGTTCTGCTCGCAGTGGGGTCACATTCCGCGTGGTTCCTCGTCCACTGTTGTGTTTCAGATGGTTCTGCTCGCAGTGTGGTCTCATGCTGTGTGGTTCCTCCTCCACTGTTGTGTTTAAAATGGTTCTGCTCGCAGTGTGTTCTCATTCCACGTGGTTCCTCGTCCACTGTTGTATTTAAAATGGTTCTGCTCGCAGTGTGGTCTCATGCCGTGTGGTTCCTCCTCCAATGTTGTGTTTAAAATGGTTCTGCTCGCAGTGTGGTCTCATGCCGTGTGGTTCCTCATCCACTGTTGTGTTTAAAATGGTTCTGCTCGCAGTGTGGTCTCATTCCGTGTGGTTCCTCGTCCACTGTTGTGTTTAAAATGGTTCTGCTCGCAGTGTGGTCTCATGCCGTGTGGTTCCTCCTCCAATGTTGTGTTTAAAATGGTTCTGCCCGCAGTGTGGTTTCATTCCGTGTGGTTCCTCGTCCACTGTTGTGTTTAAAATGGTTCTGCTCGCAGTGTGGTCTCATTCCGTGTGGGTTCTCGTCCACTGTTGTGTTTAAAATGGTTCTGCTTGCAGTGTGGTCTCATTCCGTGTGGTTCCTAGTCCACTGTTGTGTTTAAAATGGTTCTGCTCGCAGTGTGGTCTCATGCCTTGTGGTTCCTCCTCCAATGTTGTTTTTAAAATGGTTCTGCTCACAGTGTGGTCTCATGCCGTGTGGTTCCTCCTCCACTGTTGTGTTTAAAATGGTTCTGCTCGCAGTGTGTTCTCATTCCACGTGGTTCCTCGTCCACTTTTGTATTTAAAATGGTTCTGCTCGCAGTGGGGTCACATTCTGCGTGGTTCCTCGTCCACTGTTGTGTTTCAGATGGTTCTGTTCGCAGTGTGGTCTCATGCTGTGTGGTTCCTCGTCCACTGTTGTGTTTAAAATGGTTCTGCTTGCAGTGTGGTCTCATTCCACGTGGTTCCTCCTCCAATGTTGTGTTTAAAATGGTTCTGCTTGCAGTGTGGTCTCATACCGTGTAGTTCCTCGGCCACTGTTGTGTTTAAAATGGTTCTGCTTGCAGTGTGGTCTCATTCCGTGTGGTTCCTCGTCCACTTTTGTGTTTAAAATGGTTCTGCTCGCAGTGTGGTCTCAATCTGTGTGGTTCCTCGTCCACTGTTTGTTTAAAATGGTTCTGCTCGCAGTGTGGTCTCATGCCGTGTGGGTCCTCCTCCACGGTTGTGTTTAAGATGGTTCTACATACAGTGTGGGCTCCTCCCATGTGGTTGCCCATAGTTCTTCGTGCAATGTTGTGTTTAAACGTTATGCAGTATGGTCCCATTCCATGTGATTTCCCATCCAGTGCGGTGTTTAAAATGTGCCTTTCATGCAGTGCGTTCGTAGTCCATGTGAAGATACCAGGGCTGTGTGTGTTGTCTAACACGCCCTGTGCTGTGTGCAGGTGGCACGAGATGCTGTCATTGTTTTTGCAGTGAGGTTCCCAGACACAGAAACTGAGCTCATAGGTGATGCAAGAGGTGGAGGCTGCAGAACAGGAGCAGGTCGGCTCTGACACTGGGTAATGAGGGCAGGGTGTCTCCAAAGCTGAACTGTGTCTAAAAAACACTGACTCACGCAGAGCACGCCGGCTCTACCACTGACTCACGCGGAGCACGCCGGCTCTACCACTGACTCACGCGGAGCACGCCGGCTCTACCACTGACCCACGCGGAGCACGCAGCCTCTACCACTGACCCACGTGGAGCACGCCGCCTCTACCACTGACCCACGCGGAGCACGCCGGCTCTACCACTGACTCACGCGGAGCACGCCGGCTCTACCACTGACCCACGCGGAGCACACCGGCTCGACCAGTGACCCACGCAGAGCACGCCGGCTCGACCACTGACCCACGCGGAGCACGCCGGCTCGACCACTGACCCACGCGGAGCACACCGGCTCGACCAGTGACCCACGCAGAGCACGCCGGCTCGACCACTGACCCATGCGGAGCACGCCGGCTCGACCACTGACGCACGCCGGCTCGACCACTGACCCACGCGGAGCACGCCGGCTCGACGACTGACCCACCCGGAGCACGCCGGCTCCACCACTGACCCACCCGGAGCACGCCGGCTCAACCACTGACCCACCCAGAGCACGCCGGCTCTACCACTGACCGGCGTGCTCCGGATGGGTCAGTGGTCGAGCCGGAGTACGCCGGCTCTGCCAGTGGCCCACGCGGAGCACGCCGTCTCTGCCAGTGGCTCACTCGGAGCACGCCGGCTCGACCACTGACCCACCCGGAGCACGCCGGCTCGACCACTGACCCATCCGGAGCACGCCGGCTCTACCACTGACCAACCCGGAGCACGCCGGCTCTGCCAGTGGCCCACGTGGAGCACGCCGGCTCTGCCAGTGGCCCACGCGGAGCACGCCGGCTCTGCCAGTGGCCCACTCGGAGCACGCTGGCTCTGCCAGTGGCCCACTCGGAGCACGCCGGCTCTGCCAGTCGCCCACGCGGAGCACGCCGTCTCTGCCAGTGGCTCACTCGGAGCACGCTGGCTTGACCACTGACCCACCCGGAGCACGCCGGCTCGACCACTGACCCATCCGGAGCACGCCGGCTCTACCACTGACCAACCCGGAGCACGCCGGCTCTGCCAGTGGCCCACGTGGAGCACGCCGGCTCTGCCAGTGGCCCACGCGGAGCACGCCGGCTCTGCCAGTGGCCCACTCGGAGCACGCTGGCTCTGCCAGTCGCCCACTCGGAGCACGCCGGCTCTGCCAGTCGCCCACGCGGAGCACGCCGGCTCGACCACTGACCCACCCGGAGCACGCCGGCTCTACCACTGACCAACACGGAGTACGCCGGCTCTGCCAGTGGCCCACGCGGAGCACGCCGGCTCTGCCAGTGGCCCACGCGGAGCACGCCGGCTCTGCCAGTGGCCCACGCGGAGCACGCCGGCTCTGCCAGTGGCCCACGCGGAGCACGCCGGCTCTGCCAGTGGCCCACGTGGAGCACGCCGGCTCTGCCAGTGGCCCACGCGGAGCACGCCGTCTCGACCACTGACCCACCCAGAGCACGCCGGCTCTACCACTGACCAACCCGGAGCACGCCGGCTCTACCAGTGGCCCCTGAGGAGCACGCCGGCTCTGCCAGTCGCCCACGCAGAGCACGCCGGCTCTGCCAGTCGCCCACGCGGATCACGCCGGCTCTGCCAGTGGCAAACGCGGAGCACGCCGGCTCTGCCAGTGGCCCACGCGGAGCACGCCGGCTCTGCCAGTGGCCCACGCGGAGCACGCCGGCTCTGCCAGTGGCCCACGCGGAGCACGCCGGCTCTGCCAGTGGCCCACGCGGAGCACGCCGGCTCTGCCAGTGGCCCACGCGGAGCACGCCGGCTCTGCCAGTGGCCCACGCGGAGCTCGCCGGCTCTGCCAGTGGCCCACGCAGAGTTCGCCAGCTCTGCCAGTGGCCCACGCAGAGCTCGCCGGCTATGCCAGTGGCCCACGCAGAGCTCGCCGGCTATGCCAGTGGCCCACGCAGAGCACGCCATCCCTACCAGTGGCACACGCAGAGCACGCCAGCCATACCACTGACCAACACAGAGCACTCCGGCCCTACCACTGATCCACAAAGAGCACGCTGGCCCTACCAGTAACACACGCAGAGCACGTTGGCCCTACCAGTAACACACGCAGAGCACGCTGGCCCTACCGGTACCCACGCAGAGCAGGCTGGCCATACCAGTAACCCACGCAGAGCATGCTGGCCCTACCAGTAACCCACGCAGAGCACGCCAGCCCTACCAGTGGCCCACGCGGAGCACGCCGGCTCTGCCAGTGGCCCACTCGGAGCACGCTGGCTCTGCCAGTCGCCCACTCGGAGCACGCCGGCTCTGCCAGTCGCCCACGCGGAGCACACCGGCTCGACCACTGACCCACCCGGAGCACGCCGGCTCTACCACTGACCAACACGGAGTACGCCGGCTCTGCCAGTGGCCCACGCGGAGCACGCCGGCTCTGCCAGTGGCCCACGCGGAGCACGCCGGCTCTGCCAGTGGCCCACGCGGAGCACGCCGGCTTTGCCAGTGGCCCACGCGGAGCACGCCGGCTCTGCCAGTGGCCCACGCGGAGCACGCCGGCTCTGCCAGTGGCCCACGTGGAGCACGCCGGCTCTGCCAGTGGCCCACGCGGAGCACGCCGTCTCGACCACTGACCCACCCAGAGCACGCCGGCTCTACCACTGACCAACCCGGAGCACGCCGGCTCTACCAGTGGCCCCTGAGGAGCACGCCGGCTCTGCCAGTCGCCCACGCAGAGCACGCCGGCTCTGCCAGTCGCCCACGCGGATCACGCCGGCTCTGCCAGTGGCCCACGCGGAGCACGCCGGCTCTGCCAGTGGCCCACGCGGAGCACGCCGGCTCTGCCAGTGGCCCACGCGGAGCACGCCGGCTCTGCCAGTGGCCCACGCGGAGCACGCCGGCTCTGCCAGTGGCCCACGCGGAGCACGCCGGCTCTGCCAGTGGCCCACGCGGAGCTCGCCGGCTCTGCCAGTGGCCCACGCAGAGTTCGCCAGCTCTGCCAGTGGCCCACGCAGAGCTCGCCGGCTCTGCCAGTGGCCCACGCAGAGCACGCCATCCCTACCAGTGGCACACGCAGAGCACGCCGGCCATACCACTGACCAACACAGAGCACTCCGGCCCTACCACTGATCCACAAAGAGCACGCTGGCCCTACCAGTAACACACGCAGAGCACGTTGGCCCTACCAGTAACACACGCAGAGCACGCTGGCCCTACCGGTACCCACGCAGAGCAGGCTGGCCATACCAGTAACCCACGCAGAGCATGCTGGCCCTACCAGTAACCCACGCAGAGCACGCCAGCCCTACCAGTGACCCACGCAGAGCACATCAGCCCTACCACTGAATCACACAGAGCCCACCAGCCGTACAGCTTTACAACACAGAGCAGAGTACGGAGTCACAGAACCGGGTCAGGCACGTACTCACAGACTGACCGAACCTGGTCAGACACACACCGACAGAGTGACAGAACCTGGTCAGGCACACAGTCTTGGAGTGACAGAACCTGGTCAGGCACACAGTCACGGAGTGACAGAACCTGGTCAGGCACACACCCACGAAGTGACAGAACCTGGTCAGGCACACACCCACGGAGTGACAGAACCTGGTCAGGCACACACCCACGGAGTGACAGAACCTGGTAAGGCACACACCGACAGAGTGCCAGAACTCGATCTGGCACATGTGGAAGGAGTGACAGAACCCAATCAGGCACATGCGAACCCAATCAGGCACATGTGGAAGGAGTGAAAGAACTTGATCAGGCACACACTGAAGGAGTGACAGAACCCAATCAGGCACACGCTGATGGAGTGACACAACCCCATTAGGCACACACCGACGGAGTGACAGAACCCGATCAGGCGCACGTTGAACGAGTGACAGAACCCGATCAGGCGCACGCTGACTGAGTGACAGAACCCCATCAGGCACACGCTGATGGAGTGACAGAACCTGATCAGGCACACGCTGACGGAGTGACAGAACCCTTTCAGGCACACGCTAACGGAGTGGCAGAACCCCATCAGGCACACGCTGATGAGTGACAGAACCCAATCAGGCACATGTGGAAGGAGTGACAGAACCCGATCAGGCACACCCTGACGGAGTCACATACCCGATCAGGCACACACTGACTGAGTGACAGAACCCGATCAGGCACTCGCTGACGGAGTGACAGAACCCGATCAGAAACATGTGGAAGGAGTGATAGAACCCGATCAGGCGAATGTTGACGGAGTGACAGAACCTGATCAGGCACATGCTGACCGAGTGACAGAACCCAATCAGGCACACATGGAAGGAGTGACTGAGCCCAATCAGGCACACATGGAAGGAGTGACTGAACCCAATCAGGCACACATGGAAGGAGTGACAGATCCCCATCAGGCACACGCTGATGGAGTGACAGAACCTGATCAGGCACATGTGGAAGGAGTGACCGAACGCAGTAAGGCACACACTGACAGAGTGACAGAACCCGATCAGGCACATGTGGAAGGAGTGAAAGAACTTGATCAGGCACACACTGAAGGAGTGACAGAACCCAATCAGGCACACGCTGATGGAGTGACACAACCCCATTAGGCACACACTGACGGAGTGACAGAACCCGATCAGGCGCAAGTTGAACGAGTGACAGAACCCGATCAGGCGCACGCTGACTGAGTGACAGAACCCCATCAGGCACACGCTGATGGAGTGACAGAACCTGATCAGGCACACGCTGACGGAGTGACAGAACCCAATCAGGCACATGCTGACGGAGTGACAGAACCTGATCAGGCACACGCAGACGGAGTGACAGAACCCTTTCAGGCACACGCTGACTGAGTGGCAGAACCCCATCAGGCACACGCTGACGAGTGACAGAACCCGATCAGGCACACGCTGACGAGTGACAGAACCCGATCAGGCACACGCTGACGGAGTGACAGAACTCGATCAGGCACATGGGGAAGGAATGACAGAACCCAATCAGGCACACGCTGATGGAGTGACAGAATCCGATCAGGCACACGCTGACGGAGTGACAGAACCCGATCAGGCACACGCTGATGGAGTGACAGAACCCGATCAGGCACACACTTACGGAGTGACAGAACCCGATCAGGCACGCGCTGACGGTGTGACAGAACCCGATCAGGCACACGCTGACGGAGTGACAGAACCCGATCAGGCACACGCTGACGGAGTGACAGAACCCGATCAGGAACATGTGGAAGGAGTGACAGAACCCAATTAGGCACACATGGAAGTAGTGACTGAACCCGATCAGGCACACGCTGACAGAGTGACAGAACCCGATCAGGCACACGCTGATGGAGTGACAGACCTGACAGAACCGATCAGGCACAAGTTGACGGAGTGACAGAACCCGATCAGGAACATGTGGAAGGAGTGACAAAACCCAATCAGGCACACACTGACGGAGTGACAGAACCAGATCGGGCACACGCTGACGGAGTGACAGAACCCGATCGGGCACACGCTGACGGAGTGACAGAACCCGATCGGGCACACGCTGACGGAGTGACAGAACCTGATTTGGGCACACGCTGACTGAGTGACAGAACCTGATGTGGGCACACGCTGACTGAGTGACAGAACCTGATGTGGGCACACGCTGACTGAGTGGCAGAACCTGATGTGGGCACACGCTGACTGAGTGACAGAACCTGATGTGGGCACACGCTGACTGAGTGGCAGAACCTGATTTGGGCTCTCTCAACCGAAAATCGCTGTATTCGTTCACGGAGAACAAACTGAGCCTGGTAGTAAGACATCTGCTCCAAATAGCACAGCCTTGTCCGGGTGGAGCTTTGATAACATATATATCTCAGTAGAAAGTAATCACACTTTGGAAGTAATTTCAGGATTTTGCAAGTAGAAAGCTTTGTGGGTTCCTCCTGTACCGCCAAAAATGGAAGTCAGTGGTTGGGTGCTGGGAACGAAAAGAGAGGGCACGGCAGCCAGTGGTACGAGAAGGCACAGACTGGGCACACCGGAGGGGGCGGGGAACACTGACGTCTCCTCTTGAAGAATGCTTCACAGACTCCAAAACTTGAAGTCGTAATTGAAACAAGATGCAATCTAGCGAAGCCACCGCAACCCTGGCTCTTATTTTTGAGTTGTTTTAGGGTCTTAAAAAGCTGTAGCACTGTTGGAAACTCATCTTTTTCACATACCGTGATTAGGGCTGTAGAGAGAGCCCCCTTGTGGCGGGTGTAGGGGAGGGGCCTTTTCATCTGACTGCCCACTCTCGGAAACCTGGAAATCTCCTTTCGTCATAAATGATGGGTTATCCAGGCCAGCAAATTGCAATACACGGGATGTAATCAGAATAGATACCTGGAAGGGAAGGACAAACATGCAGCATTGGTGATGAGATTCACCGGAAGCAGGGAACCCCTGCAGCAGTCGGTGGGTCTCAAGAGTGTCTGTCCTGAGAGTGCTGGAGGGCGAGCCGGACCCGGGGTCTGGTGGCTTCATGGACTAATGCATCCACTGTAGGGGCCTTTGGCACAGGTTCAAATCCCGGCGGGTCCACCCAGCCTGTCAGCCTTCTGAGGTCGATAAAATGAGTACCATTGAGTTGGGTATCAATAAACATCTGTTATTCAGCGCTGAGATACCTTCTGGGTGAAAGTGGGCTTTACAAATACACATGTTCTGTTAGGGCGCTGTGCTTCGGTTCTGCCACAAGGGCCTGTGGGGTGTCTGATGATATTCCATTCATCTGCCCTCGGAATAAAAGGGTCTCAAACCATATCCCTTCTGCCGAGGAGCACAAACTGGGGCGTAGCAGCCGGGGGGGATTTGGAGAGTTACAACCAATAAATGATTTTTCTAGTAAATAGTTGGGTTCGGGTGCTTTCAGTCGGGTATGCCGAGGGGTCTGTTGGCTTTCACCAGGAACGCTGACATAACCACAGGCAGAAATGCACACACACTCGCCATCTCTGCTTTGAAAGCCTTCATATATTTTGGCTATTTGACAATATTGTGTTTTCTCTCACTTACCACCCCTACCAATCTGCATTTGTCTCCCTTCCGACTGCCTCGTTAGCCCCTCGCACGTGCCCTGTTTGTCGCATAATGTATTTTAACATTATATGCCAGCATGAGTGGAACATTTGAAGCTCGCCCCCCCCCCCCCCCGCCCCCCTTACTAACCAAGCTCCGCCCCTGAACCCACAGACGCACTGGTTGATTCTGCACTCAGCGGCGGCTCCTTTGTTAAGGTGGATGAGCGTCACCCCCCCTTGCTGTGAGCAGAGCAGGAACACACAGAATAATAAAATGGTCATTAGCATTGTATAATGTTGTGTGCCACCGGCCGCGCTAGCACAAGCGCGATGGTGGAGCTGGCAGATAGATTCCTGCCTTTTGCAGGATGACTGCCCAGAGCGCATGACAGATTGGCCCGCTGTCTATAGCCGGCCAATCTGTCATGCGCACACCAAAGCCTGCGATCCCAGTGCTGTGAACCAGCCGAGGGATTACACAGCCCCTGCCTCAAAGTTAGCCTGCTCAGACCAATCCGCTCCAGCATTGGTTGGATTCGTAAGCAGGAGGTAAACCACCTTCCTTCCTGTCGGTAGAGGGGAGTGGAGAAAGGCAACATATTGGTGAGTTTACAGCGCGCTGCGCCCCAACGATTTTCACTGCTGCTTAGCCGCCCCTGTCTGCACTACACCCGGGCCAAGTACCTACACAGAGGCCGGTCACTCGGAGTCCAGGGTCCCAAACTCTGGAACTCTCTGAAAGCGAAACTCACTCGATGGAAGACCTGGCACAGGATTAATTCAGCAATTAATACCACTGAACTAGCAGTGATTGTGGAAGGCTGCTGGAGGGGCTTGCAGTCTACTAAACAAAGGAGGACCCCAAAAAAACAAAATCTAGAGTGGCAGGACCAGGGGACAAAATACTGTAAAAGTATACTAATCTGCCAACTGAACTAGTTAGTGTTGGTGTAGCTCATCCAGTATTGACAGACACATTATAATGTTGAGCCAAAACATACAAAACGAACATACTTATTGAATGTTTTTTTCAATATCAGTGGTTTTCACGTATGTTGACAGTCTTTTACGGTATCATATGAGTACTTTAACAATTAATACTACACCACGTAGCTAGCAGTACTGGTGGAAACCTGCTGGGGTTGGGGGTGTGCAGTGTCATCCTCAAGATGTTTTGGGGCCCCTTGCAGGACCTATTATGAAGTCCCCTTTCAGGAGCAACTAAAGATTTTATTTTCTGATAATCGAAGCCTGCATGAGGGCAAACAATATTACCTTCAGACTTTCACACAAAACAGCTGAAATAGTCTTGCCCAGGGAGAGAGAAAGGGACAAAAGTGAGAACATTTAATCAGGGTGGCCTTAATATTTGGGGCCTTGGGCAATTGCTAATTTGATCATGCCTTACAACATCTCTGGGACCATGCCCACATCTGCTTGAACTCCTCCTACCATGAATTTAAAACGCATTCTGAACTCTATAGCACCTTATGCCCCCCCAACCCCACCACATAGAGTAAGTGCTACAATGAAGGCACTTTCTCTCCCTAAATCTTGATGCAGTCTGTCATCCAATCCACTAAGCTTAAGGTGCTCCAACAGAAACACATTATGTCAGACTTGGTAATGGTGTTACACACTTGGTATTGGGGTTACCCACATTTTTACAGACTTGGTAATGGTATTACACATATTTTTACAGACTCAGTGATGGTATTACACATATTTTTACAGACTTGGTAATGGTATTACACATGTTTACAGACTTAATGGTATTACACGCATGTTTACAGACTCGGTAATGGTATTACACACATTTTTACAGACTTGGTAATGGTATTACACATGTTTACAGACTTAATGGTATTACACACATGTTTACAGACTCGGTAATGGTATTACACACATTTTTACAGACTCTGTAATGGTAAATGTAAATTGATACTTGTATAGCGCACTACTCACCCGCAAGGGTCTCAAGGCGCTTGTACGAATACCGCTGTGGAACCCGTCCTGGCTGTCCCTGTGAGGCGTCCACTCCTGGGCACCCCCAAGGTGGAGGCCAGGCATCCTTAGCGTTGTGGGGGCTGTTGTGGAGATTAAGCAAGCTATTGCCCAGAGTTGCAGAGTGGGGCTCCATGATTGGAATAGGCACTGAGGCGAGAATTATCAGGTCCGTGGAATTTTGAGCCGAAGACTCGCCGAGGCGGGGAATTGAACCCTGGTCCCGGGCTAGACTTCTGCATCGGGGTCTGCCGCTCTAACCATTGAGCCACACTTCTCCACATTACACATATTTTTACAGACTCTGTAATGGTATTACACATATTTTTACAGACTCGGTGATGGTATTACACATTTTTTACAGACTTAATGGTATTACACACATGTTTACAGACTCAGTAATGGTATTACACATATTTTTACAGACTCTGTAATGGTATTACACATATTTTTACAGACTCTGTAATGGTATTACACATATTTTTAAAGACTCAGTGATGGTATTACACATATTTTTACAGACTTGGTAATGGTATTACACATATTTTTACAGACTCTGTAATGGTATTACACATATTTTTACAGACTCTGTAATGGTATTACACATATTTTTACAGACTCTGTAATGGTATTACACATATTTTTAAAGACTCAGTGATGGTATTACACATATTTTTACAGACTTGGTAATGGTATTACACATATTTTTACAGACTCTGTAATGGTATTACACATATTTTTACAGACTCTGTAATGGTATTACACATATTTTTACAGACTCTGTGATGGTATTAAACATATTTTTACAGACTTTGTAATGGTATTACACATATTTTGAAAGACTCAGTGATGGTATTAAACATATTTTTACAGACTCTGTAATGGTATTACACATATTTTTACAGACTTGGTAATGGTATTACACATATTTTTACAGACTGTGATGGTATTAAATATATTTTTACAGACTCGGTGATGGTATTACACATTTTTTACAGACTTAATGGTATTACACATGTTTACAGACTTGGTAATGGTATTACACATATTTTTACAGATTGTGATGGTATTACACATATTTTTAAAGACTTTGTATTGGTATTAAACATATTTTTACAGACTCGGTGATGGTATTACACATTTTTTACAGACTTAATGGTATTACACACATGTTTACAGACTCCGTGATGGTATTACACATATTTTTACAGACTCTGTAATGGTATTACACATATTTTTACAGACTCTGTAATGGTATTACACATATTTTTAAAGACTCAGTGATGGTATTACACATATTTTTACAGACTTGGTAATGGTATTACACATATTTTTACAGACTCTGTGATGGTATTACACATTTATCCAGTATTGGGGTATCTTTCATAGATTCACATGCCTGAATCATTCCCCGTTGTCATAGTGGGAGTCCCACGGTACATAAATAACAAAGTAGTAAGTAAAGATTATACCTTTCCGTAGGCTATTATGGTAGCAAACATATTTTCTATAGCCTATTAGTCTCCTTTTACAAAAAGGACCAAAGTGAAAACTCAGCCAATCAGCACCCAGCACCCTCTTGAACCTTCCCCAACAGAGGCTGAGTCCCTCAGATTTTCACTGCACTTCGTAGTCTAAGGGAGTCTCCCTGAGCTCTGCTCAGTTTTCTTCAACTTTCTCAGATAAGTCTCTTTTGGATTTCTTTAAGAAGAATGTATGACAAGAAAGGATTATTTAGAGCCTGTAAATCTTGTGGGAAGAAGAGAGTGTATGTAGATGATGCACACAAAGATTGTATTTATTGTCTCTATCCCAGCCATGAGACAAAGCAATGTAAAATGTGCCGCACCTTCTCCACTAAGACCTTGAGGGATAGAGAAGGAAGGCTTCTAATTTGGCTGAAGAAAAAACAGTCTGCGTCTTCGGATGTTGCTAGCGACACGTCCTCTATGTCACTCAAGAGGCCCAGGTCGCCTGTAGAGAGGAAGAAACAGGCCCCCCCCTCCGCCACCCCCATCGCAGCTAGAGCACAGCCACCCTCTTAGAGAAGAGCACTACTCCTAATCACAACTGGGCCACAGCCCCCCCCCTCCACCAGCCCTAACGCAGCTGGACAATAGACCAGAGACATTGTCCCCTCTTACCATGAACCCCTCTACAAGCAACATGTCGTGCAGCTCAGACAGGACCACACCCTTCCCCCCTGGACATAGCTCCACCCATCCTCTCCTCCTCACCCCCACAAATAATCTGACGCAACGCCTCAACCTTCTGGAAGCTCAGCTCGAAACCTTGGTTCAAGGCCTGAACGAAACCCAAACCGATGACATCCAACATAGTGGCATCCAAAGATCAATGCGACAACTTTGCCAACTTTTTCAAAGATAAAATCGCCAAAATCGATCTCTCTCTCTCTCAGCACAAATCCCTCCCCTCACAAGGAGATCAAGACACCAGCAATAAACGACAGCACCCTAGTGAACACACCTATTCACTGGTCCTCCTCCTCCCCCATCCAGGAAGCAGAGATAGTCAATCTGATCGCCTCCGCCAAACCCTCATCCCTCTCCCGCGATCAGCTGCTCACGAGCCTGGCTAAAGACCTGAAGCTTACCTTAGCCCCAATGTGGTGCAAGGTCATCAATAGCTCACTGAGTTTGGGAATCATTCTAGATTGCCTCAAAGTAGGGCAAGTCACGCCGCTACTAAAAAAAACTAGGTCTAGACACTGAGGAAATGAGCAACTTTAGATCTGTATCGAACCTTCCTCTTTTATCCAAAATTCTGGAAACTTGTGTTCTTCCACAGCTAACCCAACACCTGGAGAATATCAAGCTCCTAGACCCACACCAATCGGGATTCAGAAAGGGATGCAGCACCAAAACCGCAATCCTAAATGTCATAGACGATCTACACAAGTCACTTGACTCAGACCAATGCAGCCTTCTCATTCTCCTAGACTTATCGGCCGCTTTCGAAACAGTTGATCACACCCTGCTCCTCAAAGTCCTCCATGCAACAACGGGCATTGAAATGACGGTACTAAACTGGTTCTCCTCTTTTCTTCACAACCGCACGCAAAGAATAAAAATCAATAACTTTGAATCCGACCCCCTTCCCATCAACAGAGGAATTCCCTAACTTTTCAACATTTACATGGAACCCCTCATCACACTTCTCAGGAACTGGAACATCCCCTTCCACCTCTATGCGAATGACACACAACTTTTTCTGGAAACCACCTCAATTAAAGACATACACAGACTAAATGTCACGCTCAAAGAGGTCCAACATTGGCTCACATTGAACCACTTTAAACTCAACTAAGAGAAAACAGAAGTTCTCCTCATCTCCAACAGAGACGAAACCCCCCAAATCGAGGAATGGCTCAAAGCCATTGACGCCCTCAATGGTGCCCTCACGCCAACGGACTCGGTGAAATCCCTAGGTATTACCCTTGACCCCAAATTGGACAAGAAAAAACATCTCAAAATCCTCCAAAAGTGCGTTCCTAAATCTGAAACTTCTATACAAAATAAAACCCTTCCTCCCCCTGAAAGATCTTCAATAGGCCACTCAGGCACTGGTGCTCTTTAGAATTGATTATGGAATCGCAGCCCTGACCAGGACAGCAAAATCTCACCTAGGTCCCCTGATTACTACCTTCAATGCCGCAGCAAGAATTGTCAAAGGAACTAAGAAATTCGACAACATATCGCTGGCACTCAAGGAACTTAAGTGGCTCTCTATTGAACAACGAGCCAGCTTCCAAACAGTCTGTCTCACGCACAAAGCCCTGCACACAGGTAAGCCAGAATACCTGGCCGCCAAACTCAAAAGGGCCGGCCAGTCCAGGAACCTCAGAAGTTCCAACACGCTTCTACACATCCCACTGAAATCGCGGAAACACAAAACAACAAATAAATCATTTGCGGGAAATGCACCCAAGATCTGGAACTCCATTCCCCCCCACATCAGAACGACCACCTCCTTCCCGAAATTCAAGATCCTTCTCAAAGCCCTCTTCCTAGAGCTCTCTCGAACGTAACGAGAAATCCACAAGATACTCTGGAAAGTGTAACTAACTCCTCTTCTTGAAACCCCTCAGCCTCACCCCTTTTGCTCAACCTTAAGATCTGTATTGTAATTATGTCTATAATGCTCTTAAGTTAGTAATTTGCATATTTTGTCTTTGCCAAAAATTGCTCAGAATTGTACCTGTTGTGAAGAGCTCTGGTACCCTCGGGTCCAGCTAGCGCTATACAAAACTTAAAAATTAATAAATAAATAAATCAAGCGCCTGAAGAATCTCTTAAAAAGGAGAAGAAAACGAAAGTCTCCTCAGAGATTGGATCCCCTCAAACTACAGGAACGTCTAAGGAAAAGCCAGAGTCTTCCAGCCATTCTAAAGATAAAAATGGCCACTAATCTTCTTCAGGCGCAGGCTCACCGTCAACACCTGTTCTCACTTCAACGACGACCATGGTGACTCTTTCATCGTCGAAGGTGAGTTCTGGAGGTTCTATACCGTCGACGCTACCCTTGTCGTCGACGACTGCACCGTCGGCGAGAGTCAAGACCACATCATCGACAAAGACATCGATGATGACGCCACCATCGATGACGAGACCATTGACGACGAGACCATTGACGACGAGACCATTGACGACAAGACCCTCGACGACACAGTCGGATTGGTTGCGCCAGAACTCATTACAGTTCAATGGGGCAAAAACCGAAGTTCTCTACTGCTTGGTAGACCGTACCCTCGCCCTCTGCCGGAGGGACTTTGGCCATCCTCTACCTTAGGCACTATCGCAGCGGCAGACTCAGTCCGCAACCTAGGTGTCCTGCTCGGGCCTAGTCTCCAGCTGGACGCCTTCGTCAACAAAACCACGGCAACCTGTATGCTGCTGCTGCGTATGTTGCGGAAGATTTTGCCACTTCTTCCTCATTCAGCGAGGACGGAAGCAGTGCGGAGTATCATCCTCAGTAGGTTAGACTACTGCAACGCACTGCTTCTGGGGGCCCTCGGTACTCTAATTATGAAGGTACAGCGGGTACAGAATATGGCAGCTAAACTGGCGCTTTCACGGCCATGGTCTGCCTCGTCTTCCCTCACCCTTTCAGACCTACACTGGTTACCGGTGCAAAAACGAATCTGTTTTAAATCAGCTTGCTTGGTCTTTAGAGCCTTGCATGGGCTGGGTCCTGTAGTACTGCAAGGTCTTTTCTCTTGGTACTCTACAGTCAGACTTTTGAGATCCTCCTCTGCCTTTTTGGTGACTGTTCCTAAGATAAGAAGCGTGAGGATGGGCGGCCGCTCCTTCAGCTTTACGGCCGCCAAGCTTTGGAACTCTCTACCTCTGGCCCTAAGGTGCAAGCAGGATCTCATGTTCTTTAGGAAGGACCTAAAAACTTATCTTTTTCCGAAGGCAGTGTAATTGACATCGGTAGGAATGCTCTGTGGTCAAAGCGCCAGGATACCCTTTGGGTGACAGCTGCGCTATACAAGTATGCCTACATACATACATACATACATACAATCGATGGAGAAGACACTGTCGACGACAACACCGCAGTCGACGAAAGAAATGCTACTGTCGACGACGACACCGTCGACGACTGAAGATATGGCAACATCAATCTCTATGGCTGTGACAGTACCATCGACGAGAGTGTCACCACAAAACAATCAGCTTACTATACAGGTCCATCAACACTTTTTCAACAAGCTTCACAGCAGTGGTTTAGGACACCAAAAATGTCTCCACTTCTCCCTAGCCATCTGTTAGATGTGGAGGATTCTGATGACGATGGACAGCTTAGAGCTGCACGTAGTACTTCAGAACTACATGTTCAATATCAGGAGGAGGATGACGACTAAGATGCGGAGGATCAGTATTACCATCATTATCCTGCCTCTCCAGTGCAGTACCAACAATATTTCGAACAGCCCAGGCAGCAGTCTGTTCAATTCCCTCCAGCTTTAATTATGGATCTTCAAAATATGTTGGCAGACTATAAATGAAGGTTTTCTCCTCAGGATGATGTTGTAGTGCCTCCTCCACCTCCGCAGGAAGCTCCGCAAACACCAATGCCTCCACCTCCGGCCACTCCGGTAATACCACCAGTTCCCATCACTACTCTTTCTCCCAGAGATGACACTACTACGTCTGAAGAGGAACAGGAAGAAGGTGAGCTACCGGACCCCTCTCCGCCTGCGGATGAGTGGGATGATTACATTGCACAAACTCCTTCACCACCACCTCATCATCCTTCGGATTCGCCTCCTGAGTATATCGGAGGATTACATAATATTATGGACAGAGCTGCTAACCGATTTCACTTACCGACGGTAGTCCATCAATTGGATTGTTTCATGTATTATTTTAAGGACAAGGAAAGGAAGACTGTCATGGCAAGAAGGGATTAAAGTCATGAAAGCATCGGCTTCTGTAGTTCCTGCGCTTCCCAGGTGAGATAAAAATATAGAGCACCGGAGGGCTCTCCAGCGTGTCTTAAAAGTCACCCTAAACCTGACTCCGTGATTTCTCAAGCAGCGCAAAGGCGCTCGAATAATCCATCTAAACCTATCTTTTGTCCGCCGTATAAGGAAGGCAGACGCCTGGATTCCATTAGAAAAAAGTTTTCTTCAATGGCGGCAGTCTCTGTAAGGGCAGCTAACGCTTTAGCCATTCTAGCCTGTAATGACAGGCAAATATCGCCCGACATTGGTTCAATGAAGGAGGTCGTCCTGGATAATAATAAGGGCGAGTTTGTTAAGTTGCTCACTGAAAGAGAGAGAACAGCTTCTGAGAATATAGACATAGCTATGGACATTGCCACAACTGGTTTCAGACAGGTGGCTGGAGCTGCCGTTTTACGGCGTCAAGGATGGTTAAAGGCAACTAATTTCCGTCCAGAAGTCCAAACCAAAATATTGGATATGGCCTATGATGGTGAGAGCTTGTTTGGAAGCCATATTGAAGAGGCATTTACTGCCATCAAGAAAGACACTGACACGGCTAAGGATCTGGGAACCCTACAGTCCCGCAAAGTGCCCTTTCGAGGAGCCTGAGGGAGGGGCTACTCCAATTATAGGGGAAATGTTCAGTGTTCCCAGTCCTATCAGACCCATCAGCCGCAATACTGTCAAGAGTATCAACAGCAGTCCTGCAGACATGCAGAATGCAGATACAACTGGTTTCTCCAGACAAGGCTCCAAACGCAGAACGGGATCACAAGGCCGTGACACCGGCTGAAAGCAGTGAGTTCAATTGAGTACCAGCAGCTCTTCCCCCCAAAATGGTGCGACGATTTCCAAGCATATCGATAAATGGAGAACCTTCACTTAGGACAAGTGGGTCCTGGATCTCATCTTGTATGGCCACACACTGGGGTTCACCCAAAAACCTCCCAATACTTTCCTCGCCCCCCAGGGGATCGCACCCCCCTCACATTCACTTGCTCAGAAAAGAAGCACGTGTCATGCTACAGAAAGGGGCAATAGAAAATGTCCCTTTTTCCCAACGGAGGAAAGGTTTCTACTCCTGCTTCTTTCTCATTCGCAAAAAGTCAGGAGAGTGGAGGCCTATCCTGGACCTCAGAAAATTGAACAAATATCTAAAGAGCCAAACATTCAGGATGGTTACTCTTTCAGACATCTTACGTCACCTCAACAAGGGCGATTACCTGACTTCATTGGATCTCGAGGATACATATTTCCACGTCCCTATTCATCCAGAACACAGGAAGTTCCTGAGGTTTACAGTGGCTGGTACCCACTATCAATTCAGAGTTCTTCCATTTGCCTCAAATCGGCTCCACGGACGTTTACGAAATTCCTGGCTCCAGTGGCAGCAGCCTTGAGAAACAAAGGTCATCAGGTATTCCCTTACCTTGACGACTGGCTGCTAAAGGCACCATCTTCTCGCTTAGTGGAGACTGCAACAAACGATTGCCTCACTCTTTTCCACAAGCTGGGTCTCTCTGTCAACTTCCAAAAATCTTCAACTTACCCAAATCAGATAATTACATTTCGGGGAGGACGGCTCGACAATATCCAAAAAAAAACTTTTCTCTAAGAGGAAAGACAACAGAGGTTAAGAGCTTTGGCACTCAAACTATACAGCAAAAAGTGCGTTTCAGTGAGGATGGTCAAATCTCTACTGGGAATGCTCTCTTCCGCAATAGATCTTGTACCTCTAACTCGATTACACATGAGTCCTCTTCAAGAGGAATTAAATTTTCAATGGGTTCAAACCTCAGGCTCTTTCGACGATGTAATCAAGATCACTTTTAACACCACAAGCATGTTTTATATAAACAAGCAAGGAGGTACAAAATTGCTGACCCAGTCTCAAGATGCTCAGGAATTGTGAAACTGGTTAACGCTCCATCGCATTTCTCTCACAACAGAACATGTCCCAGGCCTTCGAAATACCTTGGCGTACACCTTGAGCAGAACGAGCGACAGCTGTCACGAGTGGGAGCTGGAACAAACACAGCTGGACGAGATATTTGCAGTCTGGGGGAACCCAACGCTAGACCTATTTGCGACACAACTGAACTCGAAATGCCAGTTCTTCGCAAGCAGATTCCCTTTCCCGATTTCTTGGGGGAATTCTCTTTTGATGCGTTGGTCGGGGATCTATGCTTACACTTTTCCCTCATTCTGCTGATACCCAGGGTTCTCACAAAGATGAAATGGGATCGCTGTTGGATTCTCCTAATAGCCCCCAGATGGCCCAGACATCACTGGTACACAGAACTTTTCCCTCTCTCGGAAGCGCAACCCATCCTTTTATTACCAAAACCAACACTGTTGATGAAGAACAGGGGCCAAGTGCGTCACCCGGAGCCAGCTTCTCTGCAGCTGCATGCATGGCTCCTGAATTCTTGGAATTTAGAGAGTTAAAGTTTTCACAATATTGCAAAGATATCATTAGCAAATCTAGAGCTGAAAGCACCAATAAGACTAACAAGCTTAAATGGAAACGTTTCTGTGTTTTGTGCAGAAAAAAAAAGATTGATCCTTTTCTTTCTGCTCCAGAAGACATACTACCTTATTTGCTTTCGTTAGCAAAATCTGGGCTAGCACACTCATCAGTCCGAGTTCACCTGGCAGCCATATCAAGGTACAGGCGATTGCCTCATACTCCATCTCTATGGTCTTCAAGAGTCATTGAACAATTTATGAAGGGACTGTTTCAAGCCTTTCCACCCATCAAGGCTCCACCGCCGGAGTGGCAGCTTAATCTGGTGTTGGCTCAGTTGTTAAAGCCACCATTTGAGCCCATACACAAGGCAGAATTGAAGTTCTTGACATGGAAGGTTACACTTCTCGTAGCATTAACTTCAACGAGAAGGATTAGTGAAATACAGGCCTTCATTATATCTCCTCCGTATCTAAGATTCACAGCTCAAATGTCATTTTGAGGACTAGCCCCAAATTCATCCCTAAGGTCCCTACACAATTCCATTTGAATGAACCAATCATTCTGAGGATATTCTTCCCTAACCCTTCCACACCTGCGGAAAGAGCTTTACACATCTGGACCTCAAGAGATGCCTTACATTTTATTTACTAAAGACATCAGAACAGCTAATCAACTATTCGTAGCTTATGGTCAGAACTCTCAAGGTCCTGCAGTCTCCAAAGCTACTATACCCAGATGGATAGTGTGCACAATTCAGTTTTGCCACTCTCGCACACGCACTCTTACACACACTCACTCACGCACACACACACACACACTCACTCACCCACGCACACGCACTCTTACACACACACACTCACGCACACACACACACTCACTCACTCTCGCACACGCACTCTTACACACACTCACTCACGCACACACACACACACACACTCACTCACTCTCGCACACGCACTCTTACACACACTCACGCACACACACACACACACACACACTCACTCACTCTCGCACACGCACTCTTACACACACTCACGCACACACACACACACTCACTCACTCTCGCACACGCACTCTTACACACACTCACGCACACACACACACACACACTCACTCACTCACTCTTACCACTCTCTCTCTAAAAATTATTAACTATCCTACCACCAACTTATAACCAGCAAAGGGGAAACCGGTCGAGATGTATGCCATTAACTCTATACCTTGTATCCTCAGGGGCGGGAACCCTCATAACAATTCATGTCCGTATTGTATGTTCTCAAAATCTCATAAAGAAAATAATGATAATAAAAAAACAATAATGTAGTTCCTAGTAGTGAGACCTAGACTTCATATCTGTTTAGAAGTGAAAGAAGCTGAGCAGGCGGTGGAACAGCCCCCCCCCCCCACCCCACACACACACACCCTTTCACCGGTATACCTGCCATTGAGGCCGCTGTAAGAGGCCCTTAGATCTTTTGTTGGTATTTAAATTACAAAGTCATTAAGCAGATGCCAGAAGGGTTTTAAAACACTCGTGGCCTGGCGCTGGAGTCCGCGCTCAAGTTATGTGTTTACGAGTGATTTGAAGCAGCCTCTTGTTATTTGAAAGGAACAAATGCAAATATTGTAATAACACAAATAAACTCTGAGAGAACACAGAGGCGTCCTTCTCGACGACAATAAATACAAATCACAGTAAAAACCTCTTCAAACACGTGGCCTTGGTTAGCACGTGTAAGACGTGCAGCGAGGAAATACAAGTGTTGCTGGCTTGTGTGTTTTAAGTAGACCATGGCCTGGCCCTTTAAGGGTGGTGGATCCCAGGCGCGTCTCGCGGTGGCAGCCTTTAAGTGTGCCACCCCCCACCTGGCACCATCTGTTCTTGCAGAAACAGGTGCCCTGGTAAGAATCCCCCATCCATGTTGGGGTGAAAGGTCTTCTGAAGGCGTCCTGTGGGTCTCCTTGCCCCCTCCATGTCTGGTCCCGCCGGGTGCTGTATTGGCTCAGGTAAGCCCGGTTCGGTGGTTCCTAGAGTTAGGAATCTGCCGAGGCGGCCGGGCATCTGCGAGTCTGGGCCCTAAGCTCTGGCCCGCCCCGCCCCACTCTGAGCGCCCTTAAACCGCTCACAGCCGCTCGTAAGCGGCTTAAAACCCGGGTGTTTCCGCCTCTTTAATGGCAACTGTGAGTGTTTGGTTCTCTGAGGAAGCTAGCGCTGGGAAGCCTTTTTTAGGCAGCCACGTGCTTTAATGACTAATAATGTCATGTTTCGCGGTGTAGGGCTGGTGACGAGGCCGTGAGGTAGGCGCCCACACTGCACCCACGGCACCTCGCTAGGGGGACCAGAATGTTAAGCCAAGGGACATTTCACTAAAATAGAAGAAGGACTACAGTTCTATTCCAAGAGAGCGCACAGCATGGCAGCGGTCCTCAGCAGAGAATTACAGAACAGGCAGCAAGAAAGTACATAAAATGCAATTTTTAAATCCAGAAGCTTGCCTGTTAGTTAAATAGCTTTTTTGAAACAACTGCTAACTATCCCTGCTTTGTAAAAACAAACAGCGCCTCCCACAGTTTTCAGTCGCCCCTCTCTAAAAAGCGGACAGGAGCTACAGTTCCTGAAATCTGCGTGGACCGCAGGTGAAAAACCGGGACCGTCCGGGCAAATGGGGGACGCCTGGTCACCCAACACCTGGCTCACCCTCCTGTAGAGAAGGCTTCTGTGGCAGTTCCGCGGTTCCCCGTTCCTCTTCACATGCATGTTTTAAATTGCAATATATAGCGCCTACTACCCCTGACGAGGCGTCGCTTTACATTCTTTTTGCGCGTCACCTGTACAGAGCCGACGCTTGAGAAAGTATGGTAGCAGCATATGTTCATAAAAGGGCACAGGTGAGTGTGGGTGAAGGTGGGGCGAGTTCCTGCCACTTCTAGTCAGCGGGGCCAAAAGGTGGTGAGAATACGTGCCCATCCAATCCATGGCCTCTCTGCGAAGCGCACAGAGCAATGGTCTTGTATGACAGTTGAAGGTGTGATCTTATGCAAATATCTGGGTTGGGGACACTATTATGCACTAGACAGGAGTAATATGCTGCATGGAAAAAAAGTAACGCATAATACCCGAAAAAGCTCCTAGTGAATGCACGATTAAGTAAAGCAGGTGAAATATAAGCAGGAACGACCTGGGCGCAAGTCAGATTCCACACTTGGTGCAAATGTACTGCTGCAATGTAGTCTTGACATAGAAACCTGATACATGACTTTCTTTATGCAGGTGAATGGTGTAAATTTGCGGAATGCAACCCATGAGCAAGCAGCAGCGGCGCTGAAACGGGCGGGACAAGTTGTGACCATCATGGCCCAGTACAGACCAGAAGGTAAGAGCAGAACACACATTGTCATCGCTCTCCACGCCCAACCCCACCCAAGGTGATCTCCCATTGCACTTTTCCCAGCGCCCCTTGCACTTTTCCCAGCGTCCCCTGCACTTTCCCCAGCACATGGTATGGACTGCATCCTCAAATGCTGAGATAAGAGGCTTGTCAAACGGGCTGTCCGCACGGGTTATATCCAGTGCAATGTATGCGGTGATATACAGGTCACTATGATGCGCTTTGTGTGGGCGCTGTTAGAATGAGGCGCCATCTTGCTGAGCAGACTCTAGCTCAGCACTGCACAGCAGTTTCCTAAATCCAATACGATGCATATTGGAAGTCACAACCATGTACTTTTTCAATATAGGAGCGCGAATTGACGTAGAAAGGAAATTCCGGCTTAGGGCCCGATTTAGATCTTGGCGGACAGGTTACTCCATCACAATGCAGAGGAGTATACCGACTGCTGAAATATAAATCCCTTAGGATATAACAGGATTTATATTTCGGCAGATTGGATATCCGTCCCCGTTGTGACGGAGTAACCCGTCTGCTAAGATCTAAATCACTCCCTTAGTTTGTCGTAATGTGAGATCCCAGCCTGGAAACCATTGAGCTATGAAGACCCGACTGTGGTTCCTTGGAATGAATAATGTCGCGGGTGAGACATTTCTGCTGTATGTGTCTCTCGGCTTTGTGCCACTGAGTACGTAACCTTCGCTTTGAGATGTTGTTGGACCATCTTAGCACGGCATCAATGGATGTGCGAAGTGAACCATGGGGTGGTCCTAGGCTGTGGTAGTTTGGTTGCATTGAATGCATGATGCTAGCATTGTGATGTTATTTGATGGTCTCGGTGTGGTCCTACTGAATGTGTAATCAGTACCATGTAACAGAACTATAACATCTTAGTGAGGTGCCACTGAGCAAAAGGCGCTGACCTGTAGACATAACAGGAAAGATGTGTTGTTACTAAATGTGGGATACCAGTGCCATGACATTGGGATGTTTTACGTCACTTAGTTATGTGGGAGATAAGCTTGAGGTTATTTAACACAGGTGCCAGAAGCAAATCACAGCTTGATGTCTTGACTGGTGAGTGTGGACCACAATGTCCTCTCCGTAGAAGCCTCTCAGTTTGCATGACGCATGCTCACTGGTAGGAAGGTTTCAGCTTGCTACCACTGACAACACAATCTTTACTACAAAATCATGACACTGACGCAATTTAGATGTGGTGATACCTGTAGGATTCTGACCAGAAGACCAAGCTCCTGGTAGGAAAAGGCTTGGTCTTTCAGGCTTTTGAGCATGGCTCAGATAACCTTTAACTGAAATGACTGCTTCTGGCCACTGGGCATGTATCCCAACCCAAAACAGCCCCCTTCCTGTTGACCCGAGTCCGCCCATCCTCGTTCCCGCAGATCCAGCATCTACAAGTTCAAATAACTGCATGTTCGACAACCTTCCAGCGTCATAATTATGACTTGGACATACCTACGGCCAGACTCCCAGTTCTGGTGTGGTTCAGAGTTACTTAGAAAGTGAACTGTTGCACTACAGTGAATACTAATTTCTCCCAATTTCACCAGTGTATTTCTACTACTGATACTTATTTCATTTACTTACTTCACTACCTTTATGACCCGAACTCTGCAGACACTGAATTCTTTCCTTGGGCTTCACTTTTGTGTCGGAAGGCGTACGTGAGAAGGAAGGCGTCGATACAGGAGATAACTATCTGTGCCCGAATCGGCACAGAATAGCGACACGGCTACTGTTACAGGCATCCTTGTGATCTAAGAAGTAAGGACACCCCTGAGTTACACAGAAGGGCCCTGAAGAAGCCCGTGTTGGGCGAAACGCGTAGGCTGTGGATTTTATGAATCATAATAAAAGCACTTGGAAAATAAGTCATCTGTCTGGAGATCCATCACTCCTGTCGTCTGTTTATGTTTAATGCATATTATTTGAAGCTAAAATTTGCATTGTACACGTTGCCTCTCCACATGTGTGTAAAAAAGACACTGAATTCTTGTGCAAAATGCTTTTGCGCTTCAGAAAACACAAACATGCAGTGCAGTAGATTTATCGAAAGATCCCGGACCTCAGCGATAGATCTTCTGTCCGTCATACATTGAAGATAAACCATGCAGAGGGTGCACCTGAAGTGAGGAGTAAGGGACTGAGCCTATAGAGGATGTGAGTACCTAGTCAGGCCTTCTTTGCAGATATCCGGTATGGGAATAGTGTCCTGGACATGTAAGGGGCGCCACACCGCCACATTTTAGATGGTCCCTCCCCTAACCTGTGTACCTTCTCTTTGTGGCTAGGGCCTCTGTGCCGAGGTTTTCAATAACTGAATTCATAGTCCATGCGACAATTCCTTGGAGCGTACATAGGTGGCCAGAGCAGGTGCTGTCTGGAACAAGGAACATAGGACAACGCAGTGTCCCTCTTTCCTGATTCATCAGTCGTTCACTTTGGCCTAGCCGCCTGTCCCTCCACTGCGATGCTGCAGTGCACCTTGGACCATAGAGGAAATCTAAGCAGCATTCAACAGAAAGTATCACTGCAAACCTCTATGTCTGAAGAAGTCTCCACCCTGGCAAAACCAAATGGGGATGATGAACAGAGTGTTGAACATTGGAAGCACTCACCCACAGTGAACTGATCCGGGTTTAATCCATCATCATTCTTAAGCTCACTCCACCACCCCAGTTCAGACATGGCCCTAGGCAAATCAGTCTGACCCTGTGCCTCATGGGAACAGTCCAGCCTGAACTGAAAAGCCATGTCTTCCCTGGACTGGAAACAAGCATCCTGGGACCGGTTTCTGGCTAATCAGCCTTCATCAGCCAGGCTAGCTTGAATGCAGTGGCAAAGCGAGCAAGGGACCCACGTCTGGGCATACCCTGCCAACTTAGGGCGAACAAAGCAAAACCAAAGGGGATGATGGACGGAGCGTTGAACATTGCAAGCACTCACCCACAGTCAACTGATCTGGGTTTAATCCATCATCATTCTTTAGCTCACTCCCGGACCCCACTTCAGACATGGCCATATGCAAATCAGTCTGACCCTGTGCCTTATTAAAACAGTCCAGCCCGAACTGCCAAGCCATGTCTTCCCTGGACCGGAAACCAGCATCATGGGACCAGTTTCTGGCTCATCAGCTGTCATCAGCCAGGCTAGCTTGAATCCACCCTGCCATGAACTTATTTGCTTGAAGACCCTCTGACTTCCACTGGTTCTCAGTCTTTGGTCCTCTGCTCCTGAGCCCTGGTGGTTTTGCGCCTGTGCGCCCAAGTGTGATGCTTGTGTGCCATCGATTTGTTACTATTTATTTTACTGATATAATTGTCCTAAAACTGGAGCCCTGTCTCCTTAAGCCCCTGACATTTCCCATATTAGTTACCTGTAGATTTGCAACCCCCAAGTCTGTCGAGTAACATTTTGGGATTCCTGTGAGCGCGTCAGTCTCTGCCTTGCTGCTGTTTGGATCATACCAGTTGCCCTTTCTGTGCGTTATATGAGCTCACTGTAGTCTTTGTCTTTGAATTATAGGACCTGGCTACATTCTTATGCTTTGTTATTAGTTAATATTTTATGAGCGTGCTGTCTTCCTATATTTTATGTAGTGGCTGCCATTCCTCAGTGTACTTAGCAGGGCCTTTCTGCTATTTTCTAGTTTATAATACACAAGAGGGTTGTCATCCTCAAGTTTGAATTAGGAGATAGCTCACTGCCTTTAGTATATATAATATGAGCCTAGCGCGGACCTCTAGTTTATATTACATGAGGGCTTTCAGCTCCTAGATTGTACTCCATGAATTGACTTTCTGCATTTAGTTTATATAATATGAGCCTAGCGTCGCCCTCCAGTTTATATTACATGAGGACTTTCAGCTCCTAGATTGTACTCCATGAATTGACTTTCTGCATTTAATGTATATAATATGAGCCTAGCGTCGCCCTCCAGTTTATATTACATGAGAGGGCTTTCAGCTCCTAGATTGTACTCCATGAATTGACTTTCTGCATTTAGTTTATATAATATGAGCCTAGCGTCGCCCTCCAGTTTATATTACATGAGGGCTTTCAGCTCCTAGATTGTACTCCATGAATTGACTTTCTGCATTTAATGTATATAATATGAGCCTAGCGTCGCCCTCCAGTTTATATTACATGAGAGGGCTTTCAGCTCCTAGATTGTACTCCATGAATTGACTTTCTGCATTTAGTGTATATAATATGAGCCTAGCGTCGCCCTCCAGTTTATATTACATGAGGGCTTTCAGCTCCTAGATTGTACTCCATGAATTGACTTTCTGCATTTAATGTATATAATATGAGCCTAGCGTCGCCCTCCAGTTTATATTACATGAGAGGGCTTTCAGCTCCTAGATTGTACTCCATGAATTGACTTTCTGCATTTAGTTTATATAATATGAGCCTAGCACCGCCCTCTAATTTATATTACATGAGGGCTGTCAGCTCCTAGATAATACTTCATGAATTGACTATCTGCCTTTAATTTATATAATATGAGCCTAGCACCGCCCTCTAGTTTATATTACATGAGGGCTGTCAGCTCCTAGATAATACTTCATGAATTGACTATCTGCCTTTAATTTATATAATATGAGCCTAGCACCGCCCTCTAGTTTATATTACATGAGGGCTGTCAGCTCCTAGATAATACTCCATGAATTGACTATCTGCCTTTAATTTATACAATGTCAGCCTAGTTCCACCCTCTAGTTTGTATTACATGAGGGCTTTCAGCTCCTAGATAATACTCCATGAATTGACTTTCTGCATTTAATTTATATAATATGAGCCTAGCGCCGCCCTCTAGTTTATATTACATGAGGGCTGTCAGCTCCTAGATAATACTCCATGAATTCACTTTCTGCATTTAATTTATACAATGTCAGCCTAGTTCCACCCTCTAGTTTGTATTACATGAGGGGTGTCAGCTCCTAGATCGTACTACACAAATTGACTATCTGCATTTAGTTTGCACTACATGACTTTGATGCTCTTCATTTCATATTCTAGGACCTGGCTACCACCTTTTATTTTATATTGTGGAACCTGGCAGCTGCCTATGTTTTAATGTTTATTTTATCTGTATTTAACATTTTAGATAACACTGCTCTACCCTGGATGGACACGAGTCCGCTTTGAAGGGAGCTACTTCTCATTGCAGATGTTTTGTGAAAACTTG
Source organism: Lissotriton vulgaris (assembly GCF_964263255.1). NCBI lineage: Eukaryota > Metazoa > Chordata > Amphibia > Caudata > Salamandridae > Lissotriton > Lissotriton vulgaris. The sequence goes on along the minus strand of NC_141691.1, from coordinate 58,646,558 downwards.
TAGCGGGTGAAGAAAGTTGGTTGAGCTGAGATTCTGATGAGGTCAGTTAGCGGCATGGTCTGTTGGGGAGGAAGGATCGCATGGAAAACGGCAAAGAGGTTCTAGCTGGAAACGTTTAGATCACGTGAGGTGGGAGCCGTCACCCTCTAGATTATGTGATCTGATTGGTGCTACCCTCTAGATTATGAGAGCTGGTCGCCGCTACCCTCTAGATCAGTGGTCTTCACACTTTTTTGCTCTGAGCCCCGCTTAAGCAAAATGTTTTGAAGTCAGGCCCCCCACTAAAACTTCATGGCATGACTTGAGGGGCGGGAGGGGAGAGGGGTGCTTATGAGATCATTTTCAGGAGTGCTTTTTTGCCGCTAATAATCAACAATAAATGGAAAAGAGCAAATACATTAAAGTTGAAATTGAAATAAAATACAACTCCCAAATTTGGCAGATTTGAGCCCCTCGCACGCCTCTTCCCCAGTTCAACTTCAGCTGCTGCACTAATGATAGCTATGCCACTGAATAGCAATCTACTACTCCTGCCTGCCCATCAAAAAAACCTCGAAACATCATTGATAGGAGCTCCCACATGTTGTCCGCCTCTTTATAGCAAGAGTGTCCTCAGCCATAATGTTCGCATGGATTATGAGCCTCCATGCCTCTTTTGTAAAGTATGACAGTCAGAACTGTGATGCAGTGGCCCCCTCTCACTCCTGGACACCAGTGCCACTGCAGCTGATTCATAAATGAGAGCTACTGTCCTGTGAAGAGGGCAGTCTCCTCTGCCGCTTGTTAGGAAAAGGGCCTCCATTTGCCCTATCCCCATTGGGTCATTTCTGTGAGGCCTAATTCAAGGTGTTTCCTCTGCTTCAGTTGTGCCCTCTCGTTGGCTTTTGTTCCGAGACCCAAAGCAACACTGGCACAGGCTGGGTGGACCGGTCCCTAGTGCAAGCAAGAAAGGATAGTAAACCAACCCTAATTGGGGTTTATTTGGGACCTGACCCCCTTGGGCTCCAGTTCCACTGCATGTGCAGTGCCATCTGAATGTGTTTCACTGCCCACTCTACTAGGCCTGCACTCTTAGGCCCGAGGCCCGACAAAGGCGTTCCGCTCCTTTGTTAGAAAACAGGAGAAAGACCCACATTTTGGCCCCCTAGAGCCCGGGCACTGTTACCAGCACAGCCAGGGTGACCTGCCCCCCAATTCCAGCAAGGAATATGGCTCCTCAACTTCCTCTTTGCTAGTATCCGAACCATATTTGGGGTGTAATGCACCGTCACACCACTATACTAGCGCCACTGAAACTGCTGCACCAATGGTAGTGCTGGGCAACTAAAAAAATTAGCCTGAATATCACGCCATCTTCCTTAGGACATCTCTCTAAGGAAGCCATCTCTGTTCATTTGTAAATGAAAAACAATTAGTCCCCACAACACTCCATTCATTGAGCCATCACTTACCTAAAATGCATGTGAATGTGTGCAGTTGCTTACACACCAAATGTAAAAGCTGGCTGGGAGCAAATATAGGATTACATTTTTGCAGTCACTTGAAGATTCATGGTGAAGGTTTTATTATTTTTGAGAGATACTTAAAGGTGCCAGGTTTTGTGAAGGCTTTTCAATGGACTTATAAAAATGCTCACGCCAGGTACTGTCTGCCTGCTTATTACTAACAGTATTTTTTAAGTGCCTGTTTTACCTGGAACATGAAATAATTTGGTGCCAGTCTATCGTACTGTGCATAACACTATTTTAAAATAATGACAAACCTATCCAGGATTCTTTTTGTTACAGGCTGGGACATCATAGCACTATAAATCCATTAGTCACTATTTTGCACTGCACCAACCAGGATTCAAATCTGTAGCTCTCTGGTCTCACAAACAGACAAGACATGGCAGTGATTGTGCTAACCATTGAGGTTTCATAACCTGAAAGAGAGAAATTCCAACGAATTAGTTTAATTGGCATTTACCCTTCATTTAAAATATGTGCATTATTTTATAGGCAGTTGCCTGAAGGGGAACAAAAACAACTACATACTTACAGAATCTTTCATTGTTATAGCCACATCTTTGCCCGTCCAGTATGTGTTCAGGATCACACTTGTCAGACTTTTTGAATTGTTTTCTTGGAAAGCAACAATCCCTGAATTGTTAATGTGGACCTTATTGGGCCTCTGTATGAGAATGAAATTGATGGGCTAAACAATGGCAGTACTTCATGTAAATGAAGGGAGCCTTGAAACGCGAAAACGCACTCCCAGGCCATCTTCATTCACACAAGTGTTTACCAAGACATTTGCGCCCCCTGGTAATGCAGCCACGGACCCCCAGGGGGGCGCGCCCCATAGCATGAATACCTCTGCTCTAGATTATGTAAGCTGGTCATCGCTCCCCATTAGATTAAGTGAGCTGGTCGCAGTCACCCTCTAGATTGTGAGCTGGCTGTCGCTACCCTCTAGATTATGTGAGCTGTTCGCAGTAACCCTCTAGATTATGTGAGCTGGTCATCGCTCCCCATTAGATTATGTGAGCTGGTTGCAGTCACCCTCTAGATTATGTGACCTGAGGTAGTCATCGCTCCCCATTAGATTATGTGAGCTGGTCGCAATCACCCTCTAGATTATGTAACCTGGTTGCAGTAATCCCTCTAGATTATGTGAGCTGGCTGTCGCTACCCTCTAGATTATGAGAGCTGGCCGTCACTCTCTACATTATGTGTGCTGAACGCCGTCACCCTCTACATTATATGAGCTGGTCGCCGTCACCCTCTACATTATGTGAGCTGGTCGCCGTCACCCTATACATTATGTGAGCTGGTCGCCGTCACCCTCTACATTATGTGAGCTGGTCGCCATCACCCTCTACATTATGTGAGCTGGTCGCCATCACCCTCTACATTATGTGAGCTGGTCATCGTCACCCTCTAGGCTATGTAAAACTGGTCGTCGCTTCCCTCTAGATTATGTGAGCTGGTCGCCATCACCCTCTAGATTATGTGAGCTGGTCCCCGTCACCCTTCCTCTCATTCATCATATGGATGAGCCATCTCTTTTATGTAACGTGACATAAACAAACTGGCAGTCCTCTTTCAGTTAGGTGTATATGAGACGGTTGCCTGTCATTAGTTTGCATATTACCACCTGGCGATGTATCTGAATAATATATACAGGCTGCCCCCTTTCTTTGGACTGTATAACTTTGCTTGTTGGATTATAGAAACTGCATATTTTCAGCACATGCTTCTCTGCTGTGGATCACCTGCTGTGCGCAACATTTGAAATTGGTTGTGGATTTTGCAAATGGTTTTCCATCAAAGAAGAGGTTTCGTTTTCCAGGTGTTTTGTAATAGCTCCCCTGACACCCACGATGCTTCAGGACATACACTCCACCTTAGTTTGCTGTTTTTCCAAAACCTGGTTTGGATGTGTCTGAGTGCTTTGGTACTGTCACAAAACTGAAGTTGAGAACTTCGATATCGAGGCACCAGCATGATAACTTTCACACACTAGATTTTAGTACGACTGCCAGCAACTTAGGCTGAAGCTCATGCAACCATTAACGGCTTCAGGGACGGAGCGAGAAAATTGGAACCAAGTCTTATGAGAATCTCCTGTGTTAGGCGAGGGTATGTAGAATACACTGTAAAATGTTGATGTAACTGCAATGGTAAGTTCCGGTGGTCCAGCTAACTTCTTTCTCCTGAGGGACCATGACGAGTCTGTCTGATCAGCCTGTAAGGCGTCTTAGTGATAGTAGAGGACCTAGCACTGAAGGGATAGATTGTGGGTGCATTATAGGATGCAGCATCAAGGCTCTCCTGAGCCACCTTAGAAACAGGGTGTCAAGGAAGTCAAAGGGACTTACCTCAGATTCTGAAACAGAGGGGGCCTATGGTAGTCCAGGGAAGAACGGGGCTCAAAATCAAGACTATGTGCCCTGAAATTACTCTGACTTTGAAGACAAATTTTCTACAGGCCTTCGTCAAAACACTTATCCAGAACAAAACTTCACACCTTGGAATTCCCACACATAGAAGATCTTCTCTCTGGGGTTCAACCTCACTTCGGCCCTGACTCCGGCAGCAAAGACTTCTCACACTGTGGTCTCTGAGCCACAATACCAAGATACTCAGCCTTGGCACCGGGAGCCTGCTCAGCCACTGTCAGAAAACATTTGGAATCTGAAGATCCCCTTGAAGCTGGCATTGAGCTTGACTCAGAGTGATCCCCATTCTACCGAGAGGATAGCTTTGAAGAGGGCATCGAGCTTGACTCCGAGTGATCCCCATTCTACCGTGTGGATAGCTTTGAAGAGGACATCGAGCTTGACTCCGAGTGATCCCCATTCTACCGTGTAGATAGCTTTGAAGAGGGCATCGAGCTTGACTCAGAGTGATCCCCATTCTACTGTGTGGATAGCTTTGAAGAGGGCATTGAGCTTGACTCCGAGTGATCCCCATTCTACCATGTGGATAGCTTTGAAGAGGGCACCGAGCTTGACTCCGAGTGATCCCCATTCTACCGTGTAGATAGCTTTGAAGAGGGCATCGAGCTTGACTCCGAGTGATCCCCATTCTACCATGTGGATAGCTTTGAAGAGGGCACCGAGCTTGACTCCGAGTGATCCCCATTCTACTGTGTGGATAGCTTTGAAGAGGGCATCGAGCTTGACTCCGAGTGATCCCCATTCTACAGTGTAGATAGCTTTGAAGAGGGCATTGAGCTTGACTCCGAGTGATTCCCATTCTACTGTGTGGATAGCTTTGAAGAGGGCATCGAGCTTGACTCCGAGTGATTCCCATTCTACCGTGTGGATAGCTTTTGAAGAGGGCATCGAGCTTGACTCCGAGTGATCCCCATTCTACAATGTGGATAGCTTTGAAGAGGGCATCGAGCTTGATTCAGAGTGATCCCCATTCTACCGTGTGGATAGCTTTGAAGAGGGCATCGAGCTTGACTCCGAGTGATCCCCATTCTACTGTGTGGATAGCTTTGAAGAGGGCACCGAGCTTGACTCCGAGTGATCCCCATTCTACCGTGTCGATAGCTTTGAAGAGGGCATCGAGCTTGACTCCGAGTGATTCCCATTCTACCGTGTGGATAGCTTTGAAGAGGGCATCGAGCTTGATTCAGAGTGATCCCCATTCTACCGTGTGGATAGCTTTGAAGAGGGCAGCGAGCTTGACTCCGAGTGATCCCCATTCTACTGTGTGGCTAGCTTTGAAGAGGGCACCGAGCTTGACTCCGAGTGATCCCCATTCTACCGTGTAGATAGCTTTGAAGAGGGCATCGAGCTTGACTCCAAGTGATCCCCATTCTACCGTGTAGATAGCTTTGAAGAGGGCATCAAGCTTGACTCCGAGTGATCCCCATTCTACCTTGTGGATAGCTTTGAAGAGGCCATTTCAGAGGAAGTCCGCTTTTTCCTTTCCAAAGAAAGAGCGTAGGGAACCTGCACTATCCCTATCATATGCAGAGTCGTCATCCCCGGCTCACTCTATCCTTACAGACCGGGCCCTCACCGATGACCAGGTAAACCCATATAAGAATCCTATGCGTACCAATGACTGGGATGACCCTTGGTACGATTATATTATGGACCCTCCAGATGACCCATATTTTGAGCCATATACTGTAAAACTCTCCCTGCCTGACAACCCAACAGCATATCATGGTATGTAACTGTTACCATGCATCTTTTACCATGAAATACTGTTACAACTAAACTATTACAACGCAGGACCCGCTTCAACGAATACCTTTACAACGCATTACACTACAACGCAGATACTATTACAACGCATACCATTACAACGTAAGTATAGGTAAGTTTATCTTTTTTTAAAAACATTTATTAGGGGTATTGGGTTTGGGTTATGGGGTACAGGGGTATTTTTAGGTTTCAGGGCTGGGTTTGGGTTTTGGGGTACAGGGGTATTTTTAGGTTTTAGGGTTGGGTTTGGGTTTTGGGGTACAGGGGTATTTTTAGGTTTCAGGGTTGGGTTTGGGTTTTGGGGTACAGGGGCATTTGTAGGTTTCAGGGCTGGGTTTGGGTTTTGGGGTACAGGGGTATTTTTAGGTTTCAGGGCTGGGTTTGGGTTTTGGGGTACAGGGGTATTTTTAGGTTTCAGGGCTGGGTTTGGGTTTTGGGGTATAGGTGTATTTTTAACATATATTTACAAATTCTTAAATAAAAATTAATATAATTAATTAAAATATTTAAACAATTTTTAGTTACATTATTTTAAAATATTATATACTTACCTATACTTACGTTGTAATGGTATGCATTGTAATAGTATCTGCGTTGTAGTGTAATGCGTTGTAAAGGCATTCGTTGTAAAGGGTCTTGCGTTGTAAAAATTGCGTGGTAATGGTATGCGTGGTAAAAGTATGCGTGCTTACGTCATACATCTGCATATCATGCGGTCATCCAAGGAGCGGCGACCATCATAAGGTTAAAATCTATGCGGAGGAAGAGGGAAATACATTCTTTATTGAGAGCCTCTCAGAAAACTGAGAAGTCTGTTAAGTTGCCCATGGTAAAAGCCTCTTGAAATGTTCAGCCGAAAACTTCAAAGACTTAGTGAAGACACGTGTTGTTATGCCCCAAGTGAAAAATAAATAAAAAGTGCCCTGCATGATCCCATTGACCATTCTGGGCCTGGTCCACCCGACTTCCTTGTACACATTGCATGTGAGAGAATGTCCACTCAGGCCACAAGGATACCCCTTCACCCAAGCGGAGAGGAAGAAAATTGACACAGAGGATAGGCGGGTAGTACTTGGAGCTGCCGCACAATTCGGCATTGCCACCTCCCTTGGCTGGCTCTCTAGATACACATATACCACTGAGAGGAGACACATGTGGGAGGCGAAGGAGGAGCACCTCAAGCACCATCCATAAAGAGGCAAAAAAAATGTCCAAGGTGGGGAGACAATTTCAAATGCCAACCGGTGCTGTGCCCATATGCCACCAATATGGCCTCATGATAGATGGACATTTGAGCAAGGTATGTAAGGCTTGGATAAAAATCTCTCTCTTGTCTATCCAGAAGTCCAAGTTAACATACTGCTATTTGATTGTGAACTCCTATTTAAGCCACAGGCGAATTTCATGCTGGAAAAGGTCAAGATGGACAAGGAGATCGCGAAAAACATTGGGTTGCTACAAAACCAGCCCCAGAACTCCATGTTTCGCTGGCAGCAGACGTGGGCAGCAGCGAAAACCGGCAACACCAGTTGCAGGGTTCCTTATTCTAAACACAAACAACTAAACCATACTCCGGAAGAGGATTCCATGGATATAGCCACCGAGGGGCTGGAGGTGCCAAGAACGGGGGGCTCGTTGGCCTCAAAGGAATGACTTTAAATACGTACCCCCGACCACTCAACACCTGTCGGCGGACCCATCAGGTTACAACTTGCTTAGTGGGGAACATGACGTGGACCAGTGGTTGTTTTCCATTGTTTACTATAGCCACTGCTTGGAATTCCACACCACATAATATTCCACCAAGCCGGCACGCATCAGCCAGAACCACCAGCGGAGGCTGCACGAGGATGTGCAAGTGTTGCGTCAGAGGGAGCTGTCAAACCTGTCCCTCCACAGTAGCAAAGAAACAACCTTTGTTCCATGTACTTTCTGTTCCCCATCAACGACAGGCTTTTATGGCTCTCCTCGACCAAGAACTACTCAATCCACACATCCCATCAAAGCACTTAAAATTCACTACTGCTCTGGGTCAGGGACTGTTAGTAGCCTTTTATCTCCAGGACCCCTGCTTCCACAACCCCATTCACCCGGCTGCTCATCACCAGTATCCCTGGTTTCTGGGGATCATTATCAGTTCAGTGTCCTACCACCTTCAAACTGCCTGTTAAAGACTTATGAGCTACATAAAGCTTGTTATCCCAACTAAAACACCCCAACCCTGCATCTCAGTTTTTAAGCCCAAGCTGGCAAGGCTGTTGGTAAAGTGAGGTCTCCTGCAGCTGGACACCTTGCCTTTCACCTGCTAGCTTTGACACATGGGATATTGACTGCTAGCCAGTTACAGTACCAGCACCTCCCCCTTGCAATGGCTTGTGACCACCTGACCCCCTTACTGTCTTTCCTTAAATGGCATTCCTGTGAGGACACAGACGGCCAGATATCAAGGAGCTCCATAAACTGGATACTGACGCGTGTGAACTGTCCCAGCATTTCATGTTGAACTTGGGGTTCAGTTTGGTTGGTGGAATTTCAAGTTTCTTGATTTTGCAGCTATTTTTTGAAGGAATTTGAGCCCCTGGGTTTCACACTCAATGGGTGCTCCTGCATTGCACCCGAGCCACAGGAAAATGAGGGGACGGGACAGACGTGTGACGGCCAATCTGACTGACAGACATTCGTGCGCCTTTGACTGGATGAAGTGGACAATGATTATAGCGAACAGGAGAGCTCACAGTGTGCGCTGACAGCCATGTCCATGGACTAACATTAGCCACAGTGGCCCTTGTTATTTTATTATAGCGCCTTACTGTATCCGTGCTGTGGTTCTCTCTCGGCCCCAGAAAGTGCGAGGACCTTCAGTTCTTCTGTGGGATTCAATATTTTAACTACCTTCACCTTCCTACAAGTACATTAAAACCTACTTTTCCCAAGCTGTAGCTCTGCCTCGATATCCAAGTGTAATCACTTGTATAACAGAGGCTCCTGATTTCCAAACCCTCTGCTGCTTCTTGGCGCCAGGAGGAAGCCCTGCTTCTCGATCAGGTGTGCAATGGGTGTATCTTGGTTACCCGACTCGAGTGAAACAGTAAGTGGGGCACCAATGAACACCTGTTCCCACCCACACACAGTGCCCAATAACAACCGGCTGCCATGGGACCCAGAGGAACAAACCTTGCTGGCGCCACCACCAAACGTGCCACATTACCCCTTCTACATGCATCAAAGCAGGGCCATAACAAGGTTGGAGCCCTCTACTCCAAACTCATGCCCCACTCTCCTGTTATAACATGTTTTTGGATTATAAAACCAAAGGCCCAACCTGTTCCTTCTAGATAGAGCTATTCAGCAGCACCACTTGGCGACGCCAAATAGTGCCTTTTCTCTTTCTCCAGAGTACATCTTCTTAGTTAGGAAGTTCTCCTTGGATCAGAAACCAAGAAGAAGCACCGCAAACATTTGGTCCACTGACCCCAAAAAAGTTTCTGACATGCATCCATCAGAATAGGTTTATGTACCATGAGTTTGAAATAAAGGGGCACAATATCCCCACTAAGAGCCTAAAGAATCCTTGTAGTGATTGAAGCCCATCTTAGAAGATCTTTAACCCTGCCTGGCTTACTGCTTAGTGAGAACAGGCTCTAAGGCAAAGGCGAGGGTTCGCTGTAGAAACCGAAGTGTCAAGTCTGAAGGCAGCGATGCACGCCAGGCTGCTGGGCTGGGCTTTTCAAGAGACCTCAGCCTATGACAGAGAAGGAAGTAAAACCGGTGCTGGCCATGCTCACCAACGTGGCAGGTGAGCCACGAGGAAATGCCCCTTGCAGTAGTCCCTGAAATCTCCCCACCCAGAAGAGATGCCAGTTCAAGATCCTCACGGATGCCTAGACAACCAAGGACCGGCCTACATCAACCGCCGGCTTAACTTCCATCTACCCGCAAAACACCTGCGCTCCTCCTCCGCATCCATCACAGCTGTAGCAGGGGCCGCTCCTTCTCCTACATCACAGCTGAGACCTGGTACGACCTCCAGCACCTTTAAACAGCACCCTTCATGGAGGCCTTCAGAAAGAAACTCAAGATCTGCACTTTCGACTGAGACCTCGCACCGCTGTGCTCAGAAACCCCTCGAGGTGACAATGCTGCGCTATACAATTGCGGACTGTTTGATTGAAATGGCAGAATCATGTGACAGAACAGACGACATTGACCTGTCGCAATGCATGCCTTCTTCACTGGAGGTGACATTTATTTTTTCTTTGCACACATTCCTGGGTACTATCACTTTTTCAACTATTAGATGGTGTGGCTCGTGGCCTTAGGGGCAGCAACTGTTGTAGGATCCTGAAGAAAGTTGGAGCTCGTGTGCGTGGTTTTTTTTGAGGTAGTGGATACAACTTTGGACCCTGAGCAGTGGCTGCATGGGGGCTTTTAGGAGGGAGGGAAAGGGTAGTGTGTATACCCTGAGTTGGGGCAATAAGTCTTGCCAGAATGCGAACGGAGCTCTCTGGTTTTCTAGTACCGGTCAAGGTTGAAGGCGTCCATCCACAGCATGGTTGACAGGGGGTTTCTAAAGAGCGGTTGATGTGGCCGGTCCCACAAGGATGGGGTGGGCTCCTTCCAAAGCCTGGGCCTTTAGATTCCAAGGGATCCGCTCCTGGGTGTTTGCCTCTTTTGCTTTGGTTGATGGAATGCTTGCTTGTTGATCTTACAGATGGTACAATACCAGAGTTAAAGTTAGCTTTGTTTAATGAGGTAGAGTGCTTTGATATTGCAGAACTCAACCAGCATGTCCCTTCAAGGCATCTTACTACTGAGTACATGGGAAATCAAGGCTCAGCCAGCCTGGTCCACAGGCCATACAAGAGGGTTTGATGAGCCAGTCTTTCCGGAGCATGTCCCATACAGACACAGAGTCCCAGAAAAAATGGCTGTGAATAATTAGTGTACGCGATGTGTTGTGAAGTCACTTTATCATTAGAAGGGATGTCACCACCTTTACAAGCTGTCCATTACAGTTATAGATATTGTAAACACTTAGAATGTGTATTATATATGCAAGTAATTATACAGTTTGCATGTAGATCTCCTTCAGGGATCTCCGAGGTTTACCATCTTGTTTTGTTTCTACTGGCGCCTAGAAAAGGCTGCCTGGCCTTGTGAGCGCTATCATAAGTCACTTATTGGTGGAGTCTAGGCCCTACAGGGCATTCTAGCAGGAAGCCTATGTCCCTACCACTTGAATGCAGAGCTGGAAGGATGCGCCCTGTGCCCCACCCATCCATGCCTCGAGGGTGAAGGGGTCTATAAGGACATGATAAACTGGAAGCCCTACTTGCTGATGAATCTGGACAGTGGTAAGATGTAAAATAAAAATAAAAAACTAAGGCGATATGGCAGACCCCTAAAGGATGTCGAAAGATGCAGGGAACCCCATGTCTTGATCAGTCGGTTCCTGCCAGAATTGTGATCAACGGCTGCATGGAATCCACTTCTTCCCCAGGTTACATCCCCCCACATGCTGCTGTATCTGAAATCCAGGGCTCATGGACCCTGTCCTTTCAGGCCTGTTTACAAAATTGTGTTGGATAGTATCAGAAAGTAAAACAAAGTTGTGCTGTGAACCACTTTGCTTTATTTTGTATTAACTAAGGGGCTTTCCACCAATGGTGCATGGGAGTTCCCATGCAACCGCCCATGGGTTTTGACACAAATCTCTATCTAAACATTGGTAGATAAGCATCTTATGCTTCCTAGTGGCAGGTGTAACAAGGAGAACTTATTTGATCTCTTCATTGTACAGCACACACACAAAGTGGGAAAAGCCTTAAAGCCTAGCTTTTTAACTGACAGAGCCCCTTCCAGCACAAAACCCATGCTTCAGAAAATGCACACACTTTGCACTCTGGCACAAAGGTATGTGCGCTGGAGCATTCTGCCTAAATTGCGCCTGGGCATGTGAAAAGAAAAAATGCACCGTATGTTATTAGATAATGCACCTTATTTCTCTCCCCCTTTGACGCAAGACAGCACAGTAACTTTGGTGCAGCGCTGTCTTGCATCAAAGAATATAATGTTAGTCACTATTAGTAGAATGAAACAGGCAGACGATAAGAAATGAGGAGCCCCCCTGTGTTCCTGGCACTGATTTAGCCTCTTCTGAGGCCAGCGGTCGCAAAGGCAGTGCCAGGGGTAGCAATGGGCAAGCCAGGGTTCACAGCTGAGACCCCATAAATGGCGTCCATGTGGCGCGCTACTCTATAGAAACAGAATTGGTGGTGCACCCAGCCTATCCCTCTCAGATACACAACCATATATCACATAGAAGCAGGAAATCACATACCGCACAGCCCTCTGTTAGTGATACTCCAATAAATACAAATTGGGCTCGCAGCTCCACATAAGCACTCGGAAATTAAACTCAAAAGTTTTTTGTTTTACTTCCCACACCTAAATGTGAGTAAATCTACCATCCCATACATTGGTATTCACTTGCTCAGAACCTAACCTCTATTGTTCCTCAACCAAAGCCCTCTTTTATTAAACTTCTCTCATTCCTATTAAATATCAGTAACAAGATGATATTACTTAACTGACACAGACCAGCAATAAAAAGAGGAAGGTGGCTAGGATTAAGAAGGACTGGGGGGGGGTTCTAGTTCTGGAATATTGGGTTTGGCTGAAGATTCTTTTTTAAAGCTGCTTGAATGGCAGTAACCGATTCATGCATAGTGCTAGCCTCCGGCCTTGACATAAAATTCAGGGTGCCCCCAACCTGGCCGTCCCAGGCCCAACAACAAACAGAATCTGGGAATTCAAGGTCTACCCAGCACCCCCCTACATGGAACACTACCACGTAAACTCAAGGAATCCATCACCCAACCTGCATGTACCACCCAGACATGCTGCCTTGGAGAAGCCTGGAATTTACAGGTCTCCCAGACATGCAAAAATATAGTACAGGGAATTCATGGTCCACCCAGCTTGTCCATCCCAGACATGCAACCATATAGAAACTGAGAATTCAGTGTCCAATCAGATAGTCCCTCCCAGAAATGTGCCCAAACAGAAACCGGGTATTCAGGGTCCACCCGATGTGTCCTTCCAAGATGTTCTACCAGTGGATTCGTATGTTTCGGCTTTATGAACTTCAGTGCATGTAGCATCTTTTCTCACGTTGAACATATAGTCCCTACAGAAAAGATATTCTGTTTCCTACCGATCCACCGTTTGTTCACGTCTGCCTAGAATGTATACGAAGGCCACTTTACATGGAAATAGCAGTAAACCAAACGTCACACACTATGACGTTTCTATTGCATCCATGTGAGAGAAAGCTATGGTCCTCACATTACCCGTTCAAGATTAGGAGGATATCTCAAGTAATTTGCCAAAGAGTGCAAGGTTTGCCTGCTCTTCTAGAAAAAGAGATGTTTTTAAAAAGTCAACTATATCTCAAATTAGAATGTATGTTCTATGGTATGTATATTGCTTTTGAACTTCCTTTCTAAATGAATTACAATTATTAATGTTATAGTGATTCCGACCATCCAGATATGCAGACTCCATGCTCTCAAAATGTCTTTGTTGCAAGACAGGTTGTTGAATAGACACAGGAAGAACATTGTCTGGCTAATGCTCCATTTAACAGGTGTATCTCCAAAACAGTGCAAAGCTATCAGTCCAAATATACTATGCTAAAGAGCAGTCAATATAAAAAACAAACTTTTAAAAATGAGGGCAGTGAAGAGGGATGGCCGACCACACCTCCACAGACGGAAGGAATGTATGGTCTACAGAGGTCTGTCCACCGACAAAATGGTGGTGTGAGTGAGGCATCTTGCTGCAGATTCGACCCCTACATGGTGTACATATGGGGACTTTAGGATTTAGCTCAGTCACTTGCAGTCACTTTAAATGTTTCCGCTGTGTTTGATTCCGCACCATCTTTCGGTGTCTATACCACAGAGTGGCCAATGTCTGCACAAAGTGAAATTTCCTGTTTCTATCCTTGTAACCCCACCTTCAGTGTATGGCCCCCCTTATCCTACATACATGTCCACAACAAGTAACCTTCCGCTCTGTCACTCCCCTTATGCTTTCATGTGACACCCCAGGACTGCAAGGTTCAGAATACATGGCAACTGTACTAATGAACGCGAGGACTCGGCATACCCCCCCAGACGACATGGAGTCAGGTTGGTATATAAACGCTGCCCAGGCAGTTTAATTTTTTCCCCCATTCCCTCCTGGTTTCTTCCGGGTCCCCTGTTCCCTTAAGGAATTTGTCTGACCGGTAGTGCTGTGGTAGAAGTTGTGTTTGTTCGGGTTGTCCTGTGTTCGGTGTTGCTGTATGGTTCCGTCATTGCAAGCCCATTTGTTCCATATGCATGTATGTTAACCTTCAGAGACCTCCATTGGTGGGTTCCACGTCTTGGCTTTCATGAAGATAATAGTTCTAATATAAAGCATCAAACATTACCTCAGCAAGGGTCTCTGCCCTTCAAGCTATGGTACACAGTTAGCACCTGGGCCTAGCCTGTTAACATCAGGACTCACCCTACGGAGCCAGGGCCCTGAAAGATCTACTCTGAAAAGGTCTGAGCAGTCTTCCCCGTAGAGGGCCCACCCATACCTCCCACTGCCATCTTCACACAGATCTGATGTTGTCGCAGCATGCCTCCGCACTGTTCGGGTTTGAGCGTCTGGTGTTAGTTGTGTGTGTCCACTCTTGCCTGCCTTGCATGCTAACACAGGGAACTACCTGGTGGTCCATGTTCATAAATCTAACTTCCATGGTTTTGCACGACTTGTAAATGGTCAACCATGGAGGATCATGGTTTAACCATTGTTTTGACTGGGGATTCTAACAGGAGAGGTTAAGCTTGAACAGCAATTGAACCAGGAACGGATTCTGCTTCAGTGATCATTGCTTGTTGAAACCACCATGAGATGTGTGATACAGGGTGGTACTTCTTCAGTACATTTGATTCCATAATCGAGGCCTCAGCTAACATTGCTGGTGGCAAAACACATGAATATTCTTTGAAAGGCTTCAATTAATTTTCAACAGTTTGGTTGTTGTCTTGCAAAATTGATGAAACTGTTCTGATGGCCACTCCATTACAGCGATGGGAGGGTTTCTTTATTGGAGTACAGGTGCTTACGGTGCCGCATTCAATGTTCATACCCATTAACCATAAAAGCCCATGTGTGAACCCTGCAGGCGCTATAGAGCACAAGCAACTTTTCTCATCACTTAACTTTTTTAAAGTTTTCAGTTTAAAGGGAAGCGCAGCCTCACATCTCTGGCACAAACTTTTCTGACCTTTATCTTGATTGAATTACCTTGTCTCCGTCATAACCTTGTAAAAGTGTTAAAGGGTTAATGTCATTAAACATTTAGGGGTGGCGATTCAAATTATGGACTAATATCCCTAATTCATTATCATTTAATGGACATGTATTATAATCAAATCCATTGATTGGAGTAAAGGTGTCTTAACATTAGTTACAGTAAGGAATCTGTAAATTTAAATCATTTAGCATTCATTAATTTAATTACATTTTAAATATTGGTGTTATTAGAATTTGGGCAGCATATCGATGTAAATGTTATAAAGAAGAGATGATTTTGAGGTAATGGTATTTTAATGTTGTGTATTGAAAGACAGGGTAATTGAAGACAATGTTAAAGTGATGAGGCAGTGAGTTAGTGGCATGTATTCATTTGAATGAACCTGCATCTTTGTATCTTTCTCGAGTATCACACTAAGTCCTTTCTGCAAAAACATTAGGTATCAGTAAGCGTGGTAAGTGTTTGATAAAAGTGTTTATTCTAAGCACACATGCTGTACACCGCAAGTAAATAAACTCGAAATGATACATATTTATTAAAAAGAAAGAACAACGTATGACGAACAGACTAGATTATCATTGGAATATTGACTTCCTCTCTGTAGTATGTAGTAACTGGATTAGTACAGATATTAATGAAGGATTTTGGAAATTAGTCAGAAAGCACAGTCCTTGAATTGCCTGCATATTAAACACACCAATTATCTTTGTAATATGTATATGCCCCACACCCACAGAGCTTCTAATTCTCAGGTCAGAGCTCTCTCGGCTGGTAAGTCTAGTTATCTGTTCTGAGCAGTGTTTGTGAGAGAGTCATTTCTGTCTTGAGATTTTAGTGTTAAGTGGTTTCATTCTTGAGCAAAGAGGTGGTGGTGGGTAGTAGAGAGGGGCTATACTCTGGAAGGGATGTACAACGGAAGAACGCATGTCTTAACTGCGCATTTCCTTAAGAAAACATGCCTTTACCATGCATATACCTTTACCATACAAGGAAAGTATATGGTAAGGTAAGTGAAACACTTACACACATATATATATCCAATCTTGTTTTCGCGCACACCCGAACCACTTGCAATGGCGGGCCGAGACGGGTTCGCAAATCCCACAAAATCCAAATGGGTATAGTTTACAGCTTTTTAAACAAACAATACGCCACAGCCTCAATACTTCTTTCAGCGTGAAAATGTAAACCATCAACCACGTCACTCTACGCGTTTTGGAGCATCCTGCTCGTGAAAAGGAGCAGGACGCTCCAGAGTAGTTAAGAATACCAGCACCGCATTTAACTTCATACATGCTCCTACTCCTAGGGACTGAAATTAGTAACATCTCCTCAAATAGATACCAGGGAACCTTAATATCTACAAGAAATTATGGAATTCCTCAGTGTTATTTAACCTGTTGGGCCATTTGCTGTCAAACTCTATTATCATCTTGGTTTCGAGTTGACGCAACTGGGGCTCACGATTCCCACCCCTCCGAGGTTTAGGAGTAGCTCCCACCACAAAGTACTTTAGGCAGGCCACATCATTGTAATGACTTCTCTTAAAATGCCGTGCCACTGGGTAGGCTGGGTCAGTGTGCAGAATGGCTCGAAGATGCTGCAATATCCTGACATGCACCTGTAGCTTGGTACTCCCGATGTAGTTCAACCCACAGGTGCATGTCAGGACATACACAGCATACTCTGTTCTGCAATCATAGCTTCCAGAAATTGCCACATCTTGAGTACTGAATGGGGTGCAAAAATGGGTGGTTGTGTGTGTGTGTATGTATGTGTGTGTGTGTGTATATATATATATATATATATATATATATAAAAGAACTCCTTCCCAACGAAAGAAGCAGAGGCCAGGTAGGGGATGTCAGGAACCGCTTTATTGAAGTTTTAACTCTTTTCCGGCAGAGGCATTTCGGCATGATAGCCTTAGTCAGCGCCGGGAGTTAATGAGCGGGGTGTGGGCGAAAGGAGTTTAAGAACAATGTCCTGCCGCTCACCGATAGGATTGCGTCTGACTCCACCTTTAAGATAGTCAATCTATCACACCTGTGGACTTGGGGATGCTGCAGGCACTGCAGATCCCAGAATGCAGTTCTTCTGTAAGGTGAGTGGTGCGGGAGGAATCAGATGCTTGGTGCGTAATTCAGGGCTGTTCACTGTCGCTTGCACAGGTGTCCCACAAATGACTTCTGAAAAGATGCTCCCTCGAGTCCCCTGGACCGCAAAACCCCGGAGTGCTGGAAAGATAATGACGGGGGCTCGCCAGGAAATCCAGCTTGCCCAACGTTGTGCATGAATGCTCCAACTCCGCTACTTCTGCTTCCAACTCCGATGGTGAGCCTGGTAGTTTCAGTATCCTGAAAAGCAATTGCGCCGAAGCAGTTGCCAGTGAGTCCCAGGCCAACTTGAATGCGGAGGCCTCTGTGGCGCGATACTGGCATTCGCGCATTAAATGCAAAAGAACTCCTTCCCAACGAAAGAAGCAGAGGCCAGGTAGGGGATGTCAGGAACCGCTTTATTGAAGTATGTATATGTATATGTATATATATATATATATATATATATATATATATATATATATATATATTTACCTCCTTTTTGAAAAAAAATATTTTACATTTTTTTCTTTATTAAGGCAGACCAGCAACCCCACTTTTTTAACTCTATTCTCCCTTTTTTTACCTTACCACTATATATCCTTACCCACCCCTAAACGCTAAAAATACCCTTAACACCCAATACCATTACCCACTCCTAAACCCTAAAAACACCCTTTCCACCCTATCCACTCATAAACCCTAAAATGCCCTACCACCCTATACACTAGCCACCCCTAAAATCCCTTACAACCCTATACCTCTACCCACCCGTAAACACTAAAAATACCCCACCACCCTATACCCCTACCCAAACCCTAAAAACACCCTTACCGCCCAATGCCCCTACACAACCCTAAACCCCTCTTATCAACCTATATATCTACCCACCCTAAAAATACCCTTACCACCTTATACTCCTACCCACCCCTAAACACACCCATACCGCCCAATACCCCTATCCACCCCTAAACCCTAAAATCACCCGTACCACCCAATACCCCACCACACCCCTAAACCTTAACATCACCTTACCGTCCTATAACCTTACCCATCCCTAAGCCCTAAAATACCCTTACCGCCCTATACCCATACCCACCCCTAAGCCATAAAACACCCTTACCGCCCTAGACCCATACCCACCCCTAAGCCGTAAAATACCTGTACCAACCTAAGCCCTAAAAGCACCTTTACCAACCAATACTCCTACCTATCCCTAAACCCTAAAAACACCCTTACCACCCCATAAGTTTACTCCCCCATAAACCATAATTGTAATGTTCTTTATGAGTATACATATATGCATACCTTAAATACACTTACCGTGCCTGGTAAAGGCAATGCAATGTAAATGATACATAGTAAAAACATTGTGTGGTAAAGGTGGCATTCCCTGGTAACGCCTGCATAGTAAAGGCTGTTTCCCCTCCAGAAGGTATGGTGACTACTGGCTAATTCCAAGTGGGATCCTATCCAGCACGGGGCTGCTCGTTCACACACCTCCTTCCAGTCACGTGGCTTTAGCTTCTCCCCATCGATAATACAGGTGCTCTGTGTTAGGTTGTACATCAGTGTGTAAATCCAATCAGTATGTGTTTTACCGCAAAGAGAATGTTATGGGTGTATTGTGCAATTGCCGCTCGTCCTATCTCATGATGTTCCAGCCTTCCTCTGGATCCATTACCAGCTGGACTGTGTGGGAGGCGGGGTGGAACCACTTCAGGGGTTAAACCTGTCCTATGTGGGAGTAGTTAAGTGTTGTGTGTGATGGCCAGAGATGAACTTTGATATGCTGTGCACTTGTTACTGTAGCAGGGTGTAGTGATGTCACGCAGACAGGTGGTAGAGCTTTACTACAGGATGCACGCTCTCAGTGAGGCCAGGTCCGCGACTGGACGAGTCCACTGAGATCTAAATTTAATGTTAAGAGCCGGGTTGTTCTAAGCCAATAGTTGGAGAACTTAGAGCAGTGAGTGGAGGAATAGGTGATCCACAGCGGTGTGAGGATGGGGATAACAACAACCTCTGACAATTGAGTGCTGTAAGTGGAAAAGGAGTAGGTAGTGGAACAGGAGGAAAGTCCAGGATGTTGGAGAAGGTACGTTGATTTCCAGTAATAATTTGAAGTAGTAGTATGTTACTCCCTACCTTGGGGAATAAAATATTTTATTATGCATAATAAAATGATTCTACTTCTCGATAGGAGTATTGTTTACCAGGTAAACATTTACATTTATGTTCTGCATTTCGCCATTGATGTTATTTGATGTAAGATATGCTTTAAACCTCAAAAACAAGAAAAGGCAAATGTGGTGTGAGTTTCGCACATCCCCACCCTTAAAGCCTAGTAATCACAATAGTTTTGGTGCTCACACACTTATCACATCTTTTGCCAAGATGTGTCTTGGCAAGATTCCAGACAAAACCGTTGACCTTAGCCCAAACTATATAGTATGTTGATAGTGGAGTACTCTTTGTAGAAATGAGCATATCAATTTAGAAAATTGAAACCCTATTTGTTGGAAGCATAGCAAGTATACAAAACAATTTTCAGTCCTATACATTCTTTTGAGAAAAAGTGCAGACTTCATTGCGGCGTGGTAGGTTAGGTGTTTTTTTTTACTTCTTCTTGATGCAATCACACAGTCAATACAGTTGTTCCAGTAATGAATAAATAGCAGATGATGTAGCTCAGTAATGGCAAATAACAGGTGATTCAGCTGAAACGTGTTTCGTCCAACTTTCTGGACTTTTTCAAGGATATGTCTTGCTCCTGACATGGAACATTGAGAGGAAAGACTAAGCTTGAACAGGGGGTACTATACCACCCAACCTACTACCTGGAACTTGCACCAGACTTTGTATTTTTTAGATTGCTGCATTCCATACAGTATCAGGAATTGAAGAATAACCCAACCCTGATGAAGTCCGCTAGGACGAATCACGTTGGCTGGGCTGATGTGCAATTGTTAAAATGAAAACTTCAATAAAGTGAATATAAACTGATGCACACGACTCCTGAGGAAATTGATTCGATATTTAATCATTAATGTTTGGGGACAGAACATCGTATGGAAATTGATTATACAATTGTAAACTCCTTTACATTTTTGTAGGTCTCAGGCCTCAGATCAGGGATGTGGAATTCCTATAGCCCGACGCCCAGGACATATTGTCAGGTCATGGGCAACAAGTTTTAATGTGTATTTTGCCCTTGGAACAAGTATGCCCAACCCCCTGCAGCACAAGCCCTTTGGCTGTCAGTTTACAATACCACATAATGGATTAGGGAAGTGCACTGTCTGCAGTTACGGTCATATTTGTATCCAAGTGTTAATGATGTTCAAACTTGTATTTATGGTTCATTAATGCAAAGCCTTTATTATTAGGGTGAGCATTCTAAGTAAATGTTGTAAGCTCAGACTGCACTACTGACAGTAATACAGTATAAAAATGTGTACACACGTTTTCAAAGTTTAGCATTATGAGTTGGGAAACAGCCTTTACAACGCGGGTATTACCACGCGCTACCATTACAACGCTGCTATTACAACGCAAGTCATTACAACGACTTGCGCTGGAGGGCGCTGTTGGATAGGGAATAGTTAAATTTTCTATTCCAACACCTTCCCTACTGTAACGTGAACTGGAGTTGGAATAGAAATTAAACTATTCCACTATCCAGTTCTTACAGCGCAAGTCGTTGTAACGACTTGCGTTGTAAAAACAGCGTTGTAATGGCACGTGTGGTAAAAGCCTGCGTCGTAATGCCATACAACCTTATGAGTTTATTTAGAATGCTGCCAGAATGCTCTCCGATTAGATGTAAATATTTGCAGAAGTTTGAAAGCAAGATTGATGCTTCTTTGATTTAAAAATATAATGTTCACATAAAAATGCAAGTAGTAAAAAAAAATTCACTAAACTACTTTAAAATTTTAAGTACCATTTCTTTGCAGCATCATTTGGTAAAATGTGTGGATGTATGCTAGTATTTCCCAAAAATATTCATAATGGTTAATCAGTGTAACCAGGTTCAATAAGATTATGGTAAACATAAAAATAAACAAGCATTGGCAAAGCCAGTAGGTCTGAAATTGGTGGTCAGCCTTTTGGTTTTGCCAATGTGCGTCTTGTTTTGGCATGGTTTTTGGTAAAACCTTATTGGTGTGGGTGCTGCCAGGCCCTCACAATTATAACAAATATTGGCTAAAGCAAAAATTATTTGGTCTCAAAAAGCACACACTGCCACAGTAGTTCCTCACGCTGAACAAAATGACTTTGTGTGCTGATATGCTCCTTGCGAAAGAGCAGAAAGCTGTCACTCACAGGGAAGCCAGCCAGCAGACAGAGAGAGAGAGAGAGAGAGAGAGACAGAATTTTAATAAACACAAAAGGTTAACACCAGACCTAATTAGGGGCCCAGATATTAAAGAAAGTCTCAAAAGTGCACCCATAAAATATGTCCTTGCATTAAGTGCAGATTTACGGCTTTTGTGAATTCACAAGAATTTACAGACGTAGGCCAAGAACTGGTACTCCTAGAAAATATTTGTCAACTGCATTTAAACACGAACACATATGTATGCGTAGATTTGCTCATGCGAAAATCTCTTAAGTGTTTGCAAGTTTACCGTCCCACTAACCACTTTTTTCCAGAGACCTGGAAGAAGTTTTACGTTTGCCATTGTCAAAAGTAAATGTCCAACCTTTCTCAGTATGGAAAAAGATTAGAGAAGAGTTGGTGAAAACCCTTAAAATATGCAAGTTAGTAGGTTTGCACAGACACAAAAGGGCATTCCAACCCTGAAACTATTGCTTACCACTACCTTCATCCCCAGTATGTAGATCTGCGGAAACGTGGCAACATAAGGGAATTGCTAGTATTCAAAACCTACTGTGGAATGAGCCCTGGCATATTCAGAGAGGCCATATCCAATATCTTATATAATAAGATAGCTGCCATAATTTGTAACTGCACTACATGGCACAAAATAGACAAGTGGATTTTGCTCCAGGACAAGTAGATTATGAAGCAACCTGCCCCATGGACAAGTAGATATTTCTATAAATTACACACCCCTGCTCAGATACACCTGTTAGGGGCACCACCTGGATGTAAAATGCACAAAAGCCTCTGGTACATTATTACTTTGCTAAGATGGTATAGTTGAAAGAGACAGATTCCTGCTATCAAAACTGGTGTACTTTCTTCCCAGCCAAGGACTCTTATCGCGGAGCAAGTGTATGTACATAAATTGTAGGAGGGCAGATATGGTGGAAAAGTCTGTGGGTCATTGTTTAGAGGAAACAGTTACTATACTTGTAGAGGTTGGAAGGCGATGCAGGACATATTTCTAAATAATCCCCGCTATACAAGTTTATCAAGAAATAGTATTACAATGTATCCAGTTACAAAACCAGGACTACATGTACCAGAATGCAAAGCGAAAATAAAGACTGGGTCAGCTACACCTGCATCAACCTGAGCATTGCGAGAGCTCGCTTTTCGTTGATGTTCCCGCATCTCCCTGCTACTTATAAACTCAGTCAACCAGAGGCAAAGGTGCTGCATGCCCAGCCCTGCTATACCGGGAAATCTGGGGATCCCCAGAGGAGGCAAGCCTGGCGCGTGGTCAGTTAAGTCGCATGCTCCGTGCTCGAACTGTAGGGGTTTGAGCAGCACAAACAGACCTGCAGGTAGGCCCTACCTGGGAAAGTTGGTAGGGAGGGACTGTTATAAAATGTTTACGGGTCTTACGTGCAGTAATGTCTTATCTCAGTCTGCAGTAATGTCTTATCTCAGTAAGCACTATATAATGTCAGTTGCACGGATTTAACCCTTTCCGCTTAGAAAAACGCTGTATGCACAATCAACGTACAGCAGCAGGGTGCTTTTGTTAAGTCATACACTGCTTAGTGGGCCATGCCAGTCAGTCACTGAAGTACTTCCAAAGATGTGTGGGTATGCTATATGATCTGCACATCTATTTTTAACAGTATTGTATTTTCTTTTGCCAATATCCTTCAGAAGCTGGTGGTTGAAGAACCAGCTTCCATATGAAGTGACTTTGTCCCAGCTCTACCAGCCTTTGCTCTTCTAAGCCTCAGAAAGAAGACCTGGCACTGAACCTCAACACAAGGTTCATCCTCATTGTAATGCAACACGAAGAGCATTTGTGTGTTCTGGAAAACTGACAGCTTCGGCTTTACTTTTCTCCTCCTATTTTCAGCTTTTTGTTAAGAACCTTCTGTCTCCCACTTTTATTGGCAGACGAGATTTACTGCCATACTTGTGCACAGAAAAGTTATAAAGAGTTCAGCCTGAACGTCTTCTTCCGCCATAATCTAGCTACGTTTCGTAAAAGGGACCCGTGAAAAATACAAGGATGTCCTACTGCTCCATATCAGAGAGATGATCAACTAACAGGTTATGCGATGTGTAACCTGGAGGGGGCTCCGGAATCGAATTCGAAAACGTGATAAATCAGAAACCGCTTAGGCAAACTTAACATGCGCAGATAATCGTTAAGGACGGGCTGCTAGGTTTGGCAATAATCAGCTGCTCCCTATCCCGTTACGCTCAGAATCTACTTTGTCTATTTTTGTATTTTTAATGATGTGAAGTCTTGCACAGTTGCACTTTTACAGCGGGCCCCTAGCCCATCCGGCACCGTATGCATACCTGCCTTGGCCCTGCTTATATGCACCTAATTACTTATATTAATCTACTTAAAGGAACTTTATCTGTCTGTATGGCAATCCTGCATTTTAGACATTAGGGAAAAGATCAGCTGCTGTTTAGCCACTTTTATCCAATGTAGCTTTCATCTGAACCGGACACTACCACAGCTACTCGGGAAACACATATCTGGTTGTATTATTGATCCGACTGCACTTCAAAGTATCTCTGATACATTTCAACTTTATATCAAACCCTGACGAAGTCCCTATGAGGACGAAATGTGTCGGCAGTTGTGACGATTAGGAAGTTTTCTATGGAATAAAAGAAACTACTTTTCTACAATCAAACTCAACTATTGCTCTTTTCATTTGGGAAGACTTCAACTTATGTCTCTGTTTTTATTATGGACAATAAATTGCCTTCACTAATAACCTACTTGTTTTATTAAGTGCAGGGTCATTTGTGTATAACAATGTAGCTGTGTGTCAGTCAGTCAAATATACTTTTATTGATTCGTTAAAAATCATAAAACGATGGCAAACCATCATAAAACGCAATACATCAAATGAGCATTTTTTAAAACATGATAAAGAAGGGAAAAAAAAAGACCTTAGGGTAGTGACCACAGTTAAAAAGAAGACAAGTAATACAATACATTTTAAGAAATGCTGGCCAGTAGGTTATTTGTTAGCTACTTGGCTTAAATCAATTTTTTCCAATTCCTTTGCTGCTATTTTTTTTTAGAGTTTTATGGCACTACAGGAGAGGGGACTCGAAAGCCCTCCAAGACACCTGATGACTGCAGCTCTGCAAGTTCTTATTTGTTAATTCCTAAAAAACTCCCAAAGAGTGGATTTACGGGTTTTCAGTAAAAAAGGGCATGTGTATTGTAAGTGTAATAGTTATTCCTCCCCTTGACAACAGAGGCTGCATTCCTTAAATGGCCATGTAAATCTCCATTTTGCGGTCAAATCCTTTGAGGGGAATGATCCCATGCGTAGCAACATCAGGTAATGCTTTTTGTGGTAGGAGAGGTGTTCTATCAGATGCTGTTGCAGCTTTATTCTCTGGTATGCCTGTATCACAGCCCAAGCGTGATGTTTTTTGCAAAGTTCATTTTATCAGTTAAAGAGCTTGATTGCGGTGTTCACGACGCATTTGAGACCAGAATATGTTGCTGGTGTTAACCAAGCCTGCTCTACCTGTAATGCCGACAAGGATTCCTTCAGGATTGTCGTGGTCGAATTAGCTACTCTTGCTTGATGTAGCTTTGCGTTTTGCATCTCGACTAAAATATCTAGGAAGGAAAGCTGAAGGAAGCGAAGGGCTTGTGGCACGATGCCTAGTGGCTGTATTAGTTGTATGATAAATCTCCTTTTAATTATTTTTGTATGTATTTTTGAACATTATGAACTGTGTGATTTTGTTTATGGTTTTAATTAACTAATACTGCTACCATAGCTGAAGCTTGCAATTAGTCCAGTTTCGAGATTTACTTCTAAAAATAGATGCATTCTGGGACTTGTAGTCAATCTTACAGCCATGGCAGTGCTAGATCAACGAGTGATGTGCCAACCCGAAAATAAGTACAACATTGATTAACTAAACCATTTCTGTAGCACTGCTGTACCTTGCAGGCAGTGGTGCACATTACATTCACAAACCCAAAAGGAAGTACTTGAATATTTGAACATGCTGTGGGTATTGGGTGTGGTGATGTGTGCCGGGGTTGCATGGATGGAATCCCAAGTATGGCAGGCTTCGCTCCCAGGGCCATACTACTCCGGCACACATATCAGAGTGAGACCCGAGCAGTTCACTCTCCTTTATTTAAAGCCCTGGCCACCCCGGGCCAGAAGATGTGGTGCATACAAATCTGGTGATTCCCAGACAGCAGGACCGCTAACCTGTTACATTAGGGAGGACCAGTGCTTTAAATGGGCCGGTAGGGAGTACCGGCACATTTTTATTTTGAGAGGGAGAGTACCGGCACTTCTCACGAGTGGCGTAATACTTTTGATTGGAGAGTACATGCACTTCTCAGAAACAAGCTGGTACGCTGCTGCAGAGTACCTGCTCTTCTATTTTCCCATTTCAAGCACTGGGGAGGACAGTCCCAAGATTCATTTAGATAAATATACAGATAATGGAGGTCCAGCAAATTTGAGTTTGAGATTCGTTTAAGTACGGACTGAAGAAGTTATTTTTCAGCAATTTCCTAAACGTATTAAAGCCTCATGCAGCTCTTTGGCACAAGTCCTTTCAGAGGCACTTACTAGGGAGCACCTGGAGAGTCTGGGGGGGTGAGGGAGGGGCTTGTCAGATTGTAGTCTAGTCCCCTAGTTAACCTTTTCGCACTGGACATCCCCTTTGGCTCACGGAAGAGTGGCCGGCCAAGGCTGGGACATGGGGGTGTTCACAAGAACAGCGATGCATGAAACGTAACTATATTGCAGGCGTTTTTCAAACCTGGTGCTTTGTTGCAGGGCCCCGGAGGATTGGTGTTTCTTTTTTTGCACGTTATTTCGTATCGTTTCTGATGGTGTCTGTGAATTGAAAACAAATATTCAGTTTTGAGGAGTGAAAAAGTTTCTGGCGCTGCGCGTGCCGAGACACGTCCGCCTCGCAGCTCTTCCTGAGGGGACTGTGACCGCACGAGCCAGCGACCCCAGCAGGAGGCGGGACAGACGCCTCGCGCACCTCTCTCCGCGCTCTCCCATTGGCCCAAGGTGAGTTTACCTCTGGGATCTGCACGCGCCGCCCGGCTCGGCCGTTGGGACTTTGGATGGAAGCTCAGGCGGGAGGGGGGCGGGGTTAGGGCTCTTTGGCTTCTTTTTGTTTTCCTCCGCTCCCCGCTGGTTGGTCCACAGGGCCGAAGCGGCCCTGTGACACCGCCCCCGTTGTCACGGTGACGGGGGGGTCGCCGCCCCCTCCTCCCAGGGCGCGCACCCCTGTGTAGCTTGATGTGGAGCGCGCCTGTCTCCCTGCGCGTGTCCGAACCGGTGTCTCAGGGAGGCGCGAGCGTCAGCAGCGAGTGGAGTGAACGGGTCCGAGGGCAGGAGGAGGGCCAGCGGCCTGCAGAGGAGGAGGACCCGGCAGCAGGTGAGGAGGGGACTCGGCGCCCTCTGGTACCCCACTATCCCCGAAACTGTGGCCCTGCCCCCCCCCCGCCACTCATGACCAGACCTCCACTCAGGCCCGCCTTCAGGACAGGAGTCTGCCCTGAATACCCCCCAACAAAGGAGCCTGCCCTGAAACCCCCCAACCACTCCCTCGGCACTGGAGCCTGCCCTGAACCCCCCCAAACCCTCCCTCGGCACAGGAGCCTGCCCTGAAACACCCCCCCCCACCCAACACACTTTAGCCACAGCTCAACTTAGTCTAGCCATCAACATAGACGCCTTTCTCCACTCCAACTCAGTCTATTCCCTCTGAACTCTCCCCACACTCCCAGTTAGAGCTCTCATGAACCCTGCCATCAACACAGGGACCTGCACTCACCCCACACTCCCAGTCAGAGCTCCACCGGCTCTGCCCTTCACTCTGAACCCTGCCCTCACCCCCACACTCCCAGTCAGAGCTCTCCTGAACCCTGCCCTCACCCCCACACTCCCAGTCAGAGCTCTCCTGAACCCTGCCCTCACCCCCACACTCCCAGTCAGAGCTCTCCTGAACCCTGCCCTCACCCCTACACTCCCAGTCAGAGCTCTCCTGAACCCTGCCCTCACCCCCACACTCCCAGTCAGAGCTCTCCTGAACCCTGCCCTCACCCCCACACTCCCAGTCAGAGCTCTCCTGAACCCTGCCCTCACCCCTACACTCCCAGTCAGAGCTCTCCTGAACCCTGCCCTCACCCCCACACTCCCAGTCAGAGCTCTCCTGAACCCTGCCCTCACCCCCACACTCCCAGTCAGAGCTCTCCTGAACCCTGCCCTCACCCCCACACTCCCAGTCAGAGCTCTCCTGAACCCTGCCCTCACCCCACACTCCCAGTCAGAGCTCTCCTGAACCCTGCCCTCACCCCCACACTCCCAGTCAGAGCTCTCCTGAACCCTGCCCTCACCCCTACACTCCCAGTCAGAGCTCTCCTGAACCCTGCCCTCACCCCCACACTCCCAGTCAGAGCTCTCCTGAACCCTGCCCTCACCCCCACACTCCCAGTCAGAGCTCTCCTGAACCCTGCCCTCACCCCCACACTCCCAGTCAGAGCTCTCCTGAACCCTGCCCTCACCCCCACACTCCCAGTCAGAGCTCTCCTGAACCCTGCCCTCACCCCTACACTCCCAGTCAGAGCTCTCCTGAACCCTGCTCTCACCCCACACTCCCAGTCAGAGCTCTCCTGAACCCTGCCCTCACCCCCACACTCCCAGTCAGAGCTCTCCTGAACCCTGCCCTCACCCCCACACTCCCAGTCAGAGCTCTCCTGAACCCTGCTCTCACCCCCACACTCCCAGTCAGAGCTCTCCTGAACCCTGCCCTCACCCCTACACTCCCAGTCAGAGCTCTCCTGAACCCTGCCCTCACCCCTACACTCCCAGTCAGAGCTCTCCTGAACCCTGCCCTCACCCCTACACTCCCAGTCAGAGCTCTCCTGAACCCTGCTCTCACCCCCACACTCCCAGTCAGAGCTCTCCTGAACCCTGCTCTCACCCCCACACTCCCAGTCAGAGCTCTCCTGAACCCTGCCCTCACCCCTACACTCCCAGTCAGAGCTCTCCTGAACCCTGCCCTCACCCCTACACTCCCAGTCAGAGCTCTCCTGAACCCTGCCCTCACCCCTACACTCCCAGTCAGAGCTCTCCTGAACCCTGCCCTCACCCCTACACTCCCAACCAGAGCTCTCCTGAACCCTGCCCTCACCCCCACACTCCCAGTCCGAGCTCTCCTGAACCCTGCCCTCACCCCCACACTCCCAGTCAGAGCTCTCCTGAACCCTGCCCTCACCCCCACACTCCCAGTCCGAGCTCTCCTGAACCCTGCCATCAACACAGGGACCTGCCCTCACCCCCACACTCCCAGTCAGACCTCCACCGGCTCTGCCCCTCACTCTGAACCCTGCCCTCACCCCCACACTCCCAGTCAGAGCTCTCCTGAACCCTGCCCTCACCCCCACACTCCCAGTCAGAGCTCTCCTGAACCCTGCCCTCACCCCCACACTCCCAGTCAGAGCTCTCCTGAACCCTGCCATCAACACAGGGACCTGCCCTCACCCCCAGCCAGAGCTCCACCGGCTCTGCCCCTCACTCTGAACCCTGCCCTCACCCCCACACTCCCAGTCAGAGCTCTCCTGAACCCTGCCCTCACCCCCACACTCCCAGTCAGAGCTCTCCTGAACCCTGCCCTCACCCCCACACTCCCAGTCAGAGCTCTCCTGAACCCTGCCCTCACCCCCACACTCCCAGTCAGAGCTCTCCTGAACCCTGCCCTCACCCCCACACTCCCAGTCAGAGCTCTCCTGAACCCTGCCCTCACCCCCACACTCCCAGTCAGAGCTCTCCTGAACCCTGCCCTCACCCCTACACTCCCAGTCAGAGCTCTCCTGAACCCTGCCCTCACCCCCACACTCCCAGTCAGAGCTCTCCTGAACCCTGCCCTCACCCCCACACTCCCAGTCAGAGCTCTCCTGAACCCTGCCCTCACCCCCACACTCCCAGTCAGAGCTCTCCTGAACCCTGCCCTCACCCTCACACTCCCAGTCAGAGCTCTCCTGAACCCTGCCATCAACACAGGGACCTGCCCTCACCCCCACACTCCCAGTCAGAGCTCTCCTGAACCCTGCCCTCACCCCTACACTCCCAGTCAGAGCTCTCCTGAACCCTGCCCTCACCCCTACACTCCCAACCAGAGCTCTCCTGAACCCTGCCCTCACCCCCACACTCCCAGTCCGAGCTCTCCTGAACCCTGCCCTCACCCCCACACTCCCAGTCAGAGCTCTCCTGAACCCTGCCCTCACCCCCACACTCCCAGTCCGAGCTCTCCTGAACCCTGCCATCAACACAGGGACCTGCCCTCACCCCCACACTCCCAGTCAGACCTCCACCGGCTCTGCCCCTCACTCTGAACCCTGCCCTCACCCCCACACTCCCAGTCAGAGCTCTCCTGAACCCTGCCCTCACACCCACACTCCCAGTCAGAGCTCTCCTGAACCCTGCCCTCACCCCCACACTCCCAGTCAGAGCTCTCCTGAACCCTGCCCTCACCCCCACACTCCCAGTCAGAGCTCTCCTGAACCCTGCCCTCACCCCCACACTCCCAGTCAGAGCTCTCCTGAACCCTGCCATCAACACAGGGACCTGCCCTCACCCCCAGCCAGAGCTCCACCGGCTCTGCCCCTCACTCTGAACCCTGCCCTCACCCCCACACTCCCAGTCAGAGCTCTCCTGAACCCTGCCCTCACCCCCACACTCCCAGTCAGAGCTCTCCTGAACCCTGCCCTCACCCCCACACTCCCAGTCAGAGCTCTCCTGAACCCTGCCCTCACCCCCACACTCCCAGTCAGAGCTCTCCTGAACCCTGCCCTCACCCCCACACTCCCAGTCAGAGCTCTCCTGAACCCTGCCCTCACCCCCACACTCCCAGTCAGAGCTCTCCTGAACCCTGCCATCAACACAGGGACCTGCCCTCACCCCCAGCCAGAGCTCCACCGGCTCTGCCCCTCACTCTGAACCCTGCCCTCACCCCCACACTCCCAGTCAGAGCTCTCCTGAACCCTGCCCTCACCCCCACACTCCCAGTCAGAGCTCTCCTGAACCCTGCCCTCACCCCCACACTCCCAGTCAGAGCTCTCCTGAACCCTGCCCTCACCCCCACACTCCCAGTCAGAGCTCTCCTGAACCCTGCCCTCACCCCTACACTCCCAGTCAGAGCTCTCCTGAACCCTGCCCTCACCCCTACACTCACAGTCAGAGCTCTCCTGAACCCTGCCATCAACACAGGGACCTGCCCTCACCCCCAGCCAGAGCTCCACCGGCTCTGCCCCTCACTCTGAACCCTGCCCTCACCCCCACACTCCCAGTCAGAGCTCTCCTGAACCCTGCCCTCACCCCTACACTCACAGTCAGAGCTCTCCTGAACCCTGCCCTCACCCCCACCCTCCCAGTCAGAGCTCTCCTGAACCCTGCCCTCACCCCCACACTCCCAGTCCGAGCTCTCCTGAACCCTGCCCTCACCCCCACACTCCCAGTCCGAGCTCTCCTGAACCCTGCCCTCACCCCCACACTCCCAGTCCGAGCTCTCCTGAACCCTGCCCTCACCCCCACACTCCCAGTCCGAGCTCTCCTGAACCCTGCCATCAACACAGGGACCTGCCCTCACCCCCAGCCAGAGCTCCACCGGCTCTGCCCCTCACTCTGAACCCTGCCCTCACCCCCACACTCCCAGTCAGAGCTCTCCTGAACCCTGCCCTCACCCCCACAGTCAGAGCTCTCCTGAACCCTGCCCTCACCCCCACACTCCCAGTCAGAGCTCTCCTGAACCCTGCCCTCACCCCCACACTCCCAGTCCGAGCTCTCCTGAACCCTGCCCTCACCCCCACACTCCCAGTCAGAGCTCTCCTGAACCCTGCCCTCACCCCCACACTCCCAGTCCGAGCTCTCCTGAACCCTGCCCTCACCCCCACACTCCCAGTCCGAGCTCTCCTGAACCCTGCCCTCACCCCCACACTCCCAGTCAGAGCTCTCCTGAACCCTGCCCTCACCCCCACACTCCCAGTCCGAGCTCTCCTGAACCCTGCCCTCACCCCCACACTCCCAGTCCGAGCTCTCCTGAACCCTGCCCTCACCCCCACACTCCCAGTCAGAGCTCTCCTGAACCCTGCCCTCACCCCCACACTCCCAGTCCGAGCTCTCCTGAACCCTGCCATCAACACAGGGACCTGCCCTCACCCCCAGCCAGAGCTCCACCGGCTCTGCCCCTCACTCTGAACCCTGCCCTCACCCCCACACTCCCAGTCAGAGCTCTCCTGAACCCTGCCCTCACCCCCACACTCCCAGTCCGAGCTCTCCTGAACCCTGCCCTCACCCCCACACTCCCAGTCAGAGCTCTCCTGAACCCTGCCCTCACCCCTACACTCAGTCAGAGCTCTCCTGAACCCTGCCCTCACCCCCACACTCCCAGTCCGAGCTCTCCTGAACCCTGCCCTCACCCCCACACTCCCAGTCAGAGCTCTCCTGAACCCTGCCCTCACCCCCACACTCCCAGTCCGAGCTCTCCTGAACCCTGCCCTCACCCCCACACTCCCAGTCCGAGCTCTCCTGAACCCTGCCCTCACCCCCACACTCCCAGTCAGAGCTCTCCTGAACCCTGCCCTCACCCCTACACTCACAGTCAGAGCTCTCCTGAACCCTGCCCTCACCCCCACACTCCCAGTCAGAGCTCTCCTGAACCCTGCCCTCACCCCCACACTCCCAGTCAGACCTCCACCGGCTCTGCCCCTCACTCTGAACCCTGCCCTCACCCCCACACTCCCAGTCAGAGCTCTCCTGAACCCTGCCCTCACCCCCACACTCCCAGTCCGAGCTCTCCTGAACCCTGCCATCAACACAGGGACCTGCCCTCACCCCCACACTCCCAGTCAGACCTCCACCCGGCTCTGCCCCTCACTTTGAACCCTGCCCTCACCCCCACACTCCCAGTCAGACCTCCACCCGGCTCTGCCCCTCACTTTGAACCTTGCCCTCTTCACAGGATCCCCCCTTCCACCGGAGTGCAGCAAGCAGTGCTCGAGTGAGACTGGAGCGCCTCCATTGACACCCTGGCGCGGGGGCGGCGGCCTGGGCTGCGGTGTCTGTTCCCACGGTCAGACTCCCAGCGCTGGCTTGTGCAGAGCTGCCGTGGTTCGGGTCCAAGGCTGCTGAAAGCCCCCCCCCCCCGCCGGATGGAGCGTCAGGCCGGCTCTGTAGCGCTGCGATGGAAGGATGTGGGCGAAGCCACAGACCTCGGGCTTGCATTGATGGCCCCGTAGAAAGAGTGCGCAACATTAACCAGATCTGTCAACTCAACCCGCACACGTTCACCCTGTGTGTGCCACCCCGAAAAGGTCACGGTAGATGCACGCCAAAAGCATCAACTGCGGTTTAGCAATTTGAATTGGTATTCTGCGTGCGACCAGGGTATCGCTGACATGCTCCACCAGCCTCATGGGAAAAGACTGAGCATCCTGAAGGAGGTTCGTCCAGAGCTTAGCAAATGGACATTAAGTTAAGGTTCAATAATGTTTATTCTACACAGAAGTTGAGATCAAATTCGAATTCTTTCAAAGGATAGTATCATCATAGAGCTAAGTGAGCCAGGTTGCTCAAACCCTATGCATTTCGGCGAACCCTTCGTCATGGGAAGTTAGATCTGAAAAATAATGAAACCGAAAACCACGGATGTAAAAGTTGCCCACAAGTACATCAAAGGGTTAGTAGTTAAGTGCAAAGCAAATCAATACTGTAAGCACACATTATCTATTTTTTTTTGGGGGGGGAGGGGGTCGGGGGGAAATCCTCGAGTTTTTCGTGGCCTTATGTAGATTACCTGGAATCATGTGTTCGTTTTCTTGCAAGACTAAATGCAACTTGCACAAAAGGCCACTCAACATATTGGCAGGAAAATGACTTGTTGGAAGATTCTCCTCCGAGTCTCTCATGGGTAGGACATTTCATGCAAAGAGAAATCGCTACCATTTCGCGAGACACGAAACTCTCGATTTGCACCAGATTACGCCGGCGTAATAAAACTTTGTACACAGGTCATCATCTTTGAATGTTTCCGTCTCCCCCCCGCAAAGTGGAACATAAGCAGTTAAGTCCCTGCCCTGTGCGCTTTCATGTACACTCCTAGGCGCCCGTCATGCAAAGCTCTCTGCTATATTTTAGCATTATTTTACTGTTCTAGATTTCCTATCGAGTAGTTTTTGTTTCAACTTATAGTAAAATGGAAGTATAATAAAGAAAACGAGCATTAGCAAAGTCAGTAGTGATTTCCATGTCTGTTGGCTTGAATATTGCCCCCCCCCTCCCCAGTCCAATCGCCGGTGCTATGCATTGGCAAGACCCCCCGCCCCCTTAAAGCCCTGCAGACTGAGTAGTTTCTTTGGCTCCTTATTTTCTGCTCAGTGGTCACCCTCGGCCGGCTTTGCTTACTTTTTTTCTTTTCACGTGACCCAACATGGCCATGCTTCTCATAGATTGTTGACCCTTTTGTAGAATGTGACCCTAATCAAGCCTTCTGCTCAAACCATTGACGTTAAAAAGTGTATGTTTATCAGAGCGCAAATACTCTGCCTCGATTGCCGGGTATTATCCCTCAGTACTGTGCATTAGGTGGGCCTGTTGGGTGTCAGAGTATTGAAGACCTTCTCTTCACTACTGGACACTCCAGAGCGGATTTTCGCTTTTCACCCCTTGGGGGTATCCAGGCGCTAATGAGTGGTGAGATTTGGTCACAGAGACAGGTCATGAGTCCCTTCCTGAAGTTGGCAAGGGGAGGTACGGAGGTGGAGTCGTTCCTTGACCTGGTGACCAGGTAGGAGCAAGAACGACCTCCACTGCTGCTTTGCTGGAAACGGGGGATGTGTGCGAGGGAGGCAGGGGAAGTGTGCCAGGCGGATCAGCGTTGTCTTTGGCTGGTGGAATGTCAGGCAGTGGTTGATGTAGGAGGGTATGGTGTTGTGGAGGGCCTTGTAGGTGTGAGTTACCAGTTTTAACTGCGATCTCATCAGGACCGGTAGCCAGTGGAGAGTATTGAGGTTGGCGTGATGCTGATCTGTTTGTGGAGGTCGAGGGGGAGTCCTATTTGATGTCATTTCTAGAATCATTGATGTCATTTAGAATGCTGCTGTGTCTTGAGCTCATTCTGCTGTGAGCTGCCTCTGTGTTAACTGCCTGCTTCTACTTGTGGATGTCAAGTTGTCATTCCTACATTAAAAGCTGTTACCTCAAACCTACGCTTGGATTCAATTACTACATAATTTCTGGCGACGACTGGGTACCTACAGCTTCTACTTTCAAGACAAGAACTTTTTGAATGACAACGTTCACCTTTTCTACTGAAAAGCTTGTTTCCTGCCTTCAGTTTACACTGCTGAATTCGACTTTTGATGTTGCCATTCTCCGATGCTGAAACGCCATCCGTGAGTCTTACAACTAATTCTTCACTTTTGGCAAATATTTTCCTTACCGGGTGTTGGATTCCGTTACACGCATCTTTCGAATCGCGTGGAATCTCTGCACCCGCTCTGTCTGCACCCGCAGCATCTAGGCAACTCAGAAGCGCCTAGCAACGCTGAAGAGCTTCCATCTTCGTTCTCTGATCTCCTCTTCCCGGAACTCCGCTGCATTGTGGGTATCACCTTTCAACTTTAAGACGTCTGACGTCACGACGTGCCGCCATTTTGTTTATTTACATTTTACATCGGAAAACAGTGCTCACGAAGACGCTCTTCTTTCCTTCATATCTTCTGCACTTTGCCTCGTTTTTCAAGCGGATTCATTTCCCAGCAGTTTACTGACTTTAAGGTACTGGAACATACCCTTACATTTTTTTTTTTTTTTTTTCTCTTTTTCACTCATTTTTACTATTATTTTCCAGACTATCCTAGTCACAAAAAAAAATTATTTAAGCATGTCCAATATTGCTGCGCCACCTCATTTCTTACAAAACGCTGGTGATCCCAATATTGAATGGGATTTATGGCATCCAATGTTCTTAGCCTATGTTGAGGTTTTAGAGAAAGATGGGTGCTCCGCTAAACGCAAATTAGCTCTTCTCAGACACTGTCTTGGTGGAGCTGGCATTAAAGAATTCGACAATCTTCCATCACTTGATGATGCTGGAGACTTGGATGTGTTTGAGAAAGCCTGTGCTCAAATGAAAATTCGTTTTGGAAGGAAGATTAATACTGTAATGGAACGTTTTAAATTTTATTCTCGAATTCAGAAACAGGATGAATCTATTGAGGATTATGTCTCTGCTTTAAGATCTCTAGCTTGTTCTTGTGCTTTTGAGACCATTTCTTACGAACAAGTTCTCAGAGATCAGATTATGATGCGCACCAAGAGCAAGAAAATCCAAGAAAGACTCTGGCTAGGTACAGAATCTTCTTTAAGCTCTGTCATCAATATTGCTAAAGGCATTGAGCAATCCGAATTGTTCGTTTCAGAAATCAGAGGCCAACCACCCAAGTCTCAAGTCATTGAAACTGAAGTTGCATTAGTAAGAAATCAAAATTTTTCATCTAATTCCAACAGGTCACTTCCTAGAAAAGACAATGAGAAGAAAGTAGTTGAGAATAAAACTATTGCTGAAAATAAATTCTCCTACAGGAAAAATATTTATTGTTACAGGTGCGGTAGCTCTAACCATGTTGGAAATTATAGAGGATGCCCAGCTTGGGATAGAGTTTGTGTAAAATGTAAAAGGAAAGGACATTTTGCTAGCGTTTGTCGTTCTTCCCAAAGAGTCAATTACATCTCCCAAGAAGAAGAAGAAGTTTTACAAAGTTTTAATTGTATTCTATCTGTTGATGACTCAGAACAGAAAGAGTTTCCTTCTTTTACCATCTTAGTTGATAATCAACCCATTCTTTTAATGATGGATTCTTGTTCATGGTACTCCATCATTGGTTTGAATCTGTTTAAAAGTCTCTGGGGGGATAGAAATTTATTGACCTCAGACATATCTCCAGGGGGTTACACTGGTAAGAGAATAAACATCGAAGGTTTCTTTTGGGCTGATTTTCAAGTTGCTGATCGTTTTGCCAAAGGGAAAGTTTATGTTGCCACCAAAGGTGTTGCTATTTTTAGTTGGCCACATCAACGTCTACTCGGCATTAAACTTGACCCCAATGCAAATCCTCCAGTCTACTTGGGAGAACCATATGTTTTAAGTATTTGCGATGCTGAAGATAATTCTTTGTTTGTAGAGAACACAAAAAAATGTTTTCCTGATGTTTTTAAAGACACTTTGGGTAAATTTGTTGACTTTCAGCATAAAATTATACTTAATGACAATGCTATTCCTGTCAGACACAGGGTCAGGAACGTTCCATTGGCCTATCGGGAGAAGTTAAAAGACATTTTGAGTGATCTTGTATCTAAACAAATTATTGAACCTATAGAATCGTCCCCTTGGGTTTCCCCCATCGTTTTATCACTCAAAAGTTCTGGCGAGCTTCGTCTATGTGTGGATCTCCGCAGTTTGAATAAGGAGATCTGGGTAGACAAGCATCCTCTCCCCAACATCCATGAATTAATTTCCTCCCTCACAGGCGCTACCGTCTTTTCAACTATCGATTTAGCTAGTGCCTACCATCAGGTGGAGTTACACCAAGATTCTAAGAAACTTACAGCTTTTGTCACTCCGGAAGGCATGTTCCAGTATTTGCGAATGCCTTTCGGTCTCGCAAGTGCTGCTTCTGTATTCCAACGCCTGATGAAAGAGGTTCTTCTTAATTGTAAAGGGGCTATTGCGTTCCAAGACGATATTTTAATTTTTGGCGTAGATGTTGAGGAACACGATCACAATTTGCATTGCGTACTGTCCAATGTGCAAAAGAAAGGTCTTACTCTAAAGTTTAACAAATGCAAATTCCGACAATCCAAGGTTGAATACTTAGGGCATGAAATTTCCAGTGATGGCATAAAACCTAAACTAAATCATGTAAAAAGTATCACTGATGCTCCCACCCCTCTTTCGAAGGAACAACTATTATCCTTCTTAGGACTTACCGAATTTTATGGAAAATTTGTGAAAGACTACTCTACCATTGTACATCCTTTACGCTCTTTGCTAAAGAAACAAGCCAAGTTCGTGTGGGGTACAGAACAACAAACCTCCTTTGATTCGTTGAAAAGTAAAATTGTAAATGCCCCTTTCCTCAAACCCTTCTATGTTCACAAAGATTGCATTGTTTGCGTAGATGCCAGTAATGTAGGGCTTGGTGCCGTTTTGATGCAAAGAGATCGTTTTGGTGAATATGTTGTTTCCTATGCCTCTAGGACTCTAAGAGATGCCGAGTTTAATTACTCTACTATAGAAAAGGAGCTCCTTGCTTGTACTTGGGCTACTCAGCATTTTCGACAATTTATTTGGGGTACGAAATTCACTTTGAGGACTGACCACAAACCCCTTGTCAACATGTTGTCGGCTGGGGGTGGTAGAACTCTCACCGCCCGCTTGGCTCGCCTCGCTGCCAAACTGCAGGAGTACCAGTGTGAAGTTGTCTATGTTCCAGGACGGCTTAATGTACATGCAGACTGCATGTCACGCCTTCCTGTCAAAGAAACTTCCAATACGGTTATTCCTGATGAATGTGATGTTGCTTTCTCTCTCTCTGATGTTAATTTAATTTGTGGTAAGGGTTTAGAAAATTCCATCACTGAAAGTGTTTGGTCTGATGCCATGCGTAACGATGAGGTTCTCACCAAGGTTAAGTCTTTCTTGAGTGCTGGTTGGCCCGAAGAGCGGAAGTTGTGTGGTGATTTAGCTTCTTTCTTCAAGGTAAAGGATGAACTGTCAGTAATCGATGACATGGTCTACAGAGATGACAAAATTGTCCCGCCCCTTGACGTCCGTGAATCCATTTGTAGGTTGGCCCATGAAGGTCACATGGGGATGTCCACCACTAAAAGAAGAATCCGAGAGTATTATTGGTGGCCCAGTTTAGACGCCATGGTTGATAGGTGGGTAAGGAATTGCTCTCCATGTTCTTTAAGCGACAAATCTGTGAAACCCATTTCTTCTGGGTTCTCCCCCATCGAATTTGTTTGTGGACCTTGGAGGAAGTTAGGTATTGACATCATCGGTCCTTTTAATTACCAGTCAGGAAAAGATATGTTTGCTGTAGTACTTGTGGATTACTTCTCCAAATGGCCCGAACTCAAAATTGTTGATAAAGTTAATTCTGAAGTCGTTGTTGAATTTCTAAACTAAGTATTCTGTAGAGAAGGTCTACCTGAAGAAATTGTTTCTGACAATGGACCGCAGTTTGTTAGCGAAGTTTTTTCTGCTTTTCTTGATACTTGTGGCATTCTCCACAAAAGAGTTTCTAATTATTCCCCCCAGTCTAATGGCCAGGTAGAACGCTTTAACAGAGTAATTAAGGAGTCCTGCCAGTTGGCTCTACGGAGTGGTTTAAAATGGAAAAAAGCTCTACAAGCCACTTTGTTTACCTATCGTATGTCCCCCAATTCTGTTACTGGTTTGTCCCCTTTTGAAATGTTACGTTGCAGGAAACCTGGTACCAAAATTTTTCCTTGGTGGTTGAAGTCAAAGGACTCTGGGTATTTAGAATTGGATATGAATAGAATTAGAGACCGTGTTGGTAAATACCAAAACAAAATGGTTAGGAACTCTTCCCCCAAATTTGTTTCGCCCAAAATTTCAGTTGGTGATTTAGTCAGAGTGAAGTTTGGCGGCATCATCCCCAAAGGCATTTCCAGGTGGTCTTCGCCCGTCAAGGTTACGGAAGTTTTCAGTAAAGCTGTCAGGGTTGAGGGTGGTAAGATTTGGAATTTTAGGCGTGTCTCTGTTTGCAGGTCGAATGTCATAAATGAGAAGCTCGTCCATTCTGACCCCAATCCACCTGATTCTGGCTTTCATGGTTCCCATGAAGCTTTTGATAATCTGCATTTTTCCCAAGTTCCCTTTCCCCGAATCCGTCCTAACAATGTTCCTTTTCAGACTGTCCTGTCCGACACTCATGATGTTGGGTCTCATAATACTCATGATACTGTTTCTCAAAATATTTTTGATGTTGTTCCTCAAAATTCTGCTTCTCAGGCGTGTTCACCCCAGCCTGCCAGTTTACGCAGTAGTTCTCGTGTAAAGCATGTTCCTGTAAAGCTTAAGGATTACGTTTGCTCTTAATGTTTTGTTTTTTTTCTTTTCCTTTTTCTTTCTGTTGTAGGGTTTATTGTTTTTTTTTTTTTTTTTTGTTTTTCGGTGGGAGGTGTGTAGTATTCCTATTTGATGTCATTTCTAGAATCATTGATGTCATTTAGAATGCTGCTGTGTCTTGAGCTCATTCTGCTGTGAGCTGCCTCTGTGTTAACTGCCTGCTTCTACTTGTGGATGTCAAGTTGTCATTCCTACATTAAAAGCTGTTACCTCAAACCTACGCTTGGATTCAATTACTACAGTGTTCTGTAGTCACTTTGAAGAGGTGAGCGGTGGATTCGGTGTAGTGTGTTTTCGTAGTCCATTTGACTAGACAAGCGCTTGAGTCACTGTTTTCCCGGAGGTGATCCACTTGAAGGAAAGGTACTCCTCAGTGGATAGTTTTAAATCAATCAATCATTACATTTGTAGAGCGTGCTACACACCCATGAGGGTCTCAAGGCGCTGGGGGGGAGGCTTCTACTGATTGAAGAGCCAGGTCTTGAGAAGTCTTCTGAAGGCCAGCAGGTCCTGGGTCTGTCGTAGGCCGGTAGGGAGAGTGTTCCAAGTCTTGGCGGCGAGGTAGGAGAAGTATCTACCGCTGGCGGTGGTTTTCCGGGTGCGTGGAAATGTGGCGAGGGCGAGGTTGGTGGAGACGAGGCTGCGGGTGGGGGTGTAGAAGCTGAGTCGGTCGTTGAGGTATGCTGGTCCGGCATTGTGTAGGGCTTTGTGTGCGTGGATGAGGAGTTTGAAGGTGATCCTCTTGTTGACGGGGAGCCAGTGCAGGCTTCTCAGGTGGGGTGTGATGTGGCTACGTCAGGGGACGTCGAGGATCAATTGTGCAGAGGCGTTCTGGATGCGTTGCAGCAGTCTCAGGAGCTTGGTGGTTGTTCCTGCGTAGAGAGCATTTCCGTAGTCCAGTCTGCTGGTGACAAGGGCCTGGGTGACGTTTTTTCCCGTTTCGGAGGGGATCCACTTGAAGATCCTGCGGAGCATTCGAAGGGTGTTGAAGCAGGATGTGGAGACTGCGTTGGCCTGCTTGGTCATGGAGAGGGAGGAGTCGAGGATGACCCCCAGGTTGTGTGCGTGCGTGGTTGGTGGGTGCTGGGGCTGTACCCAGCGAGGTAGGCCACCAGCAGTCGTCCCAGGCTGAGGGGGTTGAGCCGAGGATGAGGACCTCTGTCTTGTCTGAATTCAGCTTCAGCCTGCTGTCCTTCATCCATTCTGCGACGGCCTTCATTCCTCTGTGGAGGTTGGCTTTGGCGGTGTGGGGGTCTTCAGTGCGGGAGATGATCAGCGGGTGTCGTCAGCGTAGGAGATGATGTTGAGGTTGTGTTGTCGTGCGACGTGGGCGAGTGGTGCCATGTAGATATTGAACAGCGTCGAGCTGAGGGATGAT
Organism: Lissotriton vulgaris; assembly: GCF_964263255.1. NCBI lineage: Eukaryota > Metazoa > Chordata > Amphibia > Caudata > Salamandridae > Lissotriton > Lissotriton vulgaris. Next base: position 58,605,452 of record NC_141691.1, on the reverse strand, counting down.
CCTTGGGGAACGCCGCAGATGATCTTGGTGGCCTTGGAGCGGAAGGGTGGGAGGCGGACGCTCTGGGTTCAGCTAGAGAGGAAGGATGTGGTCCAGGCCAGGGCCTTCTCTCGGGTTCTGGCGTCGTGGAGGCGTGCTGTTGGGGTGCGGTGGCAGACCGTGTCGAAGGCTGCTGATAAATCCAGGAGGATGAGGGTGGCTGTTTCTCCTTTGTCCATAAGGATCCTGATGTCGTCGGTGGCGGCGATGAGGGTGGTCTCAGTGCTGTGGTTGCTGCGGAAGCCGAACTGGGATGGGTCCAGGATATTGTTGTCTTTGAGGTAGCAGGTTAGCTGTCTGTTAACGATCTTCTCCATGACTGGAAAGGGGAGCAGGGAGATGGGCCGGAAGTTCTTGGGGTCAGCATTGGGTTTCTTCAGTAGGGTGTTGATCTCTGCGTGCTTCCAGCTCTCTGGGAAGGTTGCGCTCTCGGAGGAGATGTTGATTGTTTTCCGGAGGTGGGGGGCGATGGCTGTGCTGGCTTTGTTGAAACCGTGGTGAGGGCATGGGTCAGATGGGGATCCAGAGTGGATGGATTTCATGGTCTTGATGGTGTCTTAGTAGCTGATGTTGGACCAGGTGGCTGGTGCGCATGGTGGTCGCAGGAGTGGTAGTCTTGGCGGTGGGGGTGGTGTTGTTGAGGCTGTCGTGGATGTCGTTGAAGCTGTCATGGATGTCGGTGATTTTGCGATGAAAGAAGGTGGCTAGTGAGTCACATGGGCCTTGTGATGGTGGAATGTCGCTGGTGTTGGAGCTGGGGTTGGCAAGTTCTTTCACGATGTTGAAGAGCTCTTTGCTGTTGTGTGCGTTGTTGTCTAGGCGGTCCTTGAAGGCGGTCCTGATGAGTTGGTGGTGTCTGCGGGTGGCGTTCTTGTGGGCTGTGTGGCTGGCTGGCATTCGGTCGCGGAGCCAGCTCTTCTCCAGCTTCCGACAGGTGCGATTGGAGGTCCGGAGGTCTTCGGTGAACCAGGCGGCTTTCTTGTTGGTGTGATTGGTGGCGAAGGTCTTGAGTGGGGCAAGGGTGTTGGCGCAGTCGTTGATCCACTGTTTGAGGTTGATGGCGGCGGTGTCTGGGTCGGTGGTGTCGGCGGGTGGTCCCAGGGCGAGGTAGGGGGTCAGTTGGTCCTCGGTCACCTTGCCCCAGCAACGGCGTGGTATCTGTTGGGTGTGGTGGGTTTCCTGAAGGTGAAGTGGACGCATCTGTGGTCTGTCCAGTGGGGTTCGGTTGTGTGGTTGAAGGAGACGTGGGGACTTGCGGAGAAGATGGGGTCCAGTGTGTGTCCAGCGGCATGAGTGGGTGTCGACACGTGCTGTTTGAGTCCGAGGTTGTCGATCAGGGCGGTAGAGTTGGTGTCGTTGTTGTTCTCGAGGTGGAAGTTCAGGTCCCCGAGGAGAATGTAGTCCGTGGAGGCAAGGGCGTGGGTTCTGATGAGGTCGGCGATGGGGTCGCTGAACTGTGGCCGGGTGGTCTGTAGAAGAGTGTTCCTCTGAGGGTGGTGTTTAGGTCGGTGTGGATCTGGAAGTTCATGTGCTCGGCGGTGGTGAGGGTGTTGGCGAGACTTTGAGGGTGTCCTTGTGGATGATGGCGATTCCCACTCCGTTGGTGCGGTCTCTGCGGGAGATCTTGTAGCCTTCTGGGATGGCTATGGCGATGTCTGGTGCTGAGGTGGTGTTCAGCCAGGTCTCCGTCAGGAAGGCGACATCGGGGTTGATAGTCTAGGAGGTCCCAGAGTTCGATGGCGTGCTTGCGAGCGGAGCAGGTGTTGAGGAGGATGCATCGGAGGTGGTTGGGTTCTCTGATTGATGGTTTGGCGGGCCTGATGCTGGAGAAGCTGCAGTTCCGGCAGGTGAAGGGCCCTTGGGTGTGCTTCGGGGTGGCCCTGTAGCAGGGGTGATCTCGTGCGGGATTGAGTGCGTGGAGGGTGCTGGAGTCGTAGTGCAGTCTGGTGTTATGGCGGCCTCTGGGTCCAGGGATTCTGGGGCTGGGCGCGGTCCCGGCACGGACAGGCGCAGACGGGCTTGCCGCGGCCCACCCTCTACGCGCGTCCGCTGCTCTCCTGCTCGGCGTCCCCCATAAGAGGCGAAGTGGGAGGGAGGGACAGCTGGGAGGCGGGAGCAGGGTGGCCAATGGGCGTGGGGGGCGGGGACGGGAAACAGAAGGCAAAGGGGGCGGGGGTGCAGCGGCAGGAAGTGGGGAGCGGGGGGGTACAGCGGGTGAGGGTGCTAAGGGTGCCTACAATACAGAAGCACTTACAGGAAAACAATGTCAATGCAATAGAAAACAGTAAGGCACAGGCAGTCACCAGACTGCGGCCACAGCATCGCACTGGTGGCGAACTCTCGGCGGCAGTAGCAGGGGCAGGGGTCACGGTGCACAGAGGGAGCCGTGCGGCGTGGGGAGCGACCCGACCTGCGAGCAGGGTCAGGGGTCACACTCACTGCCGCGTGGCGTCCTCCATAAGAGGCCAAGTGAGAGGGAGGAGCAGCTGGGAGACGGGAGCGGGGTGGCCTATGGGGGTGGGGGACGGGATGGGAAACAAGGCAAAGAGGGCGGGGCCGCAGGGGTGCAGCGGCGGGAAGCGGGGGAGGGGTACAGAGGGCGAGAGGCGCTAAGGGCGCCTACAATACAGAAGCACTTAAAGGAAAACCATGAAAATGCAATAGAAAACAGTAAGGCACAGGCAGAAGCACCTGGAGGAAAACAATGTCAATGCAATAGAAAACAGTAAGGCACAGGCAGTCACCAGATCGCGGCCACAGGATTGCACAGGTGGCGAACTCTCGGCGGTAGTGGCAGGGGCAGGGGCAGGGGCAGGGGTCACGGTGCACAGGGGGAGCCGTGCGATGTGGGGAGCGACCCGACCTGCTAGCAGGGTCAGGGAGGGGGGGTCACACTCACTGCTGCGCGGCGTCCTCCATAAGAGGCCAAGTGGGAGGGAGGAGCAGCTGGGAGGCGGGGTGGCCAATGGGCGTGGGGACGGGACGGGAAACAGAAGGCAAAGGGGGTGGGCCGCAGGGGTGCAGCAGGGGGTACAGAGGGCGAGAGGCGCTAAGGGCGCCTACAATACAGAAGCACTTAAAGGAAAATCATGAAAATGCAATAGAAAACAGTAAGGCACAGGCAGAAGCACTTAGAGGAAAACAATGACAATGCAATAGAAAACGGTAAGGCACAGGCAGTCACCAGATCGCGGCCACAGGATCGCACTGGTGGCGAACTCTCGGCGGCAGTAGCAGGGGCTGGGGTCACGGTGCACAGGGGGAGCCGTGCGGCGTGGGGAGCGACCTGACCTGCGAGCAGGGTCAGGGGAATCCTGAGGATTGCAGTGCTGAAAAAATGGAAACCATGGATCTATTCACTGTCCTAGATCCTGGGTGCGATGGTAGTACATATAAGGCCATTTTATCACAGTCCTGCAAGGTATAATTGTGTGCTTTGAATGGTTAATCCAACTGTACCTTACTTTAAAGCGATTTGATGTGCAATGCTTGGCTCTCTTCAGTTTGTCATTATGGTGGCTGTCAGCAAACAAAGGAAAACGTATTGCCTGCCCTACATGAAATCTTAAAAATGTAAGGATCTGTAAAGCGAATCAACTTGATATTTCTTTGGCGATCTATAGCTTCTGAATCTTTATTTTTTTAAAGTTCAGCTGGCCTTAATCAAATATACCGATTCCCCAATTCTGTGAATAAAGGTAATGGTCTACAGAGCATCATATTTGAGAACACCCAGTGTAATTTGCACCTTTTCACTACACCAAGGAAGGCTTCTTGAGTTGACATGATGATTGACATGATGGCTTCAAGTCAACTTATTTAGATTTTTGGAAGTCCCTTTTTTGTACATATAGGTTTCAGTTTGTTTAAGGGAAATTTTTCAATGTTGCACTTGACTGTTGAATCCGAGATTTGATCCCGTAAACCAATCTTTGCTGCAACTTGAATGCTATCATTTAACCAGCACCCCAACGCTCATGTTGTGTAGTTAATGGTCTTCTATGCTCCGCTTTCCTGTTGAGATCTGAGTTCTGAGTGCCTGTATAGCTGTGCTGACCCTAGAGGGCTCTGCGCCGGGCCCTTGGAGCCACAGGTACACTAAACCTGGCCCTGGAGGAGCACGGGTGCTCTGCTCCTGGCACTGGAGGGACCCATATACATTCAGCCAAACCCATGTACACTTAACTTAACCCTAGAGAGGCCAGAGATTCTCCTCCAGAACTAGGTACGCTATACCTGACCCTAGAGTTCCCATAGCTTTACTCATGCCTTGCCCTAGAGGGGCTGGGGCCTGTACCCTGACCCTGTGCTTGGGTGCACCCATTAGGGGTGAAGTCATGAGGGCGGTACCCACTCACTGCACTTGTGGTGTGCACTGCCTGACTTCGGCATCTGGTTCCCAGCCTGAGAGCGCACCTGAAGTGTGCTTGGAGTCCAGTCAGGCTTTGGGAGCATGCTGGGGCCCTGAAACTGTGGGATCTTCCACTTCCCTTTACTAGCTGTTTTGGCGTCAAGTTTTCTCTGCTCTTTAAATTTGAACTGTTAATTTTGTGGTCGTTGCATATGAGCATTTCCTCCTCCTGTAGTCCCCGCCCCTCCCTCGTGTGTAGACACAGGTTAGGGTGTTCGTAACCCAGCAAAGTCTACCCTTCTCCAGTTTCCTTTCATTGATTTGTTTCCGTGTTTTTGCTGTTAGTGTGTAATAATAAATGTTTCAGTGTATGAGCTCGGTTGGTCGACCCCACCTGTATTTCAGTTGTATGGTTAGATGGATGGGAGCACGTTGGCCTCCAGAACAGAGATCGGAAGTTTTCAAGGTTCTTCCCGAGGGAGGCCGGCCCTGTGCGGTGGGAGCCGTAGGAGGCCCGGGCCACTGCGGGTTCAATGGATTCCCGGGGTCTCATCCCTCTTGAGAGGTTCTGTGTTCTTTAGGGTGCTCCCCGTGATGCACAGGTGTCTGCCAGGTTCTTGGAGGTTCCTTTCAGATCCTTCGAGCTCTGCGTTTTCTGGGCGCCTGTAAGCAGCGGTTTGCTTCTGGGGTACCAGTGAAGAGTCCTTTGAAAGGGAGTGCCCGCGAAGAGCGGATCGGTCCGGGGGCGCTTCATGGTGCCCGCGGAGCGCGGTTCATTTTAATGTGGCCGTAAACGGCTGTTAACTTTGGGCGTACCTGTCAACAGTGATGTGTTTCGGGGTGCTTGTAAACCACTGTTTGTTATGGGTTGCCTGTAAACCACGTTTTGTTTCGGGGTGCCCTCGAAGAGGTTTGTTTCGGGGTGCCTGCAAACAGCTGTTTTCTCCGGGGTGCATGTAAACAGTGGTTCGTTTCGGGGATACATGTAAACAGCTGTTTTCTTCTTGGGTGCCCGAAAACAGTGGTTCGTTTTGCGGTGCCTGTAAATATCAGTTAGTTTAAGGGTGCTGGTGAAGAGCGGTTCATTCTGGGGTGCCTATAAAGAGCCTTTGAGGTACAGAGGCCGACCGCGGACTCCCAAACTTCGAGCTCACTCAAGCAGGAGTTCCCCAGCGTGGCTGATGCTCCTGCCCTCGTTGGCCGGGTTATGCAGATATTATCATTATGCTTTCTTCTGACTGGAAGTATTGCTTCCTAAAGCTGCCCCAGCCCTTGTCAGCTGGGTTAGGCAGATGTTCATCTTTCTGCTGGCTTTAGATTGAAAGTATTGCTTCTCGAAGCTGCCCCCATTTTTGCCGGGTTAGGCCAGCAATACTCTACGGAGGCACCACCCAGAAACTCCTCAGAAAACTTCAGAGTGCCACAGCCAGACTGGTCCTCAATCTATCCGGCTGCAGCCACATCTCTGGCTCAAAAATTCCACGGACCTGATATTTCTCGCCTCGGTGCCTATTCCAATCATGGAGTCCCACTCTGCAACTCTGGGCAATAGCTTGCTTAATCTTCACAACAACGTCCCCCACAACGCTAAGGATGCCTGGCCTCCACCTTGGGGGTGCCCAGGAGTGGACGCCTCACAGGGAAAGCCAGGACGGGTTCCACAGCGGTATTTGTACAAGCGCCTTGAGACCCTTGCGGTGAGTAGTGCGCTATACAAGTACCAATTTACATTTTACACCTATGAGAACTCCACTGTGTCCCAGTCAACAAGAGTCACCTAAAAGCTCCTCACATGCACCTACAAACCCTCCGATGCAGGACCAACATACCTGAACCACTGCCTCTAATTCCACAACCCACCAGACACCTCCGCTCTGCCCGAGTGGCCCTCGCCACCGTCCCTTGGAACTGCAAGACCAGGACCGGAAGAAGATTGTTCTCCTACCTCGCTGCCATGCCTCTTCACTTCAGGCTCTCCCTGTCTCTGACACAATTCGGGAAGGATCTCTAGACCTTGCTCTTTGAATGAACCACAGCACCCAGTCAGACCTGCACCCCCCCGCCCCCTTCCCTTTACCTTAAAACCCTCAAGGGTGGGTAGCTGCGCTTAAAAAACAGAGTCAGACGTTATCCTTATGCTCTCTTCAGACGTTATCCTTATGCTCTCTTCAGACGTTATCCTTATGCTCTCTTCAGACGTTATCCTTATGCTCTCTTCAGACGTTATCCTTATGCTCTCTTCAGACGTTATCCTTGTGCTCTCTTCAGATTGGAAGTATTGCTTGTGGGGCCTGGTTCGGCAGGCATTATCCTTCTGCTCTCTGGTTAGGCAGGATGTATCTCTTCAGACTGGAAGTATTGTTTCCTGAAGCTTCCCCTGTCGTTGGCCTGGTGAGGCAGGCATCATCCTTCTGCTCTCTAATTAGGGAGACGTTATCCTGCTGCTCTCTTCAGACTGGGAGAACTGCTTCCTGAAGCTGCCCTTGTGGGGCTGGGTTAGGCAGGCTTTATCCTGCTCTCTTCAGACTGGGAGTATTGCTTCCTGAAGCTGCCCTCGTGGGGCTGGGTTAGGCAGGAGTTATCTATCCTTCTGCTGTCTTCAGACTGGGAGTATTGCTTCCTGAAGCTGCCCTCGTGGGGTCGGGTAGACGGGCTTTATCCTGCTCTCTTCAGACTGGGAGTATTGCTTCCTGAAGCTGCCCTTGTGGGGCTGGGTTAGGCAGGCTTTATCCTGCTCTCTTCAGACTGGGAGTATTGCTTCCTGAAGCTGCCCTTGTGGGGCTGGGTTAGGCAGGCGTTATCCTGCTCTCTTCAGACTGGGAGTATTGCTTCCTGAAGCTGCCCTTGTGGGGCTGGGTTAGGCAGGCGTTATCCTGCTCTTTTCAGACTGGGAGTATTGCTTCCTGAAGCTGCCCTTGTGGGGCTGGGTTAGGCAGGCGTTATTCTTCTGCTCTCTTCAGACTGGGAGTATTGCTCCCTGAACCTGCCCTTGTGGGGCCGGGTTAGGCAGGCTTTATCCTGCTCTCTTCAGAGTGGAAGGATTGCTTCCTGAAGCTGCCCTTGTGGGGCCGGGTTAGGCAGACGTTATCCTGCTGCTCTCTTCAGAGTGGAAGGATTGCTTCCTGAAGCTGCCCTTGTGGGGCCGGGTTAGGCAGGCTTTATTCTTCTGCTCTCTTCAGACTGGGAGTATTGCTTCCTGAACCTGCCCTTGTGGGGCCGGGTTAGGCAGACGTTATCCTGCTGCTCTCTTCAGAGTGGAAGGATTGCTTCCTGAAGCTGCCCTCGTGGGGCCGGGTTAGGCAGGCTTTATCCTGCTCTCTTCAGACTGGGAGTATTGCTTCCTGAAGCTGCCCTCGTGGGGCCGGGTTAGGCAGGCTTTATCCTGCTCTCTACAGACTGGGAGTGTTGCTTCCTGAAGCTGCCCTCGTGGGGTCGGGTTAGGCAGGCTTTATCCTGCTGCTCTCTTCAGACTGGGAGTATTGCTTCCTGAAGCTGCCCTTGTGGGGCTGGGTTAGGCAGGCGTTATCCTGCTGCTCTCTTCAGACTGGGAGTATTGCTTCCTGAAGCTGCCCTTGTGGGGCCGGGTTAGGCAGGCGTTATCCTGCTGCTCTCTTCAGACTGGGAGTATTGCTTCCTGAAGCTGCCCTCGTGGGGTCGGGTTAGGCAGGCTTTATCCTGCTGCTCTCTTCAGACTGGGAGTATTGCTTCCTGAAGCTGCCCTTGTGGGGCTGGGTTAGGCAGGCGTTATCCTGCTCTCTTCAGACTGGGAGTATTGCTTCCTGAAGCTGCCCTTGTGGGGCTGGGTTAGGCAGGCTTTATCCTGCTCTCTTCAGACTGGGAGTATTGCTTCCTGAAGCTGCCCTCGTGGGGCCGGGTTAGGCAGGCTTTATCCTGCTCTCTACAGACTGGGAGTGTTGCTTCCTGAAGCTGCCCTCGTAGGGTCGGGTTAGGCAGGCTTTATCCTGCTCTCTTCAGACTGGGAGTATTGCTTCCTGAAGCTGCCCTTGTGGGGCCGGGTTAGGCAGGCGTTATCCTTCTGCTCTCTTCAGACTGGAAGGATTGCTTTCTGAACCTGCCCTTGTGGGTTCGGGTTAGGCAGGCTTTATCCTTCTGCTCTCTTCAGACTTGGAGTATTGCTTCCTGAAGCTGCCCTCCTGGGGTCGGGTTAGGCAGGCTTTATCCTGCTCTCTTCAGACTGGGAGTATTGCTTCCTGAAGCTGCCCTTGTGGGGCTGGGTTAGGCAGGCGTTATCCTGCTCTCTTCAGACTGGGAGTATTGCTTCCTGAACCTGCCCTTGTGGGGCCGGGTTAGGCAGACGTTATCCTGCTGCTCTCTTCAGAGTGGAAGGATTGCTCCCTGAAGCTGCCCTCGTGGGGTCGGGTTAGGCAGGCTTTATCCTGCTCTCTTCAGACTGGGAATATTGCTTCCTGAAGCTGCCCTTGTGGGGCTGAGTTAGGCAGGCTTTATCCTGCTCTCTTCAGACTGGAAGGATTGCTTCCTGAAGCTGCCCCTGTTTGCTGGGTTAGGCAGGCTTTATTCTCCTTCTCTCTTCAAACTGGGAGTATTGCTTCCTGAAGATGCCCTTGTGGGGCTGGGTTAGGCAGGCTTTATCCTGCTGCTCTCTTCAGACTGGGAGTATTGCTTCCTGAAGCTGCCCTTGTGGGGCCGGGTTAGGCAGGCGTTATCCTGCTGCTCTCTTCAGACTGGAAGGATTGCTTCCTGAAGCTGCCCTTGTGGGGCTGGGTTAGGCAGGCTTTATCCTGCTGCTCTCTTCAGACTGGGAGTATTGCTTCCTGAAGCTGCCCTCGTGGGGCTGGGTTAGGCAGGAGTTATCTATCCTTCTGCTCTCTTCAGACTGGGAGTATTGCTTCCTGAAGCTGCCCTCGTGGGGCTGGGTTAGGCAGGAGTTATCTATCCTTCTGCTGTCTTCAGACTGGGAGTATTGCTTCCTGAAGCTGCCCTCGTGGGGCTGGGTTAGGCAGGAGTTATCTAGCCTTCTGCTGTCTTCAGACTGGGAGTATTGCTTCCTGAAGCTGCCCTCGTGGGGCTGGGTTAGGCAGGAGTTATCTAGCCTTCTGCTGTCTTCAGACTGGGAGTATTGCTTCCTGAAGCTGCCCTCGTGGGGTCGGGTAGACGGGCTTTATCCTGCTCTCTTCAGACTGGGAGTATTGCTTCCTGAAGCTGCCCTCGTGGGGCTGGGTTAGGCAGGAGTTATCTATCCTTCTGCTCTCTTCAGACTGGGAGTATTGCTTCCTGAAGCTGCCCTCGTGGGGCTGGGTTAGGCAGGAGTAATCTATCCTTCTGCTATCTTCAGACTGGGAGTATTGCTTCCTGAAGCTGCCCTCGTGGGGCTGGGTTAGGCAGGAGTTATCTAGCCTTCTGCTGTCTTCAGACTGGGAGTATTGCTTCCTGAAGCTGCCCTCGTGGGGCTGGGTTAGGCAGGAGTTATCTAGCCTTCTGCTGTCTTCAGACTGGGAGTATTGCTTCCTGAAGCTGCCCTTGTGGGGTCGGGTAGACGGGCTTTATCCTGCTCTCTTCAGACTGGGAGTATTGCTTCCTGAAGCTGCCCTTGTGGGGCTGGGTTAGGCAGGCTTTATCCTGCTCTCTTCAGACTGGGAGTATTGCTCCCTGAAGCTGCTCTTGTCGGTCAGGATTAGGCAGGCGTTATCCTTCTGCTGTTTTCAGATTGGAAGTATTGCTTCCTGAAGCTGCCCTCCCCGGGGGCAGAGGTTGGCCTGTGTTTCCGGGACCGCCTCGCCTGCTGGAAGAGGTGTACACTTCTTAAAATAAAACCTGACTTGAAGCAGAAGTGCCAGGACTGGGATTCATCATGCCTAGGGGTGGGGGCAGTGTACCGTTAGCCCTAAATACAACACTGTGAACCACCGCGGAGTCTATCGGCCCACCGTCTCATCCTGTATGGGAGGTGAGCTGAGGTCTCAGGTTGACGCTTGGCACTCATGGGCATCGATCTTCCAAGCTCTGAGTACCCCCACAGAGGGAGCAGTGCTCCTGGCTCACCGTCTCATCCTGTGCGGTGGGTGTGCCGAGACCTCAGGCTGTCCCTTGGCACCCGTATGCACCGATCTTCCAAGCTGTGGGTACCCCACGGAGGTAGGCGTGCCCCTGACCCGCAGTGTCGTCCTGTGCGCCGAGGCCTCGGACTGCCCCTTGGCACCTTATGCACCACCTTCCAAGCTGTGGGTACCCCACCGAGGTAGGCGTACCCCTGGCCCACAGTGTCGTCCTGTGCGCCGAGGCCTCGGACTGCCCCTTGGCACCTTATGCACCACCTTCCAAGATGTGGGTACCCCACAGAGGGAGGCGTGCTCCTGGCCCCCTGTCTCATCCTATGGGTGGGTGAACCGAAGCCTCAAGCTGAGCCCTGCCATCGATCTTCCAAGCTGTGGGTACCCCACAGAGGAAGGCGTGCCCCTGGTATAGCTCTGCACATCTGTGGCTTAAAGGTGTGCAAGGATAAGCAAGGGACGACTGCCTGTGCCATCATGAACACCATAACCACAAAGAGCAGCCTCTGCGGGGGCCCCTTCGAAAGAAGTGAATCTTTCTGATGTGCCAGCAGCTGCCCGTGCCAGGGATTCCTGCCCTTGTCGGGCGGGGCTCCTCTCTGAGCCGGCTGTGGGCCCTTCCACTTGGCGCTCCGAGGTTGGCTCCTCTCTGACGCGGCTGTCTACCCCGCTACTTGGATTTGATGCCGAGGTTAAAAGTGCTGGCCCTCATAAGAGCAGCTGCTGTTGTGGAAGCCTTTCAGCTCGTCGCTGCTTCTGGATTTGCTGTTTAGGCACCATGATACGAAGGTTCAGACCCTTACATCCCTTTAATATTCGCTTATGAAAGAAATGAAACCACAGTTTTCCCAAGGTGAGACCGCGTGGAATGGTGGGACTGATAGTGGGTCCCATAGTTCTACTGCAGTAACTTGCCTCTAGGTCACATTTGGAATTTTACGAGCATTAACCACCCTTTGTCATCACTGCCAATTGGAAGGTTTTTACTTGACTCATGGAAAAAACATAAAATGTTTTTGACAGGCACTCTTCTGAGCCAAGTGTTGGATGAGGGATAATGTACCCTGATTCATGCTCGAAGGGCCAGTGCAGCTTGGACCTACAGTGAGCATGTGTGACATTTAGATTCCCAGAATGCAATGCTCCCCCACTCTGCACACCTTCAGGAAGAGCCTCAAGACCTGGCTCTTCGACTGATCCAGAGCTGCACCCTATCCCCCCCACCCCTCTCAGCGCCTTCAGACCCTCATGGGTGAGTAGCGCGCTTTATAAACCCCTGATTGATTTGAGTGGTTGCTACAGCTGCCACGTCATTTACAGCGTTACAAGTTGGTGTGACTCTCCCAGATAATCCCGTTCTAGTGCCCTGTGCTCCTCCAAGGGAAGATTTAATTCTCACTCGCATATCCGTTCTCGTCTGTGGATTCGTAAGCTCCATCCCAGTTAAAAGTACCACCGCGGTCGCCTAGTGTGTTTGTGAACCTTTTGACGCTGATCATAAGAGTTGCACTAAGGTGTTCTAGAACTATGGTTCACTCGTTCTTGTAGACACTTTTCGTATTCTCCTTTGCATAGAACATTCATTCTTCTGAGGGTAGCTTTCAGCAGTGTGTGAGATCTCTCCAAGAATGTTAGGATGTGTACTAACGTGTATCGAGAAGCCTAGAGCACGAGCGGAATCTGTACGTGAGATATCCTGGCTCTTTGATGCAGAAACTCCAGACTGCACTGATCTCTTAGGTTTCATCTTTCAGTACCTTTGAGCTTTGACTTTCCTGTTAACCACTGATTGACCATTCATAGGTAACATGTATATCCTTAATCAGTGTGTGACGTGGGGCAGAAGTGTGCTCTGTTTCTGCGGGAGATTCTCTGGTTACAGGTGAGGGTGATGTGTCTGTTCTTGTTCCACTGCCCACCTCGGCTATGTTTCACCTGGTTTTCTGCTGGTTGTTTATTGCTGTAGTAGTCGTTATCCTGCCTGCAAGAAAAGCAATAGGCTAAGAACTGCCTTCAACAGTCTCTACTCCTCAGTCTGCAAGTGTCAGTACTTTTTGGTAGTTGGTTCACAGCTTCCATTTCGTACACCTTCGGCTCAGAGTAGATCTGTCCGTGCTGTATCCTTAACATCTAGATGTGGGTGAATCTCTACAGGGCTTCCCCCCTACGCTGGCTCAGAAGATGGTGCTGGAGTTAAGTGAGGCTGAGGTCCTTCGTGTAGGGCTGAAGGAGTCTCTTCGGTCATCTGTAGTAGTACAGTTTCTGTCCATTTATGAACAAGACTGCCCTTTAAGGTCGCTAGTAAGCTTGGGTCCTTCATGTAGTACTCTCTGCGTTCATCTGTAGTAGTATAGCTTCTGTGAACTAGATTCTGCCAATCGATGGAGGCAGCCCTCTGAGTTCCTTAATATGGGATGAAGGGGTCTCTTAAGTCATCTGTAGTTGTATCGCTTCTATGATCTGACTTCTGCACATCGATGAACACGGCTGCCTTTTGAGGTCGCTAGTAGGCAGAGGCCCTTCATGTAGAGCTGAAGGGGCCTCTGCAATCATCTGTAGTAGTATAGCTTCTGTGATGTAGCTTCTATGCATTGATGAACGAGGCTGCCCTTTGAGGCCCTTTCCGTAGGTCTGAGGGGGTCTCTTAGACCATCTGTAGTAGTATAGCATCTGTGGTCTACCCTCTGCCCATCGATGAACGAGGCTGCCCTTTGAAGTCCTTCATGTAGGACTGAAGGGGTCTCTGCAGTCATCTGTAGTTGTATAGCTTCTGTGATCTAGCCTCTGCCCATCGATGAACGAGGCTGCCCTTTGAGGTTGCTAGTGGGCTGAAAGGCTCTCTGCAGTCATCTGTAGTAGTATAGCGTCTGTGGTCTAGCCTCTGCCCATTGATGAACAATGCAGCCCTTTGAGGTTGCTAGTGGGCTGAAGGGGTCTCTGCAGTCATCTGTAGTAGTATAGCGTCTGTGGTCTAGCCTCTGCCCATTGATGAACGAGGCAGCCCTTTGAGGTTGCTAGTGGGCTGAAGGGGTCTCTGCAGTCATCTGTAGTTGTATAGCTTCTGTGATCTAGCTTCTGCCCATCGATGAACGAGGCAGCCCTTTGAGGTTGCTAGTGGGCTGAAGGGGTCTCTGCAGTCATCTAGTAGTATAGCGTCTGTGATCTAGCCTCTGCCCATTGATGAACGAGGCAGCCCTTTGAGGTTGCTAGTGGGCTGAAGGGGTCTCTGCAGTCATCTAGTAGTATAGCGTCTGTGGTCTACCCTCTGCCCATCGATGAACGAGGCTGCCCTTTGAAGTCCTTCATGTAGGACTGAAGGGCTCTCTGCAGTCATCTGTAGTAGTATAGCGTCTGTGGTCTACCCTCTGCCCATCGATGAACGAGGCTGCCCTTTGAAGTCCTTCATGTAGGACTGAAGGGGTCTCTGCAGTCATCTGTAGTTGTATAGCTTCTGTGATCAAGCCTCTGCCCATTGATGAACGAGGCAGCCCTTTGAGGTTGCTCGTGGCCTGAAGGGGTCTCTGCAGTCATCTGTAGTTGTATAGCTTCTGTGATCAAGCCTCTGCCCATTGATGAACGAGGCAGCCCTTTGAGGTTGCTAGTGGGCTGAAGGGGTCTCTGCAGTCATCTGTAGTAGTATAGCGTCTGTGGTCTAGCCTCTGCCCATTGATGAACGAGGCAGCCCTTTGAGGTTGCTAGTGGGCTGAAGGGGTCTCTGCAGTCATCTAGTAGTATAGCGTCTGTGGTCTAGCCTCTGCCCATTGATGAACGAGTCAGCCCTTTGAGGTTGCTCGTGGCCTGAAGGGGTCTCTGCAGTCATCTGTAGTTGTATAGCTTCTGTGATCAAGCCTCTGCCCATTGATTAACGAGGCAGCCCTTTGAGGTTGCTCGTGGCCTGAAGGGGTCTCTGCAGTCATCTGTAGTTGTATAGCTTCTGTGATCAAGCCTCTGCCCATTGATTAACGAGGCAGCCCTTTGAGGTTGCTAGCGGGCTGAAGGGGTCTCTTGGGTCATCTATAGTTGTATAGCTTCTGTGATCAAGCTTCTGCCCATCGATGAACGAGGCTGCCCTTTGAGGTTGCTAGTGGTCTGAAGGGGTCTCTTAGGTCATCTATAGTTGTATAGCTTCTGTGATCAAGCTTCTGCCCATTGATGAACGAGGCTGCCCTTTGAGGTTGATAGCGGGCTTAGGCCCTTTACATAGGCCTGAAGGGGTCTCTGCAGTCATCTGTAGTAGTATAGCTTCTGTGATCTAGCCTCTTCCCATTGATTACGAGGCTGCCCTTTCCGTAGGTCTGAGGGGGTCTCTTAGGTCATCTGTAGTAGTATAGCATCTGTGGTCTACCCTCTGCCCATCGATGAACGAGGCTGCTCTTTGAGGTCCTTCATGCAGGGCTGAAGGAGTCTCTGCAGTCATCTGTAGTAGTATAGCGTCTGTGGACTAGCCTCTGCTCATCGATGAACGAGGCTGCTCTTTGAGGTCCTTCATGCAGGGCTGAAGGAGTCTCTGCAGTCATCTGTAGTAGTATAGCGTCTGTGGTCTACCCTCTGCCCATCGATGAACGAGGCTGCTCTTTGAGGTCCTTCATGCAGGGCTGAAGGGGTCTCTGCAGTTTCATTTGTAGTAGTATAGCGTCTGTGGTCTAGCTTCTGTTCATTGATGAACGAAGCAGCCCATTGAGCCCGCTAGTTGGCTGCGACCCTTGCTGTTAGATAGTTGGCGTAGTTGGGGTGATTCACTCGGAGAGTCTTATTGATGTTGATCCTTTCACAGGAAGTTTATAGTTCTTTCTGGTATTTTAACAGGTCTTCAAAGCATGTGAAATCCAAGGACCCAATTATAAGCTGCGAAGAGTAAGTTTTGCGGCAAGGAAAGGCAGGTTATCCAACAGATTATGCAATTCAAGGCAAGCCATAAGGCATTGGACGGCTATTATCACGTTAATTCATTGACGTAAAGGGGACTGCAGGATTATTAAGAATGTTAAGATTTCGCTAAAAAAATTATTCCCATCCAGCAGGTCCATTTCTATGTTGCTGCCCAACAATTAATGTTGTCGTGTCTAGCAGCCCAGAGCATCACTTCATTAACACTGTTCTTTCCAGTTCCAGTGTAAAGCATATTGTGTAGAATTACGCGACCTGTCAGAAGTAGTCTTTTTTTTAAATGCCTGAATATTGCAGTCCACTGCTGAAATGTAACCAGTTATCTTTTGCAAAATGTCAGACACCGGGCTGCACTGTGGTACAGGAGTTGTAACCACTTATCCCTTTTGAACTAAAAAGCAAATCTGCATGTTAATCCGAGGATGGTGGCCTCTCCGTCTCTTGCAGTAAAGCTGAGGAATCCTATTCTGTAGCACCTGGTAATAGCATCTCGTGGCTGTCCCAGTCTAGTAGTGACTGTCTTCAGAGTTTGTCCATTGTCGATCCCGTTGATAGCCTGACAATATTTCCTATAGTGTTAGAACATGAAGTCTTGGTTTACCACTTTGTCACATCCTCCTCCTCACCCGCTTCCCAGTGGTTTGAACCAGCTGTATGTATTTGTGTGAAACTCTTCCATCCATCCCTCTTCCAGCCTTCTTGCCAGGCTGGTCAATTCTTTGTTCCTCAGTTGTGGTTTAAAGAGGGCAGTGTAGATGCACAAGTTCTTATAGAGCTGTCTGACTGTTCTGCATCTTGAAGGCTAAGTTCGGAAAATAACAAACCAACCCTATTGTATTCGTGATCTCTTCATTAGTCGATCACTGCTAAAGTGGTGACTTCACAACAGCAGTGTTATGGTGATACTAATTGGTGATCAGCAGTAGATCGCTTAAAGCCACATATGTATTTGCCATGTTACTTGTCTTACAGTATCGCAGTTGTGTATTAGTTTACAGCCCTTTATTCCTTCCGATCACCTTTTAAGTATACCTAATGAAAAATTGAATGCTTGCACTGACTGACTGCAGGAGGAAATGATGCAACACTCTCAATCATATTATGTCTAATGTAATGCATTCCTTTCACTGTTGAATAGGAAAACCGTTCTAACCTGCAGTGACTGCCAGCCTCTTGGCTTTATCAATGTTTGTTTTATCATATTTCTTACGAAACATTTAGTGTTGGAAGTGTTAAACTCTTGCCAATGTTAATAAAAAAAACATTGGCATAGCCTATAGGTCTTGCCTTTATAATGCAAGTGCCAAACTTTTGGCTTTGCAATGCATGTTAATATGGTGTTTTAAAAAGGTAAAAGATGGGAAACAAATCTAAATACTGGAGGTAAAGCAAACCTATTTTATGGTATCTCAGAACTGTACATTGAATTAAGTTCTTGGACACAGTCCAGCTTGTTAAAATTGATTTAGACCTTGACCGGGGTCGTCAACATACAAATATTACAGTTATTATTAAATGTATAAAAAACAATTGTTAATTCAAGATATAAAATTGAGTACATTTTTTTAATGCTTTCAAAAACCTAAAAATGTGAACACATAACAGACTTGCCTATCCACAGGATGCCTGTATTGTGAGTATTGATATTATGGTTAACAGTTAGTGAATATGAATATTGTCTTCTAAAATCAGTTAATGCTGGAAATGGAACAGATCTTGGTTTCCTGCCTCACAGCGATAACAATAGAAGTCCGAGAGATGACTTGCTCATCTCCCTATCGGGCATTTAAGAAGCAGATTACAGTTTCGGACTGTCTTAAATAATCTTATGTTCTGTAAAATAAAAAAATGAGCTACTGTTTAGCATGACCAAATGGTATATTTGCAGAAAGAGTTTTATACAACATTTTCCACAATGTTTTCTCATCCAGATTGTAGCCCACCTATGCTTTTTGGGTTGTCAGAAATAATTGCAGATTCCCTGGGGTCCACAATTTGAGCAGGTCAACATTACAGCTGGATTTATCAAGCACACATTTTAAATTCAAGGGAAAAAGCCTTTGCTTCCAAGAGGCCCTGACCAAGTCCTCATATAGAAGAGCTCTTAATAATTTCTCAGGCGCATGTGAAAAGGTCATTAAACAATTTCAATGAGTTCTTGGACATATGTACCAGATAATCCTAGTTTTATTCAGAGTAGATGTATGGGGATTGCTCATAATATTTGCATAGGATCTTCCCTTTGTACATATTTTAAAAGGACCATTAAGAAATTAGAATCTATTCTAATGCATAGTTTATGGCGGGAGGATGTTTTATTTTGTAGACATTCAGTAAATGGTTGAAATGTCCTCTCGCCAGTGTCTTGTATAGTTGTTGTGAGGAACCAGTGTGACCAGAGCTTTACTCTAATTGGTACACATGCAATTGATTACTTGAGTGACTTCAGAAGATTAGAAGCTTCTACCTAAAATGATATATTCATAACCTCCAGTTTTTCTTGCCTCAAGGACGCTAAACATTGTGTTTTCCCCTTAATTACTAGCATTTTTGTTTTTAAGATAATCTTTAAAAAGTGTCAATGTAGATATTCACTTCTGTCAAATTTCTTTGCAGGCCTATTGGTAGTAAATCGACCAATACCATGTCATTATCTTACAAACGGATATCAATTTAGATCTTAGTTGGGAAATTTTTCAGTTAAAAAAAATGGAGAGGTAATTTAAACACCTACAAGAAAAATAAGTGATGTCAACAAGAACCCCTGTTTCAATCTGTTATGTGTAGCGATCGATGGAAAAGGCCTTTGTTTCCCCAACAAAATTTTGCACCATTCAACTTTGTGTAAAAAAACGATTGATCTCAGTAGGTAAGTTGGAATGTCCAAAGTAAGGTGTAATTTTGAATTTCCGCCAGTGTCCACCCAGTCTAAGGTGGTTAAAAAGTCACTAAAAGCTGAGTATGTCTTGATTCTTTACTAATGCTTAATGGTTTAAAATAGTCTGAAGCTCTGTAATGCCTTTAACTGAACGATTTGTCTAAAGCCTGATTTATCGAAATGGATAATGTTAGCTTCATAAGCCCACATCTTCAAATGTTCTAGTAAAGTCCTTGTAGATACTTTTCCAGTTGCATCCAAGAGAGAGATTTGTCTGTAGTTGCCCGGAATATTATTACAAGAGTTTTTCTGAACAGGCATCTTGCCATGACTTTGGAATGGTCCGTCTCGTAGCAATGTGAGAACAGAGGGGTTAGGATTTTGGCTCAAAGAACTGGATTCCTTTTGAGTACAGTTATCAGGATTTCATATGGGGGCTTTGCTGCTGAAGATCTTGCTCTATTTGTGTAGTAGACTACTTAACAGCAATTTGGAGGAGAGATACTGTTTTGATTGCGAACAACTCAATGCATCTAGATTGACTATGCCAAAAGTTGTATAGTTTAGATATAGTCTGCCCAAACCTGGGTAGGATTTACACTTTCTGCAGGTTTAATGTTTGATTCACTGTTAATACTATTCGCCAGAAATTGTTTTTTTTTTCTTGTGCGGCTAGATGGAGAACTTGCCAGTTTTGGTTCAATTGTCTCTGTACTGCACAATTTCTATTGTATTTTTCTTAAGGGTCTTTATTTTTTCTATTTCTACAGACTATGTGATTAAAACTGTTTTCAGTGATTGAGTGAGTTTGTTTGTAGCTGTATGTCCAGCTCATCCTTTACTGGTTTGTTTGCCCGTACATTTCAATTTCGCCTGATCTTTTATGTGTTGCAATTTTATTTATGGAACAAAAAAAAAAGAAACATGGATAATTACTGGGACCCTGAAATTAATCTGCATTACATTATCCTACAATTTCAAGTCAAGTCCATCTTTATTTTGGTTGTAAAAAACCCATAAATGATATACATACAATATAAAAACAATCCAATTTCGAAACCCATCTGTCCTAACATAATTTGAGTGTACTAATTGAGAGCCCAATAAAGGTTATTACAGATATTAAAACAATAAATACAATTTTTAAAGTCTAAAATCATGGAACATCCATCAAGAATATCATGATCGCAACCTTACGATTATCAATTCATTTAATCAAACTTTATTTACATGATGTTGTTTCCTTCTTAAAAGAAAAAGGTAAGTATAAAACAGTTATAGGCATTACTGACATTAAACTCATGATTCCATATCGCACCTTTTAATACTTGTTTAAACTCATCTCAGGATCGGGCTGAACCTCCTCACTAGATCCACAGAAAAGAGGTATCTGCTTATGCTAAAGACAATAGATTGAGTAGTTTCAGTTCTGGATATTCTTTCCGCCTCACTGAAAGGTCCAAAACCCAAAAGGCGGCAAATAGGTTTTATCCATTTTCTTGTAGGGTAAATGTAAACGGGACAGAAGAATAATACATGTTCTTCGTCCTCTTTGGCACCAGTATTGCAAAATTTGCGACTAACCACGTTTTCCTTCCCATGCTTTACACACCCATTTAGTGGTGTTTGCTTTAATTTGCAGGATGCCATAGCGTAATTTTAAATACAGGGATTCAGCGAGACCTAGTAAAATTTCATCCATGAAAGGCTCAAATCTACTATCGGTTTTCATAGCAAGATACCTCTGAGACAGGGTGCCTAATTCGGGGTTGTTTAGATGGGAATTTAAAACAAACGCCCAATAACTTCGTTTTAACACTTTTTTACAACTTAAAGTTAAACCTTCAGGGTCTTCCGAGTAATGTCTCAACCCCAGCTTAATAAGCCAGTCCTCAATATGGATCAACCATGGCAACCTCTTGTTCAGGATTTCTTTTAGTGCTTCTCTGTAATCGACTAAGTCATTTGACCACACGCGAACCCAATACAGTAAGGGCCGTAAGGCCACGTGGTCATCAGTACGATGAATGTCTAAGTCCATTAGGAGAGGAAGTAAAGATGTGCGCCGTGGAATACCTAATAATTTCCTGAAGAAAATGTTCTCTTGTAGCATGAAAGTATTTTTTGCCGCGTAACCCCATAGTTCTGCCCCATAAAGAGAAGCAGATTGTACCTTGTGTTTATATAGCTCCAATGCAGGTTACACAGCCTTGGATTGGCTACTCTTATGCCGCCTTGCTATCAGGAATAAGTTCGAAGTAAGGATAGTTTTTCTTTTATCTATTTGAGATTTCCAATCTAGTTTAGTGTCTAAAGTAGTGCCTAAATAATTAAAATTATGCACCTATTCGATCCTTTCTGTATTAACAGTCAAGGTTTTCTTAAATTCTATGTGGATTGACCGCCATGTATTTGGTTTTAGACGAGTTAATCTCCAATCCTTTGGTTTCACAATATGGTCTGAAAGTGTCAAGTAAATTTTGTAGGCCTTTGGGTGTCTGTGATATTAAAATAGTATTGTCTGCAAACAGGAGTGCAGGTACGTGGGCCAGGCCCATCTTGGGAGAATCATGTTCGCAGCCCACATATAAAGAGAACAGTGTGTGGGCTAACACGCAACCTTGTCTTACACCCCTGTTTATATTAATGCGATCTGTCAGTTCTCCATTTGGACCCCATCTCACCCTAGCATCGTTGGCCTCATACAGCCTAACGATCTGTATTGAAAGTTCCCCAGGAACACCCTGGTCCCTCAGTCTTGTCCACAAGGCGTTTCTGGGGACCAGGTCAAAGGCTGCCCTGAGGTCAACAAATGCAATATACAGATGTGCCCTTTTTATTTCAATATACTTCCAGATGATACAGAAGAATCTAAACACCTGATCGATTGTGCAGAATTTTTTTCTCTAAAACCTGCCTGGTACTTGGTTAGGACACTCTTTTCCCCAATCCAAGAACTCAGTTTGAATAAAATTTGTCTTGCAAATACCTTTTATAGGACATCAATTAGACTAATTGGTCTATAATGGGCCGGATTCATACGGTTTCCCTTCTTAACAAGCATTTGCAATGCGATAGGTCTCGCATTAGGAAAGTTTGAGCTATTGGTATGGTAAATGACAATTGATGTATTTATGTGTTGGTTTTGAAAATAGCTAAATTAATAGCTTTGTCATTTACAATGCCAATAGTTTTAACTTTCGCAAATGTGACACCTATAGCATTTGTAATGCAATATGTGTTGTATTTACGTGACTTAGAAGT
Organism: Lissotriton vulgaris; assembly: GCF_964263255.1. Lineage (NCBI taxonomy): Eukaryota > Metazoa > Chordata > Amphibia > Caudata > Salamandridae > Lissotriton > Lissotriton vulgaris. Next base: position 58,584,004 of record NC_141691.1, on the reverse strand, counting down.
ATTGATATTACAAATAACAATAGCTTTTATTTGTTTTAATAATTAATACTTAAATAAAAGTTATTGTAATTTATTATGGCAATAGCTTAAACTTTTGTAAATCACTTTTGTGAAGATTATGTTCAGTGTGTTTTATTGTGACGAAAATCCAAGAACAGAAGTGCAATATTAACATCTTTTTGTGACATTTGTAATAAAGCTTGAAATATTGAGAGAACATATTTAAACCTGTTGTTGAATGGTTGCACAGATTGATGTTGTGGTGGTGCTGAGTGATGTTGTGGTGGTGCTGAGTGATGTTGTGGTGATGCGATAGACAGAGTGAGGGCGGGCGGCAGGCAGAGTGAGTGAGGGCGGGCAGCAGGCAGAGTGAGTGAGGGCGGGCGGCAGGCAGAGTGAGGGCAGGCGGCAGGCAGAGTGAGGGCGGGCGGCAGGCAGAGTGAGTGAGGGCGGGCGGCAGGCAGAGTGAGTGAGGGCGGGCGGCAGGCAGAGTGAGTGAGGGCGGGCGGGCGGCAGGCAGAGTGAGTGAGGGCGGGCGGGCGGCAGGCAGAGTGAGGGCGGACGGCAGGCAGAGTGAGTGAGGGCGGGCGGCAGGCAGGCAGAGTGAGGGCGGGCGGCAGGCAGAGTGAGTGAGGGCGGGCGGCAGGCAGAGTGAGTGAGGGCGGGCGGCAGGCAGAGTGAGTGAGGGCGGGCGGCAGGCAGAGTGAGTGAGGGCGGGCGGCAGGCAGAGTGAGTGAGGGCGGGCGGCAGGCAGAGTGAGTGAGGGCGGGCGGCAGGCAGAGTGAGTGAGGGCGGGCGGCAGGCAGAGTGAGTGAGGGCGGGCGGCAGAGTGAGTGAGGGCGGGCGGGCGGCAGGCAGAGTGAGTGAGGGCGGGCGGCAGGCAGAGTGAGGGCGGGCGGCAGGCAGAGTGAGTGAGGGCGGGCGGCAGGCAGAGTGAGTGAGGGCGGGCGGCAGGCAGAGTGAGTGAGGGCGGGCGGCAGGCAGAGTGAGTGAGGGCGGCCGGCAGGCAGAGTGAGTGAGGGCGGGCGGCAGGCAGAGTGAGTGAGGGCGGGCGGCAGGCAGAGTGAGGGCGGGCGGCAGGCAGAGTGAGGGCGGGCGGCAGGCAGAGTGAGTGAGGGCGGGCGGCAGGCAGAGTGAGTGAGGGCGGGCGGCAGGCAGAGTGAGTGAGGGCGGGCGGCAGGCAGAGTGAGTGAGGGCGGGCGGCAGGCAGAGTGAGTGAGGGCGGGCGGCAGGCAGAGTGAGTGAGGGCGGGCGGCAGGCAGAGTGAGTGAGGGCGGGCGGCAGGCAGAGTGAGTGAGGGCGGCAGGCAGAGTGAGTGAGGGCGGGCGGCAGGCAGAGTGAGTGAGGGCGGCAGGCAGAGTGAGTGAGGGCGGGCGGCAGGCAGAGTGAGTGAGGGCGGGCGGCAGGCAGAGTGAGGGCGGGCGGCAGGCAGAGTGAGTGAGGGCGGGCGACAGGCAGAGTGAGGGCGGGCGGCAGGCAGAGTGAGTGAGTGAGTGAGGGCGGGCGGCAAGCAGAGTGAGTGAGGGCGGGCGGCAGGCTGGCTGAGGGCGGGCGGCAGGCAGAGTGAGTGAGGGCGGGCGGCAGGCAGAGTGAGTGAGGGCGGGCGGCAGGCAGAGTGAGGGCGGGCGGCAGGCAGAGTGAGTGAGTGAGTGAGGGCGGGCGGCAAGCAGAGTGAGTGAGGGCGGGCGGCAGGCAGAGTGAGTGAGGGCGGGCGGCAGGCAGAGTGAGTGAGGGCGGGCGGCAGGCAGAGTGAGTGAGGGCGGGCGGCAGGCAGAGTGAGTGAGGGCGGGCGGCAGGCAGAGTGAGTGAGGGCGGGCGGCAGGCAGAGTGAGTGAGGGCGGGCGGCAGGCAGAGTGAGGGCGGGCGGGCGGCAGGCAGAGTGAGTGAGGGCGGGCGGGCGGCAGGCAGAGTGAGTGAGGGCGGGCGGGCGGCAGGCAGAGTGAGTGAGGGCGGGCGGCAGGCAGAGTGAGGGCGGGCGGCAGGCAGAGTGAGTGAGTGAGGGCGGGCGGCAAGCAGAGTGAGTGAGGGCGGGCGGCAAGCAGAGTGAGTGAGGGCGGGCGACAGGCAGAGTGAGGGCGGGCGGCAGGCAGAGTGAGTGAGTGAGTGAGGGCGGGCGGCAAGCAGAGTGAGTGAGGGCGGGCGGCAGGCTGGCTGAGGGCGGGCGGCAGGCAGAGTGAGTGAGGGCGGGCGGCAGGCAGAGTGAGTGAGGGCGGGCGGCAGGCAGAGTGAGGGCGGGCGGCAGGCAGAGTGAGTGAGTGAGTGAGGGCGGGCGGCAAGCAGAGTGAGTGAGGGCGGGCGGCAGGCAGAGTGAGTGAGGGCGGGCGGCAGGCAGAGTGAGTGAGGGCGGGCGGCAGGCAGAGTGAGTGAGGGCGGGCGGCAGGCAGAGTGAGTGAGGGCGGGCGGCAGGCAGAGTGAGTGAGGGCGGGCGGCAGGCAGAGTGAGTGAGGGCGGGCGGCAGGCAGAGTGAGGGCGGGCGGGCGGCAGGCAGAGTGAGTGAGGGCGGGCGGGCGGCAGGCAGAGTGAGTGAGGGCGGGCGGGCGGCAGGCAGAGTGAGTGAGGGCGGGCGGCAGGCAGAGTGAGGGCGGGCGGCAGGCAGAGTGAGTGAGTGAGGGCGGGCGGCAAGCAGAGTGAGTGAGGGCGGGCGGCAAGCAGAGTGAGTGAGGGCGGGCGGCAGGCAGAGTGAGTGAGGGCGGGCGGCAGGCAGAGTGAGTGAGGGCGGGCGGCAGGCAGAGTGAGTGAGGGCGGCAGGCAGAGTGAGTGAGGGCGGGCGGCAGGCAGAGTGAGTGAGGGCGGGCGGCAGGCAGAGTGAGTGAGGGCGGGCGGCAGGCAGAGTGAGTGAGGGCGGGCGGCAGGCAGAGTGAGTGAGGGCGGGCGGCAGGCAGAGTGAGTGAGGGCGGGCGGCAGGCAGAGTGAGGGCGGGCGGCAGGCAGAGTGAGGGCGGGCGGCAGGCAGAGTGAGTGAGGGCGGGCGGCAGGCAGAGTGAGGGCGGGCGGCAGGCAGAGTGAGTGAGTGAGTGAGGGCGGGCGGCAAGCAGAGTGAGTGAGTGAGGGCGGGCGGCAGGCTGGCTGGCTGAGTGAGGGCGGGCGGCAGGCTGGCTGGCTGAGTGAGGGCGGGCGGCAGGCTGGCTGGCTGAGTGAGGGCGGGCGGCAGGCTGGCTGAGTGAGGGCGGGCGGCAGGCTGGCTGAGTGAGGGCGGCAGGCTGGCTGAGTGAGGGCGGGCGGCAGGCTGAGTGAGGGCGGGCGGCAGGCTGAGTGAGGGCGGGCGGCAGGCTGGCTGAGTGAGGGCGGGCGGCAGGCTGGCTGAGTGAGGGCTGGCGGCAGGCTGGCTGAGTGTGAGGGCGAGCGACAGGCAGAGTGAGTGAGGGCGAGCGACAGGCAGGCAGAGTTAGACCTAACCCACCCTGAGATCTAATCCAGCAAGCAATTATAGGTATGCCTAATGGCAAGACTCCTGGCCCAAATAGAATAACACATAATTTGTCACGCAGTATGCCTTCCTAAATTGAAGAAAGAAATGACAATTTGAGGATTTGAGATACCTTGAATCTGGGGAAAGGACCGAGGCAGAAAGGGCACTGTATGCCTTGTCAATCCCCATACGCCTTAGATTAGTATTATTCAAATGCCTCCATAGTCTTTATATCCCCCCCAGTCTGTGGAGATGGGCAGGACTCCACCCCTCCCAACTGCCTACACATATGAGCTCAGAGGGTTCACCATTTGGAGCTGCCCGGTTAAAACACAATACTGGATCCATATATGTATGTATGTATATATATGTATGTATGTATATGTACATATGTATATATGTACATATGTGTATATATATATATATGTGTATATATGTATATATGTGTATATATGTATATATATATTCAGGAGTGGTTAGTCATGCTATGCCCCTGGACTCTAAAATAGCTATGGTGGGGATAATTGATGTCGGTGAGGGTTTTGTGGTTTTTTGGTGGGGATTAGTCTCCTGGTTGCAGAACGAGATATAGCAAGGTAGTGGGGGAGCCCTCATTTACTTGCCCGTCCCCTATGTTGAGGGTATAGCAAGGGAGGGTGAATGAGTGTGCATTGGTGGATGAAAGCATTTGAGCCTATAGGCTTCTCCAAAAAATATGTAGCTCCAGTGACATTAGGAACACATTCCCTTTTCGATCATGGTTTTCGGTTTGGAACTGGTGCGCATCGATTGCTCTATTCGTTTTTGCTGTTTTATACTCTTGGTGTGGTAATAACCTTCCTGCCATTTGACCAGACTCTTTATTGATCTTTATTATTTTTGCTCCTATTCTTATTTTTCACCTTTTCGTTTCTTCTCACTTTCCCCTCTCTTGACACTATCTAAAGACTACACTAATACATAGTGGGTCATGACTACCCTATAATGTATTGCTTGGGATGTTTTGCATTCTGTTCAGCAAGTAATAGGACATCTTATGATATTTAGCTTATATGATATTTAGTTTACATTTGGCATGCATTACTTATTTTTGATGTCCTATTCCGATATAGAATGTGTTTTCCCACATTTGGTTCTTTGTGTTCTGTATTTGATCACAGTGTATGTTAACTTTGCAACTGTGATATCTGCTGAAACACTATGCATCTACATGTCTTAGCCACCCCTGCCCCCTTTTTTCTTGTTTCATTTGCCCCCACCTCCAGTTCTTTATGTATCCTGTTTAAAGACTGTGTCTGTCACTAGTGCATTCTTCCTTTTTGATTATGAAATTTGTGTTTCAATTGTTGTATATATTTATTGTATTGCAACCCGGAAGAAGTATGTCGAACGGATGAAACACGTTGGCTGTCATCTCTCTTTATATCGGAAACTTTATTATAAAAAGAAATGGAAAAAGGAAAATAATGACAAGAATTTTAAAATTGTGATGGTTGATTATTGTTTTGGCTCAGTCTGTAACCATATTTTTGGTTTATGCACTCGGGCAGCGGGTGCTTGTAGGGTATGGATGTTCAAAGATACTAGTTGGAACAACGGGTCAGGTGCAGTCTGTTTTTGGTCCGCTGCCTTTGTTGCATTTTGTATTCAACACAAATATGACTTTTTAATAGAATTCTTAACCAGATGCATTAATACATAAAAAGTAGCCTTTAAGCTACATCAAATCCAGTATAACCCCCACAAGTTGCAGACCTTCAAGGATTCCTCGGTTGGGACAGGATTGGCCTCTCTACTCTGGGTGACATAATGAAGGGCACAGCACTAAAATCGTTTGAAAATCTATGCAAGGAATTTTTCATGCCCCATTCACAATTTTTAAAATTGCGAGTCGCCCTTTTCCCCTACATTAAAGACATAACAGATTTACCTGAATTTAGCCCATTAGAGGGTAAACTTCTTATTGGAGATTTAGGGGAACACAAAGTATCTAAAATATACCAAACATTTGTGACTGACAGCCCCACAAATATTGACTCCCTGCGGGTCTCATAGGATGCTGATGTAGTCCCGATTGATTAGGATGACTGGAATGATGGCCCTTCAGTCCCTGTGTGAGGCGGCAATCTCAACTAGACTGCGATACATTCAGTTGAAGTACCTACACAGGTTGTATTTCAGTAGGCAGAGACTTTGGAGAGCAGGATTGATTGAGTCACCACATTGTCTCAGGTGTCAGTCGGAAGAGGGCACTTTCATACACACAGTATGGACCTGTCAAGTCCTAGATTGTTTTTGGAGTAGGGTACTGGCATGCTTGGAGGAGGTTTTGGCATGGGAACTCCCGAAATCACCCAAATTCACAATTTTGCATTGCACAGATGGGGAGGGCGGAAATAGATATAAGACCTATCTTCTCTTCCTCAGCCTTACTATGGCCAAGCATGACATAGCCCAACAATGGAAAGCAGAGGGTTCTCCCAGAGAGTCAGGGAAAAAGATCATCTGATTGTACACAAAAGCTTTGATGAGGGATATAAATGTAACTGTGATTTAAACCGGGGTTCTGCATGTTATAGGTTTATAACCGGGTTATGGTATAATGGTTTGTGTTCACTCTGAGAGGTTCAAGAAAGGGTGGGATATTATCGTATTGCGTCTGTTTGCTGACATTTCCTGTTGCATGTCACTTGGAACCTTTGTAAAAATTAAATCAAATGTGATCTCTCCCCCCCCCCCAAAAAAAAATATTACCCACCATATTTCCCCCGTTTCCCACCCATCCTCTTCTACATTTCTCTTCATGTGAACATCCACACGAGATTCCTTCTCGAGCCTTCCCTTGGTGCCACCCTCAATACCTATGTACAGATGAAGCACATCACTTTGTATTTCATTTTGTTACCTTCATTCTTATCTGTGATTACCATCCTTTTATCTGCCAATGGATGGTTCGGCGATCTTTCAAATGTATGTAAAACCAAAATGTTTTTTCTGGCAATGTCGAGCCCTACGCCTATCCTCCTGCCCGCCTAGGGTTCTGTATCAATACAGTCACATATTCCCTCATCTGAAACACTTGTCTCTACCAAAGCTGTTCAATATTAAGAAGTTACTATTACCTCCCATTCCACACTAGGTCACTCATTTACACACTTGTCGTGCTCAAATTGGATTACTTTAATCACCTGATGTGGGCTTCTAAGGTTACTCCGTCTCCCCCTTGACGTAGTGATCCACTTACAGATGAACTCCCTTTAATCCCACGCAGTGGTTCTAGTTACCAGGATTGCCCTGGATAACTATTTGCTAGCTACAGAGCCAGAACATCTTTTTTATTTGTATCTTGAAAACTCCCTGTCCTGTTACTTGCCTGAGCACTGCAGGTCTTTACATTCACTCCTTTCAGGCTCTCTCTGTGTACTGGAATGGCCTCCCAGGTGTAGTCTCATTTCCACTCAGGATTGTGATCAAATCCCCGACATCCACCTCGCCACCAACACTGCCACACAATCCAGCCCCTCCTGCCCGGAGACACACCCATTTGCCTTGCATTTGTATTTGCAGTGTCCCTACAATGTTTTTAGGTCGAATTGGGCAGCGCATGCGCTGCTGTGCGAGGCATGTTGTATTGAGGTATTGAATAGAAGCTCCATCCATTTCCCACCCATCTTTTCAATTGACTCCTGTTACTGTCCTTTCAAACTTGTTGCTTTTGATCGATAAATAGGCTTAGTAGTCCCTCCTTGGTACCGCTTTGTCTGCGTTTGTAACCGCTCATAAGGACTGGACTTTTTACTTGTTACATGGTTTGCTTTATCTACTCTGTGATCGCTATTTTCTTTAATGATCTTCCAGTATTCCACACACAATGTTCTTTCCTACAAAGCAGCATGCTGCCCCCTTTTATTTTTTTGATAGTAATAGCTGCGGGTCCACTTTAAGTATAGCGGGCACGCCGATTTATTTAATTTGCAGCACGGTCCGCTTTAAGTAAAGCAACCGCGCTTTTTTACTTATTTAATTTTCCTGCGCTGTCCACTTTAGCTGCCCCGCTACAGAACCTTAATTTTTGGGAGTGAAAGTGCCCCATACTGCGCTTTCACTTTAATGTTGGTCACGCCCCTTTCTTCAGACGCTGCTCACTGTAACCTGACTACAGCGAGCAGCGTCTAAAGAAAGGGGCGCACCAATTAAGTCTCACATTTGCGAGAGTTAGAGACATTGGCATTATAAATACCAATGCCATTTATGTGTTGGGTTTAACCCGTTTACTGCGGCGGACATTCTGCCGCTGGGCGGGGCTTCGTCAGCCGTTGGTCGTGCGCAGCACTCAGTAGGTTGGCCGACGCGAGCACACAACGAGTTAAAACCGAAATAAAAGGCATTGCCATATACAATGCCAATCACTTAAACTCTCGCAAATGCGAGACCTATTGCATTGAAAATGCTTGTGCTTTTGATATCTCTTGTTTCACTGCTGCAGTGTCTGAGGTCTTTGCTGGTTGTTATCTTTAAATGCAAACAGTTTTTTACTTTCCTCTGTGCTTAGGTTGCATTCATGTACAGCAGCTGTGTAGTCACGTTCTGTGTGCTGTTGTACAGAGGGTAGGTTAGAAGTGTACTAGATCAGGAATGTGCGTCCCACCGCAACACAAACATGTTAGATGCCCTGTTCTCCCAAGCATCTTGTCCCAGAACACGTTCCCGGTGTGGATTTATTTTGCAGTTTAGCTGGCTCACCTGGGAGAGCCAAAGGTAGAGCTGGAGTACAGCCGAAAGCACCACTCTTCCAAGGCAGGGATTTGACATATTGAATTTTGAGTGCGCGTATTTTAGGGACAGCTTTTTTTACTGCAAAATTTATTCTCCGCATCCTGGCCCCATTAAAACGCCGTTTTCCAATGCAACTTTTTTTTGTGTGTAACGTTTTGATACTCGTGTAGAATTTTCTTATTTTTTTTATATGTTCTTTAATACGTTTTACGTTCTTTATTTCCTAACTGTGTGGTTGTTTTCGTAAGTTCATGCATATATATTGTATGCATTTTCTCTGAGAAAAATTCTGCAGCTTGTGGCAAGCATCCAAGGATGAGTCGCCGATTCTCCAGAAACCTGTTCACCTTTGCGAGTCACATAGCTAGGATCTGGTTGAAGATTGGTAGCAAGTCTATGGCCATTGTCTTTTTTCCCATTGCCTAAAAAGAATCCCTACTCATCCTGCTCCCTAATACAGGAACTATCCTCCAGAAGCCACAGCAAATATGCACATCGCTACAAGAGTTGTTGTATGAAGCTTTTACTGCGTCTGATTGCGCAGTCCTGCATCTATAAGCAGAAGCCTTCAGAACTGCAGAGCTAGACAGCAGTGTGTTCGAAGAGCAACGAGCACGGATCAAACTCGAGCAGCAGGGAGTACCAATGGTGGCTTGGGCATTCAAGTGTCAGAGTGGAGCAAGCGCAGACTCACTAATGATGTACATTTCAACCCCACCATGCACTGTCCCCCTTCTTGTCGCAGTCTCACTCATTTACAGCCTCTCTGTATGTAGGTTTAATGCCTTTATTGCTCATCTTTCACCCGGACTCAGTCCTCGGATAGGAGTCTTACTCTTTGGTGGGAGTCCCATAGCTTGGTGTAGAGCCTCATTTATTTGGTACATGGTTGGGCCCATGCAAAGGTTTCCATTGCACACGCTTCTTGGAGATCAGTATTGGTTTGGCCATGCTCATGGGTCCATTAACGTTAGTATATTTATTTATGTAATTTATTTGAAAGGTTTTATATAGCGCTGGCTAGACTCATGGGCATCAGAGCGCTTTTACAGGAGCAGAACAGAACAAGAAATAACACATTTGCTCTGGGCAAAGCACACAGTCAATAACAACAACAACATTGAATTAGAAATAAAAAGGGCCACTGGAAAGAAAATTTACATGAGGGGAGTGAATAAGGGTAGGACAAGAACCATCAATTAAAAACGCAACAATTGGATTGTAAATAAAGGGGGATGGGGAAGAGCAATTTCCATGAAGAGGGAATGAAGTAAAACAATTCTACAAAGGTGATAAAAAAATTTAAAAGACCCGTGGCGCTCAACCATCTTGGGCAGAGTAACGTCAAATGCAACGCTTAGGAATATAAGAGGAGGGTGCCATTTTAAGGAGTAGGAGAGAAACAACGGAGAAGAGATTGAAGAAAGAGATGAGGGGAAAATGGAAAGAGGACATGGGGAGGGGATAGAAAGGGGGACAGGTCGCAGGTAAGAGGGTGGATGTGTAATGTGGGGAGAGCAAGGGGGAATCACAAGGGATCATCAGTAAAGGGGAGGTAGAGTAGGGTCATAGGAGGGAATTATGGACCAAAGTATTTGTTGAAAAGGTGAGATCTAAGGTCTTTTTTTTTAAGCTGAAGTAGGAGGGGTTACAGCGCATGTCCTTAGCCAGTCAAAAAATCTTTATTTTGTGCGGTGAAAGAAGCAGCAAGAAAACTTTTACCACATTTTTCAAAACGTTAAAAGCCCCCCCAAAAATTCCATTATTTACAGAAATGGCAATAATAAAAAAATTTAAAAATCATTCCAATTTTAAAATGTTTGTCCTTGCACACCACATACGACACAATAACCTGGAAACTGCAAATACAATGTGCAAGTCCGTATTCGTTTTTAAAAGTCTGTAGACTTCCTTGCAGTGCCCAGAGGCCAAGTTCTTGCACAAATTTATAAGCTCTTTCTGTCGTATTTTGCCGTATCCTCGACAGAAAAAGAGCCTCCTCCTTGGCTGGACAAGCAGGGCAGCCCTGGTCCCGCCCGGGTACACACTGATTAGTGTATGCATTGATTCTTATTGCTGCAGTTTTAAACCTGCAGCCTGGCCTGTCAACATTACCATTTGTTACTGGAGAAAACTTCCCTTTTAAATATAAGTAGGTCATGTAAGCCATAAGGCATGGTTAATGGCATGTACAAAGTGACAAGACCTAAAAAGCTTTTGCGCTGTGGCAGGCCAGGTTCTTATCTGTAGAAAACCTGAGTAAGGATTAAAATATTAAAACTCTCAGCAATGGGACCAGCTAGAAAATATATGGCTACGAAGACTTATTAAAAATCCAAATTAATTGTTGAGTTTGATTTTTAATAGATATAAGGAAAGTCACTTTTAGAAAGTTACTTTATCCCTGCCCAAAATTTCTGTGTTCTAATTTGCATTTGATCTCCAGCTTCCCCCAGCCTTGAATAGGTGTGAAAAAGGTGTGAAATGCCTCTCAGGTGCAAATAGGCTGACCTAAATGGACAGAACAGACTCCTTTGAATTCCACAGAATATGCAGTAGGAATCCTTTTCAACACTACTGTGTCAAATCCTGCCCGACAGGTCTGCTGGGTTAACATATACTGCTTGGGGTGCTCTTGACAGTGAGAAAACAGGATGCTAAGACCGTTCCAGTGTATCTCTGGACTAGTTACCGAATAACTGTTTTTGTCCTCCTAGGCTTCTGCCTCCCAAACTAGATCTTAGTTTGGATAAACACTAGAATTACCATAATGACGAACACCCGCACTCAAACATCCCCCCACCACCTATCTACACATGTCCAAGTTTAGTATGGCAAAGACTTTTTCCATCTTGAAAATGCCCGGACACATTGCATTTTGGGCATGTTTGCAGTAAGGCAAACAGGAACTACTGAGAAAGTGGGAAGCATTTGCCTGGGAACTTTTTCCCCATTGGTTAGGGAGGAGCCTGGATTAATCGCACCCACTAGCTCCTGCCTGGCATAGATGTGGAATCTCTAGGCACTCACTTCGGAACACTTTCAGGATGTGCAGAAGACTACTGGTTCAGCTATGTAGGACCTATGATAAGCCCTGAAGGACTGAACCTGTTCCCTCTTGTACCCAGGACAAAGAAGTGATCAGTCTGCTACAAAAGACCTTTTTCTGGAAGTACCCAGCTGACCAGTAGCACCTGGATCAGGATGTGGCCCAGTTGTCCTTCTTTGCCTGACACACTGTGAGTCTTGAAGTTCATCCCCTGAGGTCCTGGGGTCTTTATAACTATACTCCTGTGGTGGATTAAAATTCATAAGTCTGTCTGAAGATAAACCCTTTAACTAGGATAAACCTGATTTGTGTATCCGATCAGCACTCCATCGCGGTCAGCCTAGGTCCTGGTCTACCTAGACCATTTACCATAATTGGCGCCTTGTGCGTCTTGGTGCTGTTTCTAATATAAACTTTTACACGTCATTCCTCCGATTCCCCTTATTTTATGTCATTTAGATTTCACTCTGTTTTTTAAATGTACTCTGTTTTTCTAAATTGGTTTGTAATTTTTGTTTTGCATTTTGACGTTATTACGGTTTTGATGCTGCAGGAATACTTTACACATTGGCCTGAGCAAGCCTGTCTTCTGTGCCATAGCTACCAGGGAGTTGAGCTCGGGTTAATTTGTGATTTTGAGGGTTCACCCTGATAAGGGTTGCAATTTATTCCTTGAAGTGGGTAGTCACTCACCCCAAGTAATCCATTTCTTGCAAGTAGATTTAGAAAAGGTGTCTATACACCTCTATATGCCTGGTATTTTGTATCCAGTCTACAACTGCAGTTTCAATCCAGATACTTCAAAGTTCCATTTATTTAGGTTAGAGTTTGCAATTGGTAAATGAAAAATGTCTCTTAAGAGTTTTTCCAGTATAAGGCTGAAAAACTCCAAGCTTCCGTCATACGACCACCCACTGTATCCATTTCTCTAGACTCCTATTTGTTACCCCACTGCTCATGGCAGGACAAACTTACCTTTCACAGCAAGATGGACTTTGAGAGTCAACTGTAGGTACATGTTTAACTGTGCTTGTGTGCGCAACAGTTTCCATTTTGCAATGTTATAATATTGCAGCTAATTTCTGTAAGGCTCTGTATGTTCTCAACAGGAGGTTCATGTGACATTCCTCATGTAGAGCCCTACTTATTGTTGAGAGGCTGCTCTGTTGCTTCTGGATTCCACGTTCAATCAGAGTTTGTGTCCAAACTCGGTCCTCAAACCCATTTCTCTCTGTCTATACGGAAAGGAAATCGGTGCATAGATCCAAAAGGGACCAGAACATGTAGTAGGCAGGTTGCCAAGATTCCTGTGCAATCTGTTTATGATGCCTCATGTTCCTGTTTCAAAGAAATCATGGAGGCCCTAGGTATCCAAGGGACCTGGTGTAATTATTATTTTTAAGCGGTAGTCCCTAGGTAGAATAGGTAACACACCTTGCTAAACATAATATGCAGATAAAAGTAATTTTTTAAAATATATAATATCCAATCTGTAAATAAAATTCCAAGTACTGCAGTGTGCTGTGAACAAAGTGACGTGTATAGGGAATACGTGTATCAAAGGCAAGTGCTCAAGCAAGTGTCCTACGTGTGACAAGAAAGCACACTGTCCCAATTGCACTTGCAAAATTATTCAATAAATCAATGCAAACTGGTTCCGTATATATTGTCGACAGTGTTTCAGGCCTTATCCTAATATTAGGATCATCATCAGGACAGATTCAATTAGATCCAAGTAATTGTGACTAAATGGGTTCACAGAAAGTGGGGAATCCTCAATAGAAACTGGAGAAATCGATGACTTGTCACCCCGACCGGAGAATCTCGGATCCATGTCAGGCATTAAAAGTAAGGGGGCCGTTCTCCTGCAAAGAGGTGAAACGGCTGAGGATCAAGATAGTTGTATCAGCACACCCTCTCTCGCAAAAGGCCTCACACAGTTCCAGGGAGAGTGGTGTTGGCATCCGCTGCTAGGATAGCTGTATGGTTCTGGGGCAAAGGAATACTATACTGTAGACTTTAGGACAACATTTCATACGTTGATTAACTTATAATTTTTGGTCCAAGAGTTGAAAAGGGGTCTGCTTCGGGTCATTTTGTTTAGGGACTTAAAATCTCAGTCCCTGGGCTTTTTTAAACAGATTAAGATGTTCAATCGAACACATTTTTAGCACGGAATGTCCTAAAACACAAAATCACATAATCTAGTAGTTTATTTTCATTTTCGATAGGTCCCATTTTCCAAATTTAACTGAAAATTAATATTTGGTAGGTGCCATCTTTTTTCGCCTTCCTATTAGTGTAAGCGAAACACTGTATCATATGCATCTTTTTCACAGCCCTTGTGACGCGGCACAGTCGTAGACAACACAGAAAGGAACAGATTGAACGTAGCCCAACCAGTCTGTGCTTCTTCACGCGCCTGTTTGCATTTGTTAAAATATTACAGCCAGACCTACTGCCTTTGCCTATTACTAGTTCAGGATGAATGGACCCGGCAATACACACATGTGGCCCTCACACAGTAAACATGTTGTTGATGTTGGCCAGGGCACAAGTCGATAGTACACGTGTGTAGACGACGTCTACCCACTCCTTTTACAGGCGGGACGCCCCAAAGAAACATGGTAAACGTGTCCTGTTGTCATTTTCAGACACTGGGACACTTTCATTGGCGCCTGCGCATTGTCTGCTTTAGTTCAGAACAGGAGGCTGGGAAGGGGCTTATCAGAGTCAAGCTGGGCCCATAACAAAGGTCAAAGTGAAGGGGCCATCCGGTCTCCTATAGTGGGGGTGTCCTGGCAGGGAGCTATTGGAGCCTCATACCTAAAATTCAATACAGGGACCCAAAGTCATACAGCTTGTTCAGTCACAGATACTTGAGAGAGGCGTGCTTTTGACTTTGTTCAGTCCCTGTTTAGAAGAGATATGCATGCACTGTAAGAATGTAAGATGTTTTGGCCAGTTCCAGTGTTTACACAAATGGCAATTTTAATACTGCCATTTTGTTTTAGTTTCGTTTTATAGTGCTACTCAGCTCATTGCAGGTTATCAGAACGCTTTACATCAAACGTACACATTATACGTGGATAATAAATCGTGTGCAAATCATTGCATAAGATGTGTTACATAAGACCACGAGGGTAGTAACAAGGTGTAAGACCATTGTGCTATATTAGATGTATTACAACATATGAACTTCAAATAACAAAAGCATCTTTGTTAAAAGCAGTAACGCACTTACCTATTTACATAAAATAAAAATCTCATCTCCTTGTTACACATTGTGCTTTGCAAGAAATGTACTAACCATCTGTGCTACTTTGATTGAAAGTTGGAACTAGACAAAGCACAGATCTCTCCAGCAAAAGTGTTAACCTCCAGAGTGATCTTACCATGGTTTTTTTTTTTTATAAACATTTTTATTTTCATTTTATCTTATGGCAACAAAAGTCATTTCATCACAGGTCAACTGATCACCCCTAAAGACCCTCCACCCCCCCCCCAACCAAACCAATACAGACAGTATTCAACTAATCATCTCCCTCCAATCACCCATCCTCGGTTGTGTCCATGTCTACCATACCTCATCATAGTATCCCTCGCACCTCCAGAATTGTGTGTGTGCCTGCATCACGCCTTGTTCCTCACAGACCCCCCCCCCCCCATCAAGGCCCCGGTATTTCCTCCATTTACCCCACACTCTCCCAATTTTTTTAGGGCAGCCCCGCGCCTTCTATGTAACCCTTTCAGCAGCCATATAGAGGTCCAGGCCTCTCCCCCATTCCTCTAGCTTTGGTGTCGTAGCCGCCCCCAGTACTTTGTTACATCCCTTTTCGCTACCACTAAGGCCAGGACCAAAAAGATCAGTGTTGGGCAGGCAAGGTCTACATCGTTGGTCATACCCAGTAGAACCAGTTTTTGATCTGTTGGCAAAGGGGCCTCCAAGACCTTCCCCAGTTCTCTCAATCTTCGCCCAGTATACCTGGATCAGTGGACATGCCCATAGTGTATGGAAGAAGTCCCCCCCCCCCCCCCCCCTCCTAGGCCGCATCTCAGACATTTCGTATCACCTATCTTTTCCATTCTATACAGGCGTTCCCTATCAAAGTAGGTCCTATGGATGACATTAAATTGTATAAGCCTCAGCCTTGATTTAATTGCTACCTCTCGTGGATGCATTAGTACAGTGTTCCAATCTACTTCGTCCATGACGCCCACATCCGTCTCCCATTTACGTGTAAGGGTCCCTAGGTCGTCTGGCATGCTATTCAGAAGAGTCCTATATGTGAGTGACACTGCTCTCTCAGGTATGCATTCCTGCAGTAGATGGCCCTCCAGAGGGGCATATTCGGGGAGCGAATCCACTGGGATCCCCTCTGCCCTCCACGCATGTCTTAGCTGCATATATTTAAAATATTGTGTGGGGAGCAGTCCAAACTCTTCCTTCAGGACTGAGAATGGCTTCAGTTCCCCTTTCGCGAGCACGTCCCCTACATTCGAGATCCCAATGGCGTCCCACCTCTGGAATCCTTTCAGTTTATTCAATTCCGGCAGCCAGGAACAGTGCCACAGGGGTGTTTGTCTGGTGGGCCTCTTCTCCCAGCCTAGGGTTCTGTTCGCTCTGTGCCATAGCAGCAATGTGAGCCTAGTGGCGGGGATCAATTTCCCCCTACCCCTGCCTCCGTAGAGGTAGTAGTTGTAGGAGCGGGTGCCCATAGCGTGTCTCCAATGCGTACGTGGGATGTGTCGCCGGGGCATGGAACCAGTCATTAACAACTATCAAGTGTTCAGCCCAGTAGTAGGCTTCGACGTTGGGAAGAGAGATCCCCTCACTATATTGGTATCGCTGTAGGGTCGACAGTGCTACCCTAGGCTGCTTACCAAGCCAAAGAAAAGTGCAAAGTTCCGAATTTATGTCCCGGAACACCCTGCGGGGAGGAGTGTAATACTCGTTCTGGAACGCGTATAGAAGCTTAGACAGCGTCACCATCTTGAACATGGCCGCTCGACCTAAAAGCGTGAGGGGCAGGAGCCGCCACCTAGCCGCGTCCTCCATGAAGTTATGTATAATCCGTCCGACATTTCTGTCATACGAAGTGGTCTTATCCAGAGTCATTAACACTCCCAGGTATTGAAAGCACTCTACCGTCGTCTGCAACCTGTCTGGAAGGTTCGACCACTGCTCTTGGCCCCTGGGATCATACAGGACCGACTTATGCCAATTGATCCTATATCCTGCGTGCGCCCAATACCGTTCCAGCTCTGAGAAGAGCATAGGTATAGTCGTTTCTGGGGGCGTTATATAAAGGAGGACATCATCCGCGTAAAGGGATATCTTTTCTCCATTAGCATCTAGCGGTCCCAGCTGGAAACCCCTAATGTCCGGATGCTGTCTGACTGCCGCCGCCAGCACCTCAATCGTCAGCGTAAAGAGTAGGGGGGATAAAGGGTATCCCTGCCTAGTTCCTCGTCGCACCGGAAAGTCCCCCGATGTGATCCCGTTCACCCTGACCCTCGCTCTCGGGTCCGTAGAGTAGCCTCACCCACTGTCGATAGATGGGACCAAATCCCATCCGTACCAGGACCCCCTCCAGAAAGGGCCAATGGACCGCGTCAAACGCTTTTTCAGAGTCCAGCTAAAGGAACCAATGGGGGTCTTGTCTCCCACTCACCTCCTGTAGCCAATTATGGGCACGCCTCAGGTTAAATCTCGTTGTCCTGCCTGGGAGAAAACTCGTCTGGTCCAAATGGACCAGGTCCGGTATGACCCTTCGCAATCTCTGTGCAAGTATGGTCGCCAGTAGCTTTACCTTAATGTTGAGAAGGGAGATGGGACGGTAGGAGGCGCAATCCTCTGACGGTTTACCTAACTTGAAAATCGGAATTATCGTGGCAATGCGAAGATCTGGGGGGAGTGCCCCCTCCTGGCGAGCCCCCTCAAAGAGACCCAGCAGATGGCGAGCCAAAAGGTCCGCCGTTTTTTTTAAGAACTCTGCCGGGAACCCATTTGGGCCTGGGGTCTTCCCTGCACGCAGCCGAGCCAGGGCCTTTCTCACCTCCTCCAGAGTGATGGGTGCCTCCTAGAACCTCAATATCTGGGTCCGCCAGAACCAGTAGGTCGAAGTGTTCCATATATGTCAGGGCATCGTCCTGGGTGCCCAGGTCTCTGGCCTCATAAAATGCTCGGTAGTGTGCAGCAAACGCCTCTGCGATCATTACATCCGAGCCCGTCAGGGTCCCAAGTGCGTCTCGCACCTGCTCAACCCACCGGGCATCTCTCTCCTTCCTGCTCATCCAAGCCAGTAATTTACCTGATTTGTCTCCTACGTCATATATCCGGTGAAGCGTCGCCAGCGTTTTTGCCTCCCCTGTTACCAGGTCTCTATACTGTCGTTGGTTGTCCGTCAGTTGACGGAGAGTCCCCGGGGCTTTCCTCTCAAGATATTCCCTCTCTAGCTGCATTATCCTGGATTCCAATGTTGCTAGTTCCCTCTGTACCTCCCTACGCACCTCAGCCAGCCTGTTCTGGACCCTGTCTCGCATGACTGTCTTAAGGGCTTCCCATAGGACCTCTTTGGACGAGACCGACCCCTCATTTTCTGCTATGGTAACCTTTACATCCGCCCTAAGGCCCTTCAACACAGTCTGGTTCTGCAGGTTCCAGGTCGACAGCCTCCAGGTCCTGCCTCCGAATCCCTCTCCCCGCCTTGACCACGAGCTGAGAGTGGTCCGATAGTCCCCTCGCTTTTTACTCGGCTAAGTCATCTCTCCTTCCCCTCCGAAGGAGCGCCCCCCAGTGTCCTCTTCTCCCTCCGAGCCTACATTCCTTTCCAGGCAGCTGAACCTACTGCCCGTCGCGTCTGAGTTTCTTCTCCATGTCTCTGACAAGCTGTGTCTTGGATAGGGCGTTGTCTGTGTCAGTCTCCTGCTCCTTGGTTTCTTCGGCCTCTGAGACTTCGGCAGTTCCCACTGGAGTCCGCTGTCCGCCAGCCTGCCCGACCCCCTGGTACCTTCGTCTGCAGCTCTGCGGAATTGAAGGCGCTCCTCCAGCCACTGCCATGCATCATCCGGGTGGGTGAAAAAATGTGTTTTGTCTTCATATATCACCTTCAATTTTGCCGGGAAGAGGAGCATGTATGTGATATTCTAGTCCCTCAGTTTCACTTTAACCGCATCAAAGGAGCGCCGCTGTTTTTGGACCTCTTGGCTGTAATCTGGGAATATCATGATGTTTGTATTTTCTAGTCTGATCTCCCCCAGCTTTCTGGTCTCTCGCAGTATCCGGTCGCGGTCCGCAAAATTGAGGAAGCGCGCAATGACTGCTCTTGGCCTCACGCCCTCTGGTTGCTTTACTAACAGAGCCTTGTGCGCTCGTTCGATTATAAAGCAATTTGAGAACTGTGTCTTCGGTAAAGTTTTCTTCATCCACGTATGGAGGTAGGTCACCATGTCCGACCCCTCGATGCCCTCTCTAAAACCTACAAAGCGCAGGTTGTTGCGTCTCGCCCTATTTTCTGCATCGTCCACTTTCCACAGGAGCTGGTGATGGGAGGTCTGGAGTTCCGCCATGTCCTTCCGGAGGATGGTAATCGTGTCCTCCGCTTCGCCAAGCCACTTTTCCGCCGTTGTGACCCTTTCTGTGAGATTTCGGTCCTGTCTCAATAATGTCACTGCTGAGCCCACCTCGCCGATCTTCACCTCGAGGGCTGCCCGGGACTCTTGGATGTCAGTCCTTGGCGCTTGGATTGCCCCCATCAGCAACTCAGTGTCCGAGCGCGCACCTGGGGCTGAGGGTGCGGCCTCTGACTGCGGCCTAGATGTGAAGTAGTTGTACATAGTACCCTGCCTAGAGGTCTTGGCGGCCCGTTCCCTTTTCCCCATGTCCGGCACCTCCGTGGGGTCCCAGTCACCTAGGACTTACTCTCGCAACCCTTGTCGCCTCCACCCCTGTTGGCCGTGAGGGGGGAGGGGTGGTCTTCCTCTGTCCCATCCATGGAAGCGACACTCGGCCCTTGCTCTTCTCTGCCACTGAAGTCTTCTCTTATTTCACAGGCCGCCACCTCCTGCTACCCCTCGTCTGCCATAGTCCACAGGGCTCTCTTGACTCTTCACCTACTTCTCCAAGGCCAGCGGCCTGCACCTCCGCAGCCACAGGCAGCTGTGCTGCGCAGCCTAACCCACTCCTTAGCACGCAGGCCTTCCGTCTGTAGTGTTTCGGCCTCCCCCAGACTAATCAGCGCCGAATCTCCGGGTGTTTCAGGGCCCCGGGCTTCTCCCGCTCTATCTCTGGGTCCCACGCCTATCCGCAGTGCAGGCCTCGTTGTTAACTCTGCCCCCATGTGCCCCCATGTGCCAACGGGTGTGCAGGGTTCTTCACCCGGTCTCGCCTGTGGGTGGGGGACCGTTCTCACAGTTATTCCTGAGAGGCAGGGGCGGATCAATGCAGCCCCTGGTCCGGCCTCCCTGTAGTCCTCGGGGCCTACCCGCCTTCTGGTTCAAGAGCCCCCGTCACTGGGTCCGCTTACAACAACCATGGGACCCCTCCCCTCCCTCCAGACAGGGGGGGGCCGCGGAGCCTATCGGCAGTCCCCCGTCACCGACCTGATGTCGAAGCTCCGTGCCTGCGGTCTCCGGTCCCTGGCCTTGCTCCCCTGCGTCCCCGGGGGCACCTCCCGCACTGTTCCGGGTCCGGAGTTCTACGCTGCCAGGCGCCGCTGGCCTGTCTGACCGCTGGCGGGCTTGGCTCCGCTGTCGCTCCTCCTTTCAGTCCCCGGGGATCTGAGTGCGCTGTGTATTTCCCTTGGGCCGGGCCTTTGACCGCACCGCTAGTCTCTGCGTCTCGCGTCTCACATTCGACGTGATGAACAGCGCCACCCAGTCTGGGGCCGTTCTATCCGCTCCCCGGCCTCAGGCCCCCAGCTGCTGCGTGCCCAGCTGGACCTCCACTCGTGGCTCGTCTCCGCGCCTGGTCCGCCGCACGCAATGTCCGGCCGCCATCTTGGGACTCTGTTCCTCAATCTCAGCCGTATCAGAGTCCGAGAACTGTGTTCCGGCAACTCCCAGGTTCCGTTGTTTGCCCCCCCGGGCGTGTCTGGACTGTTTCGTTCCCTCCCGGATCAAAACGGGGCCTCAGGTCGGTGTATGAATGTCTGATTTCGGGCAGCTCATCCGGAACCGCGGCAGAGCACGTCCTAACCGGCCATGCTGTTGGCCACGCCCCCTGATCTTACCATTGTTATTTCCAAAGATGTACTGGGCACACAAAGCTCTCTGCAGCAGGTGCCCTAACACCATAGGATATTTTAAAATGCAGATTTTGCAAACAATTAAGCAGAACAGAGATACTCCTATGTTTCTCTTTGTTGCTAATTACTTGATGGCAGGGTTTTAAAAAATAAATGTTTGTTGGGGACCAGATTTATTCGTTGGGGATGTTTCACTTTTTTGGCTCCGCCCCAGAGCAAAATCTAATTTATTAAATATTGTAATGTACTGAAATGTACTCATGATAGACCTGCTAAACAGACTTAATATCTGATGTCACGTCTTGGAAGGTCATGGGTTGTGATGCCGTTCCTGTAATGTCACACGCCATGATGTTACTTGCATACTGCCTAAAATGGTTAGTCCCACCACTGATTTATTTTTTTACGACTTTTTCCCTGTGGTTGGCACAACTTAGATAATGGCCGTGCATTCGGGAAGGGTGCTTAACCTACACACTGAAGTAGCTTGTAAAATGTATGGAAAACTTTATAAGACGCGATTTGAAACCAGCCTTCCGTTCTGAAGGTTGGTAGTAAAAAGTGACCCATGCTGCTTCGTTCACTTTGCCCCGTTCAGTGGCGCCATGAGCGTTCGTTCGCCCCTGTGTGTGAAGAGTGGGGCAGTGAACTGCTTCAGGCTGTTTATACCCCGTGGGAGGCCTGGCTGCCTCTATATCCCAATAATCACAGATGGGAATGGACACTTGTATCTACAATAACCATTGGTTATTTGTTGACAACCCTCATAGACGCTGAGATGTTAAACGTGCGGTTTATCTTTTATCCGCCCCCTCTCTAGCGTCATGGCATATTCATCGGGTTGACAAACGACGTGCTATATGCCAGCCTCACCCGAGGCAACCTCTGGAAAGAGTAGAAGTGTCCAGAGATAATGAGAGTTGGAGTGCAGTGCCCCCAAGCAAAAAATCTAAAAAAGTGTTGCACCAAAACCAAAAACAATATTTATTATAAAGAAGATGCACACTGCAAATTAAAAGGGGGAAATAGTGATATATTGGGTAATCGAGTTACAGGATTACCATATAACTCTATCAATAGGTCGACATGTTTCAGCTCTATTGGGCCCAGCGGGTCTGTAGAGCTTTCGTCAGGACAAAACAAACAAACAAAATTGAATACTCACACTATTAGTGTAGTGTTCAAATGGAAGTATGAAAATTTCACACTCAGATTCCTGTATGAAGGAAACAAAATATATGTATGGCATTTTAAGAACAACCTTAAACATTGTATCATGGCATATAGTCTGCAGTAAGAAGGTCTATATATATTGACCAAAACACAAATGAGAAAGCAATTAGTCAATCTCTATTTATACTGTTGTAAGCACCGCACTGAGGGTACTACAATACACAAGAGCAGGGAAAATAGAGAACAAAAGAGCGGAACATTACACTGGGACAGAAGATGAAGTCTGATTAAGTAGCGTAGTGTTAGCAGCGTTACTTTGCATGTAGATGCGGTATTAAAAAGGAGTACAGTGATAGTTTGCCATTACTTCAGCGCTCACATTAAGGTATTACTACTCATAGAGCATGGAAGCGCTGTCTAAAAACGGGAGCATTAATTTAAATTTCTGCGTGTGGGTTTGCGTGCACAGAGCTAGCAGCAGGGTGTTGACACTCGGAGAGCGGGACAGCGCTGTCTCAAGGTAAAGGTGTTAGTTTATGCAACAGCGTGTAGGTTGGCATGCATAGAACATTAAGCACGGGTAAATACCAGGCGCGTGTAATGTTGCGCGCTGCAACATTTCCAGGGATTGTTTTTAGAACGCTATGAAACGACGTAGTGCCGAACGTGCGCATTCGAAAATACCATGAATTACAGGAAATCTCTCCGCATCAGGCAGGCCCAAGAGTCGCCACACACAAGGCGTTTGCTAGAATAATAAAAGCAAATACGTTGCGTAAACAATTTACAGAGTTTAAACGGAAACGCCATCACTTACTGTGTTGGAACAGTCTGCCTAGCGCCATTCTTAACCTCGTGTTAGTTGCAGTTCCTGCTTGTGCTGACTCTGCCCCTGGAAAGTGGGAGGGTATTTCCTTGTTCGTTTTTTAAAGGAATTGAAAGCGATGAAAGACTTGTGTGCTCACTGAATGTTAAAGGGCTAGAGAAACTATTTAGAAAGCCTGGGCAATTTATGTGGCGGGTACCCGTGGTTGACATTGCTCTGCTATTTATCAAACCAAAGGATTGACATACCGTGGTATATGTAAAGTAAAAGGTGTCTGTTTCAGAAAGCCTGACGCTGTACAAAGAGGCAATCCATCAGTGAGTGAGACTCCAGGGAGCGCAGGTAAGCGTCTCCTCGGGTGAACCATGAGGAGGTGGTGTGGGGAGCTTGGGGCCTGTGGGCAGACCGCATGGGGAGCTTAGGGCCTGCGAGAGGATGATGGAAGTAGCTTCTGACCTGTCTGCAGATGGACACGGTGTGGGTGCACTTGCGAGCAGATTAGGGCCCATGGGTGCAGTGGTATGACCTTAGCTGAAGCCTGAGCCGACGTGGGTAGACCAGGATCCGAACAGGACTGGTGCTGGGGGCACAAGGCTCTGACACTGTGTGGACCTGTGTCTCACTGCAGGGACTGCTGCTGAGAGCACAGGGCTCTGTCACTATGTGGACCTGTCTCTCACTGCAGGGACTGCTGCTGAGAGCACAAGGCTCTGACACTGTGTGGACCCATGTCTCATTGCAGGGACTGCTCCTGAGAGCACAGGGCTCTGACACTGTGTGGACCTGTGTGTCACTGCAGGGACTGCTGCTGAGAGCACAGGGCTCTGACACTGTGTGGGCCTGTGTCTCACTGCTGCTGAGAGCACAGGGCTCGGTCAATATGTGGAGCCGTGTCTCACTGCAGGGACTGCTGTTGAGAGCACTGGGCTCTGACAATGTGTGGTCCTGTGTCTCACTGCAGGGACTGCTCCTGAGAGCTCAGGGCACTGACACTGTGTGGTCCTGTGTCTCACTGCTGCTGAGAGCACAGGGCTCTGTCACTGTGTGGACCTGTCTCTCACTGCATGGACTGCTGCTGGGAGCACAGGGCTCTGACACTGTGTGGGCCTGTCTCACTGCAGGGACGGCTGCTGAGAGCACAGGGCTCTGACACTGTGTGGACCTGTCTCTCACTGCAGGGACTGCTGCTGAGAGCACAGGGCTCTGACACTGTGTGGACCCATGTCTCATTGCAGGGACTGCTGCTGAGAGCACAGGGCTCTGACACTGTGTGGTCCTGTGTCTCACTGCTGCTGAGAGCACAGGGCTCTGTCACTGTGTGGACCTGTCTCTCACTGCAGGGACTGCTGCTGAGAGCACAGGGCTCTGTCACTGTGTGGGCCTGTCTCACTGCAGGGACGGCTGCTGAGAGCACAGGGCTCTGACACTGTGTGGACCCGTGTCTCACTGGTGCAGAGGGCACAAGGCTCCGACACAGTGGGGCCCGTGTCTCACTGCAGGGACTGCTGCTGAGAGCACAGGGCTCTGTCACTGTGTGGACCTGTGTGTCACTGCTGGGACTGGTGCAGCGGGCACAGGGCTCTGACACTGTGTGGACCCGTGTCTCACTGCAGGGACTGGTGCAGAGGGCACAGGGCTCCGACACTGTGTGAACCCATGTCTCACTGCTAGGACTTGTGATGAGGGCACAGGGCTCTGACACTGTGTGGACCCGTGTCTCACTGCTGGGACTGGTAATGAGGGCACAGGGCTCGGTCACTGTGTGGGCCTGTGTGTCACTGCTGGGACTGGTGCAGCGGGCACAGGGCTCTGACACTGTGGACCCGTGTCTCACTGCAGGGACTGCTGCTGAGAGCACAGGGCTCTGACACTGTGTGGACCTGTCTCTCACTGCAGGGACTGCTGCTGAGAGCACAGGGCTCTGACACTGTGTGGGCCTGTCTCTCACTGCAGGGACTGCTGCTGAGAGCACAGGGCTCTGACACTGTGTGGACCTGTGTGTCACTGCAGGGACTGCTGCTGAGAGCACAGGGCTCTGACACTGTGTGGGCCTGTGTCTCACTGCTGCTGAGAGCACAGGGCTCGGTCAATATGTGGAGCCGTGTCTCACTGCAGGGACTGCTGTTGAGAGCACTGGGCTCTGACAATGTGTGGTCCTGTGTCTCACTGCAGGGACTGCTCCTGAGAGCTCAGGGCACTGACACTGTGTGGTCCTGTGTCTCACTGCTGCTGAGAGCACAGGGCTCTGTCACTGTGTGGACCTGTCTCTCACTGCATGGACTGCTGCTGGGAGCACAGGGCTCTGACACTGTGTGGGCCTGTCTCACTGCAGGGACGGCTGCTGAGAGCACAGGGCTCTGACACTGTGTGGACCTGTCTCTCACTGCAGGGACTGCTGCTGAGAGCACAGGGCTCTGACACTGTGTGGACCCATGTCTCATTGCAGGGACTGCTGCTGAGAGCACAGGGCTCTGACACTGTGTGGTCCTGTGTCTCACTGCTGCTGAGAGCACAGGGCTCTGTCACTGTGTGGACCTGTCTCTCACTGCAGGGACTGCTGCTGAGAGCACAGGGCTCTGTCACTGTGTGGGCCTGTCTCACTGCAGGGACGGCTGCTGAGAGCACAGGGCTCTGACACTGTGTGGACCCGTGTCTCACTGGTGCAGAGGGCACAAGGCTCCGACACAGTGGGGCCCGTGTCTCACTGCAGGGACTGCTGCTGAGAGCACAGGGCTCTGTCACTGTGTGGACCTGTGTGTCACTGCTGGGACTGGTGCAGCGGGCACAGGGCTCTGACACTGTGTGGACCCGTGTCTCACTGCAGGGACTGGTGCAGAGGGCACAGGGCTCCGACACTGTGTGAACCCATGTCTCACTGCTAGGACTTGTGATGAGGGCACAGGGCTCTGACACTGTGTGGACCCGTGTCTCACTGCTGGGACTGGTAATGAGGGCACAGGGCTCGGTCACTGTGTGGGCCTGTGTGTCACTGCTGGGACTGGTGCAGCGGGCACAGGGCTCTGACACTGTGGACCCGTGTCTCACTGCAGGGACTGCTGCTGAGAGCACAGGGCTCTGACACTGTGTGGACCTGTCTCTCACTGCAGGGACTGCTGCTGAGAGCACAGGGCTCTGACACTGTGTGGGCCTGTCTCTCACTGCAGGGACTGCTGCTGAGAGCACAGGGCTCTGACACTGTGTGGACCTGTGTGTCACTGCAGGGACTGCTGCTGAGAGCACAGGGCTCTGTCACTGTGTGGGCCTGTCTCACTGCAGGGACGGCTGCTGAGAGCACAGGGCTCTGACACTGTGTGGACCCGTGTCTCACTGGTGCAGAGGGCACAAGGCTCCGACACAGCGGGGCCCGTGTCTCACTGCAGGGACTGCTGCTGAGAGCACAGGGCTCTGTCACTGTGTGGACCTGTGTGTCACTGCTGGGACTGGTGCAGCGGGCACAGGGCTCTGACACTGTGTGGACCCGTGTCTCACTGCAGGGACTGGTGCAGAGGGCACAGGGCTCCGACACTGTGTGAACCCATGTCTCACTGCTAGGACTTGTGATGAGGGCACAGGGCTCTGTCACTGTGTGGGCCTGTCTCACTGCAGGGACGGCTGCTGAGAGCACAGGGCTCTGACACTGTGTGGACCCGTGTCTCACTGGTGCAGAGGGCACAAGGCTCCGACACAGTGGGGCCCGTGTCTCACTGCAGGGACTGCTGCTGAGAGCACAGGGCTCTGACACTGTGTGGTCCTGTGTCTCACTGCTGCTGAGAGCACAGGGCTCTGTCACTGTGTGGGCCTGTGTCTCACTGCAGGGACTGCTGCTGAGAGCACAGGGCTCTGACACTGTGTGGACCTGTGTGTCACTGCTGGGACTGATGCAGGGGGCACAGGGCTCTGACACTGTGTGGGCCCGTGTCTCACTGCAGGGACTGGTGCTGAGGGCACAGGGCTCTGACACTGTGTGGACCCATGTCTCATTGCAGGGACTGCTGCTGAGAGCACAGGGCTCTGACACTGTGTGGACCTGTGTCTCACTGCAGGGACTGCTGCTGAGAGCACAGGGCTCTGACACTGTGTGGTCCTGTGTCTCACTGCTGCTGAGAGCACAGGGCTCTGTCACTGTTGACCTGTCTCTCACTGCAGGGACTGCTGCTGAGAGCACAGGGCTCTGTCACTGTGTGGACCTGTGTGTCACTGCTGGGACTGGTGCAGAGGGCTCTGTCTGATACTGTGGGGCCAGTGTGTCACTGCGGGGACTGGTGCAGAGGGCACAAGGCTCTGACACTGTGTGGACCCATGTCTCACTGCTAGGACTTGTGATGAGGGCACAGGGCTCTGACACTGTGTGGACCCGTGTCTCACTGCTGGGACTGCTGATGAGGGCACAGGACTCTGTCACTGTGTGGGCCTGTGTCTCACTGTGGGGACCAGTGTCTCACTGTTGCAGAGGGCACA
This sequence comes from Lissotriton vulgaris, assembly GCF_964263255.1. Classification (NCBI taxonomy): domain Eukaryota; kingdom Metazoa; phylum Chordata; class Amphibia; order Caudata; family Salamandridae; genus Lissotriton; species Lissotriton vulgaris. Next base: position 58,557,066 of record NC_141691.1, on the reverse strand, counting down.
AAGCTCTGACAGTCTCACTTCCCGGACTTGTGCAGAGGGCACAGGGCTCTGACACTGTGTGGACCCGTGTCTCACTGCAGGGACTGGTGCTGAGGGCACAGGGCTATGTCTGTTACTGTGGGGCCTGCTACACAGGGCTCTGGTACTGTGGGGCCTGTGTCACTGCTGGAACTGGTGCTGAGGGCAAAGGGCTCTGATACTGTGGGGACCCGTGTCTCACTGCTCGGACTGGTGCAGAGGGCACAGGGCTCTGACACTGTGTGGACCCGTGTCTCACTGCTCGGACTGGTGCAGAGGGCACAGGGCTCTGACACTGTGTAGACCTGTGTCTCACTGCAGAGACTGCTGCTGAGAGCACAGGGCTCTGTCACTGTGTGGACCTGTCTCACTGCAGGGACTGCTGCTGAGAGCACAGGAACTAGCAAAATACAAGTGATGCCAATGGTATTCAAATTTAAACGTAATTATTTGGAGAACCAGATACAATCAATTATCTATCTCCACCATACACCTTTATATGAACTAAATCGACTGTCCTGTTTAAATGTTCATCTTGTGGCTATTTACAAAAGAAATACAAAACCCATAAATATATAATACTTTTTTAGTTATCTTTTAAGAATCTCTTTAAGATCTTCAGTATTTTAGTCATACACATCAAAGGATCACACAATCTATATTCTTGTGTCGAGCAATTTTCAATCCAACATACCAGACAAAAACGGTTGTACACTTGTTGACCCTTAATCCATGGGTTGTATCAGAAGCCCAATAGTTTGCAAATAAGGAAAATTGGTAAAGTCTCTTGTAACCTTAATTCCTTTTTTCGAACACCACAATTATCTGTAGGAGTAAGTGAAGCACAACTAAATGTTTTTTTGGCTTCTCAAGTCAGTCCAACTCCTAGGGAATATATCTCATATTGTTTCCAGGTCAAAAAGGTGTCGAAATCAATAATAAACTGTCGGCGCGTTTCGGCCTGTCAAGCAGTTTCAGGCCTCATCAGGACAATGGGCAAACAAAACAAGCAGTACTTTACCGCATTCACAGTCAGTCAAAATCCCAGCCTAGTTTCAAAATCGTTTTTACAATTATATCTTACACCAAGCGTAAGATATGGCAATTCTTCATATTGTTGAAAAAACCTTATATCCAAAATGCGTGACTTTTCAATAGTTCAACTCCACACGAAGACTAGATCCACTGAGTATCCGCACCGGACAGCGTCTCTAAATCACGCCCGATGGTATTCCTTCGCTGGCAGGGCTCTGACACTGTGTGGGCCTGTGTCTCACTGCTGGGACTGCTGCTGAGACCACAGGGCTCTGTCACTGTGTGGACCTGTGTCTCACTGCAGGGACTGCTGCTGAGACCACAGGGCTCTGTCACTGTGTGGACCTGTGTCTCACTGCAGGGACTGCTACTGAGAGCACAGGGCTCTGTCACTGTGTGGACCTGTCTCTCACTGCAGGGACTGCTGCTGAGAGCACAGGGCTCTGACACTGTGTGGTCCTGAGAGTCACTGCAGGGACTGCTGCTGAGACCACAGGGCTCTGTCACTGTGTGGACCTGTGTCTCACTGCAGGGACTGCTACTGAGAGCACAGGGCTCTGTCACTGTGTGGACCTGTGTCTCACTGCTGGGACTGCTGCTGAGACCACAGGGCTCTGTCACTGTGTGGACCTGTGTCTCACTGCAGGGACTGCTGCTGAGACCACAGGGCTCTGTCACTGTGTGGACCTGTGTCTCACTGCAGGGACTGCTACTGAGAGCACAGGGCTCTGTCACTGTGTGGACCTGTCTCTCACTGCAGGGACTGCTGCTGAGAGCACAGGGCTCTGACAGTGTGTGGACCTGTGTGTCACTGCTGGGACTGGTGTTGAGGGCACAGGGCTATGTCTGTTACTGTGGGGCCTGTGTCTCACTGCTGGGACTGGTGCTGAGGGCACAGGGCTCCGATACTGTGGGGCCGGTGTGTCACTGCTGGGACTGATGCTGAGGGCATAGGGCATGACACTGTGGGGCCAATGTGTCACTGCTGAGACTGGTGCTGAGGGCACAGGGCTCTGACTCTGTGGGGGCCGGTGTCTCACTGTGGGGACCGGTGTCTCACTCTTGCTGAGGGCACAGGGCTCTTATACTGTGGGGCCCGTGTCTCACTGCTGGGACTGGTGCTGAGGGCACAGGGCTCTGATACTGTGGGGCCCGTGTCTCACTGCTCGGACTGGTGCTGAGGGCACAGGGCTCTGACTCTGTGGGGGCCGGTGTCTCACTGTGGGGACCGGTGTCTCCCTCTTGCTGAGGGCACAGGGCTTTGATACTGTTGGGCCCGTGTCTCACTGCTGAGACTGGTGCTGAGGGCACAGGGCTCTGACTCTGTGGGGGCCGGTGTCTCACTGTGGGGACCGGTGTCTCACTCTTGCTGAGGGCACAGGGCTTTGATACTGTTGGGCCCGTGTCTCACTGCTCGGACTGGTGCTGAGGGCACAGGGCTTTGATACTGTTGGGCCCGTGTCTCACTGCTGGGACTGGTGCTGAGGGCACAGGGCTCTGACTCTGTGGGGGCCGGTGTCTCACTGTGGGGACCGGTGTCTCACTCTTGCTGAGGGCACAGGGCTTTGATACTGTTGGGCCCGTGTCTCACTGCTGGGACTGGTGCTGAGGGCACAGGGCTCTGACTCTGTGGGGGCCGGTGTCTCACTGTGGGGACCGGTGTCTCACTCTTGCTGAGGGCACAGGGCTCTGATACTGTTGGGCCCGTGTCTCACTGCTGGGACTGATGCTGAGGGCACAGGGCTCTGACACTGTGGGGGCCGGTGTCTCACTGTGGGGGCCGGTGTCTCACTCTTGCTGAGGGCACAGGGCTTTGATACTGTTGGGCCCGTGTCTCACTGCTGGGACTGGTGCTGAGGGCACAGGGCTCTGACTCTGTGGGGGCCGGTGTCTCACTGTGGGGACCGGTGTCTCACTCTTGCTGAGGGCACAGGGCTTTGATACTGTGTGGCCCGTGTCTCACTGCTGGGACTGGTGCTGAGGGCACAGGGCTCTGACACTGTGGGGGCCGGTGTCTCACTTTGGGGGCCGGTGTCTCACTCTTGCTGAGGGCACAGGGCTCTGATACTGTTGGGCCCGTGTCTCACTGCTGGGACTGCTTCTGAGGGCCTAGGGCTCGCACTCTGTGGGCCCTGTGCCGCTGCCCTCCAGTCCGCTGCCAGTGCCTGCCATGTCTCCTCCCCGTCACGTGTGCTCCCAGCTGGCTCACCTTTCCGCCCAGCTGAAGGTCATTCCTCCAGTCACCTGAGACAGGTGAGTTGGAAGCGCTTCGCTGCTGTCTCTGTGGTACGTGCGCTGCCCTGTGCCATGGGGTGAGCGGGCATCGCTCGGTACTTGCAGCTCTGGGCGTCCTGATGGCAGATGAGAAAGGAGGCCCCCGACCCCAGGACACGGCTTCAGGGGCCGAAACCGAAACTGATGCCAAGGTGTGCTCGGGGAACACCCATGTTTGTTTAATGAAGCTGCCAGGACAAGCTGGGGAGGCGGGTTCAGTGACGCCACGTGTGCTTTTAGGCAGGTGGCGGGGTGTGTTTGTATCCGCGCTCTTTGTCCTCTGCGATGGATCACTGTCCCCCCCACCCCCGCTCTGGGCTTCAGTTATGATGGATCCCTGTGCCCACTGTGAGGGGACGCGGAGGTGCCCCCACCCTGGGCTCCAGTTTATGATGGATCACTGTGGCCACTGTGCTCTGTGAGGGGACGCGGAGGTGCCCCACCCCGCTCTGGGCGCCAGTTTATGATGGATCCCTGTACCCACTGTGGGGACGCGGAGGTGCCCCCACCCCCGCTCTGGGCCCCAGTTTATGATGGATCACTGTGGCCACTGTGGGGACGCGGAGGTGCTCCCACCCCCGCTCTGGGCTCCAGTTTATGATGGATCCCTGTACCCACTGTGGGGACGCGGAGGTGCTCCCACCCCCGCTCTGGGCTCCAGTTTATGATGGATCCCTGTGCCCACTGTGCACTGTGAGGGGACGCGGAGGTGCCCCCACCCCCGCTCTGGGCTCCAGTTTATGATGGATCACTGTCCACTGTGAGGGAACGCGGAGGTGCCCCCACCCCCGCTTGGGCTCCAGTTTATGATGGATCACTGTGCCCACTGAGGGGACGCGGAGGTGCCCCCACCCCCGCTCTGGGCGCCAGTTTATGATGGATCACTGTCCACTGTGAGGGGACGCGGAGGTGCCCCACCCCCCTCTGGGCCCCAGTTTATGATGGATCCCTGTGCCCACTGTGCACTGTGAGGGGACGCGGAGGTGCCCCCACCCCCGCTCTGGGCTCCAGTTTATGATGGATCCCTGTGCCCACTGTGAGGGGACGCGGAGGTGCCCCCACCCCCGCTTGGGCGCCAGTTTATGATGGATCACTGTGCCCACTGAGGGGACGCGGAGGTGCCCCACCCCCCTCTGGGCCCCAGTTTATGATGGATCCCTGTGCCCACTGTGAGGGGACGCGGAGGTGCCCCCACCCCCGCTCTGGGCGCCAGTTTATGATGGATCACTGTCCACTGTGAGGGGACGCGGAGGTGCCCCACCCCCCTCTGGGCCCCAGTTTATGATGGATCCCTGTGCCCACTGTGCACTGTGAGGGGACGCGGAGGTGCCCCCACCCCGCTCTGGGCCCCAGTTTACGATGGATCACTGTGCCCACTGTGAGGGGACGCGGAGGTGCCCCCACCCCGCTCTGGGCCCCAGTTTATGATGGATCACTGTGCCCACTGTGAGGGGACGCGGAGGTGCCCCCACCCCCGCTCTGGGCTCCAGTTTATGATGGATCACTGTCCACTGTGAGGGGACGCGGAGGTGCCCCGACCCCGCTCTGGGCTCCAGTTTATGATGGATCCCTGTGCACTGTGAGGGGACGCGAAGGTGCCCCCACCCCGCTCTGGGCCCCAGTTTATGATGGATCCCTGTGCCCACTGTCCACTGTGAGGGGACGCGGAGGTGCCCCGACCCCGCTCTGGGCTCCAGTTTATGATGGATCCCTGTGCCCACTGTGCACTGTGAGGGGACGCGGAGGTGCCCCCACCTCCGCTCTGGGCTCCAGTTTATGATGGATCCCTGTACCCACTGTGGGGACGCGGAGGTGCTCCCACCCCCGCTCTGGGCTCCAGTTTATGATGGATCACTGTGGCCACTGTGCTCTGTGAGGGGACGCGGAGGTGCCCCCACCCTGGGCTCCAGTTTATGATGGATCACTGTGCCCACTGTGCTCTGTGAGGGGACTCAGAGGTGCCCCCACCCCCGCTCTGGGCTCCAGTTTATGATGGATCCCTGTGCCCACTGTGCACTGTGAGGGGACGCGGAGGTGCCCCCACCCTGGGCTCCAGTTTATGATGGATCACTGTGCCCACTGTGCGTGGACGCGGAGGTGCCCCCACCCACGCTCTGGGCTCCAGTTTATGATGGATCACTGTCCACTGTGAGGGGACGCGGAGGTGCCCCGACCCCGCTCTGGACTCCAGTTTATGATGGATCACTGTGCCCACTGAGGGGACGCGGAGGTGCCCCCACCCCCGCTCTGGGCTCCAGTTTATGATGGATCACTGTGCCCACTGTGAGGGGACGCGGAGGTGCCCCCACCCCCGCTCTGGGCTCCAGTTTATGATGGATCACTGTGCCCACTGTGAGGGGACGCGGAGGTGCCCCCACCCCCGCTCTGGGCTCCAGTTTATGATGGATTCCTGTCCACTGTGAGGGGACGCGGAGGTGCCCCCACCCCCGCTCTGGGCCCCAGTTTATGATGGATCACTGTCCACTGTGAGGGGACGCGGAGGTGCCCCCACCGCCGCTCTCGGCACCAGTTTATGATGGATCACTGTGCCCACTGTGCACTGAGGGGACGCGGAGGTGCCCCCACCGCCGCTCTGGGCTCCAGTTTATGATGGATCACTGTGCCCACTGTGAGGGGACGCGGAGGTGCCCCCACCCCCGCTCTGGGCTCCAGTTTATGATGGATTCCTGTCCACTGTGAGGGGACGCGGAGGTGCCCCCACCCCCGCTCTGGGCCCCAGTTTATGATGGATCACTGTCCACTGTGAGGGGACGCGGAGGTGCCCCCACCGCCGCTCTCGGCACCAGTTTATGATGGATCCCTGTGCCCACTGTCCACTGTGAGGGGACGCGGAGGTGCCCCGACCCCGCTCTGGGCTCCAGTTTATGATGGATCCCTGTGCCCACTGTGCACTGTGAGGGGACGCGGAGGTGCCCCCACCTCCGCTCTGGGCTCCAGTTTATGATGGATCCCTGTACCCACTGTGGGGACGCGGAGGTGCTCCCACCCCCGCTCTGGGCTCCAATTTATGATGGATCACTGGCCACTGTGCACTGTGAGGGGACGCGGAGGTGCCCCCACCCCCGCTCTGGGCTCCAGTTTATGATGGATCCCTGTACCCACTGTGGGGACGCGGAGGTGCTCCCACCCCCGCTCTGGGCTCCAGTTTATGATGGATCACTGTGGCCACTGTGCTCTGTGAGGGGACGCGGAGGTGCCCCCACCCTGGGCTCCAGTTTATGATGGATCACTGTGCCCACTGTGCTCTGTGAGGGGACTCAGAGGTGCCCCCACCCCCGCTCTGGGCTCCAGTTTATGATGGATCCCTGTGCCCACTGTGCACTGTGAGGGGACGCGGAGGTGCCCCCACCCTGGGCTCCAGTTTATGATGGATCACTGTGCCCACTGTGCGTGGACGCGGAGGTGCCCCCACCCACGCTCTGGGCTCCAGTTTATGATGGATCACTGTCCACTGTGAGGGGACGCGGAGGTGCCCCGACCCCGCTCTGGACTCCAGTTTATGATGGATCACTGTGCCCACTGAGGGGACGCGGAGGTGCCCCCACCCCCGCTCTGGGCTCCAGTTTATGATGGATCACTGTGCCCACTGTGAGGGGACGCGGAGGTGCCCCCACCCCCGCTCTGGGCTCCAGTTTATGATGGATCACTGTGCCCACTGTGAGGGGACGAGGAGGTGCCCCCACCCCCGCTCTGGGCTCCAGTTTATGATGGATTCCTGTCCACTGTGAGGGGACGCGGAGGTGCCCCCACCCCCGCTCTGGGCCCCAGTTTATGATGGATCACTGTCCACTGTGAGGGGACGCGGAGGTGCCCCCACCGCCGCTCTCGGCACCAGTTTATGATGGATCACTGTGCCCACTGTGCACTGAGGGGACGCGGAGGTGCCCCCACCGCCGCTCTGGGCTCCAGTTTATGATGGATCACTGTGGCCACTGTGAGGGGACACGGAGGTGCTCCCACCCCCGCTCTGGGCTCCAGTTTATGATGGATCACTGTGCCCACTGTGCGGGGACGCGGAGGTGCCCCCACCCACGCTCTGGGTTCCAGTTTATGATGGATCACTGTGCCCACTGAGGGGACGCGGAGGTGCCCCCACCCCGGGCTCCAGTTTATGATGGATCCCTGTGCACTGTGAGGGGACGCGGAGGTGCCCCCACCGCCGCTCGGGGCTCCAGTTTATGATGGATCCCTGTGCACTGTGAGGGGACGCGGAGGTGCCCCCACCCCGCTCTGGGCGCCAGTTTGATGGATCCCTGTACCCACTGTGGGGACGCGGAGGTGCTACCACCCCCGCTCTGGGCTCCAGTTTATGATGGATCCTTGTGCCCACTGTGCACTGTGAGGGGACGCGGAGGTGCCCCCACCCCCGTTCTGGGCTCTAGTTTATGATGGATCACTGTGCCCACTGTGAGGGGACGCGGAGGTGCCCCCACCCACGCTCTGGTCTCCAGTTTATGATGGATCCCTGTGCACTGTGAGGGGACGCGGAGGTGCCCCCACCCCCGCTCTGGGCTCCAGTTTATGATGGATCACTGTGCCCACTGTGCGGGGACGCGGAGGTGCCCCCACCCACGCTCTGGTCTCCAGTTTATGATGGATCCCTGTGCACTGTGAGGGGACGCGGAGGTGCCCCCACCCCGCTCTGGGCGCCAGTTTATGATGGATCACTGTGCCCACTGTGCGGGGACGCAGAGGTGCCCCCACCCCCGCTCTGGGCTCCAGTTTATGATGGATCACTGTGCACTGTGAGGAGACGCGGAGGTGCCCCCACCCCCGCTCTGGGCTTCAGTTATGATGGATCACTGTGCCCACTGTGCACTGTGAGGAAACGCGGAGGTGCCCCCACCCCCGCTCTGGGCTCCAGTTTGATTCGGAGGTACACCGCTTATGGGGTGTGTGAAGGCCGCACGAAATGATCACAAAGTCCAGCCTCTAAAATCACAGCAAAGTGTAGAAGATATGGCTTTATCTATTATCAAAGAACCGGCCCTGCTCATCTTAAGGACTTATGCTGCATCATATCACGAAATGAAAATGTGATGTAATGTTCCCCATCAAACGTAGGCTTTGGGTGGGGGGGGGAGGGCGTTAGGGGGGGTGTTAGTGCTGGGTCGGCCTGGGCTGCTCGTTTCTCATTACTGATCCATCACCCTTCGCTAACACCTCGAACCCAGAGCAGAGCAAACTCGTGCTGACCATGGCGCGTGTTGATTTCACTTGCGTGAGGCGCGTGTGCCCTCTGATCTGTGACCATTGGGCCGCGCCAGACCGATGCTGATGAGGTAAAGCCCAGGCTCTCGACGCACTCCAGGGCCCTGGCAGTGGTGACCCTTCCATGCGGATACCTTTTAGTTTTACCAATCCTAACGTGATTTCTGGACACCCTTCGCCATCAGCTAGCTCATACTGGAACAGGCAATGATTGCCCAGAGTTTTCTGAAACCGGGGAAATCTTCAGTGCATACTATGTGGAACAGACTGTCTGCATGGGCGGCCCAAACAGTGATGCTTTGCAGCATGTGCTGCTGATCACACCTGCCGTCTACTGTACAGTACAATCTTTTGTATGTAGGAGTTTTGTGGTGACTTGGTACCTACTGAAACCCAGTGAGAGATTCCTCATGCTCCTGGCAGCTCGACATGCGACGCTGTGACCATCCAGATCCCGGTAAAGAGGAATGACCCGGGTGCGGTTACGGAGTCCGAGATCCTCCATCAATCAGGGAATTGTGAAGCGCGCTACTCACCCGTGAGGGTCTCAAGACGCTAGGGGACGGGGAGTGCAGTTCGGGGTCAGCTGAAGTGCCAGGTCTTGAGGCTGTTCCTGAAGGTGTGCAGGGTACGGAAGCGTCTGATGTTGATGGGGAGCTCGTTCCAGGCCTTTGCTGCGATGTAGGAGAAGGTTCTTCCACCCGCTCTGCTTCTGCGGGTGTGCAAGGTTTCTGCAAGGTCAGCAAAGGTTTTTCCTGAGTACATGGAAGGAGACTCTTTTGTTGAGTTATTTGGGTCCAGTCTTGTGGAGCGATTTGTAGGCGCAGAGATCCTCGTCGCACTTTAAGTCGGCGGGCCATTCTGGTAAGACCCACTCCCACAAGAAGTTGCAGCATGTGTCGACTTTACCTCGTTAATCAGCCGAGATGCGTCAACACATGAGGCCTGGCTCCCGGTTGAGCCAGTGCCTGGACCATCTCCACTCCTCACTTAGTTTCCGGGAGCTGGAGCAACCCTCGCCCAATTAAAATAATTTTATGAGGCTATGCACCTCATATTTGGGTTGCCTATTCCTTCCGGCGTGCTTTTAGGCCAAGGGGTCTCAGGAGTGTCTCTATGGGGTCCACACTGCGGCTCCTGGGCCAATTGGGCCCCAAAGATATATCCTGATTGGCACCAGTCATACCATCTTGACCTTCGCTGGTGCCACTCCCGAGGCAAACGCTCCCGGGGCCATTCCCATTTATATCCTTGACTCCAACATGGAGCCCGAGGGGTGTCTCCCGACGCCAACTGGAGGAATGGGAGCGGTCAGGGGACCATGAAGAATACCAGCCATATGCAAACATGTACTGGTGTGAGGATTTGGTGGACGTCTGGATAGGATAGATCTCCATATACTTTCATGCTTTCTCCCTCTACTGTGACTACGGAGAAGGGACCTTCATTCTCAGTGGTGGTGAGGAGGGCCGCCGAGGTCTTGGACCTTTGCATTCCCTTGGTGGCCTAGTCCAAGCCCAAAACAGGGGCTCCTGTGCACAAGACAGTTGCTCGCTATCACCGCCCGCTCCAGGGGACCCCAAATTACTCATAGAACGCCCTACCCAGGAGAGCTTTGTGGTCCAAGCCTCCACATTCCACTTAAATCCAGGTGTATTCCCAACCACTCCACCATATAGGGAATCCAAGGGGCTATAAAACTTAGGATAGAAATTGTTTTCTTCCATCCGCCTGGCATTGCAGTCTGTGAAAACTGCATGCCTTTTGGGCTGCTATTCCCATGCTATGTGGGATATGATTTGAAGCGGTGTTGCCACCGGTTCCCTAGGAGGCCCGTGCTGTGCTTTCCCAGGCTGTTGCGAACAGGAGGGATGCAGCTAAGTTCACCATTAGATGTAGACTGGACACCATAGGTCTCACTGATCAGAGTAGTTTTCAGATGGTGGCCCTGCAACGTCACACCTGGTTGTGGACTACTGGCTTTTCTGGGGATTTCCAAACATTACTTGTAGACATGCCCTTTGATGATTCCCGTCTCTCCGGAGACCAGGTGGATTCTGCCCTGAAGCGCTTTAAGGACAGCAGGGCTACGGCCAGGTCCTTTGGCCTTTCAATGTCCCCTTGTCACCCCTAATCGGCCTGTCTCTCCTTTCGTGGCCAGGAAAGGGGCTTAAAGCAGCATCGTTACCCATCTAGCTAACATAGCGCAAGCTTCGCCCCCTCTGCGTGGCTGAGGATGCGATACCCGCAGACCCTGTGGGTCTGGCAGCTAGAGGGGAGGCCGGTCCACCACTCCTCCAGAATATATGGCCTTCAAACGCTTAGTCTGCCCTCTTGCCACCTTGGGCAGCTAGTAGCCTCCCCCACTGGCCGTCTACAACATCAGATCGTTAGGTTTCGCAGATCGTCTGAAGGGGCTACTCCCTCTGACGGTACCTCTCCCTACATGCCACCTACTTATGACACGCTGAAGGAGGGCCATCTATCCATTCTCCACAAGAAAGTAACGTCTCTCTTGGCCAAGGTAACCATAGAGAGAGTGCTGACGCCAGAATTAGGTTGTGGTTGCTATTTCCGCTATTTTCTGGTGCCCAAGAAGGATGAACTACGGCGGTCTTTGTTCTATCCTTGACCTGCGCTCCTTGAATTTCTTCATCAAGAAGTTCAAAATGCTCACTCGGGTCCTGTCTGCCTTAGACCCAGGATACTGGATGGTAGCATTGGACATACAGGACGTATAGTTTCACATCCCTGTCCTGCCCACCCACAGACGTTACCTACGGTAGGTCACAAGCACTTTCAGTTCATTGTGATCTTCTTTTGCCTTACCAGCGCTCCTCGGGTGTTCCCTCAAGGGGGTGGTGGCGGTTGCTGCTCATCTGCGAAGTACTCTCATGACATGCAAGTTCAAATGACACTAGCTCAGGACTATCCAGAAAAGCATTTTTCCGGTGCCTCATTTTGACACATGTTGATAGCTTAAAATTTCCTCAAGCAAGTTGGATGCATCCAAGATTGAGGAACTGCTTCCATCATCCAACTCATCTTGGCTATCTGCCCACTGGCCTGAAATCATGCAACCCCCTTCTCTTCACAAGGCTGTATGTAATCTAGACATCTATTTTAGACCACAGCCACTCATTTGAGACTCCGTTATCAAAGGCATGTAGCATTTAAAGCGGTCACATAAATGTAATACCAACATTTTGACCTAGTATATGCAGAGGTGGGCATATACCATTGGTAATGCCACATCAAATGCAAGATTGATTATGGCAACGTTATTTATTGGTTCAGACAAGCTTTATTCGACGATTGTCATAAAAGCAAACAGCACATACATATAAAGTTTATGAGATATAAGATTACCAAGTTAAAAAATAGTAAAAAAGTTTTCCATTGGAATATACAAATATGTACACATAAAACCATATATTCATCAAATGACTATAATAAATAAATGATCATTAAAATTTGGTTTCGGTAATGTGAATACATTTTGCATTTTAAACTTTGAGCAACGTTATTTAACAGCATCTGAAACCCTCTTGGGTCATTTACAATCTCCTGGTAACACATGTAGTCCCATTTTCCAATTTATACAGGCATCTGAGCAGCATCCCTGGAATCCTCCATTTCACCTACTGTGTTGGACCCAGGCACAAAAAGGACAGCCCCCAATATGCACTAGACAAATTCTAGGCACTTTACAGAGGGACTTGTTAGAATGCCGAAGCATATGCAAGGCGCCACCAAATCTTGGGTGTATTGTTGGCAGCAGTATTGCCAGGACTTGTCCAGTGCGTGATCCCCATTCTCCAGGCCTAATTATCTACAGTGGTAGAGTGTTCCGCGTCCAGGCACTTCAGCTGTGACACCGATTCCCTTCCTTCCATGGACCTCATGTGCGTCTGCAGGTTCCTTTGGAAAAGACTCCGCCAATGTGTTGTCCACCTGCCCTGGTCCCTAGTAAGCCAAGATGTCTTGGTTGGATACTCCACCTGCTCAACTCACCTCGGCAGGGCCATTCATGAACACTTGTCCCATGTGTGATGCCACAGACCTGCTCAAGGGTGTCGCTAGCAGTGGATTGGTGGCTACACACAGAGCAGAGGAATAGCCCAGTGTGTGCCCGGTCTGTGCAGCACACTGTTGGAATGGGATCCGAGAGCTTCGGCAATTTACAGACCAGCACTGTCCTAAGTTCACCTCTGTCCTTCTGGTCCCTTCCACTGGCAGGTCTAGAGACCGACTCGCTGGCTTCAGCCATTCATTGCAAAGGGTGACAGGGCAGCAAAACATGCAGCTCAAGATCAGGGAGTGTCCGGCATTTTAAAATGGGACCGAAGAACTCCAGTTTTAATTGGTTGCCTGTACGACCCAGAATAGGCAACCAATTGTGCACAAGGCTGTATATCAACACAGGCCCTTTTCAACACGCAAATTCTTGGTGTATCAATCTTGCAAAACTCTTGGCTCACTTCAACAGCTCTTACTGATAGCACTGTGTGCCAGAAAGGTGGTTAAAGAAGAGCGCTTTAACTGCAGGACTCTCTCCACACTGCCGTTCCCTTAAAGCTCGAATTGACCAAGTGCAGCATGGCCACCAAAATCCCCAACATTTACTTCAAGCCCTAAATTCACCTATTTTCCACTCCTACTTTTAACCATTTGTTATACATTTAGCACCGATACGTGTTAGTGCACTCTACAAATTATTTTAGCATATATTGTGAGCACCTCCCCAGGAGTGAAAATGTTGACCCTTTTGGACATGCTTTTTAGTTGAGATTCAGATGCTCAGGAAATGGAGCATAAGGACCACTGCTACATGAAGGATGACCCAGAAGTTGATAATCTCCTCACCTTTAAGGCATTTATTTGTACTTGCAAAATTCAAGTGGCCTGAATATCTCAAGGGGACATTTTCTACCCGTACAGGCCCTTTTTCGGTGAAGGTTTAATCTTGTTTAGTAGTTTGGAAGGCAGCGGAGGCCTTTGCTCTGAAAATGCCTTTCCCAGGAGTGGAATCTAAAATTCGGACAATATATTGCAATCCTCTACTGTGGAAATGGTGTTCTTGTTTAATGCGGCTCTCCTAGACCTTTTAATTGCGCTGAGGCAGATCGCCAGGCTTGCTAGGCCTGCTTTGGGTGACCTGCAGTTTTTCTCCTCCCACCCGTCACCGATAGTCTGCCAGGTGGTTCAGATGTTGCCTTCAAACCAGAACCCAAATGCCTTCCTCATGGCTCCCTCAAACAGGGAATGGATTGAGCTTTACACCTTGGGTCGTAAGGTGTTTGCCTCTAGCTCCTTGGCTTTCTGTCTTCATGGCTAATGCTACCTCAGTTTCAAGCTCATACGTCCGCTTGTACCTTGTTAATTCAATTTGTTTTTTTCTACACAGAAACAGCATAAGTTTGTTTCTAGCTTTCTATTTGTTTTACTTCAAAATTGCATTGTGTTCCTTTTGAAATTAAGTGCAGTGTTAACTGTAAAAAGCAACTTGGACTTAATTATTTTATATTGAAACGATAGAATAAAATCATTTTTACAATCTTCATGCCTTAAACTCCTTCAGTACTGACACTAACCAAACACTGCCCTTCCCTGCACACGAGTAGCTCCCTTACTGCTCTATGATGTTAACTTTCCCTGAACCCTAAACGCCCCTTAGTACCAGTTAACGCTAAACTTTAACGCTAAACTTTACTGAACCCTTTCTAAAAACTCCTTAGGACACTTCAACTTCAAACAATAGACTTGTACATTCCTTTTTTTAAACCAATGGATATTAATTCAGGCCTATACCTCGACTCCTTACCCTAAACTTTAACCCAATATCCTTAACCCCAGCCCACTAATCCTTTTGCCCGTTCACCCCATCTTACCCTCAACTTGGCAACATAACCTAGTAAAGTATTCGTTTTTCAAAGTATGTTTTTAAAATTATAAATTGGGAAGTGTTCTTTTTGAAGTTTTGAGGAAGTACTGACGTCCGTGACTTATGGGAACACACAAAATGTACGAATGTAAGCCTGCCAGAACGAGAAGTCTTTCTCGCACCTGGTGAATGATGGCCTAATTGCATGAAAAATGATCCTTAATGTGGCTTTGAGTCCACAGAAACCCTTGCGCATTCTGTCGGCATGGCTGGCACTGTGTCAGCATCATGGATGTATGCCACTCGGTTTTCAGGAGATGTCCAGGTTACACTCATGGAATTTTCCCACCACAGAGAATGGCTATGTAGAGTGAAGACTGACTCTTCCTTGGCATGTTTCAAGATTAGCAGGGCTACTGCTCACACCTTAGACCTTGTCCCACCTACAGGGTGATTTCACCAACTGCATTGGAGGCTCGGGTTATTCTAGAAATTTGCAGTCCTTGAAAAGGGCAGCTGTTTCCGCCTGTCCAAAGCAACACAAATGATAGCACTATGTTTAAGCAAGGGTGGATCTAGGAGCCCGCATATCTAGTCGCCACCGTCCGCTGTGCTCTACCTGCAGAGCTCAAAGGTCCTGCAGGTCTTGTTCCTGTTAGGTCTCATGGCATTGTGCATCCTGTTGGTGCCTCACACTGGATGGCGGATGAGTGCCCCTCAGTGGGGTCTAAGTAGACAGTGGAAGTCTGTTCAGGTGTGGATGTTCCTGTGGGTGCTTCAGGATCTGCAGTTCTGGATGGACCTCCTCCAGCCTTATGAGGAGTTGCACATTTAGCCCTCTGCAGGCTACCCTGGTCATGGATGCGTCATTGCTGGGCTGGATTGCTGAACTGGGTGACATGGTGGCATGGGTGCTTTGGTCCCGCAAATCCTGCTTGTGTCCAAAGTACTGCGCAAAGTGTTGGAGGATTTGGTATGCTGATCTCTTGATGCTCTGGAATTAGTCCACCTCTTTTCCTACTGCATAGAGCTGGGCTTCTTCCACCCTACTCCCTCAAGGCTGCAGCTGTAGACAGATTCAGCCATGCCAAGTGAAATATTTAACTTTCCTTATGTAGTTTCAGATACCCCCTAGTGGCAAGGAAGCCTGCTACTAAATCAATCTTCGTAGGCTACTGGACTAATCAGTCAGTGGCCCCATTTGGATTGTATTTTTTTTTTTAGATTTCTACTAGTAGCGTGTATTCGGAACAGTTAGTTTGACTTGTCTCCTTCCACCCTGTTAACTTTTCCGCAGTGGAATTTGAATGTAGCAATATAGCGCAACATAGTGGGCTATATTGACCATTAAAGGCCGAAGGCGACTGTCTTTAACAAGTGAGCAGGATTTAATGCTGGTATAGCTCAGCTACGGTGGGCTATAGTGCTATTAGAACATTCAACCACTAGAGGGCAGAATGTTATAACAAATCAAACAAAGACCTCACAGATTCTGAGAGGATTGAAATCCTCTCCGTCTCCGTGGGACCACTGTTTACCACGACAGCTGTAAACGATGGCATTGGAATGTTGAAGCTCCAGGCTTTTACCAGCCTTTAGAAACCCGGAGCACTCCACTGTTTTTAATGGAGCTCCCTACATTCCAGTGTTCTAATATAGCCTTGGAGCCCGAAGTAGCGGGCTCTCAGCCGTTAAAGGCCCACTTCAGCGTTAAAGGCCCTATTCGAAGGCCTCTTAACAATGGAACGGGCTTTTAATGTAAAAAAGAGAGAGAGAGACCCCTTAACACACCAGGGGAATAGGGTACTAATAAACAGTAAAGTAACAAGGTATCCCTTGGTGAGAAGAAACTTCATTGTAAGCCCATATATTGGTACCAATACTTAACACATATACTTCATAAACAACAAGATTTGTTTTTTAGGAAAAAAAGTTCTCAGTTTATTAAAATTGCATTGACAATACAATAAATTGTTAAAAAACCGCCGCAAAACAATTGAAGATTTCATTAAAATCATTAGCAGTATATATCACAATTCATAAATCAACTCTACACCGTATTAGATTTGTCTTTAAAAAAAAAAGGGCACACTAAATTGCAAGACAAAACCTAATTATCGTGCTTATCAACTATAGACAACAGGGAAACACCATAAAAGAGACAAACATAGACACTATTGTCATCATGATTGCACCCCCACCCAGCCTCTGTGGTTGCAAAGAGGAATGGAGAGCAAAAGGGCACGTTTCAGCTGAGGCAGACAGCTTGTAGAGCCGGCGTGAGCGAGGGTATGAATCGTGGTGAAGGAGGCATCCTGGGCTGTGTTAAGAGCATCGAGGATCCTCTTGTGCATGCT
Source organism: Lissotriton vulgaris (assembly GCF_964263255.1). Taxonomy (NCBI): domain Eukaryota; kingdom Metazoa; phylum Chordata; class Amphibia; order Caudata; family Salamandridae; genus Lissotriton; species Lissotriton vulgaris. The sequence goes on along the minus strand of NC_141691.1, from coordinate 58,540,266 downwards.
GCGTCTTCACACCGGTTCACCCTGAACTTGTGCAGGCAGTTCAGTTTTACATAGTCCTTTCCTCCGTTCCCCGCCTCGACTGGTTATCAAACGGAATATTTTCAACTGTGTCATTTAAAAAAAAAAAACTGGTTGTGAATAAGGCGAACGAGTTTGATCAAGCTTTGTGACGAAGCATTTGTCTCGTGGTAATTTAAGGTCTTGTGAGCACCCAGACATTGTAGTGTTATAAGAAAACGACCGAAACAGGGCACATTTTAGTGTGTTTTAACTTTAATTTCCGCCTTTTGTTCAGTGGAAACATCTAGTGATCGAGCCCTCTTATGTAATTGGGCATGCGCCATGTCTCAAAATTGGGGTACATACTTTGTCCTGTTTTCATGTAAGATGGTAAATGAGCAACGGTTGAGGCACTTTCGGTCAGGTTTGCATGTTTCTCATCCAGGGGATACTCATCAATAGTCCTAATCTCCCTGCCCATGTGCGGGATCCCGGAGCATACAGAAAAAAAGCAAAAAAAAAAAATATATATATATATATATATATATATATATATATATATATATATATATATATATATCCTAGAATATTTCCCAAACTGGCAAAGCTGCTGAAAATTACATGAATTAGCGTGCACACAGGTGTACTCTCCCAACCCCTAAGAAAGAGAGCAGTAAACATTTGCATACAACAATGCTTTATTGCCATAGAAAAACCTGTAATTGCAGGCATTTGCCAGTAGGCTGCAGTAGAGTATAAAGAAACACAGGAAAAATGGCACCTTGCCTTTAAGGCATTAGACTAAGGGTACCGAGCCTTTAAGACCTGAAGGCGACCCCCTGCTCCCATGATGCACCACATGTGGCAGTTGGGTCAGTTCTTTTTTCCGGCTCCTTCTGAGAGGATCCTGGAGCTTGAGCTCTTCAGTTTCTGACTGAAATTGTTTGGGTAAGTGCATTTTTTTCAGAAAATTCGACATCTTTTGGGTTGTTAAGGCTTCTGCTTCTGTTTTCTGTGGATTTCAACAGAAATTTTCTGTCCGAATATCTGCTTTATTCCGAAAGTGTCCTGTGACAAGATGGCACTGGCTGATCCACACTCAGTGTGTTTTGTGTGCCTTCCATCTGCACACAACCCTGACCAGTGCCACCTTTGCCAGAAGTTCTCTAGAAGGACCCTTCAGACAGAGAACAAATCAGACTCCATGCCATGCTGGAGAAGGACAGGAGTCATCAGGTGGGTGGCCATGGAGGCCCCAGTACGTAGTCTTCCAGCAAGCATGGCCAAAAATGGAGACGTTCCGCTTCTCCTGCCCCCAGGAAAAGGAAGGGAGGATGAGATTCACCGTTTAAGTCTCCGTCGAAGAGGCCCAGACACTTCAGGAACACCACCGCGACGTCGAGTCTCCGCCGCATCCAAGTAAGTCGGCGTCGAGGTGCCACACATCTGGCTCGAAGTCTGTGGCTGCTGGCATGTCTAAGTCTCCGTCGAGGATTCAGTCGACGTCGAGATAATCTCCGCCACCCTCGAAGGGGTCAGCGTCGAGAGTTATGACTGCTTCCAGATTGCCGCCGGCTGGCGGGCCGCCGTCGAGATCCCACCACTCAACATCGAGGAGATCGACGTCGATTCGGCGCCATGGAGCGTCGCAGTTGACACGACGTCATAGAAGGTCGTCGACACGACGGCATGAAGGGTCACGGTCTATCAGATGTCGAGGTCACCAACTCGACACCGAAGATCGCAGTCGAGGTCATCACGGTGTGGAAGATCGACGTCGAGATCAAGGCCTCGCTCAACGCCAATGGTCACTCAAACGTCATTGACGACAAAGCACTCGACGTCGAGAGAAGAGGTTACGGTTATCGTTCAGTCACCTGGGTCCAGAGCGTCATCAGGAAACAGATCTTCATCTCCTGTGCTGAACTTTGTGGAGATCTCTCCAGAAGTCTCCCCCAGATCTGCGGTCAAATCACTCCAGTGTGTCTCCTCGCCGCCCTCATGGGGCTGTATCGGGCTGTCACAGTAGTCCGGGCTCGGATTACTCCTGCACATTCGCACCATCTGGTCCAAGGACAAGCACTCCGTTCACACCATCAAAGTCTCCGCCTCGGAGGCCACGAGCTTCATCCAGGCCAAGATCTCCTGCCAGATCACGATCTCCTGCAAGGTCAAGAATACCTATCAGGCCAAGATCTCTTCCCAGGCTTAGATCTCCTTCTAGATGTCGGTCTAGATCCAGGGGTCAGCACAGCCGTCATCACGACAGGCCCCACAAAAGAGGGCGCACATTGTCTCCGACTTGGTCCTCTTCTACAAGGTATACGGTCCGGGACTATTCCCCGACCTTCTCTTCTATGCCTCCTTCACAAGTTTCACCTATAGACGATATCGCTACCTTTACGGACATTCTGGGTAGGGGAGCAAATAAACTTAACATCTCTCTGCATACCCCTGTGGTACCCACATCAATAATCTTTGATACCCTACATCACCGTACAGCTCCCAGACCTCTGCGATGTCTACCTTCCTCACGCCTACGATGGTGGGTTCTGTACCATCCAGAATCGCCAAAAAGTATAAGGCTCCTGCAGAGGACCCCTTGTTCCTCCGTACTGATCCACCAGCTGATTCAGTCTTCGTGGCGGCTGCCATGAAATCCCATTTTGCTTCCACCTCCTCCTCTGTACCCCCGTAAAAGGATAGTAAACTTGTGGATTCGTTTGGGAGAAAAATATGCAACACTTCAGCTTCATATATGAAGGTGGCCAGTGCCTCTGCTCTACCTGGGAGGTACGACAGATCGCTCTGGGACTCCCTCACTCGCTTCAGGGAGAAGCTTCCTAAGGAAGACCGGCAGGACTTTGCCGAGATCTTACAGGAGGGAGGGCTTGTAGCCAACCAGGTCATTAGTGCCGTAGCGGATGCTTCCGACCTTGCGGCTCATGGCTACCGGTTGGGATCTGCTCATGACGTTCGGCTTGGCTCCGCCTCACAGGCCTCAAGCCGGATGCTCAAAAGAAGATACTGAACCTTCTTTTTAATGGTACATCTCTGTTTGGGTCTCACGCTGACGACGAGATGACGAAGATGAAATCGGAAATGGACACTGTTAAAGCTGTGGGTTTGGAGAAACGTCAAGAGTTCAAGAAACACTTTTGTCAGGGGGACAAAGATCGTACCAGCAGAGAGTTCAAACCCCTCAGTGGTCATCCCAAACACAGCAAAAATCCCAGTTCCAGCAGAGACACCCTGGCAGAGGCAGAGGGAACAACAACAAACAGCAGTCCACCTCCAAGCAGCCTCCCAAGCCCTGAGCTGTTGCTTCCTCCTCAACTGTTCGCCACTCGAGTGGGAGGCAGTGTGTCTCATCACCTGGAAGAGTGGAGATCCATAACAAAGGACAGATGGGTGCTGAGTATTGTGCAGCATGGTTACTCGCTGAGATTCAAGTCCCCCCCCCCCCCCTCCCTCGGCACGTTTTTCCTCAACGAAAGCACCTTCCCCGATTCCACAATCAACTGCTGCAGGACAAAGTTTGTCCTAAGAAAAAAGGCCATAAAGGAGGTCCCTCCCATGCGAAGAAATCAAGGAGTATGCTCCCGCTACTTTCTCGTCCAAAAACGAGGAGTAGCCAAAGAATACAGGCCTATTCTCGACCTGCTGAACCGGTTCATCAAAAAAGAAAAATTCCGTATGCTAGCCCTGCACCAGATCTTTCCGCATCTTCATCAGGGAGACTGGATGTGTGCCATCGACCTGCAGGACGCTTACTTTCACATACCTGTCTCAGTAAAACATCGAAAGTTTCTCAGGTTTCAGATGGGACGTCATCACTACCAATATCGAGTGCTTCTATTTGGCCTCAAATCTGCCCCATGGACATTCTCCAAGTGCATTGCGGTGGTGGCTGCTTTTCTCCGCAGGCGGAAGATCTTAGTCTATCCCTGTCTGGACGATTGGCTTCTGAAAAGCTCCACGCCTGCTCTGCTTCAGAGCCATCTATCGTTCTGTCTCAACCTGATGAATTCATTGGGGTTGCAGGTCAACTTCAAAAAGTCAGTGCTCAATCCTTCCCAACGAATTGACTACCTGGGCGCTTCCCTGGACTCCGTGCAGGCAAGCGTGTGTCCTTCGGAGGAGAGGTTGTCATCCATGCTCCTGAAGTGTTTCCTGCTGGACACTCACAGTCCCACAGCCAGGCAAATGTCGTCTCTCCTGGGGTCCATGTCCTCGTGCATCTACATCGTGCCCAATGCACGCCTTCACATGAGGCCTCTGCAGCAGGTTCTCGAGGATCAATGGTCTCCGAGATCAGGTCACTGGGAAGACCGTATTTCTCTCTAACAAGTGACAGACTCCATCCGATGGTGGATGAAACGTTCCCACCTTCTTCAGGGAGTTCCATTTCATCGACCTCCTCCATCTCAGTCAGTGGTCATGGATGCCTCTCTGCAAGGCAGGGGGGCTCATATGGACCAGCTTCAAGTCCGAGGTCTGACGTAAATAATTAATTTACTCTCTTAATTTCTATGCAGGTAAGTACTTAATCAATAATAACTCAATCGGAATGAAAGAAAACAGAGTCCGTGGTGTTAGAGTTTCTAAGGGTTTTATTCCTCATAAAGGAATCAGGATATCATGTTCTGACCACCACAGGGGTGTCAGAAGGGATAGATGAGCGCGCTGAACTTTATTGATAATACATAGCTTATATACTTGATTTACACCATAGGAATCAATGTAAGAGGCGTAACAGCTGAGAGAAGACAAGATAACAGTATACACGTGGTACTAGTACATCATCAAGAGGCGTAAACTAGGCGTGAACCAGAGGTGTGTGCTAGAAACGTCACTGATAGGTGACGCAAGTGGGTGGCACCAAGGGGTGGTGCTAACAGAATGTTGCAATGTCAGCAGAAATCGGAAGCTTGGATGCGCGCGCAGCTGCATGACGTGTGATTGACGGGGTGCAGGGGACTTGACATTTACACTGACGGAAAGAGACAGAAGTCTGGCATGTCAGATCAACTTGTACTTCTATCATATCTGATATCTGGTGTTTAGGAACTATACTATCTGGGCGGAAAGGTCTCTAGGGCAGAAGCTATTCTATGCTAACTGTGGATGCGTGTTTAAGCGCCTGAGTGTCTACATGTGAAGCGTGGGGCACGGGGCCTTCCATGGAAGCATGGCAACAGAGGCTATGAATTACTTGCATTAAGACAGGTCGGCCTTTTGGCTCTGCAGCTGGAGAGGATGTTTACAGGATCTAGTAGGCAGGAATGTATTCTCGAGGAGCGGAACAGATAACTCGAAGGTTATAGTCAGTCTTGGCAGAAAACAGGCTTGAGCTGAGCGCGAGGGGCCGCGCTGAAAGTAGGACAGAGTTCACGAGTACAGAGGTAGCCTGGGCAGAGTCAGGAGCCACAAAAGAGGTTCAGATGGCAGGAATTCAGGGCCTACTCTTGCTAGAGCAGGAAAAATACGAAAAGTGCACTACAAAAAGACGGTGGCATAGCATACTTAGGAACGGACTATATAATCCATTCATGGTGGATCTGAAAGAGGACAAGTTAACGGTGGACGCAAATGTATTTGCGTCTTCATAGCTGGCACAGGAGGGAAGTTACATGCACTTTAAGCTGGTACATGGAGTCGGTGGGGTACGCGCTAGGGAACACAACATGGCCAAAATTTAATTTTCCTCATTCCCTCCTTGTTCCCTACGGACCCTTCATGAAATATCGATCCTCATGAATCGATCAGTCTGTTCTTGTAACATCATTTGTTCTTCTTTCATTCGGTTACGTTTTGAGTGAAAACTGGAATGTTCAATACAAGAGGTGGCACACAGTCCACAAATCGCTGGCCCGCACTGCAGGCATAGGCAGCAACTGAATACTAGGACTAGGCCAATGCCTAGGAAGGATAGGATCTTCCATCCCCAAGCTGTTAACGTTGTCCAGAACCAACCGGACCAAGTCCAGGTGCCTGGATTCTGATGTATCTGATTTGCAATATTATGAAGACGGGTGATAGCTTGATATACAGATGGTGCATTTTGTGGAATGAAAACACAGCAGCTTGACCCGATGACCTTACAGGCTCCACCTCTATCTGCCAAGATGACGTCAATTACAAGACGATTCTGAAGGACAACAACCCGCATAGCGGACTGCTCTTCTGTTAAGTTACCTAAGGCGGAGGCAGTTTCATTTACTACGGCTTCAAGTGTTCTAGTTAATCTGCGTATTAATTTACTATTCTGAACAGGTCCTAGAAAGAAAAAGAATCCTTTATTAAAATCGGTGTACTGTTCCCATGCTGTTTCTGTGTAGTCGACAAGTGGGACATCTCTTCTGGGTCTATTCTTTACTAGATTGCTATTTCTGTGGTAATCAGGAGGAGCTAGAAAAACAGGTGGCAGAAGGAATGCAATGTAGCAGGTACCATCCCAATCTGGAGGTAGACGTATGTATGCGGTATGACCACAAACAAAGTAAGAATGACTGATAGCTTTGAAAGATGACTTTCCATGATCACTGAATTCGACCACAGTAGTGCATTTACTATGACCTAAGTGTACTGAACCTTTCTTCTTGATACATAATTCACCAGTGACTGGCAGTACTGACATAATAGGTAGAACTGGTGTGGCTTCGGATTCGACAGTAAGAATCATAAGGCTAATTGTATAATTACCTAATCCATACACTTCATTTTCTAGATCAGTTCCTATTCTAGTGGGGAGTCCCTCCTTATCCGGGTAACAGACGTCTAGTAGGACCAAGTTCAGGTTTCCCCAAACCCAACCCCCATCGAAAACAGCAATGTCGGGATCTAAAGAATTAATTATCTTAAACCATGCTCCGCAGGAGCCATTGTGAGAGAACGGGTACGGAAAGAGAGGCAGGGCTCCCTTGTAATTCTGGTAGGGAGGGAGTCGGCCACATATCCAGCAATTTGTAGCATTGTTAGTTTGATGAGAATGATGTAACATACTAATGAATGTGTTGTTGCGCAGCGCGAGTCTGTAGGAAAGCTCATGAGGAGGTAACTCACTAAAAGTGTGTTCAGCAGAGACATTGTAAGCAGATTGTTCACGCTTGAAAATAGGATAGTAGGTAGGTAATAAGATGCTAGCAATAATAATTAAAACACTGAGAATAAACATTATTATTAGTGTCACTATGCAGTGACTACGGAGTGATTTGCAATATGTACGTTTCTTTGCTTCTCTCTCTCTATCTCGATCTAGGGGATACATGTCAGAAACTATTTAACCGATTCACCTAGGGGAGGACTTAAACAATTAAACTGTCTGACTTGCTAGATCGTAATTTCGTGCGGTATTGTTCTTGAGGAGTTTTTTCTCGTTTCGATTCGGTAAAGTCTTTGGTAACACAGTCTTTGGTGGGGGTGGGTGTGTCTTGTTCCGGTTTCAGTCCTGGGAATGTTTTGATATGGCTTAGGTGGACCCACCCCTTTCTGCCTTCCAATTTGACTGCGGTCCTTGTAGTAAGAAGAACGGTCTTTGGAGACTTCCAGCGGGGCTCCAACGGACTTTTCCTGTCGAAGTTGCGGACGAGGACAGTATCCCCGGGGCGGACGTCATGCGGCTTCACATCAGTGTTGTCAGGGAAGGCTGCGGCAACCTGTGAACGACATGATTGGAGTGCAGACATCAAGGAGGCAAGGTAATCTGTCAACATATTAGAATCAACATCAGTAATCTTTTTAGGAATGGGCGTCCCCCACATATTCGGTGGTCTTCCAAAGACCACCTCGTACGGGGATAGCCCTGATCTCGAATGGGCAACCATTCTCATATAGAATAGTGCCACTGGCAGGGCGACTATCCAGTCGACTCCTTTTTCCTGACATATTTTGGCAAGGCGGATCTTTAATGTCTGATTATGCCTTTCTACAAGGCCTGCTGCTTCTGGATGTCGGACACAATGGAACTTCCACTGGTATCCCAGTAACAAGGAAACTTGTTTCATTAATTCGGATGAGAATGGCTGACCATTATCTGAGTACACGACACGAGGCATGCCGTATCGTGGGAAGAATTCACGAACCAACTGTTTGGCAGTGGTCGGAGCAGTGTAATCTGGGACTGGGTATGCTTCGGTCCAGCGGGACAGAGCACAGACAACTACGAGAACATATTTAAATCCTCGACAACGGTCCATTTGGATATAATCCATCTGGAGGACTTCAAAAGGGTGATCGGGAGGATGAAATCCACCTTGCTCTACAGGGACGCTTTTACCTGGATTGAACTGACAACAGATCATGCAAGTACGCACTTTCTGTTTTGCTGCTGCTCGTAAGTGTTTATTGTTCCAGAGATTTTGCAAACTGTCTAGCATTGCCTTCTCTCCTAGATGTGCAGGACTATGTGCTGTATTTATCATGACTTGGACCATAGAGTCAGGGAGAAACCATGTAGATTTTCCCTTCGTCATCCAACCTTGATCTGTTTGGATCCCTCCTAGTTCGATCCATTTCTTTATTTCTTCTGGAGTGGCATGTGTCTGAATGTCAATAACATCTAGTGTGGGATCTCTGACTGTCATACAGTTTGTCGGATCTGTTGTCTTTGTTGTGTCGGTTGTCTGAGTGTGAGTCAGTGCTGTATGTTTTGCTGTCTGATCTGCCAGGTCGTTACCCTGGGAAACAGAATCTGTGGCTTTAGTGTGTGCTTTACACTTCATGACTGATATGGTTGAAGGCAGATGTATTGCTTCTAACAGTGCTTGAATGAGAGGACCATGCTGTATCTTTGTACCATGAGAGGTCAGAAAACCTCGTTCTTGCCAGAGCATGCCGAAGTCGTGTACGACTCCGAACGCATAACGGGAATCAGTGTATATGTTGACATTTCTGTTCTTGGCTATAATACAGGCTCGGGTCAGAGCGATGAGCTCTGCCGCTTGAGCAGACAATGTATCAATACGGTGTGTTTCTTTAACTTCAGTTTCAGTGGTCACTGCATACGCGGCCACTAACTCTCCTGTACTTGTTCTCATACATGAACCATCCACATAAAGTGTCAGGTCTGGATTTGTCAATGGAACATCTGTTAAATCTCGTCTGGGCTTTGTTACTGCATTAATGATCTCTATGCAATCATGTGGAGCTGGATCTATCATAACTGTAGGTAACAGTGTTGCTGGGTTCAGGATACTGCAGCGTCTGATTTCTATGTGTGGCTGGAATAATGTCAATTCGTAACCTGTCAGTCGTGCTATAGTCAAGTGCTGAGTCTGGGTTCTGTTTAACAGAACCTCTACAGAATGTGGAACTTGTACTGTTAACTGATGACCTAAAACAATTGAATCGCTTTGTCTGATTGCTAACGCTGTTGCTGCTACTGACTTTAAACATGCAGGGAGTGCCTGTGCTACTGAATCCAATGTACTTGAAAAATAAGCGCAAGGCTTATGTGAACCTGCTTGATCTTGAGTGAGGACAGACAACGCTGTACCGTCACGTTCTGTAACAAAAAGTGTAAACGGTTTGCTGTAACATGGTGTTGCTAAAACTGGCGCTTGGCATAAAGCTTTCTTTAATTCCTCAAAGGCTTGTGTATGTTCCTGAGTCCAAGGGAGGACAGTCGAAGTCGCTGCCTCCTGTGTCGTTAACTGGATGAGTGGTTTAGCTAGAAATGCATATTGAGGAATCCATTGTCTGCAGTACGAGGTGAGGCCTATGAAGGCCCGCACTTCCTTTTGTGTCTGGGGTCGTGGCATATTTATAATTAACTGAATGCGATCGGGAGTGAGCTGTCTCCCCACTTTGGACAGCAAGTGACCCAAGTACACAACTTGCTGAACACAGAATTGTAGCTTCGAAGGGGACACCTTGTGTCCCTTGTCGGCCAGGAAATGCAAAACTGTCAGAGATGCTTGTTCACATTCGGGCTCACTTCGTGCGGTGATCAGTAGATCATCGACGTATTGCAGTAAAGCGGTATTAACTGGCATGTGGATACAATCTAGTTGTCTTTTCAGTGCTTGACTATAGATGCTGGGGCTTTCTGTAAATCCTTGAGGTGCGCGGGAAAATTTGAAACTTCGTCCATTTAAACTAAATCCGAAGAGATATTGGCTCTCCGGGTCAATAGGTACACTGAAGAAAGCGTTCTTGAGATCGATTACAGTAAAGAACGTTGCTTCTGAATCAATAGCAGTCAATAGGGAGGAGATATCGGGGACCACAGGATACTGTGGTACAATACATTTGTTCAGTTCTCGAAGGTCAATCACCAGCCGATATACTGGCGGTGCATTGCGGTCTGTACGTTTAAGAATTGGAATGATGGGTGAATTACAGATATTGGAGTCGGTCTCTACGACCACTCCCTGGGCAATAAGCTCTTCAATTATTTTCAGTAAAGCCACTACAGCATCGGGTGGTAACTTGTATTGTCCCTATTCGGGCGCCAAAATGACGTAAATAATTAATTTACTCTCTTAATTTCTATGCAGGTAAGTACTTAATCAATAATAACTCAATCGGAATGAAAGAAAACAGAGTCCGTGGTGTTAGAGTTTCTAAGGGTTTTATTCCTCATAAAGGAATCAGGATATCATGTTCTGACCACCACAGGGGTGTCAGAAGGGATAGATGAGCGCGCTGAACTTTATTGATAATACATAGCTTATATACTTGATTTACACCATAGGAATCAATGTAAGAGGCGTAACAGCTGAGAGAAGACAAGATAACAGTATACACGTGGTACTAGTACATCATCAAGAGGCGTAAACTAGGCGTGAACCAGAGGTGTGTGCTAGAAACGTCACTGATAGGTGACGCAAGTGGGTGGCACCAAGGGGTGGTGCTAACAGAATGTTGCAATGTCAGCAGAAATCGGAAGCTTGGATGCGCGCGCAGCTGCATGACGTGTGATTGACGGGGTGCAGGGGACTTGACATTTACACTGACGGAAAGAGACAGAAGTCTGGCATGTCAGATCAACTTGTACTTCTATCATATCTGATATCTGGTGTTTAGGAACTATACTATCTGGGCGGAAAGGTCTCTAGGGCAGAAGCTATTCTATGCTAACTGTGGATGCGTGTTTAAGCGCCTGAGTGTCTACATGTGAAGCGTGGGGCACGGGGCCTTCCATGGAAGCATGGCAACAGAGGCTATGAATTACTTGCATTAAGACAGGTCGGCCTTTTGGCTCTGCAGCTGGAGAGGATGTTTACAGGATCTAGTAGGCAGGAATGTATTCTCGAGGAGCGGAACAGATAACTCGAAGGTTATAGTCAGTCTTGGCAGAAAACAGGCTTGAGCTGAGCGCGAGGGGCCGCGCTGAAAGTAGGACAGAGTTCACGAGTACAGAGGTAGCCTGGGCAGAGTCAGGAGCCACAAAAGAGGTTCAGATGGCAGGAATTCAGGGCCTACTCTTGCTAGAGCAGGAAAAATACGAAAAGTGCACTACAAAAAGACGGTGGCATAGCATACTTAGGAACGGACTATATAATCCATTCATGGTGGATCTGAAAGAGGACAAGTTAACGGTGGACGCAAATGTATTTGCGTCTTCATAGCTGGCACAGGAGGGAAGTTACATGCACTTTAAGCTGGTACATGGAGTCGGTGGGGTACGCGCTAGGGAACACAACATGGCCAAAATTTAATTTTCCTCAGGTCTCTGGTCTGGAGTAGAGCGAGGCTACCACATCAACTTCCTGGAGCTTCGAGCCGTCTATCTGGCCCTCAAATCCCTCTACCCTTCTCCACGCACCAACTACATTCAAGTTCAGACGGACAACATGACAACCATGTTCTATCTGAACAAGCAGGGAGGCACCAGGTCGCGAGTTCTATCCTTGGAAGCTCAAGGTGCATTTGGCACTGACTTCTGGCAAGAGGTCTATGCATCGTGGCAGTTCACCTACCAGGTATCTAGAATGTCCAGGCGGACGTCCTAAGCAGAGACCTTCGTAGAAGCGCACGACTGGATGCTCAACGAAGAAGTCGCACAGGAGGTGTTTCAACAATGGGGCGTACCAGATATAGACCTGTTCGCTGATGCGGCAAACGCAAAATGGCCCGTCTTTGCGTCCAGGTTCCCCAAGCAGGGCTCTCGGGGAAACGCACTTTTGATCAGCTGGTCGCAGACATTGCTGTACTCTTTTCCTCCCCTGCCTCTGATCCCAGCAGTGATTCAGAAATTCTACAGGACCAACACCAGGATGATCCTGATAGCGCCGGATTGGCCTCGCCAGTGGTGGTACCCGGATCAACTTCAGCTGTCGGAAGTCCCTCACCAGAGACTTCCTTGCCGTCCAGACTTGTTGACCAAGGACGAAAGGAGGGTGTTTCACCCCAACCTGCCTTCCCTTCGCTTGACGGCATGGCTCCTTATGTCATCCAGAATGGCTACCTAGACCTTTCAGCGGATTGCATGAACATTCTTAAGGAGGCCAAGAGACCCTCCACTAGGAAGTTATATGCTTTCAAGTGGAAGAGATTTTTCATGTGGTGTCGTGATAATTCTCTTGAACCTATTCACGGTCAGGAGCAGGTGATTCTACCCTACCTATTGCATTTGGCAAAGTCGAGCCTGAAGTACCCCTCCATCAGGGTTCACTTAGCGGCAATAACAGCCTATAGGAAGTCACCTTCTCAGACCTCATTTTTCCTTATGGCTGTGGTCAAAGATTTCTTGGAGGGGCTTAGTGTTTTCACCAGTGAGGTCCCCCTCCCCTCCCTGGGAGCTTAACATCCTGCTCACTAAATTGATGGGTGCTCCTTTCGAGCCTATCCACAAGTCTTCTTTGCAGCACTTGACCTTGAAAGCTGCCTAGTGGCTATCACCTCTGCCCGTAGGGTTAGCGAAATCCAGGCCCTGTCTTGTAAGGAACATTACACAGTGTTTCACGCCAACAGGGTGGTACTGAGGACACATCCAGGCTTCCTGCCCAAGGTAGTCTCAGACTTTCATATCAATCAGTCTATCACCCTGCCTACCTTTTTTCCTCAACCTACCACTCGCCCGGAGAGGTCTTTACATTCTCTAGATCTCCGGAGGGTTCTAAAATGTTACCTGGCAAAAACCCTTCCACTTAGGAAGTCTGACCGGCTCTTTGTGAATTATGGATCAACTAATACCAGTCTGTCAGCCTCAAAAAGATCATCTCCTGTATAACTCTCTTACCAATTGGCTAATAAGACTTTACAGAGTAGACCTCATGCACACACTACTAGAGGGAAAGCTTCTACTACGCCTCTCCTTCGTAACATTCCATTCTCTGAAATTCGCAAAGCGGCTACATGGCGTTCAGTACATACCTTTATCCACCATTATTGCCTAGATTCAGATGCACAGGCAGATGCCCAAGTGGGACCGGCCTCGTTGAGGAATTTATTTGCATAACTTCAATATCAATGTGATATTGAGTAATATTTTTACTGTATACTTATTTGCTCGTCCGCGAGACTTTGGGTATGGGCTTGCTAATCTATTCATAGATTATGACTATTGATGAGTATCCCCTGGATGAGAAGGATTAGTTACTTACCTATAACCCTGGTTCTCATCCAGGGGTATACTCATCAGTCATAAGCTCCCACCCACCTCCCCGGACGAGCATTATTCTAAAGTTATGAGATGTTACTATGGATCTACTCAGGTGTTATGCACCTCCATAAAGAACTGACCCAACTGCCACCTGTGGTGCATCACAGGAGCTGGGGGTCGCCTTCAGGTCTTAAAGGCACAGTACCCCTACTCTAATGCCTTAAAGGCAAGGTGTCAGTTTTTCTGTGTTTCTTTATACCCTACTGGCAAATGCCTCCAATTACAGATTTTTCTATGGCAATAAAGCATTGCTGTATGCAAATGTTTACTGCTTTCTTTCTTCCTTAGGGGTTGGGATAGTACAACTGTGTGTACGCTAATTCATGTAATTTTCAGCAACTTTGCCAGTTAGGAAATATTCTAGGCTGCAAATATGTTTTCACATAAACTTGTCTTTTGCACGCATTTCACAGGACTCTCAGGTGGACTTTGTTTTTCACTCTTCCGTTCTTAGTTCTGCTTCTAACCTTACTTCTGCGTGTTCCTTCGTGGACTTAGTCTCTACCCTGTATGTGTGGGCCGTGTCCCTCCACGCCCTTCGGGTGTTTGTCTGTTTTAAGGTGCTTGCTTCTCTTTCCTCTTACTGGGTTCTTTCCATCGTCTCCCGCTGACACAGTGCGCTCTTTGTTTAGCACTAATGAATCCATTTTTGGCACAGGGCACTTTATAAAATTAGAAGACACAGCTTTGGGAAATGCACAGGCATTTATTAAAGTTACTGTGCAACAGGGACCATCTCATTTGTATTTCTGCCCAAAACGTTTCTTGTTCACTATATGCGTCCTATTTAATCTCGTATAGCACTGAGCTTGGATTCAGAAGCTACACCCGAATGCTTAAGAGCGGGCCACAAGGCATGAGGTGGCGGTGAATTAGACACCAGTTTAGTTTAGAATCGTTTTGTACAGATCTTCACATCTTCTTCCTCCATTGATGCTTAATCTTTGCTGAATACCTTAAGGTATCGATGGGATCGGTCTGGCAAACTGCATCCTCTTTTTCAAGGTAGTTAAGGGAATTAAAGGCCCTTTGAACCCTTCTCCTCTGGTCTGATCCCCTTTCCAGACCCTGGACTTGCCTTTGTTTATTCGGTCTTCCTGCTCTGCTTGTAAGTAATGTGTGCTGACCCTCAATGGGAATGTAGGACGATGTTCTTGTACAGAGTGTGGGTTCTGGGGAGACCTCGGCTATAGCGCTCTATATGGCCGCCTCTTTCTTAGCTAGAACTTTCCTCATGCTGAGACCTCGCAGCACATCGAAGCAGTCTATACAAAGGTGGCTCATATTCTTTTCGTTATCTGTCCTCTACGGCATAATTCCAAGGGTAAATTGCAGTGTTACAGTCCGCATCGATGCTGTTTGGAATTTAGAGAGAGTGATCATGGGAGGGTGTGGCGCGACAGTGCTAAGTTTGTAGATTAGATCTTGTAACCCTTTGTCTCAACCCATATGTTTTCTTGCACCACTACTTTTGTGCGCTATTTCATCAAACAGCGTTTGTCCAGATTAGTCCAGTGTGTATTTCCTGCTGGCTTTGTTGGTTTTATAGGTGGTTGTTCTCGCGCTTCTTCATATGCTTTCAATGTCTCAGGCAGGCCTGTCTTGTGACTCTCTGCGAACCAATGTCAATAACTGGTGGCCTGGGATGAGGTTTTAACAATATAAGAAAAGGGTTCCCCAAACTAGAAACCGATTTTTTAGTGGGACAGGGAAAACAGGACAGTAAAGAGCAAAACAACCCACCTCCAAACAAATACTCTGTATGAAGAGTCAAAAACAAATATTAAGAATGCACCAACTTTTTTATATAGAAAATATCTCAATTTTTTTCTTTATTTGAAATTAATAAACTGTTTAGAGAATAGTGATTTAAGCATAATAAATTCAAAAGAAAACCGTCTCACTCCAGTCAACTGAAACACATCACACTTAGAAACTTCATAGATACCATTCATACCTTGCGCATCATCCTATAAAGAATTAAAATTTTGTATAGTACCTCTGACACACCAAAACATAAGACAGGAGGAAAATATATCCCTCACGGTAATTACTGTGAGGAGATATATTTTCCTTCTGTTATTACTTGGATCCAGTTTTTCCATTGGCTTTGTAATCGGCATGTGGTTGGGTCTTCATGTTTTAAAGATTATGTCACTGGTAGTGTGTGTTAGAGTTGGGTGTGAATGTATTGCCTCGTGATATGACATTGTGAGGTCAAACCCACTATTCCAACCTTATAGCCAGGTGATCTTGCTCCCCACTGACCCAACGGGAAAGACTGGCCTAGAGTGTCAACTTTTTTCCACTACACTACAGTACAGTACAGTATATTTACCTGCAGAGACCTGTGTTGGAAAGAGATTTTGAGGCACAAGTGCTAGACCAACACCAGTTTCAGCCTCTCTCATGGTCATAGGTGCTCCTGCTTATGCATAAAATGGGATCGGCCTACGGTTTAATTGAGATGTCCTTGTGAGAGAAAGTGGTCAGTGTCTGATCCCAGGGTATCATTGCCTAGTCTGCCAACTAGTTTTAAAAGAAATCGCCAAACTAATAGTTTATCCGGTTGGCAAAGCACATAGTAGATAGCTGGCTAGGTGCAGACTTCTAGTACCCATCTGATCTGTTTTTATTTGTAATGGTTACCCTGATATTTTTGGCTATGACGAAACTTTTTCTTCAAACTATAGTTGCTCGTGTTACCCCATCATACTATAGGTTTTGAACCCGAACAAGACATTTCTGTTGTCTATGGCCACAATGTAGCAGTAAGACGGGTTGAGCCCTCTTGAGTGCTGTATTGATATTAACATTTCTATCATTCTCGTAGTAGGCTACGTCTCTTGGCACCTATGCTTTTTTCAAATCATCTTTGAGAAGCAATCCATCATATTTTCTCTGTGTGGTACATGTTTGTTTTTCTGCCTTTTCCTCCATGGGCCACCAAGTCGCACCTAAAACTTGCAAGATCGTTTGAGCATTTGACCTTGTAGTTTGTCTTGCAGTTTATATTTTTAATTGTGTCCTTAATCTCTCCTTCCAGTTGAAGCACTTTAGAATGAGTTTTGATTAGAGCCCAAAACCACATGGGTTTGATAGTCCGTGATGAGCAGACTAAAGTGGTGCCTTGAGGGCAGTTAGAATGGCTGAGATTATGGAGAATCAGCACCCCCCCCCCCTCAGTGCAGCTCCGCCATGTTTCCAAACTATGTGATGAACCTTCTGATTATTATCGCTTGATTTCAGAGAGGAGTGTCTGCTTTACAATCCTTGTATATGATGCAGTGTTAGGAAGAAATTTCATTTGCTGTTTCCGTGTAATTTCAAGGCATCCAACAACCTTGGTTGGGCCAACATTTAAAAAGTATGACCCCCCCCCCCCCCCCCCCCCCCCCCCCAACGCAGGGCGGATTCATGCTACACTCAGTCTTTTAACTTTTAAAGTAGAATTAGTGAGATTTTTAAAATGTATTTGCTTTGATGTGATCATACAAACCTATTCAACAGTCTGTGATGTAGGAACTTGTATGACCTCCATGAAATCGGACCTGGCTTGCAAAACCTTCCTCCGCACTAAATTATGGGGTGACATAGACTGAGGCTTTACGGGAAGGGCTTGTATACTTTATTCATTGGTGTGCAGCCTGTAAATGCAAATTTGACAGTTGGAGGTTTCACTTCGTACTTTAGGACCAACTTGAGTTCTTTCAAGCAATACTTTTATTTATTTTCTATGGGGGTCATATTTCGTCCGATTAGCTGCCGAACACACTGGATGTTCCTTAAATAAAGGACTCAGAATTCGTTTTTTTGTCTTCTTTTGAGATTGTGCTCTCCTGGTGGATTGTACTGACATTCTGACCGGTTGATAGTCTCTATGGCTGAGGGAACAGTACGAGTTTATGGATTCAAGGCTTTTTTCTTAGTGCTACTCTTCTATATTCTTCATCATCAGCCCAGACTTTGACATCATTTAGCTGCTCAACTCTAATAGGTTTATTTTATAGTTGATAAAATCCCTTACTAAGTGTAAGTCAAAGTTAAACTTTACTATATATCATGATGATCATAGGTTAAAAGACTAAAATGTAGCTGCTCCTGATACCCCGATAAATACTCAATAGTAAAAGAAAAATAAATGCGGATACAGATTTCAGCTGTGTTGAGGAATGCCTGCATCATTGATTTTCTCCAGGAAGTCTAATACAGGCCGCGGGTCAGTGCCATAGGTTGACTTTTCCCTTCTCATTTCCTTTGCAGAGTACAGCCGGTTTGAAACAAAGATTCACGATCTGCGGGAGCAGATGATGAACAGTAGCATGAGTTCAGGATCTGGATCACTTCGGACGAGTGAAAAGCGATCACTCTACGTCAGGTAAGTGCTTGTTATTTAGCTCAACCATTTTCCTCTTGGTGATCTTCAGGTCTTGATTAGGGCATGACATATTTTGGCTTTATTTTTGTGGGGCTTTCTCTAATTTTGACTTCACTCACAAGTAGTAGTTCCCTGCTCCGATTTAGTGCACCTGAGCTAATTTCTTCAGATTTGTCTGCTTCCTGTGACGGTATGATGTCTTCCATATGCAAGTGGTTTCAACAGTGGATGTGTAGTTTGAAGCCCCTCTCATGGTATTTTACCTGATCTGTTTTACCCAAATTAATGTGCTTTTGTTTCACCCTACGCTTGGAGTGTCAGTTGGTTCTGCACACTTTCAGGAGGGGGCTGTTTTAGTTTCCTTATGGGCTTGTATTTTCACATAAAATGTGTATTCTATTATTTCTCTGTGCACTCCTGTTTATGACAACTAGTAGGATGTACAGTCGTTGTGACATGCTTGTTTATCTATTAGTTTGATGTCTTTGGCAGTCGAGGCCGATCGATGTCTTTGAAATGGTTTGTGAAAACAGTCGTCTGAATCTAGGAAGCCAGTTATGCCATCCTTATTCCAGTATAATAAAGCAGACTGATGGTGCAGGGTCAACAGTGAAAAGAACTCTAGTCTGCATCTGGGGAGTAAGGTGTTGCGAAGGGGGATATTGAACATTATCACAACAGCTATCTTTTATTCCTTAAGGAATCTAGGGGATCCATTTTGTAGCTCCGTGCGGAAAAACAATTATCCAGTATTGGGGTATCTTTCATAGATTCACATGCTTAGAATCCTCCCCGTCGACGAGGCGGGAGTCTCACCGTACAATAAAACATATACATTATAGTCATAATAACATTATACCATAGGCTACAGTGTAAGGAAAAGTCACTACAATAGCCTATCTCAGTCTTTTTGTAAAAAGAACCAAACTTGGAAACCAGCCAATCAGGCAGCAGCACCATCTAGAACCATCCCCACAGAGAGGCAAACCCTCAGATTTTCTACCGCACCTCGTGTGTTAGGGAGTCTCCCTAACCTCTGCTCAGTTTTTTCCTTTGGCCTTTATTTCTGAGAGAAGAATATGTCTGATTCTAAGAAGAACTTATTTTTGGCCTGTTCTTCCTGTGGGAAGAAAAGACTTCACTTTGAAGACCCACATAAAGAGTGTATTTATTGCCTCTACCCAGCACACAAAGTCAAAGAATGCAGGATCTGCAGAACCTTTCCTGCAAAGACTTTGAAGGATCGTGAAGGACGCCTGCTGGTTTGGCTGGAGAAATTGAAATCATCTGATGGGGTTTCTGAAGGTGAAGGAAGTAAAGTGTCCACCCCCATCTCCAAGAAAAGAGATAGATCTGGAGATCCTCCTGAGAAAATGAGTAAAACCTTAAAAACTCATCTTCTGAAGCAGGTCAGTCCTCCTCTCAAAAAGAGAAAAAGAGTCTCTTTTGAGGAGAAATCACAACTCGTCGACGCCTGCTTCGTCGTCGAGGATCGCGGCGACGAAGCTTCCACCGTCGTCGACTAGCATCCCGTCGACGTCGAGCCCACCGTCGACGACAATACCGCCGACGAGCCCACCGTCTACGACGAGCCAACCGACGACTATGCCGTCGATGACCTCCCTTCGACGATCATTGTTCCCTCGTCGGCGAGTCCACCGTAGACGACTACTTCAAACATGACGTCGAAGACCACATCGTCGACTGTCTTTTCCGTTGACGTCGACGATGCCAACTGTTGCAGTGATTTCAGCGGAATATGAGTCACCTTCAACATATATTTCTGCTACTTAAAGGCGTAAAAAACCCTCGCCTTTGCAATTTACACCTATTTTGAGTTCAAAATTGTCGTCTAACAGGCAATTTTATCATGATGTGTCCCACATTTCACCTTTGCCACTCAGCCATAATTTGGAGTAATCTGAAGATGATGATGATCCTTATGGGCAGGCCGGTGATCCGTCACAGCTCAGGATAAATTATCAAGAGGAGGAGGATGAAGAAGAGGAGTACTATGAACCATGTGAGTCGTTGAGGGAACCTCAAGAAGTGTCATCAAGAACCAATGGTTCAAATGCCAGCAGCTTTGCTACAGGACCTTACAGCAATGCTTAAGGACTATAAGTCGTTTTCCTCCGCCTCCACCTCCGCAGCAAGTTTTTGCTCCTGTAGAGATGCAAACTGTTACACCTGTAACACCAGTTTCTGAGCCCCAGGTGACAATACCTTCACAGCTGTTGCAAGGCGATGAAGATAACACGGTAGCAGAGGACGGAGAGATTCCTAATTCGCCCACTACCGTAGATGAATGGGACGAATATCTGATCCCAGATCCTGCTTCACCGATTCCACCGGCTGCAGACTCCCCTCCTGAGGACATGCCATTATGGAGAGAGCATATACAAGATTTCATCGGACTATGCCAGGTCAAAAGACTGAGTGTTTTTTGTATGATTTTAAAGACCTAAACAGAAACACCACATGTTCTATTCCCATAATTGATCACATATTGGAAGAGGGAGTAAAGAGCATGAAAACTCCATTCTCTATTCCTGCAATTCTGCCTCGGATTGACAAAAAGCACAAGGCGCCGGATGATGCTCCTGCCTGCCTTACAGGTCACCCTAAAGCAGACTCTGTAATTTCTCAGGCAGGGCAAAGAAAATCTCAGAATCCTTCCACTCCTATAACAGCTCCCCCTGACAAGGATGGGAGGCGCCTGGATAACATAGGAAAATGTTTTACAACCTTGGCAGGCGCTACGGTCCGAGCTACAAACTGTTTGGCCATTTAGAGTAGATATGATCGACAATTGTGGTCAGATATGTCCCTATATATGGAATATTGGCCTGAGGACAAAAAGATAGAGGCAAGGAAGATCCTTATGGAAGGAGAAAGATCGGCTTCTGAAATCATAGATATTTCTATGGATATAGCGTCTCTTGGCTTTTGTCAACTCGCAGGAGCAGCTACGTTAAGATGTCAGGGCTGGCTTAAATCCACTAATTTTCGCCCTGAAATCCAAACTAAGATCCTTGATATGCCTTTTGATGGCGACCTCCTGTTTGGAAAACATATAGATGACGCTCTACAAGATTTAAAAAAGGACGCAAACTGCAAGATCGTTGGTTTCTTTACAGTATCGTAAAACGCCCTTTCGTGGAGCAAGGGGCAGAGGATCCTACTCCTTTCGTGGGGGTTACCAAAAGTATCAGCAACAAGGTAACCAGGGTCGTTATGGATATAATTATCAACAGCAACAACAAAACTACAGGAATCCTCCGGCAGCTGCCTATAGGCAACAAGGCAAGAGACGTCAATCTCATGGCAGAGATTCTGCCAGAAGGCAGTGACAATCCTGTTGTGCCTGCACCAAATTCGCCACCACAATTCAAAATTCCAAAGATTTCTCAATATTTTGACAATTGGCAGAAAATAACCAAGGACAAATGGGTATTGGATATCATAAAATTTGGACACACCCTGGAGTTCACCAAATTTCCCCCTCCTCATTCACCTCTAAAGAAAAATCCACCACATCTTTCTCTTCTTAGGAAAGAGGTGAAAGCTATGCTTTCAAAAGGGGCCATAGAGTTCCTCATTCTCAAATAGGAAAGGGATTCTAATCTCGCTTTTTCCTGATAAAGAAAGTCAGGAGATTAGAGGCCAATCTTAGACTTGCGGATGCTGAACAAGTACCTTCAGAAGAAATCCTTTCGCATGGTAACACTCCAGGAGATTCTTCAGCTTCTAGATCATGCGGATTTCATGACAACCCTGGACCTCCAGGATGCATACTTTCATATCCCAATTCATCCCAAGCATCGAAGATTTCTAAGATTCACGGTGGCAGGTGCACACTTCCAATTCAGAGTACTTCCCTTTGGCCTATGTTCGGCTCCACGGGTCTTTACCAAATTCTTTGCTCCTGTAGCAGCGCATCTCAGGCTGCAAGGTGTCAAACTATTCCCATACTTGGACGACTGGCTAATAAAGGCTCCATCCTTTTGCAAGGCCTCTCTTGCAACAACAAAATGCCTGCAAGTGTTTCCCTCGCTGGGTCGATCACTAAATGCCCAAAAGTCAAGCCTTTTTCCGTCTCAAGTAGTACAATTTCTGGGAGCAAAATTGGACACTCTTCAAGACCAGGCATTCTTGTCTGCAGATCATTCTCACTGAAGCAGACTTTCTTTTTAGAAGTTCTGATGCCAGAGAGAGTAGGCGAGATATACTCTCTCTGGCATCAGAACAATCTGTGCTGGACAACATCTTTCAGAAGTGGGGTAAAACCGAATCTGGATCTCTTTGCCACCAAGAGCAACTGGAAGTGCCTTTTCTTCGCAAGCTGGGAACAGGAGAGGAGTTCCTGGGGGAACGCATTCATGGTGAGGTGGACGGGAATCTTAGCTTACGCATTCCCCCCCTTTCCTCTAATCCCGAGACTTTTGCACAAAATGAAGAAGGAACCATGTTGCATGATTCTGATTGCACCGAAATTGCTGTGTCAACACTGGTTCACGGAACTTCTCCTTCTCTCAAAGTACAAGCCATTCCGCCTTCCGATACAGCTGAATCTGCTATCAATGAGAGAAAGGCAGATTCTTCTCCCTTGCCCAGCTCAACTGCACCTCCATGCTTGGTTCCTGGACTCACAGATTTCCAGGAACTATAACTTCCTCAGGAATGCAGACATTCTAGACAGAGCAAGAGCCCCTTCTACATTGCGGACCTATGCCCTAAAATGGAAAAGATTCTGTCACTGGTGCTCTAATAATAATCTACATCCATTGGAATGTTCTCCTGATCAGGTGCTACCTTATTTGTTGTCACTCTCTAAGTCTGGTCTAAAATTTGCTTCAGTTAAATTGCATTTAGCTGCTATTTCTACATACAGAAGGTCTTCAGGGATGGCGTCACTTTGTTCTAATCGTCTCATTAAACAGTTCCTGAAGGGACTTTTCAGAACTTTCACTCCTATTAAAGCTCCTCCTCCAGAATGGAGACTAAATGTTGTTCTACAGCAGCTTATGAAACATCCTTTTGAGCCCATTCATAAGGCTGATATTAAATATCTCTCATGGAAGACCGCTTTACTGCTGGCACTCACCTCTTCCCGAAGAGTCAGTGAGTTACAAGCGTTCACTATACGACAACCATATTTGAAATTCACTAATGATTACGTCCTTTTGCGAACTAATCCCACATTCATACCTAAAGTTCTAACTTCATTTCATCCCAATGAGCCTATAGTGTTACGGACATTCTTCCCAAATCCGTCGTCTGCGGCGGAGAAGTCATTGCATACTTTGGATGTCAAAAGATGCCTAAAGTTTTACATAGCTCAAACTGTGTCCTTCAGAAAGTCTGATCAGTTATTTCTCTTGTATGGTGGCCCCAAAAAAGGATCAGCTATCTCAAACGCTACCATCTCAAAGTGGATTGCATCTGCTATTCAGTTCTGCCATTGCAAAGCAGGCCAAAAGCACATTCTACCAGGGCAGTCAGTGTCCTCTTCTACGGCATTGTTTGCTGGAGTGTCCTTGGACAAGATTTGCCGAGCCGCAACCTGGAAGAGTGTACAAACTTTCACTCTGCATTATTGCTTGGATCTGGCAACAGAAGCTGAATCAGCAGTTGGACAAGCAGTACTACAAAACCTTTTTAGATAAGGTAAGCCTGATGGCAAGAATGTTATAACTAATGTTGTAAAAGTTCTCTATTTGATATGACCATTATTTTTTTTTTATTTTTTATTTTTTCTTTTGTCCTCATATTACGTGCATAGCTCCAATCTATCAAAACCAAAGGACCGCCACAGAGCAAAGGAAAGAATGGTCACGTGCAGTGCTGTCTCAGCTTATAGCTGGTAGGAGAAAGTTCATTCGGGAGGGAAGAAGACCGGTTCCCCACAGCACCAATCACAACAGCCAAACATGATTTTGCTTAGGGATGTGCCTCCGGAGATAGTGCCCAAGTTATCGAGACCCCCATAGCTCCAAGACTGTTAGTCATGGCAGCAAGGATAAGCAATGTACGTGTTAATCATAGGACCTGGGAAAAAAAAAAAAAAAAAAAAGATATGACCATTATTGTGTATGAGTATGATTTACTCTTTCTCACAATATAGAAATGTTTGTGACTGTTGCATTGGTTTTTTCATGGTATCTCTTGAACTTCTTATGATACCCACCATCCACTATGCATATAAGTGTTACTTACTGCTAGCTACTCTGATTCGAAGCATGTGAATCTATGAAAGATACCCCATTACTGGATAAGAAAACGAGTTACTTACCTGTAACTTCAGTTTTCCAGTATTGGTATCTTTCTTAGATTCACATGCGACCCACCCTCCTCCCCGGAGAGGTTTACCTTATCATAATGGTATACTACTATCACTAGTGCTACGAAAATCTGAGGGTTTGCCTCTCTGTGGGGATGGTTCTAGAGGGTGCTGCTGCCTGATTGGCTGGTTTCCAAGTTTGGTTCTTTTTACAAAAATACTGAGATAGGATATTGTAGTGACTTTTCCTTACACTGTAGCCTATGGTATAATGTTATTATGACTATAATGTATATGTTTTATTGTACCGCGAGACTCCCACCTCGTCGGCGGGTATGATTCTAAGCATGTGAATCTGTGAAAGATACCAATACTGGATAACTGAAGTTACAGGTAAGTAGCTCGTTTTCTTCACCATCATTTGAACTTCTTTATTAATACTAAGTACTAGAATGGCCCCCCCTCCATGTGACAACCTGGAACCCTTTTTTTTAATAAAAAAATATATAAATCTTTCAAAAATGTTTAAGCAATTTACCTCTAGTAAAGCCTTTCTAGTTTTCCTTTTTATAATGAACAAAAGAAAATAGTTGTGCAGGAGCTTTACAATAAAATAATCACTCTGCCGCCACCAAGTTGCTCCAGGGATCCATAATGAATGCAATAAAAGATGTCTCCCTATTTAATTGTTTTCCTTCTGAAAGCAGGGATGGATGAAATACGGGCCACTGACATTCTGTCTGTGCGAGGCGGTTTGTTTTGGCTTTACTTTGTATGGTTTTTTCCCTCTATTTATTGACTTCTTTTCTTTCTAGAGCCAAAGTTGTTTGTTCTGGACATTTTCCAGTGTTTTCACATCACTGGTGTACTCTACCTCTATCTCCTAACATTTTAGCAAAATTGCATCTTGCCTTGAAAAAGCAATCGCTAAAAAATAATGTCTCAAAATTCTCCTAAGAGGTTAGTATGGATTGTTTAGAAAATCTTCGTTGTTTCACCCAGAGGATCTCAGATTTTATCACAATGTGTATGATTCCCAGTTCATTGCAATTGGAAGGACATTTGACCTGTCTCCTGTGCAGGGCCTTTCTAGATCCTCCTGTGGTCACACAGAGGGCCGGAGGAATCCCCATGCCAATTGCTAGGTTGTTGCGGGCTCAGGTGACTAGCAAGCCTTTGGTAAAGTAAGAGATGGGATTTTGTCTGTAACCCTTGAGTTCCGGAAAATGAATTCCGAAAAAACATAAGGTATGCTTAGGCTTTCCTGTTTTCAGTTTCTATTTTTGGTAAATTCTGGAGGTTTTTTTTCAATGTTTTCAATACCTTAAAAAACAGTTATCAGTGGTTACACATTTTCGCGCTACTAAAAACAACAAAGTGTTTTTGCAGTGTTAATGGAACGTTTTGCTTTTATTTTTGCTTGCTTTCTGCACTTATAGAACATGATATATATATATAGACAATGTATGTATAGTGTATATGAGGTCCAAATAGAGTTTTGCAAATTAAACTTATTGTAATACACCATACAATACTTCTTCAGTGAGTCTTTGGTCATGTGCGCTCGCCCTTTCCTTCCCATGTTAATTTTGTGAAAAGACCCTCTCTATAGTGGCTCTTGAGACGGGCAACTCAAATAGCCAGTGCACAATTTGTTAACTCTGGCCACTGACATAGCTTTCCCTGCCATTACTGGTTGCTGAAGTGGAGAAGTGTGGCTCACTAGTTAGAGCAGGCAGACCTGGAAGCAGAGGTCAGCCCGGGACCAGGGTTCAATTCCCGGCTCGGCGGGTCTTGAGTCCTAAAATGTCCATGGACTCGACAATTCTCGCTCCGGTGCCTACTCCATTCATGGATTCACACTCTGCGACTCTGGGCAATAGCTTGCTTAATCTCCACAATGGCCCCTCGCGGCGGGATGCCTGGCTTTCACCTTGCGGATACCCTGCCGGGGTTAACTCACAGGGGAATACCAGGACGGGTTCCCTAAGCAAGCGCTTAGAAACCTGTGGTGATTTGCGCTATATAAATTCCTGTACATTTACATTTACATTTGCTGCGCCAAAGTCACTGAAGGTGTCGCCCAGCCTGCTCTCGGAGAGGTTTCACATCTACACCAATTATGCTGAACACTTGGCAAACAAGGCTTTTTTCAAGCTCTAGTTTTTTTAATATGTCCACTACAAAAGTTATGTTTTCCTGTAAAAAAATATAATGCACTACAGTGCACTTTTTCACATCACTATGTTTATGCGACCAAAGATCCTCCCATTTCTTGCCTTTGGCACCATCACTCACCAAACATTCTGTAAATGGTTGCCACATGGATAATATAGCATTCATAGCCCCTTTGAGTGAGAACCATCAGCTAGGGACACAGTTGAGATGGCTCTTTTTTTGATGCCACACAAAGCACAACATTATAAAGATTTGCGTTTTAGTTCCTGTGCATAAGGAAACAGTGCACCAGAATGGACTAAAAAGTCAATAGCATCCCTCATTAACTCTGAAGATTGCAAATATGCTTTCAGTATACCATCTAACAAGTGGCAAAGATCTCCTACAGGGAATCACTTCAGCTCGGGTATCAATTTTGACAGGTCATCACACAACTTTTTCATATATTGAGTGATATTGTTTGTATTTGCAGTGATTCAGCTACAATCTTTGTTTAACTTGGAAAGAACATTTTTTGCAGAGCATTCCAAGTGACACTGCGTTCCATGTTCTCCAAAAGTCTGTTACGTGTTCATCAATATCCTTGATGCTTGGTGATTGCACTCTTTATACATATACTTGTCACTATACCTTGCATCAAGTGTTTAAATCCTAAGGTGTTGGCAATTCACCTACTGTCAATACTGACCCACTAGAAACTGTGGGCTGATGTATTAAGGGTTTTTACCCATTCTCGGTGGGTAAATGTGATTACACATATCAGGAAAGCTTCTTATGAAACAAGCCATTTTACCTAAGGGTGAAAGAATCAAACACAGCCAAAATATCAAATATGATTTTGATATTTCCTGATTCTCTACAGTTTATAAAATAATTAAACAAGACCTAAAACATGCTTTTAAACCCTCCATCTTTAGAACAAAGAGCACAAAACTGAAAAAAGCAAAAGGAAGAAGAAACAATATTTTAGGGTATCCCTAAACAACAAAATTCAAGCAAAATAATGTTAGCCCAGGCTTTGTTACTGCTAGCTTGTATAACGACGTTACATTGTATTGGCCCAGTCAGGAAGTAAATAAATGACTCTTTACTCTCTTTGTCCTTTCTTTGAATGGCATTTACTTTGTGGTTGTGCAGGGTGAGGGTTATTTCTCTTTCCGTGGGGTTTTATCAGTTAATATAGGTTTAAACCTAAAACCCCACAGCCTAGGTATACTTTAGGGAAGCAATTTTAAGAAACAGTAAATTATCAATGCACCACCACATTTTGTCCCCCCTCCTAAATTATTTTCAGATTTTTCAATAGCATTCAAAAATTTCCAGAGCCACATCCTAACCTTATGTTACTGTTGTCATTACTGAAAAAGAATGCAACTAAATCAGGACAATGATCTCATGATTGGTAAAGTCCTTTATTTCTTATAGTTGTAGTTAAAAAAAATCCATGCTTTTTAGTTGAAGCAGATTTGAAATGGAAAAGCCAAGTCCCTTTTCACAAAGAATGAAATGTTTAGTCCGACATAAAATTTCCACCAAATTATGGTTCCCTTTTTATTTCACTGTGTTGAAAGGGCTGTTTAAGATTGACATGTTTTGGCCCCAATTTTTAGTTCCACATACCCCATCTGAACTACCTTAAAGGCCTGAGAATGAAGACTGTACATCTGTTTTTTTCTAGGAGATGAGACACTTTTTTCTAGGAGATGAGACACTATTATTTGGAAGGTGTATGGTGCAAGCTGGAATACCCATTGTGCAGAGGGAAACCAGTGGGTTGGATCAAAGCCGCCTCAAAATTTTTAAAACCCGCGATGGGACCAATAACATACACATGGGGCTTGGTAATTAGTCTGGTGTGTCTGGAGTAGCACCCCAAAGGAAAATGTTTTGTATGTAGGTGACCGTAGATCAGGTTGTTCATACCTAAAGCATGATTAACAATCTGGCACTTATTGATATATTAGAAAGATGTTTCTGTAAAGAGGACGTTAATAATTCATACATTCTAGAACTTGCACAGAAGCTGCAGGGGGAACTAGCAGGTGATCAGCAACTCAACTGATGTGCCACAGGATCCATTGTTTCTTTAGAACATGGAATCTGCCATCCAGTCCATCCCCATGAATTTGAGATGACTGGGGGTAACTCCCCTTTCTGGGGCACCGATGCGTGTTGTCTGTGGCTTCTATAAACCCAAAAGACAGGCATTTGTAAGAGCCACCTGCGCCAAACAATGCTTCAGCCCATATCAAAATGATCCTTATGATGGGCGGGTTTTGAAAACTCATCAAATATCTCATTCAAATGTTAATGCGCATCTGTAAGACATTTGGTTGCTGGTTGAAAGGGGGCAGTGAGTGTGAAACCCTACTCTGGTGAACAACAAAAAGTCACTAAATTAACCTGTGCTGAACCCTCTGGTAGCTTGGTACAATAGCCACCAGGCTTAACTTGGAGGCAATGTGTAAAGTATTTATAAAAAAAACCAACAAGGTGATGGACAGAATGCCTGAATTGATCTCGGCGACTAGCTATGAAATCCATTACCTTGTTGGTGAAGTTGACGCCCTAAATGTGACAGGTATGCTCAGAAGTGGTCTCTGTGCCACTGGAAACAAGCTATACCTGACTGAATAGCCTATAATAAGGGCAAACTGATCCTAAGTTACCTGTATTCTGGTTCAGGGAGGACCTGTCTGGGCAGTTCGGGCTGGACTGTTCCCAATGGAGCAGGATGAAGACTGATTTGCATATGGCTGGGTCCAAACTGCGGTGACATGGTAGGCAAAAAATGGTTGTCAGCATCAAGTTCTGTCTGTGCCGAGGAGCCGGTTATGTGCCAGGAGCTCTGAACAGGAGGTCAGCTGACTGTACCTTAGACACACTGGAGGCTTTGGCTGCAAACAAGCAGGCTGCCTCAGTAGAGCTGTCCGCAGGAGCAGAAGGGTCCTTGAGCAGCAAAGCAAGCCTTGGGTAAAAAAGCTGTCCTTGGTCAGAAGGGCAGACTTCACACAGCTGGGCAGTACTTCTGTAGTATTCACGGGTGCAGAAGTGATCTGAAGAGTTGGGTCTGAGGGTCCATTATTTATACCTGGTGCTCTCTTTTAAGCAGGGGAAGCCCTCTTCTCTTGACTTTCTCCCTACGGAGGTTTCTGGAATGTTCCGCCTCCCTGCCCTGGCCCAAGTGTATCTGGTAAGAAAAGGGGGTGGTGATGAACAGTGTCTGAATTAAGCAGACCACTCTTACCCAGTCCAAAGATCAGGGCTTGATCCATCACAGTTATTTAGCTCACTGCACCATCCCAGCTCAGAACCTGGCTATATGCAAATCAGTCTGTCCCTGGCCCAGTGCCCAGTGCATCATGGGAATTCAAGCAAGCCGGGCCGACGACGGCTGAAATGCCAGAAACCGGTCCCCGGAAGCTTGTGTCCTTCCCAGTGTAAGAATTGGCTTGGTAGTTTGGTTTGCCCTGTTCCCATCATGCACGGGGACAGGAACAGACTAATTTGCATATAGCCAGGTACTGAGCTGGGATGGTGCAGTGAGCTAAAAAACGTTGTTGGATCTAGCACTGATCTCTTGACTGGGTGAGAGTATTCTGCTTAATTCAGAAACTCTGTCCATCACCACCCCTTGTTGTTAAATATTTTGTCCACCATAAGCGTGGAAGGGTATACTCAGATGTGAGTCCCTTGCTCATTGCACCATCAGGATTCAAGCAAGCCGGGCCGACGACGGCTGAAATGCCAGAAACCGGTCCCCGGAAGCTTGTTTCCTTCCCAGTGTAAGAATTGGCTTGGTAGTTTGGTTTGCCCTGTTCCCATCATGCAATGGGACAGGAACAGACTAATTTGCATATAGCCAGGTTCTGAGCTGGGATGGTGCAGTGAGCTAAAAAACGGTGTTGGATCTAGCCCTGATCTCTTGACTGGGTGAGAGTATGCTGCTTAATTCAGAAACTCTGTCCATCACCACCCCTTGTTGTTAAATACCAAGTGTATCTGGGGCACAATAGCAGAGTGTAAAGTTCTTTATTTGTAAGTTTGGCCTGTGCTTTTTAAGTGCAAGTGTGGTAGGTGGCTGCCCTCACTCAATCGTGCCAGAGGTGGCCCATCATGCCAACACCCAGACACTCTTTTCTGATGCTGTCTGTGAGTAATACACAAGGGCCAACTGCCAACTACACCTAGTTATGTGACCGAGGACACAGGCTGCAGGCACCAGATGGTTAGGACAAGAAAACACCCACTTTCTAAAAGGCAATCACACAACAACACACATGCCAGTACTGATATCCGTTATTCTTCACTTCACATGATCACGACACTTGATGTGACCTTAATTTATCATTTTATTTATCACATTTTTTCTTTTGTTTGTAAAAAATACTTTTCATAGGTTTTTTCAATTAACCATCAGTTCTCCAAAACAAAAAAACAGCTTACAAAAATTCAGAGTAACCCAGCAATATAGTGAATCAAATGACAAAATGCTTAACACCACTACGGCGCGGATGGAGCCCAGAGGTTCCACGTTCTCTGTTCATTTCGAAGAGGTTTCCAGCATTGGAGAAGTCAATGGACCCTTTGAAACACCATTTGGGTGCTTGTTGTGAGCAATTGGACTGGCATGAGAAGCTTGGAAAGGCAATGGACTGGATGCATTTCCAGAGACCGGTATATGCTCTCCTTCAAATGTGGCTACAGAACTGCCTCGGAGCAGGTAAAGACTAGTCTATGACCAAAGTGCTTCAATTTGGGGATACCTTGTTCGAATTCCTTTTGCCCTTTAATGAAGCACTGACAAATGTCCATCTAGTCACATAGTCCAAGCCTAGCACAGTGGCTCCTGTGAAGAGGTTAATAGCACATCGAACTGCACCGGGTCATCCAAGTTTCCTCAGCCATCACCCCACTCCTGAAAGCTTGGTGGTTCAGTCTTCAACGTCCCATGGCGCTTTCCCTTCCGCATCCCTTGCACTTGGGAAGATGCAGAAAAAGATGATAGTGGTAGTAACAAGGGGCTAGCACATCCACTAACAAGTTATGGTGGGTAAATAAAACAGTAAATGTGTGCTACAATGGATAAACACTACACCACCCAAGTAGTTTAGATAAATATAGAGTAGACTCACTACAATATATTACCAAATTATATATCTGAAAGAAAGTTATAGATTCCTTACTTTAGAATTTCCCCCAGGCGTCCGACTGGATCTGGAAAGTTTTTTTCATCCGCACTACCCCTGTGCATCGGTAGGTGGCGTTGGTCGATTACGCGTCTGTTGTCGTGGTCGCCGGGATGACATTGCAGAAGTTACTTAGATGCTGCCCTCGTGCGTTGTACTTATATAAATAGGGGGGTTTTGTCCTACGGGTCCTGGCTGGACAATAACATTAGTAAAGAGAAAAAAGAGGTGCCAGGGCTCGAATTAGAGACACCAAAACTTGTTTATTCAGCTGGTGTAAACCTTCCTTTCAACGATTCAGGAGGCTGTGTATTTATCATTTGTTACCGTATTCAAAATATGCTCAATCTTATGCAATTTTCAGAGTGAGAAAACATTCCTTAAGCTGTGGAAACAGTTTAAATAAATTTTTACATTCATTACAATACTTTCATTATAATCAAAAACAAAACAAAGCAGAAAAAATTCTTCATCAATGTTTACATTCAAAACTTTTTTGTACATAAAATAAAGAACTGCGAATCATGTACACCTAGGTTCATTCGGGTACATTTGATTGTGAATACATTGCCCTATTTTATTTATGCGTCTCTTTTAGACAGCCAGATAGCCGACGCGTTTCCAAACCCTTCTCTCTAATCAATGGGGTTCTTCATCAGGGCTGGGCTGTGTACCTGTGGTGTAAGATTTAAGGGACATTTAGTATCTCCTTCTCTCTAAGTCTATAACATCTAATATATAAACAGGCGAAGCCTTTACTTGATTTTACCTGGTTTCGCATTATTCTTGGGCGGTGTTTTTCTGAGCGGGGCATCAAGTAAAACTTAAATTTTTCACCACTACCTAGAAAAATTGAGGGTAGGCAAAAGTTGAAAGTTTTTGGGCTTCTATCTTCACTTGTTACCTTCACTACATTTATAGAGCACTGACACTTACTGTTATGTCTGTTCGTGTGGTCCTTCACTACGTCATTATCACCATGTTTAAAAATTTAGCTGCGCGTTCCGCGGTGCTTGTTTGTCTGTAAGTCAGAAATTAAATATCAATTCATGTCCGAAAATGCTGTGTGATTGTGTATGCGTGCATTCTCTGTTCTGCTTACTTGTGCGCATAGCGGTGGAAGACCCAAGCGTTGCTATGTTTCTGCCTGGTTGCGTTATTATTGCTCGACGATAATTCAAGTTTCTAAAAGACAGAAGGGGGGGGCACACCAATGGTTACCATTACTCTGCGGTCATATTTCTTTAAGTTTAGAGCTTCGGTTCGGTGACCGTGGAGAAGCTTACCCTGATTAGTGTCTTTAGACGCCGCCTATTGGGGTCTGCACGCCGCGTGAATCTCACTCCGTTTGTTAATCTTCTGGGCGGATTACCACGCTCGGCGAGGTGCGGTTTCCCATTTACATATGCTGCTAAGCATTGTGGGATATGTAGTTCTGACGGGTTTTCCGCATGTTTTTTAAAAAAAAGAGATTTCTGAAGGTGGTCATTATATAAGTGCAGTGCTCTAGTTCTGATTTCCTCAAAGTGTGTGGTTTGAAAGGTGGGGTTCACAGAGGGCTCAGTAATTAGACCTTTGTAATTCGGACATTTCGTTCAGGCCATCCATCACACAATTAAACTTTAAAATTAGATATGCTTCTTTTTGAAGTAACATGGCATCGATGTTTCCTCCTCTTGGGGGGATTTTCATGGCTTGCAGAATTGTCCATTTAAAATCTGTCTCATTGTGATTTAGTTCCACAAAGTGCTGGACCATGGGCGCGGACAGCACTTTGTTTTTGATTCTTGATCTGTGTTGAGCTATTCGTTGATTAGCTCTCTGTGTGGTTTTCCCTATGTACAACTTGGGACAAGGGCACATAACTGCGTATATGACAAATTTAAGTCCTAGTTCCAATACAGATTTTTCGTGTACCGTTAGTTGTTTATTGGAAATGTTTACTATTGAGGTCAGGTTTATGTTTTGTAGTAAACATTTCCAATAAACAACTAACGGTACACGAAAAATCTGTATTGGAACTAGGACTTAAATTTGTGCCATCAGCACACACTGACCTTACTAATCTAAAGATTGAGGCCTTGGAGTTTTGTCGAAAACTAAGACTAAAGGCATTCTTTTATCACAGAGAAGACAACAGAGTCAATGAACCCTCTAACCTATCCAATAAATCCACATTCGTGCCCCCATCATATACAATCCCCAAGGAAATAATAGCCTTCGAGCAAGCCGTTCTATCCTCCATCACACAATTAAGTAAACAAAAAATGTTCCTCAAGAGGAACATTAGCAGGGACCAACATATGGCTCTAAAGAACTTATGTAAAGACGATTCGATAGTGTTAAAACCCGCTGACAAAGGGGGTGCACTCGTGGTCTGGGACAGACAGAAATATATTGCAGAGGCCAACAGCCTAATTACTGAGCCCTCTGTGAACCCCACCTTTCAAACCACACACTTTGAGGAAATCAGAACTAGAGCACTGCACTTACATAATGACCACCTTCAGAAATCTCTTTTTTAAAAAAACATGCGGAAAACCCGTCAGAACTACATATCCCACAATGCTTAGCAGCATATGTAAATGGGAAACCGCACCTCGCCGAGCGTGGTAATCCGCCCAGAAGATTAACAAACGGAGTGAGATTCACGCGGCGTGCAGACCCCAATAGGCGGCGTCTAAAGACACTAATCAGGGTAAGCTTCTCCACGGTCACCGAACCGAAGCTCTAAACTTAAAGAAATATGACCGCAGAGTAATGGTAACCATTGGTGTGCCCCCCCCTTCTGTCTTTTAGAAACTTGAATTATCGTCGAGCAATAATAACGCAACCAGGCAGAAACATAGCAACGCTTGGGTCTTCCACCGCTATGCGCACAAGTAAGCAGAACAGAGAATGCACGCATACACAATCACACAGCATTTTCGGACATGAATTGATATTTAATTTCTGACTTGCAGACAAACAAGCACCGCGGAACGCGCAGCTAAATTTTTAAACATGGTGATAATGACGTAGTGAAGGACCACACGAACAGACATAACAGTAAGTGTCAGTGCTCTATAAATGTAGTGAAGGTAACAAGTGAAGATAGAAGCCCAAAAACTTACAACTTTTGCCTACCCTCAATTTTTCTAGGTAGTGGTGAAAAATTTAAGTTTTACTTGATGCCCCGCTCAGAAAAACACCGCCCAAGAATAATGCGAAACCAGGTAAAATCAAGTAAAGGCTTCGCCTGTTTATATATTAGATGTTATAGACTTAGAGAGAAGGAGATACTAAATGTCCCTTAAATCTTACACCACAGGTACACAGCCCAGCCCTGATGAAGAACCCCATTGATTAGAGAGAAGGGTTTGGAAACGCGTCGGCTATCTGGCTGTCTAAAAGAGACGCATAAATAAAATAGGGCAATGTATTCACAATCAAATGTACCCGAATGAACCTAGGTGTACATGATTCGCAGTTCTTTATTTTATGTACAAAAAAGTTTTGAATGTAAACATTGATGAAGAATTTTTTCTGCTTTGTTTTGTTTTTGATTATAATGAAAGTATTGTAATGAATGTAAAAATGTATTTAAACTGTTTCCACAGCTTAAGGAATGTTTTCTCACTCTGAAAATTGCATAAGATTGAGCATATTTTGAATACGGTAACAAATGATAAATACACAGCCTCCTGAATCGTTGAAAGGAAGGTTTACACCAGCTGAATAAACAAGTTTTGGTGTCTCTAATTCGAGCCCTGGCACCTCTTTTTTCTCTTTACTAATGCCCTCGTGCGTTGTGGCGTCCGTTCTTTTGTTTTCCGCGCCAGCGAGCGCAAATCCAGAGAGAGCGGTACCCCCAGTCATTTTTTGACAGAAGTTTTGCAACTTTTTGTCGACTTCTTTTTGAGTCGGACATAGACTCCTGGTGCACGAGGGATGCCCGGTTTCAAGGTCCGTGGTTCCTGTTCTCGACTGATGTCAGTGACTGATCTGCACCCCGTGTGCCTCTACTGGCTGGAGCACGACCACAACACGTCTTGTTCCGACTGCCGGACCATGGCCGAAAGCTCCTCGAGATCCGACAGTCGGCTTCGCGTCGTTCGAGGTCCCGGTCGAGTGGGAGGTCACGGGACAGATCATGGAGCCATCTTCACTCCTCGTCGAAGTCTACACACTCGTCAGGTAAGTCGAAGCATAAGTCTCTCTTCGACTTCACACTGGCCGATGCGACTAAGTGTGCTGGTGGTGCTACTCCCACGGCTCAGTCCTTCCTGGGACGGGAGCGACCCCTGCCCAGCTTCGTCAATTTTACGAAGTGATGCATGCTATCTTTGAGCAGTCGAAGTCTGCTGGTGCAACTTTGGGCCCTGTGCCCTTGGGCGGCTCCGGCTTCAGCTCGACAGGGCCCCCTTGGATCCGGGCCTGGATCCGGATCAGTCGACCTTGTAACACCACCACCACCATGACTAGGTCCAGCTGGCGTCGACCCTGGCTTCCACCCCGATGTGGATCCGGCGACGAGGCCAGTTTGGCAGCCAGAGCAGAGTGAATAAGACCGGGAGAACCCTCTCACTGCCCAGCTAGAATACGATCTGGACTGACGAGAGGAACTGGGGGATGCCAGTAGTCTGGACACCTCACCAGACCGTGCCATGTTGTCTCCTCCTACCATGGCTACGGAGGAGGGAGCGTCTTACCCAGTGGTGTTGCGTACGGCGGCTGAGGCCCTAAACCTGGAGCTACCTACTGTGACAGTCAAGACTAAACTTCTGACAGAGGTGCTCCAGCCTGCAGTGAGATCTGCTGAGCCCCTGCTGCCGTTTAATGAAACCCTTACGGACATCCTTTTGGGCACCTGGTCCAGGCCCCCACAGGGGCTCCTGTGGATAGGATGGTTGCCAGACGCCACCACCCGGCCCCGAGCGACCCCCCCCCCCTCCCCCTTTCCTCTCCCAACACCCCTCCTCCGAGAGCTTGGTAGTCCAAGCCGCAGTGTCCAAAAGTGCATTCCCTACCGCACCACTGGATAGGGAATCCAAGAAACTGGATCAGTTTGGGAAGACGTTTTCTTGCTCCAGCTTATGGCTGCGGACGGTGAACACCACATGCTTCTTGGTTCGTTATTCCCCCTCCATGTGGCATATGGTGGCACAAGTGCTGCCTCAGTGTCCAGAGGAGGCCCGTGCTGTTTGCGAGGGGAGAGACGCTGCAAAGTTCACCATCCGCTGTGGACTGGACACCGCCGACTCATTGGGTAGGACCATTTCAACGTCAGTGGCGCTTCACCGTCACGCCTCGTTGAGAACGACTGGCTTTTCTGGGGATGTCCAGAACACCTTGATAGACATGCCCTTTGATGGCCGTCTCCTGTTCGGCAACAAAGCAGACAATGCGCTGGAGCACTTCAAGGACTCTCGGGCTACAGCCAAGTCCTTGGGCCCCTCCCCCACGTTTCCTGCACACTCTGCTTTTTGCCCCTTTCCTGGCCACAGAATAGGTGCCCCAACACGTTCCTTTCAGAGCCACAGGCCAGCGCAAACTGTTCAACCTCAGTGTGGCTGAGGATGTGGTTCAGGGGGCAGCGGGCGGGCCAGCCCACCCACCCCTTCCCCTGCAGCAGCCTCCAAACCCTCCTTGTCTGACCTTTCAGGCCCATCAAACGGCAGCGGGCGGCAGGATTCGCCATCACCTCCCCCACTGGCACATCATCACGTCAGTTGGGTTTTGCTGATAGTCCGAAGGGGCTACTCCCTTCCCCTTCAAGACTATCCCTCCAGCCATGCCAACCCAATACCATCGCATGTCTGAGGTTCATCTGGTCCTTCTCCAACAGGAAGTTATGGCTCTCTTGGCCAAGGGAGCCATCGAGCGAGTTCATGCCCCAGAAGTAGCTTGTGGTTGCTATTCCCACTACTTTCTGGTGCCCAAGAAGGAAAAGTGCCTGCGTCCTATCTTGGATCTTGCAGGACGCTTATTTTCATATCCCCGTCCTGCCGGCCCACCGGCGTTGCCTGCAGTTCACGGTAGGCCGCAAAAATTTTCAGTTTACCGTGCTCCCCTTTGGTCTTACCAGCGCCCCTCGGTGGTTCACGAAAGTGATGGCGGTGGTCGCAGCTCATCTACGCAGATCAGCGGTTCCAGTCTTCCCCTATCTCGACGACTGGCTGTTGAAGGCGGGATCGCTCCAAGCAGTCTTCTCCCACCTCCAGACAACAGCTGGCCCCTGCATTCTCTGGGGTTCTCCATCAACGTGACGAAGTCTCACCTGCCCCCCTCTCAGAAGCTCCTCTTCATCGAAGCGGTTCTAGACACGACGCAGTTTCGGATTTATCCTCCCAAACAGCTAGTCCGGGATATTCGGGCTATGATTCCGATCTTTCAGACTCTATTCCGGGTTTTGATCAGGATGAGGCTGCTGGGCCTCATGGCTTCCTGCATCCTACTTGTCAATCGTGCTAGGTGTCATATGCAGGCTCTGCAGTGGGACCTGAAGTTAGCGTGCGCAGCATATGGGGAATCTGTTCAATTGCGTTCGGATCTTGGAGGGCACTGCACGCCAATTGCAGTGGTGGCTCATTAACCAGGATTGGCTCCACGGCAGATCCCTCTCCCTTTCCGTCTTGCACTAAAGGCATTCCTTCCCTCTGTCCGGGGAAGAGTAGTGCAGGTGTTCATGGACCACACCACCGCCATGTGGTACTGCAACAAACCAGGTGGGGTGGGGTCGTGGACCCTATGTCAAGAGGCCCTCCTTCTCTGGACATGGCTGGAAAATCAGGGCATATCCCTGGTGGTTCAACACCTGGCAGGTTACTGAACGCCGGGCGGATGCACTCAGTCGCAGGTGCATGATGGATCACAAATGGCGTCTTCATTCGTAGGTGATACAAGGTCTCTTTCAACAGTGGGGAGAGCCTTGGTTAGATCTATTCGCCACCCAAGAGAATGTGCTATGCAAGCAATTCTGCGCGTTGGAATTTCCAAGGCGGCACTCGCTAGGCGACGCTTTTCATTGCAAGTGGAGTTGTGGTCTTCTAGACGCCTTTCCGCCTATACCACTTCTACCCAGAGTGCTGAAGCGGATGAAGCACCACCAGGTCCAAGTAATTCTTGTGACTCAGGACTGGGCAGGAAGAGTCTGGTATCCCGAGCTGCTCAACGTGGCCATCGATCTCCCGATCCGACTGCCTCTTCGGGAGGATCTTCAGTTGCAGCAGCAGGTAACGGTCCTCCACCCAAACCTGTCTAGCCGCCATCTCCTTGTGTGGAGATTGAGCGGCAGCAGTTGAAGTCATTCAACTTGCCTCCCGAAATCTGTGATGTAATCTTGGCAGCCAGGCGTTCATCCACTAAGACGGTATATGCCTGCAGATGGAATATGTTTGTGGCGTGGTGCACAGCAAAGGCTGTGGATCCTCTTTCTGCCCCTCTTTCTGAGGTTCTCTTGTTCCTCCTTTCTTTGGCCCAGCATTGCTCTGTTCTGGGCACTCCTAAGGACTACCTCTCGGCTATTTCAGCCTTTTTCAGGCTTCCTGATGAGCCTTCTCAGTAGAAGTCCCCTGTTGTAAATAGATGTTCGAGGCATGTGGGCTGCTGAATTCATATCTGTGTATAGATCGCCGCCTAGTGTTGGGTCCGGATGATTGCACATTGTTGTCCTGGAAGTGTCTTCAAAGTATCACAAGATAGGTGGCTCCTCCCCTGGACTACAGTGCGCATGGGCATCCTCTCCATCCTCTGTTTTTTTCCGCCATTGGGTTCGGATGTACTTTCTCGACTCTAGTTCGGAAACTTTGTATTGACTCTTTCCTAAGGCCAAAAGGCCTTCAAAGCGTCTGTATTGTCTCGTTCGGTGCCTGTTCCTTTCCAGTTCTTCGAACCGGACGTCGAAAGCTGGTTCTCGCTTCGACACCACAGGCCCAGACGACGACGACGATGGATCGGAGCCCGTTTAAACGATGCCCCGTCTGTAATTCGAAATACCCCCATATAGATGTGCACCCAGTGTGCAATAAATGTTTGTCACCCGAGCAAGACGAGGCCAGCTGTATGGGCTGCTCGATGTTCCGCTCCAAGAAGACGCTTAAACTTCGACGTGCAGCGAGGCAGTCGGTGCTACAGTCTGCGCCAGAACCGGTCAACATCTTCGAGGCCGGTGACGAAGAAGGCGTCTAAGATGAGGAAGAAGAGGACGAAGAGGTTCCTAAAGAGCACTCGGAACCAGCGTCGGAGCATGACTCCAACTTCGAGGTGGACGAGCAAGGTGAAGAGTACGTCCATGAAGAAGACTTCGTCGAGGTAGGGGACGACTAAGGGGCCATCGGAGCCGTCGATGACGACTCCAGTGATGAGCCGGGCCCAACAGCAGTAGCGGGGCCCATAACTGACATTACGCTCCCTACGGCTCAGGTCGAGGCATCGCCGACAGGCCTTAGCCAAGATCTTCCAACATGTTCTATAGCCCCGCGTCCAAGCCAGGCTAAGAATACATCTAAGGAGCCATCAGTCGATTCCTCAAAATCGAAACCGAAACCAATGGAGCCGAAATCGAAACCAAAACTACTTAAGATATTGGTCAGTTTGACGCCAGTCCAATCAAAGGCTGTCGACAACCCTTCGGCGTCGAAAGTGCCTGTCGCCTCGAAGACTGGAGCGTCGAAGCAGAGCTCAACCAGCAAACACGTCGCCTCGATGCACAAACATGGCGACAAGGCCAAAGGCCTCCAGGCAAAGAAGGCCGTCGAGCAGAAGATTTCGGGGCTCCAGCCACTGCTCAGCAAGCACCTCGAGCCGAAAGCCAAAGCCGACCCGAAACAGCAGGTCTCGTCGACTCCTAAGGCTGGAAATGCTACAAGCCGCAAGCTCGAGTCGACGCCATCAACCAAGCGTCGTCCTCCAGCGCCGAAGCAGCTCGAATCGACCACTACACCGAGCTCCAAGACCATCGGACAACCTCCGATTAAGTTCGGTCTCCGCCGACGGCTCGAGCGAAGCACCTCGAACTCCACAAGGGCGCCCAACCTTTCAAACCGTCGTCGGCGCCCTCGAAGCCTGCTCCCGGAGGGGTTGTGTTCCACGAACCCTCGTACGACAACCAGTCAAAACTATATATCGACTCTGAATCGGGCAGGCTAACCATCCACAAGCGGAAGATCGCGCCTGACCATCCTTTGGAGGGTTACAAAATTCCTCTTAAATGGAAGAAGGACTCGGCCACCTCACCAGTTCTCTATTCTCTATTCGCAGCAAATGGCATATTCTCCAGCACAAAGCCAGGAGGACATGGGTGAAGACTATGGTCAAGCGGCCTTCGCTTATCACGCTGACACTGATCAGGATGAACCACAACAGTGGTCTGAGGCTGTTGATCAAACTGTAGACCCTGATGATCCACATACTGCACCAGACGCTCAGTCCTACAACGTCAAGACTTCGCCAACTGAGGACACGGCGGCGTTTAACTCTCTGATAGAAAGGGCAGCACTCAACCCTGACGT
The DNA here is from genome assembly GCF_964263255.1 of Lissotriton vulgaris. Classification (NCBI taxonomy): domain Eukaryota; kingdom Metazoa; phylum Chordata; class Amphibia; order Caudata; family Salamandridae; genus Lissotriton; species Lissotriton vulgaris. The sequence goes on along the minus strand of NC_141691.1, from coordinate 58,499,138 downwards.
GGAGATGCATGCAGAACCAGTGGACGAAGATTTCTTGTTTGACACTTTCTCCACCTCTGAACGTTCCACTAAGACTTTGCCTATGCTTAAGGGGGTCCTCAAGCATGCTGCGGACATTTTCAAGGAACCCACCAAAGCTAGGGTTATCAACCCACGGATTGAGAAAAAATATAGGCCTGCTCCAGTGGACCCCCCTTACATCAAAGGCCAGCTCCCCTTGGACGCCCTTGTAGTGGCCAATGCCCGCAAGAGGGCAAACTCACAAACTAGTGGTGACGCTCCTCCTCCGGACAAGGAATCAAAGATTCTGGAGGCGTCAGGAAAGCGAGTGGCAGCGCAGGCTGCTAATATTTGGAGGATTTCCAATACACAGGCCCTGTTGGCTAGATACGACAGGGCACACTACGACACACTAGAACAGTTGTTGCAACACCTGCCTGATATGTACAAGGAGGGAGCAGAGATGATTATACAAGGGAAATTGATTTCTAATGCGTCCATCAAATGCACACTGGACGCAGCAGACACGGCAGCTAGGGCCATAAACACTAGTGTGATGCTAAGACGTCACGCATGGCTCCGCATCTCTGGTTTCAAGCCCGAGATTCAAACTACTCTGCTCAACCAGCCGGTTAACCCGGACTTCCTTTTAGGTCCCGAGGTAGACACAACACTCGAAAAAATAAAAAAAGGACACAGACAGCCAAATCCATGGGGGCTCTGCAATCTCAGCAGTTTTGGGGCGGTTCCTTTCGTCGCTCCGGTAATAGGGGAGCCTCTAGAGGACAGGTTTTACAGCAGGCCCAGTACACCAAAGGGAGCACGCAATCCACCTACACAAAGAATACCAGGGGTGGATACCGTGGGAACAGCGCCAAAGGCAGAGGACGTGGCAATAACAACGCCAGATCCTCCGCTCCCAACAAACAGTGACGCCTTGTCACTGCCCCCCGGCCATCCAACACCTGTCGGGGGAAGACTCCCGCAGTTCCTGCCAGTCTGGGAAGGCATTACCACGGACAGGTGGGTGAGACAACTTATCCGATACGGCTATTGTCTAGAACTAACCTCCACCCCCCCCAACATACCCCCAAGGCACCGTCCTATGTCGGCAGAGCACATGCACTTATTGCAGCACGAAGTACTCTCCATGCTGCAAAAAGGGGCAATAGAGCTCGTGCCTGCAGAAGAACGAGGTACAGGGGTGTACTCTCTGTACTTCTTAATCCCAAAAAAGGACGGATCCCTGCGGCCCATTCTAGACCTCAGACCCCTCAATCAATACATCCTTTCAGAACACTTTCATATGTTAACCTTACAGCAGGTCCTGCCGTTGCTCAGCCAGGGCGACTTCCTAGCCACCCTGGACCTCAAGGATGCATATTTCCACATTCCCATTCACCCAAGTCACAAAAAATATCTCAGGTTCACCATCAACAATCAGCATTACCAATTCAAGGTTCTGCCTTTCGGGGTCACCACTGCCCCCCGAGGGTTCACCAAGTGCCCAGCAGTGTGCCAGCCACATGTCACGCACAATTCACCTCCTTCACAGTCTGGGGTTCTCACTCAACTACACCTGCAGCCAGCCCATGTGCGACAGTACCTAGGGGCAACCTTGAACACTCTGACGGCAACAGCGCAGCCGAACTCTGCCAGGGTCTACAGCATGCAGCTGCTCATTCGGAGGTTCAGGCCTCAACAATTACTCCCAGCGCAGGTGTTCATGCAACTGATTGGTATGATGGCATCCTGCATATTCATATTCATAGTCCCGCACGCGAGATTGCACATGCGTCCCCTTCAAGAATGCTTAGCACAACAGTGGAACCAGGCTCTTGGGCATCTAAAAGACCTAGTGTTGGTGACTGGTCGTGCTTACAACTCTCTGCATTGGTGGACTCCACAAAATCTTTGCAGGGGACGACCGTTCCAAGAGCCTGTCCCACAGATAGTGCTAAACACGGACGCATCTCTCCAGGGTTGGGGAGCGCATGTTCTCCATTACACAGTGCAGGGACTATGGACAACACAACAGCAGAAGATGCATATCAACCTGCTAGAGCTGATGGCAATCTTCATGGCACTGAAAGCGTTCAAGTTGCACCTATGCAACAAGGTCGTGTTTATCCGGACGGACAACATGACTGCCATGTATTGCATCCAGAAACAGGGAGGCGCACACTCCCCGCAGCTCTCACCTAGCCCAGAGCATGTGGAAGTGGGCCATTCAGAGGAACATCTTCCTCATGGCGGAGCATCTCCCGGGAGTAGACAACCAGATGGCGGACCTGCTCAGCAGGCACAGTCATCAGATGCACAAGTGGGAAATCCACCCCTCGGTACTCCAGCCATACTTCCAGCAGTGGGGTCATCCAGAGATCGACCTCTTCGCCACAAAAGAGAAAGCAAAATGCCAAAGCTTCGCCGCCAGGTTCCCACACCCGCAGTCTCAGGGCAATGCGATATGGATGAACTGGTCAGGCAGATTTGCGTACGCTTTTCCCCGAGCCCCACTCATACCGCTGGTGGCGCGCAAACTGCGGCAGCACTCCATGACGCTCATCCTGGTTGCTCCAACGTGGGCACGGCAGGCTTGGTACACCACGTTCCTGGAACTTTCAGTGGTGCCTCACCAGCGGCTGTGCCTCACTCTCAGCCTCCTTACTCAGAGCCATGGAGACATTCAGCACCCAGATCCTCAACAGTTGAGCCTAGCAATTTGGCTCCTGAGGTCATAGAGTTTGGCTACCTCAAGTTGTCCCCTGAGTGTATGAACATCATCAAGGAGGAAAGGCGACCTACGACTAGGGCGTGCTATGCAGCCAAATGGAAACGATTTGTCATTTACTGTTCCAACAATGTCATTAATCCGCTAGATGCATCCACGCAGAACATCATACGTTACCTACTGCACCTGTACCAATGCAACCTGGCGTATAGTTCCATCAGGATACATTTGGCTGCTATAGCCGCTTACCTTCAGAACAGGCCTGCCATCAAAGCCTTTTTGGAGGGCCTTAAAACAGTGATCCCTCCCAGACACTCTCCTTCGCCTGTCTGGAATCTAAATATCGTTCTCACTAGGCTCATGGGACCCTCCTTTTGAGCCTCTCCATTCTTGTGAGATACAGTTTCTTACTTGGAAAGTGGCCTTTCTAATAGCATTACATTGCTGCGAAGGGTCAGCGAGCTTCAAGCCCTCACAATTCAAGAGCCCTATCTACAAATTCATGCTAATAGGGTGGTGCTGCGCACCAACCCCAAGTTTATGCCAAAGGTAATCTCGCAGTTCCACATTAATCAAAACATAGAACTGCCAGTTTTCTTTCCAAACCCTGACTCAGTGGCAGCAGAGCACAGCACACCTTAAATGTCAAAAGAGCTCTCCTGTATTACATCGACAGGACAAAAGACTTTCGCAAAACTAAACAACTGTTTGTTGCCTTCTCTCCACAACATAAAGGCAACCCTATTTCCAAATCCGGTATAGCCAGGTGGATAGTTAAATGCATTCAAATCTGTTATCAAAAGGCCAAACGCACTTTAACAGTTCCCCCAAGAGCGCATTCCACACGCAAGCTAGGGGCATCCATGGCTTTCCTGGGTAACATTCCTCTAGAGGATATATGTAGAGCAGCCACATGGACCACCATACATACATTTACCAAACACTACTGCGTAGATGTACACTCCAAACAGCAAGCTGCTGTAGGACAGGCTGTTCTCAGAACTCTTTCAGACTGCTGCAGCTGGCACGGGCAACCGCCGATAGGGAGGTAACTGCTATTTATTCTATGCACAGATATGAATTAAGCAGCCCACATGCCTCGAACGGAATATGCTACTTACCAATATGCATCTGTTCTTGGCATGTAGGGCTGCTGACATTCATATCGCCCAACCTCCTCCCTGATGCCTGTCGCAGCTGTAGCACTCAGAATCATTCTCAGGCATGGTCATCACTTACTGTATTACACTCCATCTCTGCCACAATGGCGAAAAACAATCTGAGGATGGACAGGATGCCCATGCGCACTGTAGTCCAGGGGAGGAGCCACCTATCTCGTGATACTTCGAAGACTCTTCCAGGACAACAATGTGCAATCATCCGGACCCAACACTAGGCGGCGATCTATGCACAGATATGAATGTCAGCAGCCCTACATGCCAAGAACAGATGCATACTGGTAAGTAGCATATTCCTTCTTAAGGGCATTACTCATCTGTTTCTTCCTGTTTCCTTTGTAATGCCTCAGTGAAACTTGAACTTGGTGCTCACCTATGTTGTGTGCGCTCCCTTCGAGCCTCTACATAACTGTCCTCTCAGACTCTTAACTCTCAAAATTTCTTTTCTGGTGGCCATCACCTCTGAGCGCTAGGTGAGTGAGCTAAAAGCCTGACTCCCAAGCCTCCCTTTCTGACTGTTCATCCGGACAAGGTCATCCTCAGAACTCGACCTTCCTTTCTTCCAAAGGTGGTCACTTCTTTTCATATTGGCCAAACCATCACTTGGCCCACCTTCTTTCTGCATCCTTCAAAAGAGGAAGAGAGGCCCCTCCGTCTGATCCAAAACGTGCGCTCTCCTTTTATTTGGATCGCACCAAACAATTCTGGGGTGGAAGACCAGCTCTTTGTTGGTTACGTGGGTGCTAGGAAAGGTCGGGCCGTGCACAAACTGACCATCTCCATGTGGTTTGTTCTGTGCATCAAAACCTGTTACTCTTTGGCTAAGAAGGACCCTCCAGTGTGGCTGCATGCCCATTCTAACAGGGCGACGGCAGCTACTACTAGTTTGGGTTGGGGAGTCCCCCTGGATGACATCTGTCAGGCAGCTAAGTGGGTTTCGCTGCACACGTTTACGAGAAACTACTGCCTGGACAGCCAAGTCCGGAGAGATGCCTTCTTCGGCTGTTCTGTTCTTCAGGACTTTCTGGTGTGATTTTGGTTTGTAGACCCACCTCAGTTTTTGGTAGTGCTAGGGTATTTATTGTAAGTTAGGTAATTTATAACTAACAGTTTCTTTCAGAGGAACAAGTAACTTACCTTCAGTAACGAGATGTCTGTAAGAAACATAGGTAAGTTATAGATTCCTTACTGACCCACCTATCCTCCCTGTTCTGCTAACTGATTTCTAGGGTTAAGGACATCCTTTCAGGGACCTAGTTTTGTGCACCAGTGGTCAGTGTCTTGCATGGGTCTGCGTTCCTGGCGCGGAAAGTAGTGTACAGAATTGATGTCAGTGCGCGAGGGTGGCGTCTAAGTAATTTCTGCTGCCTCATCCCGGCGACCACGGCGCGGACGATGGACGCGGAGTCGACTGACGCCACCTACTGACGTGCCTGGGTATTGCTGACTAAAAACTTTCTGGATCCAGTCTGATGCCTGGGGGATATTTTAAAGGTAAGGAATCTAGAACTAGCCTGTTTTCTTACAGATATATCAATACTGAAGGTAAGTAACTTGTTCATAAAGTCCAGTGCACTACACAAATGTTATGTTTTTGATCTGAAATTCTAGCAGATCCAGCTTGTAATTTTGCACATGAATCACAAATTCTGTTGACAAGCAGGTCAGTATCGGATGACGGCAATCAGTCGACATTTGTTTCATTGAGAAGACTACGTTTTCAAGGCTCATAAGTGTTCTGAAGTGAGATGCAGTACTCTTGAAGAATAACGTTGCGTGGTACTTCAAAATAAAGGGTCCTTGGAGCCCCAAAGATGTCAATTAATCAAAATGATTGTGTCTTTATATAGAGTAATCTATGAATAGAAATATGTTCAAAATGAATATCATGTTTCACAAAAGTACAGTGAAAGTTTGAAGTAGAAACAAGGGCCATAGTCTGCCCAATAAGACCAACATGCCTGTAACAGTTATCGTAGCATCGGATGTTTTTTCTCCACCAGCCTTGCGTTGCAGTCGTTGAACACTGCATGCCTATTGGGCCGTTGCTCGCACACCCTTTGGGAAACTGTTGTACAAGTGCTGCCCGGGCTGTGTTCTCTCAGGCAGTGGAAGATGGGAGAGATACAGCAAAGTTTACTATTAGGTGTGGTTTGGATACGACTGACTCGCTGGGTAGAGCGATTTCATCGGTCACCTTGCGTCACCACGCCTGGCTAAGAACATCTGGCTTCTCTGGTAATATCCAGGCTAACCTCAAGGACATGCCCTTTGGCAGGACTTAGTGCTCCAAGGCAGATTCTGCCTTGGAGCACTTCAAGGAATGCTACGGGCAGATCCTTGGACCTCTCGGTTACACCTCGTGGCCAGTCTACCTTTTGTGGCAATGGAAGGGGTTATGAAGCGTGTCAGCCATATCCCAGCCACCATCCTGCGCAGACTCCCTATGATGTGAGGACGTAGATGCGGTACATTCCGACCTCTTGGAAATGGTAGCCAGAAGTAATCGGCCACCCAACCCCCGGCAGCTGCTGCTGCAGCCTCCAAGCATTCCTAGTTTGTTTATACAAGACTCCAGTTGGAGGGAGAATATAGATTCTCCAAGTTAGGTGAAGAGAGAATCTGGATTTCATAAAGGACATGGAGGCTAGCATTATGCATTACTTTTCATTGCCCTACTCCTTGCAGCATTTCAAAGTAATACATCACAAACTCAAAAATTCCAGAACATAGAATGTCCATAACACATATAAACCCTATCACAGCAGCCATCTTTCTTTTTTTATGCTGCAATTGACTCAAAACTTATTAACTTATTCTTTTCTCCAACTAAAAAATTTAATCCACACGCCAAACTCTACAAGTTTTCTGAAAAATAAAAAAAATGTTTTTGATTCTTTAACCTTCAAAGAATACAAACTCTCAATTATTTCCTTCCCTTTATTTTTATTTTTTTTAATCCACTCCCTCCTCCATGCACTTACCTGGGAGGGCGGGAGGTATAATGGTAGCCTCCGTGTCCTTTATGAAATCCAGATTCTCTCTACACCTAACTTGGAGAATCTACATTTCATGACCGGACTAGAGGCTAGCATTATGCATGGTCAAAGCTGTGCAACAAGCAGACGAAACGCGATCTATTGGTTTCAAACTAAATCGCACAAAAAACATCTGCATTTGACCAAAATGTCCTCCAAACAGCCACCGGACACAAACCTTACTCGCCGTCGCACTTCTAACCAAAGGTGCCCCAGAATCATTCATATCCACACCTGCTTCAAGCATACAACCTCTCACCCATCTGGCAATTGTAGCTGAAGTAACCGGTCTAAATAGTTTCACATACAAGAACAAAAGCTGATCGTCGCCATGCCTCCTAAACTCACTCAACCTGTTCTCATACTCTTTTAAACATCTAACCACACACAACTTAGAATGTTCTTCAAATTTAGGATAAAAAATAGATGGACATACACTTTTGTTCTTCTATTAATCCTGACTAAAACTCAATCTGGATTAGAACATCTATTAATCACATCTAAACCTCATACATCCGAAATTCTTCTAAAAGAAATTTGGCACAACAAAGGTGCCAACTTACCTGACAGTTGTTTTAAACTTAAATATCTATTCATAGGCCAACTCTCAAACATTTGAAGTCCTTTTTTCACATCCCCTAAACCATTCTACTTTAGCTTTGGAGGCCTTCTCAATTTAATACCGTTCATGACCCTACAGACCAACGTATTCCTACCTACAGAACAGTTACCCACTAAACTATGACCTGCCGCCACTGCTGACTTATAAAAATTCATAGGTCTGTAACTCAAACCTTTCTCAAATAAAAAAGATGAAATTAAATGACCATTCTATCGCAGATGCCTCCACTGGATCCAAACCCCATTCCAAGCACCAACAAACCCATTTCTTCCAAGCTCCAACATACCTCTTTCTTCTGGAGCACAGAATTAATTGTAAAAACTCCTTAGCCTACTACGATATGCCTCTGAACTGGATTCCTCCCCTGAAATCTTTCAAACAAGCAGGCTCAATGCCCCTTGCATGACTAAAGGATGAAAAACCTCTTCTTCCCCTAAAAGAACATCCTCTTTTTCCGTAATCCAAAAAGGTTCCTCCACTGCCATATCTAATAATCCTAAAACACACAAGATGATGGACGGAATGTTGCACAATGGCAAAACATTCACCCCAGTCACAGATCTGGGTTTAATCCATCATTTTGCTCACCAAGCCACCCCAGTTCAGACATGGCATATGTAAATCAGTCTTGACCCTGTGCCTCATGGGAACAGTCCAGCCCGAACAGCCAAGCCATGTCTTCCTTGGACCGGATTCAAGCATCCTAGGACCGGTTTCTGGCTATCGACCGTCTTCAGCCAGGATAGCTTGACTCCAGTGGCGTAGTGAGCATGGGGACCCACGTCTGGATATACCCTTCCCACATAGGGGGAACAGCAAAACACACAAGATAATGGATGGAATGTTGCACAATGGCAAAACATTCATCCCCAGTCACAGATCTGGGTTTAATCCACCGTTATTTTGCTCACCAAGCCACCCCAGTTCAGACATGGCCATATGCAAATCAGTTCTGCATTCTGTCCATCAACTGTTTCTGCATTTGTCACCCCGAGTGGGACGGGTATGCTTAGACGTGAGTCCCGTGCTCTCCATGCCACTGGAATCAAGCTATCCTGGTTGATGAGGGCTGAAAGCCCGAAACTGGTCCTAGGATGCTTGTTTCCAGTCCAGGGAGGACCTGGCCTGGCAGTCCGGGCTGGACTGTTCCCATGGGCACAGGGTCAAGACTGATTTACATATTGCTGGGTTCAAACTGGAATGGCATGGTGAGCAAAAAGACGATGGATTTAGGCCCAGATCTCTGTACTGGGGTGAATGTATGACATATACAATAACTGACATTTTTGTCTCCTCACCACCAGCAAAACCCTCTATCATTGCAAAGGGAGGAAAAGCATACACTTTCACCTTGCTCCAATTTTGCTGAAACACATCCACCTCCTCTGCTAATGGATCTGGTCTCCAACTGTAAGATCTTTCTAGTTGAAACGTCAGCCTTGACGCAAACAAGTCCACCTCCAATGGACCCCAAATCCGACATTCTCCTGAAATATTTCACATTCAACTTCCAATCGCTGAAATCTCTTAAATATCTTGAATTCCAATCCGCTACAACATTTTCCAATCCTGGAAAATACTCCGCCTTCAAACCTATTTTCTGTTCCAAACAAAGTCCAAATCTTATCTACTAGCTGAGTCAAATTCTTCGATCTGCTTCATCCCAGATTGTTTATATAATGGACAGCAGAAACATTGTCCATCTTTAACAAAACATTGTAATTCCTTCCATTTATATGGTCTTTCCTCTCCTACAAAGACCGCCTTCCACCTGTCTCCTGATCCTTTAAACACGCACCCCATCCAAGAAGACTCACGTCTGTCTACAACACAAAATCTGGACATATTCCAAAAATCGCTCTTACATTCCATGCTTCCAAATTCTCTAACCACCAAAGCAGTTCCTCCCAGGCTTCTGATGTTAAGGATACCACAAACCTTTGCTTAGATGGAATGCCTTCTTCCTCTGCAATGCTCTGTAATGAAGCTGGCCTGGAAAAACCGCTTGAACTGGTGAAGAAAAAAGTCCTATCACTCTTGCTACACTCATCAGGGACACACTCTCCTTTCTTAATAAACCCTTCGTTTCTGATTTTTATCTTCACTACTTTTTTGTCGGTAGACTCAGTCTTCTTTACCGTATCTACCATAAAAACCTAGAACTCCAAACATTGACTCAGTTCCAAAACGGACTTTTCCTGGTTCATTATGAAACCCAGACTCTCCAATACATTCATTGTTAACTGCTCCCCCAAATCCTACTGACTTTGAGACATGATCAAAAAGTCATCCAAATACATCACTAAACATACACGTCTCTCTCAAATACTTTGCAGCAGGCCTCAACATTTAGGTAAAACATCTAGGTGCCGTTACCAGCCCGAATGGGAGCGAACAAAACTGAAATAGCTCCACCATTCACCTGAAGTGCAGATATTTCCGACTCTTCTGCAACCGGAATAGTGCAGTATGCATCCTTTAGATCCAGCTTCACCAACCAGTTGTTCTCCTGAAGAATGTCCTTTAACAGATGGATCCCTTCCATCTTGAAATGTCTGCACACAACAAACTGATTCAAATCACTTAAATTTACCACTGGTATCAATCCTTTCTTTTTTCTTTACCAAGAAAACAGGACTTACAAAACCTCGATCTTCCTCTGAGATATCACACCCTTTCTTAACATCTCTCATCTCTTCTGCAACTACGACCTGCAATTCCTTCTGAAAAAATAGCTCTTGGTTCCTTCATTGGAAATGGCTCTTCCTCAAACTCTATTACATAACCCTAAACTGTCTGAATTATCCAATTGTCTTTTGTTATTAATTCCTAACTTTTCATAAACCATTTTAACTTTCCTCCCCCTACCTCGCAGTGGAAAGAACCAGTAATCATCCTCATACTTGCCTGTGACTCCTTGCATGGACTGCATGTCCCCTTCCACGTGCTCTTCCAATTTACCTCTCTGAGGATAAAATCCGGTTGCCGCTTGAAATCCCCTGAAAGCAGCTCTGCCTTGAGATTGGTATTGAGCCCTGCTGAATGAACGGCCAGGGAAACTGGCTCTTGCCCCAGCCCTCTCAAACTCCTCTTCCCAAAACTCTTCTCAGAGAAGTTTCAGCTCTATCTAAACTAGTGAATGTATGTACATATTTTCCTACTCCCTTCACTAGACCTTCACTGAACAAATAACCCCTAGTATCTTCTGTTGGTTCTTTTCTTGCAAAGTCACCTAATTTGGGACTTATTCTCATCAAAATAGCCTTTATTCTTTCCGTTGACAAAGCTGAACTGGCATTACCCAAAAAGCAAACTGCTCTTTGGGCCCAGCCTCTCAAAAGCTTGTTATCTATCTGGATTGACTTCATCTTTGCTTCTTCTGCCATATCTAATATGCGTGCTAAAGGACCCAACACATCTATCAAACAGTCTTGGCACTGTTTTAGTGCCCTTTCTAAACCTTTTCTTGGGTCCCTTTCCATTTAAAAAAGATAACAAATCAAATCCGGGTGAAGGTCTGGAGTCATGCATGCCTTTCCAACCACCACTGGACGCGAATATTCAGCCTTCAGAACGGCTCTTTCCTCTCTCTCTCAAGTGGCCTTCTGATCCAATGTTTTTAAAAATGTGTTGGCCGCCATTCTGTGCTCCTAGGAAGACCAATCCTTTCCGGGCTAAACAACCTCACCCTGAGGATCCTTACTACTTCCCTTTTGATTAGTTTCCACCTCTTCCTTCTCAATATCTAAATCCCATTCGTCACCCAAAAAATCATCGAACACAAACTCATCCGCTTCCACTTCGTAATCCTCATTCATGAATTCTTCCTCATTATTTTCTCCTCTCTTTGTGCCGCATAGGACACCCTCTTTTGTGCCGCAACAGACACCTTCCCCTTTTGTGGCGCTCTGCTCACCATTATCCTTTTTCAAAAATCTAACTCCTATTCAATATTCTTTTCTTTCCTAGCCCTCTTACCACAACTCCTTACCTCACTACCTTCTCCTTCCTCTGTTGACAAATATTCTTCCTCTGAACATTCTACTGCACTTCCTTTTTTCTTTAGCACACTCTCTAATACTACTTTCAAAGAAGTTCTCATTTCTTCTTGAACAATTTTCCTTAATTCCCCTTCATTTGAGGTCTTCGTGTTCTCTGAAATTTCCATTTTTTTATACTAAATTTATTAATCTAAACCTCCTATTTTTTAAAATTATATTTTAACTTTCTTCCTAACAAATCACTTGTTTTCTGAAATATCCATTTCCGTAACAAATCGACTGATATAATGTCAAAAAACGGAAAAAACACTGCTCAACAACTCTAAAATGGCTCCTCTGTACCTACACATAACGTGCGAGTAGACACAATACGGAGCCTCATCTAGATCAAATTTTCTTTGTTTATTCTCCAAAATCTATAGCGCACATGCGCCCTGCTGCCAATTGAAGAATTCTCGCGCACACACGCGCAACGGAATCCTTTCTCGCCGCGAGTCTGATTTACAGCTCACGGCTATCTGAAGAATCAAAAATTTGCCAGCATTCGCGCCAAGAATTTTCAATTCTATTAAGGAGGCGAGGATCATGCTTTCTCTCTTTACTGCACAAAATAGCAGCCAATAAAAACATTTTTTACAACAGTAGCATTCCCAGAATGCTTAGCATGCCTTCCATAACCACCATAGAGACTAGCCCTATACAAGTCTCTTGCCCAGCGAGCACTTCCTCTTTCTTTGCCCAGCGAGCAGAGTCCAAACTTAAATGATCATATCCACAGAAGCGAAGTAGAATAAAGTTGAACAGGAATCATGAAACCAAAAACTTCCATCTTGAGCTCGGACACTGATGACCAGGTCGTCCAAGAAACACTCTGCCTGTAATTACTCGCCCTTCTGATCAGCACCTGAAATAGAAGAGAAACTCTTAATAATTGTCACACCCACAGGGAGGGTAACATGGCATTAACAATATTACATGCAATGTGGGCGGGATAATCTTCGCCTCCGTGTCCTTAATAGAATTGAAAATTCTTGGCGCGAATGCTGGCAAATTGTTTATTCTATTACAGGACCGGAGGCTTCTGATTATGCTAGTTTAACGCTTATCCAACACCACAGAAGCAACATTGCCCACAGGTTTGTAGTAAAACTGTTTAAATGTCAAACTAGACAACCAATCAGCCGCTCTCATGATATCATGGATACTAGTTCAAGCATAAAAGATTTGGAAGCCATAGCGCCTCTGACAGAATGCGCGCCAAACAAAGCTATGTCAATACCCGCCTCTGACATAACAAATCTGAGCCACCTGGCAATCGTAGCAGAGGTAACAGGCTCGAAGGGTTTTGTAAAGATATCAACAGCGTTGAGCAACCCACCGGTCTGAGAGGCCAGGTACATTCTACGTATGCCTTGAGGCACTTCACCACACATAGTTTAGAATTTGAAGGAAAAGCATTGTAATCAATGGACCTAGAGAAAGTTTTTGTACGAGCCGTCATAACAAAAGAAACACCCTCCGGAGAGAAAATTCTGCCCTCCAGGTCCAAAACTCTAATGTCAGAAACCCGTCTGCAAGACGACAAACACAGGAGCATAGCTAATTTAGCAGATAATTGTTTTCTAGACAATAATGCATTCTCAGGCCATGTATCAAACAGAGTCAATACCTTAGAAACATCCCATAAAGATGAATACTTAGCTGTAGGTGGGTTTACGACACGAATTCCTTTTACAAATCATCGGGTGCATGCCTACCGGTCTGCCATCGATCTGTGTATGTCCTGCTGAGATGGCAGACCGGATGTTATTGACTGACCTGTAGGACAAACCGGCAGCTGCCTTACTGGAAAGAAAATTCACTATGTGGGAAAGGGCTGCCTCCACGGGATCCAGATGCCTCTCCAGGCACCAACCATACCAAGCCCGCCATGCAGAGGAATAACGTTTCCTTGTGGAAGGGGCCCATGCTTGCTGGATGAACCCTGCAGCTTCCTTCGAAAATCCTGGCAACGACCATTGTTGCCGGAGAACCTCCAAGTCATCAGGTGCAGCTGCCCCTCTAGCACTAGAGGGTGCCGTTCGCCTTGAGGGCTCTGGAGCCTCGTCGGAAAGGACGGAAGAAGGAGAGGAAGGTCGCACGCCAGTTCCAGGAGAACCGGGAACCAAGGTTGCTTCTTCCAGATCAGAGTTATCAATACCAACTCCGCTGATTGTAGGGGGATCTGATTGACCACTCTGGGGAATCAGAATAAAGGGTGGAAAGGCATAGTTGAGGGACGTTTACCAATCCTGAGAAAATGCATCCGTGGCCCTCGCCAGCGGGTCCAACCTACAATTGAAGAACACCTCCAGTTGACTGTTCAGTCTGGACGCAAACAGGTATATGTGGCACGGACCCCAAATCGATTGAGTCATTTGGAAGAGCGATGGATGAAGTGTCCAATCGCTGTAGTCTTTTAAATGACGAGGATTCCAGTCCGCAATCATATTTTCCTTGCCCGGGAGATACTCTGCCACCACTGTTATCCTATGAGCCAGGCAATAGTGCCAGAAGTCCTTGGCTATCTCCGCCAACATCGGAGATCTGGTGCTCCCCAGCTTGTTTATATAACGTACCACGGAGATGTTGTCCATCTGTAGTAGAATACAGCAGGAAACCCTCTTGGGGAAAAATGTGCGGATCGCAAACGACCCCTCAAGAAGTTCGAGACAGTTGATATGTAATTTTAGTTCTTGAGATGATTATCTGCCACCCTGTCGTCATCGTCCCACACCGGGCTCCCCAGCCCGACCGGCATCCGATTCTATCACGATCTCCGGGTGAGACCCGAAGATTGCTCGCCCGTTCCAAGCGTCTACATGGGCTAGCCACCATATGATCTCCTCTCTGGCGTCCTCCGTAAGGTTAATCATGTCCGAGTAAGAGTTCTTTCTGGAGATGCCATATTTTCAGGCGCTGCAGGGCCCGGTAATGAAGGGGGCCTGGAAATATCGCCTGTATGGAGGAGTCCAGAAGGCCCACCAATTGCCCTGAGAGACATCTGTTGAGATTAAAGCGTCTTCGAAGTTCTCTTTTGAGATCCTTCAGCTTGTGCTTGGGCAGGAGCAACTGCGCCGACTGAGAATCGATCACAAACCCCAGAAATTCTAAGGATTGGGTTGGGGTTAACACAGATTTCTTCCTGTTGATCAAGAATCCCAAATTCTCCAACAGACATAGTCTTGTGAAGATGTTGGGACGCTAGTTCCTTGGAAGCCACCATGATCAGGATATCGTCGAGATATATTGTCAGACTAATTCCATGCTCCCTGAGGAGTGCCATGACCGGTTTCATCCGCTTGGTGAAACACCAAGGAGCTGAGGAAAGATCGAAGAGGCAGGACCAAATATTCCAGTCATTTGCCTCGCCAGAGGAATTGCAAGAATCGCCGATGAGGGGGAAAGATCAGAACTGCCAAGTAGGCGTCCTTGAGGTTCAGGCGGGCAAGCCAGTCCCCTTGCCTCAAAATGTCTGCCAAAAGATGGATCCCCTCCATCTTGAAATGCCTGTAGAGGACGAAGCTGTTGAACCTTTTCAGATTGAGAACTAAGCAATAGCCGCTGCCTCTTTTCTGGACCAAGAAGATGGACCGCCTGGTTTGCCTTCGCAGTAGGCTACTGCGTGCTTTTGCAGCAATTCTTCTATCTCTTGATCTATAAAATTCATGTCTAGTTGGGAAAAATACAGGGGAGGGGAAGGAGTGTCCTGCACTGGGTTTTGATGAAACTCTGTGGAAACCTGCCACTGTCTGCAGAACCCAAGAATCCTGTGTAATCTGAGACCAGTTGTGTAGAAAGTGCCAGATACGACCCCCCAGAGGATAAGAGAACAAAGGTGTTGGACTCACCTGCAGTAAGTTGTGGCTGGAAGTTACCCCTTTGGCCGCCACAACAAAATCTGCCTTTGAATTGGCGCCTGGACGGGTGAAGGTTCCGCCTCTGGTGGTGTCCTGAAAGTCCCCTCTGCCTCTGCCATATCCACCTCTCTGTGGACCCTGGGAATAAGAACTGCCTGGCGAGTGGCCCCTGCCTCGCCCGGCCCTTCCAAAAAGGCCAGTCTGGAAGACCTTCCGAAGATTGGTTTGGGCCTTATCAAGTGAAGTAAAGTTCCCCACGTACTTGGAGACGTCCTTCACGAACTTGTCCCTGAACAGCAAACCCGCAGCCAAAGGGCCTGGCTCGGCAGACGCCAGCTTCGTAAGGTTGCTGTCCATACTCATGAGTAAGGACTACCTACGCTTCGATGAAATAGCACAGTTGGCATTCCCTACGAAACAAATGGCGCGTTAAGCCCATCCCGCCAGGATGTCGGGGTCTATGAGCGCACCAGTTTCTTTGGCAACCAGAGCCAATTCCAGGATCTTCGCCAGAGGACCAACGGTGTCCAAGAGCTTATCTTGGCACCCGCGCAAAGCTCTGTCGATCCCGGTCTTTGGCAAATTTCTTAAGGAACGCCAGCATGTTTGGATCTATCTCCGGCGTCTCCGCCACCCTGTTTGGGACATTCGGGCAAGGACATTCCATGCGTAGCCTGCTCCTTACTTCCCTGTCAAAGCTACGCCTGAGGTTCTGCTGGAGGTAGCCGGCAACCTCAGGGGGAGGGGCCCAACCGGAGGAACGCGGGTGGACAATGTCCGCCGGGTTGAAATCAAAAGGTGATGTAGATTGGTACGCCGGAGCTACTTGGGAATCCCCGGAGCACTTCTTGGCTTTCTTCTTCTTGGGGGACTCTGTCTTACTAGTGGAGTCTGTGTCAGTGTCAGTGTCAGTGTCAGTGTCAGTGTCTGTGTCTGTGTCTGTGTCTGTGTCCGTGTCTGTGGTCGTATACACCATGGTGGAAGACGATTGACTAGGGCCCGCCACCGCGTATTGGTGGTCACTAGCGGGCGGAGGGGGTAACTTAGTCAAAGCCAGAGCGTGAGGCCAATTAGAAGAAGAGGTGCTAGCAGAGGTTGTAGTAGAGGTAGTACCAGAAGAGGCTGGGGAAGGCTCAGGTAGCATGCCATGCCTCTTCGCAAATTGCTCAAGTTGCGCTGTAATCGGTCTTAGAGCGACAGCCAGTGCC
The DNA here is from genome assembly GCF_964263255.1 of Lissotriton vulgaris. Taxonomy (NCBI): domain Eukaryota; kingdom Metazoa; phylum Chordata; class Amphibia; order Caudata; family Salamandridae; genus Lissotriton; species Lissotriton vulgaris. The sequence goes on along the minus strand of NC_141691.1, from coordinate 58,482,461 downwards.
TTGGCTTCACAGTCTTGGGGACAGCCACCTCAACTGCTCTACTTACAGACTTCTGCACAGATGCGTCTAACGCATCCACTAGGTTGTCCTCCAGAGGCGTAACTTATGCCTCCTCGTAGTACCCGTATTGATCTTCCTCGCAGTAGGCATAGTCTTCCATCGTGCGATTGAAAAGGCAGGGCCAGAAAAATAGAAAGGTTGACCCAATCCAAGCAATCTCAAAGGGATTAATAAAGGGGGAGCCACCATATGTGCAAGAATATGGGTAAATCAAAAAAATGCTCCTCAGCAAAGCTGTAGACAGTCACCAGCCAAATATAATTTTAAAAGCTTGCACACAGCTTTGGCCTGACTCCAATATTATAACCAGCCCTTGGAAGGCGTCCGTAACGGGACCGCAGGACAACCTGTCACCTAAGCTACTTGTCACCCTGAAGCTCGTTTGAAAAACCAGCGCGAGGAAAAGAAATCGGGACTTGGGCTGCACGCAGCCCAAAAGGAGCCCAATTGGGCTGTGTGCACCCGGCTGGTGATCGGCAATCAGCAACGCAGGCCTAAATGAGGGGAGGCACCGCAAGTACAGAAGGGACCGGGACCAGAGAAAATCACTGTCGGGCGGAGGCGCGCGGGGACAGAGATTCTCGCCGGACCTCGCTGCGTGCCACCCCTCGAGGGCAGGACAGCGCGGGGAAGTTCAACGCCCTGAGGCGTTCCTCACACGAATCCAAGGTCAGTTCACAAGCTGCAAGGCAGCGTGAAACAGTAGCGCGGACAGTCACCAGAGTTCAAATTAACATTAAAATACACCAAGCATAAGCAGCGCGCTATGACCAAACTGAACAAAAGAAGCACTTATCTTTGGCTGCGAGCAGCAAAGAAAGAGGAAGTGCTCGCTGGGCAAGAGACTTCTATAGAGCTAGTCTCTATAGTTATGGTTGTTATGGAAGGCATGCTAAGCATTCTGGGAATGTTACTGTTGTTGTAAAAAATGTTTTTATTGGCTGCTGTTTTGTGCAGTAAAGAGAGAAAGCATAATTCGAAGCCTCCGGTCCTGTAATAGAATACTCGCACGCGTGCATCGGAATCCTTCTTCACTGCAAGCCAGATGATTTAAATTGCTTGCGGTGCAACGGCAAAAGCATACCTTTCCTTAATATCTAATTAATACCTTAAATGAAATTTAACTACGATTTAAAATCGCCTACCCAGCTATATTTTAAACCAGCAACCCATAAATTGGGTCTTATTCTGCAAATAAAAACGCACCCATACCACTTAAAATCACATTCCTCATAAAAATAAACTTATCATCCATTATACTCTACATAATTTACCTTATTTAAACATTTAATTTTCCTCATTCGCGATCAGCAACATCAAGTTGCTGATCACGAGCGAGGAAAATTAACCTCCCGGCGGGATTCTTAACCAGGGGAGGTCAGGTTTCTGATTGCGAGGATGGGATGAGAAACTACCAGTCCGCATTGAGATAGCTGCCGCTCGAGTAAAAATCTACTCGAGCGGCAGAAAACTATAGCTCTCACTGTGCAAGATGCCGTTTTCAATGATAGCACACTGCCGGTGCTTGTCCGCACTGTGCGATCATTGAAAACTGCTTCTTGCACAGTGCGAACAGGGTACTACGTAGTTCGCGTAGTGCTACACATAGCTCGCGCAGTGCACTTTGCGTTACTACGCGTAGCGCTACTTCGCAAACTACGCCCAGCCCTAGATATAACCTGCAAACTGCTGTTGCTAGGCGAGGAATTCTGTGAATGCCGTCTTATTCTTCCTCTCCCACTTGCGCCCCAAAAATATTGCTACCAAAGCCCACCGCTGCTGCTCCAGAGATATTTCTGCTTAAACCCTAGCACCCTGCCCAATATGGCTGCTTTATTCTCAGGGATCCAGTTTGCCAGACTTTGCAAGCATACTGAGTTGGAGATACCAGAGCCCCCACCTTCTTCCGTTTGGGCTCGCAGCAGGTGAGTTTCATATATGGTTCTGGGCATTACGCTCTAAATTCCTGACTGCACCATCAGTGGAATATACAACCCTTTGACTTGCTCTCTTTGGAAGTTTACTATTAAGAATAAATGGCAATTGTGGAGTATGAATGAAATAAGCAGTTCCCAATGAGTGGTCAAATATTGTGCCCCTTCCATGATATTAAATGCAGCAACTGTCTTTTCAGTCCACTGGAATTCAGTGTAGCCTCCACGCATGGTCCAAGCACCCATCTATCACAATGCATGGAGGGAACATTTCCTTTTTAAAATCCGATCTCTTTAGTCTAGAGACTTGTAAAACACTCCATTTAAGAGGGATGTACCATGTTACAACGCATACCATTACGACTACCTACCATTACAACGCAACTTTTACAACGCTAAAACTTTTACAACGCATGTATTTACAACGCATTTTTTTACAACGCAGGTACCTTTACAACGCATACCATTACAACGTAAGTATTGGTAAGTATAAGTAATAAAAATTTAATTTCATTTCATTTCATTTCATTTAATTAATTTAATTTAAATATATTTTTAATTTATTTTTACCCTGTACCCCTGTACCCCAAAAACTAAAAACTGTCCCTGAACCCCAAAAATATCCCTTTACCCAAAAACTAAAAACTGACCCTGAACCCTAAAAATACCCCTTTACCCAAAAACTAAAAACTGACCCTGAACCCCAAAAATACCCCTTTACCCAAAAACTGACCCTGAACCCTAAAAATACCCCTTTACCCAAAAACTAAAAACTGACCCTGAACCCCAAAAATACCCCTTTACCCAAAAACTAAAAACTGACCCCGAACCCTAAAAATACCCCTTTACCCAAAAACTGACCCTGAACCCTAAAAATACCCCTTTACCCAAAAACTAAAAACTGACCCTGAACCCCAAAAATACCCCTTTACCCAAAAACTAAAAACTGACCCTGAACCCTAAAAATACCCCTTTACCCAAAAACTAAAAACTGACCCTGAACCCTAAAAATACCCCTTTACCCAAAAACTAAAAACTGACCCTGAACGCTAAAAATACCCCTTTACCCAAAAACTAAAAACTGACCCTGAACCCCAAAAATACCCCTTTACCCAAAAACTAAAAACTGACCCTGAACCCTAAAAATACCCCTTTACCCAAAAACTGACCCTGAACCCTAAAAATACCCCTTTACCCAAAAACTAAAAACTGACCCTGAACCCTAAAAATACCCCTTTACCCAAAAACTGACCCTGAACCCTAAAAATACCCCTTTACCCAAAAACTAAAAACTGACCCTGAACCCCAAAAATACCCCTTTACCCAAAAACTAAAAACTGACCCTGAACCCTAAAAATACCACTTTACCCAAAAACTAAAAACTGACCCTGAACCCTAAAAATACCCCTTTACCCAAAACATATAACAGTTAAAATATAATTATATACTTACCAATACTTACGTTGTAATGGTATGCGTTGTAAAGGTACCTGCATTGTAAAAAAATGCGTTGTAAATACATGCGTTGTAAATACATGCGTTGTAAAAGTTTTAGCGTTGTAAAAGTTGCGTTGTAATGGTAGGTAGTCGTAAAAGTTGCGTTGTAAAGGATGTATACCTTTAAGAGAGGAGAGACAGCCTTGAAGCTGTTGTAGCAGTTAGTTTCAGGATCTTAGGGATCCAACAAAGAAGGGACAAACCTAGGGTGAGTTTCAGGAGATTAAGGTTGTTGAATGACAGCCTTACCAGATCATTGCCTTTATTCCGCGCCTTCCCTATGCCTGATGAAACTTCAGCATGCAGTGATGGCCAGCTCCTGTCAGAAGCAGAAGGTAGTGAGGGGAGAGATTGGACGTAGTTGGCCAGTGCATTGTGGAGCATGCGTTCGAAGATGTCGTTCTTTCATCTCGACCTTTTAGAAGATCCATCACTGATCTGAATCCAGTAACCCTACTGCTCTGCTCAGTGAGCGATCATGGATTGTAACCGCGGCCACTAGCTTGAGCTGTTGTACTACCTTTGGCTAGGACAGACAGACAGACCCAGTCTACCGCACTTGAGCAAAGAGCATGTTATTAGAGGATCATTTAAATTCTCTCACCGGCAAAAAACAGGGAGTGCTTTGAAATTGGGCAATCTGGTTTTAACATCTATGTAAGAAAATGGGCAGTACAGTGAAACATTGGATGCAGCCTCCCTGTTGCCTCATGAAGTGGTAGAAACTGGTTGCTGTGAATCTATGCAAGTGGCTCAAGGGTGAGAGACAAGAAGACAGGAAAATAATCTTTGTTGTGGAAGTTTTGTATTTGAATACAGATGCTACCTTCAATTAATGCTTTTATGCCTTGTTCAGCCCTTACAATGTATACATCGTTGAGTGTTGTCCTTTCAACAGCAAGCAGAGGTACTGTGCAAGAACTAGTACCCAAAGGATTTGTGATGTTGACAGTGTTGTGCTCAAAACGCAGTAACATCTGACACTAGTTGCATTATTGGACGTACTCTTCGTGATGGTGTTTCAAGGGAGGCCAGGGGAGCGGCAGAATCTTAGCAGTAGTTCTCACCCTTGTAGGACAGCTAGAGGTCAATCAGCTGGGTCAGCAGTTAGTTTCTGGTGAAAGGAACCTGTCCTCCGTCGTCCTCTTCCATTTTCCCATTTCCAAGTAGAGCTTAGTGATGTAAACTTGGGATGTGCCATTGTAGGGACGCCTTATAGATGTTAAAGGAGCATCGCTTTAATGCGAGATAGGGGGTGAATATGGTGTTAAAAGATGTCGGTGTTCATGAAAAGCTGTGAATGTTGCTTCTTCCTTGAACTGAAGATATCCGTTGTGGCAGAGATTGCAACACTATGGATTAGTGCCAAGGTCTCACTCAGAGCTGACAACGAAGCCGAGGGTAAAGGTGCTGTGTTTTTTCTTTGTGTACTCCTTAAATAGATATCCTGCTTGGCTGTCTTACTCCCAGCCTGTCGGACCAGTCTTTCCAGGCTGTTTGCTGTCAGATTTACAGTCCACTCCATCCTGGGTGCACCAGCATCTGTCTCATGAAGCCAACTATTTAGTATGAAAGGTTGTGCCGACTGCCAACATTTGACTGCTTTCTCGCACCTGAAACACTGCTTTATACTTTTATATAATTAACTTTGTTCTCTTGGGGTGGGGGGGAGAGAGAATGTGGGCTTAAAATGTCCTAGTGTGTTTACTTGAAGTCCCAGAATACCTTGCACCAAAGCAGCAGGTTTGGTTCATTTTTTCAGCACATAATGTTGAAGGCCTTGCAACATTAGCTCTGGGTTTCATTTTCAGGTCGATACTCTGCAAAGCATGCCGCATTCAGGTGTGGTACAAAAGGGGGTGGTGAAGGACGGAGCATCTGAATCAATCAAACACTCACACCCAGTCAAAAGATCTGGGTTTAATCCATCACCATTCTTTAGCCCACTCTGCCACCCCACTTCAGACATGGCTATATGCAAATCAGTCTGACCCTGTGCCTCATGGGAACAGTCCAGCCCGAACTGCCAAGCCATGTCTTCCCGTCCTTCACCACCTACTTTTGTACCGCATTCAGGTGTGGACTTAATGCTCCGGCCATATTTTTCATTGGCTTGTCATTGTCCTTTGGAAACTGTGGCTTTTTGTTGGTCAGTTGATTAGTAGTCCCTCCTTAGTACTGCTGTCTTATTTTGTAACCTCCCGTGAGGAGAACCCTGTTAGAATTGTTACTTATAGGTTTTAATTACAGCCTCCGAGCACTATTTGCTTCCATTGTTTTCTCCTGCCTGCTGTGGTTGGCTGGACACGTTCTCACCCATTGTTCATTTTTTTCCTCCCTTTTTCATAGCATGGCACACTCATACAGTGGCGGCTGTGCCTTTGGTTTATTTGCGGCACAGATTGTAGGTTTAAAAAAAAAAACTTTTATTAAATTACGCCAATGCTGCACTTTCACTTTAAAAACGGCCACACCCCATTCTCTTTGTAAAAGCACCCCATATCGTGCTTTCACTATAATGGCGCTCATGCCTCTTTCTTAAGACTTGGCTCGTCCAAGGAAAAGAATGTGGCTAACAAAGTGAAAGCGCCGGATGGGCGCTTTTACAAACCAGTATTTGCAATGCAATAGGTGTCATATTTACGATAGTTTTGTAAATGCAAGACCTATTGCATTGCAAATGCTTGTTTAGGTTTCAGTGATGGCCTTGCATACTGTACTCACTTTGTCTTTTGTACATTCTCCTTCAGTTATTGGCTTGATACATTGTCACATCTTGGATCAGCCTAGGAGTATTTTAGGCACTCATTCTTTTTGTTGGATATTTGTGTGTATTCTCTGCCTGTGCTGCAATGTATGAGTGACTCTTTTACATCTGAAAAGTACACACTGTTGAACCTTTAATTCTTTATCTTATGCGTGTATTTGAGAGACAAAGCAATCTGTTTTGCGCTGTCGCAGGCTTTTTATGTCTCCGCTTAGCCAAGGCTGCGCTTGCGCAGTCTCGCTGGGGAGATCTTATGTTTTACAGAGTGGGGCTTGAACCCACACCTCTTCTCCATTGGCTGGCTTCCTAAACGGAGGCCAGCCATTGGAGGAGAAGGGCGTCACTCCGTTCAAGCCTGAATTTGGGGGGGGGGGGGGGGTGTTTTTTAGTTACTTTCCCTTTTCTTTCTCTCCTTTTCCCATTAATTCCAGCCAATGGGAAGAGGAGAGAAAGAATAACACGCCCCTGTTTCAGAGCACTTCTGCCGGTTCGGGACTCCCTTTGCCGGCAGAAGTAACTTCCTCGCTTTCGCTTTCCATTGCTTTTTTTTTTCTTTTTTCTCTTTCTGCAGCCGTTTGTTTTTTTCTGCGTTGCGCCCTGAGCATCTAGATTCAACCGAGGACAGGCTGGTAGCACCCGCCGCCGCACTGGGATTGGCTGCCCACCACCGCCGCCGGAAGCAGGAGGAGGAGCTGCCCGGTGGAATCGAGGCAGCTGGTGGAAGCGGCGCCTGTTCTTTGTCCCCTCCGGGTCTCCCGTGGTGTGTGGCTCTGTGTGTGTGTGGCTGTGTGTGTGTGTGTGTGGCTGTGTGTGTGTGGCTGTGTGTGTGTGGCTGTGTGTGTGTGTGTGTCTGTGTGTGTCTGTGTGTGTGTGTGTGGCTCTGTGTGTGTGTGTGGCTCTGTGTGTGTGTGTGTGTGGCTCTGTGTGTGTGTGTGGCTCTGTGTGTGGCTCTGTGTGTGGCTTTGTGTGGCTCTGTGTGTGGCTCTGTGTGTGTGTGTGGCTCTGTGTGTGGCTCTGTGTGTGGCTCTGTGTGTGGCTCTGTGTGTGGCTCTGTGTGTGTGTGTGGCTTTCTGTGTGTGTGTGTGGGTGTGTGGCTCTGTGTGTGTGGCTCTGTGTGTGTCGCTCTGTGTGTGTCTGTGTGTGTGGCTCTGTGTGTGTCTGTGTGTGTGGCTCTGTGTGTGTCTGTGTGTGTGGCTCTGTGTGTGTCTGTGTGTGTGGCTCTGTGTGTGTCTGTGGCTCTGTGTGTGTCTGTGTGTGTGGCTCTGTGTGTGTCTGTGGCTCTGTGTGTGTGTGGCTCTGTGTGTGTGTGTGGGTGGGTGGCTCTGTGTGTGTGTGGGTGGCTCTGTGTGTGTGTGTGTGTGGGTGGCTCTGTGTGTGTGTGTGTGTGGGTGGCTCTGTGTGTGTGTGTGTGTGGGTGGCTCTGTGTGTGTGTGTGTGGGTGGCTCTGTGTGTGTGTGTGTGGGTGCCTCTGTGTGGGTGTGGGTGGCTCTGTGTGTGTGTGTGGCTCTGTGTGTGTGTGTGGCACTGTGTGTGTGTGTGTGGGGGTGGCTCTGTGTGTGTGGGGCTCTGTGTGTGTGTGTGGGGCTCTGTGTGTGTGTGTGGGGGTGGGGGTGGCTCTGTGTGTGTGGGGCTCTGTGTGTGTGTGGGGGGCTCTGTGTGTGTGTGTGTGGGGGGCTCTGTGTGTGTGGGGGGCTCTCTGTGTGTGTGTGTGTGTGTGTGTGGGGCTCTGTGTGTGTGTGTGTGTGGGGCTCTGTGTGTGTGTGGGGCTCTGTGTGTGTGTGGGGCTCTGTGTGTGTGTGTGGGGCTCTGTGTGTGTGTGTGGGGCTCTATGTGTGGCTCTGTGTATGTGTGTGGGGCTCTGTGTGTGGCTGGGGGGGCTCTGTGTGTGTGTGGGGGGGGGCTCTGTGTGTGTGTGTGTGTGGCTGTGTGTGTGTGGCTGTGTGTGTGGCTGTGTGTGTGTGGCTCTGTGTGTGTGTGTGTGTGTGTGGCTCTGTGTGTGTGTGGCTCTGTGTGTGTGTGGCTCTGTGTGTGTGTGTGGCTCTGTGTGTGTGTGTGGCTCTGTGTGTGGCTCTGTGTGTGGCTCTGTGTGTGGCTCTGTGTGTGGCTCTGTGTGTGGCTCTGTGTGTGGCTCTGTGTGTGGCTCTGTGTGTGGCTCTGTGTGTGGCTCTGTGTGTGGCTCTGTGTGTGGCTCTGTGTGTGGCTCTGTGTGTGGCTCTGTGTGTGGCTCTGTGTGTGTGTGTGGCTCTGTGTGTGTGTGTGTGGCTCTGTGTGTGTGGCTTTCTGTGTGTGTGTGTGGCTTTCTGTGTGTGTGTGTGGCTCTGTGTGTGTGTCGCTCTGTGTGTGTCTGTGTGTGTGGCTCTGTGTGTGTCTGTGGCTCTGTGTGTGTCTGTGTGTGTGTGTGTGTGGCTCTGTGTGTGTGTGTGGGTGGCTCTGTGTGTGTGTGTGGGTGGCTCTGTGTGTGTGTGTGTGTGTGGGTGGCTCTGTGTGTGTGTGGGTGGCTCTGTGTGTGTGTGTGTGTGGGTGGCTCTGTGTGTGTGTGTGTGTGGGTGGCTCTGTGTGTGTGTGGCTCTGTGTGTGTGTGGCTCTGTGTGTGTGTGGCTCTGTGTGTGTGTGGCTCTGTGTGTGTGTGGCTCTGTGTGTGGCTCTGTGTGTGTGTGTGTGGCTCTGTGTGTGTGTGTGTGGCTCTGTGTGTGTGTGGCTTTCTGTGTGTGTGTGTGGCTCTGTGTGTGTGTGTGTGGCTCTGTGTGTGTGTGTGTCGCTCTGTGTGTGTCTGTGTGTGTGGCTCTGTGTGTGTCTGTGGCTCTGTGTGTGTCTGTGTGTGTGTGTGGCTCTGTGTGTGTCTGTGGCTCTGTGTGTGTCTGTGGCTCTGTGTGTTGTGTGGGTGGCTCTGTGTGTGTGTGTGGGTGGCTCTGTGTGTGTGTGTGGGTGGCTCTGTGTGTGTGTGTGTGTGTGTGGGTGGCTCTGTGTGTGTGTGTGTGGGTGGCTCTGTGTGTGTGTGGGTGGCTCTGTGTGTGTGTGTGTGGGTGGCTCTGTGTGTGTGTGTGTGGGTGGCTCTGTGTGTGTGTGTGTGTGGCTCTGTGTGTGTGTGGGTGGCTCTGTGTGTGTGTGTGTGTGTGTGTGTGGCTCTGTGTGTGTGTGTGGCACTGTGTGTGTGTGTGTGGGGGGTGGCTCTGTGTGTGTGGGGCTCTGTGTGTGTGTGTGGGGCTCTGTGTGTGTGTGTGTGTGGGGGGCTCTGTGTGTGTGTGTGTGGGGGGCTCTGTGTGTGTGGGGCTCTGTGTGTGTGGGGCTCTGTGTGTGTGGGGCTCTTTGTGTGTGTGTGTGGGGCTCTGTGTGTGTGGGGGGCTGTGTGTGTGTGTGTGGGGCTCTGTGTGTGTGTGTGGGGCTCTGTGTGTGTGGGGCTCTGTGTGTGTGGGGCTCTGTGTGTGTGGGGCTCTGTGTGTGTGGGGCTCTGTGTGTGTGGGGCTCTGTGTGTGTGGGGCTCTGTGTGTGTGGGGCTCTGTGTGTGGGGCTCTGTGTGTGTGGGGCTCTGTGTGTGTGGGGCTCTGTGTGTGTGGGGCTCTGTGTGTGTGGGGCTCTGTGTGTGTGTGTGTGTGTGTGTGTGTGTGGCTCTGTGTGTGTGTGGGGCTCTGTGTGTGGCTGTGTGTGTGTGGGGCTCTGTGTGTGGCTGGGGGGGCTCTGTGTGTGTGTGGGGGGGGCTCTGTGTGTGTGGGGGGGGGCTCTGTGTGTGTGTGGGGGGGGGCTCTGTGTGTGTGGGGGGGGGGCTCTGTGTGTGTGGGGGGGGGCTCTGTGTGTGTGGGGGGGGCTCTGTGTGTGTGGGGGGGGCTCTGTGTGTGTGTGGGGCTCTGTGTGTGTGTGTGGGGCTCTGTGTGTGTGTGTGGGGCTCTGTGTGTGTGTGTGTGTGGGGCTCTGTGTGTGTGTGGGGCTCTGTGTGTGTGTGGGGCTCTGTGTGTGTGTGGGGCTCTGTGTGTGTGGGGCTCTGTGTGTGTGGGGCTCTGTGTGTGGGGCTCTGTGTGTGTGTGTGGGGCTCTGTGTGTGTGTGTGTGTGGGGCTCTGTGTGTGTGTGTGGGGCTCTGTGTGTGTGTGTGGGGCTCTGTGTGTGTGTGTGTGTGGGGCTCTGTGTGTGGCTCTGTGTATGTGTGTGGGGCTCTGTGTGTGTGTGGGGGGGGGCTCTGTGTGTGTGTGTGTGTGTGTGTGTGTGGCTGTGTGTGTGTGGCTGTGTGTGTGTGGCTCTGTGTGTGTGTGTGGCTCTGTGTGTGTGTGTGTGTGGCTCTGTGTGTGTGTGGCTCTGTGTGTGTGTGGCTCTGTGTGTGTGTGGCTCTGTGTGTGTGTGTGGCTCTGTGTGTGTGTGTGGCTCTGTGTGTGTGTGTGGCTCTGTGTGTGGCTCTGTGTGTGGCTCTGTGTGTGTGTGTGTGTGTGTGGCTCTGTGTGTGTGTGGCTCTGTGTGTGTGGGGCTCTGTGTGTGGCTGGGGGGGCTCTGTGTGTGTGTGGGGGGGGCTCTGTGTGTGTGTGGGGGGGGCTCTGTGTGTGTGTGGGGAGGGCTCTGTGTGTGTGTGGGGGGGCTCTGTGTGTGTGTGGGGGGGCGCTGTGTGTGTGTGGGGGGGCTGTGTGTGTGGGGGGGCTCTGTGTGTGTGTGGGGGGGGCTGGCTGTGTGGGGGGCTGGTTGTGTGGGGGGCTGGCTGTGTGTGTGGGGGGGCGGGGCTGTGTTTGTGTGTGGCACTTGCGAGATATTAAACTATTGGCATTGTAAATGACAATGCCATTTATTTATCTGTTTTCAAAACCAACACATAAATAAAAAAAATTGTCATTTACAATGCCAATAGCTCTAACTTTTGCAAAGGCGAGACCGTTGCATTGTAAATGCTTGTTCTAACACACAACCAACCTGGCTCTGTGTGTGTGTGGCTGTGGCTCTGTGTGTGTGTGTGTGTGGCTGTGGCTCTGTGTGTGTGTGGCTGTGGCTCTGTGTGTGTGTGTGTGTGTGGCTGTGGCTCTGTGTGTGTGTGTGTGGCTCTGTGTGTGTGTGGCTCTGTGTGTCTGGCTCTGTGTGTGTGGCTCTGTGTGTGTGTGTCTCTGTGTGTGTGTGTGTGTGGCTCTGTGTGTGTGTGTGGCTCTGTGTGTGTGTGTGTGGGGGGGGGCTGTGTGTGTGTGTGGGGGTGGCTGTGTGTGTGTGTGGGGGGGGTGGCTGTGTGTGTGTGGGGGGGGGTGGCTGTGTGTGTGTGTGTGTGTGTGGCTGTGTTTGTGTGTGGAACTTGCGAGATATTAAACTATTGACATTGTAAAGGATAATCCCATTTATTTATCTGTTTTCAAAACCAACACATAAATAAAAAAATTGTCATTTACAATGCCAATAGCTCTAACTTTTGCAAAGGCGAGACCATTGCATTGTAAATGCTTGTTCTAACACACAACCAACCTCCACCCCCCCCGCCCCCATGTCCAGTCAACATTCCGATTTTTACCATACACAATGGTCGTGGCAATGCCACAGTATTTGCACATCCCAAGCCGTACAACAATTGGGGAAATAGTTGCATTGAACCACAACAAAAAAATGAGGATGGTGTTCTCATGGTAAAAACCCTAACCGCCAGATCGGCAAATTAATGAAGGAAAAGAGTACCGAGGCGCACAGAGAATTCCAATGATTATGACGTATAACCAGTACAAGTATGCAGAGTTCAAAGATTGTTTAATTGTTTTTATTCTTCCCATTGTAATCACATTTCTTGCGTCAAAGACGAAATATCAAATTACAGACTGGCAGCCAACACTGGTTTCATCAGACTTTTTCAAGGCTGCAAACAGATACATATAACATCTTATATGGTTGTTACGATGACACAGGGATGAAATGCTTTGCTGTGTGGTTCCCTTCACCAGGTAGACTTTGAACTCCATTATTATGTCCGGATAGGTGCTCAAATTGATTAGGTGCGAGGATCAAATGATGGCATTCAATAAAGCAGAGTGGTGAGATCGAGAACATGCCATAGACAATAGTAGTGCCCTGTGAGGAGGTGAATTTCCGACTCCTAACACCTCACCATTTTGAGAATAGAGAGGATATCGGAGACTTAACCTAAGATAATAGTTGTAATCTAATGAAGTGCATGGGAAATTCAAGAAACTGTACCTGAATTAAACGGAAAGTGCTAATGTTCTGGATGGTACTACCAGACCTTTACACTGCCTTGAATAAAGAATGCTATACTGGCGTGAATTGTCTTTCTCCACAAATATACAGTGCTTGACATCTCTTGTCCCTGTTACCTCGCTTTAAACTATGCTTTGGGTACCTTCCCGGACATATCGTTTGAGGTCAGTCTATCTGGTGAAGGGAATCATGCAGCTAAGCATTTAATCCCTGTGTCATCGTAACAACTATACAAGAGGTTGCCTGTGTGTAATTGGATATTTCGTCTTTGATGCAAGAAATGTGAATAACAAAGGGAGCAATAAAAAATACCAAAAATATTTGAAATCTGTATTACTTTATTACTGGTTATACATCATAACCATTGGACTTCTCTGCGTGCTTTGGTACTGTTTTCTTCAACATGCCGATTTTTATTTTCTGCCGACTATTGTGTGTGGGCATGTTCTTTGAAAGCTCTCGTCTCGTTGGAGAAAAGGTGGACTCTGCTCTGGAGTGCATAAAGGACAGCAGAGCTGGGGGTGGGGCCTTGTGCTAATCTGTGTCCCCTGGTCACCCCAGTCCGCTTTCCGCCCCTTTTGGTGCCAAGGAAGGGGTCTCCAACCATGTCCATACCTTCCCAGCCACAGTGGCCAATAGGCTTCCCAGCCTTTATGTTGGCCAAGGACACTGGTTCATAGACCATGTGGGACAGGTAGTCGGAATTCCTGTCAATCCACCATCCCCCAGCTGCTGCAGCCTCCAATCACCTTCAGTTTGTGCAGAATCGCGCAGATCAGCGAAGCAGGAGACGGACCACAGGATCAGGTAAAGTGGAATTTTTATTTTACAAAGTGGACAGCAATGACTCGTTTCGGGCTCGGAAGCCCTTGTTCACAAGCGGAGAACAACCACAAGCAATCTTGGAGTATTTAAAGAGAACCTGCCTCCACATCTCCTCATTGCCGATCACATGATCCATAGACACTGAAAAAATACTATCTTGTGAATGTTTAGTATAACATCATTCTATAAAATCATTTACACACTGAAGTGGTATATCAAAATTAGATAGCATAAATGCATGATAATACCACATATATCTGTATAAATACATTTATAATTTAAAAGGGTCAGAGGATAAATCCTGAATTCTCTTTGAAAAACAAACAGAATGATTTAAATTTGTTACCATTCACGGATAGTAAAATAGACGTAAATTTAATTTTGGCAAAACAGTACAATTTCTCTATTCCAACAAGCAGCAAGTATGGTTGAAGTGCAAAACTGTGCAATAAGAACTAGTGCAAAAGAATTCTAAAGTGCTAACTGTGTGATAAATATTAAATATAGCCATAAATACCAATAAAAGCAGGCGAACACCCAATTTCATTATTAAAATCATGTAAATAAATAACATTTTATCATGAACACAGTTAAAAAAAAAAGTGCAAAAATTTATTAAATGGAGACCAAAATTATAGTAGGAAAATTGAGGAAAGTCAATCTTTCTATAAATACATTTATACATTTTCAAACTATAACAGAGAGGAGAGTAATTTGATTCACTGTCTGGCAGGAGAATTACATATATTTTAGAAAATCAAATTGACCTATATGCATCAAAGGAATACAATCAATGTGTCTAGACATGTTATTCCAGAATTCTAATATATGCATCTAAAAATTATATATAAAATACATATAACTAGAATACAAACATAGAAAAATGGATATTGACAATAAAAATGGCAATCGTTTAGATCTAAAATAACGATAGCAGAAACGGGGAATAATTGATCATAAAAAATTATACGTATCTTCTGTGTTGTTCAACCCGTTCGGCCATTTGCTGTCCAATTCCAGTATCATGGTGGATTCAAGTTGCCTTAACCTGTGTTCTCTGTTACCACCTCAAGGAAACAAGTTTTTAGGAGAAACCCTTTTATGAAAAGGGAGGGGTTTAGTGCTGTAAAAAAAAATACAAGGGTTCCCTTTTCATGTATTCTTTGGTAAAGAGACTAAAGTCTCTGAGGGATCCAAATAAGAGACAGTGGGTAACCACTGGGTTATATCTGAGGTTGTATAGGGGTTAACAAATTTACAATTTATACAAAGTGGAACTATTTCAAATGATTATATCAGACATCAAGTAGAACCAATGAGTGTGGAGACAAAAGGATTTTTTTCAGGTATATCTCTGAAATGTATTGTTCATTTGTACAAGTATCATAGGTTAAAAACATCATTTATTCATAAAAAACATTTCATAATCTGAAAACAATATTCACTTAAACAAAGAAATATGTCAACGCGGCGTTTCGGTGATATAGGTCATCACCTTCTTCAGGACAATTTTTAATTTAAAAACACTCTAAATTTAAAACAAAAGCATAAAGTACTTGTTATTCATAATGAAATTTGTTCATGGCTGTTTTTTACAGAGATAAACATTTCTAAAATTAACCGAGTTATAGTCTCCACATTCTATTCGTTATCCTTCACTTTGGACAGAACATTCTAAAACCGTTTTTATTGTTAAAAACATTGCGCACATTGGATATTTACACTTAGTGATGTTTCATTTGTCATATAGTCATACAGGCCTACACCATATTTGTTAATCCACAACCTCGTTATGTTAACTCTCGTCTCTGGAGTCCCCGGGATAATTGTTTTTTAACTGACTTGATTTCACATCAAGTGCCTGCGAGCATATACGGTTAAACTAATGGGTAATCATGCTCAACTGTGGATCAATTTAAGCTCTTATTGTTGATCTACCCTTCCAAACAGACAGTTAATATTGTGTCAGGTATTTACAGTACATACCTAGTTGAACTGCTGGCTAGTCGCTTTAGTCAATGGGCGATTTCAAGCTTACAGTTTGTGCTATGTTTCTAAAAGGTGAAAACAGGCTGGTCAAATAAAGATTTATATACTGTCATACTATTATTCAGCCTGATTACTTTTTGTTACCTTGTTTTCATGAAGGTTATTTTTGGTAGAAGGATTTTTTATTCTTCTTCTATCACAGGCCCTTCTGGTGATTCATCAATAATCACTGTTTAGGAATGGGATCACTTTGTTACGTAATTTTCATGTTAAAACCAGGATCATAGTTGTACACTTTAAACATCTTGGTTTTTCTATTAGGTTGACGCATCATTCTGCAGACTATTTTTCCTCATCTTTAAGACAGGGATAGTTCTTCATCTTTAAGTTCAGGGAGAGTTCTTTCTTTCCACAAATTTTAATTTACTATTACTGATATTCAGGTTGTTCATGAGGGCTGGGGATCATTTGTTAATTATTATTGTTAACATTCAGAATTTTATTTTGTAGATGTTATATTCAGGAATCATTTCCTTACTTATTATGTGAAGATCTATTATTTACCAACTTAACATATCCTCATATTCATGGTTTAAAACTGTAGTTTTCTCTGTGCCTTTCTATAAATTCATTTTATTCGAAGTAGGTATTCCTTTTATTTAAAAATTATTTTGTTGATTAGTCCCTCACCTATATATCTTGTGTTCTAATTTTCGGAAGGACGGCGGTTTGTTGATTTCTAATAAAAAGAAGGGTGTGTTCTTTACTCTAGGGAAAAATTGGGTCAGGATTAGCTCATATCTCACTTGGTTCTCATACAAGGGCTGGTTATGTTTATTTTATTACAGCTCTGTTACCACCTCTACTTAACTTAGGAATAGCCGCTACTACGTAATATTTCAGACATGCCAAGTTATTGTCGTGGAATCTTTTAAAATGACGAGCCACGGGATAGGCTTGATCATTGTGTAAAATAGCTCCAAGATACTGGAGAATTCTGACATGCACCTGTAGCTTGGTGCTCCCGATATAATTCAAGACACAGGTGCATGTCAAGACCTATACAGCATAATCTGTTTTACAATTAAAACTACCAGCTATAGCTGTCTCTTGAGAGCTGAAAGGAGTTTGGTAATGGGTTTTGTTTATACCAAATTTACATGCTCTGCAGGTGGAGCATTTTTGAAAACCACGCTCAGGCTGTAACCACATAGTGTTGGGACTCACTTCAGGACTGCATTTATCTAGGAGGGATCCCATACTTTTGGCCCTTCTAAAAGTAATAAGAGGAGAAGTAGGTACTTCAGACCCAAGCACTACATCAGTTAAAACTATGTTAAAACAATTCTTTTTAATAATAGTTCTGATTTTATTTTCCTCATTGCTAAATGCAGGGACTAGTCTAGGACATTGAGTATTGACAACCGTATTACCACTATTCCGGCTGCTGTCAGAACTTTCAATGTCATGGGTAGTTTGAAGCAGTAGACTCTCTCTAGGTCGTAAGCTGGCTTTCGCTATAGCCCGATTTAAAATACTATCCGAATAGCCTCTCTTTTTCTATCTAGCCTTCATGTCTTTGAAACTCAATGGCTCTTTTCCCAAGAAAGTGTTCAACAGATGCTAAGCATTGGCTATGGTTAATGCAAGTATATAAAGTTTCAACATCTAAAGTAATCAACAGCATATCATCATTTCATTAAAGGTCATTTATTTTTTGCAAAAAGTCGCTTGTATCTTTGACATAGCTAGGTAAACTTGTGACCATGTCCTGTAGAAAGAAGTCAATATATTGATTGACCTGTTCACTGGCACTGTTTATGGCGAGATGATAGGTCTTCCTGGTGTAGGAATTATGCCTTTGTGAACTTTAGGAATGAGATAAAGCACTGGAAGAACATTCCTCAAATGAAATGAAGCCTTCTCTACGCCAATTAGACAGTAATTTCAATAAGGTCTCTTTTGCTTTAGCATAATCTTTGTGAAACGTTCTTTCATAGCAGTTTGTATCGGCTAATTGTCTTTTTGCCTCCGTAATATATTCTTTCTTGGGCCAGATCACCAAATTGCCACCTTCATCTGAGTTCTTTATCACAATATTGGTATTCTCATGCAGTTTCTTCAGAAGTCTGTTGTATTCCATTAATTTGCGACTGTTTTTCTTTTTCTTGGCTCTAGAACATTTATATAGTTTTATGTAATTGGTTACACAATCATGGAAGGTGTCAACAGCATCTTTTGTCATCACTGGCATGAAGGTGGATTTCGCCTTGAAGGGTGTAATGCCTGCACCTTTCTGTAGCATGTTGATCTTAGTTAATCGGAATTGTTTGTTGATATCCATTTCCTGCTGCAGGGGTTGAGAATCTGTGGCAGCTTCAAGATCTTATGCAGCTAGAAGAGTAGGGACATCCGGGGAAACAAGATTTGGCGGAACCGAATTGGACTCAGAGAAGAGTCTTACTGTAGATTTTTTCATATTTTGCAATGTGAATTTTTTCAATGTGAATTTTCGGATGAAGCAAAAAACATCTATGCGCGTTGATGCATAGTTGAATGGTTGTTTGGGACAATAATTCAATCCGAGAGATAACAGTTGTTCTTCTGCTGTTGTCAACGTTACATCTGAGAGATTGATAATGGAATTGTCCTCTTTTATTGTTTCTTGTGCCACATTGGTTTCTTTGTCTTTTTTCTTTTTTGTGATTTCTTCTTCTCTCGTCTTTTTTTTCCTGCGTTTCTTGTGGCATTCCTTTGTCTCGGTCTCAGGGTATTGTAGTGTCCCTCCTACTAAAAAATCCAATTCTTCCAGATTTAGTATTGGCGCTGTTTGTATATCTACATCAAGGCTTGAATCACTAGTGAGTGATTCAGTTTCTACGCTGGTCGTGTCGTCGTCGGTTGCGTGAAATCCTTTGGCTGAGGCTGTTGTTGTTACAGTGGTTTTGTTGACTTTATTGATGCCTTTGTCACTGTATTGTTGCCGCTTTGCGGTGTTATACTTGCGTGCAAATGTGAAGATTTGACCATTATTGTAGTCCGCCTGGTCTCTAGCGAAGTTGTGAACTTTTCTCGTCTTGATTTTGTCTTCATGCTTTTTTAGCCTATCAGCCATATTTTCTTTCAGTTTCTTAATCACGTCTGTTTCCTCAAACTTCTCAATCTCTAAGTGGAGTTTGTCAATTTCTTTTAGCACCTCCACCAGATCTATGGCTGCATATTTAATAAGTATATGCACCAAGTTCATAGAGGCAGCAAGGTTACTTTGCCCCCACTCCTTCAGCATCAGGGGGTTAGGTTTATCAAACCTGGGTGCTAATAAAATACGCAAACCCCGAGGGACACGACCTGCATCAGAGTATTCAGTCAGCGAATAATGTTCCCACCATTTAGTGATTTCTAATTTTCTGTTCTTCTCGAGCTGCTGGATTAGTTTGTTTACGTCAGTAACATAATTCTCAGCATTTTTGTTTGATTTTTTTATTCGCTCCGGTCACAACGGCTGGTAAATTTCCAAATAGCTCTTCCGCCTCCATCTGTCTAGCACGAACAGTTTCCGCTGACATGCTGACTATGCCTGAAAAATCTCACACGTCTAGTTGCTGTAAATTGTGGCAACTGCGTTTTGTCTTTCACTGATCCGATTACTTCCCAACCTATGCTCTGCCAATGACTCACCGCGTAGCATTGAAGACAGTCCACGCCAGGTCCTCCGACCCGGTCAATGTAATCTTCACTTCGCTTCTTCGAATCTTCCGGCTGCAATAGGGGGCTTTTCACCACTGTTCCTGTGAGAATTTTGGCAAGGTGGTTTGAAAGGAGAAACACCAGCTTTCAGGGAGGGGGTCCGTTACCGGAAGCAAACCAACTTCCGTGTTTAACATGCAGGACAACTCCGAGGCTACTTCCAATTGCGCAGATCGGCGAAGCAGGAAACTGACCACAGGATCAGGTAAAGTGGAATTTTTATTTTACAAAGTGGACAGCAATGACGCTTTACGGGCTCGGAAGCGCTTGTTCACAAGCGGAGAACAACCACAAGCAATCTTGGAGTATTTAAAGAGAACCTGCCTCCACATCTCAGCATTGCCGATCAAATGATCCATAGACACTGAAAAAATACTATCTTCTGAATGTTTAGTGTTTCATCCTATAACATCATTTACACACTGAAGTGGTATTTTCAAAATTAGATAATAGCATAAGTGCATGATAATACCACATATATCTGTATAAATACATTTATAATTTAAAAGGATTCTTCATGTGCACCCTACACCGTGTGATGCAAACAAAAGGTGATGATGTGAAATGACCGTGGTGGTGTAAACTTACTGTATTCTCCCAAGAAATTAGTTCCAATGTGTGTGGTCCTCTAGAAAATGTCTTTTTGTCACATGAGACGTAGCACCTATAGGTAAGGAGTGGCATGTTGAATACTGAATATTGTAAGAATTATAAAACAGGTCTGTAGAAAAGATTCACTTTCTCACCAAGTGTCCTGAATACGTCAACTGTCAATGACAAAATACGGAAAACGTTGTGCGTTCTGTGTGATGTGATCGCAAATAACTGGAATAGCAGAGATAAACAGACGGTTAACGTTACGGAGTTAGTCATATACAAATGTACACTAGTAAATGTCATGAAACTAACCTTCCAAGGAAAGATGTGCGTGGATAATAAAAGATTGCGTAGACGGTACACAAAAATGGTTCGGAGAAGCTGAAAGTCGAGAATATGGGCGGTTACTCCATGAAACTAAAACAGACCCCAAGAATTATTGGAATGTCGTTCACCTCTTGTGAGCACGAAGCCCACTCTATGCGGATCTGTATTATAGTGGCTGTTGGCAAGCAAAGGGGAACCGATAGCCTCCTCTATATCTTGCAGGTGCGAATGGTGCTGTGGGAGAAGCGAAACCTCTATGCCAGCCAGATTTAAAATCGCTTCCTGTTTAGAGGCGATCACGTGATCGGACGTCATCAAAGTGACCAACGCTGAAAACAGACTACCGAGGTGTAGTGATCGATGTTAGACGAAACGCACAATGATATGAAAATAAGACAACTGTGGGATTATTTAAATAGCGATCCTGTATAGCGATACCTATCCAGATGACATGACATCAGTCGACTAATAGGGCATATGGTCTATTTGCGCAAATTGTGTCCTCAAAACATATCTGGTGGAAGTAATCTAACATAATGGGAAAACGTATGTGTTCTGGATACCAGCGCTGATTTTATATGTGTACACAAATGTTGAACAAATCTAATTGTATAACATATATAAATATACAATAAATGTGCATACAAATACATGAAGACTACATTGATAACAATACCATTGACATGAATATATACACAACACAAACTGGTATCCTGTCTAAACCCTGTGTCTTTCCCAAAGGTACCAAATATGAGTGGAATGTGTAGTATAAGTGTGTTATATATATATATATATATATATATATATATATATATATATATATATATATATATATATATATATATATATATATATATATATATATATTATTCGATAATCTCTCTCCACAAGGAAAAGAAGTTGGATCGCACAACAATACTCCTTTAAAGTAAATTTCAGATATTTATTTTGAACAAACTCCAAACACTCCCAACACCAACGCGTTTCAATCTCTAACTGAGATCTTGATGCCGCCCTTCTCTTTCCATTCATGAGTTACCTTGATAACCTCCCCCTTACTAGGCAAGGAATTGTGGTTGTTGTGGTGCTATTTACAAAAACAGTGAAAATTACGAACAATAACTAAAAACAAGTTAGTATTCAATGTTACAAATTATATAAAATGAAATTAACCAATTTGTAATGATTGATAAGTTGTAGATAATTACATTAATTCATGACATTATCCGCTCATATTTTATAACGAACCCTCAAGTTCAAACTTTTGCTCCTCATTATATTATTTGTTTAGTTCTTTTTTCCATTATTTTTGTGTTTACTTTCGTGCCTTTTTCGGTTAATGCCTCCAGTGGCCTTAGAATCATTGTCACCATTAATCACAATTTAGTCCATCAAATTGTTCATTTGTCACTACTGACCGTAGTCATGTTACCAATGTCTTTTGGTTAAACCATATATGCAAAACTTACCAATTTCTTTTTTCTCATTTCAAAAACTTTTGTGCACTAAACTAAAATAAATAATACATTTCCAAATTTAAACATGATTATGATATGATGCAAAGAAGGAGACGTAACTGTTTACCCTCTGCCTATGTTACATGAGTTCATGATATTTCCAGTCCCAAAGTCTATTTACAAATGTATATACATTTCCTCACTCTGGTTCAGACCGTACGGAGTCATTGTTCGTAGGCTGAGAATGTATCTTCTTTTTTTCTCAGCAAAAGCTCTCGGTTTCCTCCTCTGTGTTTTTTTTTGCTGTATCAATGCCATATATTTTTAAACTTTTCCAATCGCTGTTATGATGACACTCAATGTGTTTGGCAACTGCATTGCTTCTATCCTGAGGTACAGTTGCCCTAACATGTTCCAAAATCCTCTTTTTTAGTTCATTCTTTGTGCTGCCCACATATTTTAGTTCGCACGGGCATTCAATTACATAAATTACATATGGTGTTCATGTAATTAACTCCTCAATCTTCCAGATTTTACCATTTGCCAACATAATTTCTTGGATGGGGTTGCATATTTGACAAACAAACATTGCAGTTGAAACACTTTTTAAAACCTTTTCCTTTCAACCATGCTTTCTTTTCCTCTTTAAAAAAGTGGCTCTTCGTTATATATCTATAATTTGTCTGAATCATGCTTGAATAAATAATATGGTGCAGTGAGCTAAATAACGGTGATGGATCAAGCCCTGATCTTTGGACTGGGTAAGAGTGGTCTGCTTAATTCAGACACTCTGTTCATCACCACCCCCTTTTCTGAATCGTTTTTGGCCACTATAGGTGTGGCAGGGTATACTCAGACATGAGTCCCTTGCTCACTGCACCATCAGGATTCAAGCAAGCCGGGCCGACGACGGCTGAAATGCCAGAAACCGGTCCCTGGAAGCTTGTATCCTTTCTGGTGAAGAATTGGCTTGGTAGTTTAGTCTGCCCTGTTCCCATGATGCACTGGGCCAGGGACAGACTGATTTGCATATAGCCAGGTTCTGAGCTGGGATGGTGCAGTGAGCTAAATAACGGTGATGGATCAAGCCCTGATCTTTGGACTGGGTTAGAGTAGTCTGCTTAATTCAGACATTCTGTTCATCACCACCCCCTTTTCTGAATCGTTGAATAAATAAGAGACACTGCTTGCACAATTTATCCATGTGGTGGTCCGTTACTAAGCGAAGGATTTCTGGAAGTGGTCTACTCAACGATCCGCCTTGCACTCAGCGGTCAGGAGCTTTACTTGGAGATATATATATATATATATATATATATATATATATATATATATATATATATATATATATATATATATATATATATATATATATATTCAAGATGAGTGAATGCAACTTATGTGTCACTACTGGTGATGTGCGTCTAGTAAAATGTGACTAGTCCAGAAACACGTTTATTTTTAAAGAAAACATGCCATTTCGAATTAATCATTGAGTCCAAATGGGATCATTGTTTGCAACTTCTTGAACCAAAAGGCTTCTCTTTGTAAAAGTATTTTTGAGTTATCCACGCCAGGAATCTTGGGAACGTGTTCAATATTTGAAACTTAAGTTGCGCAATATTGTGGCGATGTTCTGCCCAGTTTGCTGCCAGACTAGAGGTAGGCTTTTTGTTGCCAATTTTACTCTTCTGTTCAGTGAGCCTGGTTTTCATCTTCCTTTCAGTTTTCCCAATATAGGTTAGTCCACAGGGACAATTGATGGCATATACTACATTTTCAGAATTGCAGTCTGTGAGACTTTTGAGTTTGATTTTTTTTTTGTCATGTTCTCTGGTGTAACAGGGTGTCGTCAGGGGTAACCTTCTTGCAGTGTATGCAATTCCAACATTTTTTGGTTCCACTTCTGGAGATTGTTGATTTGTTTGTCTTTTTTCTTGATAATAGTTTTTCAGATTCCGGGCTCTAGTGAAGGCGAATAAAGGTTTATCCTTAAACAGGTCATGAAAGACTGCTTTTGACTCCAGTAACTCCCAGCGTTTGCAAATGATATTTTTGATTTCAGTGGAAGCAGTGGAAAATTTGGAAATAAACTGTTCTGTGAGTGTTGTTTTTTGGGAACTTTTTGCAGTAGTTGTTCTCTGGGTATTATCTGGACTTTCTTGAGTTGTTGGTTCAAAAGATCTTCCGGATATCCTCTCTAAATGTAATTGGACTTCTGTTTTAACAATGTTTCTTCACAAGCTTTATCTGATATACGTCGAATTCTGAGGAACTGAGAAACTGGTAAGTTCTTTTTAAGAGATGCTGGGTGCAAATTATTGAAGAGTAAAGCATTGTTTTTATCTGTTGGTTTATTGTTGTATACATTTGTGCTGATGTTTCCTGCTTTCAGTTAAATCCAAACGTCCAAAAAAGAGATAGCTGTCCTGTCAATAGTGCGAGTAAACTGAATCCTTGGATCCACCAAATTTAATGTACGTATGTTGTTTATCAGGGCTATCTCTGATTTGTTCCAAATGAGGAAAATGTCATCAATGTACCTACGGAAGAACACTAGTCCTTCCTGCCAAGTGGTGTCCGTCAGGATATAGTCCTGTTCAAATTTGGCCATATAAGTGTTTGCGTAAGCTGGTGCTCCAGGAAATCCCATGGAGGTTCCATTTAACTGAATAGACAACAGGATGTGGGAGCACACCGCTCACCTCTCAGGCAAGGTTCGCCCCTTGCATTCTGGGAAATGCCGTCTCTTGTAGTTCGCTCCAATATTTTTGAGTATGTCACCAAGGTTGGCGCAGATAGTGCCGGACTCTAGACACGTGTTTCCGGTTTATTAACTGTCATCAGGAGAGAATACAGTCTTGTATTTTGGGGACTGCTGAGTAGACTGCCAAACATTATATCAGGTCCGGTACTTCTCACTGACGCGCAAGTGCTTCATCCACGAGCTCGTCAGCTCAATGACTCATGGGAGTACTTTTTTTTTCAGAACGGAAATTTTGTCATTTCAGATAAGATTGCAAGACATCCACAGTACTCCGAACACTGGAGAGGCTGTGAGCATATAATCAAGAAGCAAAGAATAGCAATCAGTACAGTAAGCGGGATAAAGCATTGGCATTGAACTACCCTTACCCCCCCAACCCCGTAAAACTACACCCTCCCGGATCCCACCCTAGCCCTGTTCGCGATGGCCACCTGGATCTAAGCTAATCAGTCTATACAATAGTGGTAATACACTCTTACCCTCGCCCCGGTTCCCCGAACAATTGGTCTCCAGATACATCCTGCTGCATCGGCGGCTCCAGCCACAACCCCCTGTATTCCGCCCACCTTTTCCAAATTTTATAGTGCTTTCTGGGGCAGCCACGGGCCTCAAACACTGGACGTTCCAGTCCCATATAATAGTCCAAACCCCGCTTCCATACCTCTATCGGGGGAGCCCTAGGGTCTTTCCAGGCGCGGGTCACGTCCCTCTTGGTCACCGTAAGACCCAGGAGCAACAAGTGTCTTTTATATAGGTTGCCACCCACCTGCTCCAAGACATGCAGAAGGCCCAGCTGCGATGAACGTGGGAGCTGCCAGCCCAGTATCTCATCCAAACAGTCCCAAACACGCCCCCAATACCTCTCCAGTGCCCCACAGGACCACACTGTGTGAAGGAAGGTGCCCACCTCTCTGCCACACCTCAGACAATCTGGGGAGGCAATCAATCTGGCCCGCCACAGCCTCTGTCTCGTGAAATAAGCCCTGTGTAGGTATTTAAATTGGATAAAGCGCAGTCGTACGGCTATGGCCGCCTCCCTTGGGGCCACGAGGGCCTCCCTCCACCCCTCCTCATCTATTTCTCCGACGTCTCTCTCCCAAGTAGACCGCAAGCCGTCCAGAGAGGGGTAGCAATGAATAACCAGTGATTGATAGATGCGGGATATTTTCTATTCTGTCAGTTCTCCCATAAATAATTTGGCTTCTAGTGGACTAAATTCCGGTAGGGAGTCCAATCCCTTCAAGGCAGGGGAGATAGCATGTCGAAACTGCAGGTATTTGTCGAACTGGGTATGTAGCATATCGTACTCATCCCTCAGATCCTGAAAGGATTTAAGGGTCGTGCCCCTATGACATGTCCCAGCGCCGTGATCCCTATCTCGTCCCAGCCGCGAAATCCCTGCAAAGTCACCAAGGCCGGCAGGTGGCCGTTCCGCCACAGCGGGGTCTCCTCAGTCAGCCTGTTCCACCATCCCATACGACTAAGCGCCCGACGCCAGACCTGGAAGACAACCTGCGTAACCACCGGGAGCCTCTTCCTCCTCCCCGCCGAGTAGAATACCGTATGCAAAGTTTTCGGTTCCATCAAATATCTCTCCAGGGCGTATGCCGGATCGCTCCGATCTCCATACCACCATTTGTTGAGTATCAATAGATGGGATGCCTGATAGTAGGATAGGATGTCCGAAGACGCCAGGCCACCTCAGTACGTAGAGAGGAAACTGGTGCGGAGGGCCACACGAATAGCACCTCCCGCCCAAAGAAAGCGGCCCAGCGCCGAGTTAACCTGGCAAAACCACTGCGGCGAGATAGGATAGGGGTGGTTCTGCAGTTGGTAAAGCAGACGAGGAAGGGCCACCATCTTAAAGATGGCCGAGCGGCCATACAAGTTCAAGGGCATACGAGACCATGTTTTCATATCTGACCGGACCCTGTCCCAGATCGGAACAATGTTACGCTCCCACGAGACTCCAGGGATGTCTGTTAGGAACACCCCAAGATACTTAAAACCTCCTGTCGCCTCCTGTAGAGCGGACGCCCAATTACCAAGAGCCACACCGCTGCCCAGGGTCCACAAGATGGATTTCTTCACGTTAAGATAAAGCCCTGACACCTCTCCAAACACCCTCATGATATCAAAGACTATCTGGCCTGACCTATTGAGATTTGTAAGAAAAAACAGCACGTCGTCTGCATAGAGCGCAATTCTGTTGGACGGCCCAGCTTCCCATTCAAATCTGTTCATCTGCGCGTCTATACGCACCCATGCGGCGAGAGGTTCCATCGCGAGAGCGAATAGAAACGGCGAGAGAGGGCACCCCTGCTTGGTATTCCGTCCAATAGGGAAGGCGTCCGAGATCGCACCGGCCACTCGCACAGACGCTGTCAAATCAGTATGTAGCAGCTGTATATACGAGAGAAAATGGTTTCCCAGATTTAGACGAGGTAGAAGCGCTTGTAGGGAAGCCCAGCTCAGCGAGTCGAAGGCTCTATCAATATCGGCCAACAAAAGCGCCGCTTGGGAGCCGGTAGCTCGCATCATTTCCAAGGCCACTTGGGCCCGCCTAATGTTGTCTGGTGGCCCTGTGGGGCATAAAGCCAGCCTGGTCCGGGTGGACCAGGGTGGTAATCAATGGGAGGAGGCGGTTAGCGAGCGCCTTCGCCAGTATCTTCACCTCCATATTCAGAAGTGAGATAGGGCGATACGATTCATGGCGATCCGGAGGTCTCCCCGGTTTGCAGAACACCACGATTCCAGCATGCCTCCAATCAGGCGGCAGGTGACCCAACTCTCTAGCAGCATCTAATGCCTTCTTGAAATGTGACCCTAATTGGAGGAGATATTTCCGAAAAAACTTGCATGGGAATCCGTTGGGCCCTGGGGCCTTCCCAGTGTTCAGCTCACCAAGGGCTTTTCCCAATTACTCCGCGGACAGTGGAATCTCGAGACGATCATGCTTCTCATCGGAGACCCCCTGTGGCGGGAGGTCCGCTAGAAATTCGTCCACAGCCTCCGCCGGGAGAGAATCTCTAGGGGTATATTGTGCCGCATAATAGCGCGCGAAGCTGTCAGCAATGACCCTTGGGTCGGATAAAGAATTCCCGGTCTCATCTCTCAGCGCCGGCAGCGTCTGAGCTTGGAACGTGCCCTGGCACAGTCTATACAACATTGAGCCAGACTTGTCCCCCCCACTGGTAAATTCTACTCTGCGTTGCAAGCCATATTTGGCGTGACTCTTCAAGGTGTAGGGAAGCAGCATCTCTCTGCGCCTGCAGCAGCAGTCGTATGTCCTCCTCCACCCCCGTTTCTGTGCATTGTCTCTCCAGAGTGCGGACACGATCCGCTGCCCTCTCTAGATCCTCTCCCTGCGCCACGGGAGTACTTTAAATAGACAACAGAATGTGGGAGCACACCACTGACCTCTCAGGCAAAGTTCGCCCTTGGCATTCTGGGAAATGCAGTGTCTTGCAGTTTGTTCCGATATTTTCGAGTACGGTATGTCGCCAAGGTTGCTGCAGATAGTGCTGATCCCTAGACACGTGTTTCTGTTTTATTAACAGTCATCAGTAGAGAATACAGTCTTGTATTTTGGGGTTTGCTGAGTAGGCTGCCAAACATTATATCCGGTCCGGTACCTCTCACTGGCGCGCAGGTGCTTCATCCACGAGCTCGTCAGCTTAACTAAATTAGAAGAAGAGGCCCTCAATAAGGGAACATCATTTGTCACAACTTACAATACCACAGAACTAGAAACAGAAGTGGCATTTTACAAATTCATGAGGACAGTGAGATTACGGAATTACTTTACCAACATCTGTCCAGTGGAATCCAAAAGTGATAAACCAACACCCTCATTCAGACCTAAAAGCACATTCATGGCTCCAGTGCCACACAAGACTCTGGATACATTCGAGCTATTAGTCAAAGATTTCCCAAAAATTCAATTTACGAAAAAACACAAGAATTTGAGCCGAGCAGAACACAGTATTTTGTCTACGATGGCTAACAATCCTCATATAGTTTTTCCGAAGGCGGATAAAGGCAGAGGCCTAGTGGCAATGGACACAGAGTACTATGAGAGCAAAGTTCTAGAACATGTTATCAATTAACAAGTCTATGTGAAACTTGATACAGATCCTACCATGGAGATCGCAGACACGCTAAATACAATTCTCAATAAAGCTGAAGAATTACAATGGATAGACACATCCACCAAAAAATACTTGACCAATCAATTTCCAAGGAGACCCAAAATCTACTTATTACCAAAAATACACAAAAGTATGGTCGATCCTCATTTCAGACCTATCGTTTCTGGATGTGAATCCCTGTTTGAAAACCCAGGTCGATACATTGATGCTTTTCTCCAACCATTTGTACAGAGTTGGCACACATACGTTGAAGACACCACGGACTTTCTGCGCAGTCTCAACACTTTGAAGAAGGAAGCTGAAGGGGATTGGATTCTTTGCACTATAGACGTTGTTGCATTATAAACCTCCATACCGCATGCATGTGGATTGGAAGCCATAGAATGGGCCCTCCTTCAGCAAGAAAATCTGGAAGCACCGAAATGCTTCATTTTGCAACTTCTTCAATTTTGTCGGCAAAACAGCTATTTCTCATGGAAGGAGATGTTTTATATTCCGTTAAACGGAACCTCCATGGGATTTCCTGGAGCACCATCTTACAAAAACATGTATATGACCAAATTTGAACATGACTATATCCTGACGGACACCACTTGGCAGGAAGGTCTAGTATTCTTCCGTAGGTACATTGATGACATTTTTCTCATTTGGAACAAATCAGAGATAGCCCTGATAAACAACATACGTACATTAAATTTGGTGGATTCAAGGATTCAGTTTACTCACACTATTGACAGGACAGCTATCTCTTTTTTGGACGTTTGGATTGAACTGAAAGGACACATCAGCACACGTGTATACTAAAAACCAACAGATAACAATGCTTTACTCTTCAATAGTTTCCACCCACCATCTCTTAAAAAGAACTTACCAGTTTCTCAGTTTCTCAGAATTCGACTTATATCATCAGATAAGGCTTGTAAAGAAACATTGTTAAAACAGAAGTCCAATTACATTGAGAGAGGATATCCGGAATATCTTTTGAACCAACAACTCAAAGTACAGATAATACCCAGAGAACAACTACTGCAAAAAGTTCCCAAAAAAAACTCCCCGAACAGTTTTCGTTTCCAAATTCTCCACTGCTTCCACTGAAATCAAAATTATAATTTGCAAATGCTGGGAGTTACTGGAGTCAGAAGCAGAATTTCATGACCTGTTTAAGGATAAACCTTTATTCGCCTTCACTAGAGCCCGGAATCTGAAATAACTACTATCAAGAAAAAAGACAAACAAATCAACAATCTCCGGAAGTGGAATTTGAATTTAAAGGTATTTATCGAGCGCTCGTACACCAGGCGGTTTCATGGCGCTGTTGAGGAGGATGGTTCCTGAGTTGGATGAGGGGATGGTTTAGATTTTAAAAGCCTGTGAGAACAGAAAGGTTTTCAGGGTGCTGCGGAACTCCAGGTAGGATGTTTTAGATCTCATGTGGAGAGGAAGAGTTCAAAAATTGTGGAGCAAGAACGGAGAAATTGGAGCCTCCCATTCTGCTCTTCTTGAGCCTGGGTACCACCAAGAGGGACAGAAGAGCGCAGTGGTCTGCTGGGGATATAAGGTTTGATTTTGGACTTGATGAACGCTGGAGCTGTTCCTGCGAGAGCCTGGAATGTAATACATCCTATTTTGAAGAGGGCCCTTTCTCTGATAGGGAGCCAATGGAGGGATCTTAAGAGGGGAGTAGTATGGTTTGATTTGGGTAAGCCGTAGGCTAGGCGGGCAGCTTGGTTTTGCACCAGTTGGAGCCGCCGGATGGCGTATGCAGGGGCACCATTGTACAAGACATTCCCGTAATCTAAACAGGAAAGGACCATAGCCATCAGGATCAATTTAAGAGCAGAGAAAGAAAAGAACCGTGAGATCTTCCGGATAGTGCGCAAGGTAAAAAATCAGGAGGAAACAACCGTGCTGATCTGAGAGAGTAAGGTGAGTTGTTGGTTGAGGGTGATTCCCAGTGTCTTAACAGAGGATGAAAGAGAGGGGGAGAGACCAAAAGAAGGGGGCCAAAAGATGGGAGACCTAGGGTTGAGTTTTCCGCCAGTGAGGAGAAGTTCGGTTTTATCAGGGTTGAGCTTGAGGTGGTTAAAGCTCATCCAATCCCTGATAAAAACCATCACCGACTGAAAATTATAAATAGAGTCAGAAGAGTTAGAGAGGTTAAAGATGAGCTGGAGGTCATCGGCGTAATTAAACACCGTGACCTCCATCCTCTGTAAGGCAGAAATGAGCGGAAAGATATACAAATTAAAAAGAAGAGGGGAAAGAGAAGTTCCCTGAGGGACGCCACATTGCACTTTGCGGGCTTGGGAGGAGAAATTCGCCAGATGGACCGCCTGTGAGCGATCGCTCAAAAATGAGCTGAGCCAGGCCAGGGCTAAACCTCCAATGCCTGCCGCCTCTACACGGGAAAGGAGGATGGTGTGGTCCACCGTGTCGAAGGCGGCCGACAAATCAAGACGAACCAGTGCCTGTGGGAGGTTAGCGTCTAGCCCCTCTCTAAGTGTGTCTAAAACCGAGACCACCACTTTTTCGGTGGAATAGAGGGCGGAACCCTGCTTGGCATGGGGCGAGAAAGCCGCTGTCCTCGATGAAAGAGCTGAGGACTTTAGTGACGTGGCGTTGGAGGACTTTGGCCAGGTAGGGAAGAAGAGATGGGCCGATTGTTTACTAGCGCTGTTGGATCTGCGCCCGGTTGTTTTAGAATTGGGATGATGGTGGCAGATTTGTGGCAAGTGGGACAGTTCCTGACTTAAGGGTCTCGTTGAGGAAGGTAAGGGCAGGGAGAGGGCAGGTTAGGAAGATGTCGCGCAAGATGTAGGCTGGGCAGATGTCAGAAGGAGAACCAGACTTGACGCAAGGGAGCAGGGAGAGAAAGAATTCTTTAGACAGGGGGACTATTTGTGTCAAGGTGATAGGTATTGGGTGGCGAGTCTGGGTTTACGAAAACTGGGGAGGGAGAAGGGATGTTGGCCTTAATATCTGCAATTTTGTTGATAAAAAAGTTGTTCAGTGAGTCACACAGGGACTGAGAGGGTACCGGTTTAGAGGTGGTCCTAACCGAAGAGGCCAATTCAAAAACTGTGGCAAAAATGTCTCTGGGTTGGTTCTCTGTTGGAAGCAAAACATTTTGGAATTGCATAAACTGCAACAATGTTACTCCTCGCCACACCCGGTTACATCAGAGAACAGGACAAAAAATGTTTTTAAAAATCAAACTTAAAAGTCTCACAGACTGCAATTCTGAAAATGTTGTATACGTCATCAAGTGTCCCTGTGGACTAACCTACATTGGGAAAACTGAAAGGAAGATGAAAACCAGGCTCACTGATCATAAGAGTAAAATTTGCATCAAAAATATTTTTACACGGAGAAGCCTTTTGCATCAAGAAGTTGCAAACAATGATGCCATTTGGACTCTACAATAAATTTGAAATGGCATGTTTTCTTTAAAAACAAACGTGGTTCTGGACTAGTCACATTTTACTAGACACTCATCACCAGTGACACAAGTTGCATTCACTCGTCACTCATGTATATATAACACACTTATACTAAACATTCCACTCATATTTGGTACCTTTGGGAAAGACACAGGGTTTAGCACAGGATACCAGTTTGTGTTGTGTATATAATCATGTCAATGGTATTATAAATGTAGTCTTCATGTATTTGTATGCACTTTTTTATTGTATATTTATGTTGTACAATTAGATTTGTTCAACATTTGTGTACACATGTAATCGGCGCTCGTATCCAGAACACGTTTTCACATTGTTAGATTACTTCCACCAGATTTATTTGATGACACAATTTGTGCAAATAGACCGTATGCCTTTTTAGTGGACTGATGTCCTGTCATCTGGATAGGTATCACTATACAGGATAGCTATTTCGGGTGTTTATACACTTTGGGCTTGATCGTTTTAAGTCCCATTCAGTCAGATCTACATACCGATACGTAGGTACTTTTTAATTGTTAATTAAAATAAACCCACAGTTGTCTTATTTTCATATCATTGTGCGTTTCGTCACACATAGTCGATCACTACACCTCGGTAGTCGGTTTTCAGCGCTGGTCACTTTGATGACGTCCGATCACGTGATCGCCTCTAAACAGGAAGGGATTTTAAATCTGGCATAGAGGTTTCGCTTCTACCATGCAGCACCATTCGCACCCGCAAGATATAGAGGAGGCTATCTGTTCTGCTTCGCTTGCCAACAGCTGCTATAATACCGATTCGCGTAGAGTGGGCTTCGTGCTCACAAGAGGTGAGCGACATTCCAATAATTCTTGGTCGGTTTTAGTCATTGAGTAACCGCCTATGTTCTCGACTTTCAGCTTCTCAGAACCGTTTTGGTGTACCGTCTACGCAATCTTGTATTCTCCATGCACATCTTTCCTTGAAAGGTTAGTTTCATGACATTCACTAGTGTACATTTGTATATGACAAACTCCGTAACGTTAAGTCTATCTCTGCTATACCAGTCATTTGTGATCACTTCACACAGAACTCACGTTTTCCGCATTTTGTCATTGACTGTTGACTTATTCAGGACACTTGGTGAGAAGGTGAATCTTTTGTACAGACCTGTTTTATAATTCTTACAATATGCAGTGTTCAACATGGTACTCCTTACCTATAGGTGCTACTTCTCTTGTGACAAAAAGACATTGTCTTGAGGACCACACACATTGGTACTCATTTCTCGGGAGAATACAGTAAGTTTACACCACCACGGTCATTTCACATCATCACCTTTTGTTTTCATCACACGGTGTAGGGTGCACATGAAGAATTCTTTTATGTCATTGTGTTTGTATGTACTAAGTGTGCATCTCTTGAAACGTTTCCACTTTAGTTTCTTTTGCAGATTACCCCTGACTAAGGGACCCAGAGTCCCGAAATGCATTGGGCGTTGTCATTTATTTTTGTTTATACATGGTGTATACAATGGAAGTGTTGTTGTAAAGCACATACTATTGTTGTTAAGTTTGTTTTGTGAAACTTTTTTTTTACCATATCAATGTAACACTGTCTTACAGGACAGTATAATTTGTCATTAAACATTTATGTTTAAATTGAGTATTTCACATCTCCTGTAGTGTAAGTTGGAGCCCTAGTTGCCACTTTGGGACTGGGCCACTTACACATCTCCATCCTGCCTGCTCACAGATGTTGTCTGCGGTTCATGGTGGGTCCTGAAAATGTTCAGTATGCTGTGCTCCCCTTTGGCCGTACTAGTCCCCCTCTGGTGTTCACAAAAGTGAAGTGCCCTTTGCAGCTCATCTGCGAAAGTCGGGGGTTCCAGTTAACTCCTACCTCGTTGATTGGCTGTTGCAGTCATGCTTAACCCAGGCATTTGTCTTCCATCTCCAGACTACTACAAAACTTCTGCACTCGCTGGAGTTCATTATCAACATGCCAAAGTCACACCGGACACCCTCTGAGACGCTCCCTTTAATCA
The DNA here is from genome assembly GCF_964263255.1 of Lissotriton vulgaris. Taxonomy (NCBI): domain Eukaryota; kingdom Metazoa; phylum Chordata; class Amphibia; order Caudata; family Salamandridae; genus Lissotriton; species Lissotriton vulgaris. The sequence continues at coordinate 58,448,717 of NC_141691.1, read as the reverse complement.
GGGCTGTTCTGGACACAGTGCAGTTTTGGGCTTAGCCTCCTGAGCGGCAATGCCAGGGTTTTCATGGTATATGATACTGATGTTTCAGCCTTTATCTTGGACTTCAGTGAGACTGTCCCGGAGGTTGTTGGGCCTCATGGCATCCAGCATCCTGCTTGCTACACATGCCAACTGTCCTATGCAGGCTCTGTAATGGCACCTGGATTCCCATTGGGCACAGCATCATTGGAATCTCTCCGACATGGTCTAGATCACAGAGGGAACAGCAAAAGATCTGCAGTAGTGGCTGATGAACCGCGCTTAGTTCAGTGGCATACCCATTTCCATTCCCCAACCAGAGCTGACTAGTGATGCATCACTTCTGGGATGGATCGGCTATCTTGGAGAGGTGAAGATTAGAGTACTCTGATCTCTGGCAGAGTCCTAGCTCCACATCAACCTGTTGGAGCTTCAGGGGCTTCGTTTGGCATTGAAAGACTTTCGTCCTTTGATCAGGGGAAGACTGGTGCATGTGTTCACAAACGCAACAACTCACATGTGGTACTGCAGCAAATAGGGCAGAGTGGGGTCGTGGTTCCTTTGTCAATAGACTGTCTCTCTCGACATGGCTCGAACGCCAGGGCATTTCCTTGGTGGTTCACCACCTGGTGGACTCTCTGAACGTCAGTGCAGAAACTCAACGAAAGATGCGTAGCAGATCACAAATGGCATCTCAATCCAGAGGTGATGTAAGCACTCTTTGAGCAGTAGGGAGGAGAGCCTTGGTTTTTATCTGTTCGCCACCACGAGAACAGACACTTTAATCCGCTCTGCAAGCTACAGTTTCCAAGTCAACTCTTGCTTGGAGATGCTTTTCATCTATAGTGGCGCTCTGGCATCCTGTACACCATTCTGCCAAAACACCTTCTACCCAGAGTTCTCAAGAAGATCAGAAACAACCAGGCCCAAGTTATTCTTGTGGCTCCGGATGAGGCACGGAGAGTTTGGTATCCCAAGTTGTTGCGCTGGACTATTGGTTCTCCGATCAGGCTGTCTTTTTGAGAGGATCTTCTTTTGCAGCAACAAGGGAGGGTTCTACACCTGAACTTGCACACTCTTCACCTTCATGCACGGAGATTGAGTGGTGACAGATGACTGTTTTCAACCTTCTCCTAGTCAGTGATGTTGTTCTGACAGCCAGGCTTCCCTCCGCCAAGTCGGTACACGCCTGCCGTTGGTATAAGTTTATGACATGGAGTGATTATCACAACATTGATCCCCTTTCTGTACCTCTATCCAAGGTTCTTCTGTTTGCTCTCATTGGACCAGCAGGGCTCTGCTCTGGACACATTTAAAGGTTATCTTAGAGCCATATCTGCATTTTTGCGGTTGCCGGGCCAACCTTTATTTAAGTAACATCTTGTGGCCAGGTTTCTTAAAGGCTTGCAGCACGTTTCCCCCTAGGCCTTTCAGTGGGATCTAAAACTTGTTCTGAGCTTCGTGTGCTCACCCATTGAGCCTCTGCACAATTGCTCTCGTATGCTTTTGACTATCAAACTGCCTTTCTAGTGGCCAAAGCATCGGCCAGGAGGATCAGCAAATTGCAGGCATTCTGCACACCCTTCTTACACCACCTTGTACCGGGACAAGCTGGTTATCTGGATACTTGCCTTCTTCCTCCCGAACGTTGTGATTCCCTTCCACGTAGGCCAAATTATGACCTTGCCTACTTCATTCTCTCCGCCTCGCCCTACCAAAGAGGAAAGATTAACACGTCTGGACCCGAAAAGAGCGTTGTCGTTCTACCTTGACCACATGAGTTCCGGTTGGAGGATCATCTCGTTGTTGTATACGTAGGAGCTATGGAGGGGAAGGCCTCCAGAAATGGACAGTTTCAAGATGGATGGCTCTCTGCATCAGATCTGCTGTGCATTGGCCAAGAAACACCCAGTGAAGGGGTCATATGCTCGTTCCACCAGAGCGAAGGCTGCGAAAACTGCATTAGCTCACTGACTCCCTATTCTAGACATCGGTCAGGCAGCAATGTGGGCATCTTTGCACATGTTTACCAAACACTACTGTATGGACAGTCCGGTTTGTCGCAGCTGTCTCTTTGTCCATTCGGTCCTACAGGACTTTTTGATTTAAAATTGGCTTTGCAAACTCGCCTCTGGAGAGGCATTGCTTGGGTATCCATTCTAAGTAAGGAATATGTGGCTAAAAGTCTCTATTGAGTTGAAAAACGTACTTCTCTTCATTAACGACTTACCAGGTAGAGAAGGTCTAGCTGCAGATTCCTTACCGACCCTGATCGAGCAGATTGCAGGATAAGGAAACCCATTCTCAGGGCCTATGTTTTTCACACGAGTGGTCACTTCTCATCGTGGCCCCACGCTCCTGGTGTGGATAGTTGCTAAAGTAGCAGACGTTAGCGCACTGGGGAGGCGCCTATATAGGTACCGCACACGTCGCTTCTGGATCAGACGGCTCCATCAACATGGAGCCTAATGACTCCACCTACCGGCACACAGGAGTCCTGGTCAAACAAGCTCTGGATCCAGTCTGCCTGGGGGTTTTCTAAGGTAAGGAATCTGCAGCTAGATAGCCTCTACCACATAATGCATTACAGAAGGTAGCAACTTGTTCTTCACAATCAATAATGTATAGGTATTCCTCTCCTCATGTTTCTTTCTCTTGCATTCAGCAGAGCATGGTTTTTGACAAAAGAGGAAATTTGCTAGTTCATTTCCTTTTCATGGATTTTGGAGGGGTGACAGAGTTGCGGGGCGTTAATTGCTGAGGGTGGTTAGATCGGCATTAGGCTTTTTTAAAGAGATGGACCACCCGGCAAAGTGTCTGTTCTGAAGGAACTTGTTTGGTGGTAAGTGAAGAATTACAAAGTTTAAGGCTTTCAGAGTTTACGGGTCATGGGGACAATGTTTGGAGCAGGGAATCTGAGCAGAGTAGGGTTCCAGTGGATACCCTAGTTTAATGGAAAGTATATATTTAGAATGATGAAATAACAAAACAGTGCTAACTTTAATTCCCCTTGCTGAGAACTTTGACGTGCATGCATAAATAAATAAATCTGTATTTGTAAAGTGCAAACTACTCACCCTTGCGGGTCTCTAGGCGCCGTTGTGGAAATTAAGGGCCAGATGTATGAACACATTTTTCCATAGACACAGAATGGGTAAAAACCTTTGATACATCTGGCCCTTAGTGAGCTATTGCGAGTCACATAGTGCTGAGCTAAGCTGCCGCCGGAGTCGGGGATCGAACCGTGAGCCCTGTGCTCCGAAGTCAGCTGCCCTGGCCGCTGCACCACACCTCTCCATGCATGAGTCTCTCACTGATTTGCCAATACATGTATAAGTAGTATGGGCTTGCTCAAATGGACAGAGGTCACACAGCTAGAATATGCCAACTGTCATTAGTTAGCCCAGTCTCCTGCTATGTGGGGTTACGCCTCCCTCTTGCTTTGCAGTTTTTTTGACAAACCACTCATCTGTCGGATTGAACTTCTCTTCAGCCTTGGGATGTTTGCCGTCCTTCATGTGTGTGGCACGGGTGCAGTGTCTATCTGCCGCCCTGCATTATGCTTTCCTTCTACCACCCTGCTATTTTTGCCTGTCAAGTGGAACCAGTGGTCGAAGTGGGGAAAAAAAAGTAGGGGAACTGTGGGCGCAGAATCAGGGGGCGGGAATAACCGAAGATTGAATCAGTGGGCGGAGTCAGGGGTGTGGCTAGAAATAGCAAAACATACCAATTTTTAGTATGCTTAGCATTTCACTGACCAATTACAGCTTATAATGTTATTTAATTAAAACAATGGATAAACATGTTTATTTGAGGTTTAATTCAGGAAAAATCAAACACTCATAGGGAATACAGGTTTATGTAAAGCGTGTGAAATATAAGCAGGAACAACATGTTACCTTAATGCTTTTATTCTCATTGTTCAGAAATCCATGATGATTTTTTGTCTCAAACATTGAGGTCATGAATACAGGGCTCCTCCTGTACATATGTGTTAAGCAGGGCTCAGAAGAGAAAGGGACTCTTCAGAAGAATCTAGACTCACGGAAACCCACAAAGGCACCTTCATATTCATGTCAGCCAGCTAGCTGCTCAATCATAATATATCAAAAAGAACAACTGGTGGACAGAATGCAGAACAAAGTCATACATTCACCCTAGTACAGAGATCTGGGCCTAAATCCTTTGTTTCTTTGCTCACCATGCCATTCCAGTTTGCAGCCAGCCATATGCAAATCAGTTGATCCTCCACCCAATGGGAAAAGTCCAGCCCGAACTGCCAGGCCAGGTCCTCCCTGGACTGGAAACCAGCATCCTAGGACCGGTTTCTGGCTATCGACCGTCATCAGTCATGATAGCTTGATTCCAGTGGCATGGAGAGCACGGGACTCTTGTCTGAGCATACCTGTCACACTCTGGGACAAATGCAAAAAGAACAATTGATGGACAGGATGCAGAACAATGTCATACATTAACCCCAGTACAGAGATCTAGGCCTGAATCCATTGTTTTTTTGCTCACCATGCCATTCCAGTTTGGACCCAGCAATATGCAAATCAGTCTTGATCCTGCACCCAATGGGAACAGTCCAGCCCGAACTGCCAGGCCATATGTATTAGTGTCCTTTCATTCGGGAAGTGAACACAAAGCAGTACCCACTGAGCTATGCACATAAAATATTGCTCTTTGATATACATGGTACATGTTCTTTGCAGCAGGCATAGTACCCCTCTGCGCTACCTTAGATGAGTAAAACAGCCACAAGACAAAACATGCTCCCATCTCTCTCCAGCAGGTACATTGATCACCAAAGTTATCTTGGCACTTGTATTGTTGACCGAAACCTGCTGAATATACAAAGAACTTTGCAGTGTTTTTAAAACTCCTGCACTTCTACAAAACTGGTCCCCCCCAGACTAAACTGGCCCCCTACCCTTCCAGTCGCCCTGGGAAACACCTGCTCCTGCCCTTTCACTGCTCCTGTCTAGTCAGTAATCCTGCTCATGCTCGATTAACTCTCCTGCTGTGTCAATTTCCCTGCCCGTCGCCTCTCCTGCTGCCCGTCGCCTCTCCTGCTGCCCGTCGCCTCTCCTGCTGCCCGTCGCCTCTCGCCTCTCCTGCTGCCCGTCGCCTCTCGCCTCTCCTGCTGCCCGTCGCCTCTCCTGCTGCCCGTCGCCTCTCCTGCTGCCCGTCGCCTCTCCTGCTGCCCGTCGCCTCTCCTGCTGCCCGTCACCTCTCCTGCGCCTCTCCTGCCCATGTCCTGCGCATCTCCTGCTGCCCGTCGCCTCTCCTGCTGCCCGTCGCCTCTCCTGCTGCCCGTCGCCTCTCCTGCTGCCCATCATGTCACGTGCCCGGTCACCTCTCCTGCCCTGTTGCCTCTCCTGCCCTGTTGCCTCTCCTGCCCTGTTGCCTCTCCTGCCCTGTTGCCTCTCCTGCCCTGTTGCCTCTCCTGCCCTGTTGCCTCTCCTGCCCTGTTGCCTCTCCTGCCCTGTTGCCTCTCCTGCCCTGTTGCCTCTCCTGCCCTGTTGCCTCTCCTGCCCTGTTGCCTCTCCTGCCCTGTTGCCTCTCCTGCCCTGTTGCCTCTCCTGCCCTGTTCGCCTCTCCTGCCCTGTTCGCTGCTCCTGCCCTGTTCGCTGCTCCTGCCCTGTTCGCTGCTCCTGCCCTGTTCGCTGCTCCTGCCCATTTCACTTCTCCTGCCCTAGTACCTCTCCTTCCCAGTTCACTCTGTGCACAACATTGAAAAATTACACAAGGTGTAAAGTTCCCCACAGTCCTTTGCTTGGGGAAAGCTCCTCTGTAATCACCAACTCCGATCTCACTGGCACTTGATATGCTAAAGTCAGAGGGCGGCGCATTGTCATTCGAAAGGGGATAGTCTGCCTCAATCGGACTGCCCTCGGTCTGTGAGAGCTTAGGGAGGGGCTGCTGCAGCCTCTGGAGTTCAACAAAGAAGTGCGAGCCGCCCCTGGAATCTAATGAAAAAAGTTATCGTTTTAAGTAGGACTATTCTTGCCGCCCCGGGATGCTTTTTTGAAAGTTAGTAGGGGAACGGACTGAATTAATTTTTATAAGTAGGGGCATGCCGTGCCCTTCCGTCCCCACCCACTTCTACCACTGAGTGGAACCATCTAAAATTACTGTTGTGCAGTGCTTATTTGTGTAAGTCCGATCTATAAGGAGTTTTATCTAGAGCATGTCTGGTCTCTTGATGTTTTCACAATCTGATCTCGATTTTAAAAGTTTTTTGTGCTCAAGCGTGCCTTTTGCACGGAAATAGACATATATCATGCTTGCTGGCATGTACCATTTGCATAAACTCTTAAATTGGGGAAAGAATGTGGCCTAACGACTAGGGCGGTTGACATCAAAGCTGGGGAACCGGGTTCGAGTCTCTACAGGGACGCTCAACATTCTGCAATTCTGGGCAAGTCACTTTTCTCCCTGTGCCTCACAAAAATGAATGTGTCGGTCTGTAACACAACTGGTGCTCATGTAAAGCGCTCTGATATCTTCGGGTCTTGTTTGCGCAAAACAAAACCAAAAAAAGTTGTACATGTGGAGACGTGACCACATTTATATGGCCCACATAGATATTTCCCCAGGAGGTATTTTTGAAGAAATGCAACCCAAATCTAGTGAGCAGCCCCATAGTTGTAAGATTGTGGAAAGCCATTAATTTATAGTTTTCATATTTTTCTGAACTTTGAAACTTCTACCTACATACAGAAGGTGAGAAGTGGACCGGTATTACCTACCTTCCTAGAGGATGTACAGATGGAAAGCTGGTGTGCACATTTAGGCAAGTCCAGCTTCTGTTTACCCAAGTTTTGATAACTAGTTAACCAGGTGTAAAAAAAGGAAATGTCCAGTATTGCATACACATAGTGGAATTATGACTGAGAGATTTGCCTATTTCAAACCTTTTTTTTCCACTTTCTTTAAAGAAATTCCATATCAGTAGATTTTCTGACAGTAGTGGACACATTTAGACCTGAGACCAGCTGGTGAGATTATGGCAGCCTTCTTAAAGGGAAGGGACCAGGCGGATTATCCCACTATGTTGGTTTATTTTTTAGAATTGAATACGATAATCTTATTTAGCTTTTTTGTCCTCCCACTGCCTTAATTTTCTCAATTTTTCTAAGCTTCGGTTTTCGTGCGTCTTCCCAATTTGAGAGTGCTGCTGCACATAAGGGCTGAGTTGCAAACTGTTGCTCAATTCTCTTCTAAATGGACGTAGATCCAAGACAGAGTTCAGGATCATAGACTTCACATCATTGCAGTGAATACCCAGATTTAGAATACTGCATCCGTGGCCCAACAGTAGCCCTTATTCACTCCACACACTTAAAGATTAAACCCTGTTGAGTAGAGACAGGCTATTTCTGAAATTCTGTTCCTTCGAAAAAAATATACACTATTTAAATGAAATTTAAATATATGCATATAGGCAGCCTATATTAACTGAATGCTTGTTTTGAAAGTAGCCATTAAAAATGAACCTATGAAATTAATGAGTTTTCCTCATATTTTTACATAAGAAAAATGTAACTAGAAGAAAAGTGAATGGAACAGGTTGGGCATTTTTGTGTAGCTGAAAGTGTAACCACAGTTCCTGTGTCCCACACTTTAATATACTTTCATTTTGGCTGTCATTCCATTGTTTCCGATTTAGTGAAGGAACAATTTATACTAATGGACTTTGCTCTTACAGTTTCTGTTAGAAACACAATTTTCTTCATTTTTATTTTACTAAATGTCTTTTAGTACAGAGTAAGCTTGCCAGTGAAGTGTATGGTTTTTAAGCATTTTTTTTAAATTCAGAGCTGTGAATAATATTCTCAACTTTTTTAAAGTCGCTTTCCTGTAATGGAAAGAATTCTGTAGAAGGGTTTCATTGGCTGGATCTAGTTTCCGTCTTCGACTACCACACGAAGGCTGAATGCTCAGTTCAACAGAAAATGTCAACACACTTCAAAAGAACTAGAAGTTCCGCAGGGTAGGATCTACATCGATCAGTCATAAAGACTATAACAATGCTGCGCTGCGTGCTTAGAACCCACAGCCCTTTTCCGTAGAGATATTGTTCATTGAATATAAACACAGGATGCTAATGTCCGAATGAGGAGCAGCACCCTTTAGGAGCCTAGCAAAGGTGTAGTCTGTGCGACTGCAAATCACCCTTTTCAAATCTGCATTGCAGCATCTTTGGTGCAAAAAGATTGAGATTGTATAATATGAAGGGAATAAATGCAACCGGATGGCCTACATTGAAAACTGCGAAAAAAGTGTTCTATCCTTGTAAAACTTCTGGATATTCTTTTACCCAGGATATATTGTACAATCAATTGCCTCACAGAGCCAGTGCTTTAGGCTGGCTCCTGTGAGTGGGAGCTCAGTGTACATGTGAGATTTCGTATCTGCTTGACAGAACTTTGTCATCGCTACTGTTTTTCATAATATTTTATGTTTTAGCTACTCAGTGAAGTGATTTTTGTCTAGTTTGCTGAATCATTTTCCAGTCAGAATGCCTTCTCTCTTTGATAAGTGTCACCTTGTGGAACTAAAAAAAAAGTGCCTCCGATCCCCCCAAGTTCCGTGCTGTATGCCTGTATAAGTTAAGTATGAGGTCCAAGAGTACAGGGGGAAGTAACCATTCTCAAGAAGAAACACTCGTGTCTGACCTACAGTTATTTACTAGATGTCCTCCCTTAGGCTCATACTGAAAGCAGGTGTATCATAAACCACTCAGACAAAATGCTTATTTAAAAAAGTTGTATCTGTTTTTTATTTTCCTAGATATTTATGGTATTTTCTTGGGAGAAAGATTTTTTATATATGAGACTTGTTTTTTTTAACATATAAAAGTATAAATTTATATGATTACCATTTAGGTTATGTTATGTTACACTGCATTTCTAAAGCGCACAGCTACTCAGAGTATCCCGGCGCTGCTACCCTGAGCCCCCACCCCTAGCTGAACAGGAAGAGCCACTAAAAGAATGGACTCAGAACAGAAGTGTTTTTAGATTCTTTTTAAAGATAACTGGATCCAAAATCCTCCTGAGGGCGAGAGGAAGCTCATTCCAGGCTGTGCCAGCCTTACGGGTGAAAGAGCAGCCACATAGCCTAAGGCGTAAAAAGCGCGGGTTCTGAATAAGGAGTTGGTCCGAGGACCGCAGAGTCCTGGTGGTAGTATAGAAAGAAAAGCGCCTCTGCAGATAAAGTGGGCCCAAACCATACAAGGCCCGATGGACAATGGCCAGCATTTTGAATTTCAAGCAAGCCTCAACTGGGAGCCAGTGAAGGTGGAGGAGATGGACCCGCACGCTCTGCCTGGAAGAAGGACCCAGAAGGAGACGAGCAGCCGCATTTTGGACTACCTGTAATTTTTTTATCAGATAGCCTGGGCAACCCACTAAGAGTGCGTTCGAATAATCCAGCTGAGACATAATCAGTGCCCGAACTACTGTTTCTTTAGCCTCCGCAGGCAGAAGGGGGAGGAATTTACGCAGGGTTTTTAGTATGCCAAAACAGGTCCCTGTAAGTTTTTTGACATGTGTCGCAAAATTCAAATTTTCCTCAAACCAGACCCCCAAGTTTTTCGCAAGGCCCTTGTCTGATTGGGGAGGTGGAAAGTCCGGGGGCCAAAGTTTGGTTCTAAAGCCCGCAGGAAACACTCCAAACAAGAGCACCTCCGACTTCTCCTCATTACACTTGAGTTGTGCATTGGCCAGCCAGCGAAACACCGCAGAAAGACAGCGCTGAGCCGTGTTGACAGAGTTCTCACCCCTTCTCCAGGTAAACAATAGCTGCGTGTCGTCCGCGTAGGCCATCACCCTAGCCCCCAGTGACTCCGCCAGGTAAACCAGGGGAGTCACAAAGATGTTAAACAAAAGGGGCTACGGGAAGAGCCCTGCGGGACACCATTGGAAAGAGGGGGGGGGGACGAGGCAAACGGGGGGAGCCAGACAGATCCATACTAATATAATAAAGAGAGAGCCCAAACCCTTGAGGCGGGTAATCTCAGGACCACAGCACCAATCACAACATCCAATACAGCGTTGGAAAGGGCAGTTGCAGCTGAAGGACATAGACTATGCAGACGCCCACCATATACATTTAAAAGGTAAAAGTACCGTGCCAACAAAGTAGTCCCTTGTGGGCGTGTCTGCGTTGTGCTGTGGGCGTGTGCTGGGGGCGTGACAAACGCTGAGGGCGTGTGGTACGTTCCGCCCTTCATGCCATGTCTCATATCGTGTGCTAATCCCACCCTGCTCCCTGCTCCACCGAAGAGAACGCGCAATGTCAGCAATTCTGCCCGTTGGAATTTCCAAGGCTGCACTCGCTTGGCGATGCTTTTTGTCACGAGATGAGTTGTGGTCTTTTTGTGTTTTTGTGTTTTTGTGTTTGTTTTTTTTTAGGAGACAAATTATGTACAACATTTTATTTCAATAAAATAAGGCATATTTTACATCGGTTTGGAATTTAGTTTAACAGACTTGGTATCCAGTGGACAGAAAAGCCCGAAGCAGTGCTCAGCTCCACTCTAGGCCTGAATGTTGCTTTTGGCGCAGAAGGCTGTGTAGTAGACAAGAAGCCCGATGACTGCAGCCAAGACCTCAGTGGCCACCCAAGGCCCGTTCCATGCTCCCCTGTGGTCTACATTAACTGTGAAGAGTGGCGTGATGGAAGTTAAGTCCTCATTGTTCCTCTGCGCCTTTCGCAGGAGGCTGTAGGACTCGTCGTCAATGAATTTAACTGCATAGGAACCAGAGTGCAGGTCAGCGAGATCTCCACAATAAACAGTTTCGGATGAGATGACTGCATCATTCGTTGTGTAGTACGAGGGGACAATCACCGGCTCTGTGCAGGTTTCAGCCGTGCAGCCAGTCAGCAGCAGCACCGCCGCCAGGGCCCTGAGGAGCCGCACCGCGCCCGCCATGTCCGACCAGCAGCTTTCCGCCTATACCCCTTCTGGCCAGAGTGCTGAAGATCAGGCGCGCCCGGGCCCAAGTCATTCTTGTGACTCCGGATTGGACATGAAGAGTCTGGTAACCCGAGCTGCTACACATTGCCTTCGATCCTCTGATCAGACTGCCTCTTCGGAAGGATCTTCTGTCACAGCAGAAGGGGATGGTTCTCCACCCAAACCTGTCCAGCCTCCACCTCCTTCCATGGAGATTAAGCGGCAGCAGTTGACGTAGTGTGACCTGCCTCTTGAAGCCTGTGATATCTTTGTACCTAGGCGTCCTTCCACTAAGACGGTTTACGCCTGTAGATGGATCAAATTTGTGGCATGGTGCGCAGCAACGGCTGTGGATCCCCTTTTTTCCCTTCTTTCTGAGGTTCTCTTGTTCCTCCTTTCTTTGGCCCAGCAGGGCTCTGCTCTGCTCTGGGCACTATAAAGGGCTACCTCTCAGCCATTTCCGCCTTTCTTAGGCTTCCTGATCAGCCTTCTCTTTTCAAGTCTCCTAGTTGTAAATCGCTTCCTTAAGGGCATTACTCATCTTTTTCCTCCTGTTCCCTACGTAATGCCTCAGTGGGACTTGAACTTGGTTCTTACATACCTTATGTGCGCTCTCTTTGAGCCGCTACATAACTGTCCTCTCAGGCTTCTGGTTTTAAAACCTGCCTTCCTGGTGGCAATCACCTCTGCCCACAGGGTGAGTGAGCTCCAAGCTTTTTCTTCAAAACCTCCTTTTCTGACTGTCCATCCTGACAAGTTGTCCTTAGAACTCTTCCATCCTTTCTTCCCAAAGTGGTTACTCCTTTCCATATTGGCAGACCATCACTTTGCCCACCTTCTTTCCGCCTCTGCATCCTTCCAAAGAGGAAGAGAGGCTCCACCGTCTGGATCCAAAACGTGCTCTTTTATTTTATTTGGATCACACTAAGCAATTCCGGGTGGATGACCAGTTCTTTGTTTGCTGCATGGGTGCTAAAAAAGGACGGGGTGCGCACAAACAGACCATCTCTAGATGGGTTGTTTTGTGCATCAAAGCTTGCTATTCTTGGCAAAGGAGCCTCCAGTAGGGCTCGGCGCCCATTGCACAAGGGCGACGGCAGCTACCACTGCTTTGGGACGTGGAGTCTCCCTCAATGACATCTGTCAGGCAGTTACGTGGACATTGCTGCACATGTTTACAAAACAGTACTGCCTGGACAGCCAAGTCGAGAGAGACTGCTTCTTTGGCTGTTCTGTTGTCCAGGACTTTCTGGTCTGGGGTTGGTATTGTTGGGGTATCTATTCTAAGGTAAGGAATCTATACCCGTTTCTTTCAGATGAACAAGTTACTTACCTTCAGTAATGATATATCTGTAAGAAACATTAGTTAGTTCTAGATTCCTTACCACCCCACCCATCCTCCCCGTTCTGCAAACTGACTTCTAGGGTTGGGGATTTCCTTTCAGGGCACTAGTTTTGTGCACCAGTGCCCAGTGTCTTGCATGGCTCTGCGCTTCTGGCGTGGAAAGTTGTGTACAGTATGGACATCAGTGCACGAGGGCGGTGTCTTATGTAGCTATTGTGACGTCATAACGGCGACCACAACGCCAATGACTAACGCGGAGCCGACCGACCTGACCTTTTGACCCGCAGGGGTACTGCTGACGAAAAACTTTCCAGATTCAGTGTGTAATTCTAAGGTAAGGAATCTATAACTAACCTATGCTTCTTACAGATATATTGTTACCAAAGCTAAGTGACTTATTCATTTGCATGGAAAGGGCATTTTTGGACCCACAAGGTGCTGCTTTCTGTTCATCTTCCCCGGTCTGACTTTGGGAACCTTCCTCCCAATGTTTTTTTTTCTTCTTCTATCGCTTCACTATTGTTTTACTTTAACTCTAGTTGAGGGGAATTATTTGAATACTAATTGAATTGTTTCTGTAATGAACACACAAACCAGTTAATGCAGCCTTCAGATAGATACATACCGGTTTTTAAAAGATTATTATTTGTGGTTCTAAAGATTTTTTTTTTCTTCTTGAACGTGATTCTTCTCTCTTTTGTAATGAAACACTTAATCTAGGCCCCTCATAAAGACTTCATGGAGCCGACTCGGGGCTAGCTGCTGCACAGCATTGATGAGTAAAAAGAATGCATTCCTCCATGTTACTTGTAGACTGCTGTTATTTCTTAAAGTTAGGATCATGTGATTTATTTTAGCTACTTAATGTTTTGAGCCTTGATAAACTTCGTGTGAATTATTTTTTGTAAAATGGAAAAGATCTTGTTATGTTGTGCTATGTTTCTCTTGGTCGATGTTGCACCCCTAACCTTCCCTTCGCTTTCTTTTCAGGGCTCTGTTTGATTACGATAGGACACGAGACAGTTGCCTACCGAGTCAAGGACTGAGCTTCTCATATGGAGACATTTTACATGTGATCAATGCTTCAGACGATGAGTGGTGGCAGGCAAGACTAGTCACGCCCCATGGGGAGAGCGAACAGATAGGAGTTATCCCTAGCAAAAAAAGGTACGTTTCCGCCCGTGATTGGGCTTTGTTTGTTGCTCTAATCAAGACTGTTGTTTGGGGCAGTTAGATCTTCTTTCTAGTGACTGTTTGCCTGGCTACATCTGATTTGATTAGCTGCAGGTTACTCTTAAGAGCGTATTGTGCTATATTTTCTGTTAGGCTAATTACTTTTTGTAGCTTGCAGTGTGCCAATGCTTGATCTTCATAGCGCATACAGCATTTCACAGATTCACATGCTTGAATTATTCCCTGTTAAACAGTGACTCCTCCGTAATAATTATTGCAGTATACATGTGCACTCAGTTAACACTGAACACCCCACTATACCTCTTATAGTCTGTCCACCGCATGGTGATGCAGTACTCTAACTCGGAACAGCAAGGTGGAGAGAAAGTGGCTTAAACTTCCCTTGGATGCTCAGACTGCCTTTTTAGGTCTCGCCTGTCGATGCGCATGCGCATCGAGCAAGGCGAGAGTATTGGCACTTATCCGTTCTTTATCTACACTGCAAGGAATCGTGGCGATTCCTTGCAGTGCACGAGAAATTTAAGCTCAATGCGCATGCGCATTGAGCTTAAATGCGCGTGCACATGCCCCCAGCCGCCTACTCTCTCTCACAGCCTCCCCCAGCTCCGCCCCCTCACTACTTGATTGCACGGCCGCTAGGCCGTGCCTCCCCTACTCTCCTCCCCCCTCCTCCTCTCCTCCCCTGCCTGCCTGCCGCTAGCCTTGCCTACTCTCTCTCACAGCCTCCCCCAGCTCCGCCCCCTCACTACTTGATTGCACGGCCGCTAGGCCGTGCCTCCCCTACTCTCCTCCCCCCTCCTCCTCTCCTCCCCTGCCTGCCTGCCGCTAGGCCGTGCCTCCCCTACTCTCCTCCCCCCTCCTCCTCCTACTCTCCTCCCCTGCCTGCCTGCCGTGTCGCACCTCTCCCCTCTCCGCCCCCTCCCCTGCCCGCCGTGTTACGGTGAAAGGCTTGTTTAAATTGTGCACATTTCTTTCACATTTTTGAGAAAATCACCCGAAACAGTGCAAGTGTGAAAGAACTTCGATTCACTCTTGGGAACCCGCATGGTCTAAAACCATGGTGACCGCGCTGACTGTGCAGGTAAGCCCCAGTTTTGCCCCACTGAACACGCGCCTTCACACTGAAACCTGCCTTGACATTTTATGGGAAAACAACTTTGCAGTAGAGGGAATTCCTATTCTCCAGTATTAGGGGTGTCTTTCATAGATTCACATGCCTGAATCATTCCCCGTCGTCGGAGTGGGAGTCCCACGGTACATAAAAAAGCAATAAAATGCTATAAATATATAGTAATACCAATAGAAATGAACCAGGAAGTAAAACAGCCAATGGTACAGTAGGCAAAAACTTCCCATCTATGACTATCATAGTCATTTTGTATAGTCCAAAATACAGCCAATCAGGCGCCAGCACCCACCAGAATGTTCTCCCCAGAGGCTCAGGCTCTCAGATTTTCTACCGCACGTCGTGTGAAGGGAGTCTCCCTGAGCTCTGCTCAGTTTTTCTAACTTCTACTTCATCTGTGTCTTATTTTCAGGATGTCTTCAAAGAAATCTCTCTTCAGAGCCTGTGACTGCTGTGGTAAGCCTCGGCTTTTTGAGAAAGATCCACACAAAAAGTGTATTTATTGTCTCTACCCAGACCACCAGGCCTCTGATTGTAAAATCTGCAGAACCATGCCTCAGAAGACTCTCAGAGATAGAGAGGGTCGTTTACTGCTGTGGTTGAAGAGGCTAAAGGATTCTTCTAATACTGTTTCAGAAGTAGGCAGTGTCACATCTGCTTCCACTTCAGCCTCCAGGAAGAGATCTGCGCCTGAGGGAATGTCATCTCCCAAGGCTAAGCTGCCTAAAAAACAACCACCTGCTAAAGGTCTGGATCAGCCTTCCACTTCTCAGGCTGTCCCCACCTCCAGGGGCATGGAAGGCGCTTCTGCTTCCTCAAAGGGGAAAAAACTCAAGCTTCCCCTATCTTCTGACAGGATTTTACCACAGAATTCATCTCCGCCTCCTGTGAAGTCTTCTTCAGCTTCCTCGTCGACGAGAACGACGACTTCAGTGACATCTACGGTAACATTTTCATCTCCTAAGCCTAGTATGGTTATGTCCTCGTCTACGGCATCTCCAACGATGGTTTTTGTTTCTGTGAGGCCTATTTCGTCGACGTCCGTCGTCGACGCCTCGTCGTCGACGTCTTTACAGGCTTTACCGCCGACGAAAAAGACTCCGTCGACGAGCTCGTCGTCGGGCTCTACGCCGTCGACGAGAATACCACCGTCGACGAGGAGTGACTCGTCCACGAAGACGGTCCCGTCGACGAAGGGTGTCCCGTCGACGAAGGGTGTCCCGTCGACGAAGGGTGTCCCGTCGACGAAGGGTGTCCCGTCGACGAAGAGTGCTCCGTCGACGAAGAGTGTCCCGTCGACGAAGAGTGTCCCGTCGACGAAGAGTGTCCCGTCGACGAAGAGTGTCCCGTCGACGAAGAGTGTCCCGTCGACGAAGAGTGTCCCGTCGACGAAGAGTGTCCCGTCGACGAAGAGTGTCCCGTCGACGAAGAGTGTCCCGTCGACGACGAGTGTCCCGTCGACGACGACTATTTCGTTGCCGAAAAGTGTCCCGTCGACGAGAGGTGATCCGTCGACGACAAATCCGTCGGAAGTTAACCCTCCGACGCCGCAGTTATCCTCATGCACGGCACTTCAGGTGTGGTCTCCGTCGACGGTGTTTTTAACACCACGCCAAGCAGCAGAACAGCTGCGCAACACTGTAATGAGGCTTTCACCCCTGCGTGTTTCACCTCACAAGGTGTCCTCTGAAGTCCCAGACCAACTACTGGATTCTGACAGTGACAATGAGATGGTCCAGAATACTTTTGGACAAGCCACTAGTCCATCGGAGTTACATATTAAACTTCAAGATGATGAATATGAGGATCCTCACACTCCTGCTGAGGTATCGATGCCGGTCACTACCCCTGTTGGTCAAGTACCTTTGGATTTAATATCCAACTTACAATTTATGCTGGACGATTACTATCGGAGGTTTCCACCTTCGGAATTGGCAGGTTCTGGACAAGCAACTCCAATTTCGGAAACGCCTCCACCCGTGCTCCCATCGGTGTGCCCACCTTCACACCCACAACCTGCTCACGAAGAGGACCCGCAATCCTCGGAAGATGACGACCAACGGGAGGAAGGAGAAGTGGATGATTTATCGGAGTGGGAGGACTATCAGGTCCAATCTCCTTCTACATCTCCTCAGACTGCGTCGGCCTCTCCTCCTGTTGATGTAGCAAATTTTCACTTGCTGATGGAGCGTGCAACCGCACGTTTTCATATGAAGATGGAGCATACTCAACAAGAATGTTTCCTTTACGATTTTAAAGATCAGCCCAGACGACAAATTAAGACAATACCCATTGTGGAATTCATCTGGAAGGAAGGTGTTAAGGTGATGTCAACGCCGGCTTCCATTCCTCCAGTCTTGCCAAGAATTGATAAGAAATATAAAGCTCCAGACAAGACGCCTGCCTGTCTCATTGGACAAGCAAAACTTGACTCGGTAATTGTCCAGGCGGCTCAGAAAAGGGCCAGAAATCCGTCCTCTGCAGTTACGGCACCGCCGGATAGAGATGGCAGACGCCTAGACTCAATAGGAAAACGAGTTTCCACCATGGCTGCAACAACTGTCCGTGCTGCCAACGCATTAGCCATCTTAGGTCGTTACGACCGTCAAATGTGGTCTGACATCTCACCATTTATCGATCTACTCCCTGAGCCATCTAAGGCGGAAGCACTCCAGATTCTCCATGAAGGTCAAAGGACCTCTGAAGAAATAATTGATTCAGCTGTTGATGTGGCATCTACAGGTTTTCGCCAATTAGCAGGGGCTGCGGTACTCCGTAGACAGGGGTGGTTACGTTCCACTGCCTTTAGACAGGAAGTGCAAAACCGAGTTCTAGACATGCCATTTGATGGCGAATATTTATTCGGCCCCGAGGTAGAGGAGGCCTTACAGACTATCAAGAAGGATACCGAAACGGCCAAATCCTTAGGCACTCTACAATTTCACAAGCCGCCCTTTCGAGGAGCGAGAGGACGAGGAACGTCCTTCAATAGAGGTGGATACCAGCAACAACATCAGCAATCCTCATACCGTCAGGGTAATCAGCGCTACCAAAATCAGCGCTACCAGTCTTATGGGCAGAAAAGATCTCAATACACCCCAAACAGGGGTAGGGCTACATACCGCGGCAAGGACAAGCGACAATGATATTTTTCACCTGCCACCACCGTCTTTTCACCCTCTCAAAAGACTTGGCGGAAGAATCTCCAAATTTTACTCCAATTGGCAGTCGATAACAACGGACAAATGGGTCCTGGATATTGTCGCCAGGGGCCATGCCCTAGAATTCGAAAAATTTCCCCCAAATGTACCGCCAAAGGGCCCGCCTCCAGCTCACCTGAAGGAGCTGTTTACCCAAATCAAAATGATGATACAAAAAGGAGCTATCGAGGGCGTTCCTCAGAGGATGAGAGGACTAGGATTTTACTCCAGGTTCTTCCTGATCAGAAAGAAGAACGGGGAGTGGCGCCCGATCCTCGATCTTCGAGCATTAAACAAATACCTAAGGAAATTATCATTCCGGATGCTCTCTCTTCAAGAAATTTTGCATCTTTTATCACCGGGAGATTGCATGGTCACCCTAGACCTTCAGGATGCATATTTCCACATCCCCATCCTACCTCGCCACAGGAAATTCCTTCGCTTCAGGGTGGCTGGCAGGGACTACCAATTCAAAGTCCTTCCTTTTGGACTACGGTCAGCTCCAAGAGTTTTTACGAAGGTTTTAGCTCCAGTAACTGCGCACCTCCGGCTGGAGGGAATACAAATTTTCCCATATCTGGACGATTGCCTTATAAAGGCCAATTCTCATGGCACCGTTCAACGTCACCTTCACCAGTGTCTCCACCTGTTTCAGTCTCTAGGCCTGACAATAAATTTCTCCAAATCCCAGATGCAATCGTCTCAAAGAATAGCATTCTTAGGAGCAATGTTGGACACTCACAAATGCAAAGCTTTCGTCTCAAAGGAGAGGCAAATGAAAATAAGTCGGCTAGCACAAGATCTCATGCAAAGAAAGTCAGTTTCTGTCCGACTATACAAATCCTTTCTGGGGATGGCATCGGCTTGTATTCCATTACTTCCAAATTGCAGGCTTCAAATGAGGCCGCTCCAGGAGGAACTAGCCCTGCAGTGGCAACAGGTTTCAGGCACTTTCGAGGACCTCATTCAAATCACACCACTCATGAAAGAGTCTCTTCTGTGGTGGACACAGAGGTGTCATCTCAGTCAGGGTCATGCGTTCCTTCAAGAACCACCAAGTCTCACCATCACTACAGATGCATCCCTCGAGGGCTGGGGGGCTCATCTGCAAGGCCTCACGATCAGTGGCAAATGGACTGTACAACAGAAACGGTGGCACATCAATCGTTTGGAACTGAGAGCCATTTTTCTTGCCCTCAAGGCGTTTTGTGCCATCATTCAGAACACCAATGTGTTGATAAGAACGGACAACACAACAAGCATGCACTACGTCAACAAACAGGGAGGAACTCGATCTCTTCTCCTGTCTCAAGAGGCGCAGGAATTATGGACATGGGCTCTTCACCACAATGTACAGTTGCATGCGGTGCATGTTCCGGGAACGGAAAACGTCCTTGCGGATGCACTCAGCAGGACCACAACACTCAGCAGGACCACAATCACCAACCACGAATGGGAGCTTCACCAGAACACAGTGGACCACATCTTTCATCAGTGGGGTTGGCCAGACCTAGACCTATTTGCGACAAGTACCAACAGCAAATGCCTGAGCTTCGCCAGCTGGCACCCCCACAAGAATTCTCTGGGGAATGCATTCTCCCTCGATTGGTCCCTGAGGTTTGCGTACGCTTTCCCACCGATTCCGTTAGTCCCCAGGGTTCTGCGGAAGATGAGGAAGGAACCTTGCCGACTGATCCTGATCGCGCCCAGATGGCCGCGCCAGTATTGGTTTACGGAGCTCCTCCTACTATCAGAGAGCAAACCAATTCAGTTACATCCAATCCCGAACTTGCTCAGTGTTCAGGAAGGTCAAGTCTTCCATCCGGACCCAGCATCGCTGAGATTAGCGGCGTGGCTCCTGAACACCATGAGTTTGCACACTTGAACATCCCAGCAGACTGTAAAGAGGTGTTGGCCAAAGCTAGAGCGCCCGCAACCATCAAGACTTACAGTCTCAAATGGAAACGCTTCTGTATCTGGTGCCGTTCAGCAGGTGTTCACCCCTTTTTGGCAAAGCCTGAGGAAATTCTTCCTTTTTTCTTGCAGTTGGCACGAACAGGTCTGTCCCATGCTACTTTGAAAGTATTTCTGGCTGCAATATCCAGATATCGACAGGATGGGTCCAATTCTCTGTATTCATCAAGGATTATCCAACAGTTCTTTAAGGGTCTCTTTAGAATGTTCCCTCCAGTACGTCGTCCACCCCCTTTGTGGCATCTGAATGTGGTCCTGGGTCAACTCATGCGTCACCCATTTGAGCCCATCCATCGAGCTGACTTGAAGTATCTTTCATGGAAGGTATCACTGCTTTTAGCCTTAACATCCGCCAAGAGAGTTAGTGATATCCAAGCTTTCACTGTTCATCATCCTTTCCCTGTCATACTTCGCACAAATCCCAAATACATTCCTAAAGTGCCTTCGGATTTTCATCTGAACGAACCTGTTGTTCTTAAATCATTTTTTCCAGACCCGCAAACTCCTGCAGAAAGAGCTTTACACTCGCTTGACATTAGAAGATGTCTCAAATTCTATCTACAAAGAACTTCCGCTGTACGCACCTCTGACCAGTTGTTCATTACCTACGGTGCGATTCGTAAAGGGCAGGCAGTATCAAAACAGACTATTGCAAGATGGATTTCTGCTGCCATTGCCTTTTGCCATGCACAGGCTGGGAGACCTTTACCATCTGCGCCCAGAGCGCACTCTACAAGAGCAGTCTCCTCATCTACGGCCTTATTCGCTGGAGTCCCACTTCAGCAGATCTGCAAGGCGGCGACTTGGGCAAGTCGCCATACCTTTACCAGACATTACTGTCTAGAGTCCATCAGCGAGGCTGATACTTCTGTGGGTCGAGCTGTTCTACGGAACCTGTTTCATTAAGGTGAGCCTCTGTTTCCCACCTCCTTGTGTTCTGCTGTCAGACGCTTCTTATGTTATGTTTTCACATATTTTCTTGATTGCATTATGTTATGCTTTATATGATATGTGTTTATTCACTTCGCATTGTTATTTACATTACTAGCTGACAAGCTGGGTGTTATGAGCGTCTGTTCAGCAAAGATATGTACTGCTAGCTACTCTGATTCAGGCATGTGAATCTATGAAAGACACCCCTAATACTGGAGAAGAACAATAGTTACTTACCTGTAATCTGTGGTTCTCCAGTATTGGTGTCTTTCATAGATTCACATGCAACCCGCCCACCTCCCCTCAGAGGCTTTCTAGGCTATTATGGTTTACCTTCACTCCTTGCGAGAAAATCTGAGAGCCTGAGCCTCTGGGGAGAACATTCTGGTGGGTGCTGGCGCCTGATTGGCTGTATTTTGGACTATACAAAATGACTATGATAGTCATAGATGGGAAGTTTTTGCCTACTGTACCATTGGCTGTTTTACTTCCTGGTTCATTTCTATTGGTATTACTATATATTTATAGCATTTTATTGCTTTTTTATGTACCGTGGGACTCCCACTCCGACGACGGGGAATGATTCAGGCATGTGAATCTATGAAAGACACCAATACTGGAGAACCACAGATTACAGGTAAGTAACTATTGTTCTTATTCACTATCATTCAATCTTCTGGCGTTCCCAGTTCAAGGTGAGCGTGCTCTCTTCAGTCAGCAGTGCCCCCGGTGGACTCAAACTGTGCCTCTCTATCTATCGGCAGTTCAAACCCCTTTCTGGTTTCATAAACCGGTCTCCTTTCCTAAGGTCAAAAACCCCAAAGCGCCCGTAACCTAGGTAGATACGGATTGAGTTTGGAATATTACAGTTTGCAAAACTTTATTCAGCTATGGAACTGTACTTTCAGTAAGGTAAGTCTGGGTTAAACAATCCCAGCATGCATAGTTCTGTCAGCTAAAGGGCCAGGACAGGGGAAAGGCAACAGACATGACACGTGGCTGCTGGCATCACCACCATCTCCAAACAGAACCCTCTGAGCAGCAAAGGCAGGGCTGAGATTCCCTCGGGCATCTCTGTGCTATTCCTGTATAAATGTGAGCTTCGCAAAGTCTGACACTAGTTGCTGTGGTGAAAGGATTAGAGGATTCGTTTCTTACTCGGTTGCTGCTCGGACGCATTTCCAGAGAGATGTTTTTGCCACCTTCATCGCACCCTGGCCCTGTTTGCAGTTCGGGATTTTGTTTTTTCTGTGACTAGTTAGACGGTTGTTTTGGCTAGATGTTCATTTCCCCCGGGCATGCATTGCCTACATTAGTCCTGATCTCAGCAGCTGAAGCCAGGCAGGGAAGATACCTCCTGGTACTTGGAGGGTTGACGCTGCAGTCACATCCCCCTGGTCTCATTAACTCGCTGCCTCTTTCGGTACACATCTTGTTTCAGCCTGCTTCTGCTCAGGTGCATTAGGCTCTAGCCTAATAACAGAAGTCGTGTTCTCGTTAACTCGCCACAGAGTGTTGAACACAATCAACAACAGCGAGATAGTCGTACTTCTGCTTTGGGGCTGCTTCGAATCGGTGACTGCTCTCAGTCATTCTGCAGTTATTTGTTGCCTGGTGATTGTCGCAGCGCCTTTCTTCCTAGTGATTTATTCTCACTCTTCCGTCATTCATGCGGTGTCTCGATTGTCATGTGTTACTACTATAGCCAGTGGGTAACACTGGCCCCGCGCAGCCCGTGTGAGGTTGTGGGGCAGGCTATTCCGGAAGGGGCCCTCCACGACCACGTACCTTGCAGGGGAGCCCCCTCAAGTTTCTTTATGCCAATGATTATGATATCTTGCCATGGGTGTAGCTTGGTCAGTAGGATTTCAGGGGCTTGGGGCGCTTCAGATTCCCCAACAATATGATTTTAAAATACTTTATACCACAAGCGGGGCGCATGAGAGAGTCTTAAAGGGCAGTAAAAAGCGAGAGGAATTCTGATTGGTAGGGGTATTAAGTGGTAGAAATCACAATATTTTGTAAAATAACCAACCCCTCACCCTCAATCCCTCACCCTCACTCACCCTCAACCCCTCACCCTCACTCACCCTCAATCCCTCACCCTCAACCCCTCACCCTCACTCACCCTCAATCCCTCACCCTCACTCACCCTCAACCCCTCACCCTCACTCACCCTCAATCCCTCACCCTCACTCACCCTCAACCCCTCACCCTCACTCACCCTCAATCCCTCACCCTCACTCACCCTCAATCCCTCACCCTCACTCATCCTCAACCCCTCACCCTCACTCACCCTCAACCCCTCACCCTCACTCACCCTCAACCCCTCACCCTCACTCACCCTCAATCCCTCACCCTCACTCACCCTCAACACCTCACCCTCAATCACCCTCAACACCTCACCCTCACTCACCCTCACCCTCACTCACCCTCAAACTCAACATACATACATACATACATACCCTCACCCTCACTCACCCTCAACCACTCACCCTCACTCACCCTCAACCCCTCACCCTCACTCACCCTCAACCCCTCACCCTCACTCACCCTCAACACCTCACCCTCACTCACCCTCACCCTCACTCACCCTCACCCTCACTCACCCGCACTCACCCTCACCCGCACTCACCCTCACTCACCCTCAACCACTCACCCTCACTCACCCTCACACTCACCCTCACTCACCCTCACACTCACCCTCACTCACCCTCACTCACCCTCACTCACCCTCACTCACCCTCACTCACCCTCACTCACCCTCACTCACCCTCACTCACCCTCACTCACCCTCACTCACCCTCACTCACCCTCACTCACCCTCACCCTCACTCACCCTCACCCTCACTCTCACTCATCCTCACCCTCACTCTCACTCATCCTCACTCACCCTCACCCACCCTCAACCCCTCACCCTCACTCACCCTCACCCTCACCCACCCTCAACCCCTCACCCTAACTCACCCTCACTCACCCTCACTCACCCTCAACCCCTCACCCTCACTCACCCTCAACCCCTCACCCTCACTCACCCTCAACCCCTCACCCTCACCCACACTCACCCACACTCACCCTCACTCACACTCACCCACACTCACCCTCACTCACACTCACCCTCACTCACCCTCACCCTCACTCACCCTCACTCACCCTCACCCTCACTCACCCTCACCCTCACTCACCCTCACCCTCACCCTCACCCTCACTCACCCTCACCCTCACTCACCCTCACCCTCAACACCTCAGCCTCACCCTCAACCCCTCACCCTCACTCACCCTCAACCTCATGCTAAAGATTTACAAAAAAACCCATAAACAATTCTAAAAGCACTAACTCTAATGCTGCGAGACCTATTGCATTTCTAATGCTTGTTTTCTACTGCATGTCAAGTGTTGGGGAGCCCTCTGGACCAACCCTCCCCTCCTCCCCCGTTGCTTTGTCAGGACATTTTCAAGGTTTCTTTTGTTTGAACCAATGAAACTTCTTCAACATGTCTGAGGCAGCTTTGAAAAATATCTCTTTAAGCCTGTAGTTTCTGAAGCAAAACTATGACCTGCACAAGTGCATTTCCTATTATTGCCTTGGATCTGACCCCAGAAAATGTGATATCTGCCTCAAATTTTCTGTAAAGACACGAACGACCAGGAACGGTGCCTTGCCATGGCCCTTTTGCAAAAGGTTGGCTGCTTCCTCTTCGGTCACAAAGTCAAATGTAGACCTCAAGCATACTACTACAGTCCTCTACTCCGACCTCCTCTTTAACAGCGCAACCCTCTGAGACTGCCCCGGTTGCTCATTTATCGGATCCGGGGCTAACAAGACCTACAGAATGCTGAATTCTCATGACCAGTTGTTAGTGTGAAAAACATTTTTGTCAAATAAGTGTGTCAAAAAATAAGGCGGTTTGTGAACAACTAAAATTACGTTTGGTTTTTATGGAGGCACAGAACATAGAATTCAGTTTGATTCATTTGTAGTTTGAAGGCACCTGAAGATCGCTTATTCAGAATTAGTACTCCGTAACGCCTCCATTCTGGACTGGACCAGAAAAGGTTTTCCAAAAGATGTGGTCACATCAGCTTTTTTGCCTAGGGAACTAGCGATCGCTTCCCCTTCCCAACTCCATCCGGACACGGGCGTTAGCAACCTTCACATCCTTTCTGCTTTTTTTTGTTTGCCTTTCTACTTTCCCCAGACGGTCCACATTTTTTGGTCTTACACTCCCTCCCACACTACTTGGTCCTTTACTTGGAAGTAAGTGTTTTCTTTTTTAAATTTTAATTGTTGCCAAAATGTTGCATTTGACAGACAGCAGTTTAAATAACAGTAGCCGCTTTTTGCCTTATACACCAATAAGGAACGAGTTGTTAATATGTGCAAAAGTATGACATGAAAGCCTTCACAAACAGTTGGCCTCTGAGAGAGTCCCCCTATGCATGTTAAAAGGGGCACCTTTGTTCAGCCAGCCATGTTGATCCTCTCCAGCCTTAAATCAAGGAGGTTCCTGTATGCACCCATGGCAGGGGATTTTTGTTTAAAAATACTTTAATAATATTTGGATTTTTCTGATTGGATTTCTTTTTAAATGGTTTTGTTGAACAGCTGGCTCTAGTGTGCTAATTAATGTTTAGTATATGACCCTCTGAATACTGCACTGGCTCTAGACATGCTGCAGATTGTTGCTTAGCTAGCAAACCTTGTTGAAATCCACTGTGGTGTGCATGCATGGGTTCGGCTCCAATCTTTGTTGTCAGTTAAAAGGACACCACAATAACAAAACAAGCATTTCAATGCAATGGGTCTCGCAGTTGTTTGAGCCATTGGCATTATAAATGGCACAGCCTTTTATTTATGTGTTGGTTTTTAAAACGTAAATATCTGAAAGAGACACGTTAGTGATAGATTCCTTACCTTAGAATATCCCCAGGCGTCAGACTGGATCCGGAAATTTTTGCGTAGCAATACCCCTGCGCGTCGGTAGGTGTCGTCTGCGGCTCCGCGTCCGTCGTCTGCGTCGTTAGGGCCGGAATGACGTTGTCTGAGTACTTAGACGCCGCCCATGCGTGCTGATGTCAGTTCTTCTTTTTTCCACGCCAGCTAGCGCAGATCCGGAGAAGCTCTACCCCTAGTCATTTTTTGACCAAACTATTTGATCTTTTGATCATTTCTTTCCTCGAGTCTTCGACTCTATCGGTGACGGTAGCGATGCCCGGATTCAAACCCTGTTCGAAGTGCGACCGACTGATGTCGGTTACGAACCCACATCGCCGGTGCCTGAAGTGCTTAGGCCTCGACCACGACGACCGCACCTGCTCCAACTGCCGGGCCCAAACGTCTAAAGCTAGGCGGGAGCGGTACCGCAAGCGGCTCGAGCTCCGGCAGTCTGCCCCGCGCCGCTCCAGGTCCCGGTCCCACGGGAGGCCTCGGGCCCAACGGTACCGGCTGGAGACCCTAGCGGGTCGGGTGCTTCGGTCCTGGCGCCGCAGTACCTCACCGGATCCGCTTCCGGATCCGGGTCGCCGCCGGTCGACCTCACCGGCGCCGGCCCCACGTGTGTCGCCCCCGGCGCCCTCTGTGGACGCCGTCCCCAATGTTCCTTACGCCGTGGTGGCGGTCGGGGACAACGGCGAGGCCAGTCCACACCTCCCTCCACAGTACCCGCCTCAAAACCTTCCGAGTTTTCAGGCCCAAGTGACGCCTGTGGGAGGCAGGGTTCGCCATCACCTCTCCCACTGGCGCACTATCACGTCGGACAGGTGGGTGCTGCTGATCGTCCGAAGGGGCTACTCCCTCCCCTTCGAGGCGACCCTTCCATCCATGCCACTGCAATTCCACTGCGTGTCGGGGATCACTTGCAACTTCTGCAAGAGGAAGTCACGGCCCTCATAGCCAAGGGGGCCATCGAGCGTGTTCCTGGGCCAGAAGTAGGGTGTGGTTGTTACTCCCACTACTTTCTGGTACCCAAGAAGGGTAAAGAGGGTCTACGCCCTATCTTGGACCTGCGGAACGTCAACGGCTTCCTCCGGAAGGAGAAGTTAAAGATGCTGACTTTGGCTCAGGTCTTAGCTGCCCTGGACCCCGGAGACTGGCTGGTAGTGTTGGACTTGCAGGACGCTTACTTTCACATCCCCGTCCTGCCGGCCCACCGGCGTTACCTGCGGTTCACGGTAGGCCAAAAGCACTTTCAGTTTACCCTGCTCCCCTTCGGCCTTACCAGTGCCCCACGGGTGTTCACGAAGGTGATGGCGGTGGTCGCAGCTCATCTGCGAAGGTTAGTGGTAAGTATGCCCCTACCTAGACGACTGGTTGTTGAAGGCGGGCTCGCCCCAGACAGTCGTCGGCCACCACCAGACTACGGCCGACCTCCTGCATTTGCTGGGGTTCTCCATGAACGTGCTGAAGTCGCACCTGTGTCCCTCTCAGAAGCTCCTCTTCATCGGAGCGGTTCTCGACTCAGCGTAGTTTCGGGTTTACCCTCCCGAACAGCGGGTTCGGGATATACAGGCTCTGATTCCCATCTTTCAGCCTTTATCCCGAGTCTCGTCAGGTTGACGCTGCGGCTTCTGGGGCTGATGGCCTCCTGCATCCTTCTGGTGCATCCCGCGCGGTGGCGCATGCGGGCTCTGCAGTGGGACCTGAAGTTTCAGTGGGCCCAGCATCAGCGCAACCTGTCCGATCATGTCTTGATCTCGGAGGGCACTGCGAGACAACTGCAGTGGTGGCTCACGGACCGTGATTGGGTCAGTGGCAGATCCCTCTCCCTACCCCACCCGGAGCACGTGGTTGTGACGGACGCGTCCCTCCAGGGCTGGAGAGGCCACATGGGAGAGGCGGAGATCAGAGGCCTCTGGTCTCTGGCGGAGTCCCGGCTCCACATCAACCTTTTGGAGCTGCGGGCGATTCGTCTAGCACTGAAGGCATTCCTCCCCTCTGTCCGGGGGAGTGTAGTGCAGGTTTTCACGGACAACACCACCGCCATGTGGTACTGCAACAAACAGGGCGGGGTGGGGTCGTGGACCCTATGCCAGGAGGCTCTGCGCCTCTGGCTGGAACATCAGGGCGTGACCCTGGTGGTTCAACACCTGGCAGAGTTTATGAATGCCAGGGCGGACGAACTCAGCCGTCGGTGCATGATGGATCACGAATGGCGTCTGAACTCGGATGTGGCGCAAGGCCTCTTTCAGCAATGGGGAGAGCCTTGGTTAGATCTATTCACCACAGAAGAGAACGCGCAGTGTCATCAGTTCTGCACGTTGGAATTTCCAAGGCTGCACTCGCTCGGAGACACTTTTCGTCGCGAGTGGAGTTGCGGTCTATTATACGCCTTTCCACCTATACCACTTCTGCCCAGAGTGCTGAAGAAGATCAGGCGCGACCGGGCCCAGGATATCCTTGTAGCTCCGGACTGGGCACGAAGATACTGGTATCCCGAGCTACTCAGCATGTCAGTCGATCCCCCCGATTCGTCTGCCTCTTCGGGAGGACCTTCGGTCGCAGCAGCAGGGGACGGTTCTGCACCCAAACCTGTTCAGTCTCCACCTACAAGCTTGGAGATTGAGCGGCGGCAGTTGAGGCCATTTGACTTGCCTCCCGAAGTCTGTGATATCATTCTGGCAGCCAGGCGTCCCTCCACAAAGTCTGTATACGCCTGCAGATGGAACAGATTTGTGTCATGGTGCACAGCAAAGGCTGTGGACCCACTCTCTGCACCCCTTTCTGAGGTTCTCCTCTTTCTTCTTTCCCTTGCACAGCAGGGCTCTGCTGTGGGCACTCTCAAGGGGTACCTTTCTACTCTTTCCGCCTTCTTACGGCTACCTGATCAGCCTTCCTTATTCAAGTCCCCCATTGTAAATAGGTTTCTGAAGGGCATCACACACATGTTCCCTCCTGTTCCCTTTGTGATGCCCCAGTGGGACTTGAATCTTGTACTAACTTACCTAATGTGTGCTCACTTTGAGCCGCTCCATAACTGTCCTCTCCGTCTTCTTACTCTGAAGACTGCTTTCCTGGTTGCCATCACCTCTGCCAGGAGAGTGAGTGAGCTCCAGGCTCTTTCCTCTACTCCTCCTTTCCTCTCTGTTCATCCGGACAAGGTTGTGTTGCGGACAAGACCTTCCTTTCTGCCCAAGGTTGTCACGGCCTTCCACATTGGGCAGTCCTTTACCTTGCCCACCTTCTTTCCGCCTCTGCATCCCTCGAAAGAGGAAGAGAGGCTCCACCGTCTGGACCCAAAACGTGAGCTCTCTTATTACCTAGATCGCATACGCCATTTCCGGGTGGATGACCAACTCTTTGTTGGTTACGTGGGCGCGAAGAAGGGAAAGGCGGTACACAAGAGGACCATCTCACGGTGGAGCTTCTCTTCCAGGGGATACTCATTAATAGTCATAAGCACTGAATTATCTCCGCCCATGAGCGGGGACCCGGAACACATAAACAATATACATATATATGTGTAAATATAACCAAAAGTACTAAGTAATTATACACATATACATGTATAATAACATAATATGCAGCCTAACCTTAACACATAGGCTAATCAAACCAAAACCTTACACGTTCTGAAGCATGAAAATATGCTGTATATAAATGCAATAAACCGGCATGAGCCTAAAATAGCCATGAAAAAAGTTATATTTTCATCAAAGAACCTGTAGTAAACAGTTATTAGCCTAAAAGGGCTGCATATGAAAAAATGTCTGTGTACAGAAAATCAGACTGGCACCCTGCCTTTAAGGCACACTTTGCCTTTAAGGCCTCCAGGAGAACTCTGTTCCCATCATGCCCCACAGGTGACAGTTAGCTGTGTATCGGAACTGACGTCAGCGCGCATGGGCGGCGTCTAAGTACTACGACGTCATTCCGGTACTAACAACGCCGACGACACCTACCGGCGCGCAGGTGTATTGCTATGCAAAAATTTCCGGATCCAATCTGACGCCTGGGGATATTCTAAGGTAAGGAATCTATCACTAACTACCGTCTCCTACAGATATATCGTTACACAAGTAGTAACTTGTGCAAAAGGCATTGTCAATTACAAAGCCAATAGGTTAAACTCTCGCAAATGCAAGACCTATTTCATTGCAAATGCTTCTTATTGTTGGAGGGCCATGCAGCAATTTGCTGACGGCTTTCCCACTTTAGATTTAAAACCACTTTGACACTTTCCCATCCTTCTCATATAGGCAAATAAAAAACATGACGCCTGCGCCACGTCCATACAAAATGTCCCTGGACATGTCACCCAGGCCTTTTTTTTGCTGCTTGCATAATTTCGATGCTGTACGGACGTTAGCAGGGCCTATGGGACTCAAAGCGAGGCTTTTGGCTTTGCCAAGGCTTGTTATCTGCCTTGCTTGCTTCTCCCAGTTAGCGCGCTAGGCGCTCCAGCTTGCAGCCAATGAGGAGCTTGTATCAACAAAGCGCCCTGATACCAGACTAATGCTACAAGCACAACAAACAAATGCCATTAACCTCATCGCTGCTAAAGGAATTCTCCTCCTGTACTGGCCCCGATTTAAATGGGTGTGGTTGTGACGGAACCATTCCGTCATCAGCACAGCCCAACCGTGACTGATGACGGAATGGTTCCGTCACAAGCATCGAAGGGGTTAATATCATAACGTGTTCAGGGGGTTGCCATGGTTTCCTTCCATTGAGTCCACGCGGACTCATGCACCTGATAACAATGATGTGTAACAGATGAGCCCAGGACTGGAAGCGCTGCATCCTGATGCGGTGAAGTAGGTGGCCCACCTGTACCGCATAACTGTCACATAGTAACACCGCCTGCTACACAACGAACGTCACACACCAAACTGCCCTTTGCAACTTACGTCATACTCTTTCATAAAAGCCCAGTGACTAGTGCGTCATCTTATCCGCCGTGGAGGAACGAAAGGTAGAGTATAAAATTAAAATATTAATAATTAGACATGTTTATTGTTGGTAGTCCTTCGCACACAGACCTCTGCGGCAGGCGCACAACCGACTGAGTTATGTCAATTTCAAAATCACATTTTTTAGGGGAAAAAAATTTGTATGCGGTCTCAGTGGCAGATAAAAATATAAGTCTTTTTTTCAAATCATACAAATATAGCGAGGGCTTAATACTGTCGTATGTCGCTTCTATGCGCTGTAAACGTAGAAATACAAACAGGGCAGTTGGTCGACTGGTTTCGTTTCAGAGCCTCTTCTGTCTCGCTCACACTCGTGGTTGGAAGTCTGAAACACAAAAAACAAGCGGGCTAGGAAGGGAAACTAAGTGCGCGGCACAATAGCTGCCCGTGCACACACGCTTACGCACTGAGCATGCGTGCTGCCACCTTGCTGGGACATGGGCGGGAATAGAGTGCGCGGCAGTCCGGGTCTCCCGTGAGCTGAGGGAGCCCCGCGTGCAGCGCACCCCGCAGAGAAGGCGGAAGAAGTCTGGAGTGACGGTGAGTGAGGCTTAGTTGTAAGGGGAGGTGGAGAGGGGGGCCGGCGGGGGGTCTTGGTGCGCTCGTGTTTGTGTGTGTGTGTGCGCGCGTGTGTGTATGTATGTGTGCGGCGGGGGGGTGTCTCACACTGCTCTACAACTTAGCTTAACAATATTGTGAAACAGGCAGAGTCAATAGCTTTCGCAAAAGCGTGACCAAATGCCTTTTCCAATGCTTGTTATTCCTCAAGTTTCTTTTTACTGTAAATCACTGCTTTCCATGAAATGAAGGGGGATCCCAGGGCGGGGCAGGCACAAAGTGAAAGCCTCTTCGGAGCCGCCCTTCCGCTGATCGGATGAAAGGGTCTCATAAATGCCCCGCTTTCATCCTCCAATCAGAGAAAGGCACAAACTTGGGTTTCTTCCAAGTTTAGAGCTATAAAAAGAGGTGCTGCAGGGTTTTATCTGGGACACTTTAGAGAAACCCGAGGCAGCAACGAAGAGGACAGAAAACGAGAGAGACGAGATTCCGTAAGGTGCATGCCTTATGTTCGAGGCACATGGGCTGCAGATGGTACATTTATGAATAGATCGCCATCTGGTGTTCGGCTCGAATGATTGCACTTGTTTTTCTCTTGGAGAAGTCTTTTGTCGTCACAAGACCGATGACTCCTCCTTTGGGTGCTAGTGCGCATGGGCATCGGCTCCATCCTTAGATTGTTTTTTTCCGCCATCGGGTTTGGATGAGGATTAAAGCGCTCCGGATCGACTTCGAGAAAAAAGTGATATTTCGGCGCGTATTCCCTTTCCAATTCGACGGTATTTTTATCGAGCGCGAGTTCATTTCCATTTCGACGCGCTTCGACGTCAACAACAAAATTTACAACTTCTACGTCGACGAGACCGGGAGGCCTACCTCGTTGTAGTCCCGCCCAGGGCCCATGGGAAGGACTGCATTCAAAAGATGTCCAACGTGTGGTGCTAAGTTCCCACACAAGGACCTACACGAGGTGTGCAATCTCTGCTGATCACCTGAACACGAATCCAGGGACTGTGAAGCCTGCGCAGCATTCTCCTCCAAGTCGACTATTAGAAACCGTCGAGCCTGAAGACACGAGGTGTCGAGAATGCAGTCAGAGCCAATCCCGGAGCTGTTCGAGGCCCAGCACCCTGAAGAAGAAGATGAGGACGAGTCGGGGTCGGAAGTAAACAAGTCTGACGTCGAAGAAATCGACGCTCATCAAACCGTGAGTGACGACGTCCCCTTAACAAAAAACCGACCCCGTTTGGTGTCGACCCCGCCTTCGAGCCCGGTCAGACTACCGAAAAAGTTTCCGACTCCCCGCCTTCGGGCCCGGCAACGAAACCGAAACACTCGGCCTCCCACCATGTCGGATCCGAGAAGCGGTCGACATTGACATAGACACCGAAGCTCCATACAAAGGAAGGCTCGCAGTCGAAACATTTCATGTCGAAACCGAAACATGCTTCGACGTCGAAGACTTACTCGACACCGACAAAATCGGATTTGAGCAAATTCTCGGTGCCGAAAACACAAAACACTGACGGTCAGAAGCAAAGGCACCTTTCGGAACCAAAAACTTTGGTACCGACACAGGAGCATCAGACAGATCTAAAAAAAAGACTGTTTATCGATCCGCAAACTGGCAAGGTGGTAACAAAACTACCTAAAAAGAGGAAGAATGAACAGTTGGACGACAAAGCTCTTCCTCCTAAAAAGAGAGCAATGGGGACAAATACAACTTCTCCACTTTCTCCTCAACCTAAAGACACACTCTCTTCTTCCTCACACTCTGCCAGCTATTCTTCCACCTTCTACACCACGACCATCTACACCTCAAACAGATGTAGAAAGTGACACAGGGGAGGGAGAACTTCCTAGGGATGACGACACTGCCCCAGATGAAGCAGACACATTGGAGGATTATAATGCAGG
Source organism: Lissotriton vulgaris (assembly GCF_964263255.1). NCBI lineage: Eukaryota > Metazoa > Chordata > Amphibia > Caudata > Salamandridae > Lissotriton > Lissotriton vulgaris. The sequence goes on along the minus strand of NC_141691.1, from coordinate 58,415,574 downwards.
GTCAGATAATGATAATGACCCCGAAGTGTATCCCTCAAAACCTTCACCACCTGATGATGATACAGGTTTTGCACAGTTTATAAAAAGGGCAGCAAAATACCACAAGGTAGACTTACACACGGAACCTCAAATAGAGGATTTCCTTTTAGAAACACTACTTGCTGCACTAAGAACATCAGGAACACTACCAATGCTTAAGGGTCTCCTCAATCACACATCAGACATATTCAAAGACCCTGTGAGGGCGAGGGTATTAAACCCAAGAATTGATTAAAAAATATAAGGCAGGGGGGAGGACCCAAGCAGGCATTCGAAATGGCCGCATAGTCGCTCGGCTCCGCGAGCCCATTCGCCCCACACGTCTATCCTGCCGAATATCCTGACCCATGGAGGCATACTTTGATAAAGGGAAGAAAACAAGCACCTACCGTTTGCTTCCGGAGCTCCTGCGTGCCGCCTATCCTGGGAATTCTCCCCGACTGCTCTGCGGCCTGTGCGATGGTGAGACCGGGGCGTTGATTAGGCGGGGCCTACGGCCGCAGCTGCTGCACCAACGGCCGTTGATGGCGGCGGAGAGCCTGCCGGTGGGGGCCGATGATATGAAGGACCGCTGCCAGCGGTGAAGACCCGACCCGCTTGTCGGGGACCCTTGAGGGGCAGCGTGGCGACCCAGGATTGAGGGGGAAGCTGGACTCCTGCCCCCTCTCTAAATTTTGTTGCCCGGGCATAGCCAAAGATTGCCCCGACATAGGCGGGCGAGTCCCGGGGCCCTGCGGGACTTTAGCCTTTTGGTGGCTCTCCTTTCTGGACCCTGCCCTACAGTTCGTTGGCCCTGGGGACGCATCCTGCGGTGCCCTTACAGTAAAGCCTGTTCCCTGAATATGGTGAAGAGGGACGGGGCCGACTGGATTAAGATGGCGGCCGGTGCCCCTCTCTGTGGTCCTCGTCCATGTTGGGCGGCTGATGCAAGGAAGAGGCCGGGATGCCCGCAACGCATGACTGAGTTCACTTCCTGGGACGTGTTGGCTGCCCTAACAGTTTTGCACGAGACTATTGATCGCCACGCCCGAGACCTGGGTGCAAGGATAGACGCCATTACTGTTTCGCCATCTATGGCGGCCACGGTCCTATTCCAGGGGTTGGCCGATGGACTTGCTGCTGCATCCGTGGTGGAGGTTTCGGATCCTTGGAGGCACCTTGGGTCACTTGAAGACCGGGCCCACGTGCCCGCGCGGACTGTCTCGGTTGCTCGTATGGAGGAATCCTTGGGACACATGTCCGACTGGTGGCTGGGGGTGGAGCGCTGTTCTGGCCTGGTTGTATCTCGATGGTGGCCAAACTATATGTCTCTCCTCTCCTGTATTATGTTATCTGCCAGCTTTGGGAGGTTCATGGGACCGGCGTTGTTGTTGCCTGATCTTCGCTTTCAATATTTGGACAGATTTGGATTACTATGCTCTTTTATGGCCTCGCCCCGTCCGGGCTCATCCATGCTGCATGGACCCTCCGGACTGTGCTTTACATTGCTTAACGAGAGGACTTCGGGCGGTACTACCGCCAAACGGGGTCAGGGATGAGGTGGTTTGCAATATATCTGCTTTATTATTGACAGACGGTGCAGTGGGTAACTTTGATCGATATTTCACTGTTTTTGTACTCTGGATGTGTTATTCCTCCTTATGGTATTGTTTCCTACTTGTGTTTCCGAAGTGTAGGGGTGAAGGGCGGGGCCGGGTGGCGAGATGAGGGCCCTCCTCCGTTTATTTTCTTTTCCTTTCTTTTTTCCTTTTCCCTATCTTTCTATATTTCGGGTCTATTAGGGCGACAGGCACGCGGCTGGGGGTAGGCCATGACCTTCTGCGGGTTTGCAGTGTGGGGGGTTGCGGGATGGGTGTTAGATTAGTATTTCTTTTGTTTCCATGGCCCTTAGTCTTTTTCCTTTTTTAATAGTGTCGTCTTCACTCACGGTTCCTGTAACGTGTATTGTCTTAAGAGGTGGGGTTAGGATTTGCTATCCATTGGATTTGTGCCTACGTTTCTCCTGATTTGTGTGCCCTTCCCCACTATTTCGTCTGTATTTATGCTAATTGTTGACATCCTGATTGTGTGCTGTGTTGCAGGGCCACATGTGATTGTACAGCACTTTCTCTGTTCTTATAAATTTAAAAATGAACCTCTGTAATCCTGATTCCGGACCTGATCATCTGTTCATGAGTGGTCTCCTGGTCTACGTATCGCCCTGGCTTTTGAACTGTGCTGATTTTCCGCATTGACTGCTACATTTTTAGGTCTCGTTCGAGACCTATTGCTGCCAAGGTGCTTGTCAACGGACGCAGAGAGGGTCACGAGCGGCGATTCAGGTCCGTGATCGCGCAGATTCTGGTCCGTGCACGCGCACCAGCCGCCACCACATGCACAGACGCACCAGCCAGCACCAGCCGCGCGCACACGCACCAGCTCACACACGCACCAGCCGCCCCCAGCCACGCACACACGCACCAGCTGCCCACACACGCACCAGCCGCCATGGCCGCGCACACACGCACCAGCCGCCCGAGCCTGTGCACGAGCCCCCAAGGCACCAAGTCTCACTCACCGGGTGTCATCTACTCCGCCTCCATTGACTTGGCACACACGGGGCTTCCCTCACTGATGGGAGCCCCGCACTTGTATCCTTAGCCTCAGTCACCACTTTTCTGCTGCCACCGCCGGGCTCCCCCTCCGGCATGGGAGCCCGGCGTCACCACGTCCATCTCGGCGAGTCACTTCGTGCACGAGCTTATGGCGGAAGTCCCGCCCCACAGCAAGCATGACGCTGCCGGACTTCCGGATTTCGCGCCAGTCGGGCCGGTGGCTTGCCAGGAACTCAAGCGATTTCCAGGTACTTGTTACTTTAGTGATGTGTAACCCAAGTGCATTTTAAAGATTTAGCCAAATGGGGAGTAGTTGACAGGGTTCAGATTGTGCTTTACAAACAATGCAGAAAATAAACTCTCTTGGGCGTGTCCCGTGTTTCCTTCATCCATCTGATGAACACGTAAAGCATTTAAACCCAGAATATAACAGGTCGCATTGCTCCCCGTTCATAAATAGCGTATTTCTGAGCTATCACAAGTCTATGAAGTCAGAAAGCCAGGAGTTGAAATACAATAATTCTATTCTTTTTATTGTTCATTTGTAACCCGCACATGCAGTTCGAACAACCGCCCTAAGTGCCTACGAAACGTCTCCAGGCGCTCTGCTCCGTGGCGATGGCGAAGGGTCAACATTCCATACCGTGTAATGTTCCTCTGGCTGGGATTCTTAAACCAAAGTGCAAACTGTTGCACAAGTACAGTTTTAAGGCACCAGCAACTGAAAGTAGAGACTAGAAACAGAAGCGAACTCGAATATAAGCAAAGAAACTAATGGAGTAACATATTAAAAAGGCAGAGTTAAACCTTTCTAGACAAAGGGAATCCCCATATTCCCCACAGAGGCTCTGATTCCGACTGTGTGGGGCTCCAGCTGTCTGTTGCTGCAGCAGATAAATGCCAATACCGTGGGCTCTGTTATTTATCGTGTGCGATAAGTGGCACCTTTTGTCAGTTTCTTGGGAGCAACATGCAAAGTCTCGTGGTTACTGCATCAAAATCCTCATGGTACGGTACATACCGTACATTTTTCCAATGTTAAATTCCAGCAGGTGCTCCATTTGCAGCCCAGACTGACCCGAGAAAGCCAGCAGCCGGCAAGGCAGGACGGATGCGTCCCAGCTGGACTGTCGATCTGCCACGAGCCCTGCATGGCCCTATCCGCCCTCCACACACCCCCTTCTTTTTTGGAGCCAGCCTGCAGATGTGGAGTGAGCTCCTGGAGTCTGCAACCTTAAGGCTGCACGCTTCCGTCCTACATTTAGGCTCCCTCGCTTCACCACTTTGTGCTACGGGCTCTGCCTGTGGACACGCAGCGTCGGATGCCTCTTCCCTCTTTCGCCTGCTCCAAAACATCATGTTAAAATTTTTTTTTTTTAAACCCACACCAGCAAAACACAGCAGTGGAACAGCATTCTGCTCCACAGGACCAGACACACATTCCTAGTGTGCCTGATATGTCTGCTTACCATGGCAGTTCAGGTTTGATTTGGCCTCGCCGAGAGCAGTTTAGCCGGAGCTGCATAGGCAGTATGAGAAGTGCACTGGATGAAAGCAGGGCTCTAGGGCTCTCGTGACTGAGGCTTGTGGCGCTCGCTGTCTAGGAAAACGCTTTTTGAGATTTTGCTAATCACGATATTCCTTTGAAATCCGCTGAAGCACGTGATGGCTGCTATTTTTAACAAATGTGCTGCTATAAAATAAATTGTGGCCTCTAGTGTTTTTTTCTTTTACTACTGTGTGATATTAGTTGTGTGCGCCAAGGTTCAGGCACACAGCCGTCTCTTGCTGCATAAGTTGTGCACTGCACGGCAACCACGGCTTTAGCTGCCCTCATAGTCTCACATTTCCACCGGGATGTTAGGGCAGGCAGTTTTGCAAGAGGCATGCGGATACAGAACATTCGCTGACACCGTGTCCACAGGAGCAGTATGGGCATTCACTGGCTCTGTCTGATCTGGGGCTTAAAGGGTAAAGCGCTTTAGGGATGCTGGTGGTGTAGGGGTACAGCATTACATGGCCATATGCTTTAGAACTGTCCCTGATAACGTGAAACAGGTGCAGGTTGTGGAAGCTTAACATGACGTCATGGGCAGAGAACTTCGGACCCGGCCGGTAGGTACAGGAGGAGGCTACAGAGGCTCGGCGTTGCACAGAGTGCCATGGGACCATGGCGAGGCTGCAGAGACTCCGCTTTTCCCAGTTAGATGGGTAGAAAGCGTTATCTGTGCATGCAAGCTGTTAGGGGAGTAATTTGGTGCGTAATTTGTGAAATAATAAGTGCCGGCCCCAGACCTTTTTGCTCGTATGCTGCTACCAGCGATGCACAGTTGTGCCGAAAATCAAAACTGCATAGTCATGATTTACCCTCATGCATATTGAATCCATCACAAGACACTCCATGCCCCTTAAACACACTCCTGCACGTTCTTTTTCGCCCCTACTTTCTCCCTTTGTCACACTTTTTAGGTTTCGCTGGGGGACGGAGCCGTTAGGCTCCTCCTCCAGAGAAATCTATTGAGTACAGTAAGCACTCTGGAACACGCCCCCCCGTCCCATTGGCTAGCTCCATAAATGGAGCCTAGCCATTGGACGAGGGGCCTGCCCATCAATGCCGGACCAGACACGGGGGCGTTCCCGAGATTCTTTGGCTTTTGCCGACGTCACGCGACGCCGGGAACGCCCCCGAGTCTCCTCCGGCCGGGCCGTGCTTGCTGCTGTCCTGGGCATCGTGAGTGTTTTTCCCCGGCACATTTCCCGCCTCCCTCCCGCCGTTCGTGTTCTCTCCCGCCCCTCTCACGCCCCCTGTGTCCTCTCCCGCCCCCTCCCGCCGTCCGTTCCTCTCCCGCCCCCCCCCGTGTCCTCGTAGGTGCTGCCGCCATTTATTATTATTTTTTTTTAATCCGCGGCTGCCCACGCCGCACTTGTGCCAATTTTCGTGCCTCACGCCCCCTGTGTCCTCTCCCGCCCCCTCCCGCCGTCCGTTCCTCTCCCGCCCCCCCCCCCGTGTCCTCGTAGGTGCTGCCGCCATTTTTTTAAATTTTTTTTTAATCCGCGGCTGCCCACGCCGCACTTGTGCCAATTTTCGTGCCACCCCGCCTTGCAGCGCAAGAAGAGAGAGAGAGAGGAGCCGGCGCCCGTGCCTGACGGTGGGCGGGGCCGGCTGTGACAAAGAAGAGCCTCGTGGGCTCCATTTCCTCTTCCCCAGGCGGGAGGAAGCTGTTCTCCAGCTCGTGGGCAGCGATGTGCAGCTTGCTCGGGTGTTCACGCCGCCCTGGGCCCTGCATGCTCACGGAGGACGCTGCTGGTGCTGAGTGAGGTGACTGCCGGTGAGTTCAACCATACAGTGCCGATCGCACCCTACCCGCCTGCTCTGTGTTCATATGACACTATCCCTGCTCTGTATGCCTTTCATGTGTCGATGTGCCTGTTCATCGCTTGCCTTCTGTGTTATCTACGTTGAATCCTGCCGGCCCTGCCTGCTGTCCTTTCTTTCTTTATTTTCCCGTATCTTACTTGCTAGGTAGGGGTGCCCGAGCCCTCCCTGCCTGTTCTGTGCCTGCTCCGTCTTACACTTTTCAGTGTGCTTCTGGCCGCATCACTCTGTTTACTTATATCTTGTTCATTTGATGTAATTATGCCCTTGTTCTGCCTGCTTCATGTGCCTGTACACCGCCTTCTCTATGGTCAGCTGCTATCCCTGTCTAGTCACTCGATGACTCCCTGCCCACCGGGATACCTGTTTTCTACCTAACTTTAATTTAACACCTCCGTTTACTTCGTAAATAAAGACCTAGGTCCGTTCCATTGAATCAATAGGATTAACACAATGGAAACTATGTTTTGTCAAAGGCGATCCCAGGACTGGAGAAGTTTCGTCCTAGTGACTTGAAGCTATGACCCTATTCCTTGTTGACCTTCCCCTCCGTGTCTGTGCCCACTGCACGCTTGAACCCTGGCTGTCTGGTGTCCGCCTATCCAACTTGTCCACTGCCAGCCATTTGAACCTTTGACCTGCCCGTTTTATATTCTAATGCACCGCCTACTCTGTTTTGTGCCATGCCTACTCTGCCCTGGCTTTCCATTGTGCATGTGCTTAACCTGCCCTTTTGGCTTCGCCCATGACTTGTTAGGGTCACCTAATGACCCTCTGAGCACCCTTTTCAGACCCCAGGCTTTATTTGACAAATGGGTGCATTCCAGAAATTGTAGTTTTGCTTCCGTTTAATTGAAGTGCTGGGGTTGACAGGCACGAAAAAAATGATTTGTTAAAGTAAGTCACAGGATACAGATCACGTGGCCTGATGGCATGGCGTCATCTGGTGATCCTATGCATTGCACAATGTCCATTCTTCCCCTTGATCCTGTGCCCTGGCTGCCAAATATGTCATTGTCCTGGCTGGCAAGCTTCCTAGTGCTGTGCACTGGTTGCCAGGTGTATTTGTAACCTACCTTGCCCGTTTGCTATGTCTGCAATCTGAACCTCTGGTGTGCCAGTCTTGTATATTGCCGTCCTCCTGTTTCTGTGCCATGCTTGCCTCCTGTTTCTGTGGCATGCCTGCCTCGTGTCCCTGTCTGCTCTGTATTCCTGTACCCTGTCTAGTGTTTAATACACACTCAGTTCGTTTAGTTTATGTGCCTGCTGCATGCAGGCTTCTGTGTGCATGCTGGAGATTGCAGCTTCAAACCTTAGAAGGCTTATGTAGTCTTTTATCCTTCAGCGCATTTTCCAGTCTCGCTTGCATTACAGAAATCCTCTTTAGTACATGATGGACGGCATACTGGTTTGTTAATGATGCAGTGTTTATCACTCATGCTTACACAACTGACATCCTTGTTGGCTGACCTGCTTGTACTTACAACCTTGTGTGGGTTCAAGATGTGCATGAAATAATACACTTTTCTGCAAACTGATCTGCCTTTGGTGTCACAAGAGAATAGGGGGCCTTTACACCTTTTTAGGTTTCGCTGGCTCAGCATCTTGGACCGGCAGAAATGACCTGGTGCTTCCACAAAATGTCTGTCTAATACACGCCGAGCTGTTTAAAAGCAGATACAATAGCTAAGACTGCGTCCCTTAGTCATTCCCACACTGCCCAATACTTTAAAATAGAGTTTCCGAAGAAGAAGTAGTAGGGGTTTCTCTAATTGTCTCATAGCCTAGCTAGCAATACCTTTAAAGGGACAGTCTTCTATCACAGCTTGGCCTCACTACGCTGGCTGATGTGCTTGGAACGTTAAAATGGCATTTGCGAGAGATTAAGCTATTGCCATTGTAAATGACAATGCCATTTATTTATCTGTTTTCAAAACCAACACATAAATAAAAAGTTTGTCATTCACAATGCCAATAGCTCAAACTTTTCCAAGGGCGAAACCGTTGCATTGTAAATGCTTGTTCTCTCTTTCTTTTGATCCCTTTAGCAGGGTGCGTGCTGTTCCAGCGAAGAGCAGTAGAGTTACTGCCGGGCACAGTGTTACCTGGGCAACAAGCAGGCGCGCTACGTGTATAAAACTAGAACCACCATAGCTTCCAAGGTTTCAGATTGCTTATGGTGACATTTTCATAATTTCAGTGCACTCTTGAGTGACAATCCAATGATTTAGTGACACTTTCTCGTGAGCAAAACCAAGCAATGAAGACAGGAAAACATATAAGCCCTCAGGAGAGTAAGTATGAGGCACACATAGGTCACAGCCAGGCTGTATTATTTTAAAAAGACTTCAGCTTTCTCAACCCTATAAAAACGCTATAAAAATCATAAGCTGAGCAGTCTGCCCCGGTCCGGCACATTGCATGCTACCTGCCCAGCTCCGCAACTGGCACCAGATTACACCAAGAATAAGTCAATGCAATAGGTCTCGCATTTTCAACATTTTGACCTATTGGTATTGTAAATTACAATGTCTTTTATCATTGCATGTTTGTTAAACACATATAAAAAAAACGTTCCCATTGCGGGCCATATTCAGATGCATTCATTCTATACGTACACTTACTTACACACCGCTTCACTGGCAGCCAACACATCAATTTTAAGTACACGGGAGCTGTGCTTTGTCTCAACGCAGGACCGCTTTCAAGTTAGGAAAACATGAGCCATGTTTTACGTAAAACCTCACCGAGCAGGGGCTCCCGCTGCAGGCAGACATCAGAAACAGACAATACTTTAGCCGCACTTTATTTTGAACTTTTGATCTGCACGGCTCAAACACCTTCATTTTAAAGAAATCTAACAAACTGAAATGCGAGTAACAGCCTTGGGGCACCTTTTCACAGCGTGATTTCAATACCTGGTGGGATTATTTCATGGGAGCATGTCAAGAGTCTAAAGCCCAAAGCGTGCACTGGGTAGCCATGTGTCATGCGTTGTCAGCACCTCAATCGCTGCCCTTTGCTTTGATAACAGGTCGTGAAAACTTGTTAACGCTGTGAACTGCAGATGACTTGTGCCTCCTTATTCTTTCTGCCATTTTTTGTTGTTCTCAATTTACTTCCGAAGTGTCTCCTAACACGTTATACAATAATAGACAACAACATAATGCTCCCTCCCACAAGTCTGCTCCTTTGCTGACCTCAGAGCCTTGACCCACGGGCCCTACGCAAGAGTGCACTTTTTAGCTGGCCTAGGTTTTATCTTGCCCAATTACAGCTGTGAAACCTCCCTAATTGACCATCATAATTATGAATTGCTTTCGGTCTTCGACAGTGACAGAAACCGACAGGGGGCAAATCACACTTCATGGTGAAAAGTGCAAACTTGTGCAGTGTTGTGTTACGAAATAGGATTTTTCTAATCATAACTGTTTTTTCCCTCTGTGCAGGTGTGCCCTCTTAGCATGTGTCACAATTATTAGATTAAAACAGAGTTCTTAGCCGTTCTGTCCGCGCTTCATGTTTAAAAAACAACCCTATCCCAAAATGGTGAACAAAGAGAAATAACAAGAAACAAGCTCACCTCTACTTTCTTTGCGAAAGAAGGAGCTCAGCTCACACGTCTACCGAGAATGATACCTCCTCCCAGAACACAGTTTTTAAACTCATTTGAAGTGTGTGTGCTTTGAAAACGGAGCTTATACTTGTACCTGATGAGACAATGATGGCTCTGCTTTAGTAAACAGGAAGTTGTGCCCCACCACCAGGAACGAGGGGCCAGCGTACGACATGCACATCATGGGCCAACTTTGACTTAACTGCTTCAGGTGCAGTATTATCAACTGGTCTGTGCAGATTTTATGTCACTTTTCGTCGGCAATTTTTGCATCCTTTTGGGTTTAACATCTTTTTTTGCCTACATATTGAGGGGTAGCTATTCCAGCAAGTGTTCTTCTAATATTGTTTCCCACCTAATCGCAGTGTTTGTCAAGTCCACTTTAAAAATGCTGCCTGATTCCCGTTTACTCCTTCTATCTCAGTGTCAATGTTGCTGTTGCTTCTTTCTTTTTTCCTGCCTGTGCTGCTTCTTTCGTTTATCCTTCTCTCTGCTCACCTTCTCATTGTCTGTGTTAATTCTTCACCCCACCTCTCACTCAGCCATTCTTTGTGTTACCCCAACCATAAATTAAACAAGCATTTGCAATGCCTTGGGTCTTGTTGTGCCTTTCTGCCCTCTGCATCACCACATCATCACTCAGCGCTACCACAGTATCACTCAGCACCACCACAGTATCACTCAGCACCACCACAGTATCACTCAGCACCACCACATTATCACTCAGCACCACCACATTATCACTCAGCACCACCACATTATCACTCAGCACCACCACATTATCACTCAGCACCACCACATTATCACTCAGCACCACCACATTATCACTCAGCACCACCACATTATCACTCAGCACCACCACATTATCACTCAGCACCACCACATTATCACTCAGCACCACCACATTATCACTCAGCACCACCACATTATCACTCCGCACCACCACATTATCACTCCGCACCACCACATTGTCATTCAGCACCATCACAACACCACTCAGCACCACCACAGCACCACCCAGCACCACCACAGCACCACTCAGCACCACCACAACATCACTCAGCAGCACCACTCAGCACCACCACAGCATCACCACATTATTACTCAGCACCATCACATTGTCATTCAGCACCATCACAACACCACTCAGCACCACCACAGCACCACCCAGCACCACCACAACATCACTCAGCAGCACCACTCAGCACCACCACAGCATCACTCAGCAGCACCACTCAGCACCACCACAGCACCACTGAGCACCACCACAGCATCACTCAGCACCACAACATCACCACTCAGCACTACCACAGCATCACTCACCACTACCACAGCATCACTCAGCACCACCACAGCACCACCACAGCACCTCTCAGCACCACCACAGCACCTCTCAGCACCACCACAGCACCTCTCAGCACCACCACAGCCCCACTCAGCGCAACCACAGCCCCACTCAGCGCAACCACAGCCCCACTCAGCGCAACCACAGCCCCACTCAGCGCAACCACAGCCCCACTCAGCGCAACCACAGCATCACTCAGCGCAACCACAGCATCCCTCAGCACAACCACAGCATCCCTCAGCACAACCACAGCATCCCTCAGCACCACCACAGCATCACTCAGCACAACCACAGCATCACTGATTCAAATATGTTCTCTCAATGTTTCAAGCTTTATTACAAATGTCACAAAAAGATGTTAATATTTCACTTCTGTTCTTGGATTTTCGTCACAATAAAATACAATGAACATAATCTTCACAAAAGTTATTTATAAAAGTTTAAGCTATTGCCATTATAAATTACAATCACTTTTATTTAAGTATTAATTATTTAAAAAAAATTAAAAGCCATTGTTATTTGTAATATCAATACATCTAAGTCACGTAAATAGAAAACATGTTGTATTACAAATGCTATAGGTGTCACATTTGCGAAAGTTTTAACTATTGGCATTGTAAATGACAAAGCTATTAATTTAGCTATTTTCAAAAACAACACATAAATAAAAAAATTGGCATTTACAAGACCAATAGCTCAAAATTTCCTAATGCGAGACCTATTGCATTGCAAATGCTTGTTACTTTACTTCGCGGCCGGCCGAGAAGGTTGTAGGCCCGTACCTGTAATTGATTGCAAGATTAATAAAGGTTTTAAAAAAAAATATATATAAGGCAGCCCCAAAGGACCCAATATTTATCAAAGGACAGGTACCTCTGGACTCGCTAGTAGTCACAAACGCTCGTAAGAGAGCAAACTCATTAACTACAGGAGAAGCTCCTCCTCCGGACAAGGGGTCCAAGTTAATAGATGCCTCTGGCAAAAGAGTAGCATCCCAAGCCGGCAAACAGCTGGCGCATAGCTAATACACAAGCGCTACTTGCACGTTATGATAGAGCTCATTATGATGAGTTAGAAAAACTCATTACATATCTCCCTAAGGAACATCAAAAAAGGGCAGATCAGCTCATACAAGAAGGGAAGATAATAACTAACACTTCCATTAAGTGCGCCTTCGACGCAGCAGACACTGCAGCAAGATCCATGAACACCAGTATCATGTTAAGAAGACATGCATGGCTCAGAGTCTCAGGGTTCAAACAAGAGGTACAAACATCCTTATTGAACCAGCCTTTTGATGAGAAAACACTTTTCGGCTCAGGTACAGATGAGACGTTAGAAAAAATGAAAAAAGACACAAACGGCTAAATCAATGGGAGCATTGCAACAGCCAACTCAAAGGGGTTCCTTTCGTAGGTCCACCTATAGAGGCGGGTCAAAGAATACAGGCACAAGCCAGCAATCTACCTCTTTTACACCAACATCACCCAGGGGTAATTCAAGAGGCAGTTACAGAGGTAATAACAACAAAGGTAGAGGTCGCGGAAATAACAACCACAACTCCCCAAACCCCAAAACAGTGACTTCATACAGCTCCCCCCAGACCATATAACACCTGTCGGGGGACGTCTATCACAGTTCCTACCTGTCTGGGAAAACATCACATCAGACAGGTGGGTGAGACAAATTATCCAACATGGTTATTGCCTAGAACTCACAGCTACCCCATCAAACATCCGCCCCCCCCCCCCCCCCCCCCCAAAGCATCCAATGAGTCAAGATCATCAAACATTGTTAAAACAGGAAGTACTATCACTGCCACAAAAGCATGCCATAGAGAAGGTTCCACAACATCAACAGGGAACAGGGGTATACTCTCTATACTTCCTAATTCCCAAAAAAAAACGCGTCGCTAAGGCCAATACTAGACCTCAGACCTCTCAATGCATACATAAATTCGGAACATTTCCACATGGTCACGATCCGACAAGTACTTCCTTTACTGAAGAAAGGGGAGTTTCTTTCTACACTGGATCTAAAAGACGCTTACTTTCATATCCCAATTCACAAAGCCCACAGGAAATACCTCAGGTTTGTTGTAGAAGGACAACATTATCAGTTCAAAGTCCTTCCGTTTGGGGTCACAACAGCACCAAGGGTGTTCACAAAATGCCTAGCAGTGGTTGCAGCGCACCTAAGAAGACAACAAATACATGTCTTCCCTTACTTGGACGACTGGCTAATAAAGGCCAAATCACAAAAAGAATGTCTTCAAAACACACACAAAACCATTCAGTTGCTGCACCAGCTAGGGTTTACGGTGAACTACACAAAATCCCACCTGCAACCAAACAAAGCTCAACAATATCTAGGGGCTACTATAGACACAGAAAAAGCCAAAGTATACCCCAATCCAGTCAGGATTCAAACAATGCTCACATTGATTCAAAGTTTTCAACCACAACCCTCACTAACAGCTCGAGTGTTCATGCAGCTATAAGGGATGATGTCCTCTTGCATACTGCTAATACCATATGCCAGATTACAAATGCGTCCGCTGCAAGAATGTCTAGCAACACAGTGGAATCAGGCTCAAGGTCAGATTACAGATCTAGTGTTGGTAGAGGACCGCACATATCGCTCTCTGAAGTGGTGGAGCACAACAAACATTTCCAAGGGGCGGTCGTTCCTAGAACCAATTCCACAAGTGATACTAACAGCGGATGCATCGCTCACCGGATGGGGAGCGCATATGGAGAAATATACAGTGCAGGGAAGATGGAGTGTACAGCAAAAAAGACTGCACATCAATCATCTAGAACTACTAGCAGTGTTTCTAGCATTATTAGCTTTTCTAATGTAGATTCTCAACAAAGCAGTCCTGATCAGAACAGACAACATGACAGCAATGTATTATATTCAAAACAGGGGGAGACACACTCTCTCCAACTATCCAGACTAGCGCAGGAGAATTGGAGATGGGCCATTCCTCAAAACATCTGTTAGCCGAACACCTACCAGGAGTTCAAAATCTGATAGACATCTTAAGCAGAGAGTCAGAACAAATACACGAATGGGAACTGCACGACCAAATACTGCAGCCATTCTTCCAAATATGGGGACAACCAGAGATAGATCCCTTTGCCACTCATCAGAACGCAAAATGCCAGAGCTTCGCATCCAGGTACCCACACCACCTGTCGCAGGGCAATGCGTTATGGATAAATTGGTCCAACAAATTTGCATACGCTTTACCCCTCTCCCACTAATTCCATTAGTGGTTCGAAAACTGCAACTACATTCAATGACAATGATACTAGTAGCACCCACGTGGGCATGACAGCCGTGGTTCACCACGCTCCTACAACTCTCACAGCTGCCACATCAAAGTTAAGAATAATACCCATGCACCTTACACAGAATCATGGAGAAATAATGCACCCAGATCCCAAACAATTGAACCTAGCGATCTGGCTCCTGAGGTCATAGATTTTGGATACTTAAATTTTACCTCCAAACTGTATGGAAATCATTAAGTAAGCAAGACGTCCTACCACCAGAGCATGCTCTGCAGCAAAGTGGAAAAGGTTTGCTGTATACTGTAACAGTAACAACATCCTCTGGATGGAGAAGTGTGGCTCAATGGTTAGAGCGGCAGACCCTGATGCAGAGATCTGGCCCGGGACCAGGGTTTAATTCCCCACCTCGGCGGGTCTTTGGCTCAAAAATTCCACGGACCTTATAATTCTAGCCTCGGTGCCTATTCCAATCATGGAGTCCCACTCTACAACTCTGGACAATAGCTTGCTTAATCTCCACAATGGCCCCCACAACGCTAAGGAAGCCTGGCCTCCACGTTGGGGGTGTCCAGGAGTTTCAGTCTCACAGCGAAAGCCAGGATGGGTTCCACAGCGGTATTCGTACAAGCGCCTTGAGACCCTTGCGGGTGAGTAGTGCGCTATACAAGTATCAATTTACTACATTTACTTCTGGACACATCCACGAAAGATATTATTTGCTATTTACTACACTTACAGCAATGTAACCTTGCTTACACCTCCATTAGAGTACATCTTGCAGCTATAGCAGCGTACCTGCAAAACAGGCAACATCTATCCCTGTTTAGAGTGCCAGCAATAAAAGCCTTCATGGAAGGCCTCAAAAGAGTCATTCCACCAAGGCTACCGCCTTCCCCGGTCTGGAATCTCAACATAGTACTCACCAGACTAATGGGACCACCTTTGGAACCTATGCATAGGTGTGAAATACAATTCCTTACATGGAAGGTGGTCTTTCTTATAGCCATTACTTCCCTCAGAAGAGTGAGTGAATTACAGGCATTCACCATACAAGAACCATTTCTACAGTTACACCAGAATAAAGTGGTTTGGAACAAACCCAAAATTCAGGCCTAAAGTAATTTTAGCATTCCACATCAATCAACCAGTGGAACTACCAGTCTTCTTTCCAAAACCACAGATGGTAGCAGAAAGGGCCCCACATACATTTGATGTCAAAAGGGCAATATTGTATTACATAGAAAGAACACAAACTTGCAGAAAAACCAAACAACTATTTGTAGCGTTTTCCCCAACACATAAGGGCAATCCTATCTCTAAAGCAGGCAATTCCAGGTGGATTGTAAAATGTATACAAATATGTTACATAAAAGCAAAGAGGACATTAACTGTTCCTCCTAGAGCTCATTCGACACGTAAACTAGGGGCATCTATGGCATTCTTAGGAAACATTCCCCTAGATGACATATGCAAAGCAGCAACCTGGGTTACACCGCATACATTCAAAAAACACTACTGTGTTGATGTGCAGGCAACACAACAGGCTAGAGTGGGCCAGGCTGTACTAAAAACTTTATTTCAAACTGTTGCAACAGACACTGGTGACCACCGCTAGGGAGGTAACTGCTGTATAGTCTATTCATAAATGTACCATCTGCAGCCCATATGCCTCGAACGGAATATGCTACTTACCAGTATGCATCTGTTCTTGGCATAGAGGGCTGCAGAGTGGTACATGCCCTCCCAGCCTCCCTGGGAACCTGCGTCTGTTCCAACACTATCTTATTTAGATACACTTACATGGGCATCTCTCTCTGTATTCTATCTTACTACTCCATCTAACCCTACTATGGCAAAACAATCTAAGGATGGAGCCGATGCCCATGCGCACTAGCACCCAAAGGAGGAGTCATCGGTCTTGTGACGACAAAAGACTTCTCCAAGAGAAAAACAAGTGCAATCATCCGAGCCCAACACCAGATGGCGAACTATTCATAAATGTACCACTCTGCAGCCCTCTATGCCAAGAACAGATGCATACTGGTAAGTAGCATATTCCTTACTTCACTTGCTATTTATGCGGTGACGTTTCATGACAAGACGGACTCACCTGTGCCAGTCCTGGGGGTTTAATTATCGGCTCGGTGCATTCTGGGAGTTGTAGTCCCAGTCCTCGTGTGGTGTACGCGTTACTCTGAGGCTGTCGGTTACAGGAATGAAAGAGTAGACCATTTTAAAAGGGCAAGAAACGTGGCGACAGGTATACAAATGCATCGTCTTCCATAGTACTTAACTGACGGATTACGGCATCATGAAAAGCTGTTAATTTTTAGCATTTACTACAATGGATGCTGAAACCCCCAAAAAAAACATTTTAAGGGGGCAATCAATGCAAATAAGCACTAACTTGTTTCAAGCAGCAAATATTAAGACGTGTATTTGCTGCATTTACCACATTCATGCCCTTAGTCGCCTGACACGCAGTACGAAAAAAAAAACGCGATTGCTTTAAGCAGCAAATATTAAAAAACGTGAATTTGCTGCATTTACCACATTCATGCCCTTGGTCGCCTGACACGCAGTACGAAAAAAAAAACACGCGACAGAAAAGAAGAAGAATAAAGGTATAGACACGCGGCGCCATGTAAACAAAAGCATCCCCTCCCATGGTGTTAAACTGCCAGATCACAGCACCATGAAAACCCATGAATAATTGACATTTACTAGCGCCAGGAAGGCGCAACTTGCTTTTAAGTACACGCTGCTTTTACGAGCCAGCTGGATAAA
Organism: Lissotriton vulgaris; assembly: GCF_964263255.1. NCBI lineage: Eukaryota > Metazoa > Chordata > Amphibia > Caudata > Salamandridae > Lissotriton > Lissotriton vulgaris. The sequence goes on along the minus strand of NC_141691.1, from coordinate 58,398,518 downwards.
AGTTAGCACAAAACTGAAACTTAAGGAAACCAAAGCTAATTGTATCCTGCTCAATGGAGCTAGTGTTCACGTGCGCGCGGGAGCCACAGAGGGCCATAGATAGAGTGAGGGCCATAGATAGAGTGAGGGCCATAGATAGAGTGAGGGCCATAGATAGAGTGAGGGCCATAGATAGAGGGAGGGCCATAGATAGAGGGAGGGCCACAGATAGAGGGAGGGCCACAGATAGAGGGAGGGCCACAGATAGAGGGAGGGCCACAGATAGAGGGAGGGCCACAGATAGAGGGAGGGCCACAGATAGAGGGAGGGCCACAGATAGAGGGAGGGCCACAGATAGATGGTTGTGTGTGTGGGGGTCTGTGTTGGGGGGGGGTCGGTGTGGGGGTTGTGTGTGTGGGGGGGGATTGGGTGCGTGGGAAAGATTGGGTGCGTTTGGGGGGTGTGAGGGGTCGGTGTGTGTGTGTGTGTGTGTGTGTGTGTGTGTGTGTGTGTGTGTGTGTGTGTGTAGAGCAAGGGAAACGGAGAAGCGAGGTAAAGAGATGAGCATGAATGTTGTGATTGGTGAGGTAGAGAGAAAAGATACATGAAGACAGATTGGGAGGTACGGGCGTGAATAAAGATTGTGGGAATGACTGCAGGGGGTGCACTAATCGGGCGTTGGGGATGGGAGAGTAAAATCCTAGGACCAGAGGAGTTGGTGAGAGAGGGAAGGCATAAAAGATTAGGAATTGTAAACGAAGAGAAGGGAACAGAACATGGATAAATATGATGGGCAGACACGAATCTGAGGGACGTCATGGTATTGGAGAAAGCTAAAGAAGTGATGGATGGGAAACATAAGGAGCAGGAAGGAGCGAGGATCTGGGAAAAGAGGACCCGTTTTATTAAGAATACATAATTCAATAAAAAAAACTAACCTGTATTTGACGATTTATCTCCTGTTGTGCTTCAGTTCACAAGCGGCCCATGCAGCCGGTGTCTGTTCACGAGAGGCCCTTACAGGAAGGAGCTCTTGTTTCACAAGCGGCCGTCACAGCAGTGTATTGTGCACATGTGATGTTAAAGCTTTTATGAGAATTTAGGGTTGGTGATTGTTGGGACTACGATTCCACTAATGCGGTTGCATGCTACATACCAAAAGGACCGATTCAGGTGTGAGACTCCCGTTTTTTGTGTGTTCCAAATGGGTTTATTTCAGCGGCCTCCCCCCTGCACTTCAACAGAAGTCAAAAACACCAGCCCCCGATTTTTTTCAAAATCTCCAGTTTTTCAATATTAATATGTTGGCATGTATAAATGCAAAATGACTGTTTCGGACATACATTATTGCGTTTAATAATACAGACTATCAATGTTTACTAGTAGAGCTAAACTGGGGTCACGCTGACAATTTCTGTGCTGACTGATGTACTCCTAGAACCAGGTGACAGTAAGAAACAAACATTTTTGGGCTTGTTGCACCCAAAACCTCACCTCGTGGTCCTCCCGCATGAGACAAACTCTCCCCACACAGGATCAAAACAAAGACAATACCCTGCCAACCGCACCCCCTACACAGTGTAGTATGGTACTCGTGTAGACCAGCGCATCAGGGCCCCCGCACAGGGTAACACATGCTTATAAATGCTGCTGCACGATACGCGTTAGCACACAGTGCAGCTGATATTTGAAAGGAGGCAGCCCGTTTCCCTCAGATACGCCGGTGCCAGTCCACACGTTGGCCCCAGCCCCACGACACCCATGTTAAAGTAAAACAAAGAAAGTCGCAAGCATCCCCTTTTAACAAATAAAAAGTGGGAAATAGCTTGTTTTTAAATCTATCTATATCTATACTACTATTATAAAAGAAGAACTTTGAACCTTTGAGGCGGGTAAACTCTGGAACCACAGCGCCAATCCACACACCCGATACATCGTTGTAATCGTCAGGGTGTGCAGATGGACATAGGCTATATAAACGTAACATATATATACGTTATTTAAAAAATTTACAGAAAAAAAAGTAGTCCCTTGGAAGAAGCGCTGGCCGCAACGTGCGTGCCCGACGTGAGGAGCGAGGGTAGGAGCGGCACCCAGGAGCGCGAGGAGGACCGTCCGACATGGCGCGGGGAGGAGCGGCGGACAGGCGGTGAGGAGCGGCGGGCAGGTGATGTGGAGCGGCGGACAGGCGAAGAGGAGCGGCGGACAGGCGGGGTGGAGGGGTGAGCGGCGGATGAGGTAGGTTATTTATTTATTTATTTATGAGCGGTGAGCGGCGGAAAAATGAAGCAAAAATGAAAATCGTGAGCAAGAGGAAGCAAACGGAGCATTACAAAAGTGAGCCAAACGGTGCATTACAGGAGGAAAAAGTTGTGTGCAGGTTACAAAAGCGTAGAAAGTAAACATAGAGGTATAATACTGCAATGTATGGAGGAAGGCTCCGGGGGACCCACGGACAACGTCGGGGCGGGTGGGGGCCCTGAAGCCTAATTGCTCCCGGACAACGTTGGGACAGGCTGCTAGTAAATAAAATAAAACATAAGTGGGTCATGATTAACACGTCTATACTATGCGACGGCTCTGAGGCATAATGCTTCGCTCTCTGGGGCGCTGTGTTACCTGCGTGATAGTCGGCACGTCTGCTTTCTGTACACTGGTCCCACAGCCACACGCAACCTAAAAACAAGCACCACGGACCTTCAAAAGATGCCCAAAACATGCGCAAGTCTCAGTAGAAGAGGTAGGCGCTCTAGTTCTTTGTTTGAACTCTATGGCTGGCGTTTGGCTAGACAGTCAAACACGTACAGCGTCTTCCCGCCCCTGATTTTTTTGGGATGTGCGCGAACAGGAGCGAGCGCCCCCCAAGCACATCGGTAACGTTTGTCCGAATGTCTTCGTTTCACGCGCTAATAGAGGCCTGGAGCTCGTCCAGCTGCTTTTAGCATGTCCCCTCATCCCATAGCTGATTGAGTGTGTGTGTGTGTGTGTGTATGCAGTGTGTGTGTATGCGTGCGTGTGTGTGCAGGGGGGGGGGTCTTGCGCGCGCGACTGAGAGGCATGGCTGACTTTCTGGCCATCTGAGACAGGAGAAGTGCACGGCGCCGGGCTGGGCATACACGCCCACAGACACCAATCGCCGCGCGTGCCCGACCCCTGTCTCAGATTCCCAGGAGGCGGGCAACGTTAGTTGTCGAGCTGGACGCAATGCTTTGCATTGCTTTCTCCAGCTCGACCTAAAAAGGGGGTTTATTAAAGAAAAGAGATGTAAAAGTCAACCCTAAGCAACAGCAACTGCCTGTTGGACTCTTCCATAGGCAAACATTGTCAACTAGATTATTACACGTACACACTAAATGTAATATGTTGGTAAGTTTTCCCCACTTCGCATGACAGTGATACATTTTCAGTCTTCTTTAGACTAGCTCCATTGATAATCATAAGTAAATACTCCTGCCCGCTTGCAAAACTCCAGAAAACGTTTGCAAGGAAAAAATATTTCTCATTTGCTTCTTTGTTAAAAACAATATTGTTTTATATGAAGAAAAGTTATTTAGCGCCCTATTTAAGGCTACAGTGACCAATACCATTTATTTACTTTAAAATCTTAAACCATGTTACAAAAATATAAATGTTACTAAAGGAGCTTGGTGACAAGGAAAAATGCTCTTTCACAAACTTGTTTTTCGTTTAAAGGAGAGGAAGGGAAAAATGGAGAAGAGAACAAATAGACTAGTGTAGCCACATAGCCTGCAGACAGGTAAGGCTGAAAAAGGGATTTGTAGATTTAAGTAGTAGTCCTCCAGTACCCCCATCAAGCTCTCAGTGGCAGATGTTCAGATCTTTATTTACAAGGGAGACAAAGGATACAACTACAGATAACTATCATCTCCCATGTGGAAGGAATAAAAAAGGAGAGGGGTGGATTGCAATGGTGAATTCCCTTATATCAAAGTAGGATTACAGGAAAGCAACCATCCTCTCCTTCGGGGGGCTCCTTTATTGGTAATCATATGCACTGAATAGAAAAAGCAAGCCCATCACTGCCAGAAGTTGTAAAAGGAAAAAAGAAAAATAATGAACTATGCAAAGAGGTTTTTGATGGAGGCCTACCCTACTGGGACATATTATCTGAAGTTTGATTGGAGACAGTAATGTAAATATATGCGCAGACCTCTAAGTGACTGCTTTAAAAATCTCCACTGTAAAAATAGTTCTCAATAAAGTAGAAGTCATCAAAAGCTCACTCTACTAGCTACCAATAGTTGAGTGAGCTTTTAGTTTGTCTTTTTATTTTTTTCATAACATAAGATGACAGACTATCCATCTAGAAAGGGTTTTTCTGAAGTGACCAGCCAAGTCTGAAGAGTGCATAGTTAACAAATAAGTATTTCCATATTTCTTTTCAGCAATAATATGTAAGCATGTCCTTTCATCTTAAGTATGGAGAGATCCTTCAGCCAGGTTAGTAGGATTCTGAAAGAAAGTTGTCAGAGAAATAGATTGATTTACATGAAAATCTGAGATCACCTTAAGAGAGAAAATTTAGTTAGTATAATCGCTTTGTTCTTTCCTGTAACCTGGTTCTTTTTATTATGTTTATATATGTGTAATAGTACTTAGTTTTCTATGTTAATAAACGGAATTGACCAATGTTGCCCTATTAGACTGCTAAATATCCCTGAATCCTAATCGCCCTTATTACTCACTACACCTACCATTACCCATTCTTGAACCCTTGAAACCCTTAACTACCTCATCGCCTTACCCGTCCCTGAACTCTTAACGCCATACCCATAACCATCCATGTACCCCAAAAACCCTGAACCATAAAAAACCTCTACTACGCCTTATCTGTACCAAACCCTATCGACCTCATAAACCCTCACTGCCCCATGCTCAGTCCTAATTATTTTTTTTTAAACCTTACTACCCCATACCCTTGACCATTCTGAATCCTTAAAACCTCTTGCAGTCCTTACCTCCCCTTAATTCACTTAGTAAATATAATTTAAAAACACTGGAGTGTCAAAGTCTCACATAAGGTGTGCAAAAATGGCATGCATGGTACTTGGCTTCTTAGTAATGGCCGCATTTAAACGTCCTTTGTTGTAATAATCGTGTAGTAATTGGTACACATTGCAGCAGTTAATGCCTGAGAGCAGAGATTAGAGTGGAAGATACAGAAACTGCATGGAACAAGGTGGAACGGCAATAAAACATAAAAGCTTAACTACGCCTCAAACTCAGGATGGGATTGGATTGCACCGTCCTTGAATGGTTTAGATCCTTCTTACGAAACCGCTCAGAGTCCTCATCAAAGGTGATCTATCCGCCCTCTCGCCGGTTTCTGTTGGAGTCTCACAAGGATCAACCCTCTCGCCCACCCTCTTCAACCTTTACCATGAACCGCTCTCTGAGGTGCTTCGTGACGCCAACATCTCCTACCTTATGTACGCCGACGATACACAGGTCTACATAAAAATCTCTTCCCCTGAAGACATTCTCTCCCTTAACGAGGCCCTGAAGCTGACAGTCCATTTGCTCACTGCCAAACAGCTGAAACTCAACGCAAATAAAACCGAATTTCTTCTGATCTCCCCACCCAAACCAGACATCCAGGAATGGATCAAGACCATCACAGCACTAATATGGTCTCCTACCATTGTTGACTCTGCGAAATCACTTGGAATAACCCTTGACAGCAGCTTGAATATGAAAGGCCATATAAACTATATGGCCAAAAAGCCTAGATTCCACCTGAGCTACCTAAGAAACCTAAAACCTTTCCTCGATGCGTCCGACCTTAAAACAGCAACCCAGGCCCTAGTCATTTCCAGACTTGAATATGGATGCTCTACTCTTGCAGGGCTAACCAAGAACTCTCTGGCCCCATTGAAAGCCTGCCTCAACACCGCCGCAAGGCTCCTAACAGGCTCAAAACAGTTTGACAACTTCTCTCCTCCCCTCAAAGCACTGAACTGGCTTCCCCTTGAGGCCAGAATACAATTTAAACTGGCCTGTACAAAGCTCTGTACTCCATTTCCCCATCATTTCTCGCACAAAAACTCATGATATCCGGAGGAACCAGAAACTCCCAATCTGCCAAAGACCTGCTGCTGCAACCAGCACGCTTTCGGAAGAAAAAAAAACTACAATAGGGCCTTCTCTGGGGCCGCATCAAGAATCTGGAACTCTCTCCCACCCTCCATTAGAAGACTTCCGTCCTTGGTACACTTTAAAAAGGAGACCAAAACGTTCTTAATGGGAAAATACCTCATCTAATGAACACCTTTCAATCCTTCCCTCAATGAGCTGAGACTGTGTGTATGTTAGAAAGGGGGTGGTGATGGACAAAGTATCTGAATTAAGCAGAACGCTCCTACCCAGTCAACAGATCAGGGCTTGATCCATCACTGTTTTTTAGCTCACTGCACCATCCCAGCTCAGAACCTGGCTACATGCAAATTAGTCTGTCCCTGGCCCAGTGCATCATGGGAACAGGGCAGACCAAACTACCAAGCCAATTCTTTTACTGGAAAGGAAACAACCTTCCGGGGACCGGATTCTGGCATTACAGCCGTCTTCGGCCCGGCTTGCTTGAATCCTGATGGTGCAGTGAGCAAGGGACTCACATCTGAGCATACCCTTCCACACTTATGGTGGACAAAACGATTCAGAAAAGGGGGTGGTGATGGACAGAGTATCTGAATTAAGCAGAACACTCCTACCCAGTCAACAGATCAGGGCTTGATCCATCACCGTTTTTTTAGCTCACTGCACCATCCCAGCTCAGAACCTGGCTACATGCAAATTAGTCTGTCCCTGGCACAGTGCATCATGGGAACAGGGCAGACCAAACTACCAAGCCATTTCTTTTACTGGAAAGGAAACAAGCTTCCGGGGACCGGTTTCTGGCGTTACAGCCGTCTTCGGCCCGGCTTGCTTGAATCCTGATGGTGCAGTGAGCAAGGGACTCCCCGGAAGCTTGTTTCCTTTCCAGTAAAAGAATTGGCTTGGTAGTTTGGTCTGCCCTGTTCCCATGATGCACTTCTAAATGTGAGTGCCCCAACCTTATTGCCTGCGGTCCTACCATTTACTGCTCTAAGGCCTTTGTTTAGGCAGATAGAATTCATTTGCACCACTATGTCAGACCATTTAGTAACCGGTTCCAGATCCAGTTTGGGAATCCCCCATTCTCTATCCTCCTCCTCCGACACATTCCAGCTTCCCTTCATAAGAGGCTCAAAATTTAAATTTAAATCCCCCCAACAATTACATTGTAAGGAGAACAACAACTTTCCAGTGAATTTTCCAAAAGCACAAGGACCTCTGATTTTCTACCACACATGCTTCTCACATAGATATTGTAGACATAAAGTGATACAAGATTTGGAAACTTAAGTCTTAGGACCTGAAGATCTCTATGGTTAGTGGGAATAATTTTTACTACTGCCCCCAGGTCCTGTCTTAACCAGATAGTTAGTCCTGCAATATCTTTTGGTCTTGAACCCACCCACCCAAGTTTTCTGACGAACAGTATGGCTCCGTCTAAATGAGGAGGCAGTTGCCTGTTCTGCCTAAGCCAGTAAATGGCTTTATTCTTTAACTCATGGTAACCTTCCTTTTTTCCCCTCTATAAGCTTTGGGACACCTGTTAGTACTAGGGCGTATGGAACCGCCTCAGGTGGCAAGTCGATATGGCAGCCCTTGTTTGTTGTAAATTGGTCAGGAGTTTGACGAGCGCCTGCATCAGCAACCTTAAAGTATGGCTGTGTAGTAGTAGGTATATGAGTATTGAGTGGAAGAGAAGCTAATTCTCTGGGTTCTGTAATGATAGGGTTTGTATTGGATAAGTTTGAATTCCCTTCTTTCCCTCAGAGTGGTCAGGACAGGTCGGGTATCTTTGATAGATCTAGGATTCCCTTTTGTTGTATCAGAGGGAGATAAAGTAGCTTTTGAGGGAGCCTTCTTTGTTAATTGAGGTCCGCCAATTTTGGTATTCGTGTTAGTAGTTATCTGGCCCTTTAGTATTTGGGAGTTTAGGGTGGTTTCTACTACTAAGTCACTTATCTGGTCACCCAATATTTTTACCCTTTCTAAGACTGGGAGGATTAGTGATCTGACTAGATGTTCTATTGTAGTGTAGTTCCCATTTTCCCTAAAGGCCCTGCGCATTGGAATAACATAAACAGCAGTGTAGACGTAGGACTGTGGTCTTCTAGGTCTCTACTGACTATGTTAGACTTAATTTAGGTTTGCGCGAGCCAGCTCAGAGGTCACTGGAAACTTTCTTGACTGAATAGGAAGTGATCAGCTTCCCTGGCTCCGACAAGAAGGGATTCAGCTTCCGACAACCGTATAAACATGACCACTTTGCTCCTCAGAATAAGAGTCAATCTCTAGAGTTGTGTGAAACAATAGACAGCTATTTCACTCAGTCAGTTGTGCAGATTTACTTTCACCAGAGTGCAGAGAATGGAGAGACAGGCGTTTTCAATAAAAGATATTATTTATTGAGCAGTCTTCCTTCTCATGCAAGAGAAATGAATTGCCACAATTGCAAGACTTGTTATTATGAAAAGTGCGTACAGTTAAAGGAGTATTACGAAATAATACTGTAAAAGCATTGATATGGTTTCTTAGCCATAAGATAGTTAAAATGAATAAAATATATACCTTCATATATACATTGGCTAACGACCTCAACTGGTGCTTCTAACTACGCCTACCCCGGTGTACCTGACCTAAGCCTAATACATGGGAGGGAGTAAGTAGGTAGCAATTTAAGTTAAGTTGCTTTTGCCAAGAGTTTGTTTCAAGAATTCTCTCTAAGGGTTTAGTCAGCACCGTACCTCTGGAATAGAATGCAGGAGGTCTGGTATCTCCTTCTTAGGACCCGATATCCCAGTCACCCTCAAGGGTAGGCTGAAAACGCAGGAGCTGGATTTTCTCGGCAGGAGAAAAGACAGCGTCAAGGAGGAGGGGCAGTGTCCGTGGGCTTCTCGCATCTGCTGGGCTCTCTGCAAGGGGACAGCTGTTCTGCTCCAGTATTCACCACCACCGTGTGCTTGCTTAAGGCAACGTTGGTATATTTATACCTGAAAGGTGACTAGTTTGACGTAAGTTTTTGGACATAAGACGTCAATAAAGATGTCACTAAAAACTGGTCGTTCTTACAGTGCTCGCAGGAGTTCTATTACTAATCAAAACAAAGCAAGCGGGGCTTTCCCAGGTTGCTGGGGGCTTGGTATGTCGAAAGAACTCTGTGTGCTATCTAGGAATCTAAGGAAGTGGCTTCTGCTGTGTCATGGACTGCAGAGGCGAGTTACTGAAATATGGCTCTGATTATTATGCCATCATCCACATCAGTGCGGTACGATTTACCGCCCGGTGCTGACCCCTAATGGAAACGGGCGTGGTCATGACGGAACGGTTCCGTCATGAGCACAGCTCAACCGATGCTCATGACGGAACTGTTCCGTCATGAACATCGAAGGGGTTATAGGGATATGTATTGATTATAGCCGTATAGGGGCATGAGATCACAATATTGATCGGGTCCTAGATAAAACACATCACCCACTCCACGAATTTATGTCCATCAAATTACTAAAAACTAAAGCAATAAGAAGCACGTGTATTCCTACCCACCCCAAAATACATTTTGCATTTGAAATGGTGTATATGAAATACATGAAAATTAATAGGTACTGTACGTTATCAAGCATAGTAATCATTCAAAAAATATTGCATATGTATTCAGTTGAACGATTTTGCGAAGAATTACACATGAAATGTCTCTAAATACAGAAAAGAAGGGCGAGACTAGTTCATCACATATAAATGCAATTGCTGAAAAATGTACTAGAGGCTGAGTTATCATTACGTCTCTAGATCTACTAAAAATAGAAGCTCTGTTCTTTATGAATAGTTCTACTTTAAGCAAAGTATGTGTGCCAGAAAAAAGGTAAATATTTTGGAAATTTTTGTTTTCCAAAAGTTATTGTTTCTGTTCAGGGGAGAACATAATTTCAGACAGGCTCGCAAAGAATTGGTCTACATATTCAGGTGACAGTTCGACCAAGTTCGATAATGCTGTAACTTGGCAGCTGTGAGAATTATTGCTATCATCGATCTCAGGATCAGCAATGCTCACAGAGGGTCGTACCTGGGTGATGTTGCTTTCCTTTCTTGCCTCACTGCCACCACCTAGTAGCGCAGGAGTCTCAACGAATGCCGTCATCAGGATTGGTAACCGCTGGGGACGACACGATGCGTGAGCCGATACTGGACTTAGCAAAGTATCGACATCCTTTGGTATTCAGACCTATATGGCCGACCTGCATCTTACCTGTGCTTCGATGTATGCTATGCGGAGAGGAATGCGTGTTAGACACCTGTCTTGCACTACCATCAGCTACCAACATGGTTTTTGTTTCAATGTTATTTTTCCAGAAATCAAAACCAAATGTAATCATTTTTTCATAAAATGCTTCTGAATATATCAATTTAGTATTTGTCAGCATGGTTTTTGTCCCTGTTTTATCCAACAGTTTATAATAAAATGTTTCTGCATTACTTGTGTTAAACCCTGAGAAGTATTGGAATTGCTCATAGAATGTTTTTGAACTGCTTTTAGGAGGAGTAGCACAATGTTCCCATTGGTTATATTTAAAAACATTTCTAGGTTGAGCAGATTTATGTAAATAGTGGTCTGCATAATGTGTAAAACAGTACATCTGTTCATAATTAGATGAACCTTGTAAATCATGTTCTGTAAATTTTGCCGACAACACTAAATCCGACATCATATTGTTTATACTTTCAAAATCCCAATCATCAGAGAATGTACTTGGTTTTACAAAGTCACTTAATGAAACCTTAAATTGGTGAGGATATTTCAAGAGCTCGACCGGGCCATATATTTTATAGTCTGTCTTGTCCCAAACTACCCCGCCGGGTATTGGAATGGCTGTGACATTTACTGATGATAGTTCTCTTTTCTCGATGTGAGATGATTTGTGAGGCTTCAGAACTAAGTTGATGTTCTGACTTGCTGTGTCCATTGAACTGTAATAAATTTTCCTAAAATTAAAACTAAAATTACTCATAGTAGGAGTATGAGTACCCCTGATACAATCCAATGCTCAATCAATGGTGCAATTTGATATGCTTCTTTGACTTGATGAAAGAGTTCTGTTGCTTTTTCTTTAAAAGTCTTTGTTTCTGGTGTCACTTCAGGGTCGCTTTGATCTTCAGAAAAGTTGTCGAAATTGATGAAGTAGCCAGATGCAGTTCTGTCGATGGTTGGAATTGTTTTTCCTATTTGGCTTTCATTAGCACATTCTGATGCCACATCATTGTAGACTGGTGTTTCATGACTGTTTCAATTTGTGTTTCAATAGGCACAGGTTCCATGGCATTTCTGCATAGTCCTTTTTTTTATTCACTGCAGGTTTATCAAATGTGATTAGTCTTTCAGTTTGAACCTCTTGGATACTAGCAAATTTGGGTATTCTGTTACTTCTTGGGAGTCCACTGGGCCTACTATTTATTATAGGCCACATGATTGTGGTTTCACCAGGTCGATGGATACATCTCGGTTCTCCTTTTTACCAGCAAGGGGCGGTAGTACTACTGATCTTGTTCCGTTGATTGCTAAGACAGGTACTGCTTTTCTGTAAGAAGGCCCAAATTCCTTCTTCACCGCTATTTTCTCTCTGACCAGATCCCCAATCTTTGGAATCCAGACAGGTCTTGCTGGGACAGGTGGTGTCTTCAGTGGTGGTTGGCTGTTGTTTTAATTTTATGTTGCTCAGGGCTTTTCTTGTTTCATTTAAGTCCTGTAAAACAGCCAAACGATCTTTGATGTCAAAGTCTTTTTTCTTATCTTCTACCACTGAAGCAAGACTATCTAAGTCCTGAACATACATTCTAGTTCCGAACAATAGTTCGTACGGGCTGAAACCTTTTAGAGAATTTCTTGGCAAGTTAAGACTACGTTGGACACTTGTTAAATGCTTGACCCACCCATCACCCAAACCGAATACCTTTGCCGTTATAGATTGCTTTACGTCTCGTTTTTTTCTTTCCACTACCCCATTTCCCTCAGGATGGAAGGGACAAGAGAATCGCAATCCAATGCCCATGCTGGTCATGGCCTCCTTATAAGCTCGAGCTAAAAGCAGGACCCTGGTCAGAATGAAGCATGGCAATTGCGTATGTGCCGATAAAGACTCACAAATCTTTTATAACAGTTCTGGCGTCAGCCGAGCGCTGGGGCCACATTTTTTAAGTGAATGTAGTCTTAAATAATTAATAGGACGCTGGGTGTCATGTGTAGATAGCCCTATGCTGCCTTCAGAAATGTCCATGGCATTACTCCGCTTGACTCGTTACTGCGGTCTCTGTCGCAGTCTGGACAGCTCTTAACAAATTTATAATGGTGCAGGCTCATCCCCGGCCACCAGTATTCTGATTGTAATTCAGTCAGAGATTCCTTCATCTGTTTGTGCCTTGGACCTTGTGTGCGTCTGCTATTAATAAGATTCTCCGATTCGTGTTTGGAATTACCCTATCCCCCACTCCAGGGATTCGAGCAAAGGGAACGTAGTTTGCATAAATTACGTATGTATAATTGAGTGGATAGTTCACAGGTAGTGCTGCACAGTTGCCTTTTGAATACTTTTTTACCGCCAGCATGGTTTCCCCGTCTATGTATTTTTTCTGAACGCTTTTTTGTGGCTACGGAAGCCGGTTTAGTTGCTTCCGCTGTGGCTGAATTAGCCAATGAATTCCCTGCAACGTGAACGCCATCACGTTGATGACTCGGAGTGTGTATCACGTGAGTCTTTTGTAGTTCTTTCTGAAAAAGAACTACTTGTTTCCAAAGCATTTTATGCTTGATTGTGGCACCTGTGTCGTCTTTGTAATCATTTTGAACCCAGTTCTGCAAATCATTATTGTAAGAATTGACGCAAAAATGCGAATCGCACACTATTAGTGTCGGGAATTCACGTTCGGCATTTTCAAGCGCCATCTTTAAAGATCTGATTTCAGCCCGCTGAGCCGAACATTTTCTCAGTGATTCAGTTTTTGTTATTTTCGGTCTGAATTTACCGCAAAGCCAGCGACCTTTAACAATCGCGCAGGCTGCATCGTAGGATTTATCTTCTACATTGTGATGCTGTACAAATCTGTCTGTATAGATTATACTGGAGTACTGTTCAAGGGGCAGAATTTCGATTGGCAGAGGATATTATTTTTCATATTTTAAATCATTCCTTTTTTTCATGTTCGGGACAAAATAGTATTTCACGTCCTCTGCTGCAAGAGAATTTTCCCACTGTATCCATTTCGGATCTAGGGATACTGTAGGCAGGTTTACTGGGCTGAATAGTGCCTTGAAGGCTGATTCTGCTGTGAAAACAGTGATTCTTTTGCCTTGCGCTAGTGCTCGTTCTCTCGCTATAGCAGTTTGCACTGCCTTTACAGTATTTTCTGTGAGACTGAATGTTTTTTCTGCGAGACTGAATGTTTTTTCTGCTTGTGTGTACAAATGTGATTTGTAAGCTATTGGTACCGTTTCTCCCTCATTAGAGGTTAGGTACGTGAATCCGCATCTTCCTGGGATGACCCGGATTACAAGGTTGCGTGTATTGTCACGTGTTTCTAATTTTGTTTTAGCTAACATGTCTGTTTGCAGTGATCTCAAAATTTCTGTGTGTGTGAGTCCAGTTGATTGGTTTAAAATCAGGTTTAATTAATTCGTAGAGAGGTTTAATCCTCTCTGCGTAGTTTAGAATGTAAGTTCTTCCGAAATTCAGGATGCCTAGAATCGATTGTAAGTTCTTCAGCGTTCTCGGTGCTTGGAGTACAGCGCACTTCTCTAAGAAGTTGTCCGCTAGGCTTTTTCCTTCACTTGATAATACGTATCCTAAGAATAAGACTGTTAGATGGGCAATTCTTGACTTTTTAAAGTTGAATTTGTAACCCTCTGCTGCGAACCCAAGTGTTATGGTGTTCACTCTTTTCAAGTGAGTATCCAAGTCGTCGTCTGTGAGATAGATGTCATCGACATAAGATAATGCCTCATCATATATTTGTAGTAACTCTGTTACTCTGGCTGAGAATAGTCCTGGGCTGTTCTTGAATCCCTCTGGGAGGCTACAGAAATTTTTCCGTGACCCCTTTATTGAGAAAGCAGTCAAGTACCTGCTTTCTGGTGCAATATTTTGGCAAAAGAACCCATTAGATATGTCTAATGTCGTTTTGTACTTTTTGCGAACTATGTTATTCATTAATGCCGCACTATGCGAATTTTTATACTGCAAATGTTTTGCAACATGAGTTAAGGTGTCTGTAGTCCAAGACTAGACGATACGAATCGTCCGGTTTGAAAACAGGAAACAAAGGATTGTTTATTTGAGAGGTGCATGATTCAATTACCCCCTGGTATTCAAGTTGATCTAAAATCTCCCTGACTTTTTTTTTGCTTCTTGCTTAATTGGGTACTGCCTTTGTGCAGTTGGTTGACATTTTAACTGGATTTTGTGAGGAGGAGAGTCCTCATCCCATCCTACATGATTATTATATAATGCTGGTTCCTGGGCTACTGCCCATTTCCTTGCATATATAGATTTAGTGTGAATTGGAATGTGATTTGAGAAGGCAGTCATAATCATTTCTTCGCCATGAGGGCACTCCCTGACAAACTCTGGGGGCCAATCTTTTTCGGCTAACAGGATGTCATAGCCTTTTGAGAGGTTATCCCAAAATAGACCCCTTATTTTTCTAGTATTATCTCCCTCTATACGCAGTGTTATTTCGTATATCTTATGAGGTTCGCTAACTCTGGTGTCTGCAGTTTCTACTTGAATGTATTCATTCGTGTCCACTGTCTCCAGATGACTCATCAGGATCTTGCGAGCTATGATGATTTCTGCTGCATTGTCTGTGCCCACTCTCCGTTCTTCAGCTGTGTCCTCAGTATTCTCGGCATGTTCGATTACTCTAATACTGGCTACCTTCTTCCTTGGAAATTGTAATTTTTTACTTTGAGCAGGTTCCTTGTCTTTGGACTTGGTGTGCTCTTCCCTTGGGTCTGACCGTCCTCTTCTTTCCGATTTCTGCAAAAAAAGATCGAGAGGGACGTGTATCAATACTTTGATATCTATCAGGCTTTTTCAAGTTATCCCTATTTCTAAGGTTATATCTTTTCTCAGAGTGCTCCCTCTGGGGAGACTGGTGTTCTCGAGTCGGAGTTCTTTCCCTCCTTCGAGGAGACCTTCCTCTGGACTGGAAAACTTTTTCTTTGGGAGTGGATTGTTTATTTCCATCCCAGCTCTTCTTAGGAGTGTTTAGATTATTTTTAATAAATAATTTTTCAGGGTTTTCGAGTAGTTGGGGTTTTACTGGTTTCCCACCCAAACTATCTCTACCTAATTCTTCATAGCATTTTTCTATGATTATGGCAAGCTCAATTGGTTGATCTGTTATATCTGTTTCTTTCAATTTCTGGCGGATCGCCACAGATGCTGCTTCTCCTTTTATGTTGGCTAGTAATATAGCCGAGACCTGCTTGAAGTCTTTCAGTAATTTCATACCAAGAGTTAAAGCAGGTTCTGGACTGTATTCATTCTGAATTTGTTTTAGCACATCCGGTATTACCGCCATGGACGGAACACCATGTGTTTTTGTGTAAATGGAAGCAAAGACTGTACCCCAAGTGTGACAGTCCTCCACATGTGGTGCGACCCCCATTGGAAGGCAGTCAGAATTCTGTGTTTCTCAATAGGGGTAGTATTCGGGAATACTGCCTCTATTTGAGTAATTTTCTGTGCTAACCAGAAGGGAATTTGCTCCCGTTTTGCGGGAGTTTTTCCAAGACATGAATGTATGTTCTGTGGTGTAATTTTATTTGTGTTCCCCTGATGAGGGGTCAGCTGTGGAATATTAACAGCTGTTTGGACTGTTGCAGTCCACATTACATATTGGACCAACTGTCTGTGTATTTTAATTAGTAATTTTAGCTGTGCTAAAAGTTCTTCTTTTGACATTTTATCAACGTCTGGATGTGGTTTGTAGCTGGCTAGAACCGGCCACGTTGCTCCTGGTCTACCTAGTGGTCCGAGCCTGGTAATCTGATCATTATGTTTTAGGGCACCTTTAAACCAGAGCAGGTGCTCTTGGTATTTTAATGGGATTTCAATCTCCTCGAAAGGAGCGTATTCACCAGGTGGTTCCTCTATTTTGTAATAGTGGAACTCGTGTGTTGTAGCGTTTGCCGCTGGAAAGTTTATCTAAGAATAGAATACCTCTGTCTGCCGATATTCGTGTGCCTCTATCACGAAAATGACTGTACCACCTCGCGATGTCAGTCCGTTTTCTATAAGTTTTGAAGTTATAGATTTTCTTATGTTTGCCGGGGTGATAATTGCATCCGGTTCATTAATCCCTGTAACATCGGGACCCTGTTGATTCGTGTCTAGTGCGACTTCATTGGTTCCGTTGTTATTGCCATCTTCTGACATTGTATTAATGAAGGTTTGCAGAGCAGGTTTCCAAGTAAACAAAGATTAGGTGCACAATATTTTGGAACACTGTATCCTTCAACGTTGACTAAACCAGAAACTCTACATAGGAATCTCTTCCTACTAAGTTCCGGTGGATTTTAACCTTTCACCCACTCCAGACGTCTATTGGAGTATTTACGGGAGAAAGGGTCTGTGTGAAAAAGCACGACTGAGTTACTCTAACGTCTTGCGTTAGTTTTATCGCCTTACCAAACGTTGGGCGCCATGTAGTGTAGTTCCTATTTTCCCTATAAGCCCTGCGCATTGGAATAACATAAACAGCAGTGTAGACGTAGGACTGCGGTCTTCTAGATCACTACTGACTATGTTAGACTTAATTTAGGTTTGCGCCAGCTAGCTCAGAGGTCACTGGAAACTTTCTTGACTGAATAGGAAGTGATAAGCTTCCCTGGCTCAGACAAGAAGGGATTCAGCTTCCGACAACCGTATAAACATGACAACTTTGCTCCTCAGAATAAGCTGGATTTTCTCGGCAGGAGAAAAGACAGCGTCTTTCTCAGCGCATCAAGGAGGAGGGGCAGCGTCCGTGGGCTTCTCGCATCTGCTGGGCTCTCTGCAAGGGGACAGCTGTTCTGCTCCAGTATTCACCACCACTGTGTGCTTGCTTAAGGCAACATTGGTATATTTATACCTGAAAGGTGCCGAGTTTGACGTAAGTTTTTGGACATAAGACGTCAATAAAGATGTCACTAAGAACTGGTCGTTCTTACAGTGCTCGCAGGAGTTCTATTACTAATCAAAACAAAGCAAGCGGGGCTTTCCCAGGTTGCTGGGGGTTTGGTATGTCGGAAGAACTCGGTGTGCTATCTAGGAATCTAAGGAAGTGGCTTCTGCTGTGTCATGGACTGGCATGGACTGCAGAGGCGAGCTACTGAAATATGGCTCTGATTATTATGCCACTATAGGGATATGTATTGATTATAGCCGTATAGGGGCATGAGATCACAATATTGATCGGGGTCCTAGATAAAACACATCACTATGTCCTGCATCGTTACCTTGGATTTAGATGGTTGGTTCTTTTGCAAGTTTTGGGTGTCCTGGGATTTTAAATTTATATTTGTTGGTATCAAGGGAAGCTGAGATTTTATTACTAGTGTCAATTTGGGGACTTGGACCTAATCTAGGTACTTTGTTTTGTTTGCCCTGATAATCATTTCCCCCTCTCTTCCCTTTCGTTAGGATTGGCTCTGTAGGTGCTTTTGGCGGGGGTTTAATCTTTTTAATTATAGGGGTCGCATCAGGGAGCTGCAACAGAGAGGGCTCCGTTGGAGAAAAGTTCAAAGAAAGATCCAACGAAGTTGACATATGATTAGGGCTCTTCCGTAACACATGGGTTGGAGTTAAGCAATTATCCTGGAGCAACAGGGGAATACTAGCATCTGGTGATAAAGAATTCCCTAGGCTCTGAGGACTATAAATAGGGGGTGAAGATATCTGTGTGAAGGCGCCTAATGACGAGTGCTTGTTTTGTTGAATATCAAATGACAAACGTGATTCTACAACAGATATTTCGTGGTCCAAGTTCGAAACAGCTTTTAGTGAGAAAGTGTCCAATGTACCTCTTACATTTCCGCCCTTGAGCGTTTTTCCCCGAATCTCCGGCTTCGGTGGCATTGTCTGTATTCCAGGGGTTGAAGTTTAAACAACAAGATAAAGGGACAGGGCCCAGCCCGGCCTCAATCGACCTCAGACGGTCCCGCCCTTGTCCCGGGCTTCTCCTGGTGCTGCCCTTGCGCTCACGCGACGCGGGTGATGCAGTGATTTAAGCGCCTCCTGGCGCGATTGACCCGGGTGCGGCTTCCGGCCGCAAAGTCTGCTGGGCGTGGTAGTCCTGTACCACCGGCCCCCCTCCACACTGCGGCCACACAAAGATGGAGTTGGAGTGCGGCAGCGGGAGGCCGACTAGCACAGCGGGTCCGTGAAAGTATGCAGGTAAGAGCCCACAGGTTCGCACAAGATCGCCACAAGTCTGTTTCGAATTTGGCGTGATCCCCAACGTATCTCATTGGCCTGCCAGATGGCCTCTAGCGTGGTGCACCGTATCTACAAAATGGAGTCCCCCCTCCCCCCCCCCCCCCCACCCCCCCCCTAGAGTCCTTCCGGGGTCCGCAACAATCATCCCCAGTGAGGCGCGCCGCACATCGTGCTCTGTGTTATCAGTCGCGCTATGCTTACTCGTACGTTAACGAGGCTCCCAGCACTCCTACTGCTACAGACGGGGCCCGTAATAGGTCATTTGTCATTCAGCGAGCCATGCGGCTGTCCGAGGGGCTCCACAGCCGACACCCGGCTCCGCACTCCCAGCGTGTGCTCCTCTGATACAGCGTGTATTGCGCTCCTCACTTCCACCTCTGAGCGCAGCGCTCTAGCGATGCTGCTGCTGTTCTCCTCTCAGCTAGGGCTGCAAATCTCCTCACCTCCTTCACCGCAGGTCTTGCACATCGATGCAGGAGGCCTCGCGGTACGGTATCTTCACTTACCGCCCACTAGCTCCCAGGGAGGCCGCTCCGTTCCAGGCACCTGAGCAGCGGCCGCAGCCCAGCTGTCCTGCTCGCATCCACGGTCTGTCCCAGCCTCTCTCGCCGCCTCGTATCCTCGCCCAGCCTCCACAGCGCTCTCGGCAAGATCTTCAGCTACGCATTCCAGGCTCAGTTCAGCTCCGACTGGCCAGCTTTTCACTCCAGGGCAAGAGGCTGTCTATATCTGTCAGACAACAAGTTTTCAGGTACGCTCAGACATTTGGCAGGATATTTTAAGGATAATTCACACCGGGCTGCAGGAACCTCACGCTTGTGCGGCCATCTTACACTATGCAAAGCCACCTCCCTACAGAGAGACAAAGTACGAAGATTGGTACCTATCAGGGGGACATACAATGGAGAGTCTCTGACACTTTCATTTGTGCACTGCCCCAAACATGGTCCAGGTAAATTGATGGACCAGACAGTCATGAGCATTACTGAATGGGCGGTGGGCCCCCTGATTCTGGGAAGTGAATTGAACATGGTCTTTGATGGGGAGCAAAGACACAGCATACAATACATATAGAGGCATAGCTGTGATGCAAGACCAAAATGGAAAAAGGAGGCACTTCATGGCTAGGCCGTAAAGCCTCACTTAAAAGGTCTATATTATCAAAAATATATTTCTGATAGATACATCTGCCGTGTGGATTCCTCACCTTGTGAATATCCCCCTTGCGCCAGCAACATTCGGAAATTCTTTTTCGTAGCTTCGCGCCGACGTGGATTGGACGTCACCGAGACACGGCTCCGCTCGCGACTCCGCTGACGTCACCGTCGCCTACAATAGGCCCACGCCGGCGTGATGACATCAGTTCCCTTTTTTCCGCGTCGTCGACGCTAACGGTTATCGGGAATCTCTGTAGCCTACTGGTACGTTGTTGCCGTTTTGTTGCTTATTTCTGCTTCTCTGTATCCTGTCTCTTCGAAGATGTCATCCAAGAAGACTGGCTTCAAGCCCTGCAGGGAGTGCGGTAAAATGATGTCCATTACCGACCCCCATGAAGACTGCATCTGGTGTTTAAGTTCCGACCATGATGTGGAGGATTGTTCTTCATGTCGATAGATGAATCCGAAGGCCCTGAGGGAGAGAGAAGCCAAACTTCTGGTTGCTAAGGTGAAGGCTGGGAGGGAGAAGTCGTCGAGGTCTCGTTCTCGAAGGGCGAGGTCGAAGTCCAGGGCGAGGTCGACATCTGCTTCTCGAGAGAGGTCGTCTTCGAAGTCGGCGTCGGATCATGTTTCGAAGTCGAAGAAGAAGCACAAGAAGAGAAGACATGAGTCCCGACGTCGGTCTGGTAAGGAGTCGGGCTCGAGGTCGAGGTCACCGAAGAAGGTACGTTCGAAGGTGGTTACTCTCGAAGTCTCTGAGCATGAAGGTGAGACCTCACCATCTGAGTCACGTGGGCGGTCTCCCTCTCCGGCTCCGAATGCTTCTCCGGTTCCGAATCCGTCTCCGGCGCCGCCCCCGGCCCGTGAGAGGAAGAGACTCGGGAGGTGGTGGATTCTGCGCCTGTTGATGAGCCGAATCCAATCCCTCTTCAGGACCGGCCTGATGGTTTTCAGCCGCCCTTTCCTGCTCCAGGCCAGGACCCTTCAGTGTTTCTTAACGCAATGTATGGCGTCTTCTCAAGGGCGTGGTACCCCTCTGGTGCACCTTTGGGTCCCATGGGTCCTTTGGCATTCAGCCTGGGAGTTCCTCACTCCTATCCTCCGGCTCCGTTTGTGCCTTACATGCCGGCTCCGACGCCGCATTGGCAGTTCCCGGCTCCGCCGAAGTCGTCGACGCCGATTCCAGCGTCGCCTGCTCCTGATCATCCTCGAGGGCATTCTTCTGTGCCGTCGGATTCGATACCGGCGCCGGCCCCGAATCCGTCAAAGCCGCAGGTGGATCCGGCTGCGAGGCGTGTAAAGGAGAGATCCAGAAGGGAAGCTCAACGCCTTTTGGAGGAGCAGAGATACATGGATTCACAGTCTGATGTTGAAGAAGGTGAATTAGAAGAGAGCTGTTTTGAGGAATTGGCGGATTCAGGGACTCTTGATTTCTCTCCGGAGTGGGAGTTGCCCTCAGGCTCGGGTGCTCCCTCTAAGGATATCCAGCCTTACCATCTGGTTATGAGGAAGGCTGCTGAGCTTCTTCAATTGACTCTGCCTACAGTGGAGTTCAAGTCTAATCTCCTCACAGAAGTCTTGCATTCACCGAATTCTGTGGTTGAGCCTTTACTTCCATTCAATGATGCCTTGACTGATCCTATTATGGAAGTGTGGAAGAAACCTTTGTCGGCTCCTGCGGTTTCTAAGAGTGTTGCGAGGAGGTACAGGGCTGCTCCTGAGGACCCGGCTTTTCTGTCTTCACATCCTTCGCCAGAGAGCCTGGTCATTTAGGCTGCCTGCTCAAAGAAGAGTCTTAGTGCCTTTCCTCAGGTTCCTTGTGAGAAGGAAGCAAAGAAACCGGACCAGGTGGCAAAAAAGACCTTTTCATCGGCTAGTATGGCGTTGAAGTCAACTAATGCCACATGCCTAATGGGAAGGTATGTGCATGCCCTGATGGACTCCTTGCGTATCCTGGCTCCAAAAATTCCTGACGCCAACCGGGAGGATTTTGAGGAGGTGATTTCTGACACTCAGGCTGCAGCCCGCCAAGTTATTCAAAGTGGTCTGGACACTGCTGACTCTGTGGCTCGTATTATGGGCACCGCTGTCGCCACTAGGTCGGCCTGGTTGAAGTCATCGGACTTTTCGGCTGATGTTCAGGCGACTCTGCTTGATCTTCCCTTTGATGGTTCAGGTCTCTTTGGGAAGAAGGCGGATGCAGCTCTTGAGAGATTCAAGGATTGCAGAGCAACAGCGAAGTCTTTGGGTCTCCAGATCAGGGGCACTTCTTCCAACAGAAGGTTCAGGGGCTTTGGTCGCTCCTTTCGGAATTTCCGGCAAGGCCAACAGCAGCAGCAGCAAAATTCAGTGTACAGATCGTACAGGGGAAAGCAAAGAGCGCGTCCTCGTGGACGTCAGCCCTCCTCTTCCTCCACCTCTTCCAATCCCCCTGCCGCAGAAAAGCAGCCCTAGATCCACTATTCAGGATCATGTGGGTCCGGTTGGGGGTCGGCTTACCCATTTTCTACAGGATTGGGAATCGGTTACGACAGATCTTTGGGTTCTCAATCTTGTAGAAAATGGGTATGCCCTTCCCTTTCGGGAATTCCCCCCTGTTTACCCTCCTTGTCAAGGTTTTTGCACCCAGGAACATCTGTCTCTTCTGCAGGAGGAGGTTCTAACTCTGTTACGAAAGGGTGCGATAGAGGTGGTCCCAGAGCAGGAAAGGGATGCTACTCCCGGTATTTCCTGATCCCCAAGAAGGATGGCAGGCTTCGTCCAATCCTGGATCTCAGGATCTTGAATCTCTATCTGAAGCAGGAGAAATTAAAGATGCTCACCCTTGTTCAGGTTCTTCAAGCGTTGATGGAAGGAGACTGGATGGTGTCGCTCGACTTGCAGGACGCGTATTTCCATATACCCATCCTGAGGTCGCACAGGAAGTATCTCCGTTTCACGGTTGGGTCGCAGCACTACCAGTTTGCGGTCCTTCCGTTTGGTCTTACTACTGCGCCTCGAGTCTTCACCAAGGTGATGGCGGTGGTGGCAGCTCATCTCAAGAGGTCGGGGATACCTGTGTTCCCTTATTTGGACTACTGGCTGATCAAAGCGGAGTCGTCAGAGAAGGTGCTCCATCATCTGCAAGAGACAACTCAGTTGTTGTTCAGGTTGGTTTTTTCGATAAATGTACCCAAGTCTCACCTGGTGCCCTCCCAGCGCAACCTGTTCATAGGTGCCGTACTGGACACTACTGTTTGTCGTGCATTCCCTCCTCCTCAAAGGATTCGCGACATTCAGGAAATGATTCCTTTGTTTTTCAATGGAGCGGTCGTTCCAGTCCTGAAGGTCCTTCGCCTGCTCGGTCTGATGGCTTCTTGCATTCTCCTGGTCAACCATGCACGCTGGCACATGAGGGCACTCCAGTGGTGTCTCCGCAGGCAGTGGTATCAGCACAACGGAGATCTCGGGGAGTCGGTGAAGATCTCCAGAGAAACTGCAGCGGATCCGACTTGGTGGAACGTGGAAGGCAACCTGTCGCAAGGGAAGCCTTTCCATCTACCTCCATCGGTGGCCACGGTGATAACGGATGCATCCACTCTCGGGTGGGGTGCTCATCTGGGGGATCTGGAGGTCAAGGGTCTTTGGTCTCCAGAGGAAAGGTTGCTTCACATCAACCTTCTAGAGTTGCGGGCGATACGTTTGGCGCTCAAGACCTTCCTCCCTTCCGTTCGCGGTCAGTCGATCCAAGTCCTGACGGACAACACGACCGCGATGTGGTACATCAACAGGAGGAGTGGGGTCGCAGTGTCTCTGCAGAGAGGCTCTGCGTCTCTGGTCCTGGGTTCAGGACCACCAGATTTGTCTGATGGCAAATCATCTGGCCGGAGTTCTGAACGTGCATGCAGACAGTCTCAGCCGGCAGTTCTCTGCCGACCACGAGTGGAGGCTTCACCCGGAGGTGGTTCGTCACGTCTTTCGGACGTGGGGGACTCCTCGGGTGGACCTGTTTGCCACTCGCGAGAATGCTCACTGCCCGTCATTCTGCAGTCTCCAGTATCCGATGCAAGGAGCCTCGGGGGACGCGTTTCAGTTGAGTTGGGGAAATCAACTCCTTTACGCGTTTCCTCCCATACCCTTGATTCCTCGGGTTTTGAGGAAAATTCGCCAAGACCGGGCCCAAGTTATATTGGTCGCCCCGGATTGGCCAAGAAGGGTGTGGTATACAGATCTACTCCACCTCTCCTCTCACCCGCCGCTCCGTCTCCCTCTCAGGGCAGACCTCCTCTCTCAGATGGAGGGGCAGGTTCTACACCCCCACCTCCAGACATTGCACCTTCATGCCTGGAGATTGAACGGGGCAACCTGATTTCCTATTCTCTCACGCCTGATGTGGTGGATGTCATTTTGTCTGCCAGGCGTGACTCCACTAAGACTGTCTATTCATATAGATGGTCTAGGTTTGTTATTTGGTGTGGTGAGAATGATATTGACCCGTTGAGAGCCCATTTATCAGATGTGCTCCGGTTTGCTCTTTCTTTGGCACAACAAGGGCTTGCAGTTGCCACGGTTAAGGGCTATCTTTCGGCGCTGTCGGCTTTTATTTGTTTGCCTGATCAGCCCTCTCTTTTTAAGTCTCCTGTAGTTTTGAGGTTTTTGAAGGGTCTTGTAAACAGGATCCCTCCTACTCCTTTTATTGTACCTCAGTGGGACTTGAATCTTGTCTTGACTTTTCTGATGGGCTCTCCCTTTGAGCCTCTTCATAAGTGTCCTATGAGGCTTTTAACCTTTAAGGCAGTTTTCCTAGTTGCAATTACCTCGGCAAGGAGGGTGAGTGAGCTTCAAGCTCTTAGTTCCAAGCCCCCGTTCCTGACCATACATGCTGATCGGATGGTTCTAAAGACCAGGGCTGCTTTTCTTCCTAAGGTGGTGACTCCTTTCCACCTTGGTCAATCCATTACCCTCCCTACCTTTTATCCTCCCCTGCACCCTTCTAAGGAGGAGGAGAGGTTGCACCGTCTGGACCCTAAGAGGGCGGTGTCTTTTTATTTGGACAGAACTAAAGACTGTCGCTTGGATGATCAACTCTTCATTGGCTTTGCTGGCTGCAAGAAGGGAAGAGCGGTCCATAAGAGGACTTTGTCGAGATGGATCGTCCTCTGCATTAAGATCTGCTACTCTTTGGCCGGTAAGAAGCCTCCAGAGGGCATAAGAGCTCATTCGACTAGGGCTAAGTCTTCAACCTCTGCATTGGCTAGAGGTGTGCCTGTAGAGGACATTTGTAGGGCGGCAACTTGGTCTTCCCTCCACACTTTCGCGAAGCATTACTGCTTGGATACCGAAGTGAGGAGGGACGGTCATTTTGCGCGCTCTGTCCTTCAGGATTTCCTGGTTTAGAAGAGTGGACACCCTCCTCCGGGAGTGGGGACTGCTGTGGGACTCTATTCACAAGGTGAGGAATCCACACGGCAGAAGTATCTATCAGAAGAACAATGACTTACCTTCGGTAACGCTTTTTCTGGTAGATACTATATCTGCCTGTGGATTCCTCACTGACCCACCCGCCTCCCCGTTGTCCACTCTTCTATGCCAGTGTTATTGTAATGTAATGTATATTTATTTTGATGTCAAGGGAATTTTTCAATTGCTTTCCTGCATTTGCTTTGCACTGTGTGTTTTGCCTTGACTATTGTGTACTGTGTATACTTTGTATATATCTACTGTCATTGGTCCGTCCGTGTGCCTCGATGGCACGGAAAAAAGGCGGAACTGATGTCATCACGCCGGCGTGGGCCTATTGTAGGCGCCGGTGACGTCAGCGGAGTCGCGAGCGGAGCCGTGTCTCTGTGACGTCCAATCCACGTCGGCGCGAGGCTACGAAAAAGAATTTCCGAATGTTGCTGGCGCAAGGGGGATATTCGCAAGGTGAGGAATCCACAGGCAGATATAGTATCTACCAGAAAAAGCGTTACCGAAGGTAAGTAACTTGTTCGTTTCCAACATTGGTACTTCAGATTAAGAGAAACTTCAATGTGCACCTACAAAGTATATGCATGGATTTTATGTCAAGGGAAAAGGGCCAAGTTTGGCAAAGAACACTGAATGCTGCAGACTGAACAAGGAGGATTGAGATTCCCAAATTTGCTTGGAAATCAGATAATCCTCTTGAGATATCCAGTAAAACTGATAAGGAGAGAAATAGAGAAGGCTTACTGTATGATTGCCCCCACACTTTGGGGAGGCTACCTATGGAAAATACGAAGGATCCCCAGGGGTATTCTACCTTTACTCCGTGGTCATTACTTCGTAATACCATTACAACGCGTATTTTAGTTCGCAGATGCCATTACTTAGCATGCATTTACCTAACATGCATTTACTACGCATGTTCCATTACTGAGCATGCTCTTACTACGCATAATGGTGTTACTGTGCAAATTAAGTTGTGTTTTGGTTTTAGGCAGCTGGGGTAATTTTAGGGGTCAGGGTGGGTTAGGGTTTTGGGGTGTAGGGGGTAATTTTAGAGTTCAGGGTGCTTTTAGGATTTGGGGTACTGGGGTATTTTTAGACGTCGGTTTGATGGGGTTTTGGGGTTCATGGGGTATTTTGTGGGTTGAGTGTTTTAAGGTTTTTGGGTGCTGCAGTATTTTTGGGGTTCAGGGTGCGTTTAGGTTTTGGGGTGTTGGGGTATTTTTAGGGGTTAGGGTTTTGGGGTGTAGGGGGTAATTTCAGGGTTCAGGGTGAATTTAAGGTTTTGGGGTGCTGGGGTATTTTTGGCGTTTTGAAGCATAATTTTTTCCGAATCGGTTTATTGATAAATGTGTTATAAAAAAAGATTTAGGAAACTTAGCGACGTATTGCATTAAATTGGGAAAAAGGCGTTATTAAATAAAGGAGCATGTAATGAAATAATACAAAACACTGCGTTGTGTTAGAACGATAACGAGTAATATGTAATTATAGAGACACAGACTACAGAGCCTCTAGTAATCCGGATAGTACCTACACTTTAAACTGATCACAAGGACTTGCCATGCTCTTAGAGGAGGACCTACTGCCCGGTCAATGGAAAAGCCGATCATCTCTGCAAATCTTGGGTCGCTCTCTTCAGATTCTCCGCAGTTGGAAAGTGACCTGCTCGGGAACCTCATGGTCACTGTTAAACTACTCGGGTTTGGTGTACGCCATGTTGTCGTCTCATGTACACAGACTGCTCTAAACCAAACAAACTACAGTAACAAGTATGACCTTGATAATTAGCCCACCCACTTATAAATAAAAATAGATTCGGCAAAAACCATGCTTCAAAACTATATAAATATTCAGAAATGCACAGAACAGCCGGTTTTGGTTTATTATTGTATTTATGTGGTGTGGTGCAGTGGCCAGGGCAGCTGCCTTCAGAGCGCAGGGTTCCCAGTTTGATCCCCGGCGGCAGCTCAGCCCAGCACCATGTGACTCTGGGCAATAGCGCACTTAATTTCCACGACGGCCCCCAGCGCCTTGAGACCCGTAAGGGTGAGGAGTTCGTGCTTTTCAAATACGGATTTACGTTTGTTCCTGTCCGTTACAGGGGCCCAAGCTCCTCCTCTCACCAGTGCCATGCACTTAGTGGAAGGAAAACTAGCAGCCTATATCAGACAGAACTCCGTGTTTTCATCTGTTCAGGTGTGTGATTGCGTGCCTGTTGACTTCTAACGATGGATCACTACAGAGGTAGCTACAGGCACTGAAAGTGAGACTCATGTCGATTAAGTGCAAAAGTCAAACCCTTGAAATGGGCCTGTAGAGTAGCTTGATAAGTTGGGTCCCCATTTTTCAGCTGTCCAAGGCACTGGTCTGTTGCGGAGTGGGTGTGCTAGGAGGCAGAGTGTTGGTGCAGACACTGCTGCTTGTAGGGCACCAGCAAACATGCAAATATCAGGGAACCGATGGCATGGTTGTTTGTTAAATTGTTTCTTTAACTTTCAACAAAACAGATAACATTATAAACTGAAAGCAGCTAAATGAATGGGGGTTCAAATCAGGAGTGTTGGCATGCATGGTGCGAGGGCTCTTGCATGTCCAGTGGTTTGGCTGAGTTTTTTATTACGTATGAAGTGTCAGAACGTCACCTATTTCTTGGTGCTTCCTATAACATTTAATTAAAAATAATTTCGGTAATTTTATTAGAAGCATCGACAGCACGCCAATGACAAAGGTAACAAAATATGGCATTTCGCCATCTACATAGCATTATTTCTGAAAACATTCCAATGAACAGACTTTCTTCAGTGTTATGTAGCGTAAGTGTAAGAAACTGGCTATATATATATATATATATATATATATATATATATACTGCACCAAAGTGAGGTACAGTGTGTATAAGAGTCCAAGGGTCTCCATAGGTTTGGCAGAGGCTAAAGTTAGATAGAACCTTACTCTCTAAAGTGGTAGCTTGGTCGAGCAGTAAGGCAGTATCAGAGGACAGTGTAAAACATTTGATGTACACGCTCAGTCAGCAAATGGTCTCACACACTCAAGAACCGAACTCTGTCAATTGTTTTGTATTAACAATATACTGTTTTATTTCTAGAACCAAGCAAGCCTGGTGCATGTAAGCATAAAAATACTTTTCAGTAGTAAATTACTTGTATGAACACCGTTCAAAATAGCAGTATAACTTGTACTGGTTTTGGTTAGTTTTTAAAAAAAAATCTTTTTATTATTTTAAACAAAGAAAAAGAAAAGGACATATCAAGTGCCATACATTCAATCATAATAATAAGGTGAACAGGTACGATTAACAGGATAGATGTGGATCGACAGAAGAGATAGCTGAGACACCTACGCTAGTGATGACGAAGCAGCATTTGAAACAGTACGATCAACACAACTTACGCGCAGGCCCTCAGAGCCCGTCCCCCTGTAGAATCAGGATAGTAAAAGAATTCTGGCCCCCAGATACTGGAATATAATCAAAATCAGGATATTTCACAAATATTTACTTATCAAAAAGGAGAAGCTAATAGAAAGAAATAAAAGAAGAAAAAAGCGCGCAACGCGCGCAACTCCCCACCCCCCCACCCTGCACCCCTGCATGTAGCTTACCCCAACTAGCAGTGTGCCTGTCGCCCCATCTATTCTACAATAACTAATAAAATTAGTAGATGGAGGAGGGCCTTCGTTCAGGCTCCCGGCCTCTCCCTCCTGCTAGATCTGAGCCACCCCTTGTTTACAGGATTATAAGCAAGCTATCAAACCGACTAAAATCAGGGGATTCATTATTCGCCTATAACGCCTCCCGATACCATCATTATAATGTGAGTCCCGCACAGCCACCAAGCCAACAAAAGTCTTCGAACAATAAACTTTCCTCAGCCTTGGCCTGTTCGATCAGGCATACGAATATTTTCCAGCCAAACAGCCTCCATTTTAAAAAGTTCAAAGAACCAAGAGGAATCGTTTAGCTGCACACAGAGGCGAGCCAGAAACAACTGAACAAATACAAATCCATTGTCACTGAGTCTCATTCGTATCGATAAGAAATCCAGGCGTAGCTTCCAGTCCAGCTGCACAGAGTCCGGGAAGGGAAAAAGGGCCACCTTGTCAGACCACAGATGAGTCTCTGCATGGGTCATCAGGAGTAGAACATGGCGCAGTTCTTCCACCGTCGGTGCTGACATTAAACATACTGGTTCGTCCGGGGGTCCAAGTGCGCAAACTTTGGCGATTTTATAGTCCAGAACCTCCCGTTTCACTTGTTTCTTGGGGTCGGCATTATTGCTTAGTTCAGATGTTATAGGTGTCATGATTCCCATTGTACCATTCAATTGAGCGAGGACTGTTCTCACTTGTCCCAACGATCAATTTATTCTCCAGGGCTTGGGCTCTCCCACCCAGTGAAGAATATAGACCATCGACAGCCGCCATTAGATCTCCAATCGTAGGATCGACCCTGGGCAGTGACAAATCTTCTCCCTCAATAATATCAGTCTTTCCCACTGTCAAAGACCCCTTAAACAGGATAGTTCGTCCCAAGTCACCTGTTCGCTCTTTTACTGTCCCATCGGAGAAGTGGGGCCGGAAAGTACGCATGTCGATACCGGGCGCCATGTCGTTCTACTAGTCTATCGCTTGAATTTGTAGAGATAAACCTTGTCGATCTGTAGAATTACGACCCACTTGTTAACCCATCGATGAACAAGGATAGTTCTGAGTGGCCTTCTGGTGAACGCCTGGTTCTATCGGGGCACGTTACAGACAGTTTCCGAGCCGATCACACTCCGGGGCTCCGACAATTAGAAATGACTCAGATCTGTTGTGGCAAGGTGCTCCAATCACGCAGCTTATCAGTCCGGACGCTCACCGCAGAACTCGGGCAAGGTTTCTTCTCTGTACCGAATGACCAGCCCTTCCCGGACTTAAATGGCCGATGTTGTTCAACTAGTAGCCGGCTGCTCTCCTACTCGAGGCCCAGGCTCCAAAGCTATTGTAGGCCGCAAAGTTACAGTTTTAAGAAAGCAGTTTGCAACACATTGCAGGTATAGCACATTCAATTGAATGGGCTTTTTAAGTAAAATGCAGTTAATTACTTTTCAGATTATTTTTGCTAACACAGGACTGGATCCTAGATTCAGCCCATGGACATTTCCTGAAAATAGGTGAATAAATGCGTTTTGATTAAAGGTACGATTTTTAAGGAATATTATTGCATTTCAAAAGTTGACACTTCAAAACTTTTTCACCTAGAATCACCAATGTTATCCTATGGGATTAGCAGGTAAGTTAGGTTTTCACTACTTTTTCTTACTCAGTGCTGAATCCTGGATTCAGCGCTGGGACATTTCCTGAAAACAGTTGAGAAAATGCATTTTGGTTATTCGGCTGATTTTTAAGGAATATTTGTAGTTTTCATAAGTCGACACTTAGAAACTTTTTGAGAGAAAGTGTCAATGTTATCCTATGAGAAAAAATTAGTTATCGGTTTCAAGGTAAGGAGTCTGTCTTTTGAGTTAAGGTTCTGGTGTTAGACTCAGGGGTCTCCCAGGGTCAGTGATGCACTGTTGCACCCTCAGCGGCAATCGGGCAGCTGGATGCAGAGTGTTGAGACCAAATGTTATCCTATGGAGGATAAGGGGGGCCTCCGGTTGGTGGCGGCTGGCAAGCAGGCCACAGGGTTGTGGTAGCCAAGCTCCTAGGGTTAAGCTCAGGGCAAGTTGGGGACCAAGTTAGCACAAAAGGGGCACCCTCAGTGGCGCTCGGGTAGCCGGGTGCAGTGTGATGTTTTGAGGTTGGGTGCCCTGTTGATTTCAATGGAGATTCTCCGGGACAAAAACACTTGCGGCTCTGGGAAGAGGATCTTCCAGGAGTGATCACCACTTAGAGGGGTAAGTTGGGATGTAGAGGCATGGTTAGGCACCGCTGGCTTTTGCGCACACAGCCGTGGGAGGTCGAGTGCAGGGGTGCCTTTTGATGTCGGATTTTCTTACCTGCTCTGGTAGGGGCAGCCTCTGGATTGAGGCTGCAGGCGTCTGGAGGCAGTCGGGGTCGCTGGATCTCTAGTCAGGATCGCCGGAGGACCTCCTCGTGGTGTTTGTTCACTCAAACACGGGCAGATCTCAGCGGGTGTAGAGTATGCTGGATTCGCTGCAGTTTAAACACGTCCGGTGTTCACAGGAGAAACAGCTTGGAAAGTGAATGCAGGCAGGTCCTCTGGGGTTTTTGAGGTTGCTGGCCGCTGGACACACAGGAGCAGGTTCGATGGGAGACAGGCCTGTAGGGCTGGGGCTAAGTCCGTTGGCGTCGTCCTCTTGTTAGCTCTGCACGGCTTCTCGTCCTTTTCTTGTTGTTGCTGGATCTAAGGAAGGAAGGCTCAGCGTGGCCCCAAACAATAAATTCAGGGGCTCCACAGGTAGGCAAAGGGCATGGACCAATGGGTGCCCTCCCTGGGGTGGGCACTCCCCTCTGCCACTCTCCAGTGGAAGGGGGGCAAGAGCCAGTCTCTGGTTGGCTGGGTCCCCCCATCCCCAAGACTGCAGGGACCCAAGACTGTGCCCCACCTCGCCTCCCCCACCCCAGGGGTGGAGCCTGCAAAGGTGGGCACACCTCTTCCCCTCCCGCTTCTCCCACCCAAAGTGGGGGCCAGAACCAGTGGGGACCAGCTGACGAGTAAGGCAAGTGGTCTGGAGAGGTCACAAAGGCGGCATGCCCCTGAAGCATCTCCCTCGTGAACCCGGCCCATCCTGGGGGAGGAGACCCTGCACCTCGTCCCAGGATGCGCACCGTTTCAGGCCCCCCGAGAGCAGCAAGCTCTGGACTCAGGGGTCCAGAAACATGTCTGGTGGTGGCAGCGCAGGCATCCACCCAGCCAGGTCACCAGGAGTTGGTAGAGCCTCAGGGGGCATCTCTAAGCCTGCCAAGGCAGTGTCCGAGTGTTAGGGCGCAGGGCCCCCAAGGGTGGCACAACAAGTGCTGCAGCCCCTAGGGGTCCTCCCTGGTCACAGTGCCCTGGGTACCTGTCGTACAACCTACCAGGGGCTGACCTGTGGCCAGAGATGTCTATTGGGTTAGTTTTTGGGGGTAGAGCAGGGACCCAGGGCACACCAAGGAAAAGTGCATCAGTAGTCTGGCAAAAAGTGGGGGGTTACTGCGAGAGAAACTCCCTTTCCTACAGTCCGCACCTATTACCTTCTGTGCTGCTTATAACGCTACGTGTTAAGACTTTTTTGCTCAAATTTGAGCATAGTAGTGCTTGCATAATTGATTTTTTTCCAACCCTGGGGTGCAATCACGTCTGTTACATTTTTATCTGCGTAGATGTTAGCTTTAAATACAAGCATTTGCAGTGCAATCTGTCTCGCAATTACTGAACTCTTGGAAAATGCGAGACCCACTGCATTGGAAATGGATGTATGCAAAAGCGCCCCATGCAGCGCTTTCACATTAATTGTGGCCGTGCCTCTTTCCTTAGACTTGGCTCGTCTTAAGAAAGGGCCGTGACCACCCTTAACGTGAAAGCGCCCCATGGGCGCCTTTACAAACAAAAGTTGAGAAATAGAAAAACAATGAAAGCGAAAGCAGTGCTCGTGAAACAGGTGCTTCGCTGATAAAGTATGCTTACAATTATTGAAAAATATTTGCAATGCAATAGGTCACGCATTCAAATGCTAGACCTATTGCATTTCAAAGTAGCGGCCGCCATTGTCCAGCCTGCTACAAAAGAGAAAGCTGGCATTGCACGCTGGACATAAGTAAAGCACGTCATGCCTGCAGCAAGAGAAACTCAATAAAGAAAATAGTGCTTTCATACTTAAAGAAGACGCACCGTGTAACAACCGAAGTAAAGGGTCCAGTCGCCATGGGAGGTTACAGATGAAGACAAGACTGTACTAACGAGGGACTAAAAGGACTCTTTGTGAATCAGTCACCAGCATTTAGGAAGAACACTGACCCAAGCCAATGACAAACATGGGCGGAGCTGCTCTTCCGTATTACACTACAACCAGTCTCGCTGAGCAGCGCTTAAATACTGACTGATGCTCAACCTAAAAAAGAGAAATTCAAAATGCTGAAGTTGGCTGAGGTCCTGTCAACCCTGGAGACTGAATGGTTGTGCTGGCCTAGCAGGAAGCATATTTCCATATACCCGTCCTGCCGGCAGGTATCATCTGAGGTTCATGGTGGGGCCAGGAGCATTTTCAATTAATTGTGCTCTCCTTTGGCTCCACCAGCAGCCCCTGGGGTGTTCTCGAAAGTGATGGCAGTGGTTGTGGCACATCTGTGGACATCAGAGGTCCAGTCTTCCCCCGCCGTCTGGTTGTTGAAAGCAGGATGCCCCACGCAGTCAATGCCCACTTCCAAACTATGGCGGATGCCTGCATTCGCTAGGTTCACTATAAAAGTGCCAAAGTCACAACTGAAGAGTTCTGCGCCTACCCTCCAGATCAGCTGGTCTAGGATATTCACACTATGATACCAATGTTTCAGCCTTTATCCTGGATTTTGGCTGCTGGGTCTCATGGCCTTCAGCATCATGCCCGCTTCCATATACAGGCTCTGCAGTGGGAGCTGAAATCCCAGTGGGACGGCATCAGGACAATCTCTCCGTCCTGGTCCAAATATCGGAGAGAACTGCAAATGACATGCAGAGGTGGCCAACGAACCACACTCGGGTCAGCAGCAGACCTCTCTCCCTTCCCCACCCAGTGGTGACAGGTGCGTCCCTTCTGTGTTTGGGCGCTCATTTGAGAAAGGTGGAGATCAGAGGAATCTGGTCTCCGGTTGGAGTTACCGCTCCACATCAACTTGTTGGCATTGAGGGCAATCTGTCTAGCATGGTCTTCCTACCTTCCATCAAGAAGAGGCTCAATCAATCAATCATACAAATTTGTATAGCACGCTACTCACCCGCTAGGGTCTCAAGGCGCGTAGTGGGGGGAGGGTGAGGGAGAGAGTCACTACTGCTCGAACAGCCAGGTCTTTTTTTTTTTTTATTTATTTATTTTATTTATTGTTTTACTTCAACAAACAGTCATACATTGAGCAATGTGAAAAGGAGCAGAAATAATATAAATGAGAAACAGGCTGCGAAAATACACAAATAGGGGGAGTATCTTAAATCCATTTAGTAACTGGTTCCCAGATTTTTGATCCTTGCCTTTTTTTCCTTATCCCCTTCAAGCCTATTCATAACCATTTCTAAATGATAAATAGAGAGCAGCTTACATTGCCATTGATGAAAGGTTGGGGGTTCATTATCAATCCAGCGAGAAGTGATGCAGAAACTGAAAACGGACATACAGATAAACAGAAATACTTCTTCAGCCGTAGGTCTTATCCCAGACTGATCTGCTTGAAAACCAAAAATTATCAGTTCGGGAGAAAATTTCACAACAATCCCTAAATTATTATTAATAAAAGATTCAATATCGATAATATAACAAGAAAGTTTCTCACATCTAAAAAACATATGAATGGAGTCCGCATCCACCTCATCACAACGATTACATCTTGATTCACCAGCCTTCCACTTAGCTATCGTAGCGGGAGAATAATAAAGATCGAAAATAGACATATAATGTTGGCTTTGAAGGGATCCGTTAAAGAGTACCTTAATGGATAACTCGATTGATCTTCCCATATCGATATTTACTAAATCTAGGTTCCTTTGCCATTTATTCTCCACAGAAGATAAATAGTCTTCAAATTGATTAATAGTCATTTGATAAACTGGGCCTATTTTCTTTGCTTGCCTCGTAGTTTCTAATATCTTATTAGGGTTCATACAGGAGTGAGTGAGAAGACCTTTCGATTCTAAAAAAACTCCGGATCTGAAGATACTTGAAAAAGTGATACTGCGGTAGACCATATTTAGTTTGGAGAGATGAAAATGAAGAGAATTGAGCATCTTCGTATAAGTCTCCCAAAATCTGTATTCCTGAAAGGAGCCATTTTCTTGTGATTTGGTCATGAAAAACAGGAGGTAAGGCAAGATTATTAAACATTGGGGAATAATAGCTAATTTCACCCAGACCGAGAATTTTTATCCTAAATTGTCGCCAAATTGTAGCACAGGCTAAAATAATCTTAAATTTGTTTTTTTTTTTATAATAACTGGGTTCAATAATTTTGACTAAGCATTGTGGAGCCGCCTTGCCTAACAGTAATTCATAGACTGAGGGATAAACAGATTCTTCAGTGACAATATCCGAGAAAAGGAGTATACCCATAAATCTTAAAGAAATAAGCCAATAGTACTACCGAAAATTAGGGACTCCCCACCCCCCTTTCAGCCTGGGCAAAAAACACCATTTCAACGCTCGGCGAGAGTGATGATACCCCCACGGGAATCTGGAGATCATTCTATCAATTTTTTGTGAAATAATATGCCAGAAACAGATTTGGTATGGTTCGGAATAAATATAAAAACTTTGGAAAGATTAACATTTTAATTATATTGACTCGGCCATAAAAAGAGAAATGTAAATTATTTAACCTCTCCAAAGTTTTGTTCGAAGAGTTTAGGACAGGCTCAGTATTTAAGCGTACAATCTCATCGACCTTGGATGAAATCGTTATCCCCAGATATTGGGCTTCAGAGTCAAAAACGAATTCATTAGGTCGGCCAAAATCAGAATGAATTAATTGAGTTTTAGCCACATTTAATTTATAGCCAGATAGCAGGCCAAATTCTTCCGCCAGGAGAATGATTTTTGGTAGTGCACGTCTAATGTCTATGGTAGTTACGGCAACATCATCCGCATAGGCGAAGATTTTAAATGAGTTGGTATTAATTTTTACAGGTATAATATCTGCCGCAGAGGATAAATTACGTAGATATGGTTCTAGATATAGTGCGAACAGCAAGGGGGAACAAGGGCAGCCTTGTCTAGTCCCCCTTGTTATCGCAAAGTCCTTAGAGAGAGAATTGGTTATTCTTATGGCAGCTTTGGGTTGAATATAGAGGGCTTTAACTGCGTTAATATATGCAATGGGAAAACCCATCCAGAGCAAGACAGACCATAAGAACTCCCAGGAGACCCTGTCAAACGCTTTTTCTGCGTCCAACAGGGCCACCGCAACTGGGGATTCAGAGGTCTGGGCCCAGTCTAATAATGCTATTATTTTTTTAACATGGTCTGTGGTGTCTCTTTTCAGTATAAAGCCATGTTGTCTGATAAACACAAGGGTCGGCATCAGTGGATTCAGTCTATTGGCGAGAATTTTTGAATAAATTTTACTATCAGTAGAAATCAAAGAGATGGGTCGATATGAGCCTAGTTCTTCACTATTTTTGCCTTTCTTTTTAAAAATTACTATAATAGCATGAGACCATGACTCAGGTGGGTTGCCGGCGAAAACAGAGCAAAAGATCTTCATCAGTTCTGGCTTTAGAATTCCTCTAAATACTCGATAGAATTCTAGAGGAATGGAGTCCGGACCCATGGCTTTGCCGACCGCAAGACCGGTGATAGCTAATTCAATCTCTTCCCAAGTAACGGGGGCGCTGAGACACTCCACATATTCTAGTGACATTTCTATAGTGTTAATCTTATCAAGATAGTGTTTTGTGGCGAGATCAGATACACTGTCCGGTTGATGATACAGCAGTTGATAGAATTCATTAAATGCTGCCAGTATATCTTCTTTAGAAGTTTTAAAGCCCCCGTTAAGATCTTGAATTTTAAGAATCTCATTAGCCGTAGCTCTTTGGCGTAATCTTTGTGCTAAAACTTTCCCGGTTTGTTCGCTCAGTTCATAGCTTTCAGTCCGATGTTGATTATGATGTAAAGCTACCTGGTCGGCTATATGAGCTGCGTTTAATCGATAGATCGAGTTGGGATTCCTCTATGTCTCTATTCAATTTGATACTTTCCGCAAGCCGTTTCTCTGCATGTAGAACCATATCCCAGTCCTTTTTAAATTTGTTCCGCTTATTCTTTAATTGAATGTTAGCGTATTTTAATGTCTCTCCCCGTACAACTGATTTAAATGTGTCCCAGACTACTGGAACTGGAGCCGACTCATTGTTTATCTCAAAAAACTCCTGGATAACATTAGACATAAACTGAATATAATCTGGTTGTAAAAGTAAATTCCGCTGGAACGTCCAGGTTGATTTATTGCCCTGTCCAACTAATGAAAAACTAAGCTTTGAGCAGAGAGGGTTATGATCAGATAATAGTTTAGGCAGAACTTCTAACCCAATTTTATCCAATAAGAACTGAGATAAAAAAAGTAGTCAATACGAACAAATTTCCTATGCGGAGCAGAGAAAAAAGTAAAGCCATACTCATCTGGGTGGGCAATGTGCCAAGCATCAGATAAGGCATTATCTAATACCAGAGACTGCAGAGCCTTAAAAGACCGTGGCTTCAAAGCTTTATATCTTGAATTTTGTCTGATGCTGAAGTCAGCATCAATGTGAATATTGAGATCCCCACAAAAAATAATGGGAATACTGCTAAGAGCAAGCTCCTGATTTAGATAATTAAATAGCTCAGAATCATCCAGGTTGGGGCCATAGACTGAGTAAATCATGAACCTGTTCTGAGAAATTAAAAGTTCCGCCGCAGCCCAGCGGCCCCACTTATCAGCAGAGGTGTTGATTACAGTACCCAAATTCCGGCGCATGAGTATAGCTACGCCTCGTTTAATGCCTGTCTGCCTAGAAAGTATTAACACATCCACTCCCAGATTCTTTAACAAATCCCTTTTTTCCCATGATAAGTGTGTCTCTTGAAGGCATAGTATATCTATTTGTAACAAATTAATCATTTTGGTCAAAATACCTCTCTTTTTCGCATCATTAGGACCGTTAACATTGAAAGTGCAAATTTTAATTATCCTATCCATTGGATGATGGAACACAAAAGGAGATTAGAAAACTGCGGTCTATCAAACATGGCTCCTTATAAAATTGGAAACAAATCATAATAGCAAAAGATTTCATTACTTTGCCCAATATTACGTCATTAGTAGACCAGTCTGAACAACACTCCGTATCCTGCAAATAACCAGTCATTATCATTATATCTTGCTCAATTTTGACTGATGTTGAATTACACCCCCTCCACCCCACCACACCCTCCCCCGACACCCTCCCCCCACCCCAACCCACCTTATGAGGCACAGGGACAGCCAGTCCCTGGGATCACAGAGTGCCTCCCCGCCCCCCTCCCAGGTGACCCAAAAAAAAATTGTGTTAAAAAATCAGCTTAATCTAGCCAGCTAACGATATCAATCCAACATAGCTATAACATTTTTAAATAACATTTCTATTGAAAATAAGCATTAGGTCATAGAGACTCGAGATATTCTTTTGCCAAAATTTCTGAAACAAAAAATCTTGTTTGATTTTTGAAAATAACTTTGAGTTTGGCTGGATTTTGTAAATAGACAGTGGTGCCTTTTTCTTGGAAACCTGCTATTAATTGCCTTAGGTGCCACCGCTTAGTAACAGTAGACTGGCAGAAATCCGGCCTTACAAAAAAACAACCATTAGCAAAACGCTTTTTGTCAGGTCTGGCCAGATCAAAAATAGCTTCTCTGGCTAAGAAATTATTGAATCTGACCAGAATAGCTCTCGGGTACTCCTTCTTTTGACTTAGATTTAATTTGAAATGGAAAACGATGAGCGCGCTCAATGACCAGCGGCCAGTCCCAAGAAGTGAGTTCCGGGAATGCTGCCGAGAAAAGTTCACAAATAAATTTCCTGATATCTGCTCCACCAAGATTCTCAGGGACTCCTAACACACGCAAGTTATTTCTCCGAGATTGGTTTTCCAACTCAGCAAGCTTGAAACTGACATCATCCCGTTGTGCTTTAACAGAGGCGAGTTCCTTCTTTTGTGTGGCAACTTCGTCTTCAAGGGTAGATATCCTGGTTTCGGCTTCCGAGACTCTGGCCGTCATGTCGGTGCAGAATTTTGTAATACGGCGCACAGCATTTTTCACTTTTTGACATGTGCCTTGTGTGCGGGCAATCTCCATTTGCCAGGTCTTGAGTTGTTTCCTGAAGGCAAGGTGGTCCTGGTTCAGTCGTAGGTGGGTGGGGAGGGAGTTCCATGTCTTGGCCGCCAGGTAGGAGAAGGATCTTCCTCCAGCGGTGGCTTTGCGAATTCGTGGGACGGAGGCGAGGGCGAGGCTGGCGGATCGGAGCTGGCGGGTGGGTGTATAGAATGTGAGGCGGCTGTTGAGGTATTTGGGGCCCATGTCGTGGAGAGCCTTGTGTGCGTGGTTGAGGAGTCTAAACGTGATCCTCTTGCTGACGGGGTGCCAGTGCAGGGCTTTCAGATGGGCAGAGATGTGGCTGTGACGGGAAATGTCCAGGATGAGTCGTGCCGAAGCGTTCTGTATGTGCTGGAATCTTTTCTGGAGTTTGGCTGTGGTTCCAGCGTAGAGGGTGTTCCCGTAGTCCAGACGGCTGGTGACGAGGGCCTGGGTGACTGTCTTCCTGGTTTCGGTGGGGATCCACCGGAAGATCTTTCGGAGCATGCGCAGAGTGTTGACTTGCTTGGTCATCGTGAGGGATGATTCAAGGATGAAGTCCAGGTTGCGTGAATGGTCCGTTGGCTTGGGGGCGGTGCCCAGGGCCGGGGGCCACCAGGAGTCATCCCAGACAGAGGGGGATGGGCCCAGGATGAGGACTTCCATCTTGTCTGAGTTCAGTTTCAGGCGGCTGAGCTTCATCCATTTTGCGACGTCTTTCATTCCTTACTGGAGGCTGGCTCTGGCGGGGTCGTTGGTGAGGGAGAGGATCAGCTGGGTGTCGTCAGCGTAGGAGATTATGTTGAGATTGAGTTGGCGTGCAATGGCTGCGAGGGGGCTCATGTAGACGTTGAAGAGGGTGGGGTTGAGCGAGGATCCTTGCGGGATGACGCAGATGACTTCGGTGGCCGCCGATCGGAAAGGGTGGGAGGCGGACTCTCGGGTTCTTCTGGCGAGGAACGAGATGATCCACTTCAAGGCCGTTCCTTGGATTCTGGTGTTGCTGAGGCGCTGTATCAGGGTGCGGTGGCATACGGCGTCGAAGGCTGCTGAGAGGTCCAGGAGGATGAGGGAAGCTGTTTCCCCGTTGTCGAGCAGGGACCTGATGTCGTCTGTAGCAGCGATGAGGGCGGTCTCGGTGCTGTGGTTTGCTCGGAAACCGGACTGCGAGGGGTCGAGGGATCCGTTTGTCTCGAGGAAAGCAGAGAGTTGTTTGTTGATGGTCTTCTCAATGACTTTGGCAGGAAAAGGGAGGAGCGAGATGGGGCGGAAGTTCTTGAGGTCCATGGGGTCCGCGGTAGGTTTCTTCAGGAGGGCGCTGAGCTCGGCATGTTTCCGGCTTTCCGGGAAGGTGGTGAATGCGAAGGAGCTGTTAATAATGTCCCGGAGTTGGGGTGCGGAATGGATGGTGTTCATCGTGCGGGTGGTGTCTTCGGTGCTGACCGAGGTCCAGGTGCAGAGGGTGGTGGTGGAGGGCGCTGGTTCGGTGGTTGGGCGCGTGGTCTGTGCGCCAAAGCTGTTGTGTATGTCTGCAATCTTGCGGTGAAAGAATGAGGCGAGTGAGTCGCAGAGGTCTAGCGAGGGTGTGATGTCGTTGTTGCAGGCGCTGGGGTTGGAGAGCTCTTTAATGATGCTGAAGAGTTCTTTGCTGTTGTGGGTGTTGTTGTCCAGTCGTTCTTTGAATGTTGTCCTTTTGGTGGTGCGGATCAGCTGGTGGTGTTTGCGGGTGGTGTTCTTGAGGGCTGTCATGTTTTCTGTTGTCTGGTCGAGGCAACAGGCTTTCTCGAGAGTGCGGCAGGTTTTCTTGGAGTTTTTGAGGTCCTTGGTGAACCACAAGGCTTTCTTGCTGCCGGGTCTGCTGGGAGGGTTCTTCAGTGGTGCGAGGTCATCGGCGCAGTTGGTGATTCACTGTGTGAGGTTGCGGGCTGCTTTGTTGGGGTCCGTCCTGTTGGCGGGAGGGTTCTGCTGAGGGAGGTGGTGAGCTGGTCGGCGGTTATCTTGCTCCAGCTACTACTGGGACCCTGTTGCGGGTGGTGGTGGGTCGTGGCTCTCCTGAAGTTTAAGTGGACGCAGCTGTGATCTGTCCAGTGTAGTCCGGTGGAGTGGCTGAAGGAGATGTGCTTGCTGGAGAAGATGGGGTTGAGCGTGTGGCCGGCGTAGTGGGTGGGGGTGTTCACCAGTTGCTTGAGTCCGAGGTTGGCGAGGTTGTCCAGCAGGGTGGCGGTGTTGCTGTCATTGTTGTTCTCCAGGTGTAAGTTGAGGTCCCCTAGAGATGTAGTCTGAGGAGGTGAGGTGAGGTTAGGGTGTGCGGGCTGAAGAAGTCTGCGATGGATTCGCTGAATTGTGTGCGTGGTCCCGGGGGTCTGTAGATGAGTGCCTCTGAGGGTGGTCTTTGGGTTCGGTGTGTATCTGGAAGTGAAGGTGCTCGGCGGCGGTGAGGGCGGCGTCTGAGTTGGTCGCGATTCGGATGGTGTTTCTCCGGAGTATGGCAACGCCTACTCCGGCTTGGTTGACGCGGTCCCTCCGGGTGATCTTGTAGCCGGGATGGTTATGGCGATGTCGGGGGCTGAGGAGGCGTTAATCCAGGTTTCTGTGAGGAAGGCGACGTCTGGTGATGTTGTGTCGAGGAGGTTCCAGAGTTTGACGGCGTGCCTGTGGACGGAGCGGGTGTTGAGCAGGATGCATTTGAGGTTATTTTTGCTGGTGCCCGGCTTGGCGGGTGCTGGGCAGGGTCGGAGGCAGGTGAATTTGCAGATTTGGCAGGTGAAGGGTCCGTGGGTGCGTTTCCGGGTGGCTCTGTAGCAGGCGGGGTTCTGGCCGGCGTTGAGTGCGTGGAGGGTGGCGGCGTCATGTCAGTCGGGTGAGCTGGTATCGTCGAGGGCCAGGGGTCCTGGCGCTGGGCGAGGTCCAGGCGCAGAAGGCGCTCCAGCGGCGTGTCTGCTGCGCGGCCTCCATATGAGGGTGAGAGGGAGGGGGGAGCAGCTGGGAGGCGGGAGCGGGGCGGCCAATGGGAAGCGGGGGGCGGTGCCGCGGGGAACGCGAGCGTCGGGAAAGCGGGTGGCACAGAAGGCAAGAGGGGGCTGGGGGGGGTAGAGGGCACAGCGGCACAGAAGTAAAAACACAGTGATAGGATCAAGGGGCACAAAAACGAAATAGACAAGGAGCACACCAAGGGGCACAGAAGGGAGGACACAAGGGGCAGAAACCAGGGGGCAGAAAAACGAAGGACAAAGGAGAAGGGGCACAGAAACGAAATAACAGGGAGCCAACCAGGGAGCACCGAGAGGAGGACACACTGGGCAAAAAAAAAAAACAGGGGGCACAAAAACGAAGCACAAAGCAGAAGGGCCCACAACCAGACAGCTGGCAGCAGAGGGAGGCTCAAGCCAGTCAGCTGAGGCAGCAGTCAAGAGGAGCAGAGGCGCACAGGGGGGCTGCGCGGTGGCAGAGGGAGCGACCTGCCTGGTCACTGGGTTGAGGGTCGCTGGTTGGCTGGTTCAGGTGTTTGAGAATAACACCACCACAATGTGGTACTGCAGCAAGCAGGGCTGGGTGGGGTCTTGGACTCTGTGTCATGAGGACCTGCGTCTGAACGTTACTGCAACGTCAGGATATTTTCCTGGTTGTACAACACCTGGTGAGCTTTCCGAACACAAGGGTGGGCAAAATCAGCTGTCGATGACTAGTGGATCACAAATGGTATCTCTCTCCATAGGTGGTGCAAGGTCTCTTCTGTGACTGTGGAGAACCTTGGTTAGATCTGTTTACCACTGCCAAGAATGCGCAATGTCAGCACTTCTGCATGTTGGAGGTGGCTCTCGCTCGTAGATTCATTTTGTTTCCATTGGGGCATGTATGCCTTCCCGCTGATGCCACTCCCGTCTCAAGGTCTGAAGATCAGGATGGACCGGGTCCAAGTAATTCTTGTGACTCTGGACTGGGCATGGAGCTTATGGTAACCTAAACTCCTGAGCATGGGTGCTCCAATCAGGCTCACTCTTCGGGAGAATCTTCTGTTGCAGGCAAGGTTCTACACCCGAACCTATGCACGCTCCGTCTTCATGCATGGAGACTGAGCGGTGACAGTTGATAGTTTTTGATCTTTCCTTGGCATTCTGTGAAGTTATACCATTAGCTAGGCATCCATCAAAAAAGACTGTAAACGCCTGACGTTGGGACTAGTTTGTGTTTTGGTGTGCAGAAAAGAATGTTTATCCTCTTTCTGCACCTTTTTTCCAAGGTATTAAAGTTTGTTCTATCTTTACACCAACATGGCTTTTCTACGGGCACAGTTAAAGGGTATTATTCTGCTTTATTGCAGTTGCCATATCAGCCCTCCCAGTTCAAGTTGCCAGACTTATTTTCCTGAAAAGACTTTGACATCTGTTTCCACTTCAACCCTCCTTTATGCACCAATGGGACTTTATAACTTTGTTCTAACCCTTTTGATGTATTTGCCCTTCAAATCCATGCACAGCTGCTCTTCGTGTCTCTTGACAACCAAAACAGTCTTCCTGGTGGCCATTACATTGGCCAGGAGGGTAAGCGTGCTACAGGTGCTCTCTGTACACCTGACATACACCATCTTCTACCAAGACAAACTAGGTTCGAGGCATGTGGGCTGCTGAATTCATATCTGTGCATAGATCGCCGCCTAGTGTTGGGTCTGGATGATTGCACATTGTTGTCCTGGAAGAGTCTTCGAAGTATCACGAGATAGGTGGCTCCTCCCCTGGACTACAGTGCGCATGGGCATCGACTCCATCCCCAGATTGTTTTTTTCCACAATTGGGTTTGGATGTCTTTGGTTCCCTCTTGTCGGAATCGATAGAGAAACTTTCCTTGAGACCAAAAGGTCTTTAGTCTTACGTCGGTATTGTCTTGCGTTCGGCTTAGCAACTTTTACTTCGCTCCGAGCCGAATTCTGTACTTCCGCGTGCTTTCGGCGCGGAAGGCCTTGTCGACGCTCCAGACTCCTCAACCATCCATCATGGACCGAAGTCCATTCAAAAGATGTCCGGTCTGTAACTCGAAGTACCCGCACATCGACGTCCACCCGGTGTGCAACAAGTGTCTGTCGCCGGACCACGATGAGGCCAAGTGTATGGCCTGTTCAAGATTCAGGTCCAAGAAGACACTTAAGCTCCGACGAGCTGCGCGCCTGGAGGCCCAGCAATCTGCTCCGGCGCCTACGGACATTTTCGATGCCGGGGAGGTCGAGGAAGACTATATCCAGGACGTATCGGAATCAAGCCCCGCGTCGGATGTTGAAGAAGACTACGACGCTGAAGCAGAGGTTTTCGAAAGCGAAGAAGTCGTCGAGGAGGTAGGAGACGACGACAGGGCCCTCGGGGCCATGGAGGATAGCTCGGACGAGGAGCTCCCTCAATCTGACTCTGGGGCCGTGCCTATCTATAAGGCCCAGGTCGAGGGATCGCCTTCGGGCCTTACCCAAGACCCCGATATGGGTTCCTCGGCCCCGCCTTCGGGCCCG
The DNA here is from genome assembly GCF_964263255.1 of Lissotriton vulgaris. Lineage (NCBI taxonomy): Eukaryota > Metazoa > Chordata > Amphibia > Caudata > Salamandridae > Lissotriton > Lissotriton vulgaris. Next base: position 58,353,864 of record NC_141691.1, on the reverse strand, counting down.
GCCACGGACATTGTTACCGAGTCACTCCCGGTCAAAACTAAACCGAAAGTGAAATCTACGGTCTCGACTCCAGATACTGCGCAGGGGCAGGTATCGAAACCGAAAGTGCGCATCGCATTAGTCGGATCGAAGACTCCTGAGGCCTCGGCGCCGAAGAAGCCTAAGATGGCCGTCGAGCCGAAAGGCCAAGTCAAGGGTGCCGAGCCAAAGGCTACCGCGCCAAAGACTAAGGTGAAGGTGTTCGACGTCGGCGCCGAAGACGATCGACACAGGCAAGGCCCGGGTCGACCCGAAGAAGGTTGTCGACGACCCAAAGAAATCTCTCGGCGACACGAAGAAGCGACCCGATGACCCGAAGGTCCCCTCTGCCCCGCTTCACCACGACAAGGCCAAGGGTGCTGCGCCACGTGAGTCGACTCCGAAGGTGACCTCGAAGGACTCCACTCCAAAACCGGCCTCGAAGGACTCCGTTGAACCGGCACGTCCATCTGCCGTGTTCACAAAAAAGGTCGCGGAGTCCCTGCAGCGCATTAGGGACGGCGCCGCGGCGGTCGAGCCTAAGGACCCTCCGCCTGCCAAGCCTCTGGAGAAACCGGTTAAGGCGTCCACGCCGATCCTCTTTACCTTGCCGCCTAAGACGGCACCGAAGGCTTTCGCTCCTAGGCCGGGGGCCGGCGCGCCCGAGAAGGTCTCTTCGGTGCCGAAGGCGTCGTTGGTGGTCCACGGCCCGTGGCCTCGACGACCTTCGGAGGAGGAGCGTCAAGAACATTTCATCGACGCCGAAACGGGCAGGCTTTCCCTTCTGAAGAGGAAAATCACCCCGGAACCTCAACTGGAGTCCTACAAAATCCCCCTCAAGAAGAAAAGGGACTCTGATGGTACTCCGGCCTTGGTGGAACCCCTTTCACCACAAGCCCATGAGGTCTCGCCCACTTACTCCGATGTGGACGCTGGTGAGGGCGATGGGGGAAGATGAATATAGCTATCCGGTCTACACAGACCCAGAAGATACAAATGAGCCCTGGTCAGCTGGTGGTGACCCTGGGGATCCTCTTTCGGGACAAGACCCTCAACTCTTCTCTGCTAAGACTTCACCTACTGAAGACTCTGCTGCTTTCAATGCCCTCATTGAACAGGCCGCTACCAATCACAATGTCTAGCTACATGCTGACCCTGTGGATGTGGATTTCCTCTTTGACACCTTTTCAGTATCTGAAAAAACTGTGAAAACACTGCCTATGCTGAAAGGTGTTTTGAAGCATGCTGCTGAGGTCTTCAAGGAACCTACCAGGGCGAGAGTCATCAACCCGAGGATTGACAAAAAATACAAAGCGGCACCTACTGATCCAACCTACATTAAAGGACAGTTGCCTCTGGACTCCCTTGTCGTCTCGAATGCCCGGAAGAGGGCCAATTCTCAGACTACGGTGATGCTCCTCCCCCAGACAAAGAATCCAAGGTCTTTGAGGCTTCAGGGAAGAGGGTAGCCGCACAGGCAGCCAACATATGTCGCATCTCAAACACACAGGCGCTTCTGGCGCGTTATGACAGGGCGCACTACGATACACTAGAGACCCTTTTGCAACACCTGCCTGATCAATACAAGGAAGGGGCTGAGATGCTAATCCAAGAGGGGAAGCTAATCTCCAACTCTTCCATTAAGTGCGCTCTGGACGCAGCTGACACCGCTGCGCGAGCTATTAACACCAGTGTTATGCTTCGGAGACATGCCTGGCTGAGAATCTCTGGTTTCAAGCCAGACATCCAAACCACCATCTTGAACCAAACGGTCAACCCAGATCACCTGTTTGGCCCAGAGGTTGACACCACCCTAGAGAAAATGAAGGACACTGACACTGCAAAATCCATGGGTGCCTTGCAGTCCCAGCAGTTTCGGGGTGGGTCCTTTCGTCGCTCCAATACGAGGGGCACCTCAAGGGGTCAGCTTTCACAGTCCGCGCAATTCTACAAGGGCAACACCCAGACTACTTATGCCAACAAGAGTCGAGGTGGATATCGCGGCAACAGCGCCAAAGACAGAGGACGTGGCAACAACAGCTCCAGGTCCTCTACCGCCAGCAAACAGTGACGCCTTGTCACTGCCCCCCGACCACACAACACCGGTCGGGGGGGAGACTCCAGCAGTTCCTGGCTGTGTGGAAGTCCATCACCACGGACAGGTGGGTCAGAAAGCTTATCCAATTTGGTTATTGTCTGGAGTTAACATCCACTCCACCAAACATACCCCCAAGGCACCGTCCTATGTCGGACGAGCACTTGCACTTATTGCAGCAGGAGGTCAACGTCCTGCTGCAAAAAGGGGCAATAGAGCTCGTATCTATGCAGGAAAGAGGCACATGCGTTTACTCCCTGTACTTCCTGATTCCGAAGAAGGATGGGTCCCTCAGGCCTGTCCTAGATCTCAGGCCCCTCAACTTCTACATCCTGTCGGATCCCTTCCATATGCTGACCCTGCAGCAAGTGCTCCCGCTGCTCCGGCAGGGGGACTTTCTAGCCACTTTAGACCTGAAGGATGCGTACTTTCACATTTCACTACACCCTTCACACAGAAAATACCTCCGGTTCACCATCCAAAACCAGCACTACCAATTCAGGGTTTTGCCTTTCGGTGTCACCACAGCACCCAGTGTGTTCACAAAGTGCCTGGCGACGGTGGCGGCACATCTAAGGAGACAAAACATCCACGTCTACCCCTATCTGTACGACTGGCTCATCCAAGCGAAGTCAGCCCAGCAGTGTGCCGCCCACGTGTCTCACACCATTCACCTCCTGCACGATCTGGGATTCTCACTGAATTACCCAAAGTCCCACCTCCAGCCCGCCCACATACGGCAGTATCTGGGTGCGACCATAGACACTCTGGCGGCCACAGCCCAGCCGAATTTAGTGAGACAGCAGCATTCAATCGCTGATTCAAAAATTCAGACCTCGACACTCGCTTCCAGCAAGAGTGTTCATGCAGTTGATGGGCATGATGGCCTCCTGCATCTCCATTGTCCCGCACGCGAGACTACATATGCGTCCGCTTCAGGAGTGCTTAGCACGTCAGTGGACTCAGGCTCACGGCCAGTTGAAAAACCTAGTGTTGGTTAGCGGTCGGGCATACAACTCTCTCCATTGGTGGAATCCACGAAACCTTTGCAAGGGCCGACCGTTCCAGGAGCCTGTGCCGCAGATCATCCTGACAACGGACGCCTCTCTCCAGGGATGGGGAGCTCATGTACTCCATTACACGGTGCAGGGACTATGGACGCAACAGCAGAGGAAGATGCACATCAATGTTCTGGAACTGATGGCGATCTTCATGGCACTAAAAGCCTTCAAAGTACATCTGTGCAACAAGGTCGTGTTGATCCGGACGGACAACCTGACAGCCATGTATTACATTCAAAAGCAGGGAGGAACACACTCTCCGCAGCTGTCTCATCTGGCTCAGAGCATGTGGAAGTGGGCCATTCAGAGGAACATCTTCCTCATGGCGGAACACCTCCCGGGCAAGGACAATCGGATGGCGGACCTGCTCAGCAGGCACAGCCACCAAATGCACGAGTGGGAGATACATCCATCAGTTCTCCAACTGTACTTCCGAAGGTGGGGTCATCCAGAGATCGACCTCTTCGCCACAAGGGAGAACGCAAAATGCCAAAGCTTCGCCGCCAGGTTCCCACACCCACAGTCGCAGGGCAATGCGATATGGATGCACTGGTCAGGCAAATTTGCGTACGCTTTTCCCCCAGCACCTCTGATACCGCTGGTGGCACGCAAGCTCAGGCAGCACTCGATGACTCTCATCCTGGTTGCTCCAACGTGGGCTCGCCAACCATGGTACACCACGTTTCTAGAACTGTCTGTGGTACCGCATCTGAGGCTACATCTCACACCCAGCCTTCTGACGCAGAGCCATGGCGACATTCAGCATCCAGATCCGCAACAGCTCAACCTGGCGATCTGGCTCCTGAAGTCCTAGAGTTTGGCTACCTGCACTTACCTTCCGACTGTATGGAAATCATTCGGGAGGCGAGAAAGCCCACCACCAGAGCATGCTATGCGGCAAAATGGAGGCGGTTTGTCATTTATTGTGCAAACCACAACATTAACCCGCTGGATGCTTCTATTCAGAACATCATCTGTTACCTTTTCCATCTGTACAAGTGTAATCTGGCCTATGCTTCCATTCGCATTCATCTGTCTGCAATGGCCGCTTATCTACAGAATAGGCAGCACCTCTCCCTCTTCAGGGTGCCTGCCATTAAGGCTTTTCTGGAAGGGCTCAAACGAGTCATTCCTCCACGGACTCCACCAGCTCCGGAGTGGAACCTCAATGTGGTCCTTACCAGGCTGATGGGTCCTCCCTTTGAACCACTGCATTCCTGCGAGATCCAGTTCTTGACATGGGAAGTGGCTTTCCTAATAGCAATGACATCGCTACGGAGGGTTAGTGAATTACAAGCCCTAACTATCCAAGAGCCATTTATTCAAATTCATTCCAACAGGGTAGTGCTTCGCACTAACCCTAAATTTCTTCCCAAAGTTGTCTCAATTTCATATCAACCAGGCTATTGAATTACCCGTTTTCTTTCAAAATCCTGAGTCATTGGCGGAGCGGATGCTCCATACCCTTGACGTAAAAAGGGCCCTAATGTATTACATCGATAGGACCAAGGATTTTAGGAAAACTAGGCAACTTTGTCGCCTTTGCACCACACCACAAAGGTAACCCTATTTCCAAGGCTGGTATTGCTAGGTGGATCGTTAAATGTATCCAGATCTGCTATCTAAAAGCAAAACGCACTCTTACCATTGCGCCAAGAGCCCACTCCACCAGAAAGTTGGGGGCCTCTATGGCATTCCTTGGAAACATTCCTTTGGAAGACATATGTAGAGCAGCCACATGGTCTACCACACACACATTTACTAAGCATTACTGTGTTGATGTGCACTCCAAACAGCAGGCAGCTGTGGGGCAGGCTGTTCTCAAAACACTTTTCCAAACTGCTGCAGCTGGCACGGGCGGCCGCCGCTAATGGAGGGACTGCTATGTATTCTATGCACAGATATGAATTCAGCAGCCCACATGCCTCGAACCGAATATGCTACTTACCAGTATGTATCTGTTCTTGGCATGTAGGGCTGCTGACATTCATATCGCCCGCCCTCCTCCCCGGCGCCTGTAGCCGCTGCAGTATTCACATATACTCATAGCATGGTCATCATTCACAGAGTTTCACTCCATCTTGGCCACAATGGCTAAAAACAATCTGGGGATGGAGTTGATGCCCATGCGCACTGTAGTCCAGGGGAGGAGCCACCTATCTCGTGATTCTTCGAAGACTCTTCCAGGACAACAATGTGCAATCATCCGGACCCAACACTAGGCGGCGATCTATGCACAGATATGAATGTCAGCAGCCCTACATGCCAAGAACAGATGCATACTGGTAAGTAGCATATTCGTTCTCCACACCCATTCATTTTTCTACCAAAAGTGTCAACACCTTTCCATATCGGCCAAAGCATCACGTTGCTGACCTTCTTTGATTCGCCTTACCCTTCTAAAACCAGCATTGGCAATGCAATATGTCTCGCATTTGCGAGAGTTTAAGCTATTAGCATTGCAAACGACAATGCCTTTTATTTGTTTCACAAAACAAAACATAAATAAGACATTGTCATTTACAATGCCAAAAGCTCAAACTTACGTAAATGCGAGACCTGTTGCATTGCAAATGCTTGGTTTTTAAAGAGCTGCCATTTTACTGACCCTGGACCCTCGCAATAGACTAAGTTTTGAGCAGTGAACCTCACAAAGACAAGAAAGGAAGCCCTAGAGAGGGGTCTCCCTCCCGTCTTTGCCATCCCTCCGCCCAATAAAGTCAGAGTTAGGAAGGCCTCTCGATGTAGCCATATTGTTTGTGGCCGGAGGCGGGAGCTGGGCAGTACCTAGCCATTCATCCAACCAGGCTGATGCCGGATGGGCCCCTGTGTTAGTCTTTGGGGCCAGACCCTTTTGGTTCAGGGCCATTCCCGGCTGGTGTGTGGCAGCTTCGCTGTAGCTCATCGCATTTCTAGTACTTAGCATCACTACAGGTAACACAGATGAGGTTGCGCAGTTCATCTTCAGTGCTGCGGCCACACAAACACAACTGGCCGCACAGGCCCCTTGGCACAGCTCGTGTTCACTCGGGTGTGCAGGGAAGGACAGACAACCTCTGGCAGACTGCTGGCTCACATTAGCCCAACAGGTGCAGTGGCACCGGTACACAAAGGTAGGAGAGGTCCAGTGAGCCCCATTAATAGCGGCCTTTGTGCCGAACCGAGGCCTGGGGAGCCATTTTCCTGCATGCATTAGGGGCCACTTAAGTGTTGGCTGGACCACCGCCCACCGACCACGCAAGGCTTCCCAAGCAGCAACTAGAGGCGGACTGGCCATGGGGCCAGCAAGGAGTCCTATTATTTATAAAATATCTTTTTAGCAGATCTGCCTAAGGACAGCCTCCCCCCCCCACCCCCCCACCTCTGCTTCCAATCGCGTTCGACAGATGCGAGGGTGGGGGGGGAGGTGTTGAGCAGAAACTGGTGCTAAACTTTCAACTCTCAAAAGATGGCCTAATGCCTGTGAAAGAAGAGGTGCAGCCAGGGGTCGGCTTGAGAAGCTCACTGCCATAGGCGAAGTCATCAGGAGGGGAGAAGCCTTGCAGACGTTCACGTGTCCCCTCGCACAGAACAGCCAAGCCCCCCCAGCCCCCACATCGGGTACGCATTAACACTGGTCTCGGCACACACATGATCATTCTCTCTGATGACCAACCTAATGCTTTCTTTGACTGAAACTGTTCCCATTTAAACTCTCTGAAACTCCTAAAATGTCACTCCTTTAACACTAAAATAAATGGGCAGTTGTTTTCCCTCTTTCTGTTCTATGATGTCACCCACAGGATCATCTAAGGGCAACACCTGTCCAGAAACCAAACTATCCCCTCTACATTGTGACTGCCTCAAACACCGAGGAGTCACCGTCTCATCCAAGCGCCGCTGCGGAGTGCCTTTCCTATTTTAAATGTTACAACCTGGCACGTAATGCTGCGCTGCCCTTCATTTTATTAAAAAGAACAATGCTTTCCAGCCACCGGGGACCGTAGATGTGCACGCGTACGGAGTGCACATCTCCTGTCCGTATGTGTGCACATCTCCTGTCCGTACATCTCCTGTCCGTACGTGTGCACATCTCCTGTCCGTACGTGTGTACATCTCCTGTCCGTACATGTGCAAATCTCCTGTCCGTACGTGTGCACATATCCTGTCCGTACGCGTGTACGTGTGCACATCTCCTGTCCGTACGCGTGTACGTGTGCACATCTCCTGTCCGTACGTGTGCACATCTCCTGTCCGTACGTGTGCACATCTCCTGTCCGTACGTGTGCACATCTCCTGTCCGTACGTGTGCACATCTCCTGTCCGTACGTGTGCACATCTCCTGTCCGTACGTGTGTACATCTCCTGTCCGTACATGTGCAAATCTCCTGTCCGTACGTGTGCACATATCCTGGCCGTACGCGTGTACGTGTGCACATCTCCTGTCCGTACGTGTGCACATCTCCTGTCCGTACGTGTACGTGTGCACATCTCCTATCCGTACGTGTGCACATCTCCTATCCGTACGCGTGCACATCTCCTATCCGTACGCGTGCACATCTCCTACCCGTACGCGTGCACATCTCCTACCCGTACGCGTGCACATCTCCTACCCGTACGCGTGCACATCTCCTACCCGTACGCGTGCACATCTCCTACCCGTACGCGTGCACATCTCCTACCCGTACGCGTGCACATCTCCTACCCGTACGCGTGCACATCTCCTATCCGTACGCGTGCACATCTCCTATCTGTACGCGTGCACATCTCCTATCTGTACGCGTGCACATCTCCTGTCCGTACGTGTGCACATCTCCTGTCCGTACGTGTGCACATCTCCTGTCCGTACGTGTGTACATCTCCTGTCCGTACATGTGCAAATCTCCTGTCCGTACGTGTGCACATCTCCTGTCCGTACGCGTGTACGTGTGCACATCTCCTGTCCGTACGTGTGCACATCTCCTGTCCGTACGTGTGCACATCTCCTGTCCGTACGTGTGCACATCTCCTGTCCGTACGTGTGCACATCTCCTGTCCGTACATGTGCAAATCTCCTGTCCGTACGTGTGCACATATCCTGGCCGTACGCGTGTACGTGTGCACATCTCCTGTCCGTACGTGTGCACATCTCCTGTCCGTACGTGTGCACATCTCCTGTCCGTACGTGTGCACATCTCCTGTCCGTACGTGTGCACATCTCCTGTCCGTACGTGTGCACATCTCCTATCCGTACGTGTGCACATCTCCTATCCGTACGCGTGCACATCTCCTATCCGTACGCGTGCACATCTCCTACCCGTACGCGTGCACATCTCCTACCCGTACGCGTGCACATCTCCTACCCGTACGCGTGCACATCTCCTACCCGTACGCGTGCACATCTCCTACCCGTACACATCTCCTACCCGTACGCGTGCACATCTCCTACCCGTACGCGTGCACATCTCCTACCCGTACGCGTGCACATCTCCTACCCGTACGCGTGCACATCTCCTACCCGTACGCGTGCACATCTCCTATCCGTACGCGTGCACATCTCCTATCTGTACGCGTGCACATCTCCTATCCGTACGCGTGCACATCTCCTATCTGTACGCGTGCACATCTCCTATCCGTACGCGTGCACATCTCCTATCCGTACGCGTGCACATCTCCTATCCGTACGCGTGCACATCTCCTATCCGTACGCGTGCACATCTCCTATCCGTACGCGTGCACATCTCCTATCCGTACGCGTGCACATCTCCTATCCGTACGCGTGCACATCTCCTATCCGTACGCGTGCACATCTCCTATCCGTACGCGTGCACATCTCCTATCCGTTTGCGTGCACATCTCCTATCCGTATGCGTGCATTTCTCCTATCTGCGTATGCCATCACTGGTCTCCCTTCCAGCACCAAAGCGACAACAATAGTTTTGCTAGCGAAGCAGCGCATGCGCTGCGTACCCAAAAGGAATGTTGTCATTTCACATTGATCGCACCAGTAAGCACCCGGTGGATGATCAACTCTTTGAGTGGGCCTGGGCGAAGAAATAGAAAACGGTGTGCAGAAACAGACTGTGAGAAGTTGGCCCGATATGCAGCGTTCGCTATTCTAGCGACCGCTATGTATCGTTCCAAACGACCCTTATGATGATTGGTTGTAAGTCAACCTATAGACCAGCTATCCTAGTAGCGTGGATACGAGCAGTCTAAGGCTAAAGACTCGAGAGGGCGTGTTAAGCCAGCTGTTATACCATCACATACCCCTTGAACACCAAGTGAAAGGACACCACACAAGTGTTATGAAAATAAACAGTATATTTATTAAGAATCACAACAGCCCTGTACTCTTTATGAGGACAGGGTACTAAGCACAAACCAAATCTCTTAGGAAAATACTTCAAGTGCACAATTAAAACAAGTGTCCGAGGACACGGAAAGGTTAAGGTCTCGGGCGGACCCGATAAGGCAAGTCGGAAGCGAGGGACTCGGGACCCTAGAGTATTGTATTGTATTGTATTGTATGTTGGATTTATATAGCGCTTATAACCCAGGGGTCTCTAAGCGCTTGCCTTGGGAACCCGTCCTGGCTTTTCCCTGTGAGATAGCCCCTACAGGGATCCCCAACGGCCCCCCCGCCGCGGGGGGCCGTTGTGGAGATTAAGCAAGCTTAATGCCCAGAGTTGCAGAGTGTGAATCCATGATTAGGTCAGGCACCGAAGCGAGAATTATCGAGTCCGTGGACATTTGAGCTCAAGACCCTGCCGCGTCGGGAATTGAACCCTAGTCCCGGGTCTGACCTCTGCTTCAGGGTCTGCCTGCTCTAACCAGTGAGCCACACTTCTCCACAGAGTAAAGAGGCTATGCAGGCACCGAAATGCCGAGTTACCTAGCCACGAGGGCTGCGGCTGCACAAGTCTTACAGGCGTCGGGGTCTTCGCTGACGAGCCAGGAGCCGGAAGAAAAGGAGTTGCTGGCCGGCGACCAGTGATGAATAGTTCGTAGAGATCCAAGCCTGGATCAGAGATCGATGACACCTGAAAGCAGAGGGGACCAAGTTCGTACTACTAGCCAGTAGTCAGAGGGTACCAGGAGGGCACCGGTTGGCCGTCACCTCGACCAGGTGAGTGGGCGACGCTAGGCTCTGCAGTCTCACGGACCAGGAGGCGTTGTCGGCGACCAGGAGGGAGGTGCGAGCTGTCCCACGAAGGATGATGCTGTCGGCGTCGCTGGGCCCAGGATGGGGCAACAAGCCTTGGCAGATCTCAGGGCCACGTGGAGGGCCTAAGATGGCGTCTTGAGTGGACCAGGAGGGTCCGGGGTGCTTCTCGCAAAGATGGAAGCAAGGGCCAGTCTGGAGCAACCAGACCAGCAGTGTTGATTGTCGGATGTCGTCACAGAAGGGCACAAGCCAGCGGCTAGTGACCAGACAACGGGCTGAGCAGCGAGCAGAAGGGCCCCACGCAGATCGTGGAGATGCTGGGAGACTGAACTTCGGTGCTGGAGCGGCTCAGGGTCGGGGCTTCTCGGACCCCAGAGCACTCACCAGAGAATTGCTTCGATGGTCGTGCTGGTTAAGAAAGCGTGCAGGTTTTGATGGTGGCCGGTCCCTCGAGGTCTCGTCGCACCCACAGATCACAGCTGAGCTGATGACGTGGGTAGAGGTCAGAGGTGCCAGGGAAGCCGGTTCTCGTCGAGCTGGGCCGTCGGATTCCTTGAGGAAGGACTTACAGCAAACCGCAGAGTTCTTAGATGGTGCCCGCTGATGCAGGGTGACTACTCCTTAGTCACAAGGGAGAAATCTTGAGAAGAGTCTTGAAGGTCCTTTCGTAGAAAGTAGTTCTTGATTCAAAGATGATCTAATTTGGAAGGGTCCCCGCTCCCGTCTTTATCCTAAAGAAAGGGGTGGGTACATGACTAGGTCCTGCCCTAAGGGTGGGACCAGGAAGGGGGGTAGTTACACCCCTCTCCCCTGCCGGACTTTCCCCAGGCCAGGGCTGGCGCCCCTGGAACTGGTTCTGACCGGCAGATGCGTAGTGAGCACCGGGGTGCCACTCCGCAGTCACCTTCTCGCAGAAGCCCTACCTACCCAGAATACACAAACCCTGTCTGGGACGGTGCGAACACCGCCCTCGACAGGAAACCCTTTGTCCAAGCGCCCCTCGCTGGAAGGACTCCCAGCAGCAGGAGGTCAGACTCGTGTCTGTGGTGGCAGCATCCATTTTGTGGAGCTGAGGCTTTAGTTAACTTTAACCGGGGTTCACAGTTACGTACATGTCGTGTCCCTGTAGAAGGGCGGAATGCTAACCTCGTCGCCAGAATTGGTGAGAGGGCAGCATCCCGATTCGTATGACACCTTACTCGACATGCCGTGATAACGCGACACCGAAGTTACCGATGTGGTACGCGTTATCATGGAACAGCCATTGGGTCTTGATTCCGCAAGCTGCAACCGGGCTCGGCTCGGGCCAGAACCTAGTTCACACGAGCCCACGCACTCTGCCTTCAGGATTGTCAAGGCCTGCCATAGGAGTGACTGATAGGAACTCGGGTGTCCATTGTATGGTTAGATATAGAGCTACTATACCTAAAGCAAAGGGTGATTACACGACTTTGCCCCAGCTGTCATGCAGCCAGTTGTGTCAAATTTAGGCGGCCAGCCAGGGGTGGCATAATACATGCTGCAGCCCCTGGCGGCCCTGGGTACACCTATGCCCTGCGTTACGGGGTCTGATAAGGTGGCCCAGTACCAATTGGTAAATGCACCTAGGGTACATATCGTAATTTAGAAAGAGAACAGCCAGGCTGTGGGTCTGATTGGCAGGCCCACAGCCAGAGAAAGTCGTAAACCAGTGAAACAAAAGCAAAAAATCTGGGTGATCATAGGATTGCAGACCCTACTCTCCTACACAGACCATCTCCAGATGGTTTGTGCTCAGCATTAAGGTCTTCTGCACACTGGCCAAGAAGCATTTCCCTGAGGGCTTGGAAGCTCACTCCACCAGTGTCAAGGCTGCTATGTCTGCATTAGCTCGCTGTGTCCCTGTTCTGGTCATCTGTCAGGCTGCTATTTAGGCATCTCTACACACATTTACCAAACACTACTGCCTGGACATTCGGGTCCGTCGTGACGGGCACTTAGCCCTTTTGATCCTCCATTACATTTTTCTAACCCACCTGTGGGGTAGTCTTGCTTGGGTATCTATTCTAAGATAAGGAATCTGCGGTTAGAAAGCCCTATCAGATGAACAAGTTTAACTTCAGTAACACCTTATCTGGTAGAGACTATTTAGCTGCAGGGTCCTTACTGACCCTCCTAGCCACCTTGCTTCTACCAACCATTTTTTTGCCTAGAAAGTTCCCTGTAAGTCTGTAGTATCTTCACATTGGTCCATTAGCCCTCTGTAGTGACTCCATGCTTCTGGAGCAGAAATGTCACAAAAGGAAACTGATGTCATCGAGCTGGCGAGGTACCTATATAATGGGCACCGCCTACGTTATTTCTGGAGTACACGCCGCCGACATGGACAAGGTCAACACCCCCTACTGGCTTGCAGAGCCACTGCTCAAATGCCTGAGGAATCTTCTATGGTAAGGAATCTGTGGCTAGATAGTGTCTCTCAGATAAGGTGAGACTGAAGGTAAGTAACTTGTTTATGACAAGTCTTACAATATGCAGAGAGGGTATGTGAATGTGCTTTGGGTGGGTGACCAGATTAGATGGGGCTCCAAATTTTAGGTTGAGGCTTTGACAGTGCATGCACTCTTGCTTGCAAGACATATTGATTGCAATAAAGGGCTTGAGGCCTGCATATTGCTTGCCACTCATTGGCTTCATTGTTACTATTCTTTGCTGACTCCATTGGCCAGTACATGCTAAATGTCACTTCCTTTCCATTCTGTGGAGTATGGACCAAGCAGAGATTTTTTCAGCTTCATTAGTTTCCCGTCAGATGCTCGTACTGTGATTGAGGTACTATTTCTTCTTTCCTGCCTCCCAGTTTCCCTTGTGGTGTTGCTTTTTCACCTCCCACCCACCTTTTCTTTGTGTTGCTGCCATGCTGTCTGGTGCTTCCTCCGGTCCTCCCTCATGTTGTTCCAGCCCTATCCGTTGTTGCAGCTCACTCACTCAGACCTCCCTTGTGTGCTTGCCCCCTTGCGCAGGTTGCTGTGCGGCTTGGCTTAAAACAAAATGTATTATATTATTTGATAGTTTTATAGAGCGCGAACCAGACCTATGAGGGTATCAGAGCGCTTTACAGGATTAAGGGGGGAGGAATACAAAAAGCGTAGGATGGGAGGGATCACATTGGGAAAGATTGGGATATATTGTAAGGGAGGAGCACGTAGTATATAGTTCAAGCTACATGTGGGGAATAAAAAGCAAGTAGATAAAAAATACTGTGGGCTGCATTATACCTGAAGAGCGTGCTGTCAAAGGTCCAAGCTACGTGTGGGATCAGTATGCAAGTAGTTAAACAATTAAAGTAGGAAGCTATAACATACACACAGTCTCAGCTCATTGAGGGAATGATCGAAAGGAGTTCATTAGATGAGGAATATTCCAATTAAGAACATTTTGGTCTCCTTTTTAAAGTGTACCAAGGACGGAAGTCTTCTTTGACGTGGTCAATGCTGGCTGCGTTATAGCGATTTTCTTGCTAGACTTAAAACTCACGCTGATGGGCCACATGTCTAAACAAGCACTGGCGTTGCCAATAGGTCTCGCATTAGGAAAGTTTGAGCTATTGGTCTTGTAAATGTCAATTTTTTTTATTTATGTGTTGGTTTTGAAAATAGCTAAATTAATAGCTTTGTCACTCACAATGCCAATAGTTATAACTTTCGCAAATGTGACACCTATAGCATTTGTAATGCAACATGTTTTGTATTTACGGGACTTAGATGTATTGATATTACAAATTACAATGGTTTTTAACTTTTTAAAATAATTAATACTTAAAGAAAAGTGATTTTAATTTATAATGGCAATAGCTTAAACTTTTGTAAATAACTTTTGTGAAGATTATGTTCAGTGTATTTTATTGTGACGAAGTTCCAAAAACAGAAGTGAAATATTAACATCTTTTTGTGACATTTGTAATAAAGCTTGAAACATTGAAAGAACATATTTGAACCAGTTGTTGTTGAATCGTTGCGCAGATTAATGCTGGGGTGGCGCTGAGTGGTACACGCTCTTATAAATCGAATTACAATTACAAAATAATAGAATTGACATCCTATCAAACAAACAATGAAGCGTGTCCATAAAAAATGAAATTGTAAAGCATGTTCTAGGTTTAGCATGTCTGACTTAATAAGAGCATTGGCCGATTCCTCGCACTCTCAATTTGGTGAAGTGAGAGATTTGAGGCGCAGTGTTGCAAAAAAAGTGTCCAAGCTCACACAATGTGGTGAAACGGGGACGCCGTGATTAAATAAACAATCATTTGGTTTTATGGTAACAAAGCCAAACCAGGGTTTTATTAATTCCGGAGTTTACGTGCTATTTTAGTGCATATTAGACATGTGTTTAGTAATAAGACATAACCGTATGTTTTAATAGACTTCAAAGTGCAATACGAGGTATGTAGCAAGTTCTACTGTTTGTGCACCATAAAAATGAGTTAGGCACTAATAAAAGAAATTCATCATCTGTGGAACATAATTGTTTAAATGGGAGATTTACAGTAATCTGTGTTCTGATGTTGCCAAAAAGACACATTGGACTTGAAACCTCATCGACTGCGCACTTTGACCAAGGGTTGTGTGTTTGTTGGATTTAACCCACAGATGCGCACGTTGGTTCCCCTTCAATCTGAATGCACTGCAGTCCTCCGCGAGGCTTCCCTCGTTATCGGCTGTTAAGACCTAGCCAAGAGAGGGATGCCAATTCCCATGATGCACTGCGAGCGCAGTGCAGGCTTGAAATAGTGTATTACACATCTTGCGTGTTTTCTGGCAAAATGCAGTGAAAATATTATTCCACTCACGGGTGTCCTACCCACGTCTGGTGAGAAGTAACTTCCAAAGCGCATGCACTGCCCTCCCGTCTGTCAACTCCGCTTCCAGGGTTATTCGGATTGTAGCAACCACTGCGGCGTATGCACCCGTAGTAGTTTAATCTCAGTATAGTGAAACGAGGGCCATGAGCTCAGAGAACCGCCTTGTTTTAACACACATTGTGAATGCCGGTGCTTAATTTGTACCGGTGGGCTCAGACAGTGGGCACTAAAACTCCTTTTTGGGGACCAAGACTTTGTTTTCATCGTCAGGTTTCGTCCCAGAGCAATGAATTGAGGAATAAAAAGAAGAAATAAGGTTTGTTATCTGTCGCGAGAGCAGAGTGAAAGCAGGGAGTAGGAGGAGAGTCTTGAGGGTGATAAAAAGCGGCGCAGATCAAATAGGAACCATGTCCCCTTTCCCTCTCGTTCTATGTAAAAGGATGAACAAAATCACAGAAGGTAAATGGCGGAGGGAAAGAAAAGATGGGTGTGGGAGGGATAACTGCAGAGGAGGCAGAGAGTGGGGGTGGAAATAGTGAAGACAGGCGAGAGGTGAGTGGGAGAAAGTGAGATTGTGAGGCAAATAGCAGCGTAAGAGAAACACTGGCGCGTGGGAGGAGCGAGGTGAGAGTCATGAGCAAGAGACAATCCGGTGTTTATGAAAAATAAGAAACGCAGGGAATTCTGGGGGGTGAGACAAACAGGAGAGGCAGTGGGAGATAGGAGGAAGAGACAGCGGGCGAAAGGAGGAAGAGACAGCGGGAGAGAGGAGGAAGAGACGGCGGGAGAATAAATCTGCATACTGCCTGCTTGTA
The DNA here is from genome assembly GCF_964263255.1 of Lissotriton vulgaris. Taxonomy (NCBI): domain Eukaryota; kingdom Metazoa; phylum Chordata; class Amphibia; order Caudata; family Salamandridae; genus Lissotriton; species Lissotriton vulgaris. The sequence continues at coordinate 58,337,906 of NC_141691.1, read as the reverse complement.
ATTTACTGGCTGCCCAGCTGCGGGTGAGAGAGCACTGCGTTTCGTAGTCTGCTTTCCATGTGAGCCTACGAGGCAGTATAATGCACTGCTATCTGCACGTGCGCCGGGGCCTGCGGTGCTCCCACACAGACTGCCTCGGTAGGAGAGAGGGGGAAGTATGGGGCGAGAGGACAGTGCCAGAGGAGAGAGAGGCGACAGGAGGAAGAGAGCGAGCGGCAGAAGGGGTGGGAGGTGGGCTCGCGTGGGAAGAGAGAGTGACACGGAAGACTAGCAGCAGGGAGCAAGTAGATTGGAGGAGACAGATAGATGGGCTAGTTAGGTGGAGAGCGAAAGCTAGAGAAGGAGAGAGCTAGAATTACCTTTGGTGCAGGAAAACAGGGTTCAATCCAAGAGCGGCCGGGAAACTGAAGCGGCCAGCCATGAATAATTAGGGGAGGAGAAGCCGCACAGCACACGCTGGGGGAAGCCCTTTGATGTGCTGTGCGGCCGTGAAAAAATGCAATTAGGAGGGAGGGAGGGAGGGAGGCTGATGCGACTGCTTGTTTGGTCACGTGATTCACGTGAACTCAAAGAAAACCGCACGAACGAAACCCTTGGTTTCACGAGTATTTTGAGCACTTGAATTCTCGTTCCGCTCAATGCGCTTGCGCGCATTGATAGGTCGCGAGACCTAAAAACATTGACAAACTCATTAGATCTTAAATAGGCGAGACCTGCTGGCGTTACAAAATCTTGTTTTAGTTTGTCCTTGGCTGAAATAGCTGCTGTCATGTAAGCAACAGAAAATCGGTAAGAATGTATTTGAACAGAAATGGAAATGACGACTATTTGGAATGCCATGCTAAAGTTGTAGACCAGCTCTTTTAAAGTTTGGCAGAGCAGTGTCTGTGGAGCTAGGAGCGGGCTAGAGTGATGTGCGTAGTCACTGGTACTGGTATAAGTGCCTGGCTATGAGTTCATGGCTCAAGGAGCTGTCCTCAAGTTTTGTACATGCTTTACACAGCTTGGAGCTTCTGTGGGTTCTAGGTCTGCATAGAACCGGAGTGCAGCCCTACCGGGGCCCGGCAGATAGTGCACCAGGTCATCAGCACCAGACGCACAGTCCCTCACCAGCTAAAGGCAGGGCCAGTTTACTTTTCAAATTTCTCCTAATTAAACATGGGGCTCCTTTTAAAAGCAGAATGTGCGCATGCGTGCTTGGTAGGAACCGGTGGAGCTGCAGCAGACTTCACAGGGCTGTGCATGAATAATAAAGGCTGTTGCTGCAGGTGGTACTCTGGTGCTGGCCTCTAAGTGGGTACTTGTGTTATTCACTGTCTCTTCCTTTCTGAACAGGGTGGAAAAGAAAGAGAGAGCAAGGTTGAAAACTGTGAAATTCCACGCCCGGACCGGCATGATAGAGTCCAATCGGGTAAGTGTCCGGAGCAGAGTGCGAGCAGCTCCCCGGGAGCTTGCAGGGGGGTCGGTGGTGTGTGCTTCGCAGTTGCTGCTTTTTCTTGGACATGGGAACCTGAAGTACTGCAGCACTGAACGCTGTTTCAAATAATCCTGTATGATCTGCTGGAATCCAAAACAAAACGCTGTGGAAAGGTTTCAAGGCACTATCCCAATCGAGATTTGTTTTTGCACAGAAGCCTGTAAATAAATACAGGATAGCTCATTCTTCACGTCTCCTCAACATGTCTCGCTGTAGCTTCACAGCACATGAAAGGATGTCGGATATAGTGTTTTCCATGCACACAGTTTGCTCCTCTGCAGGTTCCAAATCATCAGAGTATTGTTGCTGCCATGCTAATGATTAGTTAACCTGACTCATTTTCAGCTAAATGTGTAGGTGCGAGTAAATGTGCTCATTGTTGAGCCTCAAGGAGGCATCGTGGCACAACAGAACTTCGTTTTTATAACTCACTCCTATGCTCCTCAGCTTTTTTGTGGTGCTGAAATAACGGTTGACATGGAAGTGTGACGCTCAGTATTGCATTACATCTTTCTCAGTCACTGAGATGGTCAATATGCTGTTTTATGTGCATTAGTATTCACACCAGTTTTTTTCTTCATCATGATTTTGTTTGCATTGGCCCTTTATTCATTCTCGTTGTGTGCTCTTTATACTTTCTAGCATTTTGTCAGAAGCTTTGCTTTTATTGCTCGTGCCCAAAGGTAAACCAGGTGGATTGCACCAGCTTCCTCCTTCTGTTACCCTGTGGCCATTATAGGGCCAATGATTCCTGATGGCAAGGTTGCAGGGAGCCAAGCTCCTTTAACTTCAGTGGTGGCACTCAGTGTGAGTGTGGGGTGTTGCAGGTTTGGGTCAGGACTAATGTCATGTGGCTGGATCCCAGCGCGTGCCATCATTTGTAGTTCATGACACTGGCAGGCTCATCTAAAACCTCAGACTCGATGGAGAAGGCTGCAGGCAAATTATAAAGGAGTGGATGTGACCGAGAAGTGAGGGATGGTGGACAGAAGGACTTTGGTGGTGAACACGAAGTTTCAGGGGTGCTTGCAGGGTTACATATGGTTGAAAATAGTTGGGAATTAAGTTTTCTGAGGTGGTAAAATTTCTGATGGATACATCTGCCTGTGGATTCCTCACTTTTTGAATTACCCCTGCGCCAGCATTCCACTGAAACGTTTTTTCAAGCTCTCCCACATCGACTAAACCGTCACAATGGCACGGTTCCGCTTGCGACTCCGTATGATGTCATCAGAGTCATAAGAAGACCTTGATGGCGTGCTGACCTCAGTTCCCTTTTTTCTGCGCTGTCGACGCGTAAAGGTTTTCTTTGGACTCCCCAATTGGTTTCATTATTACTTTGTTTCTTCTCTCGGAGTAGCAGAGCGATGGCTACTTTGAAGAAGTCTGGATTTAAGCCTGGTAGGGAGTGTTATGTTTAACTTTGTAACACGCTTGGATACTCACTAGTTTCCTAACGCGGTGCCTAGCAAAGGGTGAGAAAGTGCATTTAGGCAAAACGGTAGGTTTTCAAGTTTTTCTTGAATACTGTTAGATCTTGAGTATTACGTGGAGCAGGGGGTAGTGAATTCCAAGCCATAGAGGCTTTCGTTGTCAGCAAGCTGCCACCTAGCCTCTGGTATTTAGAACGGGTAACCTGAGCGAGTCGAGAATATGAGGAGCGTAGCTGTCTGGGTGTAGCATACAAAGAGAAGCGTTTTTGTAGGTAGGATGGGCCGAGACCATGCAAGGCTCGGTGAGCCAATACTAGCGATTTAAATTTCACCCATTCTGCCACGGGCAACCAATGCAGAGAACGTACGCTATTGCTGTAGGAAATGCTCAGCAGAAGTCTAGCTGCCGCGTTCTGGACCACTTTGAGCCTTTTCAGCAGAAATCCCGGGGTGCCCCCAAAAAGAGCATTTGCCTAATCTAGCCTGGACAAAATGAGTGCACAGGTGATAGTTTCTCTTGCTGACTGAGGAAGTTTTTTCATCTCCTTCCCCAGGGTCTTAAGAAGACTGAAGCAGTTGCCGGTCAGTTTCTTAATATGGGTGAAAAAAGAAAGGTTCTTGTTGAACCACACCCCCAACTTCTTCCCGGCCTCCCAGCAGAAGTCGGCACAGGGAACTCAGGCGCCAAAGAGATTCCTAAAAGTTGGGAATAAACTTTCCGTAGAGAAGGATCTCAGACTTCTTCTCATTACATTTTAAATGCGCCGCTGCTAACCAATAAAAAATGGGTGCGAGACAGTGATGGACCGAGGAAACTGACTTATCACCATGTGGGGAATATATGTCCATCAAGGATCCTCATGACGACTGTCTCTGATGTCTCTTGTCGCACCACGACATCAGAGGCTGTTTCAGTTGTCGGAAGATGAACCCGAAGGCACTGAAGGAGCGTGAAGCTAAGCTCTTCGTGGCAGGAGCGAGAAAAGAGGAGTCGCAAGTGGTCAAAATCGAAGTCATTGACCTCGAAGTTGAAGAAACACAAGAAGAAAAGGCATGGTTCTTGATGTCGATCTTCGAAGGGTAGGGCATCGAGGTCACTGGTTCCGCAGCATCATTCTAAGGATGCCGTCTCGCTGTCGCCTTCCCTTCAAACGACTTTGGCTCACTCTGACACCAAGGGGTTCTCCGGCACCTATAGTTTCACCAGAGCCCAGATTGTCTTCTTCTGTCTCTGTGGCTTTGCCTGTACCAGTACCGGAGCCTCTGCTTTAAACGTGGCCTCGAGTGGATTCAGACTTTGCTCCTTATCCACTCTTTCCCGGGCCTAGGTGGCATGGCAAGTCTGGCCCTGTGGGTCTACTTGCTTTTAATTTGGGTATCCCTCAGCATTATGCCCAGCCACCCTTCGTGCCCTTTATGCTGACTGCGCCGTCATGGCAGTTTCCGCCTCTGGGGTTTTTGACGCAGATTTCCGTGTCTCTGGTGTCATCTGGTGGCCCTTCATCTTCGCGACTTCGAGCGGCGCCGTTGACCACTTCAGAGGGTCCTCTTTTGATGCGGGTGTCTCTGGCGCCGCCGGCCCAATCCTGAAGATGTGGTCACGCAGGGAAGCCCAAAAACTGCTGGAGGAAGAGAAATACCAGCAGGATAAGGCAGAAGAAGAGATCAACAACTCTGTTAATGAATTCGAGGGCCTTCGAAGGACCAGTGGTTTAGACACTTCCCCTGAGTGGGATCTGGTCAGATATTCGCATTTTGGTGTTGCATTCTCCTTCTGTGGTTGAACCTCTTTTGCCTTTTAATTAGGTTTTAACATAGCCAATTCTGGATGTGTGCCAGAAACCCTTCTTTTGCTGTTTCAAGGACTGTGACAAGGAGTTACAGGCCTGCTCCTAATGATCCTACCTTTCTTACTGCCCATCCTTCGTGGGAAAGTTTGGTGCTGCAAGCTTCCTGTTCTTAAGTCGACTGGGTTGTTCCTTACAACTCCGGGGACAAAGACTCTTAAGAAATTGGAGCAATCTGCCAAGAAGATTTTCGCTTCTTCAAGTATGGCGTTAAAGTCTAGTAATGCCACATTCTTCTTGGGAAGGTATATATCAATGCTTTAATGGACTCTGCCAAGCAGTTTGCACCTAAGTTACCAGACAGTGATGGTGGCCCCTTTTTGGAGGATTTGGCGGATTTGCAGGATACTCCATATCCTGTTAGGAAAAATAGCCAATATTTATCAGAGTAAAACAAGATCAAAACGACAAAAAGCCAAACTACACAAGCTAGTCAAGATATGTATTTTTAAAGATTAGATAAAAATGCAATGCTTAGAAGTCAATACTTCAACTGGGGCTATCTGGTCGCACTTGACCGGGACAAATTCAAAAGTTCAATCCAACAGTGATTGATTAAGGGCCGAATTCAGGAGTCACACAGACCCCTTCTGGTATCTTGGGTGAGTCGGAAATCGAAGACTATGTGTGGCGCAGAGGAGCCGAGGCATCACGGATGCAGGTGATGCGCCTGTTCCTTAAGGCAAAGCAAGGTCGTTGAAGTTTAAATGCCCAGGGACAATGCGTTGCGCAGCGGTGGTAATGTGTCGCAACCTCGAAAGTGTAAACTGCCCACACAGGTTCTGCAGTGGCAGGCCTGAGGCAGGTTTGAAGGGCGACTCTGGTGGGTGGCACACTCAGTACTGCAGACCTACTAGTAGCATTTGATATACAGGCCCTGGGCACATGTAGTACACTGTACTAAGGACTTGTTAGTAAATCAAATATCATGGAGAAACCAAGTGCCATCACGTTTTACACATGGAACACATGCACTTTAGCACTAGTCAACAGTGGTAGAGTGCCCAGAGTGCTAAAATAAACAAACACGAAGTTCAGCACATAGTCAGAAACAGGAGGTGAGAAGCAAATTTAGACAGGGGACTCCACACCAGAAGATGCCAGATCTAACACCTGGATCGCCCCTCCAGGAACCAGGATAACTCAGTCTCACATAGCTGGTGAGAGGCCTAAGCATCTGTACACACACTTTGTTAGCTTGACTCAACGGCCAAAATAAAATCTGTATACCAGATATAGATGAAGTCGGGCACTCGGGGCAGGAAAACATACCTTCTCGTCCCAACACTTCTACTATTGCTTACATGTATGCTCCACTATCCTAAATATATTTCAAGATATTTAAAATGTAATAACCTAAAGCTGCAAGGTTCATATAATAGAGAGTAATAACCACTGTGAAACAATATAATCTTGCCTCCATTTCTTAACCGTAACTTAAGATCAGCTTTTCTTTTACTTACACCATAGTGTCTCCGCTGCTGTTCTCATCTGTGTTTTGCTGAGAAGTCATGCTTTTTAATATTTTGTGCAAAACACAACTATAGATTTTTCAATTTGCCAATCACTGCAGTGAGATCTGTTATGTAACGAACATTTTTTCATGCTTCGTTGTAAATGATCTTTTATTGTACCCCTCAGTACTCTCCAGCTGGCCAGTGCGCTGTTGCCCAGCTAGGTAGGCACAATACTAATACTGGTACATTATCCATGTGCATATGGGTTAAAAAAGGCTTCTTATAACTGCCATTTCCATGCATTAGCATTGATGAACTAAGTGCGTTTTGTTTCTGGTTGTTCAGTAGGTTTGTTTTCTTTCTGCTGCTTTGTTTTATGATGACTTAGTGATTTGACGCGAGTGTAAGATCAGGAAGATGGCATTTCTTGCTTTTAGTTTTCCTTTTTCAGTTGTATGCCATCCCTTCCCTTGCTGTCTGTTTCTTGAGAGAAGTGTTGCAACTTCATTAAGCAAATTACTTTATCCTGTAGAAGGCCGATGTACAGAGATAAATTAAGACATGTAATCAACCCTTCTGGCTGAAATAATACTAGTTTACTGATGGATATGTGAAACCTTAGATTTGATACCTCTGGCGCCATATGGGTACAACCATTTTTCTCAGCAGTTCCCTAGCATGCCGGTATGTGGCATCATGCAGCTTTGTGTTGGCTCCTTCCCACTCTGGATACTGTCACCACCACTTCCACCCATCCTTTTTTTCTGCGCCTTTTGATGCAGGTCTGAAGTTTGCTCCCTCAATTTTTTTCACCTGACAGTTATTCTAAAGAAATTCCCAACTTTGCAAGTGACATGATTCCGCCAGAACTGCAGGTTTTAACCGTGCAAAGATTGCCACATACAGATGTCGTTGACAGACCCTCACAAGGTCTTTCTCTAATGTTTAGATGACTCAAAATCTTGCATCGCAGTGCTCAGATGAACCTAAAGACCACTAAGGACCTCATGGCCAAGCTCTACATCGCTGAGCACCGCAGAAAGCATCAGAAGGCCCTTTCTTGATTGATTTCATGGTTGCGTTCCAGAGTCTGTGCAAGAGGAAGGAATCACATGCAAAGTCCTCGGGTAAGTCGGGGGGAAAAAAGCACAAGGAGTCGAAACAGGTCTCTCCTTCTTCCTGCCTCGCTACCCAAAAGACGTTGTGGGGATGACTGCGTACCTCAATGTTGCATTCTTCCACCTCGGAACCCATCCCAGCACTAGTTCCAATCCAGCTGAAACCTACAAGACCTCACTGGAGCACATTTAAGCCCCATGGATTCGAGTTGGCCTTTGATCTGGTTGCGGCCGGGGAATTCATCCCAGATTCCGACTGCCTGTCGACCATTCAAAGTTGCATTCTTCCGTCTCAGAACCCATCCCGGCAGTAGGTCAGATCCAGCTGAACCCTACTGAAGCGCCTTTGGGGCCCATGGATCGGAGGCCTCTAGTCTGGTTACAGCTGGCAGATTTGTCCCTGATGCCAACTGCCTCTGGACCCCATTCAGGGGCCTGGCTTTGACTTCCATTATGGTGCTAAGACCTATGCCAGGGCCTAGTCCATCGATGCCGGAAGCGACACCAGTAATTTAGAAGGAAGTTCATTAGGACTCACAAGCAAATCCTAAGCTACCATTCTCAGTCATTCAACCACAATCTGATTCAAAAGAGATTCTTCTACATTGCAGATTTTTAGATCTGAAACCACAAGATGTGGACATTGAAGACTATATGATGATGAATCCAGTATCTTGACTTTCAATGGCCCATCAGCCTCAAAACCTCACCTGAAACTGCATGCATTCTCCTTCACCCGGCTCTTCTACAGATGAGTCTGTCTAATTTGCTATGGTAATAAGGCACGCAGGAAAAGTACTTGACCTCCAGTTTCCTCAGTGGAAGTAAAGGCTAGCAACTTGCTCACTGACATATTGCAGCCAAGCAGAACTCTGCAGAACCTCTCCTCCCCTATAATAGAGCACACATGGGCAAAGCCATGATTTTGCCCTCCTGTCAGTCGCCAAATAGCCAAGAAACACAGACCATCTCCGGGTGACCCATCTTTATTTCTGCAGGACCAAGCATCTTAAAGTCTCGTAGTTCAGGCCTGCACCAGTAGGCTGAACACTTAAGTCCCAACCAACCCGACAGACCGAGTTGAAGCACAAGGAGGCATTTATAAAGTGAATGTTCTCATGCTGCAGGCTTTTTGCCCTGAGGGCTGCAAATTCTTATTGCCTCCTGCGGTGTTATTTGCATGCATTTTGGGACATAGTGGCGGACATCTTCACAGTGGGTGCCAGAGGACCTTTGCACCAGTCTTCAAGAAATCATTCGAGATGACTAGGATGCTCCAAAGTATGTAATTAGGTTGAGCCTGGGTAGTATGAACTATCTAGGTTGGGCATTTGATACTAACCTAGTGCTTCAGCATCATGCCTGGATATTTTGCATAGGATTCTCAAGTGATGTCCAGCAATCACAACCAGACATTTAATTTAATTTAATTTAAAAAGAACTTGTAGAGCGCACGTACACTGAGTCAGTTTCATGGCGCTGGTGAGGTCCCTAAAAGAATGAAATAAGAGAGCTAGTGGTGATAGGATAGCTAAGTGCCAAAAGCCTGCTGGAATAATAATGTTTTTAGTGACCTCCGAAACTCCAGGTAGGAGGAAGAGAGTCTTAAAGATAGGGGGAGGTCGTTCCAGAAGGTGGGAGCAAGTACGGCAAAGTACATGCCTTTTTAAGGCCCCTATCTCTTTGAAATCAAGGCAGACTCTGCATTAAAGCATGCCAAAAGGAGCTAAGCAATACGCTTTCCCTAGCACTGTCTGCATAACAGTTTCTGCATTGCTACTATCGATGCTTGTGAAGAGGCTTACAGCAGAGTCTGCCTAAGTCAAGAGCCCCAGGATAATGAACTATCCAATCCCCCACCACCCTCACTGCTGCTGCAAAACCCCTTTACTTTGAAGTCACTTGCACACTGTCACCATGATGGAGGACAGATAAGTTATTACCTCCATGGATAGCAGGGCATCACATCAAACAGGTGGGTGTTGCAAATTGTTCAACATGCCTACGCCAGCCTTCCTTTCCATGCTTTCAAACATGCCATCTACACCACAATGATTTCTGGAGGACCACTTGCCCATTCTCCAAGTTCGACCACTTTTGGAGGAGGGAGCTATAGAAAGGATGCAGGCATCAGAAGTTAGGACTGTTTGCTACTCCTGTTACTTTCTGATGCAAAAGGAGGACAGAGGACTTTGTCCTAATCCCCTCTGTTTTTTGACTGATATTGGTGGTTACTGACTGATTGTGCCCTGGGTAATGCTAACCAGACCCAGGGACAGTGCTCTGTGTATCTTTTCATACACGTTCTCTTCTCTCACAGTTTAGGGGATGAGTTGGCTTTTATTTAGTACTTATGATTACCCGTGGAGATCCCTAGAAGGAATGGTTACTTCAGGAGAACCTCCATTGAGATCATAGGCATTTCATCCCTGACTGACTAGATAGTTTGGTTTATACTCTCCTGTTATCTACTGCATCAAAAAGAACGGATTCAACTGTCGCGTACAGAGCTTGATGGAACAGTGGCGGTCAGGCTACCCTGAAAAGCAGTGTTCTATTGTCTTCCATATATATATTGCTGCAACCTATACAACTACATTGCACTATGCTTCCATAGCATTCACTTTAAAACAAAATAAAAAGGGTTTATGAAGTATGTTTTTAATGCCATTTTTTCTTTTGTTTTAGTGACAAAGGATGTATGTCTTGCCTATCATCTTTTAAAGTAAGTTCATGGAATTGACAATATAGCCTGTTTTTAGGCTGCTAAATTAGACATTCAGGCCACAAATACTTCCTGGCCTTGCCGATGTAAGGCAAAGGTTCTATACACAAAATGTGACTTTGGAAAAAGCGCTCCTGGTTCTGCACATGGGAGGGACTTATGACTCCATGGAGATTACACTGAAGGAGAATGATTAGGATTACAGGTGTTAGGTCCCTGCATGACAAAACAATGTGTTCAGAGGTGTTGCCACCTGGATATTTCTGCAAGAGTTGCAGAGCAGAATCTCAATAGGCCTCTTGATACAGAAATCTTGCTGGACGTGATATGAAACTCCCAGTCCATAAGAGGGAGATGGTGCTGGTTTTTGCCTTCTGTTTCAAGCTCGGAGTCTACAGTCATTGGCTTGATTTATCACAATTTTCTTGAATACTGATAAGACACTAGTGAGAGAGACCCTAGTTGAAATTGTCAATTAGTGTCTCTTACGATCTTGTAGCCTTCTGTGAGCTCAAATTTGGAAGGGAAGAAATTCAGTTTTCAGATTATGCCTCAAGTTAGCACTTCAATAATTTTTTAGACAATACAAGCAAATCCTCAAGCACGTCCTACTGTGGCTTTCTTACCTGGACTCCTGCAGCCTATGATGGGATTTATTTAAAAAAAAATCCCTTCTCTTTATGGTCTCTCAAATGCAGTCTGGAAATAAAATTTAGATAGGTTGACTCTCATCCCAAGTTCCTCAATGATATGGTCCCTACAGATTTCTTAGTAGTGGCTGCATAAATGAAGTTGAGTGCTTCAGTCTTGGCTTGTCTTAAACCACCAGAGAAAGAAAGTAAAAAATGAATGCATTACAAAGTGAATGTCAGTCAAAAAACAGTAGGTTCGAGGCATGTGGGCTGCTGAATTCATATCTGTGCATAGATTGCCGCCTAGTGTTGGGTCCGGATGATTGCACATTGTTGTCCTGGAAGAGTCTTCGAAGTATCACGAGATAGGTGGCTCCTCCCCTGGACTACAGTGCGCATGGGCATCCACTCCATCCTCCGATTGTTTTTTTCCTGCCATTGGGTTCGGATGGATATTTGTTAACTCCAGTTCGGAATCGATAAAAAACTTTCTTTCTGGCCAAAAGGCCTTTAGTTATCATCGGTATTGTCTTTGCGATCGGTGCCCAGTACTTGTTCCAGCTCTGTTCCGGAGCCGGACCTCAAGAGGACCCGCGTGGCTTTTCTGCACTGAAGGCCCGGTCGACGCCAGAGGCCTTATCGACGATCCATCATGGAACGGAGCCCGTTCAAGATATGTCCCGTTTGCAACTCAAAGTATCCTCACATCGATGTCCACCCGGTGTGCAACAAGTGCCTGTCTCCGGATCACGATGAAGCCAGCTGTATGGCTTGTTCTCGGTTCCGCTCAAAGAAGACTATTCGCCTTCGCGCAGCGCTGAAGGAGGCCAAGCAGACGGCACCTGACCCGGTGAACATATTCGATGCTGAGGATGATGGAGTCTAGCAGGAAGTTCAAGAGAACCTGTCTGATCCTGCATCGGAGATAGACTCCAGTTACGACGCAGATGTGGAAATGGTCGATACTGAAGATGTCGTCGACTAGGTAGGAGACGACGATGAGGCCTTTGGGGCCGTTAAAGATAGCTCGAGCGAGGAGCTAGGTCCAACCGTTGGTACGGGGGCCGAGACCAAAACACTCGATAAGGCTCAGGTTGAGGATCGCCACATGGCCTTACCCAAGATCGTACGTTTGGTTCTACTGCCTCGCCTCAAGGCCCGGCTACGGACATTTTACAACGAGCCTTCCTTTGGCCAATCGAAACCAAAAGCTTCGGTGTCTACAAAACCGAAAGCACTGGAAACAAAATCGAAACCAAAAGTGCGTATTACTTTGGTCGGATCGAAGACCTCTGAACCATCAACACCGACAAAACAGAAGAGTGTTATCTACCCGGGGAGGTCGCTAAAGAGTGTCGAACCGAAGACTGGGGCACCGAAGAAGCTGGTCAAGGGCGTCGACCCGAAGAAGTCGGTGCCGATGGCCGTCAACACAAACAAGGGACTCGAAACTCAAAGTTCTCGATCCTAAACGTCGACTCGACAAGGCTAAAGGCAGTAAAGACCTCGAGTCCACGATGGCCAGTGTCTCGAAGGTACCCGTCGAGTCAACACAGCCATCAGCCTCTTTTTCGAAGTAGGTGTCGGACTCGCTGCAACGCATTAAAGAGAAGGCTACTACTGTCGGACCGAAGGCTACTCCGCCCCTGAAGACGGTCAGTAAGCCTCCGAAGTGGTCGACACCCATCCAGTTCACACTGCCGCCGAATGTGGTACCTAAGGCGTTCGCCCCACAGACGGGCGTAGAATCGAGCAAGAAAGTGTCTATGGGGCCAAAGCCTACAACTACAGAAGTGGCCACCAGGCATCGACAGCCTCCGCAGGAAGATCAGTCGAGGCAATTCAATGACGCTGAGACGGGTAGACTTTCCATTTTCAAAAGAAAGATCACCCCAGAACAGTCTATAGAGTCATATAAAATTCCATGGACGAAAAAGAGGGATTCTGCTAAGTCACCTCTTCTTTTTGAACCTATACAACCGCATGGACAAGACACTGCTCCTATCTCACCCACATACTCAGATGTGGAGGTAGGGGATGGTGACAATGAGGATTACAGTTATCCTGTAGACACTGATCCAGAAGATCGCACTGAACCCTAGACAGACGCTGCTGACCCAGGGGATCCACAAACTGCCCCAGACAGTCATGTCTATGCTATTAAAACATCGCCTACGGAAGAAACGGCTGCGTTTAATGCACTTATTGAGAGGGCAGCAAAGAATCAAATCATGATGTCCAGCTCCATGCTGACCCTATTGAAGAAGATTTCTTGTTTGACACCTTCTCAACCTCAGAGAGAACTGTCAAGACTCTACCCATGCTGGAAGGTGTCCTGAAACATGCTGGAGACATTTTTAAGGAGACCACAAGGGCAAGGGTAATAAACCCCAGAATTGAGAAGAAATACAAACCGGCACCTGTGGACCCTACGTATATCAAAGGACAGTTGCCGTTGGACTCTCTAGTTGTTTCCAATGCTCGTAAAAGGGCGAACCCTCAAACAACGGGTGATGCTTCTCCCCCTGACAAAGAATCTAAAGTGCTAGAAGCATCAGGGAAAAGGGTGGCGGCTCAAGCTGCCAATATCTGGCAAATCTCCAACACACAGGCACTCTTAGCCAGATATGATAGGGCTCATTATGATACCCTTGAGACCCTGTTACAACACTTGCCAGATGAGTATAAGGAGGCAGCAGAGATGCTAATACAAGAAGGGAAACTTATATCAAACGCATCTATTAAGTGTGCGCTGGACGCAGCAGACACTGCAGCCAGGGCGATTAATACAAGTGTGATGTTACGGCGACATGCCTGGCTGAGAATCTCCGGCTTCAAGCCCGAGATACAAACCACCATTCTCAATCAGCCTGTTAACCCTGATCACTTATTTGGCCCAGAGGTGGACACCGCCTTAGAAAAAATTAAAAAGGACACTGAGACTGCAAAGTCTATGGGGGCTCTACAGTTGCAGCAGTTCAGGGGTGGTTCTTTTCGTCGCTCCAACAATAGAGGAGCTTCCAGAAGCCAGCTGTCCCAGCAGACACAATACAGTAAAGGAGGCACGAAGACCACCTTCAACAAACACAGTAGGGGTGGCTATCGTGGAAACAGCACCAATGGCAGAGGTTGTGGAAACAACAGCTCCAGATCCTCCGCCACTAACAAACAGTGACGTCTTGTCAATGCCCCCCGACCATACCACACCGGTCGGGGGGAGACTACAACAGTTCCTGCCGGTCTGGAAATCCATCACTACAGACAGGTGGGTGAGGCAGCTTATCCAGTACGGTTATTGTCTGGAGTTAACATCCACCCCACCCAACATACCCCCAAGACACCGTCCTATGTCCACAGAGCATTTACACTTATTGCAGCAGGAGGTAGTCAGCATGCTGCAAAAAGGAGCCATAGAGCTTGTGCCTGTGGAAGAAAGAGGTACAGGGGTGTACTCGCTGTACTTCTTAATCCCAAAAAAGGACGGGTCCCTCAGACCTATACTGGACCTCAGGCCCCTAAACCAGTACATTCTATCAGAACACTTTCACATGCTCACATTACAGCAGGTTCTACCGTTGCTCAGTCAGGGAGATTTCCTCGCAACACTAGATCTCAAGGATGGATGCATATTTCCATATTTCGCTACACCTGTCACACAGAAAATACCCCCGGTTTACCATTCAGAATCAGCATTATCAGTTCAAGGTCCTCTCTTTCGGAATGACAACGGCGCCCAGGGTGTTTACCAAGTGCCTGGCGACAGTGGCTGCACACCTACGGAGACAGAACGTTCACGTCTACCCTTATCTGGACGACTGGCTTATCCAGGCAAAGTCGGCCCAGCAATGTGCCGCCCACGTGTCCCACACCATTCACCTTCTTCACGATCTGGGTTTCACTGAATTATCCAAAGTCCCACCTTCAGCCCGCCCACGTACAACAGTATCTGGGCGCAACAATAAATACTCTGGCAGCCAAAGCACAGCCAAATTCAGTGAGGATCAACAGCATGCAATTGCTGATACAGAAATTCAAACCACAACACTCGCTTCCAGCACGAGTGTTCATGCAGTTGATAGGCATAATGGCCTCCTGCATCTTCATAGTGCCGCACGTGAGACTACACATGCGTCCGCTTCAGGAGTGCTTAGCACGTCAGTGGAATCAGGCTCACAGACAATTGAAAGACCTAGTGTTGGTGACCAGTCGCGCATACAGCTCTCTGTATTGGTGGAATCCACAAAACCTTTGCAGGGGCCGACCGTTCCAGGAGCCTGTGCCACAGATCATACTGACGACGGACGCTTCTCTCCAGGGATGGGGAGCTCATGTACTCCACTACACAGTGCAGGGACTATGGACAGCACAGCAGAAGAAGATGCACATCAACCTTCTGGAACTGATGGCTATCTTCATGACGATGAAAGCATTCAAAGTACATTTGTGCAACAAGGTTGTGTTGATCCGGACGGACAACATGACAGCCATGTACTACATACAGAAGCAGGGAGGTACACACTCTCCACAGTTGTCATCTGGCTTAGAGCATGTGGAAGTGGGCCATTCAAAGGAACATCTTCCTCATGGCGGAACACCTCCCAGGCAAGGACAATCAGATGGCGGACCTGCTCAGCAGGTACAGCCACCAGATGCACCAGTGGGAGATACATCCATCAGTACTCCGACCGTACTTCCAGCAGTGGGGTCATCCAGAGATAGACCTGATCGCCACAAGGGAAAACGCAAAATGCCAAAGCTTTGCCGCCAGGTTCTCACACCCACAGTCGCAGGGAAATGTGATATGGATGAACTGGTCAGGCATATTTGCGTACGCTTTTCCCCCAGCACCACTGATACCGCTGGTGGCACGCAAGCTGAAGCAACACTCAATGACTCTCATCCTGGTTGCTCCAACATGGGCACGCCAACCATGGTACACCACGTTTCTAGAACTCTCCGTGGTACCGCATCAAAGGCTGCACCTCACACCCAGGCTTTTGACGCAGAGCCATGGCGACATTCAGCATCTAGATCCGCAACAGCTCAACCTGACGATCTGGCTCCTGAGGTCTTAGAATTTGGCTACCTCAACCTGCCTCCTGACTGTATGGCTATCAAAAAGGAGGCAAGAAAGCCCACCACTAGAGCATGTTAAGCGGCGAAATGGAAGCGGATGTCATTTATTGTGCTGACAACAACATTAATCCGCTAGATGCATCTACTCACGGCATCATTTGTTCTGTAGTAGGGGATCTCTGTGTATAGTCATAATCTAGTGAATAGTCCCGCCCATGTGCGTGGACCCCGGCAATCAAAAATAATCTCTTAAGTTGTCAAAATAATGCAGAAACTGCAAAGACACTTAAGAGAGAATTTAAAGACAAATAATGCAGCCTATATCCACAGGCTACACTGTCCAGTACTTCAACTAGAAATTCCACCAAAAAACACCACACATAATACAGCCTGCCCAGTTTCTACCATAGAGAAACTTGCCTCCCCCAGTAAAAGACTCTGGAATGATAGAGAGGAAGGTAGGGACAGACAAGCCCCATAGGCTGCCATTATGTGGCTTAAATAGGATACTGTGCCTTTAAGAGAACTTTCCAGAACTTCTCCCAGTATCCCAGAATGCATAGCAGGTCCCTCTACTTTCAGTTCTTTTTTCCGGCTCCTGCTTACAGGACCCTGGCATTGAGCGCTCCCTTGTTTCAAGGGTTTATTGAATATTTTGGCACTTTTGTGTTTTAAAAGTGTTTCAGTTTACTTTCTTGGTGTTCTCTTTCTCTTTTGTGTGCTGATTCAGGCGTTTTAGGGCTCTAAAATGCCTGGCCTTTTTGATAAGTGTTCAGCATGTGGTCGGAAGAAGGCCAAGAGTGATCCCCACGATGTCTGCATCGTCTGCCTCCCTGAAGATCATGTCCCTGAAGACTGTGTCATCTGCAAGCAGTTTACTGCTCGGACTCTGAAGGACAGGATGAAGATCAGGCTTTCTGGCCTTGAGGAGAGACGGCTGCAGGTGGGTTTGGGCAGGCTGGGAAGGTTCCCTCTGCCTCTGCTTAGGCCTCTGGCGGGCTCCCCAGAGGCAGGAAGTCCAGCAAACGGTCCCGGTCTCCGTCGACGTCGATTGCATCGACGTCGAGAGGGATGACGGCGGTGTGCTCCCCTTCTTCCCGGGGCTCCGGGTCGAGATGGCGTGACGGCTCGACGTCGAAGGGCCTGGAGAGGTCGCCGTCGAAGCCACCGTCGACGTCATCGTAGACGCCAAGGTCTTCATTTCGACGTCGGAGACGAAGTGACAAGCATCGGCGCTCGCCGTTGAGGCGACACCGCCGATCGCCGTCGACGTCGAGGGGCTCCTCGACGTCGAGAGCATCTAGACGGCGGAATCGACGCTCGTCGTCGAGGAAGGAACGTTCGACGTCGTGGAGGCGGCGTACGACGTCACGGAGGAAGAGGTCGAGGAGTCGACGTCGAGGAAGAGGAGGTCGACGTCGCGGAGGCGGCGTTCGACGCCGGAGTTGCCGAGGCGACGTTCGACGCCAGAAAAGCGACGCTCAGCGTCGAGAAGAAAGGGGTCGGCGTCTGGGAGTCGTTCTGCCTCTCCAAAACGGCGCAAGAGGGATTCTGGTCCCAGAAGTCAGACTGCTTCTAGTGGAGGACGCAAGAGGAAGCGATCACCTGCTGAAGGGGCTGTATCTCAGCCCCCTTCGCCTAAGGGGTCACCGGGCTCGGTGTACTCAGAGGTGTACACGCCATCTCGGACTCGGTCGCCACCTCCACCTGTTCCTAAAGAGGATCCTCCACCCAACCCTCCACTTCCGTCTGGTGATCCACCGCCACCAGTTCCTCCGCATGGGCCCGCCCCGCAGCCGAGGGTTCCTCCGCCGAGGTCCACTTCGCAGCCGTCTTTGCCTGTACCTCCTAAAGGGGACCCCAAAACCTAAATCCCGAGAGGAGCCAAGGAAGACCCCTCCACGGAAACCGGTGGAGCGGCCACGGGCTGGCAGGTCTCGCTCTCGCTCTGGGAGAAGGGAGATATCGCGACACAGATCGTCCACGAGGTCGAGACGCCGCCATAGGAGGCGCGAATCTCGCTCGCACACAAGGTCCTCTGGTACCAGAGACTATTCTCCTACCTTGTCGGAGTCACCGGACACGAGGGTGTCCCCGATTGATGACCTGGTGGCGTTCCATGATGTCCTTTTAAGGGGCGCTGCGAAGTTGGGCATATCCTTGACGGTGCCTACTCCTAAAACTTCAGTCATTTTTGAGGCATTGCATCAAAAACACCTGTCTCGTCCTCTCCTGCCTCTGGTGCCGGGCCTGGAAGAACCGGCTATGGCCCTTTTTCTCACCCCTGCGGTGACGAAGGTGGCTCCACCGAGGCTGCTGAAGAAGTACCGGGCTCCCGACTCGGACCCGGCCTTTCTGAGGGCGGAACCCCCTCCAGACTCTGTAATTGTGACGGCGGCCCGCAAGCAACATGCCACCTCCCCGTCATCCACGGTTCCCACGGCTAAGGAGTCCAGATGGATGGATTCGGCAGGGAGGAAAGTGTGTGGAACATCGGCTACCTCATGAAGGCTGCGAGTGCCACGGCGCTGTTAGGACGCTACGACCGCGCCCTCTGGGACTCCCTCCAGCAGTTTGCGGAGATGTTACCCCGCGAGAAGCGCGAGGACTTCCAGGAAGTGCTGAATGAAGGGATGCTGGTGGCTAACCAGATTATCAGCGCGGCAGCGGACTCTTCCTTGTTGGCAGCTCATGGGTTTTGCCATGGGGTTAACCAACAACGTCACGCCTGGCTCCGTCTTACGTCCCTGAAACCGGACGCACAGCAGAGGGTGGCCAACCTACCATTCTCCGGCGAGACCCTCTTCGGGAAGCATGCGGACGATGAAATGGCCCGCATGAAGGCGGAGGCCGAAACGCTCAAGGCTGTGGGCCTGGAGAAGCCTAAAGACACGAAGAAGTCGTACCGCCCGTTCCAACGGCGGTTCGGTGGGCAAGGCAGAGGACGTGGCCAGGCTTCGGGACAGTCGCAACAACAACAGTTCCGTAAGCCATTCCAGAAGCGCCAGACGGGCAGAGGAGGCTAGCAGTCTGCTCCGGCGCCCAAGGGCCAGGCTGGGTCTAGGCCCTAGGAACCTACTTCCCCCGTATCTGTTACCCACTCCGGTAGGGGGAAGCATTCAATTTTTTCTGGCAGAGTGGAGAAAAATTACTCGGGACAAGTGGGTGCTGAATATTGTTTGCAATGGATACAGTCTTCGGTTCACCAGCCCTCCTCCAGCAATTCCACCGGTCAGCTCGCAGTTTCAGCTGCGCGAGCTTCAGGCGGAAGCGGATATCCTGTTAAGGAAAAGGGCGATAGAAGACGTACCTCTGTCTCAGAGAGGAAGAGGTCTGTACTCCCGGTTCTTTCTGGTTCGCAAGAAGGACAAGAACAAGTTCAGGCCCATTCTGGACTTGCGACAGGCAAACAAATGGATTCGCAGGGAAAAGTTTTGCATGCTGTCGTTGCATCAGATTTATCCTCCGTTGCAACAGGGGGACTGGCTATGTGCTATAGACCTCCAGGATGCTTACTTCCATGTGCCCATTGCACACAAACACAGGAAGTTCCTGCGGTTCCAAGTCGGCGCCAATCATTATCAATACACAGTACTCCCATTCGGACTGAAGTCTGCGCCGAGAACATTCTCGAAGTGCATGGCGGTGGTAGCAGCACACCTGAGGAAGAACAAGGTGTTTGTCTACCCGTACCTGGACGATTGGTTGATCAAGGCATCCTCCTTCTCGGAAGCGCGAGCACACTTCCAGAAGACGTGCGTTCTCTTGAACAAGCTGGGGCTGCACATCAACATGGCCAAGTCTGTCCCGACTCCGGTCCAATGCATACAGTACTTGGGAGCCTCCATCAATACGCTGTCAGCAAGCGTGTCTCCTTCGGAAGAGCGACGATTATCTCTCCTTCGGAAGGCTCAGGCTCTTATGACAACTCCATCTACAACAGTGAGGACGGTGTCTTCTCTACTGGGATCGATGGCCTCTTGTATCTTCCTGACGCCACACGCACGGCTGCACATGAGACCGCTGCAGGAGTGCTTGGAGGACCAGTGGGATCAGAGGAGAGGATCTTGGGACGACAAGATTCGACTGTGGCTGAATTCTCTTCAGTCTCTGAAGTGGTGGTGTTCGGCGGAGAATCTCCTCAGAGGGGTTCCCTTTCACAAGGACATTCCCACGCAGACTGTCGTGACGGGTGCTTCTCTCCTGGGATGGGGAGCGCACTCCGGGACTCTACAGATTCAAGGAACGTGGTCACCAATGGAGGCCATGTATCACATCAATTTCCTGGAACTCAGAGCTGTTCACTTGGCACTGAAGGCCTTTCTTCCGTCCTTCCAGACCAACTCTCTGCTTGTACAGACGGACAATACCACCACGATGTATTACCTCAACAAGCAGGGGGGCTCGAGATCGCGCTCTCTGTCACAGGAGGCGCAGGCGATCTGGCACTGGCTCCTAGCCAGAGGACTGGCGATAATGACTACCCATCTGCCACGTGTGAAGAATGTTCAGGCAGACGCACTGAGCAGGCTGGTTCAGGAAAACCACAAGTGGGTCATAAACGACGAAGTACTAGGAGAAGTCTTCGCAAGGTGGGGAACTCCAGACGTAGATTTGTTCGCCACCGCCGAAAACAGCAAGTGCAGAGACTTCGCCTCCAGGTACTTCCAGCAAGGGACGCAGGGGAATGCGTTATGGATCGACTGGATGAACAGCTTTCTGTACGCCTTTCCTCCCATTCCCCTGATTCCGGCGGTGCTCCTCAAGCTGGCCCGGTCCAGGGCTCGGATGATACTCATTGCCCCGGAGTGGCCCAGGCAGTGGTGGTTCACGGACCTACTTCACCGGTCTCTCCTTCCTCACATTCGGTTGCCGTGCAGGCCGGACCTTCTCACGAAGTTCGGGGGACGGATGTTACACCCCAACCTCTTGTCTTTGAGTTTGGCGGCATGGCTCCTGAGATAGTGCAATATGGCCATCTGAATCTGCCCGATGATTGCATGGACATACTGAAGGAGTCTAAGAGACCTTCCACTCGGACTTCATATGCTTACAAGTGGAAGAGGTTTTGTATCTGGTGCCAGTCTAACAACCATGACCCTACGACCTGTAAGGAAGATGTCATCCTTCCTTACCTTTTATATTTGGCGCAGTCTGGCCTTAATGTTCATTCCATTAAGGTTTATCTTGCTGCATTGACTGCCTACAGGAAATGCCCATCACAGACTTCCTTTTTCCAGATCCCTGTGATCGAAGATTTTCTGGAAGGATTGGAGAAAGTATTCCCTCCTGTCAGGCTTCCTTCGCCTTCGTGGGAATTGAATGTGGTGCTGTCCAGATTGATGAAGGAGCCTTTTGAACCTATTCATAAGGCTTTGTTGCAGCACCTGTCCTGGAAGGCGGCGTTCCTCGTGGCCATTACATCGGCCCGCTGGGTGAGTGAAATTCAGGCGTTGTGTTGTACTGAACCTTATACTTTACAAAATGAAATACTGTGTTTCATGCTGCTAAGGTTGTTATGCGTACTCACCCTAAATTTCTTCCCAAGGTTATTTCTGATTTTCATGTCAAAGACCATTTATTTATTTATTTATTTATTTACTGGCTTGTATAGCGCTGGTATCGACTCCCGTGGGAGCATCTCCGCGCTTTTGACATCTGCCACAGTGCAATCGGGAGAACGTAAGCTGTCTAAAAGCTGAAAAGGAAGGTCTTTAGCATCATAACTTTGCCTACGTTTTTTCAGAACCCTTCATCCCCAGCGGAGAGGTCTCTCCATTCCCTGGATGTTAGGAGGGTGTTGAAATTTTATCTGGATAAAACCAAAGATATTCGTAGGTCTGACCAGTTGTTCATCAATTATGGATCGGTCAGGACGGGTCTTGCGACCTCTAAGCAGTCCATCTCTAGGTGGATTGTGTCCTGCATACAATTAGGTTACCAAAAGGCTAATAAGACCTTAGGAGGTAAGCCTAAGGCTCATTCCACCAGGGGCAAAGCTGCCACGACGGCTCTGCTCCGTAACGTGCCGATTGCTGAAATCTGCATGGCAGCCACTTGGAAGTCAGTTCATACCTTTGCTAAGCATTACTGCCTGGACACTGACGCCAGGGCAGACGCTCAGGTTGGACAGGCTTCGCTGCGGAATTTGTTCGCACAGTAGTAGCGTTATGTGTTTATTCTCCACCGCTGCTTTGGTGTGGGGATGGGCTTGCCATTCTATTCACTAGATTATGACTATACACAGAGATCCCCTACTACAGAAGGAGTAGTTTCTGTCCTGTAACTCCAGTTCTGTAGTAGGGGTATCTCTGTAATAGTCATAAGCGCCCGCCCTCCTCCCCGGTGGAGATATTTCATCATGTAAGGAATGCGACAGGTCTGGCGTGCTTCGCCTTCAAAAAGAACTGAAAGTAGAGGGACCTGCTATGCATTCTGGGATACTGGGAGAAGTTCTGGAAAGTTCTCTTAAAGGCACAGTATCCTACTTAAGCCACATAATGGCAGCCTATGGGGCTTGTCTGTCCCTACCTTCCTCTCTATCATTCCAGAGTCTTTTACTGGGGGAGGCAAGTTTCTCTATGGTAGAAACTGGGCAGGCTGTATTATGTGTGGTGTTTTTTGGTGGAATTTCTAGTTGAAGTACTGGACATTATTTGTCTTTAAATTCTCTCTTAAGTGTCTATGCAGTTTCTGCATTATTTTGACAATTTAAGAGATTATTTTTGATTGCCGGGGTCCACGCACATGGGCGGGACTATTCACTAGATTATGACTATAACAGAGATACCCCTACTACAGAACTGGAGTTACAGGACAGAAACTACTCCTTATCTGTTATATCTATACAAATGCAATCAGGCCTATGCTTCCATTCGTATACATTTGTCTGCAATAGCAGCTTATCTCCAAAACAGGCAGCATCTCTCACTTTTCAGAGTGCCTGCCATCAAAGCTTTTCTGGAGGGACTCAAACGAGTTATTCCTCCCCGAAACCCACCAGCACCTGTATGGAACCTGAATATGGTCCTCACCAGACTGATGGGTCCACCTTTTGAGCCTCTTTACTCATGCGAGATACAATTATTGACGTAGAAAGTGGCTTTCCTAATAGCAATCACATGGCTACGACGAGTTAGTGAACTTCAGTCACTAACTATCCAGGAGCCATTCATACAGATTCACTCCAACAGGGTGGTACTACGCACGAACCCTAAGTTTCTGCCTAAAGTGGTTTCACAGTTCCACATGAATCAAACTATAGAACTGCCAGTGTTCTTCCAGAATCCTGAGTCAGTGGCAGAGAGAATGCTCCACAGACTAGACGTCAAAAGAGCTCTAATGTACTACATAGATGGGACAAAAGATTTTAGGAAAACAAAACTGTTTGTTGCCTTTTCGCCACACACAAAGGCAACCCCATTTCCAAAGCAGGTATAGCCAGGTGGATCGTTAAGTGCTTACAGATTTGCTATCAAAAGGCTAAGCGCACATTAACGGTTCCCCCGAGAGCCCACTCCACGCGAAAGTTGGGGGCCTCCATGGCTTTCCTTAGAAACATTCCTTTAGAAGAAATATGTAGAGCAGCCACATGGTCTACCACACACACATTTACAAAACACTACTGCGTAGATGTGCACTCCACACAGCAGGCAGCTGTAGGGCAGGCTGTTCTAAAAACACTTTTTCAGACTGATGCAGCTGGCACGGGCGGCCGCCGCTAATGGAGGGACTGCTATATTTTCTATGCAGATATGAATTCAGCAGCCCACATGCCTCGAACCGAATATGCCACTTACCAGTATGCATCTGTTCTTGGCATGTAGGGCTGCTGACATTCATATCGCCCGCCCTCCTCCACGGCGCCTGTAGCGGCTGCAGCACTCAGAATTACTCTTAGCATGGTCATCACTTACGGTATTACACTCCATCTTTGCCACAATGGTGAAAAACAATCTGATGTTGGAGTGGATGCCCATGCGCACTGTAGTCCAGGGAAGGAGCCACCTATCTCGTGATACTTCGAAGACTCTTCCAGGACAACAATGAGCAATCATCCGGACCCAACACTAGGCGGCGATCTATGCACAGATATGAATGTCAGCAGCCCTACATGCCAAGAACAGATGCATACTGGTAAGTAGCATATTCGTTCCTTTGCCCTTTTGAATCGCTACATTCAATCAACAATCTCAGCCTACCTCTTCAAGAAAGGTGTTTATATAGGCTTTGACAATTGGTTAGTCAAAGCTTCATCTGAAACTTAGTCCGGACGCGCAGTCGATCTTTTCAATTTTGTCCACTATCCGAATTAAAAAACAAAAAAATTAGGTAATCCGTTACTCCTACACAAATGATTCCATCCTTTGGGGGGCTTTCCTTGAAACAGAAAAACAAAGTGTCTTTAGCAGGAAAAGATTATTTGCTTATTTAAGAGCCTCCTACACAACCCTTGGTTGGTCCCCTTCAGTTTGTCAACTGTCTTCTTTTGGGATCCTTAATCTCCTGCACGTCCATAATTTAGGTTTCGAGGTTGTTAGTCAGATATTTTTGGCTGATAAGTGGTGTCAGAAGTCATGGAGATGAGATGACTAATTACAACAACAGTTGTTACATGCTCCACAAGCTATAACGTAATAGTGCAAAAATAACCACCACCTGCCTGGATTTTTTTTTCTTTTGATACCTTTGCCAACAGTTGTGAACATTGTCAAGCTAAATGGATAGTCTGCTCATTTGGACAATTTACCTCTATGGGGCTCTTGTCCCTAGGGTAAACGGATAGTATAAACATATTGGAGTAGAGGGCAGTTTGCTTGACCTTCAAGTTGTTTGACTGGTTATCAAAGCAGGCCCTCTTCTGCTTTAGACAGATAGGTCTATTATGCTCTATGTGAACAAACAGGAAGGACACAAGTCAGGGGTGCTCTGCTACCAAACTAGGACAATTTGGCTTTGGATGCTACCAGAAGGCTTTCGGATGGCAGTAATAAATTGTCCAAGGCTGCAAAACATAAAAGCCGGCTAGCCCAAGTCACCATTTGTTAAAACAACACAAATGGGTTTTAAACGACTAACTGCTAGCAGGCATCTTGTCTTTTTAGGAGCAAGCGGAAATAGATAACCCTTTAAGGTTTTCCGACTCTTTCCCTGAATGCGTTGTTGAGTTGAACAGTAGAATTTCTCAATGCGTTTCCTTCAATCCCACTACTTCCCAGGGCAGTTGTCAAGAACAGACTCCGCGCATTGAAGGTCATTCTCATTGTTCTTGATTGTCCTTATTCATCTCTCTGTCCTCCAGCAGGAGAGTCTGATGATCAGTTCAGATCTGCTTTACAGAATGCTAAGCAGAATCTTCCATCCCTGTCTCCCATCTCTAGACTTCACTACCTCACTCCTGAGGTAATGCATTATAGACACTTTAAGTTCCCTGATGACTCTATGGTCATTCTAAGAGATGAAGGGTCCTTACACGAGATCTCCACATGCATTCAAGCAGAAGGATGGGATATAAATAACTAGAAGCAGTACAACCAGGGAATAGGGGCTTGGAAAGAGGAGGGTTTGGGGGGCGGGGGGGGGGCTGAAATCATCAGAAGAGAATAAAGATTATCCAGTATTGGGGTATCTTTCATAGATTCACATGCCTGAATCATTCCCCGTCGCCAAGTTGGGTGTCCCACTGTAGAATATACAAGCAGGGCCATAGATAATACATAGGCTAGAATGGCCCAAGGCCATCTTACTATTAGATGACCTTTTTTTTTTTTTTTTTTTAAAGGACCAAATGTTGGCTTCAGCCAATCAGCTGTTAGCACCCTCTAAAACACAAGTTCTCTTCAGATTTTCACCTGCCGTTTGGAAGGAAGTCTCCCTGAGTGCTACTCAGTTTCTTATCTAAAGCACATCTGGACATCATGTCAGAGAAGAAAGGCCTTTTCCGCCCTTGTAATACCTGTGGGAAGTAAAGGGTCCATGTGGATGAGCTATTGAAAATAACACACCCAGGCAAGCAACCTTGAGACCCAGAAAACTGAAAATGACAAGTGTCTTTAAAAAAAAAAAAAAAATCTTAATATTGGATGAGCCACATAAAGAATATATTTATTGCCTATATCCTAGGCATGAGGTGAGATTAAAGTCTGTCGCACATTCTCTAATAAGACCTCAAGAACAGAGGGAAGACTGCTGTTTTGTGGTTTGAAGAAACAATAACAGTCTTGTTTCTCTGATGAAGAGGGCAGAGCTTCATCTCAAAACTGGGCTAGATCTAAAGACAGTCACTCAGGTTGTCGTATAGTTCCTATGTTACCTATACAGGATCTGCATGTTTTGAATACAACACATTGTGCGTTTGGCGGACTGATTCTGTGCACCCCCACCAGATACCTTAGCCTTTCTACCCGCTAGCTCACAGGGCCAATAGAATCTCCTCTTATCAGGGATAGAAGTGTATCTGGCAACCTCAGAACATGACATCCCTGATCGCCCAAGGATCGTGGAAATGATGTATTACTTTTCACTCAGTCACTCGTGCTCACTTAGTTTGTCTCAGAGATACACAGAATAAACAGTCTGGACGTTTCAATAAGGATTTATTGAACAGTTCTTCTAGTGTAGACTAGAAGAGCTGCAACAACCATTAGACAGCAGAGATATGAGTAGCAATACTACAAAAGTAAAGGGATGGTATAGTTCTACCATCTTGCAGTAATCATGAATATATAAAAGTACATAGAATACATGATAAGTCTGTACTCCTACGATGCCTCCCTAACTAGATGTACCTAGCATCTATGTAGGTGTTATGCCAAGATTCCCTCTAGAATCTAGTCACCCCATTACCTGAGAATTAGAGAATGTGGGACCCCATCTTGGTCTCGAGTTGGACACCCCTCGAGGAATGTTAGACCACTACTAGCTGGAGCGTCTGCATGCAGGAACCTCAGCGTCTCTGGTCAGTGTCAGCCGGGAAGTCACGGTCTACTCTTTCAAAAGCAAGACATGGTGTATACGTACCCACATGTCTCCCCAGGGGTCCTACCTTGCTGTGTTACTGTGTCGGCCTAAATGATGTTGTCTGCCCTGAACTTTATACAGATATTATAAAAGAGATGTCAGTCCTGCTGTTCTTCCAAGAAGCCTCATGCATAATGTATGAGATTCGAACTAGGGAAAAACCCGCGTTCGCAAATGCAGTGTTTTATCTAGGTAAAAGGTCAGTGCCTTAGAACTGTTGTGTGTAATGTAGGGAAGAATATAGGTGAAAGGTTCTGATGTTACCTGTGCCTATATAAGGTGCCTATATGGAATGTAACAAGGTGAAGGGAGAAAACACCTTAAAAGCTCCCAGACAAGTGCTGCAAGTAAGGAGAAGGAGGCTAAACACGCCTCTGAACTGGCGTTGTCTGTGCCCTCTACGCTGTCAGGAAAGAGATTGCCCTAGAATCTACTCTTCTGATCCTGTGAGTAAGAACACTGTAGAAAACACGGCGCCGATGACAATTGCCCTCGACAACAATCTGTGTAACATCGTCAACGCCATCCTCAATGGCAAAGGTAAAGATGACGGCGATCCAGTCTTCTATTCTTTGTCAGTTTCCACATCGATGATGAATGCTTCATAGTCATCTAAGTCTGCTGACGGCGGCGCAGTCACAAGAATCCTTGTGGCAAAAGACTCGTCCACTGTTTCTGTCAACGAAGATACAGTCGACGACCAAGACCTCATCTCCGAAGACCTCACCGACGAAGACACCATTGACAGACATGGTCGGAGATACGGTCAACGAAGATATCGTGATACCAATTCCATCGACAAAGGAAATACCTTTTCCAGTGACTTCTGCACTGTCTACTCCTATCGATGAGGATCACTCAGTTCACTAGTGACAAAGACATTCTTACACCGGTCCTTGCAAGACTATAGTAAGATATCACCTCTACTTCCATCACATATATTGGAAGGGTATGTAGAGGAGGATGATGATGACGACGATGATTGTCTATATGGTGTAGCTCACAGCCCATCCGAGCTTCATGTGAAGTGCCAGAAAGATGACTAGGAGGATGAAGATTTTCAAGAAGAGACGCAGTATAACCAACAAGGGTATATGCCACATCATAGTTACCAATTTCATTTCCGACCGGGACCACGTCCCAGAGATACAGCCTATTTACCGCAATCATTAATTGAGGACCTTCAAGCCATGCTGGCGGATTATAAACAAAGATTCCCTCCCACACAACATCAGTCAGGGAATCTGGTTCCTCAAGTGGAAGAACCTAGAGGAACACCAGGTTCTCAACTGCCTAGCACACCCGGAAATTTACCAGGCTCAGGGGCAGTTGACCCTGAAGCACACAACACTTCCTCCTCTGAAGAAGAGGTAGAGGAAGGTGAACTGCCAGATCAAATATCTGCTCAAGATCCTTGGGATGACTGTGATTCCTACACCATCCCCTCCTCCACACCTTCTGTCAGATTCTTCTCCAGAGGATATCGGGGGGAGGTGGGGGTTCACAATTTAATGCAGAGGGCAGCCAACAGGTTTCATCTACCCATGACTGAAGCAATCTGAGTGCTTCCTATATGATTTCAAGGAGGACACAAGGAAAGTGGCACGCTACATACCTATGTTTGACCATATCCTGCAGGCAGGTATAAGATTTATGAAGACACTTGCGTCCATTCCACCAGCTCTACCTCACGTGGAAAAGAAGTATAGAACGCCGGATGATTCTCCATCTTTCCTTATTGGAGGTTACTACCCCTCCTGATAGGGAAGGGCGTAGAATTGATATTCTTGACAAGATTTTCTTCTATGGCAGGGGTAAATATCAGAGCAGCGAATGCTCTAGCCATTATCGGCCGCTATGACTGCCAGATGTGGTCCAACATGGCAGGGCTAATAGACCTCATCCCGGAGGAAAGCAGACAAGATACACGCAAGATACACGCAAGATACTGCTGAAGGGTGAGCGTGCAGCTGCATAAATCATTGACTGTGCCTTTGATGTGTATAATACTGCTTTTAGACAGTTAACTGGAGCGGCTGTAATCCAACGCCAGAGCGCCCACCTGGCGCTCTCCGGTCGAGGTGCAAGCGAAAGTGCTAGATATGGCTTTTGACAGTGAGTCACTCTTCAGAAAGCACATTGACACTCTTTTGGCAATAAAAAATGATAGATACTGCGAAGTCATTGGGCTCTCTACAATACAAAAGAACACCATTCAGAGGTGCTAGAGGGCGAGGATTCGCCAATTACAAAGGAGGATCCCGGAGGCCTCAACATCAGCCATATCAAACCCAATATCGGCAGTCTTATAACACCATCTTATCGCCAACGGTCTACAGCTGGTTTCTCTTGCCAAGGAGGCCGCAAGCGAGTGTCCCAACAAGGCCGAGACCCAGGCAGGAAGCAATGAGCATGGCAGGGTACCAGCCCATCTTCCCTCCCTACCCGTGGGTACGAGAATTTCCAGTCGTGTGTAACAGTGGCACGAAATAACATCATATTGCTGGGTGTTAGACCTAGTTACCAATGGTCACATTTTGGACTTCCACCAGCGACCACCGGTCGGGAGGGGGTCTGGAACTCCACCCAGGTGTCCCCCTCAACTTCACTTATTACAGAAAGAAGTCTTGACCATGCTTCTCAGAGGCAATACCGTTCACTCAAAGGGGAAAATGTTTTTATTCTCTTTTTTTCCTAATAAAGAAATCTGGAGAGTGGAGACCAATTCGGGACCGAAGAAATGTCAGGCTATCGGAATCTGGAGGCACCACCATCCAGGTGTGAGAGTACAGTCTTTAGCAGCATTTGAGAAGTGTTTCTGGGCCAACTATTTGAGAGAACTGATACCAGTTGGTCTTGATTTTCTTGGCGATGTGTGTGGTTGATGTCCAGGTTGAATCCTCCGGACTTGCTTTTGAAAGAAAGCTGAGGTTTGAATCTATGCAGGTCCCTGTTGTTAAGCTATGTTTGCACACGTTTGTTGCATGCTGTTCTTGGCTAATAGCAGGTTACCCGATTTCTTGAGGTTGAGATTCAGATGAGTGCTGGGTAACCAGGTCCTGATCATGAACTGGTAGTGTCTGAGGCTTTTGGATATTTGTAGCAGAGGAGGCTTACAAGAGAAGTTTTGTCATAGTCTGATTTGTAATGTTATTGGTGAGCAGTGTCCCAAGAGGCTCCATGTAAAGCAGGTAGAGAATGTATTGAGTCAGAATTTTTGCAAAGGGGATTAGTTACATACCAAGATCATAGGTAATTTTGATTGAATTATTTGGTTAAGAAAAGAGAAGCTCTGTTACAGCAATTTACTTATTACAACCTGAAATACCGTGTCTTGTTTGATCTGGTACCTTTCCAGAACTTTTTTGCATAGTGCATCACAGTTGAGGTATAAAGAGATTTTCACTTGAAATGTTATTCCACTCATTGAAAGTAGAAAGGCCTTCAGCACCAGGCATACCAACAGCAGCATGAGCAAGCTGATGTGCAGATTTTGCTCTGTGCCCAGGCTTTGACATCCTTGTTGTCAAAGTGGACTCCCCCGATTGAGGGAAAACTCACGTGTCACCACAGCCCATTGAGTGAATGGCAAACTGAATGATCGATTACCTATTACATTGGGTGTAAGCAACCATCACTAAAGATTGTGTGACATAGCTGGGCGGATAGTCACCTCATCAAAAATATTCACATAGGTGTTGTTCCACTGCTGCCACAGACACCACTTGAGAGCACTGATCCTCGCCCTCCCGTGAGGAGTTTGGTATCAAGCAAATCCACTATTCAGAGAACCATCTGACCTGGAAAGAGTCAGTCAGACAAGACCTAATGATCATAGCCTGAACGTCTAGTATCCTAAACTGGGAAGAAATCTCTGAAGTCCATATTCAAAACAACTGCAGGAGATACTTGGAGAGCTGCAAGCATAATTTAACATTAATTGACCTTACCAAATGAAATAAGAGTTGGATGTCTGACCAAGGTGAGCAGACATCAACTGTGGTAAGCTGTCCTTTGTCATGTAGTAGTTCAGGTACAGGAAGATATGCACTCTTCCTCTCTAGAGATGCATGACAAACTCTGCCCGGACCTTGGGAAACATCGTAATTGCTGATGTCCATGCGAAGGGCGCAGTAAGAAATTTGACTTCACCAGAAACCTTTAGTCGCATTTGTGAGAGTGCATAATCAGAATGTGAAAACAGGTGTCTACTGGTCTAGAGCTGGCAGCACCTGCTACAGGAGAACATCTTTAACTGCCCTAAAGTGTAGTTTGCTAAAAGGCTTCATGGGCAAAAAATCTGAGCCAAAATGAACAATTTTTCTTGAGAACTAAAAATAAGTATATCACACCCCAGCCCTCTAACTAAACATATCTATTTCTGTCTCTCTTTGGCAAAGGAGGAAAAGAACTTCCTTCACCAAGATGGGAGTGCGGCATAAAACTACGTGGCTCAAAGGCCCATGGTATGGTCTGATGGACTCACTGGTGACGCCCACCCTCACAATGGTTTGGGAGCATTATTTTGCCAGTCAGATGATGGTGCTCCAAGAAGACTGAATTAACAAAAACACTCCACTGGCTGTAGGCGCTGAGCTATTGAACAGTTTCAAAACTTGTGTTGGTGAAAGTGTCCACCAGATGATTTTAGGCCCAGTGGCCAAGCTCTGCTTAAATGACCTTATGAGGAATCAGTCTTTTCCTCCAACCGTCATTTTCTATTGAAAAGCATGTCCATCAGGCTTATTTGGACATTACCACGTGGAGTGCATTCAGGCTTGTCTGTCGTCCACCTCTCACATTGAGGAGACTGTGTCCCTGATATTCAAGCCGTACTGTAAGGATCTGTTTTGCAGTACCCGAACTGTCCTTTACCAATTTCTATAACACGTGGAAGGCCGACGAAGGCCGCGTTCTCGATTTCCCACAACACATTCACATAGCATGTGACAATGCTGGTGTCATTTGT
Source organism: Lissotriton vulgaris (assembly GCF_964263255.1). Classification (NCBI taxonomy): domain Eukaryota; kingdom Metazoa; phylum Chordata; class Amphibia; order Caudata; family Salamandridae; genus Lissotriton; species Lissotriton vulgaris. The sequence goes on along the minus strand of NC_141691.1, from coordinate 58,306,153 downwards.
GGTACCAGTAGATATAATGGCAAAGGCAAAGACCTTGTGGCCCATGGCATTCAAAATCTTTTGATCTTGGGGAGTGGTTGGAAAAGTGTTTGGATTATGCTTGGATGATGGCGTATGTACTACCAGGCTGACTAGTGAAAGGTGCGCTGATGACAAATTTTTGTCTGAGTGGGCCTCTATTTAGCTACCTACCTATTGACTGAAGGAATCAATAAGTACTTTTTCTAGACCGCTTTATAGGGCCTCCTTAAATGGCAAAAGTGGTTCTGATGTGGCGACCATAGCCTGGAGAACTTGAGTAAACTTAGACTTAACCTATAAAGAGACCAAAGGTTACTCTATAGCTCTTTAACGTTTATGAAGATTGCTGCAAAATAATTGCCATTTTCTGAGGAAAAAGGTTAAGTGGGTAAGGAAAGTTAATTTCAGGACAAGTGTCAAGCCCTTTTGAGTTCTAGAGATCTAAAAATCTGAATAATAAGGGATAACCATGTCAGCCTCAGAATCACCGTCTTCAGTGCCTCAGAGATGTACCCAATGCATCTCCAAGGCATTGGATTCCAAGGTGAATCGAAATTTGCCTAGCTTACGTAACGGTAAGTTTCAATTCTATTAAGGACACGGAGGCGAGGATTATGCTATATCTTCCTTCGCTTTATTAACATAAAGAAACCACAGCAGCTTAGGAAAAGATATAATAAGAACAAAAAATGCTTTAAACATAAAGCATTGACGTAATGTTCCACAAAAAATCAACAACAACTCCCAAGAGTCTCTTTGTTATAATCATAGTCCACAGTCCTTTGTCACTGTTCATCATCCCTATATAACCGGACTTCCCATCATCTTCCTCCTCTTTCTTCGCGCAGATCACGCTTAAGCCTCATTGGTCCTGTTTAGCACCGTCGTTGCCTGCCAAAAAAGGAACAGCATCAGCGAGGTGGCCCAGGAAAAGGCGACAACAAGGCGAGGAGCATTCAGTGAACAACACAGTACAGACAACCTAAAGGAAAACGCTTTACTTACTGCCATACGGGTGGGTAGAGACACCACCGTAGTCCGGGTGGGATAATCCTCGCCTCCGTGTCCTTAATAGAATTGAAACTTACCGTTACGTAAGCTAGGCAAATTTCGATTCTATGTCAGGACCGGAGGCTTCAGATTATGCTAGTTTAAAGCTTACTTACCACCAACTGAGCTAAATCCACCACCGGCTTAAAATAAAACCTCTTGAAGGTGGAATCCGAGGACCAGTCCGCCGCTCGCATAAGGTCCTCCAGACGAGCACCCACCGAGAATGCCTTAGAGGCCATGGCCCCCCTGGCGGAGTGTGCTCCAATGAGAGAAGTATTGATGCCCGCTTCTTGCATGACCCAACGCACCCACCTAGCGATAGTGGGGGAGGAGACAGCTTTGTGTGGCTTCCGCAGGGCAATCAACAACTGACGCTCGCCCGGAGGGCGTAGATCCAAGGTCAGGTCCTCATATGCTTTGAGGCATTGCACGACACACAACTTAGGAGTGTCAGTAAAGGCTGGATAAGAAATGGAACGCGACGACGTCTTAGTGCGGCGACCCACCGTAAAAGTAACCCCCTCCGGGGAAAAAATGCGTGCAGAAACATCCAGCGCGCGCACGTCCGAGACGCGCCTACAAGAGACCAGACATAACAACATGGCTAATTTCGCCGAAAGCTCCTTCAGAGACAGATAAGAATTCGCTGGCCACGATAGGAACAGGTTCAGGACCAAATTGACGTCCCAAAGGACGGAGTACCTGGGCTCTGGCGGCAGCGCGAGGCGAACCGCTCGCAGAAGCCGGCACACAAAAGGGTGTTCCCCTACCGGATGGCCATCGATGTTATCATGGCCCGCAGAAATCGCCGACCGGATAGCATTGATCGTTCTATACGCCAAACCCTTGTCGGCCAAATGAGCCAGGAAATTCAGCACGGGAACAAGGCCGGCGACCATGGGATCCAGATCCCTTCGTAAACACCAACGCATCCACTTAAGCCAAGCGGATCTGTAACGCTTCGTCGTACTATCGGCCCATGCTTTGGAGAGCAAGTGCTCAGCTGACCCCGAAAGGCCCGGGAGCATCCAGCGTCTCCTGAGAGCCTCCACGCCACGAGGCGGAGAGTGTTCTGCATGACGAGAGGGTGAGGTTCCCGATCCGGGCTCGTCAGGAGCAGAGGAAACAGGGGGAGTAGGATTGGAAAAACCCAGGAAAGTTCCAGAAGAACCGGAAACCATACTTGAGACCTCCACAGCGGTGTAACCAACACCAGGTCCGCACCCTGGCGGCGTATTTGAGCCGCCGTTCGCATGATCATGGAGAACGGGGGAAACGCAAACGGCTGTTCCCGACTCCAATCCTGCAAGAACGCGTCCGTGGCCTCCGCCAGAGGGTCCGGCCTCCAGCTGTAAAACCGCGGCAGCTGGTGGTCGAGACGGGACGCGAAGAGGTCCACCGAGAAGGGGCCCCAAAGGGAGTGTAGCCACCGGAAGACTCCCGGATCCAGTTTCCACTGGCTGGCATCCCTGAGATGTCGAGAGTGCCAATCCGCTACCTGATTGGACTGGCCTGGCAGATACTCCGCCGTCACCGCAATGTGACGAGACAGGCAATAATCCCAGAAGTCCTTCGCTAAATCCGCCAAGGCGCGGGACCGAGGACCTCCCAGGTGGTTCACATATCGGACCGCCGAAACATTGTCCATCCGGAGCAGGACACAAGCCTTGACCGAATCTTTGGTCCAACAGCGAACCGCGAAGGAGCCCGCAAGGAGCTCCAAACAATTGATATGCAATTGTTGTTCTTCTGACGACCAGGCGCCGCCGGTGGAAAAATCCCCGCACCGGGCGCCCCAGCCCGACCTGCTGGCGTCGGACTCTATGATTAAGTCCGGAGCCGACCCGAAGATCGCTCGCCCATTCCATGCCTCCATGTGAGACAGCCACCATGACATCTCCTCCTTCACTTCGTCCGTGAGGGGAACCCACTGATCGTAACACATCCCACGGCGCAAATGCTGCGCTTTCAGGCGCTGAAGAGCCCTGTAGTGCAGCGGGCCTGGGAAAATCGCCTGGATGGAGGACGACAGAAGACCCACCACCTTGGCGACATGGCGCAGTGACGTACGATCCCTCGCGATCGTCTGCCGAAGCAGGTGCCGTATCTTTGCGACCTTCCGGCTCGGTAGGCTCAAGACCGCCTGCACCGAGTCCACCACGAAACCTAAAAAGGTGATCTGCTGAGTGGGAACCAAGACCGACTTGGAGCCGTTGACGACGAACCCCAGTCTCTGAAGCAGGCCGACCGCTTGACGCAGTTGTCCTGCCAGCACCTCCGGGCACTGCCCCATGAGGAGGATGTCGTCTAAGTATACTATCATACGGACCCCCTGGCTTCTGAGAAACTCCACTACCGGGTGAAGGACCTTCGTGAAGCACCACGGGGCCGAAGAAAGGCCGAACGGCAGGGCGGTGAATTCGAACACCTGGCCGTCCCACAGGAATTGTAGGAAACGACGATGAGGGGGGTGGATGGGAACGACCAAGTAGGCATCCTTGAGATCCAGTCGCACCATCCAATCCCGAGGGAGGAGCACGTCCCGAAGGAGGTGGATCCCCTCCATCTTGAAGTGACGGTAGACCAACCACCCATTGAATTCCTTGAGATTGATCACAGGTCTCTTGCCCCCATCCGTCTTGTCTACCAAGAAGACGTTGCTGAGGAACCCATGCGGGTGGCGCGTTGATAGGCGGATGGCTCCCTTGCGCAGCAAGTCCGAGACCTCCCCGTCTATCAATCGCGCGTCGGAATCTGAGAAAACCATTGGGCGCGGGGGCCTCACCTGAGTTGGCTGGTCGTGAAACTCTATATGGAAACCTCTCACAGTTTGCAAAACCCAAGCATCGGCAGTGAGCAACTCCCACTCCCCGTAAAAGCTTGCCAGCCGCCCCCCAATCGGAACTTGATCCAAGCAAAGTACACTTACCGGGGGCATTTCCTTGTCCGGACTTCTTTTGGAATCCTCTTCCACCATAGCGTTGTCCCCTCGTGGGGTAGAAATTGGTGTAGTTGGCCGAGGTCTGGTACTGACCTCTTCCGGAGCCTTGTCCACGGTTGTTGGTCTGCTGACCACGGCCGATCGCGCGGCCCCTGCCGCGACCGGCCCCTCCAGAAAAACGCTGGTGAAACACCCTCTTGATGCTGGACTGGGCCTTGTCCAGCGACGTGAACGTGTTCACGAACTTTCCAAGCTCGCGGATGAAAGGTTCACCGAAGAGGCCACCCTGGGCTACGGCACCTGCCTCCGACGAGGCCAGGTCCCCCAGCTTCGGGTCCAGCTTAATAAGGAGCGACCGCCGCCGCTCCGTGGACAGGGCACAGTTGGCGTTGCCCAAGAAGACGATCACCCTCTGGGCCCAGTTGGAGAGCACCTCCGGTGAAATGGCGGTGCCATTCGCTCGAGCCTCCTCCGCCATATCGAGGATCTTCGTGGCGGGCCCGACCGCATCCAACAGCTTGTCCTGGCAGGCCCGCCAGGACCGATCGATCCCCTTCCTGGGGTCCTTCATGAATTTCGCCAGGAAGGTGGCCATCTTTGGGTCCAATTCTGGGGTCATAGCCACCTTCCCCTCCAAAGTAGGCCGAGGGCATTCCCCGCGCAGGCAACCCCTCGCCTCCTTCTCCAGGGGCTTGCGCAGCCGGCCCGCGACAAACTTCGCCACCGTCTCCCCCGGGGCCCAGGCCGCGGATCGGGGGTGGACGATCTCGTCCGGGTCCAGCATGCCCGACTCATCTTGGGGCATCTCCTTTCCCGAAGGCGCCGGGAGCCAAGACCGGGTCGACTCCCCGTCGTCATCCGTGTCCGGAGAGTCGTAGATCGGGGAGGCGGGCGCCGTTGACAGACCGCCCGAAGTGCCAGGGTCCACCAAGGGCGTCGGAGGCACCGCCGTCGCTTTGGCCAGGAAGGCGTCACGAAGACGCTCGAAGGCGCCCTTATCCACGCCTTGGGCCTCCGATGAAGGCCCCTCACCCCGGGGTCTCTTCGGAGCGGGCGGCAACCCGCCGGACGTCCCCGGGAGCTCGGGGGGGCGGCGGCACCTGCGCCGCTGCCAGCTTGGCACACTCCTCTACGATGCGGGCCGAAAGGCGGTCCTCCATGGGCCCTACCACCTCCGTCACACAACGATAGATGGAGCTGTCCACCGCCTGATAAAACTCATCATCCTGCAGATAGGGGCAGGCCTCCTCATCATACTCCCCTTCCATGTCGGAACCAAGGGCAAATGCGGGGCACCCAAGAGGGCGGCAACCGAGAAAGTTCTCGAATGTGGGCAGGCCCAGCGGCTGCGATCACGTTTTGGGCCAGCTGACGTGGCAGGTGGGCTGCACCAACCCCCAAGCGCGCAGACCCTCCTCGCCGGGACCGGGTCTACGTACCCCTCAAGCGCGCTAGGCCACACACGAATAAGGAGGTGCACAGATCTCGCCCGAAGGCGATTCACGCGGTCAAAACCGCCATACAGACCCCAAAGGGCGTCAATTTGTGAAATACAGACCCGGAGCACCAGGTGTCAGAGGGGTACGCGAGGGTCGGCCCCTGCGCAAGCAGACCCCACGGCGCGGCTCCTCGCACCGCGGAGGCGCGCCGGAGGGTCGGCGAGGCGACAGGCCGCCCCCTTGCGGTCTATGTACACACCGCACACAAGTGGGAAAAAAGTCGCGTAGGAACGGCAGAACGTTCCCGCAACTAGGGGACTCTGAAAGGAAATAAACCATGCAAGGAGTCCCCAAAGACCGCAAGACATCAAGCACAATAAAAGAAGACAAATAGAAAAGCACTTATCTGGCTGCGGGAGCAGCGAAGAAAGAGGAGGAAGATGATGGGAAGTCCGGTTATATAGGGATGATGAACAGTGACAAAGGACTGTGGACTATGATTATAACAAAGAGACTCTTGGGAGTTGTTGTTGATTTTTTGTGGAACATTACGTCAATGCTTTATGTTTAAAGCATTTTTTGTTCTTATTATATCTTTTCCTAAGCTGCTGTGGTTTCTTTATGTTAATAAAGCGAAGGAAGATATAGCATAATCTGAAGCCTCCGGTCCTGACATAGAATTATTTTTCCTTGCAGACAAATATCTGCACCCTCTATAGGTATTTTGCCAAGACTCTGTTTCAGGGGAAGTGTACACTCTAGGTTTGTTAAACGAGAATCTTCTCTGCCAGAGAAGGATGCTAGGCACAACCAAAAGTCTTCCAGGCTGTGGCATTCATGTGTGCAGGTGATTTATTTATTTATTTTTGACATTTTTAAAGCGCGCTGTTACCCGAAGATGTCCTGGCGCTGACTGATTGCTAGAGGGCACGGGCAAAGGAGTTAGTGTGTGAAAAGCCAAGTTTTAAGGGCCCTCCTAAAATTGAGCAAGTCGGGGATCTGTCTGTGGCTTAAGGGTAGCGCATTCCATGCCTTGGCGGCACCCAGGGAGAGACTTCTGCCTCCCCAGCGGACTTTCCTTACTCTAGGGACTACAGCCAGCCCCTGCTCGGCTGATCTTAGAGCTCGCAATGGCTTGTACCACTGGAAGAGAGGGGTAATGCATTGGTAGCCCAGGCCATGCAGCGCCTTGAAGATCACGCAGAGTGACTTAAACACAATTCTTTTGCGAACTGGGAGCCAGTGCAGCTTTACAAGGTCCTGAGAAACTGAGGCGAACTTGGGGGTGCCCGTGATCAGGCGTGCAGCTGCATTCTGCAGGATTTGCAGTTTGTCTAAAAGTCCCTGCTGGGCATTCAGTAGCATGGCGTTAGTAATCCAACCGGGACATTACGAGTCCGGTCACTACTGTCTTCTTATGTTCCGCAGGCAGAAATGGCAGGACGTTCCGGATAGTTTTAATTAGGTAGTGGGTAGCCGAGGACACGGCATTGTTTTGTGGCCTGAAGGTCAGGGAGTCGTCCATCAAAACACCCAGATTTTTTACTTTTGCCACCGGAGAGGGGGGCGACCCTATTTTCTCTGGCCACAAACGAGGGGACCAGAAGTTGTCTCTTGACCCAAACAGCAGCACTTCTGTTTTTGCAGAATTGAGCTTAAGGCAGTTTCCTGCCATCCAATTGCTCACCTCCCACATGCAACATTAAAACCGATCTGCTGTGCTGTCCAATTCTCCCGGACGCAGCGACACAACAATCTGCGTGTCGTCGGCGTAAGATGTAAGATTAAATCCGAAGGATCTAATCACTGGCGCCAGGGTGGAGACATACACATTAGAAAGAGTCGGACTCGGGGATGAACCCTGTGGGACTCTGCAGGGCAGCACAAATGGCTCAGATTCGAAGTCCCCCAGGGCCACCGACTGAGTCCTGCCGGTTAGGAAGGCTTTCAAGATGTCGAGTGCCTTTCCCTGAATCCCGCAGGCCATCAATCGGTCCACCAGTAATTTATGGTGGACCGTATCGAAGGCCGCTGATAAATCCAGCAGGATCAGGGCTGCTCTGCCCCCCGCATTCAGCACCCTTCGAATGTCTTCGGCTGATTTAATCAACGCCGATTCTGTTCTATCTCCCGCCCTGAAGCCGTGTTGAGAAGAGTCCAGCATCTCTCCCGAACCCAGGAAGGTGCTAAGCTGTTTGTTTAGTATGCCCTCCATGATTGTAGCTGGAGGGGTAGTCTGGTGATGGGACGAAAGTTATTCAAGTCGGTAACGTCTAGGTTGGGTTTTTTCAGCAGAGGCAAGATGGAGGCTTGTTTCCAGCGCCGGGGGAATTCCCCCCTGTCCAGCATGACATTGAACAGGGGAGTGAGTCCTGAAGCGATGGTGGCGGGGGCTTATTTAGCAATCGTGGCAGGGCAGGGGTCGTGAGGGGAGCCTAATTTTATCCTCGTTAGCCGACTTGATACCTCCTCCTCACTGATGGGGTAGATGTTCTTTAGTATATCGAGTTTCCTGTTGGTCTCAGGATGCATTTCTGGTGTAAAATCAGAGGCGTTGATCATGATTTGGCTGTCCAGGGGATGAAAGATCTTCTCTACCTTACTCAAAAAGAAATTAGCTAGGTCTTCACATAGTTGGCGACTAGGTGGTATCTCTACTGGTTTGGGGGCTGCCAGGGAGGAAATTGTCTTAAATAATTCCTTCGGAGAGTTGTTTGCTTCCTTGATGCATTTCGGGAAGAACTCCCATTTAGCCTGGCGAATCATTTCCTTATAAGTTCTCAGATCTGCATTGAGCAGTTTTTTATCCTCTTCCCTATAGTTTTTCCGCCACACTCTTTCTAATTTTTTGCAGAGTGTTTTGTGGTCCCTAATTTGTTTTGAGAACCAAGGGGCAGAGGGGCTTGTGCGAGTGGAATGATGGATGGTTGGGGCATCCAGCCAACTCGTATAGTCAGTGGCTGCTTCCTCCACATTTCTAGATGTGGGCCTTAAAGAGGATTTTAAAAGGCCCTCCAAGGTCTTGCCTTCTATGTTTTTCCATTTCCTGATCCTTTTGGGAGGGGATTTTGGCATTACTGGGTCTGGTAGGGGAGGCTAAGGTAATGTTGAAATGGACTGCCGCATGGTCCGACCAAGAGACCGGTTGGACTGGCGAGACCTCTAAGTTAGGATGGTTAGAAAAGATGCCATCCAGGGTGTGCCCTGCCTTATGGGTCGGGCCGATGACCAATTGTTTTAGCTCCACCCCATGTAACAGATCCAGGAGATCCTGAGTGTCTGGGTCTGAGCCATTCTCTAGATGAAAAATAAAGTCCCCTAGTAGCGTGAAGGAGCTTGCACAGATGGTTTCTTCTAACAAGCTACTCAAAGCTGAGAGGAAAGGTGCTTTAGCCCCCGGCGGCCTGTAGAGTAGACAGCCTCTGAGGGTTTGATGGTCAGAGAGGATGAAGTTGAAGACAAGTGCTTCATCTAAATCAGTTACGCCAGGCTTCACTATCCCTCTGAGTGATTTGTGGTAAATAATGGCCAGCCCTCCGCCTTTCTTCCTTTCTCTGTTCAGCGTGAGACAGACATAATCCGGGGGAGTGGCAATAACAATATCTGGGCCTGATGCTGTATCTGTCCAGGACTCGGTTATAAAAGCAATCTTAACCTTAGAGTCCTGAATGAGCTCTGCCAGTTCAATGCTGTGTTTTACCAGGGATCTGGATTTAAGCAGCATGCAATTAACAATGACCGGCTTTTTTTCCTCTATCGTGATCTGCGAGGCCGTGGGGTTTGATAAGGATTGCCAGAGTACCTTGGGGAGGGTTTGTTTACAGTTGTCACAGTAAAGCGGGAGGGACGACGGGTCATGTTCCATTGCAATGCAAACGCAGCCTTTTGTATCAGTGTGGCCGCCCATCGTTAGTAAGGTATTGCGGTTGTAGACCTGCCGCGAAATGGATTTTAAAGCCCTCTGACCAGGGGTTCCGGCCCTAGGCACGGGTCCGGCGCGGACATGCGCAGACGGGCTTGTCTTTGGCGCGCCTTCGGCACGCCCGCTGCGCTTCCTAGGCCATGGTGTCATTTATACAGGCAGGGGCGGGCGGGGCGGAGCACTAGACTGCTCGCCCAGCTAGTCTTCCCACTCAAAATGGCGGGACCGGTGGGGCGATGTTGCGGGGTTCGAGCCCTGATTTAGTGCAAATGCGCAATTTTTTAAAATACAAGTAAACACCACACTAGGTTAAAATTACAATAGCAGCAAAATGCAGAATCAATAGAGTCCCGGCTTCCGCCTCAGGACTAAGAGCACCACTCACTAGCAATCAGTGGGGGATGCGAAGCCCAGCGGATTTATGCAGGCAGGGGCGGGCGGGCGGAGCACTAGACTGCTCGCCCAGCTCGTCTTCCCACTCAAAATGGCGGGACCGGTGGGGCGATGTCGCGGGGTTCGAGCCCTGATTTAGTGCAAATGCGCAATTTTTTTAAATAGAAGAAAACACCACACTAGGTTAAAATTACAATAGCAGCAAAATGCGGGATCAATAGAGTCCCGGCTTCCGCCTCAGGACTAAGAGCACCTCTCACTAGCAAGTAGGTATTGATCAAGGTCTGTGCTAGGGCTCACAGTGTGCTACCACTGCGGCGTTGAGCTATACGCAGGGCCAACCATAGCTCCTAGTGAGTGTAGCTGGGACCAGGAGAAGGTATTGGATATACAATGCGATTGGTGAGGTAAAAGAAGCCAGAACCCCAGTCAGAGCTTTAACATAGCAGGCTAAGGCTTAAAGGACAACATTTCCTTGGGAGATGGGGACGTGCACTACCTAGTCCTGGATCTATCCCCAGAACAGGTACTCTTCCTCTCCGAGGATTAAGAGCTTTGCTTAGGTTTTTTTTTCTGGGGGGAACATCCGGAGAATTCTTCTGCTTTAGTGCTTTACCTGTTGAGGCCAAAAAAAGTGGACAGGTTTGCCATTGTGCCCTTCAGATATAACTAGTTTTTCTTTCATCTCCCTAATCGCCTTGGGATACATCCGAGGAACATTTCCAAAAGGAGGTGGGTTGTTTAACACCTCATCACCACATCCATTTGCCATTAGGGTTTGCAGATGGACATCTACTTCTTGCATGTCTTGTAGCTTCGAGCCTTTCATGCCAAGAAAGACCAGTACATTCTTTGAAAATATTTTTGTGGGGTAACCCCCCTTATAAAATGGAGTAGAGCTGCAGATGCATTCTTAAAAGGATATGGGAAGTGGGAGTTGATTCAAATGCACAGTGCAGGCCCGGTGTCTTCACATCGAGAGGCGATGCAGAGCCGTGGGTGGAGCTGCATGGTGCCACCAGCCATACTATGGAGGCATTGCTGTGGAAACTGTCTTCCATATCCATTTTGGATAACCGTCTTTAAAACGTGAGGAAGTGTCTATCAGAATCTAACTTCGTGGTGAATACAGTGGTGAACCACAACTCTCAACCTGTTCGCCTTTTAAATTTTGCCCGATCCTTCCCTTCTCTTTTGTTACTCCAAACTTCTGTTTAAGAATATAAGGAATATCCAGGTATAGAAAAGGAAACGTTATTTATCATTCAAATTCTAGAGTAAATAGGTACACCAATTTTTTTTTAAGATTGTTTATTCGTTATTTAACAATGAACTGCTAACTGAATTTGCAGAGAATGTTGTGATAGTCAAGCTTCCAGAATTCCTTGCACGAGCAGAGTGCGTTTCCTTTTCACAATAAAGTCGGTGCCCTTGGCACCATTTTGCTTTGTTATTCGTGGTACAAGAGGTTGAAAATGTATTCATTTTCTCAGCCATATGTAGTGTATCGTATTCATTGACAAACTGACAAACAGAAAATGTTGGAAATCCTAGTCCTGCTTTCTGTGCTAAAATTCTTTAAAGATAACTCTCCAAATGTATGTGTTTTGGAATCCTGTGCCTAGGTGGAGATATTGTACTGTTTATGAATACAGAGAACATGCCCATGACGGAGAAATGGGATTCCAAGGAACCCCTAGCATTTTTGGAACTTTTTAACTGTTTGACTAATAAAAACCATAACACGGAGAATGGTTCATCTTTCTTTTCTTTCTTCTGCTCATGTGACGATTTAAGTAAACAAATGCTATTATCTGCAAAATTTTCTCAGGGAAAATCTTTACTTTAAGTCATTATGAGTTCTGACCCTCAAAAATATTTTTTATCGATTCCATCGCTTCCTAGATATTTACTGAGCTTCTCCCCCTGGCCACATTTGCTTAAAAGTACACCATGCATACCATAACTTATTCTGAAGCATTTAAGACCACGTTTGTAGTGTGGACTTGAAGCTGAAGACCCCCAGCTTAAGTAATTTCCGTGATTTGAACCTAAAGCAAAACAGAAGACGTATACACCAAAAAAATGCTCAAATATTGGAAAACGGAATCATTCAAAGTTTTCAAATGTTCATATTTGCTTCTTTATTTTATATACTTAAATTTACTTTATTAATGCTAATTTTTATATTTAATTTTGTAAAACGGTCTCAGACCTTGTGGATCCCCATGTATCCTCGGACCACTGATGAACCACTGATTTAGGAGCGAAAACTTTACCACGATTATTAGAAACTCCTCTTTCTGAAATCTTTGTAGGTGTTTTCTTGTCCTCTTCTTGGACAAACACTATTTAGGATCAAAGCAAATTTTCTTCCATACTGGAGAGACTGGTCAAGGACTTGCAGTAATGCTGCTTAGTACTTATCTTAGTTCGCCATGCTCCGTTATTAAACAGATTTCTAACGTTTTGAGAATATTCCAATAGACCCCAATAAGAAAATGATTTCTTGTAAATTGTTTTCTACTCTTCTTATTTTTCAGGAAGCAAATGTAATTTAAATTTTGCTCCTGTCGGGATACACAGCTTACAGACATTATTTACTCACAAGTTTAAAGTATTATTTTTTATTTTGAACAGATTTTCATAAAGATAAGCACTTTAGTGAATAAAGGCAGTGCTATGCCGCTTTTTAAAGAGAATTCTTCTTAGTTTGTGTGAGTCCTGCTTTTCATTGTTCTCTCTGAGGATTATGGAAAACTGCGCACAGGCAATTAATGTTTGCTTCTTTGAGGCGGTGTTCTTTGGAGATTTCTGTTCTGTTTCTCACAGTAAGTATGATATTCCTATTGTGTATTCTTTTTTTTAATATATATTATTTTTGATCGTTGCCTCTTGGTTGGTATCCATTAATTAGTTTGTTCCCTTCCAAATGCTGGACAGACTTGCTATACCTACAATGTCATCTTGTTTTCATAGAGGGAACTGTTTCCAGCCACCTTTGTTGCCCTTGTATACCTTTTTGGTTATGAGCTCCAGAAATTCCCTTTTTCTCAGCAGATTGTTTCTCTAGCGGAAGCAAAAGGCAGCCACTTGGTGACTCCTGCAGATCCCCCAGAAACTGCCTTAGAGGGTTCTACTTGGGACTCGTTAGATGCTTTTAAGACGTAACTGCATTCAACTTGTTGGTAATGTTATGAAATAGCAGACACCTAAGGATTTTGGGTTCGAAATATGAGAAACGTTTATCATAGGTTGAATGTTTCTCTTCTCAGGAAACCTATCTCCAATAACAGGGCTGTACTGAGTAAAACATATAGGATAGTCCACTTTATTGTTTATGGAAACAGATGCTGTCCGTTTATGCATTGTAAGCTGCTCTGAAGTCTGAATTGTGATCTGTCGTTGAAAGTGTTACACGAATGCTGTGTTTTGGACACATACTTGTGTTTTCCCATAGATGTTCTCAATGAAAAAATGCATCCAGCACCCATAAACATGCTGAGACCAGCGCTGCTTTTGCTTCCCAGTTTTCATTTTGCCTCCACAAGTCTGCATAAGGCTGTCATCACTTATCTTCATTTTAATTTTTCATGCATGCTTTTAAAATCCATTGTTCTTGTTTTTTTGTTTCTCCATTTCCTTCCCTACCATCTCCATGTGTCATCAGTCGATCAGGTCAAGACGTAAAAAGAGTTTCCGCCTCTCTCGAAAGTTTCCGTTTTACAAGAGCAAAGACAACCTTGTCCGAGATGGCAATGGACAGGACCGTAAGTAATGCCTGGTCAAAAAGGATGGGCCAAAACCCATCCCCACCTCTTTCTTAATTATGAACTCTTGTGCACCTTTCTTCTGTCCACTTGCTGCCTACGTGTAGTAAGATGCTATGGGGTGATGATGATCCCACCTACACACCTTTCCTTTTCCAGTGGCACTACAGCCAAGATTTTGTGTAGAATCAGTCCTTCAGTAGCAGCCTCTCAAGATGCTCCTTCATGTTGCCAAGTCTTAGCAGCTTTAAGCCAGGCAGCAGGGTAATCTGAAATCATGTTAGCAGCATTAAAATGTGCATGTAGGATACTGCACATTTTTGCTTACTCTACCCTAAACTTTCAAAACAGCACATAACGTTCCTCTTTCTTTTCCACATCACACAGTGGTTTGGTCTTAAATTGTCACAGGGTGAGCAGTGCTTTTTCTGGTGGCAATTGGTATGCATTCAGTCACATCTTAGACTCCATGGAATATGGAAACACAGTTCAGCGATCAATTTCATGTTTAAACAGTACCTCTTCCCCAGTGGCAGCTGGCACAAATTGGGCGGGGGGAGCAGAAGGAAAGGTTGTAAAGTTAAAAAAACAACACATTCATGGCCGCCTCGGTCCTTTGTTACTCCTCTTCCTGATGAGTCCAAGGACTGATGCACACAGGCTCCCCTAAGCCAATCGCAGCGCTACTTTCACCATGACAGCAGCGTAGTGAGTGGTACAAGCGCTGTGGTTCAGCACTCGGACAGTGACTTGAGACCCTGCATGTTCTTCGCCCAGGCTGTGCACTATAGCTGGGTGGAAAACATGCTAAGTATGCATGACTGTTTAGCCGGGACAAGACTACCCCAGAACCGTCATGCGCACTTGGAAAGTAACCCAACCACTCCTCCCCCTGCTCTGTGAGCAACCTAGCCCGCCCCACCTACAAAACTGCCTCAGTAGGGAAAAATAAAAAAGAATGTTATCATTTTATTTTTCCTTTTTGCACTGCTAAAAAGCATTGGGGTGACGCTTTTCCGCCTTAGCGGAGAGCAGCTGCAGCTCTTCACTTTAACATACTTTTAAGAGACAAAGTGGTATTTTGATTCAAATCATAGCAACATACATTTGACTGAGAAGCCCAAAATACAACGTCTCCAAAAAAAAAAGTAAACCGGAAATGGTACATATAGACATTGCTTAGGAGCATCCCGGCATGTTTCTGAACTGAATCCAAGGGTATCTTTGTCCTCCTTATGCATCAGAGTTATCGTGAAGTTCCCTTGGATGTGAAGGTCATGTAAGAATCCAATCAAACCAGTTGTACCTCTTACAACTGAGTAGGATTGCTTTAATGAAGTCAATGACTAAAAGCAATATAGAACAGCGAATAACTAACTTGTCCATTTAATATTTTTCCATATTCACAAACATTACGATAGAATGGCTGTCAGATTTCTCTACTTCAGAGAAGAGTTAACAAGGAGAATAGGGCATATTCATGCAATTGAGTTGCACAGAGCCCCAATCTATTAGTTTGACATTTTTTAAGTCCAGGTTTGTGCATCAGTATTTTTCAGAAGGGTGGCTGATAATCTGCTCTTGCAGTTGGGCTCATTTTGGAGAGTGGGCCTTTATTTCAGGCATGAGTAGCTGCTTTCTTTGATTTTTTTTTCTGTGCAAGGCACAGGTTAGCTTTTAGATAAAAAAAACAATAATACAGGATACTATATGTGCAGTTTTGAGATTTTGAAACCAGTGTGTACAGATTTATTATTTACCAATAACTATTTTGATTTAGGCTTTCCTTAGTTTTAGCTACATTGCTACAACTTCTCTGCTTATGGAAATATGTAGGGTTTACACATCTGTGTTGCCTGGTATTTGATCTGTTGATGTACAAGCCTTTCACATCTCTGTATTCTGTGGCAGTAAATTTGGCATAGCCAGTCCTTCATATTACCGCGCCAGCTATTACTCAGATGCCCACTCACAGTAGCTCCCTCGATGGTTTGTTGTGGAACGTGAATGGCTTGCTAGACTATCAAACGCGCAGCAGTCCTCCAAAGCGCCCAACGCCATGCTCCTGATGTGGTCCTCCTTCAAGAGACACACCTCTTGGGAACCCACTGCTCCTTTCTCGCCCGATACGGGTTCGACAGGGTGGGGCACTCCGGTTTCGCACGGGCCTCTTGGGGGTGGCCATACTAACCCGAAGAGGTCTTCCCTTCACCCCAGTACACGTGACGACTGACACGCAGGGCCGCTACGTCTCCATGTCCAGTAGACTTGAAGGATCGGTCCTCCACCTACTATCAACATACACCCCTCCAGCCACACTTCCCTCTACTCTCCATCACCTTACGGAGGTCATCTCCGCTCTGCCCAGGGTCAGACAATAATTGGTGGCAACTTTAACGCAGTTATGCAGCCATCCCTTGATACAATGGGTGGCCCATCCTCATCACACCTAGCCTGTTCCAAAAGGCTATCGGACTGGTCAACTGCCCTTGGTCTGTTTGACACCTGGAGGATTTGGAATCCCAGAGGCAAATTTTACACTCTCATTCCCCGGCCCACCATACATTTGATCCTCCTACCTGTCACCGATTGCCAACAGGTCTCTGACGTCTCTATTCTCCCGCATGGAATCTCTGACCACACTGCCATTTCCCTCCACTTGGGAGGTAGCACTGATGGGGTGTGTACGGTTTGCGGCTAAACAAGCGGTTCTTGCAAGACTCGGAGATCAAGGACGTGCTTGCAGTAGAATTGAGGCACTATTTCCTTGCCAACCAAGGTTCGGTCCCTTCTCCGGGCACACTGTGGGAGGCAGGTAAGGCAACCTTACGTTACGTTGTGTGGCTAGAGTTCTGGTTCACACAACGGGCAGCGCAGACTGCTCGCCTGACCCAGCTCGAGGCACAGGCCACGCGGCTGGAATTAACCTCTGTAGACACAGATAACGCTCATCCCGCCAGACAGCTTGCGGCGAATCGGAAAGAGATCCACCAGATCTCCCTAGACTCTGCCAAGATGCTGTGGTGCTCCTCTGTGGCTCGTATCTACGGGTGGGGCGACAAGAATGGAAAGCTGCTTCACAACTTGGTCTCCTACCCCAAGACTAACAGAATTATCCCTGAAATCTGTGACGCTGCAGGTACCCGCCCTTGCACTTCGCATGCTTTTGCCCAAGCCTTCGCGGCTTACTATGCCCAGCTCTACTCAGCCCGTCCCCCGAGGCCTCTTTGGTTGACCTGCTGGAACGAGCAGAGGTCCAGCTACCCTGCCTTGCTCAGGCCGAATCGACAGACCTTGACCTTCCCTTTACCCCGGAGGAGATGCATGGGGCTATCTCCCTATTGCACTCTGGGAAGACACCAGGACCAGACTGCTTCCCGCAGGAATACTACGAGACCCATCAAGACTTGGTGGTGCCCCACTTGTTCGACCTCTTCCGGTATGTGGCGGAGACGGGCTCCTACCCCTCAGACTGATATGGCCACTATTTTGGTCATTCCAAAGACCCAGCCACCTTCTCTCCTGTGCGGACTACCGTCCGATTTCTCTCTGCCACTGCTCATTCTCAACGTCTTTGTCCCTTGTTACATGAACTAATCCACCCGGATCAATGTGGCTTTCTGCCTGCACGCAGCACTCTGTACTGCATACGATGCCTCCAACTTGCCCTGGCCCATCGCCATCTACTCACTTCGTACCTGGCCCTGCTACTCATTGATTTTTTTAGAAGGCCTTTGGCACGGTTGATTGGAGCTACTTGGAGGACGTTCTCATCACGATGGGTTTCGGCCCCCATTTCAGACGCCTCATTCGTGTCCTGTACTCCAACCCCAAAGCAAGAGCCCTGACCAGCGGTGCCTTCTCGGAGGCATTTCCAATCCGAAGAGGCGTGCGTCGGGTGTCCTCTCTCGCTGCTCTTATTCTCGCTGGCAATGGAGCCCCTGGCCTGCCTCATACGTAATGATCCCCAAGTCTGAGGGTGGTCCTGGGACCCCGCCAGGTGGTTAAAATTTCCCTATACGCGGACGACGTCCTACTTTTCTTGGCTGGCCCGGAGAGCGCCGGCCCACGCTGTCTGGAGATGCTCTAGGCCTTAGAGAACGTCTCGGGCCTGCGGCTTAATCTGGTCCACCTCCATCCCTTGAGGGCCTGCTTTGACTGGTAATCTAATATCCCCTTACGGAGACAATCTTTTAAATATCTTGGGATCTGAGTGACTCTGCTTCTGGAGCTGGAATGGGCTCTCAATCTTACACCCCTGTCACGAAAGCCAAAGCTAACCTTACGCGTTGGCACTCAACCCGCTTGAAAGAGGGGCACTTTTTAAAATAATGATTCCCCCTGTTTTCTATACATTATTCATAATATCACCGTTAACCTTCCGGGTAGTTGGTTCAGTGAATTTGTTGGAGTAATTATAATTTTCCCGTGGGGGTGGGAGACCACACATGGCCTTGGCTCGCTGCAGGATACCTACCTTTGACGGTGGCATGGGTGTGACTAACCTTCACCTCTTCTACTTGGCCACCAGACTCATTGTCGTCCACGATTGGTTCGCTGGAGGCTGGTCTGACCCGGCATATCGGACTGAGCTCTGAACTATGGACTCCCCGCAAATCCAAGCCTACTTGTGTGGGGTCCCCAGTCCACAAATGATTTCACCTATCACCAGAGAGGTTCTAACGGCCTGGCACTCTACCCTGCACTATGAGTTGGGACAAGAGGCTTACCCAACATACGCCTCTGTGGTATGGCACATGGCTGCGTGAAGCATCGACCCTTCAGGATTTTCAGCAGTTGTATCGTATTGGGATTTCGCTCCTTGGGGACATTTGGGTGGGAGATCACGTCAGGGCCTTATCCCATCTGCAGCAGCGTCACTCCCTTCACACCACCCAATTTAATAAATATCTGCAACTCTCACGCCCTCACTATGCACGTTCCACCAGGCGCCTCACTTCCTGAGTTCAGTCCGCTAGAAGACCAGGTCATGATGGGAATCTTTGGCAGAGGTGGGGGGGTGGGGTGTCACGGATATACCGCTCCCTCATGAACAAAGGCCCTACTACCTTAGACTCGCTGCGAACCCTCTAGGAGGGATGGTTGGGTCCCCTAGAGGAAACAGACTTGTGAGATGCCCATATGACTCCCAAAACACTGACGACCTTCTATAAGTTACGTCTCGTCCAACTTTATTACCTTCACACGACATTTCTCACCCGCGCAATGAAACGGGGCAGGACTGCGCCCCTCCCCAGAATGTACACGATGTGGCCACGTCCCGGTCGATTTCTACCACATGGTCTGGCTATGCCCTGGTCTTGCTCCATTTTGTTCATGTGTGGAATCAGAGCGGACACAAACTCTGGGGTGGCAGGTCCCTTATGATGGGAGTATTTGATGGCCTGGACGGCTCTAGAGCCGACAAATGCTTCTTGGGCACTGCGGTGGCAGTGGCCAAGCGAGATATTGCAGAGGCCTGGACCCAGGCCAAACCCCCTACCATTAAGTGGCGACGGGGGTGGACTGGTGCGCGGCCCGTGGATGTCCTGAAAAATTCGAAAAAGTATGGGGCAAGTAGCTAAATCTACTGTTTTGAGTTGTTTGATTTTTCTCCTATCTCGCTACATTGTTTTTCACATGAGGTGGCTTGCTCGAGGGCCTGTCATTTAGGCTGGGTCTCCTGTTGTTTAACGGTGATTAACTTTGATATATTGTTCAATCACATGCTGTCCTTGTATGTTTTTTTTTAAAAATGCAAATAAATTTGATTATCAAAAACAAAAAAAAAACATTGGCGTAGCTCCAGCTTCATGAATTTCATTTTGATCCACGTTTGCTTTTCTTGGATAGACCAGGGGTTGAAATTATTGCATTGGAAATGTAATTTCACTTGACCGAAGATCATTTGGTGTCTTAGAACTCTTATAATTGAACATTCCTTTAATGGGAAAAGATATGGAGCTCCTAGAAAGAGTACAGAAATCAATAAAGATGTGCTCGAAGAGCAGTGCAGATTGGTCGGGGGAGGGATTACTGAGAAATTTGAAACAATACTGTGAAGTGCTAATATTATGGGATTGTACTTTGTTAATATGCTCACCTCTCCTTGCCTGTTTCAAGTAATGTTCTGTTCTGATGCTATCAATCATGATTTCTGAGCAACTGTTTAATAAAAAGATGTTTAAAAACACAAAAAATATTTGAACACTCCTTAATCAACAGTTGAACCTTCTGACACCCCAACCAGTACAGGAAAATAAGATCTCAATGCCTTGGGCGAAATGATGAGGTTTCAGTCACTCTGCAAAATATATACCTTCTGCGTGTATAATTCTCTGCTAAGCCTAAAGATATCTGACTCTTTCCTTCACCAGCTGTTGTTCACTGGGCACTGAGTGATACATTGCTGGCACCCTTCTCAGTGCCGTTGAAGGATGCTGGTGTCCTCTGGTCCTGGCACATTGCTTTCTTTGTAAGTAGAAGGCATGTATGTGTTTATGCTGGTCCTCTTGCTGCAAATAGTATTTGGACCAGCTCGTGGTTGGAGCTTCTCTTATAAGACTAGCGATTCTAGGAAAGTCTCTTCTTGAAGCCAGCCAGTTTCAGAGCATCCGCTTTAATCTTTAGAATCCTCTTCTCTGTGAGAGACCTGGAAAGCTGATTTCCAAAGAGGGAGCTTACATTTTCTGTGGTACGAACACCTCCAGACCATATGATGCAGTGTGCCAGTGGCTTCACTGGTTGTTTTGGTTCTAGCATGTCATCTTAGTTAAGACGTATTACAGTCCTTACTTTGAGCCCTGTAAAGGAGGTCTGCAAACTGATACTTCTATTCCAGAAGTGCAGTCATTGTTGTAGGAGAGTAGGGTCTGCAATCCTATGATCACCCAGATTTTTTGCTTTTGTTTCACTGGTTTACGACTTTCTCTGGCTGTGGGCCTGCCAATCAGACCCACAGCCTGGCTGTTCTCTCTCTAAATTACAACATGTACCCTAGGTGCATTTACCAATTGGTACTGGGCCACCTTATCAGACCCTGTAACTCAGGGCATAGGTGTACCCAGGGCCTACCAGGGGCTGAAGCATGTATTATGCCACCCCTGGCTGGCCTCTTAAATTTGACACAACTGGCTGCATGACAGCTGGGGCAAAGTCGTGTAATCACCCTTTGCTGTAGATATAGTATACCTATATCTAACCCTAAAATGGACACACAGATTCCTATCAGTCACTCCTATGGCAGGCCTTAACAATCCTGAAGGCAGAGTGCTTGGAATCGTGTGAGATGGTGCTCTGGCATGAGCTGAGCCTGTCTGCAGCTTGCGGAACCAAGTCCTAATAGCCGTTCCATGATATCGCATACCATATACTCTTAAGTGCATTATAATCCTCGCGGTTAAATGCTATCTTTGGTATTGCTTTATCAAAACATGTCGAGTAAGGTGTCATACAAATTGGAATACTAACCCCTCGCCAATTCTGGCGACGGGGTTAGCATTCCACCCTTCTAGAGGGACACAACATGGATGTAACTGTGAACCCCGGTTAAAGTTAAACGAAGCCTCAGCTCCACAAAATGGATGCTGCCACCACAGACACGAGTCTGACCCCCTGCAGCTGGGAGTCCTTCCAGCGAGGGGAGCCTGGACAAAGGGTTTCCTGTCGAGGGCGGTGCTAGCACCGTCCCAGACAGGGTTTTGTGTATCCTGGGTAGGCAGGGCTTTACAGGAAGGTGACTGCTGAGTGGCACCCCGGTGCTCACTACGCATAGGCCGGTCAGAACCAGTTCCAGGGGCACACCAGCCCCTGACCTGGGGGAAGTCCGGCATGGGAGAGGGGTGTAACCACCCCCCTCCTAGTCCCACCCATAGGCAGGACCTAGTCACCGGGTCAGCCCCTTTTCTTAGTATAAAGATAGGAGCGGGCCCCCTGTTCAAATTAGATCATCTTTGGAATCAAGACACGACTTTCTGCGAAAGGACATCAAGATTTCTTCTTCAAGATTCTCCCTTGTGGCTAAGGAGTAGTCACCCTGCATCAAGCGGGCACCATCCTAAGAACACTGCGGTCTGCTGCAAGTCCTTCCTCCGGAATCCGACTGCCCAGCTCGACGAGACCCGGCTTCCCTGGCACCTCTGACCTCTACTCACCTCTACAGCCAAGCTGAGAACAGTGAGTGCGACGAGACCTCGAGGGACCGACGATCGCCAAGACTGCACGACTTCTTTGCAACAAGCCCACCGTGTGCTCCACTGGTGAGTGCTTTGGGGTCCGAGAAGCCCCAACCCTGAGCAGCTCCAGCACCGAAGATCAGCCCTCCAGCATCTCCACGATCTGCGTGGGGCCCTTCTGCTTTTGCCTGCTCACCGCGTTGTTTGGCTACTAGCCGGCTGGCTTGTGGCCTTCTTAACGACGCCCGACGATATCACTGCTGCTGGTCTGGTTGCTCCAGACTGGCCCTTGCTTCCTTCTTCAAGAGAAGCACCCCGGACCCTCCTGGTCCACTCCAGACGCCATTTTGAGTCCACCGCGTGGGCTTGAATTTGCCAAGGCTTTGATGCCCAATCCTGGGTCCAGCGACGCCGACCGCTTCATCCATTGTGGGACAGCTCGCTCCTCCATCCTGGTCGCCGACAACGCCTCCTGGTCCGTGAGATCTGCAGAGCACAGCGTCACCCACTCACCTAGTCGAGGTGACTACCATCCGGTGCCCTCCTGGTGCCACCTGACTACTGGTTAGTAGTCTCGAACTTGGTCCCCTCTGCTTTCAGGTGTCATCTCTCTTCAAGATCCAGGCTTGGATCACTTCGAACTCTCTTCACTGGTCGCCTGCCAGCATCTTTCTTCCAGGCTCCTGGTCCGTCTACGAGGATTCCCGACGTCTTTTGAGACATATGCAGCTGCAGCCCCTGGGCTAGGTAACTTCGGCATTTCGGTGCCCCAGCATAGCCTCACTATCCAAGGGTCAGAATCCACTTTCGTTTTCCTCCTACCAGGTCGGGTTCGCCCGAGAACACTAACTCTGTGAAATCTAGCTACCATAGACTTTGTCCCGCATCCCGCGTGAGAGTGCACACTCTGCACCCGAGTCCCCTAGGCCTCCTAGAAGTAATCTGAAGATTCTATTGTCAAGACCTAGCGATTCCAAAGCCTATTAGTACTGTACTTACCTGCTAGTAATTTTGCATTCCACTTTCAGAGTATATGGTTTTCCGTGCCCCTCGGGCATTTGTATATACTGTGCTAACTTAAGTATTTTCGTAAGAGTTTTGTTTTGTGCTTAGTACCCTGTCCTCATAAAGAGTACAGGGCTGTTGTGATTCTTAATAAATATATTGTTTATTTTCATAACACTTGTGTGGTGTCCTTTCACTTGGTATTCAAGGGGTATATGTGTGGTATAACAGCTGGCTTAACACGCCCTCTCGAGTCTTTAGCCTTAGACTGCTCGTATCCACGCTACTAGGATAGCTGGTCTATAAGGTTGACTTACAACCAATCATCAATAAGGGTTGCTGGACTGATACATAGTGTTCACTAGAATAGTGAGCACTGCATATCAGGCCACCTTCTCACATTGGTGAGCAGCGGTTGAGATTTGAGCTTGCTGTTGTCTTACCACACGTATCCTAAGAATATCTTGTTGAAAGATCACATAAGTACTGTGAGGTACATATAACTTAGCTTAGAATACTCTGAGTTCTACTGAACCAGCTGTTGCAGCTCCTCAAGGCTTAGCACACCTTGGCCGCAACTCTTAGCAAGGGATCAGTAGACAAACACATAGTGTAGGTAGGTGCATCACTTACACCACACTAGAAGCATGTCTAACCTAGGAGAGTCTACTGAGACCCCTCTGATGGTTGAGGGCCCTCCACAGGCCTCTTCTAGATATGCAGCCCTTAGCTTCCAGGAGATGAGACAAGTGTGTACCTCCAGGAAGCTAAAACAGGGGTCTAACCCCACAATCCCATTTCTGATAGGTCTCTTAGAGACTTATGATGCCAGAAAAGCTGAGAAACTTCTTAGCTCTTCTCATCCAGAAGGGGACATGCCAGCCCTAGAAGGAACCAGGGGTGACCCAGATCTCATCCATCTCTCAGGTGAGGAGGATGATGATCAGGAGACATCTGGGGATGAGGCAGACAAAGGTCCAGAAATAGTTAGTCAGGGCCAACTTAAGCAGGCATGAGAATGGTACTGGGAGACCCCTGGGACCCCTCTCAGGCCAGCTTAACATTGGGAATGGACGAGTTAGGTCTCTCTCAAGAGGCTCTAACAGATCCATTCGAACCAATGGCTCTCAGGCCTCTGCTCTGAGGAGGATGACCTCCCCTCAGAGGAGAGTTTAAGAAGCCAAGGAAAGGGAAGTCAATCTGAGGATTGCAAGGGAAGAACTTGCCTTGGCCAAAGTAAGACTTGCCTTTGCTAGAGAGCAAGAGTTGAGTGGGTCAAAACCCACTGGTGGCAGCATTATACCTAGCAATAGGGAAAGGAGTTTTGATACAAAGCACCTGAATAAGATAGTGCCCCCCTTTAAGCAAGGGGATGACATCCACAAATGGATAACTGCTTTGGAGAGGGCCTGCACTGTGCAGGGTGTTCCCAAAGTCAGTGGGCAGCTATCTTGTGGCTCTCCTTTGAAGGTAAAGGTAGAGATAAGCTCCTCACTACTAGAGTGGAGGATGCTAACAATTACCAAGTCTTGAAAAATACACTGATTGATGGGTTTGGCCTAACCACTGAGCAATACAGGTTGCTGTTCAGGGATACCCAGAAAACTCAGTCTCAAGATTGGTCTGACTTTGTAGATTGTGCCACTAAGGCTTTGGAGGGCTGGTTGCTGGGCAGTAAGGTTACTGATTACACAGGATTGTATAATTTGATCATGAGAGAACAAATTTTAAACAATTGTCAGAACCAGTTGTTGCATCAGCATCTTGTTGACTCAGATCTGACCTCTCCCCAAGAATTGGGAAAGAAGGCAGACAGATGGGTCAGAACAAGAGTTAAACAGAACCAGGGCCAGAATCAAGGTGGTCAGAAGAAAGCAGACCAGAAGGGTAAAGATTCTAAGGGGGAACAAAATGACCAGAAGTCTTCGACAGGTCCCCAACAACCCAAAGAGGGTGGGGGTCAGGCTCCCCAGAAGAAGAAAAATCAAGGCCAATCTAAAAGGTGGTGCCAATACTGCAAAAGTAAAACTCACTGGTTTAGTGAGTGCACCAATAAAGGAGGAGGGCAGACTCCTGCCACTGCAGCCCCTAAGGCACCTGTGCCCCCTAGTACAGTCAGCAGTGGTAGTGCACCTCCCAAGGGTTTAGTTGGGTTAACCCTGGGTTCTGAGGGGTATGACAACTTAGTTGGCACACTCACTCAGGCTGTCCTTGTTTGTACAGGGATGTGGATATGTCCCCTGATATAAGTCCCAAT
The DNA here is from genome assembly GCF_964263255.1 of Lissotriton vulgaris. Classification (NCBI taxonomy): domain Eukaryota; kingdom Metazoa; phylum Chordata; class Amphibia; order Caudata; family Salamandridae; genus Lissotriton; species Lissotriton vulgaris. The sequence continues at coordinate 58,281,178 of NC_141691.1, read as the reverse complement.
ACTTTAAGCAAATACAGACAGACACCTTTCATTAATGGAAAAATGGCTCAGGCCTATAGGGACACTTGTGCCAGTGTCACAATGGTGACACCTAACTTTGTGGACCCTGGACAGATCATGCCAGGTACAGATTTCCTGGTGACCAATGCAAGCAATGTCACTACCAGTCACATTATGGCAATTGTAGCTTTCTCCTGGGGAGGGGTAACTGGCCAAAAGAAGGTTGTAGTTAGCTCAGACCTCCCAGTGGATTGTTTGTTGGGCAATGATTTGGAGTCATCACAATGGTCAGAAGTGGAGCAGAGGACTCACATGGAAATGTTAGGCTTGCCAGCACATGTGTTTGCTGTGACCAGGTCACAGGTCAGGAAATGCCCCACTGAACAGGTGCTGGATCCTGGAACAATGGACCAGACACCTTCCAAGAAGAAGAGCAGTAGGGTTAAGGCTGTGCCTTCCCCCTTGCCCCAGGTTGTGGATCAAGTCTCAGAGGAGGCTGACCTACAGGAATTGAGGGAAACTGAGCCTAAAGAGTTTGAACTTGATCAAGTTGAATTCCTGGGCTCAGGGGGACCCTCAAGGGAAGACCTGGGGAAGGACCAGTTAGACTGCCCTTCCCTTGAACCCCTCAGACAGCAGGCTGCTGCTGAGGCTGCTGGGAACGCCACAGGTACCCACAAGGTATACTGGGAAGATGGACTCCTGTACACTGAGGCAAGAGACCCCAAGCCTGGCATGACCAGGAGGCTGGTTGTACCCTTGTCTCAGAGAGGTTTCCTCCTTACCTTGGCCCATGAGATTCCCTTAGCAGGTCACTTAGGCCAGACAAAGACTTGGGACAGGCTTGTCTCACACTTTCACTGGCCTCACATTATTGAGGATACCAAGGAGTTTTGTCGCTCCTGTGTCACTTGCCAAGCCAGTGGTAAGTCAGGTGGCACAACAAAGGCCCCCCTTATACCAATGCCTGTGGTGGGGGTGCCCTTTGAAAGAGTGGGGATTGACATTGTTGGTCCAATGGAACCCCAGACAGCATCAGGGCACAAGTTTATACTGGTGGTAGTGGATCATGCCACCAGGTATCCTGAAGCTATTCCACTTAGGACCACTACAGCACCTGTAGCGGCAAGGACCCTAGTTGGAGTGTTCTCCAGAGTGGGCTTCCCTAAGGAGGTTGTCTCTGACAGAGGTGCAAACTTCATGTCAAGCTACTTAACTGCTATGTGGAAGGAATGTGGTGTCAACTACAAGTTCACTACACCCTATCATCCACAATGCAATGGGCTTGTTGAAAGGTTCAACAGGACCCTAAAAGGGATGATTCATGGACTACCTGAAAAGCTCAGGCGTAGATGGGATGTCCTGATTCCCTGCCTTCTGTTTGCTTACAGAGAGGTCCCACAAAAGGGGGTTGCCTACAGCCCTTTTGAACTTTTGTATGGGCATCCTGTGAGAGGCCCCCTATGTTTGGTGAAGGAAGGATGGGAGAGACCTCTCAAAAAGCCTGCAACCAACATAGTGGACTATGTACTTGGTCTCCGCTCCAGGATGGCTGAGTATATGGAGAAGGCATCTGAAAACCTTAAGGCCAGTCAAGAACTTCAAAAAGCTTGGCATGACCAAAAGGCTGTCCTGACTGTTTATCAGCCTGGACAGAAGGTGTGGGTGTTGGAGCCAGTAGCCCCAGCAGCACTCAAAGACAAATGGTCTGGGCCCCACACAATTCTTGAGCAAAAGGGAGAGGTCACCTACCTGGTGGACCTTGGAACTCCCAGGAGCCCCCACAGGGTGCTCCATGTCAACAGGCTCAAAGCATATGTCGACAGGAAGGACATGAGCTTGCTCATGGCCATAGATGAGGGACAGGAGGAAGAGAGTGACCCTCTCCCAGACCTGCTCACTCAGAATCCTGATGATGGGTCAGTAGATGGTGTTGTCTTTTGTGGCAGCCTCTCTGAGCATCAACAGAAAGACTGTAAACAGGTTCTTCAGTCTTTCAGACATATGTTCTATCTGACACCCAGTCAGACCAATTGGTGTACCCATGAGGTTGACACTGGTGACAGCCTGCCAGTTAAGAGTAAAATCTACAGGCAGCCTGATCATGTTAGAGACTGCATCAAAACTGAAGTGCAGAAAATGTTGGAGTTGGGAGTCATTGAACCCTCAGATAGCCCTTGGGCTAGTCCAGTAGTTCTAGTGCCAAAACCTCACACCCAGGGTGGTAAGAAAGAGATGAGGTTCTGCGTAGACTACAGGGGTCTCAATGCAGTCACTAAGACTGATGCCCACCCAATACCAAGGGCAGATGAACTTATAGATAAATTGGCTTCTGCCAACTACTTAAGTACATTTGACCTGACAGCTGGGTATTGGCAAATCAGGTTAGCTGAGGATGCCAAGCCCAAGACAGCATTTTCAACCCCTGGTGGGCATTATCAATTTGTGGTAATGCCCTTTGGTCTGAAAAATGCACCTGCCACCTTCCGAAGGTTGGTGAATCATGTTCTCACTGGGCTGGATGACTTCTGTGCAGCATATCTAGATGATATTGCTGTATTTAGCTCCACCTGGGAGGATCACCTGGTCCACCTGAGGAAAGTGTTAGAGGCTCTGCAAGCAGCAGGCCTCACTATCAAGGCCACCAAGTGCCAGATAGGGCAGACACAGGTTGTATACCTGGGCCACCTTGTAGGTGGAGGCCAGGTTCAGCCACTGGAGAGCAAAATACAGTCAATCAGGGACTGGGCTCCTCCAACCACCCAGACTCAGGTTCGAGCTTTCTTGGGCCTGACTGGTTACTACAGAAAGTTTGTCAGGAACTATGGATCAATTGTGACTCCATTAAATGAACTGACAAGTAAGAAAATGCCAAAAAAGGTTCAGTGGACAGCAGGCTGTCAAAAAGCATTCGATGACCTAAAGCAGGCCATGTGCACAGCACCTATCCTTAAGAGTCCAGACTACTCCAAACCATTCATTGTCCAAACAGATGCTTCTGAGTTGGGTGTGGGAGCTGTTCTATCTCAACTGAATTTTGATGGTCAAGACCAGCCCATTGCTTTTATAAGCAGAAGGCTGACCCCCAGAGAGAAGAATTGGTCAGCTATTGAGAGGGAGGCCTTTGCTGTGGTTTGGGCCCTGAAGAAGTTGAGGCCATACTTGTTTGGCACTCACTTCAAGATTCAGACCGACCATAAGCCCCTCTTGTGGCTAAATCAGATGAAGGGTGAAAACCCCAAACTGCTTAGGTGGTCCATTTCCCTACAGGGGATGGACTTTACAGTGGAACATAGACCTGGTACTGATCATGGCAATGCCGATGGGCTCTCCAGATATTTCCACTTAGAACAAGAAGACTCACCTGGTCAAGGTTAGCTTATTGTCCCAAAGTTTGGGGGGGGGGTCATGTAGGAGAGTAGGGTCTGCAATCCTATGATCACCCAGATTTTTTGCTTTTGTTTCACTGGTTTACGACTTTCTCTGGCTGTGGGCCTGCCAATCAGACCCACAGCCTGGCTGTTCTCTCTCTAAATTACAACATGTACCCTAGGTGCATTTACCAATTGGTACTGGGCCACGTTATCAGACCCTGTAACTCAGGGCATAGGTGTACCCAGGGCCTACCAGGGGCTGAAGCATGTATTATGCCACCCCTGGCTGGCCTCTTAAATTTGACACAACTGGCTGCATGACAGCTGGGGCAAAGTCGTGTAATCACCCTTTGCTGTAGATATAGTATACCTATATCTAACCCTAAAATGGACACACAGATTCCTATCAGTCACTCCTATGGCAGGCCTTAACAATCCTGAAGGCAGAGTGCTTGGAATCGTGTGAGATGGTGCTCTGGCATGAGCTGAGCCTGTCTGCAGCTTGCGGAACCAAGTCCTAATAGCCGTTCCATGATATCGCATACCATATACTCTTAAGTGCATAATAATCCTCGCGGTTAAATGCTATCTTTGGTATTGCTTTATCAAAACATGTCGAGTAAGGTGTCATACGAATTGGAATACTAGCCCCTCGCCAATTCTGGCGACGGGGTTAGCATTCCACCCTTCTAGAGGGACACAACATGGATGTAACTGTGAACCCCGGTTAAAGTTAAACGAAGCCTCAGCTCCACAAAATGGATGCTGCCACCACAGACACGAGTCTGACCCCCTGCAGCTGGGAGTCCTTCCAGCGAGGGGAGCCTGGACAAAGGGTTTCCTGTCGAGGGCGGTGCTAGCACCGTCCCAGACAGGGTTTTGTGTATCCTGGGTAGGCAGGGCTTTACAGGAAGGTGACTGCTGAGTGGCACCCCGGTGCTCACTACGCATAGGCCGGTCAGAACCAGTTCCAGGGGCACACCAGCCCCTGACCTGGGGGAAGTCCGGCATGGGAGAGGGGTGTAACCACCCCCTCCTAGTCCCACCCATAGGCAGGACCTAGTCACCGGGTCAGCCCCTTTTCTTAGTATAAAGATAGGAGCGGGCCCCCTGTTCAAATTAGATCATCTTTGGAATCAAGACACGACTTTCTGCGAAAGGACATCAAGATTTCTTCTTCAAGATTCTCCCTTGTGGCTAAGGAGTAGTCACCCTGCATCAAGCGGGCACCATCCTAAGAACACTGCGGTCTGCTGCAAGTCCTTCCTCCGGAATCCGACTGCCCAGCTCGACGAGACCCGGCTTCCCTGGCACCTCTGACCTCTAATCACCTCTACAGCCAAGCTGAGAACTGTGAGTGCGGCGAGATCTCGAGGGACCGACGATCGCCAAGACTGCACGACTTCTTTGCAACAAGCCCACCGTGTGCTCCACTGGTGAGTGCTTTGGGGTCCGAGAAGCCCCAACCCTGAGCAGCTCCAGCACCGAAGATCAGCTCTCCAGCATCTCCACGATCTGCGTGGGGCCCTTCTGCTTTTGCCTGCTCACCGCGTTGTTTGGCTACTAGCCAGCTGGCTTGTGGCCTTCTTAACGACGCCCGACGACATCACTGCTGCTGGTCTGGTTGCTCCAGACTGGCCCTTGCTTCCTTCTTCAAGAGAAGCACCCCGGACCCTCCTGGTCCACTCCAGACGCCATTTTGAGTCCACCGCGTGGGCTTGAATTTGCCAAGGCTTTGTTGCCCAATCCTGGGTCCAGCGACACCGACAGCTTCATCCATCGTGGGACAGCTCGCTCCTCCATCCTGGTCGCCGACAACGCCTCCTGGTCCGTGAGATCTGCAGAGCACAGCGTCACCCACTCACCTAGTCGAGATGACTACCATCTGGTGCCCTCCTGGTGCCACCTGACTACTGGCTAGTAGTCTCGAACTTGGTCCCCTCTGCTTTCAGGTGTCATCTCTCTTCAAGATCCAGGCTTGGATCACTTCGAACTCTCTTCACTGGTCGCCTGCCAGCATCTTTCTTCCAGGCTCCTGGTCCGTCTATGAGGATTCCCGACGTCTTTTGAGACATATGCAGCTGCAGCCCCTGGGCTAGGTATCTTCGAAATTTCGGTGCCCCAGCATAGCCTCACTATCCAAGGGTCAGAATCCACTTTCGTTTTCCTCCTACCAGGTCGGGTTCGCCCGAGAACACTAACTCTGTGAAATCTAGCTACCATAGACTTTGTCCCGCATCCCGCGTGAGAGTGCACACTCTGCACCCGAGTCCCCTAGGCCTCTTAGAAGTAATCTGAAGATTTTATAGTCAAGACCTAGCGATTCCAAAGCCTATTAGTACTGTACTTACCTGCTAGTAATTTTGCATTCCACTTTCAGAGTATATGGTTTTCCGTGCCCCTCGGGCATTTGTATATACTGTGCTAACTTAAGTATTTTCGTAAGAGTTTTGTTTTGTGCTTAGTACCCTGTCCTCATAAAGAGTACAGGGCTGTTGTGATTCTTAATAAATATATTGTTTATTTTCATAACACTTGTGTGGTGTCCTTTCACTTGGTATTCAAGGGGTATATGTGTGGTATAACAGCTGGCTTAACACGCCCTCTCGAGTCTTTAGCCTTAGACTGCTCGTATCCACGCTACTAGGATAGCTGGTCTATAAGGTTGACTTACAACCAATCATCAATAAGGGTTGCTGGACTGATATGCAGTGCTCACTATTCTAGTGAACACTATGTATCAGGCCTCCTTCTCACGATTGTGACCTGCGGCACCCATTCATTTCTAGAGTATCATTATTCGGCACTATGCAGAGAAGTAAGTGGAAAACCTATGAATAGCTGAAACAATCAGTTTGTAAGAGGGTTCTTCCTTGAGAATGTCCCCAATCTGTGGCTTCTGATATTGTCATACCTCTTTTCAGTAGTTTGCATAGGAATCACTAGGCTTGTGCAATTTTAGGAGGTCAGGTACTAGAGGTTTTGCTTGTTGTTTTGGCTATGTCTCTAAATGCTGCACAATGTAATCTTTTTGACCAAAGTGTCAATATTTAGCTTTCTCCTGTCTCTATTTATGACCAGTTATTTTTGATTCTTTGTTATTGTGCGGACCAGTCCTCACTCCTGCAATCTGATGTTGCATTGTTCTTAGGCACTTCTGAGTATCTCTTTGACCTGGACCTGATTCAATACTTATGTCAATTACATTGTTCTCTACAATCAGAGCAGCCCTTCTCTCCACTCCTGAGGCTTTGGAGTTTAACTGGATGTTTTGTGTGGGAGGCACTACTAGGAGTAGTCTTGGTACCAATGACCGTCAACTGATTCGTTTATGGTCTTTGGGAGATGGATGTTAAGCATCATGAGTTTCTGCAGACAGTCATTCGTTCTCTTATGTGTTGGATATGGTCTCTCTTTCTTTGGAGCTCTCTTAACATGGTTGTTCTCAGTCTCATAGCCGTATTTGAGGTTGAGCAATGGCTGGCAGAGGGGAGCTCCCTAGCATTGAAACTATCAGTGGCGAAGCACTCCGAGAGACCTGGGCGGTAAGTCACCTCTGTTGAATGTTGCCATAGTCTTTCGGCTTCTTCTGTTCCTTTGAACAGGGATGACCACCATGGTAGCGTTTCTTTCAGGGACCAAACAGGATCACCACATGCCAATGTAAAGCAATACTCACCACTGGCCCCATTGCTGGTGTAGACATCCGAGGTAAACCTTCCTTCTGCAAAAGCCAGAGTGTATAATTTCTGAAATCTCCTTTTGTACATCAACAGCCTTGGTGTTGTCTTCTGACATGTGACACATCTGAATGGTGTGAGTACGGAAGATAAACAACAGAAATTGTGTGTTGGTACTTCAAAGATTACACTGCTGGAGGGCCAGTTATCAAAGAGATCTAGCAGTGTCTGAAAATGCAGCTGAGGTGAGGGAGTCTTTTGGGGAAAACGAAAAAAACCAACCCTGTTACTAGTATTGAGGAAACTTTGCTTAGTCTGTTCTTAGATAGCATCCAACTCTTTGAAACTGAACTCATCAGAGACCAAAGTGCTCATTACTAAAAGTTGCATAGAGAAATTATCCCCCAGTCTCTTGTCTGACAACATAGGCCATTGCCTTCCCAAGTAAACGCTGTAAAAAAAAATCTGGAAGTAATCCTGGATGCAATGAATCTCTTGAACCCTAAATAAAAAAAAATAAAGCCACAGTACCTGTTTTTTGGCACCTCAATCTTCTAGAAAGGTTTCTAACTTTGATTCTTCACAAGCAAGTGGTTCTCACTTGTATTCAGTGAAGTCTGGTTTACTGAAATTATTTAACCCTTCCTAAGAAATTGACTAGAAGACTTTAATTGATTCAAAAGGCTGTAGCTCTCCTTATTTTCAAGGGTACAGCCAAATATCACATTACCCCTATTCGCTCACAGCTTTTTTGGTTTCCAGTTGCATCGAGGATTCAGTTTAAAACTAGTAGTCACACTAGAGTTTGCCCCAGTATTGGAACTTTCATAGATTCCCATGCTTTGTATCATTCCCCGTCGTCGGAATGGGAGCCTCGGTAAATAGTAAAAAACTATAGTAGTAAGCACAAAGTGAAAAAACAGGCCTAGGCCTCATCTCATTTTGTAGCTTATCCACCTCTTTGTGTAAAAGAGACCAAATTTCTGCAGCAGCCAATCAGAGCAGCCTCACCCCATAGAACCTTCCTGAGAGAAGCTCAGAGCCTCAGATTTTCTACCGCACGTTGTGCAAGGGAGTCTCCATTGAGCTCTGCTCAGTTTTCTTCAGTTTTTTCTTCAACTACTTGGATTTTTTCTCAACATGTCGGAGAGGAAAGCCCTTTTTAGAGCCTGTGCCACCTGCTCTAAGAAGAGGTTGTTTGTCGAGGACAAACATGAGGATTGTATCTACTGTTTATATCCGGACCATAAACCGACAGACTGTCCGATTTGCAGATCCTTCTCAGCCAAGACCCAGAGGGACAGAGAAGGACGTCTCCTCACATGGCTTCAGAAGGTGAAAGACCGGAAGGACATTATCTCTTCGGACAGTGAGGGCTCCTCGTCTATGGTGTCATCCAGAAGGTCTCAAAAGAGGGGTAGGTCCCCCCTTTCTGCTTCAGACGAGTCCCGACACAAGGCCTTACCAGGGACCTCTGATAGGTCTGACAGGCCGGCTGCCCAAAAATCTCCTCACCGAGGTGAAAAGGAGAGGCAGGGTAAGCCTGAGGAACTTCTGACATCAAAAAAGGTGAGAAAGGCTTCTACAGTCTCTTCGCCTTCCTCAGAGAAGGATCGTGGGGTCAAAAAGCCTTCAACCCTGATTCAAGAGGCGGCTTCAGACAAGAAGCATAAACCGTCGACGACTAAACTCCCAGGTACGTCGTCTACGAGTGTTAAAAAGGACAGCTCTACCAAGGTTGCCTCGTCGACGGGCTCGTCGACGATGGCTGCGTCGACGCCTACACCGTCGACTGCTTTCAAGGCTCCGGAATCCTGCTCGTCGTCGACGAGGGTGACCACCTCCACGTCGACGACAATGTCTGCAAAGCTGCCGTCGACGGCGGTGTCGTCGACGAGGACGACTTCGACGACGACGATGTCGACGACGCCGGTTGCCATGTTGATGACGACGAGCTCGTCGACGGTCCCGTCGACGATTCCACCATCGTCGACGATGAGCTTCACCTCGTCGACGACACTATCCTCGTCGACGAAGACAGTTTCTATGTCTACACTTCCACTGTCGCCACTGACACAGAAGACCTCCCCGTCGACGACGGCCTCGTCGACGAGGGCCTCGTCGACGACGACCTCGTCGACGATGGAATTGGCGGGAAAACAGGTTTTTTCGCTGAAAAGGAAACATATCACGCCAGAGATGACGTCTCCTCGCCAGGTTCAGAAGCTACCACCAACACTACTATTGGAGGATGACTCTGAGGAAGAGGCTTTCAGTGAATTTGGGCAGGCCTATAGCCCTTCTGACCTCCAGGTTAAGGTGCAGGAGTTTAGCTCTGAGGAGGAGCAGATGGAACGACAGCACTATGCTCCAGAGCATTATTATGAGGAGGAATGTACTGCTACCAGGCAGGTGCCTCCACAACAACCGATGCGTCAGTTACCCGAGGGTATGGTGGCAATACCATCCGCTTTAGTGACGGATTTACAACTTATGTTGCGGGATTACAAGCAACGTTTCCCGACACCTCCGGAAGCCCAACAAGTGCGCCCCACGACACCTCCGCCTCAGACATTGCGTCCTGTGGCAGACCATTCTTTACCCTCAAGAGAGCGTGCCGCTGCGCTGGAAGTGCGCCCTCAAGAGGTAGTGCAGGTGCAAGACACTGATGATGATGATGATGCTGCGTCTTCAGATGCAGACCAGCAAGCGGATCCTGATCAGGATCAACAGACGCCATGGAATACTACTGACCCTATGGATCCGGACAACACCGACCCGGATAATATTACTTCGCCTCCAGCGGATGTTGGAGGGTTTCACAACTTAATGGACAGGGCATCCAAAAGATTTGGTCTCCCAGTGACCACAGTGCAATCGGATTGCTTTTTGTATGACTTTAAAGAACCATTCAGGAAGTCAGTGAGGTCCATTCCAATCATCGAGCATGTCTGGTCTGAGGGCTTGAAGGCTATGCATAATCCGGCTACAGTCCTCCCGGTACTTCCGAGACTAGAAAAGAAGTATAAGGCACCGGATGGCAGTCCAGCATGTTTACTTGGCCAACCGAAACCGGATTCGGTCATTTCGCAGGCTGCCCAAAGCAAGTCCAAGAATCCTTCTGCGCCGATGACTACGCCGCCAGATAAGGAGGGCAGGCGCCTAGACAATGTGGGCAAGAGGTTTTCAGCTATGGCCAGTCTCCTGGTTAGGGCAGCCAATGCGTTAGCGATTCTGGGACGCTATGATCGACAAATGTGGTGCGATCTGGCCCCATTTGTTGACGAACTGCAGGATTCGTCTAAGGAAGATGTGAAGAAGATTTTGCTCGAAGGGGAGCGGGCCTCTTCGGAAGTCATTGATGTGGCAATGGATATTGCAACCACCGCATTCCGTGCACTAGCTGGCTCGGCGGTTCTGCGACGCCAAGGGTGGTTAAAGGCCACATGGTTCAGGCAGGAGGTACAGAATAAGATCTTGGATCTGCCATATGACGGTGAGATGCTATTTGGCAAGCACGTCGATGAGGCCCTGCAGGGAATCAAAAAGGACACGGATACAGCTAAGTCATTGGGTACATTGCAGTATCGTAAGGTGCCCTTCAGAGGAGCTAGAGGAAGAGGCTTTTCGTCTTACCGTGGAGGTAATCAAAATCGCTACTCCTCTGGATCTCAGTCCAGCCAGTCGTATAAACCACAATACACTCAAAGGGGCTCTTTCTCTCGCCAGCAGCCTAGAGGACGCCAGGGGCAGCAAAGGAGAGACAACACCAGGAAACAATAGCGGCCAGGTGGCTCTTTCCACTGTTCCTGTTCCCTCATTCACATCTGTGGGGGGCAGGATTTCCCATTGCCTACACAACTGGATAATTATTACATCGGATCAGTGGGTCCTCCAGATTGTCAGAGAAGGACACACATTGGAGTTTCAAGACCTTCCTCCAACAAGAGCGCCGGATGCCTTCCTTCCGAAACATCTCAGGCTCCTTCATCTCGAAGCCCACCAACTTTTCACCAAGGGGGCAGTAGAGCCTGTACCCCTTTCGCAAAAGGGAAAGGGGTTCTATTCCAGGTTCTTCCTGGTTCGGAAGACAAAGAACAAGTGGCGTCCGATTTTAGATCTACGGCAGCTCAACACTTATCTCGTGAAGTTGTCCTTCAGGATGGTCACTCTTCAGGACATCCTTCGTCTGCTCAATCCGGGGGATTATATGGCGACCCTCGATTTGGAGGACGCCTACTTCCACGTTCCTATCCATCCAGCTCACAGGCAATATCTGCGCTTTACAGTGGGCAAGAGTCACTTTCAATTCAAGGTACTGCCATTTGGTCTCCGGTCCGCCCCACGGATCTTCACAAAGGTTCTAGCTCCGGTGGCAGCTTTTCTCAGAAAACAAGCTATTCAGGTGTTTCCATACCTGGACGATTGGCTGCTGAAAGCTCCATCTGTTCAAGAAGCGTCCAGTGCAGTCCGGACGTGCAAGGATCTGTTCGAGCGGCTAGGTCTTCGCCTCAACAAGGAGAAATCGGTTTTATACCCATCCAGGTCAACAAGGTTCCTGGGAGCCATCCTGAACACGGACAGTTGCTTAGCCCTTCCATCGGAGGAGCGCCAGACCAAACTAATGTGTTCAGCTCGTCTTCTCCAATCTCGAAAGACACTGACAGTTCGCAAGTACAAATCACTTCTCGGATCGATTTCATCTTGCATTCCTTTAGTTCCGCACTGCAGGCTCAGGATGCGTCCACTACAAGAGCAACTGGACAGACAGTGGCGGCAGGTCACAGGATCCTTCGACGACAAGGTTGTCGTTACCAAAGAAATGAGAAAAGCAGGCGGCTGGTGGCTGGAAAAAGACAATCTTTCCAAGGGTTTATCGTTCCTCATTCCTCCATCTCCCCTGATTGTAACAACGGATGCTTCCATGGAAGGATGGGGAGCGGTCCTCCAGGAGCTGAAGGTCAGCGGTCACTGGAGTCCAGTGCAACGCAAGTTCCATATCAACCTCCTGGAACTTCTCGCGATCCGCTTGGCTCTTCAAGCTTTTCTTCCGAGGATTCAAAACAGGACAGTGCTGGTTCGTACGGACAACACTACAGCCATGCACTACATAAACAAACAGGGTGGCACAAGATCCTCCACCCTCTCCAAGGAAGCCCAAACGATATGGAATTGGTTAATACAGAACAACGTCTCCCTCTCAGCGGAACATCTAGCGGGGACGCTCAATGTCAAGGCGGACGCTTTGAGTCGTCAGAGGACAGTCTCTCACGAGTGGGAGCTGGATCAGACCGTTCTGGAGGATCTCTTTGCTCGATGGGGGACACCATCAATCGACCTGTTTGCGACTCCCCAGAACGCCAAATGCCTGTCCTTCGCAAGCAGGGTTCACCATCGGGAATCCTTGGGGAATGCGCTTTTGATTGCCTGGTCAGGCGCCTTTGTTTACGCCTTTCCTCCCATTCCACTGATTCCGAAGTTGGTCAGCAAACTCAAGGTGGAACCGTGCAGGATGATTTTGATCGCTCCAGCATGGCCCAGACAAGTTTGGTACTCGGAGCTTCTTCTCCTCTCCCAGGACCAGCCAGTTCTCCTACAGCCTATTCCAACTTTGCTAACAATGTCTCACGGTCAGGTTCTACATCCGGACTTGAAGTCCCTGCGATTGACAGCGTGGCTCCTGAGTTCAGAGAGTTCCAGGGATTAGATCTCTCAAGTGAATGTAGAGACATTCTAGCTCAGGCTCGAGCCCCTAGTACCAACAAGACCTATCGAGCCAAATGGAAGAGATTCTGTGTTTGGTGCCAGAAGGAAGGTTTACACCCGTATACTTCTTCTCCACACAAGCTCTTGCCTTACCTCCTTTCTCTGGCAAAATCGGGATTGGCTCCATCGTCGATAAAAGTCCATCTGGCAGCCATCTCTAGATTCAGACGTTCATCTTCAGGGCCTTCCCTATGGTCGGCTAGGATTGTCAAACAATTCCTGAAAGGTTTGTTCAGGGTTTTTCCTCCAGTTCGGCCACCTCCTCCAACCTGGCACTTGAATCTGGTTCTGTCATCCCTCATGAAAGCCCCTTTTGAACCTGTGCATAAGTCTGACCTTAAGTTTCTTTCCTGGAAAGTGGCTCTTCTCTTGGCCCTGACATCGGCTCGTAGAGTAAGCGAGATACAGGCTTTCACGATTGAGGAACCTTTTCTCCAGTTTAAAAATAATGTGCTGATTCTACGAACAAATCCTAAATTTATCCCGAAAGTTCCTTCGGAATTCCACCTAAATGAACCCGTGGTCTTGAAACCATTTTTTCCAAAACCTTCTTCACCTGCGGAAAGAACTCTGCACTCTCTGGACATTCACAGATGCCTGAAATTCTATCTGGAGCGAACGAAGCAGTTCAGGAAATCTTCACAGCTCTTTGTTTCCTTCAGTGCTCCACGCAAGGGTTGTGCTGTTTCGAAGGCTTGTATTTCCCGTTGGATTTCCAGTGCTATACAATTTTGTCACCAGGCGGCTGGGAAACCTCTGCAGCGAGCAGTTCGTGCTCACTCTACCAGATCCATGGCTTCATCTGCGGCGTTATTCGCAGGAGTCCCTATCAAGGACATTTGCAGGGCGGCTACGTGGAGCAGTGTCCACACCTTCACCCGCCACTATTGTCTGGATTCTTCTGTGAGGGAGGATGCAGCAGTGGGCCAAGCAGTCCTGAGGAACCTTTTCCAATAAGTCGGTGAGCTTTCCTTTCTATCCCGCCTTCCTTTGCATATTTTGTATACTGCATTATTGTCATATTTCATGATCCTATGTGTTATGCTGTTTTTACAGAGATGTGTCACATTTTCAGGTTTAGGTATGACAAAATATGTTTTTCTTTACTGCTAGTTACTCTGATACAAAGCATGGGAATCTATGAAAGTTCCAATACTGGGGCAAGAAAACAAGTTACTTACCTGTAACTTTGGTTCCCCAGTATTGGTAACTTTCATAGATTCCCATGCGCCCACCCACCTCCCCTGGGAAAGCTCACTCTTCTGATCTTGGTGGATAGCTGTATACAACGGCTACGAAAATCTGAGGCTCTGAGCTTCTCTCAGGAAGGTTCTATGGGGTGAGGCTGCTCTGATTGGCTGCTGCAGAAATTTGGTCTCTTTTACACAAAGAGGTGGATAAGCTACAAAATGAGATGAGGCCTAGGCCTGTTTTTTCACTTTGTGCTTACTACTATAGTTTTTTACTATTTACCGAGGCTCCCATTCCGACGACGGGGAATGATACAAAGCATGGGAATCTATGAAAGTTACCAATACTGGGGAACCAAAGTTACAGGTAAGTAACTTGTTTTCTTAGCTCGTATATGCTCCACATTTATCCAATATATCTCTGATACATGCTCTATCCCAAACGTTTGAGAGCAGATTTTTTTTCTTGATGTTCCTAAACCTCATTCTCCTCCTATGGTGAGAGAGCTTTCTCTTGTGCAATGGCAAAATCATTTAGTTTGTTACCTGTAAATGTATGCATGCAAACCTCGCTGGCCAGGTTTCAAAAGATCTAAAACCAGTGTTATTCAAAGCGGTCTTAAATACACTTTCGATTTTCTGCCTTTTATGTTGGGTTGCAGTATGAGCACGAAGAAGCTGTGATGTACTTCTGCTTACAAAGTACTGTAACATAGTATGGATAGTTTTATGGGAAATACTCTTAATCTTAGTGGACATGTAGAGATGTATTTATTTATATTTGTTTGTAACGCGCACAGCTACTCATGAGTGTCCCGATACTGGGCCTAGCGAGGGTGAAGCAAAGTACTTTCAGGAAAATAGGTGTGTTTTCAGTTTCCTCCTGAACACAACAGGGTCTTGAATGGAACGTAGGGCATGGGGAAGGGCGTTCCAAGCAGCCACCGCCTTCACCGTGAAGGAGCTGCTCCTGATTCTCTGGAACTTAAAGCGAGGGACCTGAGCATAACAGACGAGGACCGCAGAGGGCGTGCAGGAACATAAAAAGAAAAACACCTCTGCAGGTAGAGAGGGCACAACAATGAAGAGCACGGTGGGCCAGGGTCAATAATTTAAATTGCACTCTATCCACCATGGGATGTCAGTGGAGAGAGCGCAGCTGTTGACGGACACTGTTCCTAGCCGAGGTGCTCAAAAAAGTCTGGTTGCTGTATTATTAACCACCTGCAACTTTTTCAGCAGGTGCCCAGGAATACCAGCGAAAAGGGCATTGGCATAGTCCAGCCGTGACCGAATCAGCGCACAGATACGTTTTCCTCGCTGCCTGAGGAAGGTGAAAGAATCTTCTGAGTTTTGAGCAGGCCAAAACAACATCCAGCCAGCTTCTTGATGTGCATCGAGAAGGAAAGGCATTCATCAAACCAGACCCCCAAGTTTTTTTCTGGTTTCCCTGATGAAGTAGGTGATGGATACTCAGGAGGCCAGAGCTGCTTGCTGAAGATAAGGGGGAATTTGCCAAATGGCGGGACCTCTGACTTCTCTTCATTACACTTAAGCTGCGCCTCTTCCAGCCACCTGAAGATGGAAGATGGACAGTGTTGGACCAGTAGTACCGAATCTGCATCTTTGTCCCAGGTAAAAAGCTGCGGAGTATCATCTGCATATACCATCACCTTAGCCCCCAGCTCTTCCGCCAAGTATATCAGTGAAGTAACATAGATGTTAAAAAGAAGGGGGCTAAGGAAGGAAGCCTGAGGGACACTTGTTACCGGCTGAGAGGGAGAAGGCGGGCAGTGGAATCCAGATCTGCTCAACCCGCCCTTCCAGAAAGGACCGAAACCAGCCCCATACAGCGCCCAACAGACCAATCTTAGCAAGACGTGACAGAAGGAGTGGGTGCGGGACCATATTCAACGCTGCCGAGAGGTCGAGCAAAATTAATGCTGCTCTCTCGCCGGCGTCCAAGCACTCCCGGATGGCCTCCGCCACCAACACGGTTTCTGTGCTATGGGATTCCCGAAATTCTGATTGAGCAGGGTGCCGAAGCACCTCCCTTTCCACAAAGTTTATCAGCTGTTTATTGACCACCTTCTCGCACACCTTCGCCAAAGCAGGAGGGAGGGAGATAGGCCGGTAGTTCCCAGGGCAAAGGGGGTCCATTGACGGCTTTTTAGAAGATGGAGTATTTTAGCCTACTTCCAAGCCTGTGGTACCACCCCTTTCCGGAGGGACAGAGATGGCATGTCTTCTAGAGTGAACCATCTTAAGAGGGTACCTCTTTGAGAAGTCTTATTTAAAAAAGGCTGCTGCCTTACTACTCATTGTCACGTTCTTTTAAAAATAAATCTATCATCACTGCTCTCCAACTCCAGCAAATAGACTGCTATTTGCTATTTCAGTCCTAGCAGTCTGGACTTCACAAATGTTACATATACAGGTTGTTTTGGCTACCGTATAGAGATGGTAAAAAATACCTCACTGTACTTGAGTTCTCCTTACTGATGCCATTTACCACAAGGCATTCTGCCCGCAACACTGCAAATGTTCTTCGCCAAGATATAAAGAGACATTCTTCAGGGGGTCTATACTTCCTCCCTCGCTGTTCAATCTATTTATAAAGCCGCTGGCAGCATTACCCACCCAAGAAGAATTCTCTTCGGCAGTCTATTCAATGATAAATGGCTATTCAGTAAATGATAAACAATGCACAGTAAATGTCAGTTACACAACAGGCCCTATTCTGGCCTCATGATCTCAAATCCTATGTAAAGATAGCACATTGTCTACAAACAGTTTTCCCCCATATAATCAAACCCTTCTTGTTCCTCATTTGCGCCCAAATAACTCATTTTACAGTACAGTTCCTCATTCTGCCACATATACACAGCGGTGGCGGCAGTGCTTTTCATTCCTGGGCTCTGACTATACCCCGGTGAGCTGTACAGTACAGTACATGAATGTTCGAGGCATATGAGCTGCAGATTGCACACTGTGCATAGATCGCCACCTTGTGTTGGGCCCAGATGTTTGCAGTTTGTTTTTGTCCTGAAAAGTTCTTTGGAAGTCACGAGATAGGTGACTCCTCCTCTGGACCATACTGCGCATGGACATCAGCTCCATCCTCAGATTGTTTTTTTCCGCCACCGGTCTCTGATGGGTTTCCTGCGCTCCGTGTTGGAGCCGATTTTCCTTCGGCGTGCAATCCTCACCTACTCAGACGGTATTGTTTGGAACGAGTTTCCAATCGATGCTACTCTTCAACTCCGAAGTCTTCGATTCCGATCATCGAGGCCTTCGGACCCTACCAAGGCCTCATCTTCCAGCTCATGGAAAGAACGCCATTTAAAAGATGTCCTCAGTGTTGGTCGGGGTTTCCCCACACAGATCTCCATGAGGTGTGCAACCTTTGCCTCTCACCGGAGCACGAGGCAGGAGACTGTTCGGCGTGTGCCTCTCTCTACTCCAAAAAGACAATTCGGGACTGACGAGCTCGAAGGACCATGGCTCGCTCGTCAGCTTCGATCCTGGACGACATCTTTGACGAAGGCGTAAACATGCCGGAACACCAGCAGATCGAAGAAGGTGCCCGCTCTTCTGATGCCGAAGACTCAGACGTCGAAGATATCACTCCAGCGCAACGGGTCGTAAGTAAGAACGTTGACCCCGACCCCCTCTAAAAAGGCTTGGTCACACCCTCACCTTCGGGCCCGGGTGCACACGAGAGACTGCTTCTGACGCCCCTCTTCCGTGCTCGGCAAAGAAGCCTACTAAGCCTCCAGGCAGCTCTGGCTCGAGTCAGCCTATTTCCGGCGTTAGTCCTATAGCGACACAGAAGAAGCCATCATTCTCATCCACGCCGGCTGCTTTCACAACCAAGCACCCGGCGCCGAAGACTGGCACTGGCTCGTCTACATCGAAACTGCACTCGGAGCCGACTAAAAAAACTGCCTAAAGGTTCTGACTCACATACTTCGGAACCGAAAAATCAACCGGAACTGAGAAAACAAGGTTCCCCTTAAAGACATTCCAAAAGCTCACAGCTCCAATCAAAAGACCCTAAACCAGCTGCCGAGCCGGTGCTGAAAAAACCCTCTGAACCAAAACCTTCGACACCGAAAGAACTACCTTCCTCAGAAAAGCTTTTTACACCAGATCCACTCTAAAGACTCTTGTAAGGGATCCTAAGACTGGCCAACTAACTCTTAGTTCCAAGAAGAGACCACTAGAGGCGCCTGTGGCTCCTCCTCTAAAGAAGAGAGACATTGCAACTTCTCCATTAAGGGTCTCTTCTCCACCACCTCCCCATAATATTCCTCCTCCTAAAACTCCTCCACCACATCATTCACCTACACCATCCACTGACCCATATGATTTTGTAGATACAGACTCTAATGACATAGGTTGGGGTGCACATAATCCAGCAGGGACAAATAGTCCCCCCCCCCTAAGTCACCTAATCCATGGGATGACTAGAACACCCCTGATGTTCTTTACGCCCCTCAAGACGATGTATATCCTTCTACGCCCTCCCCACCAGAAGACACTATAGGTTTTAACCTATTAGTCCAGAGAGCAGCCCAATACCATGGGGTTGACTTGCACACAAGGTGCTGTGGAGGAAGATTTCTTATTGGACACTTTTGACACTACACAAAGGTCCACTGCCCCTTTACCAATGCTTAAAGGGGTCATTAAGCATGCAACAGATGTTTAAAGATCCTGTCCGGGCTCGGGTCCTCAACCCTCGCATTGAGAAAAAATACAAAGCCTCCCCTACGGATCCAGTTTATATTAGAGGTCCAGCACCACTAGATTCCTTAGTAGTATCTAATGCACGTAAACGTGCTAATTCACAAACATCAGGTGAAGCCTCGCCACCAGATAAGGAATGTAAACTCCTTTACGCCTCTGGTAAGCATACAGCTTCACAAGCAGCTAACGTATGGCGCATTGCCAATACTCAAGCACTATTGGCAAGATACGACAGGGCACATTATGATGAACTAGAATCCATCATGCAGCATTTTCCTGATAAATACAAAAATAGGGCCAACAAACTCCTACAGGAAGGTAAAAATATCACCAACACTTCCATTCGTTGTGCCCTAGATGCCTCGGATACTGCCTCAAGGGCAATCCACACCAGTGTCCTTCTCTGTAGGCATGCCTGGCTACGTATTTCAGGTTTTAAACCAGAAGGAGAAGTGTGGCTCACTGGTTAGAGGAGGCAGACCTGGAAGCAGAGGTCAGCCCGGGACCAGGGTTCAATTCCAGGCTCGGCGGGGTCTTGAGTCCCAAAATGTCCATGGACTTGACAATTCTCGCTCCGGTGCCTACTCGATTCATGGGTTCACACTCTGCGACTCTGGGCAATAGCTTGCTTAATCTCCACAATCGGCCCCTCGCGGCGGGATGCCTGGCTTTCACCTTGCGGATACCCTGCCGGGGCTATCTCGCAGGGGAATACCAGGACGGGTTCCCTAAGCAAGCGCTTAGAAATCAGTGGTGATTTGCGCTATATAAATACATGTACATTTACATTTACAAGTGCAAAATTCCATCCTCATTCAGCCATTTGATGAGCAACACCTATTTGCCCCTAATGTCGATGTGTCTTTAGAAAAAATGAAAAAAGACACCGACACCGCTAAATCTATGGGAGCCCTGCAATTACAGGCTCCCAGACGTTCTTTTCGTCGCTCATCATATAGAGGTAACACAAGAGGCTACTCCTCAGACAGCCCTTGAACTTCATATAAAGCCCCTTGCCAATCTACATTCACTAAGAGCTAACAAAGAGGGGGTTATATGGGCAACAATAACAAAGGCATAGGCAAAACCAACAATTACCGCTCTGCCTCCACCCCTGCCCAATGACTTTTCTCCACTTCCCCTCACCAGTCCACGCCTGTGGCGGGAAGACTACAACAATTCCTTCCTGCCTGGATCAACATCACATCAGGCAGGTGGGTGCCACAAATTATTCAATCAGGTTACTGTCTAGAACTAACATCTACCCCCCAAACATACCACCCAAACAGCGTCCAATGTCACAAGAGCATCTATCGCTGCTAAAGCAAGAAGTGATATCTTTGCTAGAAAAAAGTGCAATAGAACCAGTTCCTCTGCACCAACAAAACAAGGGAGTCTACTCCCTATACTTTCTTAGCCCAAAAAAGGACGGTTATCGAAGGCCTATTCTAGACCTCAGACCTCTAAACATATACATACAGTCAGACCATTTCCACATTGTCACACTCTCCTTTTGTTACAAAACGACTTCCTGGCTACTCTAGATCTCAGACGCATACTTCCATATTCCCATTCACAAAGCTCACAGGAAGTATCTCAGGTTTGTGATAGACGGGCAGCACTATCAATTCAAAGTACTCCCATTCGGAGTCACAACAGCACCAAGAGTATTCACCAAGTGTATTCACCAAGTGCTTAGCAGTAATGGCAGCACATTTCCGAAGACAGCACATACACGTCTTCCCATACCTCGACGACTGGCTCATAAAAGCTAGCTCACACAATCATTGTGTGGAACACACGCATGCCACTATCCAACTGCTTCACAACTTGGGGTTCACAATAAACCACACCAAGTCCCATCTGCAACCATCCAAAGTTCACAGTACCTCGGTGCCACAATAAATACCTCCAAAGCGCTAGCTTATCCCACCCCAGTAAGGATAGCCAGCATGCAAGCACTTATCACAAAGTTCCAGCACAACACTCCCTGCCAGCACGAGTGTTCATGCATCTACTAGGGATGATGGCTTCTTGCATCTTCATAGTGCCCCATGCAAGACTACAAATGCGTCCTCTTGAAGAGTGCTTATCACGTCAATGGAACCAGGCTCAAGGACAATTAACAGACCTAGTGTTGGTAGTTGTCGAACTCATTGCTCTCTGCAGTGGTGGAACACCAAAAACCTTTCCAAAGGGCGACCGTTCCAATAGCCAGTTCCTCAGATAGTCGGACGCATCGCTCTCCGGCTGGGAAGCCCACCTACTTCAACACACCATGCAAGGCAGGTGGACGCCACAACAAAAGTTACTCCATATCAATCACCTGGAGTTACTAGCCATATTCCTAGCACTGAAAGCTTTCCAAAAGCAAATATCAAACAGAGCTGTGGTAGTCCGCACGGACAACATGACAGCCATGTATTACATTCATAAGCAGGGAGGAACACACTCCCTGCAACTCTTAACTAGCAGAGAACATATGGCGGTGGGCTATACCTCAAAACACATTCCTGCTAGCCCAGCATGTTCCAGGAGTACAGAATACCATAGCAGATCTGTTAAGTCGTCAAACACAACAGATCCACGAGTGGGAACTTTATCCGCAAGTTCTTCAACCATTCTTTCAGATGTGGGGACAACCTCATATAGACCTCTTTGCCACCCACGAAAACGCCAAATGCCCAAGCTTCGCAGCCAGGTATCTACACCCACTGTCCAAAGGCAATGCGATATGGATGAACTGGTCCGGCAGCTTTGCGTACGCTTTTCCACCTCAACCACTCATGCCACTAGTAGTACGCAAACTACAGAAGCATTCTCTAACCCTCATCCTAGTTGTTCCAACGTGGGCCAGACAGCCGTGGTACACCACACTGCTACAACTGTCTGTAGTACCACACCAAAAACTATACCTATCTCCACGCCTTTTAACACAGAACCGTGGAGAGATCAGGCACCCGGACCCAGCTCAGCTCAACCTTGCGAACTGGCTCTTGAACTCGAATGTTCGGAAATCTTAACCTCCCTCCAGACTGCACGAATGTTATAAAAGAAGCTAGGCGTCCAACCACTAGAGCATGCTATGCAGCTAAATGGAAACGTTTTGTGATATATTGTCACCACAACAATATTAATCCTCTAGATGTCTATTCAACACATCATAGGATACTTACTACACCTCCAAAGATGTAACTTAGCCTACACTTCTGTTAGACTGCATCTTGCTGTCATAGCAGCATATCTTCAAAACAGGCAGCATCTATCTCTGTTCAGAGTGCCTGCCATTAAAGCTTTCATGGAAGGCTTAAAGAGAATAATTCCTCCCAGAGTACCACCCTCACCAGTGTGCAATTTAAACATCGTTCTTACGCGACTAATGGGACCTCCCTTCGAACCATTACATAAATGTGAACTACAGTTCTTAACATGGACGGTTGCATTCCTAGTGGCTATTACTTCGTTACGAAGTTAGTGAATTACAAGCTCTAACCTTTCAAGAACCCTTTTTGCAAATGCATCACAATATTATTGTTCTCCGTACCAATCCGAAATTTCTTCCCAAAGTCCTATCTCCCTTCCACCTCAATCAATCCGTGGAACTCCCAGTTTTCTTCTCGCAGCCACAAACCGTAGCAGAAAGCTCTTCATACCCTAGATCTCAAAAGAGTATTGCTATACTACATTGAGAGAACACAACCTTTTCCTAAGACCAAGCAACTCTTTGTGTCTTTCTCACCACCACACAAAGGCAACCCCATTTCAAAATCTGGATTAGCTCGATGGATTGTCAAATGCATACAGATTTTCTACCACAAAGCTAAACGTACGTTATCTGTTCCTCCTAAAGCCCACTCTACAAGGAAAATAGGGGCTTCAATGGCATTTTAGGGAACATTCCCCTAGATGTTATCTGCAGAGTAGCTATATGGTCTACACTGCACACATTCACAAAACACTATTGTGTAGATGTGCAAACCAAACAAGCAAATGTGGGCTAGGCTGTTCTCAAAACAGTATTTCAAACTACTGCAACAGATAGGGGTGGACGCCGCTAACGGTGGGTACTGCTATATAATCTATGCACAGTGTGGAAGCTGCAGCTCATTTGCCTCGAACAGAAAATGCTACTTACCAGTATGCATCTGTTCTTGGCATGTAGAGCTGCAGAGTTGCACACGCCTCCCCGGCTACCCTTCTGTGTTCCAGTATTATCTTAATTAGATAGAGTTTACACGGACATCCTTCCTTTTCTTGCAAAGCTCCATCATTTCCCTAATGGCGAAAAACAATCTGAGGATGGAGCCGCTGTCCATGCGCAGTATGGTCCAGAGGAGGAGTCACCTATCTCGTGACTTCCAAAGAACTTTTCAGGACAAAAACAAACTGCAAACCTCCGGGCCCAACACTAGGTGGCGATCTATGCACAGTGTGCAACTCTGCAGCTCTACATGCCAAGAACAGATGCATACTGGTAAGTAGCATTTTCCTTCTGTATAAATGATATGCAACCAATATCCCCCAACCTAACATCTTGGTACTCAGTTACTTTCAAAAGGGCTTTGTGGAACCGTAGTACTTGATCAACACTACAAACAAATGGCTCAATTCAAGTACTTAACATATCAGTAACTGGTGCAAATTACACATCCAGGGTGACAAAAATCCTTCTAAAGATCAAGGGTCCAACAATAAGGAAGAATTTTTATACTTTAAGGTTGTAGCAATATGGTTACAATTAATAAAACAATTTACCAATATATTACAAGTATTGTGAATAGCAATCCTAAATCATGACCACTTGGCCATACCACAACTGATTAAAATAGTGGTGTGTCATTCCATGTAGTATTAAACATGTGTATACTGTGGAAGGAGGATCACAATTCATGCGACCAATGTGTTTGTAAGTCATTTAAGATCGGAAAGTCACCACAGATAAAAAACAAAAAACGAATGTTCTAATGTCCCATCTTGAATATAATCTGTAAAAGATAAACTCCCCATCCTATGGAAGGATCATGTGTGTAATTAGGGAAAACATCTCAATACACACCTATATTGTATGTAGGTCACAAACTGAAAGTATAGAAAATGGCAAAAAGGTAGACTTCCGCCCCTCTTTGTTGGAAGTAATTGTGTAGTGAATCTCTTCTAGATTTACATGCTGTACACTATTTATCCTTCTAGTGATGATAGATGCCCCTAGTCGCAAATTCCTCACCTGTTGACTATCCCCAGGTGCCAGACTGGATTGGGAGAATTTTTCCAGCAATGCTTGTGCGTGGCCGTAGGTGCTGCTGTGACTCCAGACTTTCGCCCTTAAAGTGACAATCCAGAACGATATCTAAGCTCCACCCTTTTGCACTGAGGCCAGTTTCTAAGTCCCTCGGAGCTGATATGGAGCTACGCTCTGAAGTTTGTTGCTCTTTCAACTACTTAAAAATTCTTACAACAGTGTGCTACCAGAAGTAGATGGTGCTTTTTAGATTTAGTGGGGGCGCACAATTACAAAGTCCAAAATAAATGTAGTTTGTATGCAAAAATATTCCTTTTTTTATTCGTTAAAAGTTATAGAAAAGTTCATTGTTATATTCACAAAAGGATCAGCCAACTAGTTTCTCTCCCATGCAGGGAGCTTCCTCAGGGCAATGATTAAGAAGTATATTCGCAAGTTGATAGTCTTCCGGTATGTCGAGTAATGGGGAGACAGATCAGTGTTCACTGTCACTTCAAGACTCCATTCAGCGTCCTGTAGTCACATTTCAGTTAGGTGATCGTCTGACATTTCAATTCTCGAATCCTAAAATCAGATCGGCTTAGGAAATTGTGTACAAGTAATCGGGCAATGGACCTCTTAGTATCAATAGGCAGGATATAGCCGATAAAGTGTAGAACTGCACAGCCTCTTTATAATATGGAAGAACTAGGTATGTTCCTCGAATAGTAAGCGAGCGTTGTCCCTGAATCTGAACGGTTCGCTTTCAGAAGTAGATGGTGGTTCACGTGCTTGCATGGCGTGTGTTTGTGGTGCTTAGGCCCCCAACTGATTTTTATGGTAAGTGCACCATTATGCACAAAGAGGTGATCCAGGATTTAGAGGTGAATCTCTACGTCACCGAGCATAAGTAGGGGTCATGGTCGAAAAAAAGTCTTCCTCCAAGTTATAGGCCCTCTTGCAGTCCAGGGCACTAGGCTGTTTCTGGGTAAAGTCAAGTACCTAGTGTAGGTCTTCCAGTAAGTCAAAGGTGTACCGTAAGCACATGAAAGTGAAGGGGTACTTGACCCCTATCTTGCCACTTGAAGTCTTAAGAGAAGGCGCAAGGGTGTCAGATTACACCCCTCCGATGTTACCCGGATCCAACCTAGTTCTGTAGTTGGTCCAGTAGAGCCCCACATTCCCCAGGTCGTACTCTACTGCACAGCAAATTGCTTTCAAAGAAGCGATGCTGGTGATACGCAAAGTTATTGAGTATAAGCCAACAATGCCTTAGTAGCTTGTTAATATTTTATTCCAGCTGCTGGGAATGTAACCAAGATTGAGAGATATGTCAAGCGGTGTTGGAAATCAAAGGGCTTAACCAAGCTTCAGGGCATAAAAGGTTTTCAGACAGAAAAAAGGCCTTGGGAGCGAGGGGGCTAATAAGATGGAAGAAAGGGCAAAGGGACAAGGCCACCAAAATCTATGAAGAGACTACAAAGATAACCAGAAGGAGGGTGAACATTCAAAGAAGAGAAGTAGTTTATTATGGTGCTTTGACCATAGGAGGGTTGAAGAATATATTTTTGTGGTGTACTGTAATCCCTGGCTCTCTTAAAGACTTAAAGGAGAGTCTGGAACATGTTTCCATTAGATTTTGTCGTAACTGTTACCACTTTTTGGTCTGAACAGACATCAGTAAGGTGTATAATCTATACCCAAGGGCAGTTAGTCCAAGGAATGTACAGCTAGTGATAAATTCACACTTAAGACTGTAAAGACTCGAGAAACAGTACTTGGTGTACTGTGCTATGGCATAATTAAAACTGTTTTCTTTGAAGGAATAGGGGTTGTCAGATGACAACAGCTTAAGCATAGTCAAGGAGCCAGAAGCGCCTTGAGGGGAACAATATGGATCAAAAAGGATTTTGATTGAATTATGTTTCTCCAGTATTGGGGTGTCTTTCATAGATTCACATGCTTGAATATTCCCCATCGTCGAAGTGGGAGTCCCACTGTAAATATCATAGCAATAAGATGCTATTAACATTATGTAAAAACATAAAACATAAAAATACACAGTAGAAATGCATAGAAATACCAAGACATAATTCCTACGTAGGAATACATGGCAGAGAGAAAAACACTTGCAACATATCCATGTCATTATGTTAGTCCAAACTGCAACCAATCAGGCGCAAGCACCCCTCCAGAACCTTCTACTCAAAGCTCAGTCACTCAGATTTTCTACCGCACGGCGTATGAAGGGAGTCTCCCTGAGCTCTGCTCCATTTTCTCAACTTTTCTACTGGATTCCAGTGTTTGACATGTCTTCAAGTAAGAAGTCTTTATTTAGACCCTGTTCTTCCTGTGGAAAGCTGCGCTTATACTCTGAAGAGCCCCGATCCCCACAGCAAGTGTATATATTGTATTTACCCGGACCATGAGGTGAGCAAATGTAAGATTTACAGAACCTTTTCTACTAAGACCCTTAAAGACAGGGAAGGTTTGTTCCTCCTCTGGTTGCAGAGACTTAAAGACAAGGATAACCCTCTTTCTGACGCTGACAGCCTTATGTCTAGTACTTCTAAAGCAGCCAGTAAGCAAAGCAGTGTGCAGGATTTGCCTTCTCCATTTCTAAAGAAAAAGAAACGGTCTCTTTCTGTGGCTCCTGCGGTGTCTTCACCTCCTCATGCTTCGCCCACGAGATATGACTCTCAGGTGTCTTCCAGTCATGTTTCCACCAAGAAACATGTTAAATCGTCGACAAGACGTCGACGATACCTATCCTCTCGTCGACTAAAAAGAAAATTCTCTCGTTGTCGACGACATCTTCATCGACGAGAGCTGTTAAGTCTTCGTGATCGATCCCGTGGACGAGTGCTTCGTCGACGGCTGCATCTTCATCTTAGTCGACGACTCCGTCGATGGCCACTTCATCGTCGACGTTGAAGGCCTCTTCGACGCCAGACCAGTTGACGACAGGGCAGTCGACTAAGACAGTCGACAGCCGAATCCTCATCTGCCTCTTCATAGACGCTTCTGCCGTCATCAGTTAAGTGGACGACAACTTTGTCGACGGTGACTGCCTCCTCTTTTGCATCGTTGCCATTGCTTCCACTTCCAACGTCAGGTTCTGGTCTTTCCAACGTCTGCTCACAACACCAACGTCGCCAGGTTCAGGTAGACCAGTTGTCTATTCCAGACGACAAGCAGCCACCTTCGCCATTGTGTGCCACTGGCTCTGAAGAGGACTCTGGTTCAGTAGAGGAAGACAGTGGCCCTTTTTGGGCGGCACTCAGTCCTTCGGAGTTAGTCATTATTAAGTGCCAGGACTATGGTGAGGAACCTGAAGAGAATTATTTTCAGGAAGAAGAACAAGCGGTGCAGGTTCCAACAGCGACACTGCCTGTGTCTCTCCTTTCTAACCTACAACATATGTTGGAGGATTATAACAGGCGATTTCCCCCATCACATCAGGGTTCGCCAGTACCAGCAGCACCTGTGCCTATAGTACCTCCTCCTGTAGATCCGCTACCATCACCTTCTGCACCGTCCCCGCAAGTCCAGACGTCAGTCAGGATACACACTACTGTGTATGCCGATGACTAGGATGACGTGCGCCCTGATCGTGAAGAGGGCGAAGTCCAGGATGATGACAACAACACCATGGCCGATTGGGACGACTACCAAATCCAGACGCCGTCCCCTCCTCCAGTGACACCTGGGGATTTCCCGCTAGTGGACATTGCCAGCTTCCATCAGTTAATGGACAGAGCGGCTCAATGCTTTAAACTGCCGAGAGTCCAAAGAGAAGAGGACTGTTTTCTGTATGATTTTAAGAATCAGCCATTTAAGCAGGTCCATACAGTCCCCATTATTTATTTCATATGAAACGAAGGGTTGAAACTTATGCAGACACCAAATACCATCCCTGCACAAATTCCTCGCCTAGAAAAGAAATATAAGGCACCCATTGGTTCCCCTGCGTGCCTGATTTCGCAGCCGAAGCCTGATTCGGTGGTCACTCAAGCTGCTCAGCGACGCTCAAGGAACCCAGCATCACCTATTAAAGCTCCTCCAGATCGGGAGGGTCGTCGCCTGGGCGCCATTGGGCGGAAATTTTCATCAGTGGCCTCTACCACGGTGAGAGCAGCAAAAGCTTTAGCTATTCTAGGGCGATACGATCGTCAGATGTGGTCTGACATGGCTGCCCTTGTAGGCCTCATCCCGGAGCCCTCCAGGGCTGAAGCCTTGAAAATTTTGCAGGACGGAGAGAGGGCAGCTGAGGGGATCATAGACTGCTCAGTACACATCGTATCGACTGGTTTCCGACAGCTTGCAGGGGCAGCTGTGTTGCTGCGACAGGGATGGCTCCACTCCACCTCGTTTCATCAAGAGGTACAGGCAAAGATCCTTGATATGCCGTACGATGGAGAGTCACTCTTTGGAGCACATGTTGATGAGGCTCTCCAAGCCATTAAAAAGGACACCGACACTGCTCGCTCTTTAGGGACCTTACAGTTCCAAAAACAACCTTTTCGTGGCGCGGCACCAACTCCAATTTTCGTGGAGGATCTCGTCAATTATGCTGCTCCTATAACCAGGGTAATCAGCGCTACTCTTCCCAGCAGCAGCAGTCCTCCCGTCAACAGTCCTCCAAATCCTATGGAGGAAAGTCTGCATATAGAGGATCTACCTCTAAACAACAATGACTTGCCTTTCCCCCCAAAAGTTGGAGGTCGAATCTCCCTGTTCTCTCCTCAATGGTCCTCCATCACCTCAGACCGTTGGGTTCTGGACATTGTAGCGAAGGGCCATGCTTTGGAGTTCGTCAAGATTCCTCCTCCCACTCCTCCATCCGGCCCGCCTCCACCCCACCTCAAGGAATTGTTCCAACAAATTTGGATTATGATTACGAAGGGTGCTGTGAGTAGTTGGCCTGATATATGATGCTCACTAATTCTAGTGATCACCTTGTATCAGTCCAAACAACCCTTATGGTGATTGGTTGTAAGTCAACCTTATAGACAAGCTATCCTAATGGTAGCATGGACAAAGCAGTCTTAGGCTAAACTCTTTTGGCATGTGAAGCCAGCTGTTTTACCACATATAACCCCTTGAATACCAAATGAAAGGACACCACACAGGTAGTTATGAAAATAAACAAGATATTTATTAACTAACAAACACCTCTGAACTCTTTGAGATCAGAGGGCTAAGCACATGACAAGACTCTTAAGAAAAATACGTTAAGTTGCACAAATTACAATGGTGCCCTAGGGGCACGACAAACCATATACTAAGTAAATGGTATAAGGAAATCGATAGAAGGAATGGAGCTGTCCAGAGGCTGTAGGATCGCTGGGACTACACTATCTTAACCTGAGGTAAGTAATAGGAGGCCCACGGAACGCGTGTGCAGAGTGTGAACTCACACGCGAGATGCGTAACAAAGTCAATGGACAGTACAAAAAGGTAAGGTAAGTATTAGACAGTTCCGACTAAGGAGGACGAAAACAACTGGAAATCTGGACACTAGGAGTCAATCTACCCTTGAGCACAGAAATGCTCTTGTTACCTCACCCACGGGCTGCGGGTGCATAGGTGTCAAAGTGTGTCGGGTTTCCGCGTTGAAGTCTATGGAGCCTGGAAGAAAAGATGCTGCAGGCGGCCAGATATAAGATGTCCGGAGCGACCCAAGGGTGGATCGAGGAAGATGAAGACCTGAAAGCAGAGGGGACAATGTTCACAGTCACTAGCCAGTGACTGGAGTGGAACCAGGAAGGAACCAGATGCTGTCGTCGCGATCAGGTGAAGAGGGGACGCTTGACTCTGTAGCCACGTTGACCAGGTGGTGTCTTTGACGACCAGGATGGAGGCACGATCTGTCCCACGCAGGCTCTCGCTGTCGGCAGTGTTGGACCCGGGTTCGGCGTCAACAGGCCTTGGCAAAGGCAACCCACGCGGTCAATCAATCAATCAATGACATTTATAGAGCGCGCTACATACCCGTAGGGTCTCAAGGCGCTGGGGGGGGGGGGAGGGGGGGGGGGGTCTTCAGCTTCTTCCTGAAGGAGAGGTGGTCTTGGGTCCGGCGCAGGTCGGTCGGGAGGGAGTTCCAGGTCTTGGCGGCCAGGTAGGAGAAGGGCCTTCCTCCTGTAGTCGCTCTTCGGATGCGGGGGAAGTCGGCGAGGGCGTGGTTGGCTGATCGGAGGTGGCGTTTGGGAGCGTTGAAGTTGACTCGGCTGTTGAGGTAGCTCGGGCCTTGGTCGTGTAGGGCTTTGTGTGCGTGGGTGAGGAGGCGGAAGGTGATTCTTTTGTTGACGGGGAGCCAGTGAAGGTCTCTCAGATGTCCGGAGATGTGGCTGGTTCGTGGGATGTCGAGGATGAGTCTGGCTGAGGCGTTCTGGATCCGCTGGAGTCTCTTCTGGAGCTTGGCGGTGGTACCGGCGTAGAGGGCGTTGCCGTAGTCCAGTCGGCTGGTGACGAGGGCCTGGGTGACGGTCTTCCTGGTCTCGGTGGGGATCCACCAGAAGATCTTCCGTAGCATGCGAAGGATGTTGAAGCACGCCGAGGAGACGTTGTTGACTTGCCTGGTCATGGAGAGGGAGGAGTCCAGGATGAAGCCCAGGTTGCGTGCATGGTCTGTCGGTTTGGGTGCGGTGCCCAGGGCGGGAGGCCACCAGGAGTCGTCCCAGGCGGAGGGTGAGGAGCCCAGGATGAGGACCTCCGTCTTGTCCGAGTTCAGTTTCAGGCGGCTGGTTGTCATCCACTCGGCTACCTCTTTCATCCCTTCGTGCAGGTTGGCTCTGGCGGCGGCGGGGTCGTTGGTCAGGGAGAGGATCAGCTGGGTGTCGTCGGCGTAGGAGATTATGTTGAGGTTGTGCTGGCGTGCGATGGCCGCGAGGGGGCTCATGTAGACGTGGAAGAGGGTGGGGCTCAGAGAGGATCCTTGAGGGACGCCGCAGATGACTTCGGTGGCCTCTGACTTGTACGGTGATAGACGGACTCTCTGTGTTCTTCCGTCGAGGAAGGAGATGATCCATTCCAGCGCCTTGTCCTGGATTCCGACATTGCTGAGGCGCTGTACTAGGGTGCGGTGGCAGACAGTGTCGAATGCCGCGGAGAGGTCTAGGAGGATGAGGGCCGCTGTTTCTCCGTTGTTCATCAGGGCTCGGATGTCATCGGTGGCGGCGATGAGGGCGGTCTCGGTGCTGTGATTGGCTCGGAAGCCGGACTGTGAGGGGTCGAGGGATCCATTCGTCTCGAGGAAGGCGGCCATCTGCTTGTTGACGGTCTTCTCGATGACTTTGGCTGGAAACGGGAGGAGCGAGATGGGGCGGTAGTTCTTGAGTTCGGTGGGGTCCGCTGTGGGTTTCTTGAGAAGAGCGCTGAGTTCGGCGTGCTTCCAGCTCTCAGGGAAGGTGGCGGTGTCGAAGGATGTGTTGATGATGTCTCGCAGGTGGGGTGCAATGACAGCGTCAGCCTTGTTGAAGACGTGGTGAGGGCAGGGGTCAGTCGGTGATCCGGAGTGGATGGAGTTCATCGTGCGGATGGTGTCTTCGGTGCTGATCGGGGTCCAGGCGTGGAGGGTGGTGGTGGGGGGTGGTTGTTCGGTCTTGGTGTGCGTTGGTTGGTTGTTGAAGCTGTTGTGTATGTCCGCGATCTTGTTGTGGAAGTATGAAGCGAGGGAGTTGCAGAGGTCTTGCGATGGGGTGATGTCGTTGTTTCCTGCGCTGGGGTTGGATAGCTCTTTCACGATGTTGAGGAGTTCCTTGCAGTTGTGTGCGTTGTTATCCACGCGATGAGTGGAAAAGGCGTCTGGTGCGGACCAGGAGGGTCCGGGGTGCTTCTCCTTTGCGGGGAAGCAAGGGCCAGTCTGGAGTAACCAGACCAGCGGTGTGGATTTCAAGGATCGTCGTCTAGGAGGCCACTAGCCAGCCGGCAAGTGACCAGACAACACGTCGAGCAGCAATCAAGCAAAAGGGACCCACTCAGATCTCGTGGATGCTGAAGGGTTGATCTTCTGTGCAGGAGCTGCTCGGGGCTGGGGCTTCTCAATCCCCAAAGCACTTCGTCGAGGATGCCTCTGAAGTCGTGCTGGAAGCGGAGTGCAGTTTCTCCAAGATGACCGGTCCCACGTGTCTCGTCGCACCCACAGATCTCAGCTGTGCTGCAGATGTAGGTAGAGGTCGTAGAGGTCTGGAAGTCCGGGTCTCGTCGGGCTCTGAAGTCTGGATCTACTCGGGAAGACGACAAAGTGAACCGCTGGAACGCTTGATGGTGCCTGCTTGTGCAGGGTGGACACTCCTTGCCCACAAGTGAGATTTCTTCAGTCTTCTGTGGAGCAGAACCTCGAAGTCCAGGGTTTCTTCTTGTAGAGTTTCAAATCAGGGTAATCTAATTTGGAATGGGACCAGCTCCTACCTTTATTCTCCTAAAGGGGGCTGTACTATTACTAGGTCCCTCTAATGGGTGGGACCAGGAAGGGGGGTGGTTACACCCCCTATCCTTTGTCCGGTTTCGTGCCAGAGCTGGAGCTGGAGTGCCCCAGCAACTGGTTTGAACCGGTGTATGCTCAGGGCACCTTGTGTGCCCAGGCATGTCTCATTCCTTTCAGGCCTGTCCTACCTAATACACCAAATCCTGTCTGGGGTGGTGCTAGCACCTCCCAAGGCAGGAAACCCTTTGTTGAGGCCTCACTCGCTTGAAGGACTCCCATCAGCAGGAGGTCAGACTTATGTCTGTGGTGGCAGCATCCATCTTGTGATGCTGAGGCTCGAGTTAACTTTAACCGGGGTTCACAGTTACATACATGTTGTGACTCTCTAAAAGGGTGGAATGCTACCCCCGTCGCCACAACTGGCGAGGGGGTAGTATTCCAATTCGTATGACACCTTACTTGACATGTTTTGATAGTGCTATGCCAAAGTTAGCAATAACCACGAGGTTATAATGAACTTAAGAGTATATGGTATAGTGTTATCATGGAAACAGCTAAAGGCCTTGGTTCCTAAAGCTGCAGACAGGCTCAGCTCATGCCAGAGCACGATCTCACTTAATTCCAAGCACTCTGCCTCCAGGATTGTTTAGGCCTGCCATAGGAGTGACTTATAGGAGTATATGTGTCCATTTTAGGTTTAGATATAGGTATACTATATCTACAGCAAAGGGTGATTACACCACCTTGCCCCAGTTGATTGATCAGCCAGTTGTGTCAGATTTGGATGGCCAGCCAGGGGTGGCATAATACATGCAGCAGCCCCTGGTAGGCCTTGGGTTCACTTATGCCCTAGGTACCTATGGTACACTGTACATGGACTTACTAGAGTGACCCAATACCAATTGGTAAATGCACCTAAAGTACATGGATGTCAATTTAGAGAGAGAACAGCTAGGCTGTGGGTCTGATTAGCAGGCCCACATCCAGGGAAAGTCGTAAACCAGTGAAGCAAAAAGCAAAAATCTGGGGTGACCATAGGATTGCAGACCCTACTCTCCTACAGGCGCCATCGAAGTGGTTCCAAAGTCTTAAAGAGGAAGGGGGTTCTATTCCCGTTTTTTCCTTATCCTCAAGAAATCAGGAGACTGGCGTCCGATTCTGGACTTACGAGCGCTGAACAAATATCTCAAATCCCAATCCTTTCGCATGCTCGCGCTCATGGAGATTTTGCGTCTTCTCTCCCAAGACGACATGACCACCATCGACCTCCAGGACGCTTACTTTCATGTGCCAATTCTCCCACGTCATCAAAAGTACTTGCACTTCCGAGTGGGATGGAGAGACTTCCAGTTCTGGGTGCTGCCTTTCGGCCTACGCCCCGCCCCTCGTGTCTTCACGAAAGTGTTAGCTCCTGTGATAGCCTACCTGTGGCTCCAAGGCGTCCACATTTTTCCTTACCTGGACAATTGCCTTTGTCAAATCTCAATCTCACAGCCAGTTGGTTCGGGATACTCAACGCTGTCAGGAGGTCTTCCGCTCCCTCGGCCTCTCCATCAATGTCGAAGTCCCAGTTTGTCCTAGCTCTCTGCAGAACCTTTCTGGGCGCTACCCTGGATACTTCCGTAGCCAAAGCGTTCGTGTCTCACGAGCATCAGCTGAAGATTCTCCGCCTCGTGGCTCGTATTTGCGCAAAACAGTCCGTTTCAGTCCGGATCTTGAAGTCTTTTCTGGGGATGGTATCATCATGCATTTCTCTGATCCCGAATTGCAGATTGAAAACTCGCCCTATTCAGGAAGAACTGGACGGGCAATGGCGTCAAGTCACTGGATCCTTCAACGACATAGTCTGTGTCACCGCTCGCATGAAAGTGGCTCTCCAGTGGTGGGCACAACAGTCCTACATCGCGGCTGGGGTTACTTTCCTCACCACTACTCCGGAACTCACGCTGACGACTGACGCGTCCTTCGAAGGGTAGGGTGCTCACCTTCAAGGTCTATTGATCAAAGGCAAATGGACTCTGCCTCAGCGCTCTTGGCACATCAACCTGGCTGGAATTGATGGCCATCTTTCTAGCACTCAAGTTGTTCCATCCTTTGATCAAGGGGGAGTCGGTCCTTATCCAAACGGACAACACACCCAGCATGCACTATGTCAACAAACAAGGCGGAACCAAATCTCATCTCTTGTCTCATCTGGCACAGTAGATCTGGGATTGGGCAATCAGTCACCCTGACTGCCGTTCATCTGCCAGGAGTCTCCAACATCCTAGCGAATTCCCTCAGAAGATCCACGTCTTCCACCCACGAGCGGCAGTTACACCAACCAACACGCGACCTAGTCTTTCGACGGTTGTGTCATCCGCCCTTGGATCGCTTTGCAACACTGGAGAACCGGAAATGCCCATCTCACGCAAGTTGGTATCCCCACCACGGTTCGTGCGGGAATGCCCTTTTGATGAACTGGTGCGATCTATTCACCTACGCTTTTCCTCCGATTCCACTAGTTCCTCGCGTGCTGTGGAAGATGCGGACACAACCTTGCCACATCCTCCTGATCGCTCCCAGATGGCCTTGACAAGCATCGTTCTCGGAGCTACTTCTCCTCTCCCAGTGCAAACCCATACTTCTGCATCCTCGAAGATCTCCTCACGATGGATGGGGTTAAAGTATGTCATCCGAACCCCTCGTCTCTGAAATTATCGGCCTTGACCCTGAGCACCTTGAATTTGTCCATTTAAATATTTCACCAGCATGCAGGGGCATTCACGCTCAGGCAAGAACTCCGTCTACAGTCAAAACCTACAAACTCAAGTGGAAGAGGTTTTGCCATTGGTGCGCAGATGCCAATATTCATCCTCTTCATTCCACTCCGGATCAGCTTCTTCCGGTCTTTCTGCTCAATCAGGACTTTCACATTCCATTTTGAGAGTCTTCTTGGCAGCGATTTCCTGCTACCGTCAAGATGGTTCCACCTTGCTCTGCTCCTCCAGAGTCATTTGCCAGTTTTTCAAAGGATTTTTCCGGAAGTTCCCGCCCATTCGGCGTCCTTCTCCCACTTGGCATCTTAATGTCGTACTGGCCCAACTAATGAAAGCACCATTCGAGCCCATCCACCTGGAAGGTAGCCCTTCTCCTTGCTCTGACATCCTCTCGAAGAGTAAGCAATATTCATGCTTTCACCATTAAACCTCCAATTCAAATCGGACTGTGTAGTGCTTCGCACCAACCCTTCTTTCCTTCCTAAAGTACCTACTGACTTTCACATTAACAAACCTGTTTTCTTAAACTTTCTTTGCCAATCCTCAATCTCCGGCAGAGCAACGCCTACATTCCTTGGACATTAAAAGATGTCTTAAATTTTACATCAATAGGACGGCACCTTTTCGCAAGTCTGATCAACTATTCATTGCCTATGGACGCATGCGCAAGGGACGTCCTGGTACCAAGCCAACTATTGCACGTTGGATTTCTTCAGCAATTGCTTTCTGCCATCAGCAAGCCGGCAGGCCTCTTCAGTCTTCCGCGAGGGCCCATTCCACCAGGGCGATGTCATCTTTGACTGCCCTGTTTGCTGGTGTGCCGCTTCATCAAATCTGCAGAGCGGCCACGTGGTCCAGCAGGCACACTTTCACAAGACACTATTGCCTGGGTGCCATCAATGACGCAGATACGGCAGTGGGACAGGCAGTGCTTCGCAATCTTTTTAACTAAGGTGAGCCTCTGTCTTCCCTCCTCTATTATGGTTATTTTGCTTATGGTTATTACTTGCATGACTTTATTATAGTCGATGTTTTCTTCCATGTTGTTGCATGGTTTCTTCAAGCCTTTTTCGGCTACTACTGCTCACTATTCTATTCAAGCAAGTCAATCTATGAAAGACACCCCAATACTGGATAAGAACAATTGTTAGTTACCTGTAAACAGGTGGTTCTCCAGTATTGGTGTCTTTCATAGATTCGCATGCGACCCACCCACCTCCCCTCAGAGGCTCTCTTCTACTCATAGACTCTATTGTCACTCCTGTGCTACGAAAATCTGAGGGACTGAGCTCTGAGGAGAAGGTTCTGGAGGGGTGCTGGCACCTGATTGGCTGCAGTTTGGACTAACATAATGACATGGATATGTTGCAAGTGTTTTTTCTCTCTGCCATGTATTCCTATGTAGGAATTATGTCTTGGTATTTCTATGCATTTCTACTGTGTATTTTTATGTGTTCTGTTTTTACATACTTATATTATTAGCATCTTATTGCTATGATATTTACCGTGGGACTCCCACCTCGACGACTGGGAATATTCAAGCATGTGAATCTATGAAAGACACCAATACTGGAGAACCACCTGTTTACAGGTAAGTAACAATTGTTCTTCTGAATCTGTGCAGAAAAAATCCTGTGACTACGAAAAAGCCCATAGGTCTGCAATGTCTCAAAGGTAGCTTCTGAGAGCTAACCAAGTCAAATTTCAAGACTCTGTAGTCAAGGAAAGGAGGAACTGTCTCTATTTAAGGAAAATAGCACCTATGTGCACACACCTTCATACTTGGACTTAATTTTGAAAAGAGATGGAAAACGAAGGATGGATTAGGCACTCCATCACACTTAATAAGGAAGAGTGCTGATGACACCTAAGTCCAGAAAAAAAACTGTAAAAGAAAAACCAATTCCTTGATGTTGAAAGGAAAGTATTGCTGGATTAATTGAGATTCGGACCTCCTATAAAATTCCTCCTAAAACAGGCATCAAAATTGAAGGAAGAGAATAGGACATGAGAACGAGCATTGTATCCAACCTACAACTCCTGATCATCTAGAGGAAAAGCCAGGTAGGATGAGCAGGTCCTTTTTGCGTAGGGCACACAACATCCTCTCCAAAAGGACACACTTCTGATAGACCTGTAGCCACAGATTCCTCTACTTCTGAATTTTCTTCAGGCGTCAGACTAGATCTGTAAACTTTTCAGCAGTACCAATATGCGCCGGAAGGTGGTGACATGCTGCTCTGTACTGACTGTTCCACTCCAGAAATGACATGCGGGACTCCCGCATGCTAATGTCAGTTCTTTCTTCTCGTGCCACCAGCCACATATCTGGATATCCTGCTTCTATCTCTGAGACATGTACCTCATAATTTCTATAAAAAAAAATGTGCAAGGGAATGTCTCACAAATAAACAGGTTTTAAGCCTTTTAGGGACTGCTGGAAACAAATGCGTGTGACAGATCGTAATCAGGTGTGCCTGAGCTAAATTCACAACTCTAAGGCCTGCAGCACCAGTGTGTCAGTGAATCCTAAGGCCAGCCAATACCGCAAGGTGAAACGGTACACTGCTAAGCATAAGAAGACATTGCTGCAAAACTGGTCTCATCGAAGATTTAGTCCAGGTCCTTCCTGCAGAAGTAGTTAAAGCTGTTCCAGAGGTAGTCTTCCTTGAGATTCAAATAATCCAGTAAGTCTAAAAAGAAACTTAAGAAATCGAAGTGATACTCAGCCCCCTCTCACCACTTGCATTCACCTGAGAAGACAGAGGTGATACCATGGCTCTCGATCTCGCTTCCAGAGTCTGTTGACACAACCCTGGTTTCCAGGGCCATCCACCACTCTTAAACCGATCACAGAGTTTAGCGAAGCCATGACACCTCTTTGGATACTTGCCGACTCCCTCTGGTGAACCTTCAGGCCCCAAGGAGCTGAGATGTCTTCTATCTGGAGAACTGCCGGTAGGTTTGTCCTCACAGCTAGTTGGAACCTCCAAGTTCATCATGATATTTCAGCTCAGATGCCGGTTCTCGGAACTTCGTCACCAGTGCCGAACCCATTGGCATCGAACGAGGAGATGCCAGTAGTAATCTCCAACTCCGAATCGACGCTGGTACAACCTTAACGGAGGCCGCATCAGACTACTGTTGAGGTGCCCTTCCTCCTCTTTATTTGTTTTCTTCACAAGGTAAATTGCACACTACAATCCCTTTTTCAGCATGGACTCGGACAACCATTATGACACGATTGATAAGTTTACTCTGACTGTTGGTATGGTGATTTGTAGGAGGCCAGATGTGTTGATATGGCCCCTGAATCAGTTCTTCTCTCACTCCCTTGCCCAGCCACCGAGGAATCTGCTTCGGTGATGTGTAGGGCAGCTGGAGTTCATGACCTCCAGCTCCCTTCTTTGTAGATTAAAACTAATGGGTTGACAGAGAGCCTCTAGCCCGGACAAACCTCTTCAGAACCCCTCCTGCTTTTTCATGAGGCACTAATCGATACCTTGTTGGGCGCATGGGCCAAGCCTTACTCTGCACCCCCAGTCACCAAGCAACTAGCGAGACAACCTTCTCCTGCCCCAGGTTACCCTGTGTTCTGTCTTTCCACCTTTCCCCTGACAGTTTGGTTGTTCGGGCATCCACCAGCAGGTCATATCCAATACTTTCCAAACTAGTGCCACCCCCACCGTCACCCCCATCCCTCCTTCCTCCGATAGGGAATCTAAGCGATTATAAACATTTTGGAAGCAACTTTTTATTTATTTTTTTACACCATCCTGATGTTTCCTGGGACTCTACTCCCACGGCCTTTGGGAATCAGTGAGTCAAGTCCCATAAGAACTCTGACCTCTTCTTGTGTAGGCAATCCAGGATGGTCCAAAGTTCACAATTCATTGTGGCTTGGACACCACCAATTCCATTGGGTGGGCCATCGGCACAAGTGCTGCCATGCTTGACTGCGCTCCTCCGGTTTTCTTCAGGTGACGTCCAGTCATTCCTCCTGGACATGCCGTTCGATGAAACTCGCCTGTTTAGGGATAAGGCTTACTCCGATCTGGAGCAGTTAAGAGAGAGTAGTGCCATGGCCCAACTTCTCTGGGCTTATCTGCCCCACTTTGCTAACCCCACCAGACCTACTGCTTCTTTTTCAGCTTTGGGGCTATGGTGCCCCATACTATCAGTTGATCAAACAGCAGCATAGCGCCCAGTAATTTCGCAGTTGCAGCTATGGTGCCCTCTGTGTCAAAGGTCAAGAGGGTACATAGTCACCTTGCAGCCCACCTACCAAATCCCTTTAGCATGCTCTTTGCGGAGCACAGACACCCAGTGTGAGGCAGAGTCCAACAATTCTTTCCAGGTTGGCAGCCATAGCACCAGACAGATGGGTCCTACAAAATTGTTTGAAAGGGTTCTCTGGAATGGCTGATGTAGGACCAGACTTGCGGAAGAAAGTGCAAGCCCATTTGGCCTAACTGGTGTATCGAGATGGTCCCTTTGACAGAAGTAGGTTGTGGTTGCTATTCTCGCTTCTTCCTCGTGCTCAAGAAGGACTGAGGCTTTCGCCCAATTTTAAACCTTCGCCCTCTCAATGCCTTCCACCAGAAGGAAAAATTCAGGATGCTCACACTGGCTCAGTTCTTGACTGCTCCCGACCCTGGAGACTGATTGGTGGCATTGGGCTTGCAGGACACCTACTTTCAAATACGCATCTTGAAGACCCATCAGTGCTATCTGCGGTGTGTGATAGTACAGGAGCATATTCGTTTTGGTGCATTTCCCTTTGGCCTCTTGCCCCTCGGGTGTTAATAAAAGTGACTGCAATGGTGGCACACAATTTCAGAGATCAAGGGTGCTAGTCTTCCCCTTCGACGACTGGCTGTTGAAGGCTGGCTCGCCCCAGGCAGTCCTCCATCACCGCCAGACAATGGCGAACCTCTTGTCATCTTTGGGGTTCACTATCAGTGTGACAAAGTCAAACCGAACTCCTTATCAGACACACCTTCATCGATGCCAGTCCGGACATGGTTTAGTTTTGTGCCTTTCTCGCGTGAAAGAGCCCAGGACATTCAGGCTGTGATCCTGATCTTTCAGCTTCGGTCCTGGTTTCAGTGAGGCTGCTGGGATTGATGAGACTCCTGCATCCTGCTGGCTGAGAACGCAAGGTGGCATATACCATACTCTGCAGTGGGACATGATCTCTTAGTGGGTCCAACATCAAGGGGACCTCTTAAAGCATGTCCAGATTTCAGGGGAGGCTGCAAAAATCCTGCAATGGTGTTTACTGGACCGTGATTGGGTCAACGGCAGACCCCTCACCCTTCCCACCTAGAGCGGATGGTGATGACCGATGCATTGCTGCTGGGATGGGGTGGTTCTCAGAGAGGTGGAGATCAGAGGTCTCTGGCAGAATTCCGGCTCCATATCAGCTGTCTGGTGCTGAGGGCCACCTGCTTGGTGCTGAAAGTCTTTCCTCCACGGTATAGGTGCTTCTAAACAACACCACAGCCATATGGTAATGCAGCAAACTGATTAGGGTTGGCATCACGGACCCTGTGCCAGAAGGCATTGCACCTCTGTGTGTATGAATCGCCAAGGAATTTTCCTGGTGGTGAATCACCTAACTGGATCATGCCTAGGTGAATGAGCTCAACAGTCCGATCAGGAGTGGCAGTTACACCTGTAGGTGGCTCAAGGTCTCTTCAATGAATGGGGAGAACTGTGGCTCGATCTGTTTACCACCGCCCAGAACATGCAATGTCTGCACTTCTGCATATTGGAGTTTCTAAGGCATCTCTCTCTGAGACGCTTTCCGCCTCAGAAGTCCTGTAATTCGGGACTCATGTATGCCTTTCCGCCAATGCCACTCCTGCCTTGAGTTTTCAAGAAGATCAGGACCAACTGTGCCCAAGTCATTAAAATGGCTATGATTTGACACAGAACGTGTGATATCTAGAGCTCCTGGCCATAGCATATGTCTCCAATCAGGCTGCCCCTGCAGGAGGAACTGCTGTTGCAGCAGCTAGGCCGGGTTCTGCAACAGGGCTT
Source organism: Lissotriton vulgaris (assembly GCF_964263255.1). Classification (NCBI taxonomy): domain Eukaryota; kingdom Metazoa; phylum Chordata; class Amphibia; order Caudata; family Salamandridae; genus Lissotriton; species Lissotriton vulgaris. Next base: position 58,239,966 of record NC_141691.1, on the reverse strand, counting down.
TGCAATCTCCACATTCATGCTTGGCCATTGAACAGCGACAGCTGAATACCTTCGAACTTACTCCAGAGATGGTTGATGTCATCTTGGTAGCTAGGTGTTCCTCAGGAAAACCTGTACACGCCTGTCATTGGGAAGAGTTTGTGGTTTGGTTCGGTACACACCAGATTGACCCCCTCCAGCCCAAACATGAAGTATTGTTTTTGTCCCTCGCCCAGCAGTGCTTTCCTCTGGGCACAGTTAAAGGGTACCTTTTAGCTGTTTTGGCCTTTTTGCTGTTGCCTGGTCAGCCTTCTATGTTTTAGTTTCCAGTTATATACTTTTTGAAAGGTTTACACCAATTGTTTCCTCCCTCTCCTTTTGTCATGCCTTAGTGGGACCTTAACATGGCCCTCACGTTTCTGATGTGCACTCCCTTTGAGTCACTTCACAGCTGCTCCCTCAAGACCATGTTCTTGTCACAATTGGTGCTTTGTGTGAGTGACCTACCATTGATGTCAGGCACCATTGGTGTGGTGTGTAAGTGAGCTTCAGGCTCCCTATTTTAACCTGCCATACTCCACTTACTTCCCAGACAAACTGGTTTTGCTGAAATAGGTCTAAGCTTGTGACGCAATTCCATAAGAGTCAAAACATCCCCTTGCTGGCGGTCTGTGCTCAGCCTCTCTCCTCTCAGGAGGAAAGACTCCATCAATTGGACTGTAAGTACTTGGAAAAGGCCTTTGACGTCTGTGTTTTTCATGGCGACAACCTCCAGAGACAGACTTGCCAATCGGCTCCCAACAGTTAGGGTCTCAGGCCCTATTCATGGCTAAATGCCCACTGTCTTCAATTTCTTTGCAGAGAATGCACTCAGGGTGATGGAACGAATGCCTTCCAATACGGTCCCCAGTGTCACGTCCAGTCCCCATGGTACGACCACCATGACGTTTATGAAGTCTATTTCTTCTCAGACCATGACTTCGCACGGTAGGTCTGCATTAACTTCTGGTCAAAGAGACCCTCTGATATTGCTGAGACAGAAAAGGTGGATGCATCAGAAGATTCATTGGCAAGCCTGCAGTGTCCCCCCCCCCCCCCGGTATCTTTGGAGAACTGTCCCCACTTTAGTTCAAGGAAGTTAAGGATGCCAGCCCTTCAGGCATTTCACCGCATCAACATTCATCTTCTGCCTCAGAACAGGAGGGCGAAGGACAAGAGATTCCCCCTCACCTCAATAACCTTAGGACCTCTGCAAGGGTTGTGAATATGGTCGACACAAACCTACACCAAGCCTCTGAGGAGACCTCATGCAGAGCCAGAGCTCAGCCCCCAAGGGAGTCTGCATTGAGCGCTGACTAACACACATCTTTAGGACTTGACCTGCTCTGGGTCTGGTTTGCACTGGTCAAAGTCTTCTGAGCCAATGCTGCTTCTGACCCTCGACCCACCTTAGTTGTCAAGTCCTTAGATCCTCCATAACCCTTGAGGCCGTTCGGTGCCGAGACCAATCTAGACTTTGAAGCTGTCATCGGCACCAAGTACTCCATTGATGTTTCGCTCGGACAACTTTGAGCAACCCATTCTACAGAGACTGCAGGAGGAGTTGGATGCAAATTCTAACAGGAGGGGGGAGAGAGAGAGTCAGTGGATTCAGTCTCCCGAGTCATATGAATAAACAAAGTGGAATCCACTCGAGTGATAGTGATCCCTAGAGTGATGGGGAACACACAGTGTTGTTTAAATGCCCCTCACACACCAACAGGCCCCTTGGTGTCATGCTTCATCATCGGGGCCTTCGCACCCCTCTACGGGATGCGGCGTGCTACGACTCGCGAATACGCAGGAGCACTTGAAGTGAACTATGTGTGGGGGTGTGTGTTTAATACAAAGATGTGAGTGAGGTGAGGTGAAAAAAGTGAGTGGTTAAAGAATACCTGGCACGTGGGAAGAAAAAAAACTTTATTAAATCCCCGGCTGGTATTATTAAAATTTAAAGTGCAGGGCGTGGTTTTAGAAAGATACGTGTTAGGGTATCAAACCACTGTATTAAAAGTCAACATGTTTCGGAGGTCAAAGCCCCCTTCTTCAGGACAAGGGTGAATGCACTTACCCTCCCCTTACTCACATGTAAGATGTAAAAGTGAAAAATAAAAATTACCACAATGTGTAATGTTCCTCACAATGTTATATGTAAGTGAGTGTAGTTGCGCCCAGTTGGCGTAAGAACTTAAAGTTCCCAAATACAGGACTTCATGAGCCTTTAACGTATATTGGGGAATCCTTCCTTTCTAATCAGAAACGGTTACAGCAACAGCTAATCGCCTGCCTTCCCTCAACGCGGCCGCGTTGAGGGAAGGCAGGCGATTAGCTGTTGCTGTAACCGTTTCTGATTAGAAAGGAAGGATTCCCCAATATACGTTAAAGGCTCATGAAGTCCTGTATTTGGGAACTTTAAGTTCTTACGCCAACTGGGCGCAACTACACTCACTTACATATAACATTGTGAGGAACATTACACATTGTGGTAATTTTTATTTTTCACTTTTACATCTTACATGTGAGTAAGGGGAGGGTAAGTGCATTCACCCTTGTCCTGAAGAAGGGGGCTTTGACCTCTGAAACATGTTGACTTTTAATACAGTGGTTTGATACCCTAACACGTATCTTTCTAAAACCACGCCCTGCACTTTAAATTTTAATAATACCAGCCGGGGATTTAATAAAGTTTTTTTTCTTCCCACGTGCCAGGTATTCTTTAACCACTCACTTTTTTCACCTCACCTCACTCACATCTTTGTATTAAACACACACCCCCACACATAGTTCACTTCAAGTGCTCCTGCGTATTCGCGAGTCGTAGCACGCCGCATCCCGTAGAGGGGTGCGAAGGCCCCGATGATGAAGCATGACACCAAGGGGCCTGTTGGTGTGTGAGGGGCATTTAAACAACACTGTGTGTTCCCCATCACTTTCAGGAGTTGGATGCAAGCCAGAAAGTCTTTTCATCCAACCTCAAACAGGGACAATTTCAACAATTTCCTCACACAAAGCCTTCAGAATGTTTACCTCAGAAGAGGGAACTTAACATTTGAGGAACAGCTCACTTTGAAGCCCCCTCCATCTCTCAAGACTAACCAGGGGCACCAGTCCTATCCCCTACGTTCCACGTCCTCCATCACCACCTCCACCTTCTCGACCACCACCATTACCTCCTACGTCACTTCTTTCAATGTATCCATACTCACCAGACGGATTCCCATTCTATGGGGAAGGCATGCCCTTTTACCCTTTCGGACAAATGACAATAGATTTCAATGGCGCACTCCGTGGTTCATCGAAGTCCTCTGTATATAGGCTCTTTACCAAAGTCTCTGATAATTATTTTGCGTGCTACACAGTATTTGGAGGCTGCCGATCCCCCCCATTGTTAAAATTACAACTAAAGTTCTAGTATGCATGTACCTGAATAACTGTGTGCAGTTATTCAAGTGCATGCATACTTGAACTTTAGTTATAATTCCCTATTACCCTGCCAAATCCTATGAGGCACCATTTAACCCAGTCCCAGATGACCTATGGGACACTAAAACGTCAAACCCCCTGGGAGCCATACAGAGATCATTATCCAGTTAGAACATTTCAACCCTGAATACACCACGGTGGCGTACTAAGAGTTGATTCAGCGTGTGACCACTTTTCACAGAGTGGACATACATGTCCTCCAGGAGGAAGGCAATTTCCTTGTGGATACTCTATCCAAGATTGAGAGAACTATACATTCCCTCCCCATGTTAAAATCAAATCAGCCTCTCAAGTTAAGGGTGGTAACACTGGGCCAAACAAAAGTATAAACTTTCTACCAAAGACCTGGCCGACATCGAGATTGGTGTAAGACCTGACTTCCCCACAGCATACTAGCCACGGAATCGACGCTCTGGCCACGGGTGACCCTCCCCCTCCTGACCAGGCAAGAAGCTGGATGCTGTTGGTAAAAGGGTAGCAGAAGGATCCTTTACCCTCTGGAGGGTAGTCAATTCCATGGGCCTCCTTTCCTGCTATGACAGTGCTCGGTGGAACGAGATGAAAGAGCTGGTCAAACATCTCCTAGGTGAGTTTTTAAAAAGAGGGAGGAAGAGACAGTCCTAGAGAGGACAACTATCTCCAATACCACCATTTACTGCACCCTTGACGCTGCAGACACCGCATCTTGGATGAGCAACGCCAGCGTTCTCATCAGACAGCATGCTTGGCTCCGCATGTCAGGCGTCAAGAGTTTGCTAAACCTGCCCTTTGATGGAGCAAATCTATTCAGCTCGAAGAGTTGTTTAAGTGTTACCAAAAAATAAAAAGGAGACCGACCCCGCATAAGCTAAGGATGACCTTGAAACCCTTTTCTCTAGGGATCTCTTTCAAAGACAGCAGCCTCCAAAGCTGCCTTTCCATAGCCTGCCCCCTCATACAAAAGGCAGCAACAACCATATCATTGACCGGAGGCAACTGGTGTGTCTATAGGGGCAACAACAAGAAGGGCTGGTGTAAAGGAGGCTCTGGCAAAGTTGCCAGACTGCCCTTGCCGTATTCTCCATGGCCCCCGAACACACAACACCTGTTGGGTGGAGATTGCAAGATTTCCTTCCCCACTGGCAGGAAATCTCATAAGATAAATGGGTGTTAGCGGTCGTTCACCGCAACTACTGCCTAGAACATCTCACACCCCCTATCACCATGCCACATCCTCCGCAGCGAGCAGCTCACCCTTCTGCAGAAAGGTACAAGCGCTCCTTCAGAAAGGGGCCTATCAAACAGTACCCTCTCTCCATCAGGGCAGCGACGCGTACTCCCTGCTTCCTCATCCCAATAAAGATGGCCCCCTCAGGCCTATTCTGGACCTCAGGCCCCTCAATCACTATATCCTCTCTATACACTTCCATATGATAATGGTGCTTACTTGCCTGCATTAGAGCTCCGGGACTCCCAATTCTACATCCCCACTCCTCCCGCCCACCAGCACTGCCTCTGCTCATGGTAAGTGGCCTTCATTACCAATTCAAAGTACTTCCTTTTGGTGTCACTACTGCTCCATCGGTCTTCAGGAAGTGCCTAGCAATAATAGCCGCCTTCTTGAGGAGGGAGTGGTCTTCCTTATTTTCCACCACCTAGATGGTCAGATTTGGAAAATTTATAAAAACAATCTTTAATACATTAAAGCTTTAAGCAACCTCAGATAGCAAATGTAACTGCCATGGCAAACAGTCATGTGAAGAAGTGGATTCACAGTAATATATACCTGTCTTCTGCAGGGTTTAAAGATGCGCTGTCAAACATTTAAAAGGATTTATTTTTTAAGGGTCCCACTGTGGTGAGTAAAGATGCAGCACTAGTAAGCTCGCATCAAAAGAAAAGGTACATGTCGGATCTAAGAACTGGACGTCGAGAAATGAGCTCATCCGACTCATGAACTGTAATGAATTTTAACATATCAAATATTTTATTGGATTTTATCTATTTTATCCCTTTCGTCTTTGCTTCTAATATCTCCATTACCTTCTACAAGTTGACTTTTCTCATCACCTTTTTTTAATTGGATATAAATGTCTAGTCCTCCTCCATGTGATCTTTCCATGTACTGCTCCAGTGGATGCTTTTGTGGGATGAGTGGGGACAGTGGTTTGTGTTGTGTGTGATGTATCTCCGTACCCTTCCCTGTACCCAAGGATGGCATGCATCTTCAGTGATGGTGTGTTTCAAATGCTGGCTTCTTCCTGAGATGTACAACTTACTTCTTGATGCCTCAAGTGGGGGGTTCTGTACTGATGTGACAAACTTCGTGCAGCTTGAGGGGGCTATCTGCACTCCTTTCACTAATGCTCACCTTGCTCTATTCTCTTTCCCTCCCCTTCCTGTCTCCCTTCTCTTACTCTCTCCCTCTCCTTCGCTCTCTGCTGTCTGTGAAATCAGGACTTCCCGGGTTTAAGTGACGATTATTATGGATCAAAGAGCCTGAGTAAGTCTGCTTTAATCCACCAGAAAGTACTGTGCATTCCATTGCTCTGTGTTTGCAAGCGTCGCTGCTGCCTGTGGGCATGTCAAGCCACTGGCGCCTGTGTTTGGGGCGGCAGAGGGCTGCCATGAATGGGCTGTAAGGCTTCCATTTACCATCGCTTGGGAAAGGAGGTGCACGGTGTGCATTTTCTCTTGCAGGAAACATTTCGACCTCTGAGGGTGCAAGTATGGTGTGCAAGGCTGCAGGTGTCATCAACTGTCCCAATGCTTTCAGACCTCGGCTCAAACTAACAGCCTGGGAAGCGTGATTTCTCGACACAGTGCTCTTGTGCTTGATGTGAATAGTGTTTGTGTTATATCAATATAAAATATCCTGCTTCCTGCTTTAGTTTAGAGCGCAGCTGCCACTATTCTCTGTTCCATTGTGTTCTCTTATATTTGCTCCCTATTTATAGCTAGCTTGTTAAAAATAAATAAGCCCCACATATGTTATGGAAGCTGCTACCCGAGACCGGTTTGTAATTGCAAACCAGAGTCAAAGTAATTTAAGGCTTAGGTGATGGCTTAACCCTGATCTGTAGAGTAACGAAGTGAAGGGGAAAATGCACCTTGAATCTGGCCAGTAAGGATTACCAGAACTTTAGTCATACATGGCTAAAATGTAGGCTTCTATGCACGAGTTAATCCAGTATCTACTGCACATACAAGTGCACTGAGAGAGAAAACACCACCCACTGCTCAAAGGCAAAACACACATGAACTAGTTAGTCCTACATTGCAGTCTAGTTGGAATCCGCGGAACCTGAATGGCATTGCACGAGTAGAGTGAAGCAGGTGTGCACCACATTAGACGATCACCGCAAGTAAAAAAGAGCATCGCTGCTTGCAGAGCCCTGCCTAAGAAATGCTGTTCATGCCAAAAATTAAATTGAACAAGAAGGATGTACTGCGTGTCATAACTAAGCCAGACTTGGACTGCACACCCCAAGAACTGCACAGCTGGCCTTGCAGTCGCACAGTCTTGCCTTCTTGTAGCCAGTGGCGGAACAGTCTCATACGCTTAAAAAAGATTTACCTTCTGTCCAGAACATCTCGGCTTCTTCGTCAAGTTACATCCATTGTCATTTCTAACCGAAGACTAAGAGGTCACTTGTGGAGTGTGTGTGCTTTACAATTTTTTGCCGTTTTGAGAGAAGACGGGTGTTGGATCTGCGCAGAGAGCACAGGGACAGTACTGCTCTGCACACTTGACACAAAATTCTAAATCCCCTCATTTTAACTGTTTACAAAGACATTTTTTACCTCAGCCAACAGTAATCATACAATATTGTTTGTCAGATGTCTTGCATGTGGGAGAAACAGCTGCCAACAACACACGTACTTTGTGTGGTCTGTTTACCTAATACCCATATTGACAAAGTACCCGGGGGGAGGGGGGTGGACACTCAAAGACTAAGAAGATAATCACCTGAGAAGAAAATTGGAGGATTTCCTTAAGATGCAGAATTACAAACATGCAAAGGAGTGCAAGAGTGCCAAAGAATGTTTTTTCTTTAGTAGCTACACAGCTCTTGACCTCCAAGGATTCCATCCAAGACCAAACACTGTCTAACAGCATTGAAATCTAGGCATGGCTCTTTGCATGATTGAGCGCCAAGACCTTCAGCATTGAAATACTCTGGCTACCTTACTGGCGACTCCCATTAACGATCAAGTACTGGTCCTAGAGGCTTCACCCTACCCATGCGGACATTAAGGCCTACTCTGATATGTCCACTTAGTACACACCTACACCACCTGCGTCTCCATCCAGGTTGTCCCCTTTTTTCACTAGGTACTTTCTGATTAGAAGGAGCTACAAAGCAGAACAGTTTTTTTGTTAGACCCCAAAACTCCGTCTGTTACTATAGAAATGCTACAACAATGGGTGCAGTCTAGACGTCATCTGCTCCTGGGTTTGTACAAATTATGGAGGAAAAAAAGAATTACTCTAGCAACCACTAAAGAGAGCACAGCCCACCCCATGTGATATCTCAAAGAAATTCGAACATTGTTGGATGGATCCAGCTTTTAATAGGACTGTTGGAAGGTCGGACTCATTTCTTCAATTTGGAAGTACCATGCATCAGCATCTGAACCAGCAGTGCCCCCAGACAAGAAAGCAAATGGCAGGATGTGGGCCGGTATATTTGTGGAAGTGCAGGTACAGATTGGTGGCTAGTGCACCCGCTCTACTAGGGCACTATGATGGATATTTGGGAGTTTGAGGGTGTTTGCTAACAACTTATCTTAACTTAAATGGAAAGATTTAAAGGAAGTGTTAAATCGAGGTATGTTATCATCAAAGCAAGTTGGACTTGCAACATTGGCATATTGCCATAGCCTTACTACTGACTTATCATCCTGGTTCAGTCTCACCACTTTAAAAATTCTGCCAAAACAATCATTTAAAAAAATTCCCTTTCTCTAGTCCACTTTTCTTTTGTCCACATCAAAAAGAATTTCAAATAGCGTAGGCAAAAGCAAAAATTGTCAAGTCTGTTGGTTTCGTAGAAAGAATGATACCATAGTTCTCATATGAACCTCTGAAGAGTCATACACCTGTTTGTCAACCACATCATCCCAAAGTCTCCTCAGAGACATCTTTCCTATCAGTGATTGTTTTCAAGAGGCTGAGATTCTCAACATCATGACTATTAGGAAATCTCAGATTAACTGGTAACTTGTCTACTTATGTGCCTAATTTCAGTGGTTGGAATTCTTAATTCTTATGAAAAGACAGATGGGTGCTTAACATTGTGACAAATGGTTATGCTCTCCTTTTCAAGGCCTGCTTCCTTTCTCATCATTAAAGGCACCAAAACTTTAATTGTAACTGCTAAGGATAGAAACTATTTCTAATCAAGAAATAAGCCATAGCTCATTATCTTCTACCACTAAGAGGAGAAAGCATCTACTCAAGGTATTAACAGATCCAAAAGAGGTCCCAAGAAGGATGGGAGTCCAATCTTAGATTTGCAAGAGGCCAACAATTGGATAAAACGCAAAGGTTTTGCATGTTAGTTCTTACAGGGACCGTCAATCCTAGAGGAAACCCTCTACCCATTTCTGCATCTTTAACAATCACCTATAATATGCATTCCATAATGTCCCTTTGTTTGAGTTTTAACACTTATTATACCACCATTCACCTGATGGCCCTTTTAGTTATATTTATCTTCAACTATAATTGGGGGACTAGGTGTGTGGGGGATTTGCAGAATTTCTGGTTCTGCATTCTAACAACACAGAAGCTCAGGAAGCTCTTGATATTTGTAGTTGGGAGACCATTTTACCATTACACTGTTCTTTGTTTTTGGACTGAAATTGGCTATCTGGTCATTTTCTAGATGCATGATAGTAGTAATAGCACTTGTGTGAAAAAGGGCCCATATGTAGATGTGTGACCGGCGCAATTAGCACCCACAAGTTATTGCCGGACTTTCAGATTGTTGTCTCTTCTGAAGAAGCTTGGTCTACAGGTGCCCTTTCGATAGCCCTTTGGCTAAAAGGGCTTGCACTTCATGCCGCAAAATGTAGAGATGGCCCTCAGTCAGTTACAGGGTGGATGGTGGAAGATGCAGGAACGAAAGGAAGGGTAAGGCATAATCTTTGCAGACACTCTGCAGGGCCACCTATGTAAATGTAAATGTATTTGAGCTTATATAGCGCACAGCTACCCACAAAGGGTTTCCCGGCGCTTGCTTAGGGAACCCGTCCTGGTATTCCCCTGTGAGATAACCCCGGCAGGGAGGACAAGGAAGGGGTCAGCGGACTGAGCGGCACACTGACCACAGCTGTGAGGGCGGTGGACACCTGGGCCTCTTCTGCGAAACTGCTGGGGGATTGCAGGTGTAGAATAGACAGGCCGGGTAAAGGCTGCCTCGTCCAATGCTACAAAAGAACAGTGGAATTGTTGGAGCTGATGGGCTGGGTAGTGAGGCCTAGAGAGCTAGCAGTCGTCCTTCTCTCCTTTAAGCGTTTGGGAGCAAGGTCATTCTAGTCCCCAAACTGCAAGTCTCATTAAACGGCATGTCAATCAAGGAGGTCTGGATGTCACCCGAGAACCCAGGGTATCCACAAGGTGTGAAAGCCAGGCATCCCGCCGCGAGGGGCCGTTGTGGAGATTAAGCAAGCAATACCGCCAGCCTTATCAACAAAGGCAGGGCCAATCCTCCAATTACTCCAGGCCTTACAACAAGGGGAAACTGGCTCAGCGGGGACGTGAAACGTCCAAACGACAATAGCGGCCTCCTGGCTCTTCCTACTGTTCCCTCCTCCAAGAAGTCCTCAGTTGGAGGCAGGGTAACCAAATACCTTCGAAATTGGTCCAAGATAATATCGGACCGTTGGGTGCTCAACATCATTCGGAAAGGCCATACCTTGGAATTTACGCAAATCCCACCACCCAAGCCCCCTGCAGCCATCCCATCGAAACACCTGCGTCTTCTGCAGCTCGAAGTTCATCAGATGCTACAGAAGGGTGCTATAGAGCCGGTTCCCTCCGACCAAAGAGGACAAGGGTTCTATTCCAGGTTCTTCCTGGTGAAGAAGACGCTCGAGAAATGGTGCCCCATTTTAGATCTCAGGGAGCTCAACAATTATCTCATCTCCCGGTCTTTCCGGATGGTCTTTCTTCAAGACATCTTGCGGCTCATCAATCCGGGGGGATTTCATGGCCACGCTCTATCTTGAGGATGCGTACTTTCATGTACCGATTCACCCAGCACACAGAAGGTTTCTACGATTCACAGTAGCCAAGAGCCACTTTCAATTCAGGATTTTACCCTTTGGTCTTCGCTCCGCCCCAAGGATATTCACGAAGGTTCTGGCACTGGTAGCAGCATTCCTGCGAAGGAACCATTTTAAAGTCTTCCCCTACCTGGACGACTGGTTGCTGAAGGCCTCGTCCAGGGAAGCAGCGTGGGACGCTGTTCAGGCTTGTACAAACTTGTTTTAGAATCTGGGACTCACTTTAAACAAAGACAAATCATCCCTGGTTCCGTCCAGAAAGGCGCGTTTCCTGGGAGCCATCCTGGACTCACAACTCACAAAGGCTTTCCCAACCCTGGAAAGGAGGGAAAAACTACAGACCTTGGCGGGGATTTACAAATTGTTTTTCAGTACGCCGCTACAAATCTCTGCTGGAGGTAATTTCATCATGCATACCTCTGATTCCTCACTGCAGACTGAGAATGCGTCCCCTGCAGGAACAACTAGGCATCCAATGGAAACAGATTCACGGATCATTCGACGACATGGTGACCGTCACTCCAATGATGAGAACAGCGGCCTTATGGTGGACAGATCAAAGAAACTTGTCCCAAGGTCTATCCTTCGTAAGCGATCCGTCTCCTCAAGTAGTGACAACGGACACATCATTGGAGGGTTGGGGAGCAGTGATGCAAGACCTACATGTCAGTGGCCATTGGTCTCCTCGCGATCGACGGCTCCACATCAATCTCTTGAAGCTAAGAGCGATAAAATTGGCTCTACAAGCCTTTCTTCCTCGCCTAGAAGGTTCACGAGTGCTCATTAGAACGGACAACACCACAGCCATGCATTATGTGAACAAGGAAGGAGGAACCAGATCTCTTCCGTTATCACAGGAAGCTCAACAGATCTGGGAATGGGCGATCCTTCACGGGATATCGCTGAAAGCAGAACACTTGCCAGGAGTTCTAAACAAGAATGCCGACAGGTTGAGCAGGTTATCCTCAGTCAGTCACGAGTGGGAGTTGAACCAGCGAATTCTAGAGGCGGTCTTCAGCCAGTGGGGCAGACCAGCAGTGGATCTCTTTGCCACACCGACCAACAAGAAATGCCGGTCTTATGAAAGAAGGCTTCACCACCGAGGATCATTGGGGAATGCACTTTCGATAGCCTGGTCACGGACATTTGTCTACGCCTTTCCCCCATCCCACTGATCCCGAGGCTTATCAGGAAGATCAAAGTGGAACCATGCAGGATGATCTTGATAGCCCCTGCTTGGCCGAGACAGTTCTTGTACACGGAACTCCATCTGTTGTCGAAGGCTCCTCCTCTTCCCTTGAGGACTATTCCAGATCTCCTCGCAATGTCCGAAGGACAGGTTTGGCACCCAGATCCAGTCATTACACCTGACAGCATGGCACCTGAGCAGCTAGAATTTATGAATCTCCCGATCTGAAACGAAATTAAGGAAGTCCTCTCCCAGGCGAGAGCTCCTTCCACAAACAAGACTTACCGCTTAAAATGGAAGAGATTTTGTATTTGGTGCAGGAGAGAGAAAGTTGACCCCTTTACTTCAACGCCTCATCAACTTCTACCTTACCTCTGGTCCTTGGCTAAGTTGGGGCTGGCCCATTCTTCTATAAAGGTTCATTTGGCAGCCATTTCAAGATACAGACGGTCTGAGTCTGGTCCTTCGTTGTGGTCTTCCAGAATTGTGAAACAATTTCTAAGGGGCTTGTTCTGGGTCTATCCACCAGTGAGGCTTCCGCCTCCTACCTGCCACCTAAATCTAGTCCTCACGCAGCTCATGAAAAGCCCATTTGAACCAATTCATCATTTGGACATGAGGTTCCTTTCATGGAAATTGGCTCTCCTTCTTGCCCTCACATCGGCGAGACGTATTGGAGAATTGCAGGCTCTTACAATCCAGGAGCCTTTCCTGCAATTTTAAAGGAACAATTTAAAAGGTTTCCCTGCTGCAGTACGGTAATGTAGAATGGCACTTGTAATCCATCTCGCTATCCCCTGTTTTGACAGCGGGAGACCTTTGCTTGGACCACCAAAAGCAACAAACAATTGAGAGGATTTCCGAAATCCCTTTGTATGATCCAAATAGAATTTCAAACATCGTTGTACATCCAAAGAATGCAGCGATCTCTCCGCTGGTGTAGCCATTGTGCTGCGTTTTTTAAAGGGTTTGCAACATTTGTTTCTACCCTGTTCCTTTAGCATGCCCCACTGGGACCTTGACTTGGTCGCCAACTTTCTGATGTGTGCTTCCTTTGAACTACTGCACACTTGTCCACTATGGCTTTTTGCTCTCAGTACATTGTTCCTCATTGCCATAACATCTGCGCAAGGGGTGAGTAAGCTGCAAGCCCTCTGTCAAACCCGCCTTACACAACTTTATTTCCAGACAAACTGGTGCTGAAAACCTGAGCTTCCTTTCTTCCGAAAGTGGTGATTTTTTCACTTTGGGCCAAACATCTCCGTACCAGCGTTCTTATGCCGCCTCACAAGGGGGAGGAGAGAGAATCAGTTGTCTGAATCCTAAAAGGGCTTTTAGCTTTTACAATGACTGTACCAGAGAACATTGTGTGGACGATCAGCTATTTGTGGAATGTGCTGGTGCAAAGAAGGTCCGTGCAGAGCAGAAGAGGACCACCTTGGTGGATCTTGCTCTGCATTAAAATCTGCTATGCATTGGCCAAGAAGTAACCCCTGGAAGGTTTGCAGGCTCATTCCACCAGAACCAAGGCTGCTGCATCTGCATTAGCAAGCGGAGTATCTGTTCTGGATATTTTCTAGGCTGGTACATGGACATCGCTCCCATGAGGCACTATTAACACCATCAAGATGTGCATTTTGCGTATTCAGTCCTGCAGGACTTGTTGGTTTGAGCCAGTTCAGACTAATCTAAAGTTAAAGAATGTGTGGTTAGAAATATCTATCAGAAGAATAAGTTACTTAACTTTGGGATAACTACTCTTTCTAGTGATACTTTTCTCACCAACCCTCCCTTCATCCCTATATTGTTGACTGGGCTTTTTTCCTGCTTAAAAGATCCCAAGTATGGAGATCTGCACACTGGTCAATGCCAATTTGCTGCTGGGCTCTGCGACTGGGGCATGTCCATTCGGGAGCAGGACATCGGCGCGGAACCGCACAATGCCACCTACATGTGCGTAGAGGTACTGTTGAAAGGTTTCTCTACCCAGCTTGGCACGTGTGTAATAGAGGTGAGGAATCTGTAGTTAAAGTATCTACCAGAATCAGCATTACCAAAGATAAGTAACTAGCTCTTTTCACATGACTTGAGGGGAATCCTCATAGGAATTATTTGAAATCTGAGAGGATCTTACTTATCTCAGTAAAAAGTTCCTAGAAAGAGTAGGAGCATTAATAATCCTAGTGGTATAACTACATTTAGCACTGCAGATTTTTGACATGTACTCTGATAACATCAGTTGATACCTGTCTAGCTTTTTGGGAATAGGATGCTCTCCATTTTTATCTTGGTTAGTCTTGTATCCAGCTTTTGTATAGCAAGACATTAAAAAACTAAGGATTATGTTGATGCTTTTCATCCGAAGATTGGTTTATGCTTCTAATTGGAAGAAGACCGTTAACTGCTGGCTCTCAATTTATTTTCCAAAGGAGAAACGAAAATTGTTAAATACATTTTTGTAAAGTTCTGTTGCGTTGTTAGCCTGACACTGGCATATTTTTTGATTTTATCAACCAGCCAGTGATGCAATGTTTTTAAAAATATATATTTTTGCTTTTTGTTCTATTTTATAATTGTTTTCATTAACCGAAATGTATATATCATAAACTCTAAATTACCAGCAAAAGAGAGGAGTCCGAATTCCTACAGAGTTGACGCACGCAGAGTTGAGTTTGAAGCACGCAGAATAATGGTCGAAGCCCTGATATTGTCTCGGCTGGACTATGGAAATGTGCTGTACTTGGGAGCCCCGCTGGCCACAGTAAATAAACTGCAGGTGGTCCAGAATAGCGCAGCAAGGATGCTCCTGCAGGTCCCCAGGAGGCAATCAGCAAGACCAGCCCTCCGCCAGCTCTACTGGCTACCCATGGGTGCTAGGATACAATTTAAGGCGATGTGCATAGCCCATAAAGCCATGTGGAAAACGGGCCCTGCCATCGTCCATTCTTTAGTAACGCCCTATCTACCATCGAGATCCCTTCATTCCTGTACCCTAAACCTGGCGACCATAAAGAAAATTAGGAAGACTAGATGGGGAGGACGCTCTTTTTCATTCACTGCAGCCAAGTTGTGGAATTCTCTCCCGCAAGCTGTGCAAGAGAACCGCAATCTGATGACCTTTCGCACGCATTTAAAAACACACCTATTTGGACTGTCCTTTTAGGACTAGCAAGCTGTATGTGCCTTACTTTCTTTCTATAAACGCTACGAGGCCTCCGGGTAGCTAGGCGCTATAAAAGTACTCTTCATACTCCTACTCTGTTACAGCAAGTCTTCAATGAGACTCGTAGAAGTGCAGATCTCGGCTGCAGACAGAGGTTTAGGTGCATGTGTTTAATTTGCCAAAAAACGTTCCAACTTTAGTGCAGCCTTTTGGTGGTGTTTGTGCTAATTTGTCCCATGTGCATCAGTTTTTGTATTACACTGCAGGGAGGGGGTGGGAGTATTGTCTGGAATGCCAGCCTTGCCCTTTTAAGGACAAGCCAGTCCTCATGGGAAAGGGCCGAGCAAAGCCTTGCTTGGCTTGCCCACCATTAGTAAGCATTGGTTGAGCACTGATATGGAGTGCAAGGGGCAGGGGTTGGGTGGATTACTTTACCAATTGCTACCCTGTGCAGACACCGTCTTGGACGTGCTGTGCCTGGACACTCTGGCTGTAGCTCCCCTGCAGACACTGGTCCAGTTAGTGAATGTCTTGGTGCAAGGGTGGAGTCGCCTGTGTATGCAGTATTGGGACCGAAGTGTTGATGTTTGGGAACCTGGCACTAGTCATGGGAACTGTGTAAAACCTGCGATGCTCCACCAATGAAGAGCCTGTATTGTGCCCGTCTGTGATGTGCGCATCGTGTAACACTCGAGCAGAAATCTCCTTTTGTGCCTCAGCATTGGGATAGGTATCCTGTACATTTGCACGCCGTGCTTGGCTGGGGTGCTGTTGGTCTGCCTCACCAGTGCTCTCGGTCCCTCTGGTTAAGCATCAGTGGAAATGCGTGTTGCCCTTGACATGCTCATTAGGCTGTATTCATTTTGTGTTTCATACTATACTGTCGTGTTGCATGGCTTTCTGTGCTGACATCCTGTGTATTGTTGGATGCCAAATGTTTCTGAATGTTGGTCTCTTCTTGTTGGTTTTCAGAGGGAGTCACCTCCAACACCAGTGACAGTGAAAGCAGTTCCAGTAAGTTTCTCTCTCTCAAATTCTTGCCCACTTGTTCCCTCATTCTAGCTTTATTGCTGGAAACGTGTACACTGTTTTCAGGTTGCCATGAACTGCACCTTCAGTGTTATTCCTCGATCTCAAAGTGTAATGTTTACATTCATAGTCTTTGCTCATGCTCTTCAACAAGAATTGTTTGCATAAGTGCTTTCTGCTATGCTCTTTGCTGTCATTGACAGTGGATCTGATGTGAAATTAGATTTTGAGTGTTGTAAATCAAAATGGGTTTTTCAGTATGTGCAATAGACTCTTATTGAAGGCCACCGGCCTCCCCTCCATGACCTACGGGTGGTTGTTGTCATTTTTCCAGTGGCAGGAATTTCTTCAACCAGGCAATGTGATGTTTACCCAGGTTGCACTTGGCTTTAGAGCTCTGTGTTGAGTAATGTATTGATGGTCGTTCTAATACTCCTATGGCTTCTCATTTGTTACAGAAGGGCAAGAAGAAACCATTTTGTCTTACGAACCTGTGACACGGCAAGAAAGTGAGTGTGCAAATTCCCCTACTACAATCTAAAGTAACGCATAGTGATCTAAATGTTGTTTCTTTGTTGCATCTAATACCCAAACACAGGAACTGTCCTATTATGCAGGTCCATTGTTTTTTGTACAGTGTGTATGTATGCTTTTCTGAGTGAGATCATTCAAAGTACTAAGGTCCAGCTTGAAATACTCAAGTCTGCTTGGTCAGGGAGAATACTTGCTTGTCCGAAGGCCATTGTGGACATTATGAATATGTAATGTCCTCTGAACGGATCGCGTGGGCTGGTTGAGCGAGGGGAGATCGCAGAGCTGAGTGCAAGTCCTGAACACCCTGCAAGTCTTGGAAAAGCTTGTATTCTATGGCAAACTTGCTGCAATTTGTTACCTCCACTTTATTTTCATCCATGGGTAGATGAATATCTCGTCCTCAGCTACTTCAGACTAGTGTTCAAAGCCCTTGTCCATCCTAATGTTTTCAGAAGCTTTTACTGCTCCATTATAGTAGGATTTTTTCATACAATAGTATTCTTCCACCCTGTTGCATTTCAGCAGGCAGTTTGAATATGTAGAGTTGGTCAATGTGTGTGTGTGTATGTACGGCATGTGCGCAGTGGAGGTTGTGTGTGCGTAGTCTAAACAAGAGCAGGCTGAGTAATGGGTTGCAAAATCTGAATGATTAGGCATGGGTCAGGCTTGCATAATAGAGAAGTAACCGTGCGTCTTGGTTACAGCAAGGGTGGGCAAGTGGGGTTGAGTGGCTATTTGGCAAGGTATGCAGGTGGGGCAGGTTTGCACATGGCAGGTTGAACTAAATATGCAAGAAAAGGTGACTGTGAAAACAGGATGTGTGGCATTACAAATGGTCAAGACTGCCTAATGCAAGAGATGGACATTATGGGTGCGCTGTGGAGTGAGTAGATGACCGCAACAGGCCAGGGGTGGTGAGTAGGTGCAGAGTGGACTGGGAGAAGGGACACAGGTCTGTATCAGTGACAGAAGATAGGTTAAATGAATGGAGGTCTAGAAGCTGAATTAGTGAATGGGAGCCATCCGCCTCCAGGTGAGGTGGATAGGAAGGAATGGCTGCTATATGACTGAATGGGAAGCAAGCTGAGTGGATAGTAAATTGTAGAAACGGTCTAAAGTGTTGTGAGGTGGTGGGTATAGTGGGAAAATGTTCAACTTGGGCAAGTGCGGATTAGATTTGGGTGAATGAGAGCTCAGCTCACCAGTGAAATGAACAGGTGAGTGTGTGTGTGTGTGTGTGTGTGTGTGTGTGTGTGTGTGTGTGTGTGTGTGTGTGTGTGTGTGTGCGCGTGTGTGTGCGTGTGTGTGCGTGTGTGTGCGTGTGTGTGTGTGTGTGTGTGTGTGTGCGCGTGTGTGTGTGTGTAATGTGTGTGTGTGTGTAATGCGTGTGTGTGTGTGTGTGTGTAATGCATGTGTGTGTGTGTGTGTAATGCGTGTGTAATGCGTGTGTAATGCTCAAAAGTATATGGGTATGAATGACCAGAGCGGTTCTGTGGAGATAGTCTGTGAGGAAGGTTGAACGAGGCAGCTTACGTGACTTGTTTCAAAAAGAGTAGTTGCTTGACTTGTGTAAAAGATAAGATCAGAGTTTAAACATTTTTGTTTATGGGATTGCATAACTGGTTTAAGACACAGCTTCTCTTTAGGGTAGAGTCTGTTTTAGAGGCTGTGATGGTAGGATCTGTCTCTCAAGGTAAGGTGTGTGTACTCCCTTCTGACAGATGTGAAATGCCATGAGTGTAAGGCAGTGGTTTGAGGGGTGATGTCTGACATTGGGGGGGGACTTGTACCCAGATAATACATTCATTGCTCTTAAAGCGGCACAGCAGATATTTAAGCTAGGGTCAGGGCAGTGTCTTCAACGTTCAAGAATGTCTAGAACGTCCGCGTTGTGGAGAGGAAGAGGCCGGATTCCTCCATATGATATGGTCATGTCTGCGACTTCGTGAGTATTGGTCGGAGATGTGCCGGACACTGCGGACGGTCATGAACCTGCCGGTGCCGGAAGAAGCGGTGCCCTGCCTACTGGGGTTGCGCAGATGACCTAAGACACTGAAAGCCCAATTTAAATTACTGGACTTAGCACTCTTATTGGCACTTAGGACAATACCGATGAGATGGAAATCCCCTAGACCACCAGGGACACACCTATGGCAGGCATAGGTGCTTCAGTGGGGAAGGGCAGAGGGGACAGCACTTAGGAGGGAAGAAGCACGGGCCACCAGAAATTCCCCATTTCCCAAGACTGGGAGGTTATGCTCATAACGCTGGAGAACGTGGACCTAACCCAAGCATCAGGCCACGGACCATAGGACTGTGAAGGAGAGGCCAAGGGCGGTATTGCGTGAGTCAGAAGGTCCCAGATACCCTTACACCATACCTTATACTATACCATGACTCCGCTCGCACTTGAATACACGACAGCCAGAGGAGTCCGAATCTAGATGGATGAAGTTGCTAAACCGCCAGGAGACTGGTAGATGGGGTTAACAAGAGGGTGGAGGTGGTGGGTGGGTGAGGGGAAGATTGGACAGTTTTATTGTTTACTCCCATAATGTAGATGCTTGCAGGAATATGCAGAATGTACAAGATATCAGTACCACTGAAGGTTTTATGTTGGAAACGATATTGTGAGATGGGGAGTTATGTATGGGGTGAAAATACAAAACACCGGCTGAAGTACTGCGAATACCTACTGTAATGTTATATCTCCTATGATACAGCTGTGAATAAAGTTTTTCAAAAAAAAAAAGAATTTCTAGAACTTTGCAGGAGATTTGTACAATTTTTTCCAACTGAGCCAGTGGAGTCACATGTAGAAATTGGTCCTCGGTGCAGAATCAAGTAGAGGTATGATTTTGCGATTATACACTTGTTACAGGATAGCAAGAGCATGCCACTTGACTGCCCCTTATCTCCAGGACCCACTTACAGACACAGCTTGTGTCGTGGTGCAGGATGTGACATGCATATTCAAACTGGCCCATTTTTATCTTCTACATCCTACCTATTTTACACCCTAGAAAATGCATGGAATTTTTCCTACCAAATACGCAGCTTGTTTGCGGTGTGGAACAAAAACTGTGCCCTCTCTGCACATGACATGGCCTTGTAGTAAGTTGGTGTATTATTGGACTGGGGTGGTAATGCAACTAGCAGTGAACGGTGACCGTTTAACCATGCTTGCTGGGATTGAGGCCTCTGCCCAAAAAGGACCCATATTCTGAAACGTGTCTGCATCTCTGGAGTTACTCCTAGCAAGAGACGAATAGCCATATATTGTTTCGCCTTCAGATGCGAATCCTGAAGGGCGGACCAACATGAATGGGCTTTGGCAGTGGTATTTCAACGGTGCAAGGTGAAGGTGCAGGGAGACTGATATCTGGAGCTCTGACACAAGAGGAATTATCGGTTGGGAGATGTCCTGACTGAACAACACACATTGATGAATTCCCAAGCGGATAGTTAAACAGACAATGGGAGCTCGCTTTAAAAAATGTAAGGTGGGCGGGGGGGGGGGGGAGTTGAGGCTCAGAGTAGGCGGATTGAGAATGTCTAGTATTTTTGATGGATGAAAACTGAAAAGAAACAATGTACATACACACAAACCAATGCCCTTTACCCCATATTGGAAAAATAGCCCTGTTGATTCAATTGATTTATGATGTACACCGACAGACCTATGACATAGTAGCTAAGCTGAGTTTTTGCCTGTAGAATAACGTTGTTAATGAAAACAATTGTGTTTTAAAAAAAAAAATGTTTTTATTGCTTTTAAGGTATGTGTACTACTGTTTGGAGAAGGGTGGGCTGCACAGAACATATGTTTGAGGCACAAGGTTTATACTCATACGGTTTTACTTTTTTTTTTTATTTATTAGTTCACTATGCCAGACCGGTTATCATCCTTGGTCCAATGAAAGATCGTGTCAACGATGACCTCATTTCTGAATTTCCACACAAGTTTGGATCTTGCGTACCACGTGAGTCCTCAAGCAATTGTTTTTTGAGTCTTACAATTCGTGGGTGCCTTTTGTTTCTCTACATGAATGGGATCCATGTCGAAAAATATCTCCACAGCATAAAAAAGGGGCATAGGCAACAATTAGCGATCTACTTCAATACCTCCCTACCCCAAAGGAATTCCAGTTCTGTGAATAGTCTTTTATTAACACTTGGTCAATAGGTTCGAAGAAAAGTAACACAAATTAAATATACAATTATTGAAGTTGATCTTAATTTCTCTTTTGATATTTAAGGTAACACAATTAAGGTCACATGAAAGACGTTGTGGCCTGCGACCGTTGGTTGTAAGCTCTTGGTGAGTTATGGCTTGTCCGTGGACAGTCCTTCAGAATGATCTGCATTGACTTGCACCAATCAATCTGTGATGCAAGCATGGTTTTCCCATGTCACTATCTTACCAGTTCTCAGGAAACGTCTAGGTGTTCTAATACATGAGGGCTGGGTGTCCGTATGTGGGGTGTGCGATAGGAACTTGGAGGTGTGTACTCCAGATCAGTGGTCCTTAATATTAAAATATGTTAACAGGTTAATAAAGTATATGTAAAAAAAAAAAAGCAAAATGTTAAATAATTTTTTTTAAGGTTTTGTAATTTTGAAGGGATTTGAAATTGGGGGCTACAAATTAAGTTGGAATCCTTAGTTGGATTTGTGGGAGCTCCACAGTACAGCAAACAGAATATAGTATGGACGATGAATTGCCTAAATAGGAACGCTGAAAAAAGGAGAGGACCCATTAGAAGCAAAAAGGACAGTGTTATGTTAGTGTAGGAAATTTGCTTCGACTTTTATAACTAGAGAATGTTCTATCTTTTGTCAGACTTAACTCATGTGACTACTCAGTACCGTTTTACACTGGACTGCCACAGCAGATTATGTAATTATTGCTGCAGGACATAAAATTCAACTGGCCTCTTACAAAGTCTGTATCCATGGCTGTCCAATCCGGATTAATCACTGCATTTGTGCCCATCCTTAAAAACACTTTCTGCTTTGTAGGAGCATTACTGATGGTCATTAATGTTAGAATAATTGCAAGCTATATGGGTTGATCATTAACACTTCATCTTTATTTGTCAAATAGAGCATGACCAACCCACATCCAGTCATGTAATTGCCAAATGTATAGCATCCTCTATCTAATGCCACTATCTAGTGAACAAAGCCTGGGACCCCAAAGACTCCTTCTACTAGAGAAGAAAATAGCCTTGACAACTTGCATCAGGAATATCAATTGCTGTCACAAGTAAGGCAACTACATGAAAATTGGTCCATTCGTTCACAAGACACTATTGCTTGGATTCAGACACTCGAGCAGATGCTAGGATCGGCCAGGATACGCTGAGAAAGTTCTTTAAAAAGAGCATCTCTTTTTTTTACCAAACTATTCTTTGTACACTTTGGACTGTTTTTCTAATTTCTTCCTGATTCCCAACAGCCGCCTTCTTGTTGTTAAAATTCTTTATACTCGACTCTAGCATTTGACTATCACTGAAGATCCTATAATGCAAATGAAAAGTTTACTAATTTGTAGTCCTAGCTCTGCATTATAGTATCTACATTAAAGTCATAAACGACCCACCCACCTCCCCGGTCTGGTTTGGGATTTGGTAAGCAAATTTGAGATGAAATCTATCACTGATGTTTCCTTAACAAAGAACTGGCTGCATGAGGTAACTGTCGGTATAGTGCATTATTGGTATGGGGATGCTCCTATGCTTTTCAGCTCATGGGGTTAGTGAGATACAAGCCCTTTTGGCCGTTAAATTCTAAACATTTAAGAGACTAGCCATGAGGATCCATCTGTCGTTCTTGGATTTTCGATAACTATGCCAGTTAACTTTAACAATCCACCTACGACAGCAGAATGTTCTTTACATTTACTTGATGTCAGGAGCGTGTTACATTTTTCCTTGGACAAAACCAAATATTTATGTAATCCAACCAGTTATTCGCTGACTCTGGTCCCATATCTGGTCCCATATGCACTGACGCGGACGCGCAGCCTTACAATATCTTTGTCTAGGGTTTCCAACAATATAGCCACTCACTGATGTTTGCCAAACTGCTCGTTAAACTTGACCCTCATATTACGCACTGTTGCACAATTTGTGCTTTTTGCACGTGAGAACTGTTTCACCTTTACTATTGCACTTGAGAATTGCTTTTACCTTTCTTAATATTTTTAAATACCCTCTGCTTCATTTTCGCCGCTCTCCGGTCAACCATGGCTTCACCTGGGCCAATTGAGGGGAGAGAGTTTGGTGTGGTAGGGCTGACTGAAACATTCGACTGCCGCCATCTTGAAAGGTTGACGTTCTAGTTATCCGACACCACTTACGATGTTCAATGCTGCTCCACTACTTAAACCTGCCCTGACGCGGCTGCGCAGTGGGCGCGCCAAAGGCAAGCCTGTCCGCTCTTGGCCCGCGCTCGGCGCCAGCAACTCTGCTGGTTCAAGGATCGAATACCAACCCGTGCTGCCCTGGTCCAGTTTTCAACTGTGCTACCAACCCAGGAACACAGATCTGCCCTATATGTAAAATCATGCTCACAAATATTTAGTATACACCCCGGAAAGCCTCACAAAGGTATACAGAATGACAGATCTGTCTCTGTGGGACTTAAAGCCCCACAGAGGCTACTCGGCGCTCTCAGTGCACATTTGTTAATTAAGCAGAAGCACAAATTTGTGAGCCTTGTAGAAGAGCAGGCCCTTGACATACTGTTTGTCATTGAAACCTGGGCAGAGGAGACCTTTGGTCCTGACTTTGTGGTGGCCATCCCGCCAGGTTTCTTAATCGCCAGGAAAGATTGCTTTGGAAAAAAGGGGGCGGGGTAGCCACAGTCTGTCGTGACTATCTAAAAGCATCCTTTAAAGAGATACCTACAGGCCCTGATAGTGAAGTGCTCTCCTTTAAGATAGCCATCAATCACACATACGTTTTCAATGGACTGCTGGTTTATCAGCCCCCGGAACTAAGGCCTACATACCATGAGGTATCTACTTGAATATAAAGTCACCTCCCAGGACAATCCCATTCTCGGGCATCTTAATTTTCATCTAGATAACCAGCAAAATAAGGATGCAAGTGCCCTCCTGGACCAACTGACCAGTGTAGGTTTAGTACAGATTACGGGAGGCCCCACCAATCGAGCTGGACACCTCCTGGATGTCATTTTCACACAGTCTTTTTCCGGAATTAAAAAATATTATGCAACTACACTGGTCCCTTCATTCTGCGGTTATGCTAACTTTTATATTGCCCTCTATAGCCGGCAATAGGCCTCCTCAAACTAGAAGTCATAGGCGTTACCAATGGCATTGTCGGGATAGAACTAAGTTTAACACCCAACTTGGCTTGAGTAGACCCTTTTATCTCAAGATCCTGAGACCGAATCTCTAGATTATCATAACTGGATTGCAACATTAGTCCAAGTAACAATTCCTCAAAAAACTGGGAAAATTACTAGGTCGACCCCCACAGAATCTTGGTTTTCAGAAGAACTAAGACTTCTCAAGAGGCAATGACGCAGGCGAGAAAGGCGCTGGAGGCATTCCTATGACAAAAAGGAAAAAGAACCATATAAGGAATTACTGACTTAATACAAAGAAACGATCCACAAAACCTAGGATCAATATTTTTCGGAGTAAATTGAAAAAAGCGAAGAATAATTCTAAAGAATTGTTCGCTGCGGTCCAGGAACTCAGCAGAGTTCAAGAATCTAGACACAATGTAATAGACCAAACCTTTTGTAACACCTTAGCTCCTACCTTCTGTAGTAAGGTATCCAGCATCTGATAAATTTGCGGCGCGACCTGTAACTGATAACAACAATTGGACTGCACTTTCTGATGCAGAAAGCAGATTTATATGACCCTATTATTCTACGAATCTCCCACTCTCCGATTTTCCACCCATAACGTACGAGCAAGTCTCTAATCTTCTTTCTGCCACCAAATCTGGATCACCATTGGACCCATGCCCTCCCAAGATAATGCACTCTGCGACTGAGTCGCCCATCAACTTACCGAGATATTTAACCTAATCATTAAAATTGGAACTTTCCCTAAAATTTGGAAAAATACCTCTATTCTACCACTTTTTAAAAAAAATTAACTTGGATAAAATAGATCCTGGCAACTACCGTCCAATCGCCTGCCTGCCTCTACCAGCTAAACTTCTGGAAAAATAAATATATGAACCAAGTTCTTTCAGCATTCATTAATAACAATCATATCTTGGATCCACCATAGTATGGCTTCTGGAGTGGACATAGCACAGAGCTTGCGTTGATCACGGCGTCAGGCGCTCAGTGGATAAGAGAGACATGGCTGCCCTGATACTACTGGACCTTTCGGCTGCGTTTGATAGTAGATCACAGCCTCCTGATAAATCGCCTCCAGGAAATGGGCATAGCAGGCTCAGCCCTTTCTCTCTTCAAATCCTTCCTTATGGATCGTGAACAATTTGTGGAAGCTGATGGCCTCAGGTCCCAGAGATTCAAGCTCCAATGTGGGGTCCCACAAGGCCCGTCCCGGAGCCTCACCCTTTTTAATGTGTACGTTGTCCCCCTAGCCAGACTGATTAAATCCCACAGCTTTGCCATGGTGCCACATGCAGAAGATACCCAGATTATTGTTTCTATTTCAAATAATATTCAGGACACAGCTCACAACTTTCACGCTTGTATGTGACAGGTGAGTAGATTGATGTCCGAGAACTGCCTTAAGTTGAACTCTGATAAGACCGAGGTTCTACTTTTCGGCATGGATACATCCTTTTGGTCCTCTGACCTGTGGCCTATGGAATTGCCCCCGCCCCCCCTTTCCAGTTACTAAGTCGAAAAACCTGAGAGTAATTTTTGACACCACCTTGTTCTTCTACCATCACATGAAAGCGATTAAATCATCCACTTTTCATACATAGAAAATATTTTGAGGAACATTTTTCCTTACATACCTCCTGAACTTCAAAAAACTGTGGTTTCTGCTTTGGTCTAGGCTAGACTTCTGTAACACCCTTCTGATTGGCATAAACAAGGCTCTCCTTGTTAAACTGCAGGTTCTCCAGAACTCTGCGGCCTGGCTGCTTTATGGTATCCCAAAACACTCCTCAGCCAAGAGGGCCCTTAACGCTTTACATTGGCTACCAGTGGAAAAGCGGATTAATTTCAAGGCCCTCTGCATCTCCTTTGAGGGCCTGCATAATCATGGCCCGTCTTATCTGATTGACTGCTTCTGCTGGTACACCCCGTCTAGAAATCTTCAGTCCTCTTCTCACAAGTTGGTGGAGGTCCCCAAACCCCGACTCTCAAACTGGGGTGGTAAAAGCTTCATAAATACCACAACCAGACCGTGGAATCGTCTGGCTATTAAGCTTAAAATTTTGCCAGACCTGCTTTCATTTAGGAAAGGTTTAAAGACCTGTATAGTTTCTTACATTTTGACCCAAGCTTTTACAGAATCTTAATGATGTCATGCGGTTGGGTGTCAAGCGCCTAGACGCCTCAGGGTAAGTGTTGCACTATACAAATAAATAAATAAATATGCACAGGATTTGCCTCCTTTAAGCCATCTCTTGTTGGATATTCTCTTTGATCTCCACTTCAGTTCAGTTAGCTAATAAACTACTAACAAACCCTAAGACCGCTCCATTAGAACTAAAGCAGCTATGATGGCATGGCTCAGAAATGTCCCTTTATTAGATATTGTATTGTAATTGCATTTATATAGCGCTTACTACCCCTGACAAGGCGTCAAAGGGCTTTTTCGGCAAGTTGCGCGCTACTCAGGGATCCCTAGAAGATTAGTGTAGAATTAGTATAGTGAAACATGCAAGTACATTTAAGTGGTGGATAGGTTAGTCGGTTATTTGGATTTGGAATGATAGCAGAAGGATAGAGGAGGAAAAAAAAATTCTATTTATGTAGCACTTGTTACGCCTGATGGGGTGTTGAAGCACGCTACTCCTGACGCCCATAAAGGATTAGTGGTGAATTAGTATGGTGAAATATGAAAGTAATTTCAGTGGTGGATATTAGTCAGTTATTTGAAGTGAGAAGGATAGCGGAGGGATAAAAGGGGAAGTAAGGTTTGCATTCATATAGCACTTGTTACCCCTGATTGGTGTTGAAGCGCTTTTCTGGCTAGTAGTGCGCTACTCCGGACCCCATAAAGGATTAGTGTTGAAAATTAGTATAGTGAAATATGACCTAATTTGAGTAGTGGATATGTTATTCACTTATTTGGGTAGAGCAGGGTAGGTGGCGGGCTAGAAGAGGGAAAGAGGTTTGTATTTAAATAGTGCTTGCTACCCCTGATGGGGTTTTGAAAGCGCAAGTAGCACGCTAATCTGGAACCCATCAGGATTAGTGTTGAATTAGTAAGGTGAAACATGAAAGTAATTTTACTGGTGGATATGTTAGTCGGTCATTTGGATTGAGAAGGGTTGGGGAGGGGTAGAAAAGGGAAAAGGTTTGCATTTTTTATAGCGCTTGTAACCCTGATGGGGTGTTGAGACGCTTTATTGGCGAGTAGCACGCTACTCTGGGACCCATCAAGGATTAGTGGTGAATTATATAATGGAATATGGAATTTGAGAAGTGAACATGTTAGTCTGTTATTTTGATTGAAAAGGATAGTGGAGGGATAAGAGTAAAGGATTTGTTTTATTTAGGTCATAGCAGTAGGAGGAGGCTTTTGGATGAGTAAAAAGGAATTGCCCCAGTATTGGAACTTTCATAGATTCCCATGCTTTGTATCATTCCCCGTCGTCTGAATGGGAGCCTCTGTAAATAAAAAATACCATAGCTATAGGTACAAAAGAGAAAAACTAGGCCTAGGCCTCATCTCATTTTGTAGCTTATCCACCTCTTTTTGTAAAAGAGACCAAATTTTCTGCAGCAACCAATCAGAAGAGCCTCACCCCATAGAACCCCCCTGAGAGAGCCTCCGAGCCTCAGATTTTCTACCGCATGTTGTGCTAAGGGAGTCTCCACTGGGCTTTGCTCAGTTTTTCTTTTACAACTTCAAAAACAACCTTTTTTCTTTCAAATGTCTGATAAGGAAAAGGCCATGTTCAAGGCTTGTGCTACTTGCTCTAAAAAGCGTCTGTATGTAGATGACAAGCATACAGATTGTATTTATTGCTTGTACCCAGACCACAAGGCTACAGAATGTAAAATCTGCCAGACCTTCTCTACAAAAACATTGAGACAGAGAAGGAAGACTTCTGACCTGGCTCCAAAAGCTGAAGTCTAGAAAGGAGATTGTTTCCAGCGACAGTGAGTAATCCTCTTCGGCTTCCTCTTCAAGGATATCAACAAAAAAGGGTAGGTCATCCCCTCCAACCTCTGCTGAGCCTCCTTCTAAGTCCACTCAAAAGATCTCTGATAGATCTGGTGGTTCTGATCCCCTAAAATCTCCTCACCGAGGTGTAAAGGAGAAAGTGGGATTGAGTGTGGAGGTGATTTCTACTCATAAAGGTTCCCAAGCGCCTTCTGTTACCTCTCCACCTTCAGAGAAACCAAAAGGTTACAAAAAACCTGCTTCACTGCCTCCGGTTCTGAAATCTGTGATGAAAACCCGCTCGTCGACGGTGACAACCTGTCACGATTCGGGCTCCCTAGACCTTCGAACTACATGTCCCAGAGTGCCTGCTGCATGGTCTGTTGTCTGTCTAGCTTTCTCTGTTCTGTCTACTTCCTATAACTGCTCCACCCTCCCTCTGCTCAGTGCTTGTCACCTGGAATCGACCACAGTTTATGACCGGAGTGGATTTCGACTTGCCGAAACTACATTGCCCTTGGAGAGCCCTGGGGGAGTTGAGACTTTGTTTCACAGAACGCACGCAACGGATACACTGTTTCAGCCCGTGGTGAAACCAATCCGTTTCTGCGCATCGTGCTGTGCGCATCGGAGTCAGTCAATTAATTCCCGGCTGCTGGGCACGCTGCTCAAGCCGCTCTATGACTGGATAGTGATCCGGCTCCCAGTAAGACGCTAGTGAAGTAACTAGCTGTTTGTACTGTCGGCCAGAGCCCCCGGATTTTGCGGCTTCTTTCATGCATTCACGGAGCTGTTGAGAGGCTCGGACGCTTACGCTATTGAAGGCACTGGGAGCCTGGAAGGAGAGGATATCTTTTGTCTTTTGTGTGATTGCTAGCAGCTACTGCATCAAGTTTCGGGACACCTCTTCTGTGGATAAGTAGACATTTTCTTATCTACTGCAAGGCCTACAAATGATGCATTAACCTGCCGAAGCTGAACTACCATTGCCTTCTTGTCTTTGTTTCTTTTATGGTTTATTTTTCCATTTTTATGCCTTTATTACAAAACTATTTTTGGCAGCCTACTTCAGTGAGTGTTTAATTATAGATCTCTTGATATAATACCTGTGTTTAGGGGTAGGGGGGGAAGATTGATGTGTGTTCCTTGTGTCTTCCTGCAGGAAACAGAATACAGCCACCCAAAGTAATTGCTTACCTGATCAACCCTTGCTGTAGATGGTTTCTGGCTGCCAAGCCGTTTTATTTGCTTTCTCCACTTTTTCCCCTTCCCTGTGGGTGGTCCTCTTTGTGGAGTGTGTACAGATATGACTCCTCAGGGACACCGTTAATAGGGAAGGGAGAAGCTAACATCATCATCGCTCCTGCTGTACTCGACTACGCAAGGTTAGTCAAGCTACCTTTGTTTCTGACACATCCGCAGGTACGACGACAGCGAAAATCCATCATACTGCCTTTTCTGCCTAGTCAATAGGACCGTCGACGATGGCGTGACGACTGTGTCGACGACGGCAGCCTCAACGCCGACGATTGAACTAGCTTCCTCGTCGACTAGATTGATATCCTCGACGTCGACTAGGATGACGCCGACTAAGACGACAATGGCGATGACGACGACCGATTAATTCTGACGACGAGCTAGTTGGTGCCGTCGACGCAAACACCTTCGTCGACGATGGTCGGTTCTCAGTCAACGGTGCTATCGTTGACGACGGTCCTGTCGACGTTGACCCCGTCGACGGTGGAAAAAGTACGGATTTCAATAAAAAGACGCCGGATATGACGTCTCCGTGAAGGGTGACAGCATTCCCTCCTGCTTTACTGTTGGATGAGGATAATTCAGAGGAGGAGGATGGTCCATATGGAGTTGCTTACAGACCGTCGCAGCTCCAGGTGAAATATCAGGACTCTGATTCTGATGGATACTATGAAGAGGTGCATCAATCTCCTCCCAGAGAGAGGATTCAAGAGCAATCTCAGCAGTGTATGGTTGCAATGCCTTCTTCACTCGTAACAGACCTGCAGATGATGCTGATGGACTACAGGAAAAGGTTTCCTTCACAAACTCCTGAAACCATTCAAATGCCTCCTCCACCTTCCACTACAGCGGAGGTTCGGCCACGGACTCAAGAACCTGAGGAGGTACGTCAGCCATCCGGTCAAGTGCATACAGTTCAAGATGATGATGATGATTCCTCGGATGATGGTGGGAATGTAACGGAGGTCCCTAATCCGGATAGAGAATGGGACGATTACATAATTCCAGATCCTCCTTCTCCTTCACCAGAACCAGTGGATTCGCCACCTGCTGACAAAGGTGGTTTCCATAACCTCATGAAGCGGGCTTCAAAACGATTTGGTCTGCCAGTTACTACAGTTCAAACAGACTGTTTTCTTTATGATTTCAAGGAACCATACAAAAGATCCATCCACTCTATTCCCATCGTAGAGCATGTATGATCCGAGGGGGTGAAAGCTATGCAATCACCGGCAACCGTCATTCCAGTCTTACCGCGACTAGAAAAAAAGTACAGGGCACTGGATGGTAGTCCTGAGTGTCTGGTTGGCCAGCCAAGGCCGGACTCCGTGATCTCCCAGGCGGCCCAAAGGAAGTCTAAGAACCCGGCAGCTCCTCTGGCCTCCCCACCAGACAAAGAGGGTAGACGCCTGGACAAAGTGGGGAAGAGGTTTTCATCTGACGAGTCTCCTAGTTCGTACCTCCAACGCACTGGAGATTTTAGGCCGATACGATCGCCAAATGTGGTGCGATATGGCTCCGTTTGTAGACCAGTTACCGGTGAGTGCTAAGGTTGATGCACGGAAAGTCTTGGAAGGAGTGGTCTTCTGCAGAAACAATTGACTGCACCATGTATATAGCTACGACTGCTTTTAGAGCCCTAGCAGGTTCGGCTGTCCTTAGGAGACAAGGCTGGCTTCGGGCGACCTGGTTTCGCCCTGAAGTACAGAACAAGATATTGGATATGCTCTTTGACGGTGATATGCTTTTCGGAAAACATATCGATGAGGCCTTACAGGATATAAAAAAGGACACTGAAACAGCCAAGTCCTTAGGCACTCTTCAATATCGTAAAGTGCCATTCCGAGGAGTAAAGGGGAAGAGTTATAACAAAGGAGGATACCAACAACGTTATTCCTCATATTCCCAGTCGTCACAGTCCTACAGGCCACAGTATACACAGAGGCAAGGTCAATCTGCTTCTTTCTCTCGACAGCAAGGGAAAGGCTGTCAAGGTCGCCAGGGCAGAGAATGCTAAACGTCAATAGCGGCCTCCTGGCTCTTTCTACTGTTCCTACCCCTTCGATAACATCAGTGGGAGGCAGGATCTCTTATTGCCTGAAAAACTGGAGAACCATTACATCAGACCAGTGGGTCTTGAATATTATTCGGAGTGGCCATACCTTGAAGTTTCAACAGCTTACTCCAACCAGAGCTCCTGGCGCCAGCGAGTCAAAACATCTACGACTTCTACGTCTCGAAGCCCACCAACTCTTCATTAAGGCGGCAATAGAACAGGTCCCTCACTCCCAAAGAGGGTAAGGTTTTTATTCCAGGTTCTTCCTGGTTCACAAGACAGAGGAGAACTGGCGTCCAATATTAGATCTAAGGGAGCTCAACACCTATCTCATAAAACTCTTTCAGGATGGTCACCCGTCAAGATATTCTAAGTCTACTGAATCCAGGGGACTACATGGTGACGCTGGATTCAGAGGACGCATACTTCCATGTACCGATCCATCCAGCTCACAGGCAATACCTGCGCCTCACAGTAGGCAAGAGCCACTTTCAATTCAAGGTGCTTCCTTTTGGCCTCAGGTCTGCACCACGGATATTTACCAAAGTCCTTGCTCCAGTAGCGGCGTTCCTCAGAAAGCAATCTCTAGAAGTCTTTCCCTACCTAGACGATTGGCTTATAAAAGCTCCATCCTTCCAAGCAGCTTCCAGGGCGGTCACAAGTTGCATCCAACTTTTCAGCCACCTGGGCCTTCAACTCAACAAAGAGAAATCGGTCCTTCTCCCATCCAGGTCAGCAAAGTTTCTAGGATCTATCCTGGACACGAATCGCTGCAAGGCTTTTCCAACGGAGGAACGTCAGAACAAACTTATGCTATCAGCTCGTCTCTTGCAAAAGAGTAAATCTGTCGGTCCGGCTCTACAAGTCCCTGCTAAGATCGATCTCATCTTGCATACCATTGATTCCGCACTGCAGACTTCTAATGCATCCACTGCAGGAGCAGCTGGACAAGCAATGGTACCAGGCGAAGGGCTCGTTCGACGACAGGATAACGGTGACACCAGCAATGAAAAAAGCATGCAGCTGGTGGCTGGTAAAGGACCACATCTCAAAGGGTTTAACCTTCACGCTTCCTCCATGTAGGAAGGTGGCTACCTGGCTATGGTTACCCCAGATTTTTTTGCCTGTGTTTAGCTGGTTTTCGACTTAGTTGGCCTGGTTCCCTGCTAATCGGGGCCCCAGGCTATCTGCTCTCTCTGTAAAATTGATTCCATGTACCCCAGGTGCATAACTAAATTGGCTTGGGTCACCTTATCAGCCCCTGTATAGTGCACTATAGGTGCCCAGGGCATAGGTGCCACCCAAGGCCTACCAGGGGCTGCAGCATATCTTTTGCTACCCCTGGCTAGCTATCCAAAATTGACACAACTGGCTGATCACTCAGCTGGGGCAAGTGGGTGTAATCACCCCTTGCTTAGATATAGTATGCCTATATCTAAACCTATCTGGACACATATAAACCTATGAGTCACTCCTTTGGAAGGCCTTATCAATCCTGGAGGCAGAGTGTGTGGTTTAATGTGAGATGGAGCTCTGGCATGAGCTGAGCCTGTCTGCAGCCGTCGGGAACAACTCCCTAAGCTGTTCCGGGATAATGCCATACCATATACTATTAAGTGCCTTATAATCCTTGCGGTTATATAGCAACTTTGGTTTGGCTTTATCGCCGAAAAGTGGGTGAATCAGCAGCTCTCTGGATTCTTGGAGAGCAATGACCTGCTGGGTAATTCCCAAACGGGATTTCGCCCTGGGCAGGGCACAGATACTGCCCTTATAGTGGTGGCAGAAGAGGCTAGGTGCATCTTAGATTCAGGGGGATCAGCAGCTCTGATCCTCCTGGATCTGAGCGCTGCGTTTGACACCGTAGACCACATTACCCTTGCCCACCGTCTCTCCAAACTAGGTATTGTAGGGTCTGCCCTCAAGTGGCTGAAATCATTTCTCGACAACCGGTCTTTTAGGATCTGGGAGAACGGCACCATGTCGAAGCCCTTTCCTCTTCAATGTGGGGTTCCTCAGGGATCTTCCCTGAGCCCCACATTGTTCAATGTTTACATGGCTCCGCTGGAAGACGTAGTAGCCCCATTTGGGATTAAATCTATCAGCTATGCTGACGACACACAACTTGTCGTCTCTCTGACTCAACAAGGGGGATGCTCGGACAATCTCTCGAGCTGCCTCTCAGCAATTTTCTCCTGGATGACAGACTCCAAGCTGAAACTTAATGGAGCCAAAACGGAGATTATGCTCCTAGGCCATCACCTTACATCTCTGCCTTCTGAGCTTTGGCCCCCCTGCATGGGTGATCTGCCACCAGCAAAGGAGAAAATTAAAAGCCTTGGGGTCTGGTTTGAACCCCAATTAACATTTAAGACTCATGCTCAGAAAGTCGCAGGCAGCTGTTTCGGCCTGTTGCGGTCAGTGCGGAAAGTGCTCCCCCTTCTGCCTTTCCAATCTAGGAAGCTCCTAATCCAAGGCCTCATACTATCAAGACTGGATTATGGTAATGCACTCCTCCTAGCTGCACCCAAAAAGACAATTAATTCCTTGCAGCGGGTTCAGAACGCTGCAGCAAGAATGCTCATGGGGGCACCTAGAAGGACCTCGGCCAAACCACTTTTGAGGTCCCTGCACTGGCTCCCCATACAGGAACGAATTGTATTTAAGACTCTGTGCATCACACACAGGACATTGCAAGGCAAAGGCCCTCCCGCCCTAAGAAAGCTTATTAGCCCCTATAAATCCTCAAGGACCCTCCGCTCGGATGGGGAGAACCTGGTCTCCGTCCCTAGAGTAAGAAAAGCCCGGTCTGGAGGACGGCGGTTCTCCCTGAATGCAGCAAAACACTGGAACGCCCTCCCCAGGGAGATCCGGATGGAATCCTCCTACCCTAAATTTAGAAAATCACTCAAAACCTTTCTTTTTCCTAAAGTAGATTAATCCTATTTCCCCCCTTCCCTCCTTAGGGCCTTTCTGCTTTTCAGTTAAGTTAGCGCTGGGACGCTCAAGGGCATCCATGCGCTTTATAAATCTAATTTCATTTCATTCATTTCATTTATCAAAACATGTCGTGTAAGGTGTCATACGAATTAGAATAGTACCCCCTCGCCAGTTCTGGCGACGGGGGTAGCATTCCACCCTTCTAGAGGGAGAAGACATGTTACTTTACTTAAACGCGGTTGATTTTAAAAGAGCCTCAGATCCACAAAATGGATGCTTCTGCCACAGACACGGGTCTGGCCTCCTGCTGCTAACCGAAACTCAGCAGATGGTGGCCTGGACAAAGGGTTTCCTGTCGCAGTGCGGTGTCACACCACCCCAGACAGGAGATAGTGGATTGTAGCAGGGAGGTTTGAAAGAAACCAGACACTGCCTGGGGAGCACAAGGCTGCCCCTTGCATAATCCGGCCAAACCGGTTCTGGGGCACACCAGCCCCAGTCCCAGCGCGGCCTGGATCAAAGGAAAGGGGTGTATCCACCCCCTTCCTGGGTCCCACCCATAGGAGGGGACCTAGCAGGTAATCCAGCCCACCAGATTCGAATAAGAGTGGGAGCAGTGCCAATGCAACTCAGATTATCCTGAAGAAACATAAGAAACGAAACTCTGGACCCTTCGACATCCTACTCAACGTAGAAGACTGAAGAATCTCCCTTGTGGTCAAGGAGTGACCACCCTGTGCAAACAGGCACCATCCAGCACCTCGACCCTTGCTTTTTTGCAGTTCCCGCCGGAACTCGAGCGACAGAGATTGACGAGATCAAGCTTGCCTGCCTTCCTCCAGCTCGATCCACAGTCCCTGCAGAGCTGAGACCCGTGAAGGCGACCGGAAGCGTGGGGCACGCCATCTTGAAAAGGCCACGAGACGCCGACTGCGCAGCCCACGAGTGACCCTCGAAGCTGTGCACCGGGGTTTGAGAAGCCCCAACCCTGAGCTACTCTTGCACCGAAGCTACCCCCACACTCTACGAGTGCTGCGTGGGGCCCTTCTGCTTGTATTGGCTCGACGCATTGGCCCGGTCACTTGCCAGCTGGCTTGTGGCCCCTGTGCCGACGAAAACCTTAAACCGACTTGCTTTTCTGGTTGCTCCAGATTTGCACCAGCTCCTGTGAAAAGGAGCCCCCGCCCTGACCCTCCTGGTCTGAGTGAGAAGCAATCTCCCAGTTCCGCGTGGATTGCTTTTGCCAAGTGCTGTTTGCTCCAATTTTGAAGCCGACGGCGAGAGCCTGTGTGGGACAGATCGTGACCTGCTCCTGGACGTCGCAGATGCCCCAGAGCCCACGTGACAGCGGAGAGAAGCTCCTCGACAACCATCTGATTGCGTCTGACATTGCCTGGTTCCGTCATGGTTCCTCCCTGGTCACTGCTGAGTGACCCAGACTCTGTCCCCTCTGCTTTCAGATACTTTTCGACTTCGATCCGCCCTTGGATCACACCGGACACTTCTGCTTCCCATCGCCTGCAGCATCTTCAGCTCCAAGCACCAAGAGCCTGCGTGTCAAAACCCGACGCCACTTCGACCCTGTGCACCCGCTTCCTGTGGGTGAGGTAACATTGCAACGCCGGTGTTCCCACACTGGTACACACCTCTAGGGTCTGTCTTACGTTTTGTTCCTCTAGGTTCAGCGGAAGTATCCTTAAACTAACTTTGTGTAACTTTTACGCACCATTGTCATTGCATTGGTGCAAGCCGCACTTTACGTGCTGCACCCGAAACCCGTGGGCTTTTCCCGACTTCAGCATTGCTAGTCTAGACTGCTCCCAGCGATTCCCTAGGCCCTAGGCCTAACCACTGTTCGATTGGTATCTCCTATACCACTTTTTTAGTATATGGTTTGAGTGGCCTCCCGCCCTCATCCATAATTGTGCAACTTTGTATGTTATACTGTGCTTTTGATTTAACGCTTGTGCCCCTTTGCTCATAAAGAGTACTGGGGATTATTTTAGAAATAAACACATATATTTTTATAATCTATACTTGTGTGGTGTCCTTTCATTTGATATTACAGGATTGTATGTGGTAAAACAGCTCGCTTAACACGACCTCTTAAGTTAAGCCTTTAAGGCTGCTTAGTCCATGCTATCCCTAGGATAGGTTGACTTACAACCTGACACCATAAGGGATTGTTTGAACTGATACAACGTGGTTCCAGAATTGGAAACATCATATATCAGGCCAACTTCTCACACTCCATCTCCCATGGTTCTAACAAACCACAGATGCCTCACTGGAAGGTTGGGGAGCTGTTGTGCAGGAGACAATCCATCAATCATGAAATTTGTATAGCGCGCTACTCACCCGTAAGGGTCTCAAGGCGCTGAGGGGGGGGGGGGGGGGCTACTGCTCGAACAGCCAGGTCATGAGTAATTCCCTGAAGGAGAGGTGAGTGGGGAGGGAGTTCCATGTCTTGGCTGCCAGGTAGGAGAAGGATCTTCCTCCAGTGGATTTCCGAATTCTTGGGACGGAGGCGAGGGCGAGGCTGACGGAGCAGAGTTGGCGGGTGGGTGTGTAGAAGGTGAGGCAGCTGTTGAGGTACTTCGGGCCCAAGTCGTGGAGAGCCTTGTGTGCGTGGGTGAGGAGTCTGAACGTGATCCTCTTTTTGACGGGGATCCAGTGCATGTCTTTCAGGTGGGTGGAGATTTGGCTGCGGCGCTGGATGTCCAGGATGAGTCGTGCTGAGGTGTTCTGGATGCGCTGGAGTCTATTCTGGAGTTTGGCCGTGGTTCCAGCGTAGAGGGTGTTTCCATAGTCCAGACGGCTGGTGACGAGGGCTTGGGTGACAGGCTTCCTGGTTTCGGTGGGGATCCATCGGAAGATCTTTCGGAGCATGCGCAGGGTGTTGAAGCAGGATGATGAGACTGCATTCACTTGCTTGGTCATCGCGAGGGAGGAGTCCAGGATGACGCCCAGGTTGCGTGCGTGGTCCGTTGGTTTGGGTGCGCTGCCCAGGGCAGGCGGCCACCAGGAGTCGTCCCAGGCGGAGGGCGATGATCCCAGGATGAGGACTTCCGTTTTGTCTGAGTTCAGTTTCAGGCGGCTGTTCTTCATCCATTCGGCGACGTCTTTCATCCCTTCGTGCAGGCTGGTTCTGGCGGTGGCGGGGTCGTTGGTGAGGGAGAGGATCAGCTGGGTGTCGTCGGCGTAGGAGATGATGTTGAGGCTGTGTTTGCGTGCGATGGCTGTGAGAGGGCTCATGTAGACATTGAAGAGGGTTGGGCTGAGTGATGATCCTTGTGGTACGCCGCAGATGACTTTGGTGGCCTCGGATCTGAACGGGGGGAGGCGGACTCTGGGTTCTTCCGGCGAGGAATGAGATGATCCACTCCAGTGCCTTCTCTTGGACTCCGATGTTGCTGAGGCGCTGCACTAGAGTGCGGTGGCAGACAGTGTCGAACGATGCAGAGAGGTCCAGGAGGATGAGGGCCGCTGTTTCACCGTTGTCGAGCAGGGATCTGATGTAGTCAGTGGCTGCGATGAGGGCCGTCTCGGTGCTGTGGTTGGCTCGGAAACCGGACTGCGAGGGGTCGAGGGATCCGTTCGACCCGAGGAAGGTGGTAAGCTGTCTGTTGACGGTCTTCTCGATGACTTTGGCGGGAAAAGGGAGGAGCGAGATGGGGCGGTATTCTTGAGGTCGGTGGGGTCTGCTGTTGGTTTCTTCAGGAGGGCGCTGAGCTTGGCGTGCTTCCAGATCTCCGGGAAGGTGGCGGTGTTGAAGGAGGTGTTGATGATGTCCCGGAGTTGTGGTGCGATGATGGAGTCGGCCTTGTTGAAGACTTGGTGGGGGCAGGGGTCGATTAATGATCCGGAGTGGGTGGTGTCTTCAGTGCTGATCGGGGTCCAGGCGCAGAGGGTGGTGGTGGGGGGTGTTGGTTCGGTGGTTGGGTGCGTGGTAGGTACGCCAAAGCTGTTGTGTATATCGGCGATCTTGCGGTGGAAAAACGAGGCGAGTGAGTTGCAGAGGTCTTGCGAGGGGGTGATGTTGTTGTTTCCGGCGCTGGGGTTGGAGAGCTCTTTGACGATGCTGAAGAGTTCCTTGCTGTTGTGGGCATTGTCCAGTCGTTCTGTGAATGCTGTCTTCTTGGTGGTGCGGATCAGCTGGTGGTGTTTGCGGGAGGCGTGCTTGAGGGCAGTCATGTTGTCTGTGGTTTGGTCGTGACGCCAGGCTTTCTCGAGGGTGCGGCAGTTCTTCTTGGAGTTCTTGAGTTCGTCGGTGAACCAGGAGGTTTTCTTGCTGCCGGGTCTGATGGGAGGGTTCTTCACTGGTGCAAGGTCATCTGCGCAGTTGGTGAGCCACTGTGTGAGGTTGCTGGCTGCTTCGTTAGGGTCCGTTGTGCTGGCGGGAGGGTT
Organism: Lissotriton vulgaris; assembly: GCF_964263255.1. NCBI lineage: Eukaryota > Metazoa > Chordata > Amphibia > Caudata > Salamandridae > Lissotriton > Lissotriton vulgaris. The sequence goes on along the minus strand of NC_141691.1, from coordinate 58,201,304 downwards.
CTGGCGGAGGGAGGTGGTGAGCTGCTCGGTGGTGATCTTGCTCCAGCTCCTGCGAGGAATCTGTTGTGGGTGAGTCGTTGTTCTTCTGAAGCTGAAGTGGATGCAGCTGTGGTCAGTCCAGTGGAGTCCGGTGGAGTGGCTGAAGGAGTGGTCGCTCCCAGTGCTCCCTGGCGTGCTCTGGTATCGTTTTTAAAGCGCTTGTGTAACATTTCCATTCTCTGTGCCTCCTAATCGATCTGCCCGGCTGCCGCTTTGCATAGAAAGCGCTTTGGCTTTAAATCGGACTGTTTCAGCTGCTGGCGCGCTCTGGTCTCGTTATTGCAGCGCTTGTGTAACATTTGCATCCTCTGTGCCTCTCATTGATCTGCCCGGCTGCCGCTTTGCATAGAACGCGCTTTGACTCTAAATTTGACTGTTTCAGCTGCTGTATTAGCGCGTTGCTCCTAAGCGCTCTGTTGTGCTCCCCCCTCCTCCATTTTGTTGGTTGTTGTTCTCGTGGTCAGCCCGCCCCGCCTCCCAGCTGAGTCACCCTCGCCCCTCCCCCTCCACTATCCGTATATGACAGGGGTTCCCGCGTGCAGCGTCTACGCGCAGCGTCCGCGCCCAATTCGCGCCGAAGGTGCGCCAAAGGTAAGCCCGTCTGCGCCCGTCCGCGCCTGGACCGCGCCCAGCGCCAGTCCCCCTGCCCCTCGCACTGCCCAGCCCTCCCGCATTACCTACGATGCCGCCACCCTCCTAGCCCTTAACCCCGGTCGCGCTCCCAACTGCGTCCAAGCCGCTCCCGGACACACCCATGGACCTTTCTCCTGCCTCTCCTGCAAATTTAGCGGCACCGACAACATCTCCGCTGCGACCACAACACAGATTCCCGACCCCAACCGCCTAGAATGCATCCTTCTCAACACCCGCTCGGTCCACAGACACGCCATTGACCTTTGGAACCTACTAGACACCATCTCTCCAGACGTCGCCTTCCTAACGGAAACATGGATGAACGCTTCCTCCGCCCCTGACATCGCCATCGCTATCCCTGAAGACTATAAGATCACTCGCAAAGACCGCACCGACCATACAGGAGGAGGAATCGCTATCGTCCACAAGAAATCCATCCGCATCACCACCAGCTCCGACGCCAACCTCGCTAACTCCGAACACCTTCACTTCCAGATCCACATCGACCCCACGACCACACTCGGAGGCACCCTCCTCTACAGACCACCAGGACCACGCGCAAAATTCAGTGAAGACATCACGGACTTCATCACCCCACACGCGCTCCCCTCCAGAGACTACATCCTTCTGGGAGACCTCAACTTCCACCTTGAAAAGAGCAACGACCGCAACACCGCCACCCTCTTAGACAACCTCGCCAACCTCGGACTCAAACAACTGGTCACTTCCCCCACACACATCGCAGGTCACACTCTCGACCCCATCTTCACCTCCAGCAACCATGTCTCCTTCAGCCACACTACAGATCTCCTCTGGACGGACCACAGCTGCGTTCACTTCACCTACAACAAGCCGAAACCCATCATCCACCTCCAACCAACTCTACAAAGAAACTGGAACAAAATCACCACAGAGCAGATCTCTACATCACTCCTTCAAACCTCCCCAGCCCTCTCTTCTAATGCCAACGAAGCCGCCTCCAACCTCACCCTTTGGTTATCCAACACCGCCGACACCTTAGCACCACTGAAAAAACGTCAACACAAACTTGGCATCAAGAAGGCTTCATGGTTCAACGACGACCTCAAGAAATCCAAGAAACTGTGCCGCTCCCTTGAAAAGGCCTGGAAAAAAGACCCATCCACCAGCAACAAGGACGCCTTCAAAAGCGCCATCCGTACTCACCACCAACTGATCCGAAAAGCCAAGAAAACAGCATTCAAAGATCGACTTGACAACAACGCCCACAACAGCAAGGAACTTTTCAACATCGTCAAGGAATTTTCCAACCCCTCGGCCAACTCCAACGACATCACCCCCTCTCAAACCCTCTGCGATTCCCTAGCCTCTTTTTTCCACAACAAGATTGCTGACATCCACAACAGCTTTGACAACCAACCCAGAAGCCAACCCACCCCACCATCAACTGACCATCTTCCCCCCGTTAACACCATTAACGCCTGGAACCCAATCTCCACCGAGGACACCATCCGCCTGATGAATTCCATCCACTCTGGATCCCCCACAGAACCATGCCCCTACCAAATCTTCAACAAAGCAGACTCCGTCATAGCTCCGCACCTCCGAGACGTCATCAACTGCTCTTTCAACTCCGCTACCTTCCCAGAAGATTGGAAACACGCTGAACTCACCGCCCTTCTGAAAAAACCAACAGCAGACCCCACCGAACTCAAAAACTACCGCCCCATCTCGCTTCTTCCATTCCCGGCCAAAGTCATCGAGAAAGCTGTCAACAACCAGCTCGCCGCCTTCCTCGAAGACAACAAATCACTCGACCCCTCACAATCTGGCTTCCGAGCCAAACACAGCACTGAGACCGCCCTCATCGCAGCAACAGACGACATTCGAACTCTACTGGACAATGGAGACACAGTGGCCCTCATCCTCCTCGACCTCTCTGCAGCCTTCGACACAGTCTGCCACAGCACCCTTTTACAACGCCTCAGAAACATCGGAATCCAAGGTAAGGCACTGGAATGGATCACCTCGTTCCTCACCGGAAGAACCCAGAGAGTCCGCCTCCCACCATTCAAGTCCGAGGCCTCCGACATCATCTGCGGCGTACCACAAGGATCCTCACTCAGTCCCACCCTCTTCAACGTATACATGAGCCCCCTCGCGGCCATCGCCCGCCAACACAACCTCAACATCATCTCTTACGCGGATGACACTCAACTGATCCTATCTCTCTCCAAGGACCCCAGCACCGCTAAAACCAACCTACACGAAGGAATGAAAGAAGTCGCCGAATGGATGAAACAAAGCCGTCTGAAACTGAACTCAGACAAAACAGAAGTCCTCATCTTAGGTAAATCCCCCTCTGCATGGGACGACTCCTGGTGGCCGGAAGCCCTCGGAAATGCACCCATCCCGACAGACCACGCACGGAACCTTGGCGTCATCCTGGATTCTTCAATCTCAATGAACAGACAAGCCAGCGCCGTATCCTCTTCCTGCTTTAACATTCTTCGCATGCTCAGAAAAACATTTCGCTGGATCCCCCCCGAAACAAGGAAAACAGTCACCCACGCTCTAGTCACGAGCCGTCTGGACTACGGAAACACCCTCTACGCAGGTACCACCGCAAAACTCCAGAAGAAACTACAACGAATCCAAAACGCCTCAGCCAGGCTCATTTTAGACATCCCACGCAACGAACACATCTCCGGTCACCTTAAAGACCTCCACTGGCTACCCGTCAATAAGAGGATCACTTTCCGACTGCTTACCCACGCACACAAATCACTCTACGACATCGGACCAGATTGCCTCAACTCTCGACTGTCCTTCTACACCCCCTCCCGCCAACTCCGCTCTTCCAGCCAAGCCTTCGCCACTGTACCTCGCATCAACAAGACCACCATGGGAGGCAGATCCTTCTCATACCTGGCTGCCAAAACATGGAACTCACTCCCCGCTTACCTTCGCCTCACCCAGAATCACCTAGCGTTCAGAAAACAGCTTAAAACGTGGATATTTGACAAATAATCCACCTCCCCTCCCTAAGCGCCTTGAAACCCTCTGGGTATGTAGTGCGCTATATAAATGTTTTTGACTTGACTTGACTTGACTAGGAGAAGATGGGGTAAAGCGTGTGGCCGGCGTAGTGGGTGGGGGTGTTCACCAGTGCTTGAGTCCGAGGTTGTCCAGCAGGGTGGTGGTGTTGCTGTCCTTGTTGTTCTCGAGGTGGAAGTTGAGGTCCCTTAGGAGGATGTAGTCAGCGGAGGGGAGGGCGTGCGGGCTGATGAAGTCTGCGATGTCTTTGCTGAATTGTGTCCGTGGTCCCGGGGGTCTGTAGATGAGGGTGCCTCTGAGGGTGGTCTTGGGATCGGTGTGTATCTGGAAGTGGAGTTGTTCGGCGGCGGTGAAGGTGTCGTCTGGGTTGGTCGTGATGTGGATGGTGTACTTGTGTACGATGGCGATGCCTCCTCCAGTCTGGTTTACACGGTCCTTCCGGGTGATCTTGTATCCGTCCGGGATGGCTATGGCGATGTCAGGCGGTGAGGAAGCGTTCCTCCAGGTTTCTTTGAGGAAGGCGACGTCCGGTGATGTAGTGTCGAGCAGGTTCCAGAGTTCGACAGCGTGCCTGTGGACGGAGCGGGTGTTGAGCAAGATGCACTTGAGGTGGTTGCTGCTGGTGCTCGGCTTGTCGGGTGCGGTACAGGTCCGGAGGCAGGTGAATTTGCAGGCTTGGCAGGTGAATGGTCCGTGGGTGCGTTTCGGGGTGGCTTGGTAGCAGGCGGTGTTCCGGCCGGCGTTGAGTGCGTGGAGGGTGGCGGCGATGTAGGTCCGTCGGGAGGGTTGGCGACGTCGGGGGCATGGGGTCCTGGCGCTGGGCGCGGGCTAGGTGCAGACAGGCGTAGACGGGCTTGCCTTTGGCGCGCCTTCGGCGTACAATCGGCACGGGGACCATTTAAGGCGTAGTGGGAGGGAGGAGCAGCTGGGAGGCGGGAGCGGGGGGGGCAATGGGGTTGACAGAGGTGAAAAGGGGTGGGGCCGCGAGGGAGCAGCGGCGGGAAGCGGGGAGCGGAGGGGGGGGGGGGTCACACTAGGGGAACAGTGAAAGAATACAAGGCGCAAAATGCTATTTACAAAAAAGAAGCACTAAACATTAATCACAGTGGAAAACAGAATAATGACAGCTGGGCACAGAGGGGTAAAAGCGGGAAAGAAACTGGCGCAAATAGCGAGCAGCAGCGAGGGGGCACCTGAGGTCAGGGGTGGACCTGTGGCGCTGGGGGAGATCCGCACCTACAGCTTGAGGGCCGTGCAGCGTGGGGGTGTCCTGGAACGTGCCCACCCCCCCACCCACCCCCCCCCTCCCCCTGTTACATGTGAGTGGTCATTGGGGCCCAGGTCAGCGCAAGTTCCACATCAATCTATTGGAACTCAAGGCTATTTGCTTGGCCCTGCAGGCCTTTCTGCCAAGGATTCAAAATCGTACAGTGCTGGTCCGCACAGACAACACAAAGGCCATGCACTATATAAACAAGCAAGGCGGGACGAGATCCCGGGTTCTTTCCAAAGAAGCTCAAGAGATTTGGGACTGGGCGATTCTCTACAACATTGCTCTTACGGCAGAGCACCTCGCAGGTTCGCTCAATACAACAGCGGATGCGCTGAGTCGGCAAAGATCGATCAGTCACGAATGGAAATTGGACCACGCCATTCTCAACTAAGTCTTCTCAGTCTGGGGAACCCCGACCAAAGACCTGTTTGCAACCCCAGAGATGGCCAAATGCCAGCTCTACGCAAGCAGCGATCACCATCTGGGGTCCTTGGGGAATGCGCTTTCGATTGCCTGGTGCGGTGCATTTCTCTACGCCTTTCCTCCAATACCCCTGATCAGAGGAAGATCAAAGCGGAACCTTGCAGGATGATCTTAATTCCACCAGCGTGGCCCCGACAGTTCTGGTACACGGAATTCCTCCTACTTTCTCGGGATCAGCCAATTCACCTGCAGCCGGTTCCGTCTGTTGACGATGTCTCGGGGTCAGGTGCTCCATCCAGATCCGAGCTCACTCCAATTGACAGCGTGGCTCCTGAGTACAGAGAATTTCAGGATCTGAACCTCACCAAGGAGTGTAAGGATATTCTGTCTCAGGCCCGAGCTCCAAGTACAAATAAAACTTATTGGGCTAAGTGGAAAAGGTTCTGTTTTTGGTGTCAAAGGCAGAATCTTCACCCATACACTTCAGCTCCGCATCAGATTTTGCCAGATATACTTTCTCTGGCTAAATCAGGTTTGGCTCATTCCTCGGTCAAAGTTCGTACTCATTCAACGAGATCTGTGGCATCGTCAGTGGCTCTATTTTCAGGAGTCCCTATCAAGGACATCTGTAGAGCCGCTACGTGGAGCAGTACCCACACCTTCACGAAGCACTACTGCCTGGATTCTTCCATGAAGGATGATGCAGCTGTTGGACAGGCAGTCCTAAGAAATCTTTTTCAATGAGGTGAGCTTTCCCTACAATCCCTCCTTCCTGTATTGCACATTTTGTATCACTGGTTGTATTCCTTGCTATGTTAACATGTAATGGTATTCATGTAACAAAATGTGCTTTTATGGCTTGCTGCTTGCTACTACGATACAAAGCATGGGAATCTATGAAAGTTCCAATACTGGGGCAAGAAAACAAGGTTCGAGGCATGTGGGCTGCTGAATTCATATCTGTGCATAGTCCGCCACCTAGTGTTGGATCCGGATGATTGCACATTGTTGTCCTGGAAGAGTCTTCGAAGTATCCCGAGATAGGTGGCTCCTCCCCTGGACTACAGTGCGCATGGGCATCGCCTCCATCCCCAGATTGTTTTTTTCCGCCATTGGGTTCGGATGTGTTTCGGTTCCCTCTATCGGAACCGATAGTTGTTCTACTTTTTACTCGAGACCAAAAGGTCTTTAGGCTGGGCGTCGGTATAGTTGCGTTCGGGTTTCTTACTGACTCTCAGCTCCTATCTCTTACTGCCCTTCCACGTGCTTTCGACGCGGACGGGCCTACACTACACCCTTTGCTATGGAGCGGACTCCATTCAAGAAGTGTCCGCTGTGTCACTCTAAATATTCGCACCTCGACGTGCACCCCGTGTGCAATACATGCTTGTCACCGGATCACCGTGAAGACACCTGCATGGCGTGTTCGAAATTTAGAAGTAAGAAGACTTTAAAGATTCGCCGGGCTAATCGGCTCCAGGCTCAATTGTCGGCTTCGGCACCCCCACCTGATGACATCTTCCAGGAATCTGTCGAGGGAGAAGACGACGTACAAGGGTCGGACTCTGGCCCCGCGTCCGAGGAAGAGACCTACGACGCGGATGAGGAGGCCTACGACGAAGTCTCTGGCGAGGTAGGGGACGACGAACTGGCTTGTGCCACGATGGGTGATAGCTCGGAGGAAGAGCATCCCCAACCAGACTCCGGGGTTACTCCCCGTCATACGGCCCAGGTCGAGGGATCGCCTTCGGGCCTTACCCAAGATCTAACTAGGAGTCCTACGTCCCCGCCTCCGGGCCCGGTCACGGACATTTCTAAGAAGAAACCGAAAGTGAAGCCAACTGGTCTCGCACCCTCGGATGCGAAACCGAAAGTGGCGTTGGTGAAGAAGGTTCTGGAGGCGTCAACTTCCACGAAACCCAAAATGGCCGACTTGAAGAGCCACGCCAAAATGGCCGACCAGAAGAGCCACGCCAAAATGGCCGACCCGAAGCCCTCTGGGTCGGCGCCGAAGGTGAAGGCCTCCGCGGCTGCGTCGGCACCGAAAGGGGTCGCGGACCCGAAGACGGCTTCGAAGAAGCGTCACGCCGACGGTGCGCCTAGCCATGGGGCGTCGGCCCCGAAGAAGAGGCCTACCGGCGATCGGGCTCTCGGAGACGAAGAGTCGCTCGAGCAGGTTCAGCCCTCGGCCTCCCTTACAAGGAAGGTGGGGGAATCCTTAAAGCGGATCCAACAGTCCACTGTGGTTCCCAGCCAGGACACTGTGGTGCCTAGACCCACGCCGAAGCCTGCTAAGGAACAAACGCCCATTCGTTTTACCCTTCCACCCAAGTCGGCGCCGAAGGCCTTCGCGCCTAAACAGGGCGGACACTCACAGGAGGTATTGACGCCGAAAGCTGCCTTGGTGGTGTCGAAGCTTCGGCTCCAGCCGCTTGCGGTGGAGGAACGTCGTGAGGTGATCATCGACGCCAACACCGGAAAATTGTCGCTCCTCAAACGAAAGATTACGTCGGAGCCGGCCTTGGAACCTTTTAGGATTCCACTCAAGAACAAGAGGTACTCTGCGGACTCTTCGGCTCTGATGGAACCTCTGTCTCCACAAGCCCTGGAACACTCGCCGGCCCATTCCCCCGTGCCTGATGTGGACGAGGAAGAGGCCGAGTACACCTATCCTGCGTACTCGGATCCGGAAGAGGAGCATGTGCCCTGGACAGCAGGAGGCGACACAGACGACCCGCAGTCGGGGCAGGACACTCAACTTTTCGCCGCAAAGACGTCCCCGACAGAGGACTCGGCGGCCTTCAATGCATTAATAGAGCGAGCTGCAGCGAACCATGACGTCGAACTGCACTCAGACCCCGTGGATGCGGACTTCTTAGTCGACACCTTCTCGGTAGCCGAAAAACAAGTCAAGACACTACCGATGCTTAAAGGGGTGCTGAAGCATGCACAGGAGGTATTCAAGGAGCCCACCCGGGCGCGGGTGGTCAATCCTCGCATCGACAGGAAATATAAAGCGGCGCCCACGGATCCCACGTATATTAAGGGACACTTGCCATTGGACTCCCTGGTGGTTTCCAACGCTCGAAAGAGGGCGAATTCGCAGACTACTGGTGACGCTCCTCCCCCAGACAAAGAGTCCAAGATCTTTGAGGCATCAGGCAAACGCATTGCTGCACAGGCAGCGAACATCTGGAGGATCTCTAACACTCAAGCCCTGCTTGCACGTTATGATAGGGCCCATTATGACACATTAGAGGCCATCCTACAACACTTGCCTGACCAATACAAGGAGGCGGGGGAGATGCTCATTCAGGAGGGTAAACTCATTACAAATGCATCCATCAAATGTGCCCTAGATGTGGCTGACACTGCCTCCAGAGCTATCAATACAAGTGTGTTACTTAGACGCCATGCCTGGCTTCGAATTTCGGGGTTCAAACCCGACATACAAACCACGATATTGGGTCAAACAGTGAATCCTGACCATCTGTTCGGCCCTGAGGTGGATGCCTCCCTAGAAAAGATGAAAAAAGATACCGAAACTGCCAAGTCTATGGGGGCTTTACAAAGTCAGCAGTTTCGGGGTGGTTCCTTTCGCCGCTCCAATTCAAGAGGCACCTCGAGGGGACAGGCATCCCAGTCCACACAATACTACAAGGGTAACACCCAGTCCTCGTATAACAACAACAAGGGCAGGGGTGGCTACAGAGGCAATAATTTCAAAGGCAGGGGACGTGGAAACAATGCATCGAGGTCCACCACCACCAACAAGCAGTGACGTCTTGTCACTTCCCCCCGATCACACGACACCTGTCGGGGGGAGACTCCAGCAGTTCCTGCCGGCGTTGAGGTCCATCACCACGGACAGGTGGGTGAGGTCTCTTATCCAGTACGGGTACTGTATAGAACTTACGTCCATTCCACCGGACATACCGCCAAGAAGCCGTGCTATGTCCGACGAGCACTTGACCTTGTTGCAGCAAGAAGTTCTGGTCATGCTGCAAAAAGGGGCAATAGAGCTCGTTCCATTGCAAGAACGGGGAACGGGGGTTTACTCCCTGTATTTTCTGATCCCCAAGAAGGACGGATCACTCAGGCCGATCCTGGACCTCAGGCCCCTGAACTGGTACATCAACTCGGAGCACTTCCATATGCTCACATTGCAGCAGGTGCTTCCCCTGCTTCAACAGGGGGACTTCCTAGCAACGCTGGATCTGAAGGATGCCTATTTTCATATTCCCCTGCATCCTTCCCACAAAAAGTATCTCAGATTCACGATCTTAGACCAGCATTACCAGTTCAGAGTCCTGCCGTTCGGGGTCACCACGGCACCAAGAGTATTTACAAAATGCCTAGCGACTGTGGCGGCGCATCTCCGTCGCCAGCACATCCATGTCTTTCCATACCTAGACGACTGGCTTATTCAGGCAAAGACGGAACAGCAGTGCGTAGACCACGTGTCACGCACCATTCACCTCCTGCACGATCTGGGATTCTCGCTGAACTATCCAAAGTCCCATCTCCAGCCCGCCCACGTGCAACAGTATCTGGGCGCGACAATCGACACTCTGGCAGCCACTGCGCAGCCGAGTTCAGTGAGAATCGCCAGTATCCAGGCGCTGATCCAACGATTCAGACCCCAACACTCGCTTCCAGCGAAGGTGTTCATGCAGTTGATAGGCATGATGGCCTCCTGCATCTCCATTGTCCCGCACGCGAGACTACATATGCGTCCGCTTCAGGAGTGCCTGGCACGTCAGTGGACTCAGGCTCATGGGCAACTGACAGACCTAGTGTTGGTGAGCGGTCGGGCGTACAACTCTCTGCATTGGTGGAATCCACAAAACCTTTGCAAGGGCCGACCATTCCAAGAGCCTGTCCCACAGATCATCCTGACGACGGACGCCTCTCTCCAGGGATGGGGAGCGCATGTACTCCACTACACTGTGCAGGGACTATGGACACTTCAGCAAAGGAAGATGCACATCAATGTGTTGGAACTGATGGCAATCTTCATGGCCTTAAAGGCGTTCAAAGTACATCTGTGCAACAAGGTCGTGTTGATCCGGACGGACAACATGACGGCCATGTACTACATCCAGAAGCAGGGAGGTACACGCTCTCCACAGCTGTCTCATCTGGCTCAGAGCATGTGGAAGTGGGCCATTCAGAGGAACATCTTCCTCATGGCAGAGCATCTCCCGGGCAAGGACAATCAAATGGCGGATCTGCTCAGCAGGCACAGCCATCAGATGCGCGAGTGGGAGATACATCCATCAGTTCTCCAACCGTACTTCCAAAGGTGGGGTCATCCAGAGATAGACCTGTTCGCCACAAAGGAGAACGCAAAATGCCAAAGCTTCGCCGCCAGATTCCCACACCCCCAATCACAGGGCAATGCGATGTGGATGAACTGGTCAGGCAGATTTGCGTACGCTTTTCCCCCAGCACCTCTGATACCGCTGGTGGCACGCAAGCTCAGGCAACACTCGATGACGCTCATCCTGGTTGCTCCAACGTGGGCTCGCCAACCATGGTACACCACGTTTCTGGAACTCTCCGTGGTACCGCATCAAAGGCTTCATCTCACTCCCAGCCTTCTGACGCAGAGCCATGGCGACATTCAGCACCCAGATCCGCAACAGCTCAACCTGGCGATCTGGCTCCTGAAGTCCTAGAGTTTGGCTACCTCAATCTTCCTCCCGATTGCATGGACATCATTCGGGAGGCAAGGAAGCCCACTACTAGAGCTTGTTATGCGGCTAAATGGAAGAGGTTTGTCGTCTACTGCGTGGACCACAGCATTGACCCGCTAGACGCTTCCATTCAAAACATCATATGTTACCTCTTTCACCTGTATCGTAGTAATCTAGCTTACTCTTCCATCCGCATTCACCTGTCGGCTATGGCAGCATACCTCCAGAATAGGCAGCACCTGTCACTCTTTAAGGTCCCTGCTATCAAGGCTTTTCTGGAAGGACTCAAAAGGGTCATTCCACCAAGGACTCCACCAGCTCCAGAATGGAACCTCAATGTGGTTCTTACAAGGCTGATGGGTCCTCCCTTTGAGCCACTGCACTCCTGTGAGCTCCAGTTTTTAACTTGGAAGGTTGCGTTCTTAGTAGCAATCACATCGCTACGGAGGGTTAGCGAACTGCAGGCGCTCACCATCCAAGAACCTTTCTTCCAGGTACATGCTAACAGGGTGGTGCTCCGCACTAACCCTAAGTTCTTACCCAAAGTGGTCTCACAGTTTCACATAAACCAAACAATTGAATTGCCGGTGTTTTTCCAAAACCCAGAGACGCTGGCGGAGCTTATGCTCCACACCCTTGATGTGAAGAGGGCCTTGATGTACTATGTGGACAGGACAAAAGATTTCCGCAAAACCAAACAACTTTTTGTTGCTTTTGCCACACAACACAAGGGAAATGCAATCTCCAAAGCAGGAATCGCTAGATGGATAGTAAAGTGCATTCAGATCTGTTACGCTAAAGCTAAGCGCACTCTCACTATCCCACCGAGGGCCCACTCCACTAGGAAGTTGGGGGCCTCTATGGCTTTCTTAGGTAACATTCCCTTAGAAGACATCTGTAGAGCAGCCACATGGTCTACCACTCATACTTTCACTAAGCACTACTGTGTGGACGTGCATTCCAAACAGCAGGCAGCTGTTGGTCAGGCTGTTCTAAAAACGCTTTTTCAGACTGCTGCAGCTGGCACGGGCGGCCGCCGCTAATGGAGGGACTGCTATGTATTCTATGCACAGATATGAATTCAGCAGCCCACATGCCTCGAACTGCAAATGCTACTTACCAGTATGCATCTGTTCTTGGCATGTAGGGCTGCTGACATTCATATCGCCCACCCTCCTCCCCGGCGCCTGTAGCAGCTGCAGTATGTATTCATATACACACATATGCTCATAGCATGGTCATCACTCACTTTCTTCACTCCATCTCTGCCAATGGCTAAAAACAATCTGGGGATGGAGGCGATGCCCATGCGCACTGTAGTCCAGGGGAGGAGCCACCTATCTCGTGATACTTCGAAGACTCTTCCAGGACAACAATGTGCAATCATCCGGACCCAACACTAGGTGGCGGACTATGCACAGATATGAATGTCAGCAGCCCTACATGCCAAGAACAGATGCATACTGGTAAGTAGCATTTGCATTACTTACCTGTAACTTTGGTTCCCCAGTATTGGTAACTTTCAAAGATTCCCATGCGCCCACCCTCCTCCCCTGGGAAAGCTCGGCCTTTTTTACTGAGATGATTGCTGTTCCACAACGGCGACAAAAATCTGAGGCTCTCTCAGGAGGGTTCTATGGGGTAAGGCTCTTCTGATTGGTTGTTGCAGAAAGTTTGGTCTCTGTTACAAAAAGAGGTGGATAAGCTACAAAATGAGATGAGGCCTAGGCCTAAGTTTTTAGGTCGAGCTAGAGAAAGCAATGCAACTCAGATTCCCAGCAAGTCAGCACACAGATACAGCATGCAAGTACATGACATTTAAAGTAGTGATTCTAACGGGGAAAAAAGCCTAACTCAATTATCTAGGAAAGTTGTTCTTATTGGTATCCACGCCGTGCCTTTTTTCGGTAGACCCAGATGAAATCAGTGTGCTTCTATGCAACTTTTCTAGGTGGAAAATAGTCGTGCTGTGGCTAGCTCTTAGTTGAGAGCTGGTCGAGCAGCGTAAAGAGTTTTACCTAAGGAGCGCCACTGCCCACAGCACTATGTTGGACTGTAACCTGCGGCTTACAGTCCACGTCCACATATCAGCAACACAAATGGAACCCACTAAGCTGTCTCACTGAAGCGCACAATCTTTCCCCCTTTGAAGCTGTCCTGGAGCCGCCCACTTGCTCATCATTCCCTTCATCTTCCCCCCTGAAGCCCCCGTCGCTTTTCCTATCATTTCCTCTTTCTCTCCTCCTTATCGCCCCCTTTCTTTCTCCTCCTGCCCCCTCCCATTTCTCTCTCCTCCTGCCTTTCTTCGGGCCCCCTCTCCTCGCACCTGCTCGGAACTGGTAGTGTTGTTGCACTGATAACACTGTCACAAAGCTTGTTCTGTGAACACCTCGCTAAAATCAAACCTGTGCCTCACAAATGCAATCATAAGCCTCTTCTTGGGATGGGGTGGACCGGACGGATCCAGCCGCCCCCGGAGGTGGGTATAAACAGGGCACCGCAGGCCTCTGGCAGGTGAAAGCGCCACGGAGGGGTATCACCCTGCACACGTGCTCTAGGGTGTGGGCAGACCAGGCATCTACAAGGTGGAAAGTTCAGAGGTAACCTTCCCAGCACACCAGCCTCAGCACTGCAATTGGGCAGAGCTGCCCCCTGGACGCAAAAGGGACAGGCAAGCTCCTGCGTTGCACACCTGGGCTGAGGCAGAGCACCCCCTGAGAGCGAGTCAGACAAGGCCTTGTCCAGCACACCAGCCTCGGCGCTGTACCCAGAGCTGCCCTCTGGAAGCTGAAGGGACATACCTGCTCCGCTAACAGCACTGTGCACCGTCCCCGGCGCTGCACAGCCTCCCCGGCGCTGCACAGCCTCCCCGGCGCTGCATGCCATCCCCGGCGCTGCATGCCATCCCCGGTGCTGCATGCCATCCCCGGTGCTGCATGCCATCCCCGGTGCTGCATGCCATCCCCGGTGCTGCATGCCATCCCCGGTGTTGCACAGCATCCCCGGCGCTGCACCAGTTCCCGTCCCACCACCCTCCTGATCAGCGCCTTTTAAGCAGAAGAAGCGCCTTGTCACCTAACTGGAGCAATAACTTGGGACCACGTGTACTGTTCGGTGCTCCGCTGCGCTCTAGCAGACATACATGATATCATACACACATATATACATACATGGTATAAGCCAACATGAGTACATACAAGCTAACACACACACGTGTGTGTATATATATATATATATATATATATATATATATATATATATATATATATATATATATATATATATATATATATAGCCATTATAAATTACAATAACTTTTATTTAAGTATTAATTATAACATAAAAAATCCATTGTTATTTGTAATATCAATACATCTGTCACGTAAATACAACACGTATTGCATTACTAATGCTATAGGTGTCACATTTGAGAAAGTTAAAACTATTGCATTGTAAATGACAAAGCTATTAATTTCGCTACTTTTAAAACAAACACATAAAAAAAATTGTCATTTACAATACCAATAGCTCAAACTTTCCTGATGCGAGACCTATTGCATTGCAAATGCTTGTTCTCTTTTGTACCTATAGCTATGGTATTTTTTATTTACCGAGGCTCCCATTCCGACGACGGGGAATGATACAAAGCATGGGAATCTATGAAAGTTACCAATACTGGGGAACCAAAGTTACAGGTAAGTAACTGGTTTTCTTTTGGAGGGGAGGAATGGGAGGGAGTTTAGAAAGGTTTGTTTTAGGGGATCTGTATAGTAAAAGAGGTGTCGGATGATAAGGCAAGGAAGGGTAGAGTAGGAGAGAGTCTAGAAAGGGTTATTTTGGGGATCATAGTGGTATGGGGTTTGGGAGGCGGAGGGCAGGTTTCACTGGCTTGTTAACACCAAATTGTGGCTGGGGGTGCACTGTTTAACATACAGGTCTTAGCACAGAGCAAAGGAAAAATTTGGAGGAAAAACTGAATAGTCACCAGGAATGAGAGGGAAAAAGTACAGAGTTTGGACTGCAAATCCCACTATTCAACATGTTAAATGGAAGCAATCATGGGCAGGAAAAACCACAAGTTTAAAACACAAAACCGGTGATAAAATATGCAATCACTGGCAGGTTAAAACTACAATTTTAAACTGTAACAACCACTTGCAAAGTGAGTAATCACAGAAAGGGAAAATAGTTTAAAAAAAACTTTTTGGGAAAGACGGCACTAGTCTGTCTCCTTACCACTTCCTGGACTCTGCTCACTGCAATCCGGGGCACAGGTAGGCTGCAACACACAAGATGGAAAAGTAGCTACTTGGCAGTCGATGCACACTTTCACAAAACACTTCTCTATTGATTCTGATACTAGAGTTGAGCACTGCGCAGCTCAAGCTGTTCTGGAAAAACTTTTTGGGGGTTACGATTTTTGTAATTTGAACTCTTCTCAACTTGTGGAAACCTTTTATTGTGCTGTATGGTTAATAGCGGTTAAGAGGAAGATTTGAATAGCTTGCTACTCTACTCTAACGTTTAGGACTCTGAATGTAGAACCTGCTGTGAAGAAGAAATGGCTACTTATCGGATTCTACAAAGGAAGAATCTTCCTTCCCTGTCTTTCAGCATGGCCATGCGCCATAAAGGTTTTCAGACTGTTTCCTCTTCACCTATTTGTGAGAAGCGGTTGACTTTGTGAGGCTGCTTCCTGTACAGAGTATCACAAGACATGGTAGTCTCTGGACTCATAAAGGGGCACAGTGCTCTTTTAATTCTTTTATTGCAAGCTCACCTTGCTTTTTTCCTTTCTATTCAGAAAGCTGTTCGGCACCAGGGATCTTTTTTTGGTGCTGAATATCGTATTGGGAAGGACATCCCTAACTTAATTCCCAAAGGGGAAAATGGTCCTCTTTTAGGCTTTTGCTCGTGATTCCTTATACTGCATCATACTGAATTCTTAGCCCGCTCACAGTGTTATCTATTGGATAGCAGTGTTCGGGGGTCCCTGCATGCAGCGGAGATGTGTCTGAACGTTTGGGACTAAAGTGAAGATGCCTACCATGCAGAACCAGGACTGCGAGTCAATCATTGGTCCTCGTTAAACTACGCTGCGCATGGTTCCAACCTTTTGATTAAACCGTGTTGGAATTCTGATATCGGCCTTGCATGCAGCGGTCAACAGCAATTTTCCTATTAGTGGGACAATGTCCAGATTCAGTGCTAGAGAACATGCTGAAAGTACTGTTGTTTTGCACTTTTCAGACAGGTGGATGCAAGAACTCCTATTGCCCCATGACCAGAAAGCTTGCGTCTTTTGTGCTGTGGAATAAGGAGTCGCTTTTTTTATGCAGGTTAAACAAAAACGGTGCTCCTGAGAGCTCCGTTCCACGCTTTCCATGGGATTCTTGATATCTGGCAGGAGATGGATTTCAGCTCAAGGCTCGTTGATGAGACGGGGCTGGAAACATCCGCACATGGAAGGGAGCTGGGCTCGATGGAGTGCGGGAAACTGGGGAAATGACTGGCAGTTGTTCTAGCAGTGCAGCCTCTGCCAAACCAATCTGGACATTCATTTATCAAGCAGTTCACTTTTTTGCTGACAGCTCTGATTATGAATATTTAAAACCGCTGCCAATGATTTGGACTTGTCCCATTGCACTTTGCACATAAAAACTTAACCCTCTGTGTAAATAATGAGTCGGCCAAAACAAAAAGAAGGAAGTGCTTTGTGCAAATTGCCGAATGTGCTGCCAGGGTTCTCGGTCCCACCCGGCGCTGCAGGCAGCCAGGACACGGCACAATTAGTCCGGTCCGCTGCATGCACACACCTGACACTGTGCATACACAACCTTCATTGGCGATGCAGGCAGCCAGGACACGGCACAATCTCCGTCCGCTGCATGCACACACCTGACACTGTGTGCATACACAGCCTTCATTGGTGCTGCAGGCAGCCAGGACACGGCACAATCTCCGTCCACTGCATGCACACACCTGGCACTGTGTGTATAGACAGCGGCTCCCTGGACACGGCACAATCTCAGTCTGCTGCATGCACACACCTGACACTGTGTGCATACACAGCCTTCATTGGTGCTGCAGGCAGCCAGGACACGGCACAATCTCCGTCCGCTGCATGCACACACCTGGCAATGTGTGCATACACAGCCTTCATTGGCGCTGCAGGCAGCCAGGACACGGCACAATCTCAGTCAGCCTTCATTCACGACACAATCTCCGTCCTCTGCATGCACACACCTGGCACTGTGTGCATAGACCGCGGCGCCCTGGACACGGCACAATTAGTCCGGTCCGCTGCATGCACACACCTGACACTGTGTGCATACACAGCCTTCATTGGCGCTGCAGGCAGCCAGGACACGGCACTATTTCCGTCCGCTGCATGCACACACCTGGCACTGTGTGCATAGACCGCGGCGCCCTGGACACGGCACAATTAGTCCGGTCCGCTGCATGCACACACCTGACACTGTGTGCATACACATCCTTCATTGGCGCTGCAGGCAGCCAGGACACGGCACTATTTCCGTCCGCTGCATGCACACACCTGGCACTGTGTGCATAGATGGCGGCGCCCTGGACACGGCACAATCTAGGTCCGCTGCATGCACACACCTGACACTGTGTATATACACAGCCTTCATTGGTGCCGCATGCAGCCAGGACACGGCACAATTTGTCGGCTGCATGCACACACCTGACACTGTGTGCATACACAACCTTCATTGGCGCTGCATGCAGTCAGGACACGGCACAATCTCAGGCCGCTGCATGCACACACCTGGCACTGTGTGCATAGACGACGGTGCCCTGGACACGGCACAATCTCGGTCCGCTGCATGCACACATCTGCATACAGGGCTTCATTGCCACATCTATCAACAACATAGATAACCCTTGATGAGGAGTGTTTGGAAGGCGCTCAGAGCATCCTTTGAGCTGTTGAGGACTAGAATGCCCAGAAGACATTTTGTAGGATATACATGTTGACTGATAAAATTTGGATATGTCTAACTGTAGTATTGCAGGTATGACCGTAACCATCCGGCTTTTAGAATTAACATTTTCAAAGTGGAGTTACCTAAGAGCCTGTGTTATGGCCATAAATTACATGCGGGCACCCGCTCTTAAGCCAAGCTGAACCTCAACAAGCTTTACCACCAGCACCATGTAGGTGAAGCTTGTGTGGTGGTGCAGCGGGAGTTCAGCACTGTAAGTTTTTTTTTTGTCAAAAGTATTTTTATTGAGTTTTAAAACAGAAGACGATGCGACAATCCCGCACATTGACCCACACAGGGGATAGTGTTACTTCCGCCCACATGCACCCTTACGCTAGGAGAGTAGCCTGCCGAGACCCCGATTAGATAGAATTACGCTTCTACAAGCACAGTGACTGACATGAGTGGAGACCCCAGGTGGTCTGTGTGGTTAGCGGGGGTCAACCACAGTCCGACAAACCTTCTATGGCAGGTTGACAGAGTTCCAAGTGTCCTGGGCAGGGCTACGGACTCCACCTTGTGTGAGTTCAGACAGCACCCTGCTGTATGCCCGTACCCCGGGGGCAATGCCGTGGGGATAGCTCGTTCAAAATGCATATAGAGAACAGCAAAACCCGTACCCCCCCTGCCCCTCCCTCCCCCACCCGCGGTCCTCCCGCGTGGTGGTAGCTTCTCCGAAGGGCATGAGTCAAGGTACATGAAGGTGGGAGCTCAAAATTGAAATTGGTGGAGAGATCGAACACTAGCCGGGCATACTGCAGATGGCAAGCCTTGGGCCAAAACCCTAACCAGTGGGCCCCAACAGAATTAGAAATTTTTTAAATCATCCAAAAAAATGTCCGCCATTCTCTCCAAACCCAGTAGCCTCAAAAGCTGAGATGGCCGGTGCACCGCCCCCCCCCCCCCCCCCCCCCCCCCCGGTTCCATGCAGCAGCCAGAGTGAGCTTGGCCGCCCCAATACAAAGCCACATAATCTTCTTGTCCACCCTAGTCTGATGTTCAAAACTTGGATCACGGAGACCCAGAAGGGTAGCGGCCATCAAGGTAGGAATGGGGTACCCCAGTATCTCCTTAATTTGGGCAAGAATTTCTTCCCAGTATGGGCGAATGATAGGGCAGTCCCACCATATGTGTTGAAAATCTCCTAGTAGCCCACACCCCCTCCAGCATTTATCAGAAGTGTTAGGAAATATCTGTCTGTTTAACTGGGTGAAGATACCAATCCATCATGGTTTTCATGTGGGCTTCCCTAAGTTCCATAGAGTGGTTAAACTTGGGTATGTCTGACCATAAGTGTGACCACTCTGCATCAGTAATGTCCCGCTGAAGGACTCCCTCCCACATGGCCATGTATCGGGGTCTGGGTGAGATCGCGGTGGCTAGTAGGAAACCATAAATAAAGGTGATGGCACCTTTCATGGAGGAGGTTTTGGTCAGAAAGGCTTCAAACTTTGTGAGAGGGCGTGTGGCTGCATCCCTTACTGGGGGAGACAGTGCCCAGTGGAGTAACTGGGCGTGGTGATAGCGTTCCTTCTCCTGAATCCCGTAGTCCCTCTTACAGTTATCGAAGGTGAGTGGGTCAAAGCTGTGGAATAGGTGTAAGAGTGCTAGACAACCCCCCTTCCTCCAGGCGTCAAAGGGCCCCTCCGATGCTGCCGGGGGAAAAGCAGGGTTAAAGTGTAAAGGTGTAAAGGGAGAGGGAAATGTAGTTCACCTATCGTCCCTGGAGACAGAGTCCCAAACCTTCAAGGTGGTGCAGGTGGGTGTACTGATGTAAGCATTTTTGGGCCTGTCACTCTTGGGCTTCCACACAAGGTCTGTTACATTAAGGAGCTAAGGGGATTATTGGAACAGGTCATCCCCCTCTCTAAATACTCGCAACAACACAGACCTGTTCCGTTTGGTGCTACAGTTATGCCTGGTCAACCCTCCTATATATTTTTAGGATTGGGTAATAACCCGCATTTCAAGCTATTCATTTCTCTAGACCAGGTTCACCACTTGCTAATTATTCATTAAAAAGAGAGAGTGCATTCTTCCCCCATATTGCTCTATAAATCACCACCCTGCTGACAGTCTTAGAGCGAGAGGCAATCAGGAGGAAAGAATAAAACACCTGAATGGTGAGAAAAGATCATGAAGATAAATAGTGAGAAGAGGAGTGGTATCACCATGGAGGCTCTGCAGGAAGGTACTCGCCTGCCGCCTAGGCGAGTACCTTCCTACGCTAATGATGAGAGCCTGCAGAGCCTCCATGGTGTTACTCCCGTGAGGCTACACCACTCTTCTTCTCACTATTTATCTTCATTATCTTTTCTCATCATTCAGGTGTTCTATTCTTTCCTCCTGATTGCCTCTCGCTCTAAGATTGTCAGCAGGGTGGTGATTTATTGAGCAATATGGGGGAAGAATGCACTCTCTATTTTTAATGAATAATTAGCAAGTGGTGAACCTGGTCTAGAGAAATGAATAGCTTGAAATGCTGGCTATTACCCAATCCTAAAAATATATAGGAGGGTTGACCAGGCATAACTGTAGCACCAAACGGAACAGGTCTGTGTTGTTGCGGGTGACTTCCACACAAGGTCCCAGATAGTCCTCCCCGCCACACTCCGATCCATATGTAGGCAGTGTTTTTTCGACTCCTGCTGCGACCACTCCACTAGCACTCGAAGCTGTGCCGCTTTATAGTATAGATGCATATCGGGTAGCCCCACCCCCCCATCCGTCTTAAGTTTACGTAGTATGGCGAAGGAGAAGCGCGCACGACCCCCCCTGCCAGATGAAGCGTAGCATCATGGATTTCACGCGCCGGAAAAATTCTCCGTCAAGTTCAATGGGCAGGGCCTGGAACAAGTATAGGATCTTGGGGAGAAGAGTCATCTTGATCGCGTGAATCCTTCCCAGGCAAGATATGAACAATGGCTACCAGCGGTTCAAATCCGCCTCAATCTTGGCCAACAAGGGAGGGAAGTTAGCAGAGTAGAGTTTCCCCAGCGTAGGTGTCAGGTGGATTCCCAGATAGAGAATAGAAGAACTCGCCCACGGAAGGCGTATTAGCGTCTCGAGACGGCGGACCTCAGATTGGGGAAATGTGAGATTAAGGACATAAGATTTTCCATGGTTGACCTTGAAACCCGAGACTGCTTCAAAGCGCTCCAGTTCTGCTTGGACATGAGGGAGAGATTGGGCCGGGTCAGCAAGGGAGAGAAGAACATAGTCTGCAAAGAGAGTGATCTTGTGCACTTCCCCAGTGAAGGGTAGGCTGTGAATATCGGGGTTGGCCCTCACTGCCAGTGCCAGTGGTTCTTTGCTTGGGGCAAATAGTATGGGCGAAAGTGGGCATCCCTGTCTAGTGCCCCGGGAGTGTGCGAAGGACGCGTGGCCATTCACCGATACTCTGGATCTGGGGCAGAGGTAGTTCGCCCGAATCATCGTCAAGAATTTAGAGGAGAAGCCAAATGCGGCCAGTGTTTGAAAGAGAAACCCCCAGTCCACCCTGTCAAATGCCTTTTCGACGTCAAGCCCCACCAGTACCGCTGGGATTTTGAACCTGTTGTCCTTTTCGATCAGGTGTATCACCCGTCTCGTGTTGTCATGGGTCTGCCGCCCCTTGATGAATCCGGATTGGCCCAGATGTATGAGTGCCGGCATCAGGTCACTGAGCCGCTGGACAATGATGGAGGAGTAGAGCTTTGCGTCTAGGATTAGGAGGGCTATCGGCCTGTAGGAGGCACATGCACTGGGGTCTTTCTCAGGTTTGGGAATGACCGAAATTAGGGCTTCAGCCATCGTGCCCTCGTCCATCATGCTGTTATATAGGCGGACTAGATACGGGCTTAGTTCCGAGGCAAAGGTTTTATAAAAAATGGCTGTGTATCCGTCCGTCCCCGGGGCCTTATGGGGTTTCAAGGCCTTAATAGCCGCCAGCACGTCGTCCTTAGTGAAGGGCGCGGTGAGCGCCTCATTCCACTCTGCTGATACCTGGGGTAACGGTAGCGTTTGCATATAGTCTTTCTGCGCGGCAGTATCTAGCGAGTCCCCTGAATAAAAAGCGCGGTAGAAGGAGACGAACAGCTCAGCTTTAGTGTCGTCTTGATCGCTGGGCTAAGGACGAGGAAACAGCGCATCGAATGCAGCAACCGCTCTCTAGGCCTAAAGAACGGTCACGCTCTTTGGTGAGACAAAGAGAAAGATCATGCTCCCCAGTTCGCCAGAGGGAAATATCACACTCCCCAGTTCGCCAGAGGGAAAGATCACGCTCCCCAGTTCGCCAGAGGGAAAGATCACGCTCCCCAGTTCGCCAGAGGGAAAGATCACGCTCCCCAGTTCACCAGAGGGAAAGATCACGCTCCCCAGTTCGCCAGAGGGAAAGATCACGCTCCAGGAGCACAAGGAGAGAGCGAAGAACTCCTACTTCTTCTTCCTCGACCCGTTCTCACAGAGGCTACTCTCCTACCGTAACAGACTCTCCTCAATCGAGGGTATCTCCGATTGATGATACCTTCACTTTTCAGGGCATACTTGGTAGGGGAGCTCTTAAGCTGGGAGTTACCTTAAAAGCTCTGCAGATCAAGACCTCAGTAATTTTTGAAACACTACAGCATCGGTCTGCACCCAAACCTCTTCTGCCTTTGGTGCCGGGGATTAGAGCCAGTTATGGATGTCTTCTTGATCCCAGCGACGGTCAAGGCGGCTCCGGCAAGGAGCCTTAAAGTACAAATCTCCAGAGGACGACCCGCTATTCCTCAGAGCTGATCCTCCCTTGGACTCGGTGATTATCTCAGCGGCGAAGAAGTCCAATGCAGTCGCCTCATCCTCCACTGTGCCTCCGGATAAGAACAGTAAGATGCAAGACTCGTGGAGAAGGCGGGTCTGCAATACATCAGCGTCTTTTCTCAAAGTTGCCAATGCGGAAGCTCTCTTGGGGCGTTATGACCGATCCCTGTGGGATTCTCTGCAGCGTTTTGTGGAGAAACTCCCAGCAGAGGATCGTAAGGACTTTGAAGAAATCCTCCTGGAAGGCAGTCAAGTCTCCAACCAGGTGATAAGTGCCGCAGCGGATTGGGCTACCCTAGCAGCTCATGGGTATGCTCATGGGGTAACGGCAAGAAGGTCATCATGGTTGCGGCTAACTGCTTTGAAACCAGAAGCCCAAGCGCGGATATTGAACTTGCCTTTTTCAGGTACTTCGTTTGTTTGGCAAAAGTGCGGACGAAGAGATGCAGCGCATGAAGGCAGAGCTGGAAACTCTCAAGGCGGTGGGTCTTGAGAAGGAGTTCAAGAAGAAATTTCGCTCCTTTAACAAGGGCTCTACAAAGCAGCGGGTTCAAACCCCGAACTGGCAGAAGAGCCACGATCAGCAGGGGCAGCAAAAGTCCCAGGACAAAGGAAGGCGTAATTACAAGGGAGGAGGTAATGAACGCCAAGGCAACAACACCGGCAAGACTCAATCCAAGCAATGAGTAGTTTCTGCCCCCAGCGCCGTGGACCACTCCAGTGGGGGGAAGCCTGGCAAATAATTTGAAAGAGTGGCAAAGCATCACAAAAGACAGATGGGTATTGTCTACGCTTCAGAATGGGAACTGTCTTAGTTTCAATCATCTGCCTCCACCGGTTCCCCCGATGTCAACATCAAATCATCAGATGCACCTACTGCAAAGAGAAGTCATCACTCTACTCCAAAAGTCAGATATCGAGGGAGTGGTGGTCTCTCAGAGGGGAAAGGGGGTGTACCCCCGTTATTTTCTGGTCAAGAAAAAAGGACAGAAGGCAGAATACAGACCCATTCTGGACTAGCGAACACTAAATCTGCACGTCAAAAAGGAAAGATTTTGCATGTTGGTGCTTCACCAAATATATCCACATCTCAGGAAAGGAGATTGGATGTGTTCGCTGGACCTTCAAGATGCTTATTTTCATGTTCCAATACACCCCAGTCACAGAAGATTTCTTCGGTTCAGAGTGGGGACCTCCCACTATCAGTTCAAAGTCCTACAGTTTGGGTTGAAGTCGGCCCCTCGGGTGTTCACGAAGTGTGTTGCAGTGGTGGCAGCTGCTCTATGCCGCAGAGGGGTCTTCGTGTACCCATACTTGGAGGATTGGCTGGTGAAAGGTCCTTCCCCAGTCAGCGTAAGAAATCAGTTCCAGATTTGTATACAGCTCTGGCAGAGACTAGGGCTACATGTCCACTTCGGAAAGTCAGTTATTCAGCCCACCCAGAGGATCCACTTCCTTGGAGCTCTGCTAGACCCGGAAGCCGGAAAAGTGTTTCCTTCGGAGGAGAGACAATCATCAATCACCCAGAAATGTCAACTGATTCTTCGCGGCAGGACTCAGAAAGTGCGCAGGATTGCCTCGCTGCTAGGGTCGATGGCGTCTTGCATCTTCCTGGTCCCGAATGCGTCCTCTTCAGCAGGATCTGGAGGACAAGTGGGATCAACAATCTGCTCGCTGGGACGATCACATCACCATCTCAGACGCAGCTCGAGCTTCTATTCCGTGGTGGACAAAAGCTCAGAATATGCAGTTGGGAGTCCTGTTCCACCAACCTCCCCCTGTGCAGACACTGATCACGGACGCTTCCCTTCTGGGCTGGGGAGCGCACATGGGCCCACTGCAGGTGCAAGGTCAGTCTTCACACAAAGAAAGCACTTACCATATCAACATGCTGGAGCTGAGAGCAGTCCACCTAGCTCTCAAAGCGTTCCTCCCCTAAATCCAAGAGGCATCCGTGCTAGTACAAACGGACAACACCACCACGATGTACTACTTGAACAAGCAGGGGGGGAAGGCGCTCCCGGACGTTGTCGTTGGAAGCGCAGAGGATCTGGCATTGGCTTCTGGCTCGCAGGCTGTCTATCACAGCGGTTCACCTTCCAGGAGAGCAAAACGTGAGGGCAGACACTGTAAGCCGTCATTTTGACGACAAGGAAGACAGGGTTCTTCACGACGAAGTGGTAGAGGAACTTTTTCAATCCTGGGGTCGTCCCACCATAGACCTGTTCGTGGACGACCAAAACGCCAAATGCCGAAGCTTCGCCTCCAGGTTCCACCGGCCAGGCTCGAAAGGGAATGCTCTTTTGATCGACTGGTCAAACGAATTTGTGTACGCCTTTCCACCTCTCCTGTTGATTTCGAAGGTGGTGATCAAGCTAACACACTCGTGCACAACAATGATTCTGATTGCTCCCGATTGGCAGTGGTGGTAAACGGACCTGCTTCACCTGTCAGTGACTCCTCACAAGAGGCTACCATGCAGGCCGGACCTGTTGTCCAAGATGGACGGGAGGATCTACCATTCCAACTTTCCGTCACTGAGCTTGGCAGGATGGCTCCTGAGGTCATCCAATAAGGCCATCTAGGTTTGCCAGAGGACTGCATGTTCATTCTGAAAGAGGCAAGGCGTCCTTCCACCAGACATTCGTATGCATGCAAGTGGAAGAGATTCTATATGTGGTGTATACAGAATAGTCATGATCCGATCAAATGTCAAGAAGAAGCAATTCTTCCTTATTTGTTGTATCTGGCTAAAGCAGGTTTAAAATGTAATTCCATCAAGGTGCACCTAGCGGCCATAACGGCTTATAGGCGGTCACCTTCTCAAACCTCTTTTTTCCAGTTAACATCTGTCAAGGACTTCCTGCAAGGGTTGAAAAAAGTATACCCTCCAGTGCGTCCTTCTCCACCCTGGGAGTTCAACCTGGTGCTATCAAAGTTAATGGGTCCTCCTTTTGAACCCATTCACAAAGCTACTTTACAACATCTTTCATGGAAAGCGGCTTTATTGGTGGCTATCACGTCAGCTCGCAGAGTGAGCGAGATTCAAGCCGTCTGTGCCTCAGAACCCTACACGGTGTTCCATTTGAAGAGGGTGGTGCGGCGGACGCATCCATTTTTTCTGCCTAAAGTGGTGTCTGATTTTCATGTAAATCGGACCATTTCTCTGCCCACTTTACCCAACCCCTCTACCCCAGCTGAGCGGGCTCTGCATTCTTTAGACCTGAAAAGGGTTTTAAAATTCTATCTTGACAGGTCTAAAGTAATTAGTCATTCTGATCATCTTTTCGTTAACTATGGATCGATCAGGACAGGCCATGCTGCCTCAAAACGTTCCATATCCAGATGGATCGTTTCATGTATTAAACTTGCTTACCAGCTAGTGCAAAAGCCCCTGGGGTTTTCTCCCAAGGCGCATTCCACCAGGGGAAGAGCTGCTACTGCGGCTTTTCTCAATAATGTGCCCATGTCTGAGATCTATAAGGCGGCGACCTGGCGGTCCGTCCATACATTTACCAGACATTATTGTCTTGATTCTGACACGAGAGCAGATACCCAAGTAGGCCAATCCTCCTTGCGGAATCTGTTTAACAGCCAGTCTGGGCTGTGATGTTGGGTCTTTTAAGGTAGAAGATGTACTTCTCATTTACCTGCAGGTGGTTGTTGGGTTTGCTATTCTATTCAGTGCTTATGACTATTGATGAGGATCCCCTGGAAGAGAAGGATAAGGTACTTACCTGTAATCCTAGTTCTCTTCCAGGGGTATCCTCATCAGTCATATTTATTTATTTATTTATTTATTTATTACATTTGTAGAGCGCTCTGTTACCCAGAGGTGTCCTGGCGCTCATAAGCAAGCCACCCGCCTCCCCAGGTAAATGAGAGCTGTACGTTTTTATATTTGTATTTAGCTCGGACACCAGGGTTATGTAAAGAACAACTGACCTAACTGTCACCCCTGAGGCATGATGGGAAGCCTGGGGTCAGGGCTGCCTTAAAGGCACAGTGCCAGTTTTTTGTTGAAAATGCTTTCATTTTCTATGTTATTGCCTTTCAATGCAGCCTGAGGCTAACATATGGAGACCCTACCCAATAGAGTGTGGAGGAAGCTATTCTGACCAGAGTTGGGTGCATACAATACGACAAAGGTGCACAGTCTACCCCGCAGGAGGCCTTTCACCATGACCCAGCGACCTTCTCTATCACTTTGTACTCCTGTGGGCTGGAAGTGCAAGGTCGAGCGGAACATCAAGGCCCCTCCCCTCTGCTTCGTGGAAGCGGATGACCTATAAATAAGTGGGAATTGCTTGTGCTTAAGGCGGGGGTCGTCCGTTTTTAGTCAAGTGTGTCTCTTGAAGCCCTGCAACATCGAGCTGGTGGTCAATAATATATTTCCAAACCTTTTGACGCTTCTGGGGGGAGTTCAGTCCCTTAACATTCCATGTCCCTAAAGTTAGCGACATCCTCTAGTGAGTGGAAACCCCTCCACTCGCTTTGTACCTTCAAGAATCGGACCCCCTGCTACCACCACTGCCCCCCACTCCCTGACTCACCCCACCCCTCCTTGCACACTGGGTCATCTAGTGAGTGGAAACCCCTCAACTCGCTTTGTACCTTCAAGAATCGGACCCCCTGCTACCACCACTGCCCCCACCCCCTGACTCACCCCACCCCTCCTTGCACACTGGGTCCCACCCATGTCCCGACCCCCTCCAACTGCGGACCCCCCTCCCCATCAGACCCCCTTCCGAATTACAACCAACCACCCCACCATGTCCGATGGAGGGGCAGGTGCTCGACGCGCCAAGCGGACCCTGTGAGCGCGGTCGATGCGAATGTCAAACTCAGCAGGCTCTCCAAGAATCTCCCTGAACAGCTCCTGTAAGTAGCCAGTGACACTATTCCCCTCTGCTTTCAGTGGCACTCCCTGGACCCGTATATTATTCCTTCGGGAGCGATTTTCGAGATCCTCCGTGTGTGCTTGGAGGTCCACCTGTTGCTCCCGGAGGCAAAGGACCTCCTGTTGCAAGAGTTCCACTTCCCCGCTGCGGGCCTGGTCTGCTTCTTCCATCGAGGCCACCCGCTCGCCCAATCCATCGATGGCTCGGCGGAGTTCGCGTTATACCCCAGCTAGCTCCTGCTTCAGAGTCTGGAAGTCGTCCCTCAGTGTGTTAAAGAGTGATTCCAGGAAGGCTTTAGTAATGGGAGCCCCTCCATCTTCCCGCCCGGGGTACCGGCCGCCGCCACCGGCGAGGGGATGTTCTGATTCTTCTCCCCTTTTGGGGTGCTTTTGGCCAGCATCTCAGTTATAGTGCGGCCGCCCCTGCGACCCATGTTGGCCATGTCGCCACAGTCTCCGGAGGCCGGGTGGATTAGTGTGCGCAGTCGGGCACAGCTCTTTGGGTGGGCACTCCCAGGATGGTGGAACAACTTTGCCAGGGCCAGTGCAAACTCTCGCGGCGGGCACACCCTGCAGGAGTCACTGCAACTCGGGGCAACCTCCCTGTTCTCATCCGGGGCTCTCCTAGACTTACCCGGCTGGCCCAGTAGACGGTTCGTGGCTCAGCCCCTCTTCTCCCTCCGTGACCCTTCTCACCTGTCGACTGTGGCACCGCTGCCGGGCACGATGGGCTAGCAAGCCTTCAGTGCTGTCTCGCGCCGGGCACTATCTCTCAGCTTCAATTCGGGCCACCATCTGCACGCCAGTAGCCGATTCGGGCTAGGCCCAGAGCCAGGCTCTCAAGTTCCGCGATTGCCCACTCCGCCTGCATGCAGCTCGGTCACAGCAGCGATGGAGCCCTGTCAAAGTAGCTGGGAAGGGCAGAATACACACCAGCTCATGGCGGGGAATGTGTGTTACAGCAAGCATGCTATGTCTTCCCCCCTGCCCTTGGGCCCGTGGTGCAGTGCTCAGTCTTGGGGCTCCCTCAGGCAGGTGACACCCTCCTCACCTCGTAAGTGTCGTGGTCATGCAGGATGAAGAGCGATACAGGCTCCTCAAAGCTCCCAGGGCAGCCGATTTCGCCGCGGCACCCCGTCGGGCCTCTCCGTGTTTGTAGGCCCCAAAGCCTGGGCCTAGAGTTTCGCGGCTCCCCAACACCAGCCGCAGCACTCTCAGCGCACCCCAGCGCAGGCCGGCCCACCACGGGGAGCTGGCGACGCCGCCGGGGCCTCGCCGTGATGCAGGATCATCTGCGCAGGGCCTGATGTCTTCCTCAAACACCCGTGGGGTCCGCCTCGCTGCTCCATGTAGGCCCGAGACCGAGGCCTCAAGTTTCGCACCTCGTCAGGTGCCCCTGGCAGGCTCTCCTCATCTCTGCCACCTGCAAGGCGATCGTCGTCTCTCGGGCTCGCCAAAGCAGACCGGGTCCCGGTCCTCACATTCCGCCACCTCGGTCTCTGCCACAGACCGGCTGTGGAGCCCCACCGCCGGATTCCGGCTTCAGCTCTCCCGCTGCCCGGGGAGCAAGATGGCGCCGCCCTCGGGCAGATCTCTGCTTTCCGGCGAGGCGGCGGCTCCGTAGAGTGCTGGATGGACTATGCGGGCCAAAACCGGGTCATGCAGGTCCGCTGGTCAGGAGCTGGGATTGCCGGCGTGATTGGGGATTTGCAGGCGAGAAGTAGGGCTAGATGGGGTTCAGGGCTGGGGAGCCTCACAGTCCGATGTCTGGTCAGGTCGCCATCTTGGCCAGGCACCCCCCCTCCCCCCCAGCACTTTCATCTTTAATAAAAAGGGACAGGGGGGAGCCGGAACTCGTGATGCCAGTACTCTTGCCTGAAGTAAAGAAACTGCTTTTAAGACCTGTTTGGAGGGCCTATCCGTGCAGCACTGAAAGTGCATGTCTCCTCGTTTGATATATATATATATAATATATCCTAACTGTCCACCAGGAAGACCTATAATCTCAGCAATAGGCAGCCTTTTTGAGAACACGAGTACATTTATTGACTATTTTTTGCAACCGATAGTGAGAACTTTGCCAGCTTACCTTCAGGACACTGGGGATTTTTTGAACTGTATAAATGATTGTGATTGGGAACAGGATTTGAATTTGGTTACCTTAGATGTCCAAAGCTTGTATACGAGCATCAGACACAGAGATGGCTTAATAGCAATGCAACACTTTCTTGGCAGCAGAAATATATCTTTGTTCCAACACACTCTGATGCTCCTACACATGGCAGAATGGTGCCTGGAGAACAACACCTTCACTTACAACAAGCTCCTATACAAGCAAATACAGGGCACTGCCATGGGTACTTGCTTCGCCCCCAGCTATGCTAATTTGTATATGGGCTGGTGGGAGGAGCAAGTACTCATGACTCAACACCATGATGCAGTCACTAACAACATTGTCCTGTATAGACGCTACATAGACGACATATTCATTCTATGGCGAGGCACAGAAGAGAGCGCCCTCCAATTCTCAAGAGACAAACAATAACAACTTGAATCTTAAATTCACATGTACAGTCAGTAAAGAAAAAATCACCTTTTTGGACCTAGAGGTTTTCCATGAGGGTGGGAAAATACAGACCCGCACCCATAGAAAGGAAACTGCAGGGAATACCATCTTGAACTCAACAAGCTTTCATCCCATCAGCCTCAAAGAAAGTATCCCTTATGCAGAGTGCATAAGGATGAAGCGAAACTGCAGCTTACAAAAAGATCTCACCTCAAGCACAGACGCCCTCTGTGCTAGACTAAAAGAAAGAGGGTACAGCCCAGCCACTCTAAACAAAGCAAGAACAAAGAGCACACGTTTAGAGAGGTCAGTCCTACTCCAAAAAAAGCCCAAAGAAACAAATGACACTACAACAACTAAGATTGACACTACACCCAGAATGATTACGGGATATAACATACACCACAAAAACCTAAGGAAAATCCTGTACAGACACTGGCCACTGATTAAAAATGACAGTCATAGGGCAGAGCTGCACCAAACCACCGCAGTTGACCTTCAGAAGAGCAACTTCAATGTGCCAAGAATTAGTCAATTATGCACCATCTGCTCCTACCAAAAAAATCTGGTTACATTCCCAACCGGGCTTTTTCAAATGCACAAAGTGCAAAGCATGCCAACATGGGATTAATACCAAAACAGTAAAATTTCCCTTTAGGAAATCCCCTTTCAAAATCGGACCACACTACATGTGTAAAACGGACTTTGCGGTGTACGTGCTCAAATGCTCCTGCAATTTAATCTATGTGGGCAGCACCATACATCCAGCACATGTGGGAATCCTCCAACACTTAAGAGCAATTACTAATGACGGTCCGCCATACCCTGTGGCTCGCCATATCAACGCACATCACAGTGGTAAAATCGAAGATCTCACATACTTTGTGTTGGACAGCGTAGCACCGAACCCTAGGGGAAGAAATAGAGTCCAAAAACTGAGAAGACTCGAATCGAAGTTCATCATAGAGCTCAACTGTAAGATACCCTTTGGTCTTAACGCTGATGAGGCACTTAGTGTGCATCTATGATATGACACTGCTGTTTATAGGGGTAACATCTTGGACCACGTTCCTTAAGACCAACCCATTCACTGAATAACATCCTCTTTCACCATCCAGGACTTAATCCTTTTTAATAATCACTTAGTGCACCCCTTAATTGGGATCAGTTATAATTTATTATTCCCACCTTAAACGCACATACACATGCACCAACAATGTACAACAACCAAGTACCCGCAACATGCCTGCTAGCCACTTCCTAACAAACTTCCTCCCTTCGTATCAATAATTGCACTCCCTCTAAAAGACCAACACCACTCCCGATTACTAGCCTCCGACACCGCCGAGTTTCAACAACCCAGGCATCTCTCATATGAGCAATAAGCCAAAGCCCACTTGGGCTGAACTCTTCGTGCTCTTATGGCCATCGCCTCACACAATCACGCACATGCGTGATATCGCATTATGACCCATGTATTATATTAGGTCTCGCATGAACCACTTTGTGACACCTAAAAGAAACAAATTATTCGAAAGGGCCAAACACTTCCGAACACATGCGCAATCCCTGTCCAGGCTCTACCTAGGCGTTCTGAGACAGTTAGAAAACCTTCGAAAACACGGGGCTATTGCGCAATTAAATGTATATGCGCCCACCACCCCACGTACCTTGCAACTACATAGCTTCACTTGTTATACTCTTACAATTTAAAAGCGTGAATTCCGCTTACCTCCGTACCCACTCAAGAATGAGAAGCAGCCAACAAATGACATGGCCTGACATTACCGACAAGGTTACAGATCTCTGGGCGGTCGGACACTTATACACGTGGGGTTAGGAACTCTTCCATGTCTAAAACGGCATATATCTAGCAGCAGCCATGTGTACCTATACGCTCACTTTACTCATAACAAAGGCTACAATCTGACTATTATTTGACAAAAATATACACAGTAGCCTGTCAAGTATGCACTACTATATAAATGAGTCACAATCATGATGTGAAGCAGATGAAGTGAGCAAGGCGGACTTGTCCGCCGAAACGAGTCTGATCGCATGTATTGTTGAATAAAAAAACTTTGATTTGGACCCACGGAGTCGGTACCTGTTCTTCTCGTAATCTAAACCAGGATTGGGATTATATATATATATATATATATATATATATATATATATATATATATAGATATAGATATAGATATAGATATAGATATAGATATAGATATAGAGATAGATAGATAGACGAGGCATGTTTGGCTATAGATACACGTGCTTAGCATAATTCCGCCATCTAGTGTTGGAGCAAGTTTTTTTCTTTCCGCTGTCTGGTTCGAACGTGTTTAGTGGCGCTCCAGTTTGGCCTCTTATTGTTTGTGATAGTTTACTATTTCATGTATCGGAATTAATACTGATAATCTCACAGTCTGTTTGATGAGCCTCACTTGTGGCCTTCAGGCCTTGCATGTTAGGGCATATTCTTTTTACAATTGGCTTCCATTCACAATTTGCTGCTAATGGAACAGACTCCCTTTTCGTTTTTGTCCCTCCTGCCATCCGAGGACCAACCTCCACCTGGGTTGCAACCTATGTCTGTCCCCATTTAGGGAAGTGGGTGCGGCTTGGATTTAGACACAATGGGACAGGACCCAATTCTTGGTGTGGCATGTACTGATCATGTGGCTTCACCCAAGGACCACCAAATTAGATGAAATTGTATTGAACATGTGATAGGTTTGTGCCTAATGTATAGATGAAGGTTCCTGGGGTAAAAAAAAATCCCTAAGTGCAATGTACTTTTTAGTTATAATATTCTGTAATTATTTGTTGCCAGAAATACAGTTAACCAAAGAACAGGCTGTCCTTTTGTTACTTATATTTCTGGTCACAAATAAATTCAGAATATAATGGATAAAACGTACATCAGACAAAGATTTTTTTACCCCAGGAACCCACATATATGTTAGGCGCAAACCTATTACATGTCCAAAACTGTCTGTCCCCAGATCGCGCAGAAGAAGACTGTGAAACTTGTTGCTCTTTCGTTCAAAAGATACTTTAAGGAACCGTCGGTCGTTTTGCAGAGAAATGTAGCGCAAGGAGATCAAGGATACAACCGACATCTTCGGGCAACAAGATGTCTACAAACATGGGGGAAGAAATCCTCGAAGCCTCTGCAGCTGAGGGAGAGGCAGTCTCCAGCCAAGACTCTTCATCCAACTCAGAGATGGAAAGAAGTCTCCAGATCAAAGACATTTATTTCTCCCTACTGCCAGAAGGCCATGGAAGGCACCAAACATCAAATATGGATGCCCGCCCTCTGGCTCAGCTCCGAAAATGAAGCTGAAATTACCCCACTGTGCTTTGGCCCGACTAGCTTTGATTCCGAGTTTTTCAACTCATTCCTCTGCTTCCGGCATCCCATGCTGCAACAAGCATGTTCCAACTTTTCCGAGCACAAAGACAAAAGCTATTTGACACCGAAAGACAAAACTCGTTCAGCACAGAAAGAAAAATCCACCTCAGCGTGTCTGGATTTAAACCAGAGGTATAACCGAATTTGCTAAATGTACCATTTGACGGGGAACAGCAAATCATCAAGACTGCCTTCCGATGCTTTTACATCCTCCTTCAGACCACAAAATCGAGCTCCCCCTTCTAGAGGATACTGTAGTGGTACACACAGAGGGAACAGTTCTAAAGGTTGCGATAGAGGTGCCTCCACATGCACCGCACCCTCCATCTCAAAACAGTGATTCCCTTCTCGTTCCAACCCAATCTAAGCCTAACCGTCAATACAAGTATGCAACTTCTGGCATGATGGTATCCTGCATTGCCGCAGTACCACATGCTCAGCTGTACATGCCTATGCTGTAAGACTGTCTAGCAATCACAGGGTCACTAACAGGATCTAGTGTTGGTAGACTGCCACACTCATTTCTCTCTGCAGTGGTGGAACACACATTTGTCAAAGGGGTGGCCTTTTCTCAACCCTGTTCCCCAGATCATTCTTGCAACAGGGACATCCCTTACAGAATGGGGTGCTCACCAAATTCATCAAACAGTCCAGAGTCTTTGGGAACCCAAACACCAGGGTCTCGAGTTACAAGCTGGTCACTTGGCATTGAAAGCATTTCTACATCACCTCACAGGACCACAAGACAACCATGTTGTATTACTGAAACCATGGAGGCGGGGAAGACGAGAGATGCAACTGGTGAGATCAATATGTTCACAGCGCCAGCCCAGACTCTGCCCACCCTACATCCTATTCTTAGTCTCAGTTCTACAGGACTACATCCATAAGGGATGCAAAACACGCCCTTCAGCTTTTGCCCTAAATGCCACACAAAATATTTCAGATAAGACTTACACAAAGTCTGCAATGTATGTTTATCTCCAGAAGTCAAAGAAACATCCTGTGAGGCATTTCTGATAGATACATCTACCGTGTGAATTCCTCACCTTGTGAATATCCCCCTTGCGCCAGCAACATTCGGAAATTCTTTTTCGTAGCCTCGCGCCGACGTGGATAGGACGTCACAGAGACACGGCTCCGCTCGCGACTCCGCTGACGTCACCGACGCCTACAAAAGGCCCACGCCGGCGTGATGACATCAGTTACCTTTTTTCCGCGTCGTCGATGCTAACGGTTATCGGGAATCTCTGTAGCCTACTGGTACATTGTTGCCGTTTTGTTACTTAATTTTGCTTCTCTGTATCCTGTCTCTTCGAAGATGTCATCCAAGAAGACTGGCTTCAAGCCCTGCAGGGAGTGCGGTAAAATGATGTCCATTACCGACCCCCATGAAGACTGCATCTGGTGTTTAAGTTCCGACCATGATGTGGAGGATTGTTCTTCGTGTCGGAAGATGAATCCGAAGGCCCTGAGGGAGAGAGAGGCCAAACTTCTGGTTGCTAAGGTGAAAGCTGGAAAGGAGAAGTTGTCGAGGTCTCGTTCTCGAAGGGTGAGGTCGAAGTCCAGGGCGAGGTCGAGATCTGCTTCTCGAGAGAGAGGTCGGCGTTGGATCATGTTTCGAAGTCGAAGAAGAAGCACAAGAAGAGGAGACATGAGTCCCGACGTCGGTCTGGTAAGGAGTCGGGCTCGAGGTCGAGGTCACCAAAGAAGGTACGTTCGAAGGTGGTTACCCTCGAAGTCTCTGAGCATGAAGGTGAGGCCTCGCCATCTGAGTCGCGTGGGCGGTCTCCATCTCCGGCTCCGAATGCTTCACCGGTTCCGAATCCGTCTCCGGCGCCGTCCCCGGCCCGAGAAGAGGAAGAGGCTCGGGAGGATGTGGATTCTGCGCCTGTCGAGCCGAATTCGATCCCTCCTCAGGACCGGCCTGATGGTTTTCAGCCGCCCTTTCCTGCTCCAGGCCAGGACCCTTCAGCGTTTCTTAACGCAATGTATGGTGTCTTCTCAAGGGCGTGGTACCCCACTGGTGCACCTTCGGGTCCCATGGGTCCTTTGGCATTCAGCCTGGGAGTTCCTCACTCCTATCCTCCGGCTCCGTTTATGCCTTACATGCCGGCTCCTACGCCGCATTGGCAATTCCTGGCTCCGCCGAAGTCGTCGACGCCGATTCCGGCGTCGCCTGCTCCTGATCATCCTCGAGGGCATTCTTCTGTGCCGTCGGATTCGTTACCGGCACTGGCCCAGAATCCGTCGAAGCCGCTGGTGGATCCGGCTGCGAGGCGTGTAAAGGAGAGGTCAAGAAGGGAAGCACAACGCCTTTTGGAGGAGCAGAGATACATGGACTCACAGTCTGATGTTGAAGGTGAACTAGAGGAGAGCTGTTTTGAGGAATTGGCGGATTCAGGGACCCTTGATTTCTCTCCAGAGTGGGAGTTGCCCTCGGGCTCAGGTGCTCCCTCTAAGGATATCCAGCCTTACCATCTGGTTATGAGGAAGGCTGCTGAGCTTCTTCAATTGACTCTGCCTACAGTGGAATTCAAGTCTAATCTCCTCACAGAAGTCTTGCATTCACCGAATTCTGTGGTTGAGCCTTTACTTCCATTCAATGATGCCTTGACTGATCCTATTATGGAAGTGTGGAAGAAACCTTTGTCGGCTCCTGCGGTATCAAAGTGTTGCAAGGAGGTACAGGGCCGCTCCTGAGGACCCGGCTTTTCTGTCTTCACATCCTTCGCCGGAGAGCCTGGTCATTCAGGCTGCCTGCTCAAAGAAGAGTCTTAGTGCCTTTCCTCAGGTTCCTTGTGAGAAGGAAGCAAAGAAGCAGGACCAGGTGGCAAAAAAGACCTTTTCATCGGCTAGTATGGCCTTGAAGTCAACTAATGCCACATGCCTAATGGGAAGGTATGTGCATGCCCTGATGGACTCCTTGCGTATCCTGGCTCCAAAAATTCCTGACGCAAACCGGAAGGATTTTGAGGAGGTGATTTCTGACACTCAGGCGGCAGCCCGCCAGGTAATTCAGAGTGGTCTGGACACTGCTGACTTTGTGGCTCGTATTATGGGCACCGCTGTTGCCACTAGGTCAGCCTGGTTGAAGTCATCGGACTTTTCGGCTGATGTTCAGGTGACTCTGCTTGATCTTCCTTTTGATGGCTCAGGTCTCTTTGGGAAGAAGGCGGATGCGGCTCTTGAACGATTCAAGGATTGCAGAGCAACAGCGAAGTCTTTGGGCCTCCAGATCAAGGGCACTTCTTCCGGCAGAAGGTTCAGGGGCTTTGGTCGCTCCTTTCGGATTTTCCGGCAAGGCCAACAGCAGCAGCAGCAACAGCAGCAGCAAAATTCAGTGTACAGATCGTACAGGGGAAAACAAAGAGCGCGTCCTCGTGGACGTCAGCCCTCCTCTTCCTCCACCTCTTCCAACCCCCCTGCCGCAGAAAAGCAGCCCTAGATCCGCTATTCAGAATCATGTGGGTCCGGTTGGGGGTCGGCTTACCCATTTTCTACAGGATTGGGAATCGGTTACGACAGATCTTTGGGTTCTCAATCTTGTAGAAAATGGGTATGCCCTTCCCTTTCGGGAATTCCCCCCTGTTTACCCTCCTTGTCAAGGTTTTTGCACCCAGGAACATCTGTCTCTTCTGCAGGAGGAGGTTCTAACTCTGTTACGAAAGGGTGCGATAGAGGTGGTCCCAGAGCAGGAAAGGGGTCAGGGATGCTACTCCCGGTATTTCCTGATCCCCAAAAAGGATGGCAGGCTTCGTCCTATCCTGGATCTCAGGATCTTGAATCTCTATCTGAAGCAGGAGAAATTCAAGATGCTCACCCTTGTTCAGGTTCTTCAAGCGTTGATGGAAGGAGACTGCATGGTGTCGCTCGACTTGCAGGATGCGTATTTCCATATACCCATCCTGAAGTCGCACAGGAAGTATCTGCGTTTCACGGTTGGGTCGCAGCACTACCAGTTTGCGGTCCTTCCTTTTGGTCTTACTACTGCGCCTCGAGTCTTTACCAAGGTGATGGCGGTGGTGGCAGCTCATCTCAGGAGATCGGGGATACCTGTATTCCCGTATCTGGACGACTGGCTGATCAAAGCGGAGTCGTCAGAGAAGGTGCTCCATCATCTGCAGGAGACAACTCAGTTGTTGTTCAGGTTGGGTTTTTCGATAAATGTACCCAAGTCTCACCTGGTGCCCTCCCAGCGCAACCTGTTCATAGGTGCCGTACTGGACACTACTGTTTGTCGTGCATTCCCTCCACCTCAAAGGATTCGCGACATACAGGAAATGATTCCTTTGTTTTACCCTGGAGCGGTCGTTCCAGTCCTGAAGGTCCTTCGCCTGCTCGGTCTGATGGCTTCTTGCATTCTCCTGGTCAACCATGCACGCTGGCACATGAGGGCACTCCAGTGGTGCCTCCGCAGGCAGTGGTATCAGCACAACAGAGATCTCGGGGAGTCGGTAAAGATCTCCAGAGAAACTGCAGCGGATCTGTCTTGGTGGAGCGTGGAAGGCAACCTGTCGCAAGGGAAGCCTTTTCATCTACCTCCATCGGTGGCCACGGTGATAACGGATGCATCCACTCTAGGGTGGGGTGCTCATCTGGGGGATCTGGAGGTCAAGGGTCTTTGGTCTCCAGAGGAAAGGTTGCTTCACATCAACCTTCTAGAGTTGCGGGCGATACGTTTGGCGCTCAAGGCCTTTCTCCCTTCCCTTCGCGGTCAGTCGATCCAAGTCCTGACGGACAATACGACCGCGATGTGGTACATCAACAAGCAGGGAGGAGTGGGGTCGCAGTGTCTCTGCAGAGAGGCTCTGCATCTCTGGTCCTGGGTTCAGGACCACCAGATTTGTCTGATGGCAAATCATCTGGCCGGGGTTCTGAACGTGCGTGCAGACAGTCTGTCGACAGTTCTCTGCCGACCACGAGTGGAGGCTTCATCCGGAGGTGGTTCGTCACGTCTTTCGGACGTGGGGGACTCCTCGGGTGGACCTGTTTGCCACTCGCGAGAATGCTCACTGCCCATTATTCTGCAGTCTCCAGTATCCGATGCAAGGAGCCTTGGGGGACGCGTTTCAGTTGAGTTGGGGAAATCAACTCCTTTACGCGTTTCCTCCCATACCCTTGATTCCTCGGGTTCTGAGGAATTCGCCAAGACCGGGCCCAAGTTATATTGGTCGCCCCGGATTGGCCAAGAAGGGTGTGGTATACAGATCTACTCCACCTCTCCTCTCACCCGCCGCTCCTTCTCCCTCTCAGGGCAGACCTCCTCTCTCAGATGGAGGGGCAGGTTCTACACCCCCACCTCCAGACATTGCACCTTCATGTCTGGAGATTGAACGGGGCAACCTGATTTCCTATTCTCTCACACCTGATGTGGTGGATGTCATTTTGTCTGCCAGACGTGACTCCACTAAGACTGTCTATTCTTATAGATGGTCTAGGTTTGTTATTTGGTGTGGTGAGAATGATATTGATCCGTTGAGAGCCCATTTATCAGATGTGCTCCGGTTTGCTCTTTCTTTGGCGCAACAGGGGCTGGCAGTTGCCACAGTTAAGGGCTATCTTTCGGCGCTGTCGGCTTTTATTTGTTTGCCTGATCAGCCCTCTCTTTTTAAGTCACCTGTAGTCTTGAGGTTTTTGAGGGGTCTTGTAAACAAGTTTCCTCCTACCCCTTTTATTGTACCTCAGTGGGACTTGAATCTTGTTCTGACTTTTCTGATGGGCTCTCCCTTTGAGCCTCTTCATAAATGTCCTATGAGGCTTTTAACCTTTAAGGCAGTTTTCCTAGTTGCAATTACCTCGGCAAGGAGGGTGAGTGAGCTTCAAGCTCTTAGTTCCAAGCCCCCGTTCCTGACCATACATGCTGATCGGATGGTTCTAAGGACCAGGGCTGCTTTTCTTCCTAAGGTGGTGACTCCTTTCCACCTTGGTCAATCCATTACCCTCCCTACCTTTTATCCTCCCCCACACCCTTCCAAGGAGGAGGAGAGGTTGCACCGTCTGGACCCTAAGAGGGCGGTGTCTTTTTATTTGGACAGAACTAAAGACTGTCGCTTGGACGATCAACTCTTCATTGGCTTTGCTGGCTGCAAGAAGGGAAGAGCGGTCCATAAAAGAACTTTATCAAGATGGATCGTTCTGTGTATAAAGGTCTGCTACTCTTTGGCCGGTAAGGAACCTCCAGAGGGTATTAGGGCTCATTCCACTAGAGCTAAGTCAACTACCTCTGCTTTGGCTAGAGGTGTTCCTGTGGAGGACATTTGTAGGGCGGCAACCTGGTCTTCCCTCCACACTTTCGCGAAGCATTACTGCTTGGATACCGAAGTCAGGAGGGACGGCCACTTTGCGCGCTCTGTCCTTCAGGATTTCCTGGTTTAGAAGAGTGGACACCCTCCTCCGGGAGTGGGGACTGCTGTGGGACTCTATTCACAAGGTGAGGAATCCACACGGCAGATGTATCTATCAGAAGAACAAGTTACTTACCTTCGGTAACGCTTTTTCTGGTAGATACTATATCTGCCTGTGGATTCCTCACTGACCCACCCGCCTCCCCGTTGTCCACTCTTCTATGCCAGAGTTATTGTACTGTAATGTATATTTATTTTGATGTGCAGGAAATGTTTCATTTGCTTTCCTGCATTTGCTTTACACTGTGTGTTTTGCCTTGACTATTGTATACTGTGTATACTTTGTATATATATACTGTCATTGGTCCGTCCGTGTGCCTCGATGGCACGGAAAAAAGGCGGAACTGATGTCATTACGCCGGCGTGGGCCTTTTGTAGGCGTCGGTGATGTCAGCGGAGTCGTGAGCGGAGCCGTGAGCGGAGCCGTCTCTGTGACGTCCTATCCACGTCGGCGCGAGGCTACGAAAAAGAATTTGCGAATGTTGCTGGCGCAAGGGGGATATTCACAAGGTGAGGAATCCACAGGCAGATATAGTATCTACCAGAAAAAGCGTTACTGAAGGTAATTAACTTGTTCGTTTGGCATTCAGGACAAAAAGGATGCTTCGGCAATGACAATAGAATCGTTTGGTCCTCACAAACATGCAACGCCACTCGAAAGATGGTCTGGATACCTTTGGGGGCTAGTCACTGGACCCCCGTCAAGAACCAGAGGACCTGGAGGCACAGACGGCGCCAGCAGATGTACATATACTGCTGGCTAGCCTTGGAAGCAGTTCAGCTCCGAGCCAGACTCTGTACAAGGCACTTGTGCATCTCAGCGAGGCGGCCCAAAATCATACCTTACCACCTACACCAACTTTCAAAACCCCACTGCCTTCAGGCCATGTAGGTCTCTATCAACAGGCACACAAACAAAAGTCCACTACACCTGGAAAGTCGAAAAATTCAAAGCATTAACGGTTGTTTCGGCACCCGCACTAAAACAAGGTTCAACGGCGCAGCCAAAGTCAAAT
Organism: Lissotriton vulgaris; assembly: GCF_964263255.1. Lineage (NCBI taxonomy): Eukaryota > Metazoa > Chordata > Amphibia > Caudata > Salamandridae > Lissotriton > Lissotriton vulgaris. The sequence continues at coordinate 58,160,111 of NC_141691.1, read as the reverse complement.
AAGGACTCTGAGCCAAAGAAACATACAACGCAACATGGTCCAGCCGGCAAACCTTCAGCGTCAAAACCTACACATAAGTCGTCGGCGCCACAAACGCACTCACAAAACAGAAGATAAGGAAGGCTCTTCGACACCCTCCAAATCTTCAGCTTTGAAATCACCAATAAATACTGCAGGGCCACAGAAAAAACAAATCAAGCCCATTCTTTTTTTTTTTTTTGTGAAAACCTTTATTTAATATTTACAATCAATACAGACAAGGGCCTACAACCCCCAGGGCTGGCAGCTAAGCATTTTAGTACGCTATTACCAGCCAACTTCAAACCCGCCTCCCTGGGGAGCATAGGATCTCCACTCACAAAGCGCATCGGTTGCAAAGGTAGTTCAATTTAGACACAGGATAGGAGGTTTTCATTTTAAATTAATAAGTAGAAAGAGTCAGGTGTCGCACAGTTTCTCGGATCACAAAGGGGGGGGCGAGCAAAGAAACAACGTGTCCAAAATAAACTGGCTATAAAATAAGTCAACGGAGTTAAGACGTACGACATCAGGATAAACTATAACAATATTATTCGTCTACTCCATCATTATTGTCCGCCCCAGAGCACCAAAACCTCAAAGTCAAGGTACAGATATAGAAACAAGGATGTAAGAAAGCCGAACCCACTACACTAACCCGGAAGAGGAAAAAGAGGAAAGGACAAGGGAAGGGAAGAGAAGAGAAGAAAGAAAAGAGGCCATAGAACAAAAATAAAAACGAACACCCATCCCCACACCCCCCCACCCTGCACCCCTGCTGATGACTACGGCCACCCCCCTCGCAGCGTGCCTGTCGCCCAGTAATCAGAACCCGAAATATAGAAGAAGGGAAGGAAAAAAAAGGCAAAGAACCCCACTCGGTGAGGGAAATCGAAGGAGGGCATATTTCTACGGACTCCCGGTCTCCTTCCCCCGTCTTAGCCAGCCCCGCCCCGGACTCCGTTAGGTCAAGAAAACAATCCCGTTAAACCTAGTGCCACAATGAGAGACCCAGATAACAATCTCAACCCTGGCCCCGTCGATCAAATTCACTAAAGTCGTCAATTAAAGAAAGCCCTTTCCACAAATTACTGCAAGAGTCTACAGAACAGGAGTAAACAGACAAGAAAAGAACGGCAGTTCTCAATGTAGATGGTTGGTGCCAATGTTTCCTCTCCCTGTCCCCGAAGCCAAGCTTTACCCCATCCGCCATCTTGAAAGACCAACAGGGGAGGGGAGTCGACACGGTCCGAAACAACAAAAGATAAAAAGTAGAAAGTTCCAAAATGGGGACGACATGTAAATGTTCCAAGGGATACTCAATCTGGGGTTCCAACTGCTCCATTGGGTGATCGGACACAGTACAGTCAGGTAGATCAAATACAATAGGGGCAAACCCTGCTTCCAGCGCCGGGTCAAAATACGTCCTTGAAACATCTATTGAAATGCAGGCTGGCTGCCGGGGCGCGGGTGTCGAGTCAGGATCCGCTCTCAGGCCTGTGAGGCCATCCGTCGCAGACAACAAACTGCAAGTCTGGATTTCAATGGTCCCCTTAAGTGCCATGAGTGCCTCCAGCACCGTTCGCAGTGACAGGCCAGTTCGAGCCTTCTCCGCTAGATGCCTTTCTTCCTCCAACATGGTGGTCCCCACGGAGAGGCGCCTTCTCTGGGGCAAAATTAGGCGGAGCAGGAGTATGCCATGCGGGACTGACGGTTAGCAAGCAGTAAGACGCAGCGAGGCACCGACCCGAGGGGATCGACAATGCGAATGCTGAACCCCCGGTCAGGGACCCCTGCTACACAGCACCGTGCGTCACTCGTCACCTCACCTACTGTAGGGCACCAGGCAGCTGGTGGTAGCAGACCAATCAAAAAGTCCGAGTGTTCCAGAGAGCGGACCCGACCACATTCAGCAGCCCGTTGTTATTCAACTCGGACCCGGCAAAGCCCGCACTCGAGACCCCGGCGTCCCTGCTGGGTTAGGCCTCAAGCGACCATCGACGTAACTCCGCTCCACAACGGCGGAGAAACTCCGGGATTGCACCACTGGAGAGCAGGTCGGATCACACACACGGATCCGGTGCAGGTAACCAGGATAAGCGACAGGATAATAGATCGAAGGACGGAGGTCAGCGGAGCCGGGAGACTATGCGGCCATCTTGGTTGGTGTCGTAGCTCCTCCTCATCAAGCCCATTCTTGAACATTTGCAAGACAAGCTGGAACAAGACAAAATACTTTTTTGTTCACCCTCCTACTTAGAAGTTGGGCACAAAAAACACCACCACCTGCTTCTCTTACACTGCAGAAGCGGACGAAATCTTTTGAGAAGAACATTGCTGGGCCTCAACAAACCCATCAACAAAAGAAGCAAGACAGAGGCACAAGCACAGTTTTAACAACAGAACAGGCGCACTCACCCAAACTCTCGACTTCTCAGCAACCAATGCCTTTGCCAAATCAATCACTTCATAGTGACATCAACATGAGGGTAATAATAACCCTTACTTTCTAGATCCACAGGGTGATCCAATACATCCCCTAATCCATGGGATATTTATGATGCTGATCCATTCGATGAGACTGATCCAATTATTTCTCCGTCCAAAACCTCACTACCAGATGATACTTCAGCTTATCATAACATCATTTATAGGGCTGCTACATCCCATAAAGTTAATCCTCATACTGTTCCGCAGAATTATTTTATTATTATTATATAAAATTTATAACGCGCTCAGTTACCCAGGGGCATCCCGGCGCTGTAAGGAACGAGAAGGGAAAGCTCAGACTCAGTCACTACACCGGAAACAAATGCGTCTTCAAAAGTTTCCTAAAGTGCAGGATATTGGGCTCTGAACGAATCTTAAAGGGTAAGGAGTTCCACAGTGCCGCCACTTGCACTGAAAAATGCCGGCCCCCAGAGCGAGCTCTTTTTACTCTGGCTGACTGCAAAAGATGTCTTTGGTCCGAACGCAGTAGGCGTGTGGGCTTATAGGGGCATGCCATAATGGACAGGATAGAGGGGCCCCTACCATGCAGGATTTTATGAGCCGTGCATAACGCTTTGAATTTCACCCGCTCCTTAACGGGGAGCCAGTGAAGCGTTTTCAGCTGAGTGTCTTCTAGGAACCTCCATCAGCACTCTAGCGGCTGAATTCTGCACCTGTTGAAGGGTTTGAAAAGTCGCTTCGGGAGCACCAAGAAACAGCGCATTCCCGTAGTCAAGTCTCGACAAGATTAAACCACGAATCAAGAGCTTCCTAGATGGATTAGGGAGCAGTGGTAGCACCTTGTGAGCTGACCGCAACAGGCCAAAACACACCCCCGCGGTCTTCCTGGTGTGCGTCCTGAAGGACAGATCTTCCTCTAACCAAACTCCCAAGCTCTTGATCTCCTTCTTGTATAAACACTTAATAAATCACAGAGTAATGCAAACACCACCTATGCTTAAAGGTATACTAGCAACCATACAGGATATATTTAAACAACCTGTTACATCAATAGTAACCACACTGTGTGTTGAGGAAACCTATCAAGCATGTCCACTGGACCCTGAGTAGATCAAGTGACTCGCTGGTGGTGCACTGTGCCAGGAAAAGAGCAAATTCTCAAGGCAAACGGGACACACCAGCCACAGATAAGGGGAGTAGAAAATCCAATGTGGCAGGTAAACAAGTAGCAGCACAAGCTGCCAACCGCAAATTCTGTGGGTCTACTCTCCCGATATAATTGGGCCACATGGGATTAAAAGCAGGAACTATTGCAATAGCTCCCTAACCAATACCGGGAACATGCAACACAGTTGGTGGAAAAGGGCAAATCAATATCCAATGTAACTATACAATGCACCTTAGACACTGCAAACACGCAAGGTTATTTGGGCCATGCATGGTTTAAAGTATCCGGGTTTAAGCCAGACATACAGCAACATCTGCTTAAATTTCCTTTTTATGACCAGAATTTAGTTGGCCAACAAGTAGATGAAATGCTGGAAAAACTAAGAAATGAGACAAACCTCTATGGCAATGAGGGCCCTACAAACACATCAGTACCATGGTTCCTTTTGTAGGGGTCAATACAGAGGTACAAACATAGGACATTCTTCCTCTGACTCAAACAATAATAGACCACAGTGTTCCTATCAAAACCAATTCAATAGGGAACTTTCTGCAAGACAAATTATAGAAACCGGTAATGGCCGTGCAACTTCTGCCAAATCCCTACCTGTCCAAAACAGTGCCAATCTACACCTCCCCCAACACATACAACATCAGTGGGGGAAAGGTTAAAAACATTTTATCAACCGTGGCAGAAAATCACCCCAGACCAAAAGGGATTATCCTTAATCAAAGGTAGGTGTTGTTTGGAACTCAGACACCACCCACAATTCCAGCTAAACCACAAAAAATGCTGAAAGAACATCTTACACTTTTTTAAGTAGAGGTTCTTTCTCGCCTTCAAAAAGGAGTAATATAAATAGTACCATTACAACATCAAGGACATAGAGTTCACTCCCTTTATTTTCTCATTCCCAAAAAAACATTAAGGCCTAATTTAGATCTCCGGCCACTAAACAGATGCATCTCATCCGAACACTTTCACATGGTCACACTACAAGAAGTAATACCACTGTTACAACAAGGAGCTTTCATGACGGCATAAATCCTCATGGATAAATACTTCCATATCCCCGTTCATCCAGCACACCGATGTTACCTATGCTTTCGGCTAAACAGACAACACTATCCATTCAAAGAGCTACCATTCAGGGTCACAATAGCTCCAAGGGTTTTCACAAAATGCCTTTTTATTGGTGGCGGCAGCAGCTCATCTCAGAGAGGGAATCAAGATCTTCCCATATCTAGACATTTGGCTGATCAACCATCCAACACGCTAGCAGTGCCTTCAGCATACTCAACAAGTAATAAACCCACACAAACTGGGGTTGCACTGAACATACAACATTTTCCCTTGCAACCCTTGCAAACTCAATTCAATCGCAGCCAAAGCATATCCCAGTGCAGAAAGTCACAAAGTTCATTCAAACATTACCTCTTTTACAGCCTCAACCTTACATCACTGTAAAGAAATGTGATGGGTCTGTTAGGAATGATGGCCTCATACATAGCCATTAGTACTACTCGCTCATCTACCTATGCGTCCCCTGCAACTCACTCTGCAATCTCAATGGTCTCAAGCGGACGGACGTCTACAAGATCTAGTGTTGATAGGGCCAGCAACTAATCACTCATTGCAGTGGTGGAACAGCAACAACCTGTTGCAAGGCCGGCCCTTGTTATGTTATGGCAGTTTATAAAAAGCCATGGTTACTCCATTAAGGAGTGTCCTACGCTGAATTTCATTCAGAGGCTGAGATCATGAAGAGCATAAAGGATAGAGAGATTATAGGTAGCAACATTTTGCCTAAACAACTAAGTTTTGAGTTGCTTCCTAAAAACTGCTTCTAATGGCTCCTGTCTCAGGTAATCGGGTAGAGAGTTCCACCTCTTAGCTGCCACATACCTAAAAGATGTGCCTCCGAAATGTTTCCTATTGATTTTGGGAATGCAGACCAGTCCTGTTCCAGCTGTTCTCAGGCTGCGCGTGGGGTGGTAGGAGCGTATCGTGGGACGAAGATATTTTGGGCTCTTGCCCTGTAGTATCCTGTGGACATAGCATAGGGCCTTCAAAGCCCCAATTCCGCAAATCACCATTACTACAGACCTTCCCTTTCAGGGATGGGGGCACATATGCAAGCTCTCACAATTTGTCGTCTATGGACAGTACCTCAAACACATCTGCATATCAATCATCTGGAGCCGCTAGCTATTCAGCTAGCCCTTTCACAATCACTTGTACCACAAGACAGTGCTGATAGAAACAGACAATATGACTGCAATGAATTATTTTTAAAAAAGAGGGGGGCATATTCCTCACAGCTCTCTCCCCTTCGGAGAGAATTTCGCACTGGGTAATCCACCTCAAAATCCACCTCTTAGCAGAATACCTTACCTGTCTTGGACAACGACTTTGCAGATATGCTCAGCAGAACACATCAACAGGTGCACAAGTGTTAAAATAAACAACTGCAACTCCACTCTTCCAGAGGTGGGAGGACACTAGTTTGCCACCTCAATGCCAAATGCCAAAATTTCACATCCATGTTTCCTCACCCTCTATCCAGTGACCATGTCCTATGGATAAATTGGTCAGGAGTATTTCCTCCTCACCCAGTCATTCCATATGTAGTTCAGAAGTTAACACAAACCTCTCCAACTCTAATCCTTGTAGCCCCAACATGGGCATGACAGTCATGGTTCACAACACTACTACAACTATCTCTAGTGCCATGCAAGAAACACCCTCTTTGGCCACATCTACTAACTCGGGATCAAGGGAAAATCTTACACCCAAATCCCAAACAGCTCAATCTGGAGATTTGGCCCCTGAAGTCTTAGAATTTGGACATTTAAAACTACCACAAGGCTGTGTGGATATCCTTAAATAAGTTTGCAGTCCTAAAACTAGAGCTTGTTATGCAGCTAAATGGAAACAATGTGTATATTTCTGTACAAATCAAAACCGCCTTTATCACCTACTATACAGGATAATGTAGGCTATCTTTTCCATTTGCAGCATACAGGGCTTGCTTACACATCCATTAGGCTACACTTAGCAGCGCTAGCAGCCTACATGCAAAACAGACAAATGTCTAATACCAGTCATTAAAGCATTTGTGGAAGAGCTAAGAAGAGTTATACCACCTTCCACTCCACAGGCCCCAACCTGGAACTTAAATCTTGTACCTGCCAGGCTTGTTAGGACCGCCATTTGAACCACTTCATTCGTGTCAACTCCAATTCTTAATTTGGGAGTTTGCATTTCTAATAGCAATCACATCTCTCAGAAGAATAAGTGGATTGCAGGCACTCACCTTGCAAGAACCGTTCTTTAGAGTTCATGCAAACAAAGTAGTAATAAGAACTAACCCAAAATATTTGCCCAAGGTGGTGTCAACTTTTCATACAAGTCCGACTACAGAGTTACCAGTTTTTTTCCTGACACAGTAGCAGAAAGGACTCTTCATACATTAGATGTTAAAAGGGCCATCATGTTCTATATCAACATAACAAAATAATTTAGGAAAACACAACAGTACTTTGTTGCTCTTAACAAACCCCATCAAGGGGGGGCACCAATATCGAAAGCAGGGGTTGCTCGATGGATAGTCCGATGTATTCAGACTTGCTATCAAAAAAACAAAAGGGTGCTTACAGTACCACCAAGGGCTCATTCCACATGTAAAGGAGCCACAGTCGCATTTTTGAGAAATATTCTTATAGAGGATATTTGTAAAGCAGCTATTTACATTTAGTAAGCACTATTGTGGTGTTGTACTCACTAATCTGTAATCAAGAGTGGGTCAAGCTGTACTATAAAACATTATTTCAAATAAGTACTTAAACCAGTCGCTAGCTACAGCAAGGGGAGAACTACTTTACATTCAATACTAAGCATATGTATCTATGGGCAACACATGCTACGAATGGAATGTTACTTACCCTGTAAGCATCAGTTCGTAGCATGTATTGCCTTACATTCATATGCACCCACCCACTACCCCGGAAGCTTTTGGTTGTATTTCGTAAAACTATTAATTAAAACATATTTAACACACTAAAAACTTTATATGCATGTTCTCTCTAGTCTGTCACTTTAATGCTCCTATCATTCTAACCCTCACCCGATGAGCCAAAAACAATGTAACAAAGGAGCCAAGGAACATGGCGCAATACACTCAGGAGGGGCCACTATACCTCATGACTCTAAGACTTCTTTGAAGAAAAACAACTTATAATGCTAACTCAAGATGGCAGGATAATGCAAACCATATGAATATACTGCACTACTCGCTACGAATAGATGCTTACAGGGTAAGTAACATATTCCTTTTGAGTGGCCATTACCTCATTAAGGCGTGCCAGTGAGCTACAGGCTTTAACCTTGGAGGAGCATTTCTTGCAACTACATAAAGATAGTGGTTCAGAGAACAAACCTAACTCTTTTCCAAAAGAGGTTTCATCTTAATCAGTTGAACTACTTACTTTCTTTCCACAACCAGATTCAGTTGCGGATAGGGTGCTTCATACACTGGATGTCAGAAGAGCTCTTTGTATTATATTGGCAGAACTAAACCGTTCCTTAAGACTATACAGCTTTTTATTGCTTTTTCGGCCCCTCACACAGGAAAGCCCATATCCAAGTTAGGCATTTCTAGATGGACAATTAAATGTATTCAAACATTCAATGCCAAAGCTTTAAAAAAGAACTATGCCCATGCCACCTAGGGCTCACTCTCCTCTCATCCATGGCTTTATTGGGCAATATTTCAATAGCTAATATTTGCAAAGCAGCTACGTGTTCTACACCACACACTTTCACTACACATTATTGTGTGGCTGTTTTAGCACACTAACAAGCTAATGTAGGCCATGCAGCGCTACATACTGTTTCAAACAACTAACACCCACAGATTATCCACCACTATTTATTTTCTTTTTTTACTTTCTTTATTGGGTTTTTATATTGTGTGGAGTTGACATGAGGGCATCAGTGCTTCAGTCATACAAGCAGCAAATACCTGAGATACATTCGAGTAAATACATATACATAGTGACAAAGTGACACAGTATACAGACATTGCTTAAGCAACAATACGTATGATACATTTTGAGTGAAATATAAATCCATGGTTCACAGTATGTGACATGGTATGCAAGACTATTAGGGAAAGATGGCAAATTTTTAGGTAGATTACAGGTACACATAATTATATAGCTCTTTACAGTGCACTGCATCAATTGTACAACCTTGCTGGAGGGGTAGTTAAAAAGAAGTCATATTACCAGTAAAAAAATAGCAGAGCAAGAATGATCAGTCTTTGAGATGTAAGATGTAGTTCTGAGGTAGCTGGGGTAAGGCCTCGTCCGGGCAAGGGAGATTAGAGGCACAGTTTTCACTCATGCACAGATTTATTTAGAGGGTGCGAAGCCAGTGCCGGCAGGCTAGTCAGGTGCTCAAGGGGATGGGTTTAAGTATTTGTTGTAGAGTAAGAGCTTCAGTTTCTTCTTGAAGTGACGGATAGACTTTTTTATCCCGCAGGTCCTGGGGCATTGTGTTCCAGATTCTAGGAGCATTCCCAGAGAAGGAGCGGGTGTGAGTTCTCTCAAATTTTGGTGGAATCAGTAGACGGCTGTTTAAGCTTTGTAGATGTCTCGTTTGACCGGCGTTTCATAATTTATTTGTAAGGTAGATTGGTTTTAAAGTGTTAAGCACTTTGTGCATTATGCAGGCAGTTTTTAATATGTCCCTTGCCTTGATTGGCAGTCAGTTGAGTAACTTAATTGTGGGAGTGATGTGGTCAAAGAGCGTTTCCCCCAATATAAGGTTGACTCCAGCGTAGAGAGTAGCTTTCAATGGTGTTAGGTAAGATTTTTTGGGGGGAGGGAGGGTGGGGGGAGGTTCTGTGAAAATTGATTTTCTATAGTCCATCTTCAATCAATCGGGTGTTTGTTCAGCAAGACTACTACCCGTAAGGGTCTCAAGGCGCTGGGTGTGAGGGGGTGCAGGTTCCAGTCCAAGGAGGGGGTCTGTCGAAGAACCAGGTTTTGAGGTTTCTTGCGAAGATGGGGAGGGGTGTTGTCTGTCTGAGGTGGAGCGGAAGGGCGTTCTAGGCTCTGGCCGCGAGGAAGGAGAAGAGCTGGGCGGATCATAGGGTCCTTTGGGGTGCGTGGAATTTGAGTTGGCTGTTCAGGTATGCTGGTTCGGTATCGTGGATGGCCTTGTGTGCGTGGGTGAGCATCTTGAAAGCGAGTCTAGCCTCGATGGGGAGGCAGTGGAGTGTGCGCAGGTGCTTGGAGATGTGGCAGTGTCTTGGCAGGTTGAGGACCAGTCTTGCGGCGGCGGTTTGGAGTTCTGTAGCTTGCAGATGAGGTTTTTGTTTATTCCAGCGTAGAGTGCGTTGCCGTAGAAAAGTCTGCTGGTGATCAGGGCGTGAGTAACGTTCTTTCTGTGTTCGAGGGGGATCCATTTGAAGATCTTACGTAGGAGGCGGAGGGTGTGGAAGCAGGAGGATGAGACGAAGTTGATCTGGTGATTCATTGCCCGGAGTCCAGGATGATTCACATGTTGTGTGCATGGTCCGTGGGGGTGGGCGGGCTTACGAGGGCGGGGGGCCACCAGGTGTCGTTCCAGGCATCTGGGTTTGGGCCCATGATGAGTACTTCTGTTTTGTTGGTGTTTAGTTTTAGGCAGCTGTTTTTCCTCCATTTGGCGACTGCTTCCATGCTTTCTCGAAAGTTGTGCCTGGCGGTGTTGGGGTTTTGGGATAGGGGAGGATGAGTTGGGTGTCGTCTACTTATGACACCATGTTGAGTCCGTAGGTTCTGACGATGGAGCCATGTAGACGTTGAAAAGCATAGGGCTGAGGGAGGACCCCGTGGGGACTCCGCAGGTGGTTGGTGTAGGGGCCTAGAGGAAAAGGAGGGAGTTTAGCCTGCTGCGTTCTGCCGGAGAGGAAGGAGCGGATCCGTCTTGGGTAGGACTTGTGATTCCACCGCTGTCTAAGTCTTCAATTCGGAAGAAGGGTTCGAATTTTACGTGTTTTTTCAGCATGTAGAAAGTGCTTTTTGTAGAGGAATTGATGTGGTCTTTCATGCTTAGGTGGCAGTCAAGAATAATCCCCAGGGGTTTAACAGAGTTGGAGATGGACAGTTTGCAGTTTAATGTCTTGAGGTTATCAAGCCAGGTGTCTACAGGTAAGGTTTTTCCTTTGAGATGGATAAGGAGTTCTGTTTTGCTGGGGTTGAGATTGAGGTGGTTGTTTGTCGGCCAGGCTTGAACTGTGGTGAGTGTTATTTAGGTGTTGGAAGTCTTTGACGAGATTTTCATGTAGAGTTGGGTGTCCTCGGCATACAGATGGTTGGCTATTTTGGCTTGTTTCAGGATCATTGCAAGGGCTACAGCCACACATGCCTCGAACAAATTATGTCACATGCCCTGTAAGCTTCTCTTTGTGGCATGCAGTGCTGTAGATTCACTTGCGCCCACCCTCTTCCCCGGACACCTCTGGCGTTGTTTCAGTTCATTTATATTCTTACTTGCATAGACGGCCCTTTTTCTGACATAGTTACTTAATTCGCTGGAAACCAATCTAACAATGGAGCCCATGCGCATAATCACCGAAAGCTGTCGTCACTTTACCTCGACTCAAAACACTTCTTCGAAGAAAAGAAATTTGCACACATCTGGACCTAACACTAATTGGTGGCAGTATGCGGAGTATGTGATTCTACAGCACTGACCAGTTAAGTCAACGCCGTCTCCGCGTCCTGTTTTAACATCCTGCGCATGCTATGGAAGATCTTCCGGTGGATCCCCACCGAAACCAGGAAGACGGTCACCCAGGCCCTCGTCACCAGCCGACTGGACTACGGCAACGCCCTCTACGCCGGAACCACCGCCAAGCTCCAGAAGAGACTCCAGCGGATCCAGAACGCCTCAGCCAGACTCATCATCGACATCCCCCGACGCAGCCACATCTCCGGACATCTGAGAGACCTGCACTGGCTCCCCGTCAACAAGAGAATCACCTTCCGTCTCCTCACGCACGCACACAAAGCCCTACACGACCAAGGCCCGAGCTACCTCAACAACCGCCTCAACTTCTACGCTCCCAAACGCCACCTCCGATCGACCAACCACGCCCTCGCCGCCGTCCCCCGCATCCGAAGAGCGACAACAGGAGGAAGGCCCTTCTCCTACCTGGCCGCCAAGACCTGGAACACCCTCCCTCCCGACCTTCGCCTGACCCAAGACCACCTCTCCTTCAGGAAGAAACTCAAGACCTGGCTGTTCGAGCAGTAGCGGCCCCTCCCCCCTCCCCTCTTCCCCCCCCCCCCCACAAGCGCCTTAAGACCCTCCGGGAGAGTAGTGCGCTCTATAAATGCCTTGATTGATTACATGGCACGCACATGGGCAATCAGAGGCCCTTATTTTTTAATTGCAGTACTGCAGGACGAACTGTCCAGATATCACCATCTATTATACCACTTAATGACCACACTGAGCACCTCTTTAATTGCAAAATTATCAAACAGTTAAACAGGTTTACACCAAATAATGGTTTCAGAATGTAATTCTAACTTTTTGCCAAAATTGGTATCATTCATTTTGGCAGCTGTTTTTTTACTGTTTCACTTACCAAATTTTCTTATGGGAATTAGAATGGTAAAACAATGTTTTTGGACCCTGCCTTTTCCTTGGCCCTGCTTGACGGATCACCCTGACTCCTGCAGCATTTCCGTCCACGGAATCCGATATCCTAGGCAAATCAAAAAATGTATTTTGCAGTGGAAAGTGTGTTTGATACATAGCCACACAGTGGCGACTGTCACTGAGGTAGAAACTATATATGTATGTACAGTGCTCCCAGATGCCACATGCAGGCGGAACAATCCAATGCTCAACACGTTAATGAAGAATCCTTTGGAGAAGTAGTATTGTAAGAGGTAAGTAACCTTTTCTTACAGATGGATATCTTACTTTTTCTTTTTTAGATTTTTTCCAACAAGTTTGCTTGTGTTCTTCCTAAATTAAAAGTTTTTCTCCCAACAGATACTACTCGGCCTCGGCGGGACACAGAGATGGATGGACAGGACTATCACTTTGTCGCTTCACGAGAGCAAATGGAGAAAGATATTCAGGACAACAAGTTCATTGAGGCTGGGCAGTTCAATGACAATCTCTATGGGACGAGTATCCAATCTGTACGAGCCGTGGCAGAAAGAGTGAGTATCAGGAAACTAAATACTGTTTTGTGCAACGATTTACGAAAAGCCACAAAGCAGTACATCTGAACTAGTTTATTCATGAGGACAGTCTGTTTGACGAGCTGAATTTTTTTACCACTAAGCAAAAGGAAAGAAGGATATGCATTTTTGTAAAATGCCAGCCATGTCTTGTATTTTTGTAGCACATGTGTGGGTTTTGTAAAATGCCAGCCATGTCTTGTATTTTTGTAGCACCTCTGTGGGTTTTGTAAAATGCCAGCCATGTCTTGTATTTTTGTAGCCCCTGTGTGGATTTTGCACGTCTTGCACAAAGTGGACACAGTATATTCTTAGGCAGGGAAGGGGTGTGTACACCTGAAGTCAATATGGGGGCATAGCGAGGGGAAAAAAGTCAAACTTGGGTTGGGAGTAGATGTCCCAAAACTGTGTTGTGTACCAACAAAGGAGCATAAATTACCCTGTTTTTGGACATCTAACCCTAGCCAAGGAGACCTAGGACAAATGTTACCTTTGGACCAAATATCTTTTTTGTAAGAGGCTTCACTTTTATGGCGTGATTAGCATTAGGGTTTGACCTGGATGTTTCAGGTGCATATGTAATTTGTGTTTCGGCATCTTGCATGTTTGCCAGTTCAGTGCTTTGAACTAAAGCAGAATCAGGAACATGTACGTAATTGCTTTTTTCTGATTCTTTCTTTAATCTCCCCTGCCCCCTTATTTGCCAAATCAACTATTCTGATGCCAACGTGCGAATAAGCCTGCTAATGATAGTTACTTCAGTATTGGAACTTTCATAGATTCACAATCTTGAATCATATGCTTGTATCTGAAAGAGACACGTTAGTGATAGATTCATTACCTTAGAATATCCCCAGGCGTCAGACTGGATCCGGAAAGTTTTGCGTAGCAGTACCCTTGCGCGTCGGTAGGCGTCGTCTGCGGCTCCGCGTCAGTCGTCGGCGTCGTGGGCGCCGTGATGACGTCGGAGTACTTAGACGCCGCCTCCGCGTGCTGACGTCAGTTCTTCTTTTTTCCGCGCCAGCCAGCGCAGATCAGGAAAAAGCAGTTCCCTGGTCATTTTTTGACTAACTTTTTGGATCTTTTTGATCTCTTTCGAAGTCTTCACGACTCCGACGGTGCCGTTAGGGATGCCCGGCTTCAAGCACTGCGGCGGTTGCGAGCGACTCATGTCGGTTACGGATCCGCACCGACTGTGCCTGACGTGTTTGGGCGTCGACCATGACGACGAGGCCTGCTCCGACTGTCGGGCCCTCTCGAGGAAGGCCAGGCGGGAGCGGTCCCGCAGGCGACTCGAGATCCGCCAGTCGGCCCCGCGCCAAGTGAGGTCCCGGTCCCGGTCCCACGGGAGGTCGAGGGACAGGTCGCGGGGGCGGAGCCGTCACAGCTCCGGGAGTCGGCGCCACTCCTCGGGGTCCAAGTTGTCAGGTAAGAAGCATAAGAAGTCGAAGAGACATCATCGCTCTTCCGGCTCCCCCCGACGCTCGCGCGATGCGGCCGGGGGTTCGGGTGACACCGCCCACGCGGCTCCTCAGGAGTCGCGGGCGCCGCGTTCGGCTCCATACCCCCCGGTCCCTGGGCTGAACGCGACGCCGGGGGAGATAGAGCGCTTCCTCATGGCCATGAGGTCACTTTCTTCCCCGACGGGTTCCGCGGCGCCTTCGGGCCCAGTGAATCCGTCTGGGGGCCCTAGTGGGTTGGGTACAACCCCGACGCCGTCGGGTGCTTCGGCTTCGACGCCGGCGCCGCAGGGCTCTGCGATCCCGGCGCCGCCGCTGCCCTCGGGCTCGGCGCCGCAGGGTTCGGCGGTCCCGGCGTCGTCGGTGCCTTCGGGTCCGACGCCGCAGGGTGCCGTTCGGCCCTCGTCGGGCGATGGAGCGTCCCCGGTGGACCTTACGACCCCCCCGGTGTCGGTCCGTGTGGTGTCCCCGCCAGCGTCGGTCCCGGCCGACGCCGTCCCCAATACCTCCTCTCTATGGGTCCCGGCGTCGGGACAGCGCCAGTCGGCGCCGATCCCAACGCCGTTCGGGGATTTCTATCCCTATGAACCATCCTCATTCGCTAACGACCCTGAGTCTCAGGAGATGAGGAAAGAGGAGGACTGGGAGGGGTCTGAGGACCCTCTGACAAGGGAATGTCAGTCTAGCATGGACTGGACAGGAGACCTTGGGGAGGCCAGTGGCCTGGACACCTCTCCAGACACTGGATTCGTCTCTCCTCCTTCCGTGGCTTCGGAGGAGGGCGCTACATATAGTGTGGTGTTGATGAGGGCTGCTAAGGCCTTGGGCCTTGAGCTCCCCGTCGCGGCCGTGAGGACTAATCTCCTCACTGAGGTCCTTAAGCCGCAGTCATGCTCCATGGAGCCAAAGCTGCCGTTTAATGAGGCCTTGTCGGACGTTCTGTTGGGCACTTGGTCCAGGCCCGCTACAGGTTCGCCTGTAGATAGGAACGTGGCCAGACGCCACCGGCTCCGGGCGACCCATGTTTCCTGTCCACCCACCCCACCCCCGAGAGTCTGGTTATCCAGGCCTCTAACTCCCAGACCGCCTTCCCGTCAGCACCCCCTGATCGGGAATCCAAGAGGTACGAGGCCTTTGGCAAAAAGGTCTTCTCGTCCCTTAGCTGTGGACTGCGGTCTTCCAACACCGCATGCCTCTTGGGCCGTTACACCCATTCTATATGGGAAACGGTGGCGGAATTGCTGCCAGAGTGCCCGTTTGAGGTACGGGCCAAACTCGGCCAAGCCCTAGTGGAGGGCCGGGACGCAGCGAAATATTCGATCAGGTGCGTACTGGACACCACTGACTCGCTGGGCAGAGCGATGGCTACGACGGTGGCGATTCGACGCCACGCCTGGCTTAGGTCCGCCAACTTCTCGGCTGATGTCCAGAATACACTCATGGACATGCCGTTCGATGGCCGTCGTCTCTTTGGCGACAAGGCAGACCACGCGCTCAAGCGCTTTAAGGACTCCAGGGCTACGGCCAAGTCCTTGGGCCTCTCGGCCCCGCGCCAGCAAGTGGCTGCTTTTCGCTCCTTTCGTGGCCACGGAAGGGGCGTCCCCACACGTGCCGCCAGACACTCGCCGCAAACTGTCGTCCAGCGCGGCGGCGGCCGTGGAAACCGCCGTGGAGGCGGTAGGGGAGGCAAGCGGAGCCAGTCCACACCTGCCCCCGCAGCATCCGCCTCTAAACCCTCCTAGTCCGTGCTTTTCGGCCCATGTGACGCCAGTGGGAGGCAGGGTTCGCCATCACCACTCTCACTGGCGCGCAGTCACTTCGGACAGGTGGGTGCTGCAGATCGTCCGAAGGGGCTACTCCCTCCCCTTCGAGACGACCCCTCAAGCCATGCCACCGCAACACCACCGCGTATCGGGGGATCATTTGCGGCTCCTGCAGGAGGAAGTTTCGGCCCTCTTGGCCAAGGGGGCCATCGAGCGCGTTCCTGGGCCAGAAGTAGGACGTGGTTGCTACTCCCACTACTTCCTGGTACCCAAGAAGGGCAAAGGAGGCCTACGCCCTATCTTGGATCTGAGGAGCGTCAACGGCTTCCTCCGGAAGGAGAAGTTCAAAATGCTGACACTGGCTCAGGTCTTGACTGCCCTAGACCCAGGAGACTGGATGGTAGCGTTGGACTTGCAGGATGCGTATTTCCACATCCCCGTCCTGCCGGCCCATCGGCGTTACCTGCGGTTCACGGTAGGCCACGAGCACTTTCAGTTTACCGTGCTCCCCTTCGGCCTTACCAGCGCCCCACGGGTGTTCACGAAGGTGATGGCGGTGGTCGCAGCTCACCTGCGCAGGTTAGGGGTTTCAGTCTTCCCCTACCTAGACGACTGGTTGTTGAAGGCGGGCTCGCCCCAGGCAGTCGTCACCCACCTCCAGACTACGGCGGATCTCCTGCACAGGCTGGGATTTTCCATCAATGTGCCGAAGTCACACCTGTGCCCCTCTCAGAAGCTCCTTTTCATCGGAGCGGTTCTCGACTCGGCGCAGTTTCGGGTTTACCCGCCCGAACAGCGGGTCCGGGATATTCAGGCCCTGATCCCGGTCTTCGGGCCGTTATCCCGGGTTTCGGTCAGGTTGACGCTGCGGCTTCTGGGGCTGATGGCCTCCTGCATCCTTCTGGTGCATCACGCACGGTGGCGGATGCGGGCTCTGCAGTGGGACCTGAAGTCTCAGTGGGCCCAGCACCGGGGCAACCTTTCCGACCATGTCCTGATCTCGGAGGGCACTGCGAGACAGCTGCAGTGGTGGCTCACGGACCGCGATTGGGTCAACGGCAGATCCCTCTCCCTTCCCCAACCGGAGCACGTGGTTGTGACGGACGCGTCCCTCCAGGGCTGGGGTAGCCACTTGGGAGAGGCGGAGATCAGAGGACTCTGGTCTCCGGCGGAATCCCGGCTCCATATCAATCTGTTGGAGCTGCGGGCGATTCGTCTGGCACTGAAAGCATTCCTCCCGTCTGTCCGAGGGAGTGCAGTGCAGGTGTTCACGGACAACACCACCGCCATGTGGTACTGCAACAAACAGGGCGGTGTGGGGTCGTGGACCCTCTGCCAGGAGGCTCTGCGCCTCTGGCAGTGGCTGGAACATCAGGGCGTGACTCTGGTGGTTCAACACCTGGCAGGTTCTCTGAACGCCAGGGCGGACGAACACAGCCGTCGGTGCTCGATGGATCACGAATGGCGTCTGAACTCGGACGTGGCGCAAGGCCTCTTTCTGCGTTGGGGAGAGCCTTGGTTAGATCTATTCGCCACCGAAGAGAACGCGCAATGTCATCAGTTCTGCGCGTTGGAATTTCCAAGGCGGCACTCGCTCGGAGACGCTTTTCGTCGCGAGTGGAGCTGCGGTCTGTTGTACGCCTTTCAGCCTAAACCTCTTCTGCCCAGAGTGCTGAAGAAGATCAAGCGCGACCGGGCACAAGTCATCCTTGTGGCTCCGGACTGGGCACGAAGGTTCTGGTATCCCGAGCTACTCAGTATGTCAGTCGATCCCCCGGTTCGTCTGCCTCTTCAGGAGGACCTTCTGTCGCAGCAGCAGGGGACGGTCCTCCACCCGAACCTGTCCAGTCTCCACCTCCATGCATGGAGATTGAGCGGCGGCAGTTGAGGCCATTTGACTTGCCTCCTGAAGTTTGCAACATCATTCTGGCAGCCAGGCGTCCCTCCACAAAAACGGTATACGCCTGCAGGTGGATCAGATTTGTGGCATGGTGCACAGCAAAGGCTGTGGATCCTCTCAATACCCCTCTCTCTGAGATTCTTCTCTTCCTTCTTTCTCTTGCCCAGCAGGGCTTTGCTCTGGGCAATATCAAGGGCTATCTTTCGGCTCTTTCGGCCTTTCTGAGGCTGCCTGACCAACCTTCTTTGTTCAAGTCCCCTATAGTTATCAGATTTCTGAAAGGCATCACTCATACCTTTCCTCCTGTTCCTTTCTTGATGCCTCAGTGGGACTTGAATCTGGTTCTAACATTTCTGATGTGCGCTCCCTTTGAGCCACTTCATAACTGTCCGCTTCGCCTTCTTTCTTTGAAGACTGCATTCCTGGTAGCCATCACCTCTGCCAGGAGAGTGAGTGAGCTCCAGGCTCTTTCTTGTAAGCCTCCTTTCCTTTCAGTCCATCCGGACAAGGTTGTTTTGAGGACTAGGCCCTCCTTCTTGCCTAAGGTGGTCACGGCCTTTCACATTGGGCAGTCCATCACATTGCCCACCTTCTTTCCGCCTCCGCACCCCTCGAGAGAGGAGGAGAGGCTCCACCGTCTGGACCCAAAACGTGCGCTCTCATTCTATCTGGATCGCACACGCCAGTTCCGGGTGGATGATCAACTCTTTGTTGGGTACGCGGGCGCTAAGAAAGGGAAAGCGGTGCACAAGAGGATCATTTCTAGATGGATTATCATGTGCATCCAGGCGTGTTACTCCTTGGCTAAGAAGGAACCACCTGTTGGGCTGCGGGCTCATTCCACTCGAGCCACGGCCACGACAACTGCCTTGGGCCGAGGTGTGCCCCTGCAGGACATTTGCCAGGCTGCTACGTGGGCTTCGTTGCACACGTTTGCGAGACACTACTGCCTGGATAGTCAAGTCCGGAGAGATGGCTACTTCGGCCGTTCCGTTCTCCAGGACTTTCTGGTGTGAATATTGGTTCGCAGACCCACCACCACGGGGATGGTATTGCTGGGGTATCTATTCTAAGGTAAGGAATCTATCACTAACGTGTCTCTTTTAGATGCACAAGTTACTACTTGTGTAACGATATATCTGTAAGAGACATTAGTTAGTGATAGATTCCTTACCGACCCACCCATCCTCCCCGTTCTGCGAACCGATATCTAGGGTTAAGGTCATCCCCTTTCAGGGCCCTAGTTTCTTGGCACCAGTGTCAGTTTTTGTCATGGCTCTGCGCTTCTGGCGCGGAAAAGCTGTGGCTAAGAACTGACGTCAGCACGCGGAGGCGGCGTCTAAGTACTCCGACGACGTCATCACGGCGCCCACGACGGACGCGGAGCCGCAGACGACGCCTACCGACGCGCAAGGGTACTGCTACACAAAACTTTCCGGATCCAGTCTGACGCCTGGGGATATTCTAAGGTAAGGAATCTATCACTAACTAATGTCTCTTACAGATATATCGTTACACAAGTAGTAACTTGTGCATCATTCCCCCTCGTCAAGATGGGAGTCCCCTGCATATCAAAACAGCAATGCAAAGTTAGCATAAAACTAAAAAAACAGGCCTTGCCCCAGTATTGGATCTTTCATATATTCCCATGCTTTGTATCCTTCCCACGTCGTCAGAATGGGAGCCTCGGTAAATAAAAAATACCATAGCAGCAAGTACAAAAGAGAACTAGGCCTAGGCCTCATCTCATTTTGTCGCTTGTCCACCTCTTTTTGTAAAAGAGACCAAATATTCTGCAACAACCAATCAGAATAGCCTCACCCCTTAGAACCCTCCTGAGAGCCTCAGATTTTTCTACCGCACGTTGTGCTAGGGAGTCTCCACTGGGCTCTGCTCAGATTTCTCTTCCGATTGGATTCTTTTCCATTTCTTCAACTTTAATATGTCTGACAAGGAGAAGAAGGCTTTATTTAGAGCTTGTGCTACTTGTTCTAAGAAGAGACTGTTTGTGAAGGACAAGCATGAGGGCTGTATCTACTGCTTGTACCTGGACCACAAGGCCACAGATTGTAAAATCTGCAGGACATTCTCTACAAAGACCTTGAGAGACAGGGAAGGCCGTTTGCTGACTTGGCTCCAGAAAACGAAATCAGGTAAGGAGGTTTTGTCATCTGACAGTGAGGATTCTTCCTCAGGTGCGTCCTCCAGAAGATCCAAGAAGAGGGGTAGGTCATCCCCTTCAGCATCTATGGAGCCCCCTGTGAAAGCCTTACAAAAGACCTCTGATAGGTCTGAAAGAGCTAGTCCCATAAAATCACCTCACCGAGGTGTAAAGGAGAGGCTGGGACAGACTGATGAGGCACAGACAGCAAAAGAAGGTGAAGAAAAGTTTATCTGTAACTTCTCCATCATCTGAAAAGGAGAAGGGAGGTAAAAAACCTTCAAAAAACCACGACCGTCGACGACAAAAACAGCTAGTACGTCGACAACGGCTTCCAGAAAGGACTTAAGTTCAGGTACGGCTTCGTCGACTGGACTGTCGACGGCATCATAGTCGACGGCGGCATTGATATCTTCGTCGATGTTTAAGGTACCCGTTTCCTGCTAGTCGACGATGGTGTTTAAATCTTCTACGTCGACTGTAATGACGATGAAGATAGTGTCAACGGCGGCGAGGAAGACTACGTCGACGACTGCGGCCATGATGATTATGACGACGAGCTCGTCGACTCCGTCGACGATCCATCCACCGTGGACGACCAACCCTACGTCGACAAAATCCATCTCTCCGTCGACGGTCCCGTCGACTATGATTCTGCCGACGTTACTGTCGACGAAGAGTCCGTCGACGACGTCGTCGACTATTCAAAAAGTCTGCATTTCGATAAGAAGGCAGCAAATTACTCCTGAAATGACGTCTCCAAGGCGTGTAACTCCTTTGCCTCCCACGAGGAGTCTGATGAAGTTGAGGATGGTACTTACGGGGACGCTTATAGCCCATCCCAACTACAGGTTAAATATCAAGATTAAGACTCTGATGAGTGCTATACTGAGGAACACCAGTTGTTCAACAAGAAAGGCCGCCTCAAAGATCACGACATGATATGGTAGCAATGCCGTCCTCTCTTATAACAGACTTACAATTGATGTTACAGAACTGCAAATAGAGTTTTCCGTCGCAAACTGTGGAACAGCAGCAGCGTCCTCCTTCTCCATCCATTCCTACTACTCCTGCAGTGGCAGTGACACCTCTGGTTACTCGGGTTTCGGGACCGGAACCCAGAGAGCTGTCAGGAGGTTGTGACAGTTCAAGATGATGATGTCTCATCTGATGGAGACCTTCAGGTTGATCCTTCAAATGACCAGGATAGAGGTTGGGACGATGTCAACCAGGATCCTGATTCACCAGTGCCGGTTACTGCAACCTCCCCTCCAGCTGACATTGGAGGTTTCAATAATCTTATGGAGAGGGCTTCCAAGAGATTTGGCCTTCCAATTAAGACTGTGCAATCAGACTGTTTCCTTTACGACTTCAAGGAACCTTACAGAAAGTCAATTCATTCAATTCCAATAATTGAACATGTATGGTCGGAAGGCACTAAAGTGATGCAGAATCCTGCGACAGTTATCCCTGTTCTTCCCCGGCTGGAGAAGAAATATAAAGCACCGGACGGTACTCTTTGTACTCTCAGTCCTCTCAATCTTACAACCCGCAATGTTCACAACGCCAAGGTCAATCGGCGTCTTTCTCTCATCAACCACCAAGAGGGCGTCAATGGAGAGACAATTCTAAACTAAAATAGCGGCTTCATGGCTTTTTTCTGTTACTACCCCTCCGATAACATCAGTGGGGGGGCAGGATTCTCATTGTCTACGCAGCTGGAAGGTCATTCAGGGTCGCCACACTTTGGAGTTTCAACAACTTCCTCCAACCAGAGCTACAGGCGCCAACGAATCAAAACATCTAAAACTTCTACGTCTCGAAGCCCATCAACTTTTCATCAAGGGGGCAATAGAACCTGTACCTCACTCCCAGAGGGGAAAAGTTTTTTATTCCAGGTTCTTCCTGGTTCGAAAGACAAAGGAAAAGTGGCGACCAATATTAGATCTAAGGGAGCTTCACACCTATCTCATAAAACTATCATTCAGGATGGTCACCCTTCAGGATATTCTAAGTCTACTGAATCCAGGGGACTACATGGCAACGCTGGATTTGGAAGATGCATACTTCCATGTGCCAATCCACCCAGCTCACGGACAATACCTACGCTTCACAGTAGGCAAGAGCCATTTTCAGTTCAGAGTGCTTCCGTTTGGTCTCAGGTCCGCACGAAGAATATTTACGAAGGTACTGGCTCCGGTGACAGCGTTTCTCAGAAGACAATTTCTAGAGGTTTTTCCCTACCTAGACGATTGGCTGATAAAAGCTCCGTCTTTCCAGGCAGCTTCCAGAGCGGTCTCAAGCTGCATTCAACTTTTCAACCAACTGGGCCTGCAACTCAACAAGGAGAAATCAATCCTTCTTCCATCCAGGTCGGCAACATTTCTGGGCTCTATTCTGGACACAAATCGCTGCAAGGCTTTTCCATCGGAGGAACATCAGAACAAGCTTGTTCTGTCAGCTCTTCTCTTGAAAAAGAGGAAGTATCTGTTGGTCCGTCTCTACAAGTCCCTGCTTGGATCGATATCATCCTGCATACCTTTGATTCTGCACTGCAGGCTTCGAATGCGTCAGTTACAAGAGCAACTGGACAAACAATGGCGCCAGGCGGAAGGCTCGTTCGACAACAAAATCATGGTGACATCAGCAATGAGAAGAGCAAGCAGCTGGTGGTTGGTAAAATACAACATCGCAGAAGACTTAACCATCACGCTTCCCCCCCCCAATCACCCCTGGTTCTAGCCACGGATGCTTCACTAGAAGGTTGGGGGCAGTCCTTCAAGAGTTGAAGGTGAGCGGTCATTGGGATCCGGATCAACTCAAGTTCCACATCAATCTATTGGAACTCAGAGCTATTCGCTTAGCCCTACAGGCCTTTCTGCCAAGGATTCAGAATCGTACAGTGCTGGTTCGCACGGACAACACAACGGCCATGCACTATATAAACAGACAGGGCGAGACAAGATCCCGGGCTCTTTCAAAGGAAGCTCAGGAAATTTGGAAGTGGGCGATTCTCCACAACATTATGCAGAACACCTCGCAGGCTCGCTCAATTCAACAGCGGATGCGTTGAGTCGCCAAAGATCGATCAGTCACGAGTGGGAATTGGACCAGACCATTCTCTGAGATCTTTGCAGTCTGGGGACCCCAACCATAGACCTGTTTGCGACCCCAGAAAACACCAAATGCCGGTTCTATGCAAGCAGGGATCACCAGCAGGGGTCCTTTGGGAATGCGCTTTTGATAGCTTGGTACGGCGCATTTGTCTACGCCTTTCCTCCAATTCCATTGATCCCGAGGCTGATCAGGAAACTCAAAGCGGAACCTTGCAGAATGATTTTGATTGCACCAGCGTGGCCCAGTCAGTTCTGGCACACGGAACTCCTACTGTCTCAAGACCAACCAATTCACCTACAGCCTATTCCGTCTGTTGACGATGTCTCAGGGTCAGGTGCTCCATCCAGATCCGAGCTCACTCCAATTGACAGCGTGGCTCCTGAGTACAGAGAATTCCAAGGCTTGAACCTCTCAGAAGAGTGTAGAGATATCCTGTCTCAGGCCCGAGCTCCAAGTACAAATAAGACTTATCGGGCGAAATGGAAGAGATTCTGCCTCTGGTGTCGGAGGCAGAATATTCATCCATACACTTCAGCTCCGCATCAGCTTTTACCAAATATTCTTTCTCTGGCAAAGTCAGGTTTGGCTCATTCTTCTGTCAAGGTACATCTAGCAGCCATCTCTAGATTCAGGCAGACTTCTTCAGGTCCTTCACTTTGGTCCGCTAGGATTATTAAACAATTCCTGGAGGGCTTGTTCAGGGTGTTTCCTCCAGTCCAGCCTCCTCCACCAGTCTGGCAGCTTAATCTGGTTTTGGTTTATCTGATGAGAGCTCCGTTTGAACCTATTCACAGAGCAGATGTAAAATTTGTGTCATGGAAGCTGGCTCTCCTATTAGCCTTAACATCAGCCAGGGGGATTAGTAAGCTTCAAGCGCTAACGATCGTGGAGCCCTTTCTTCAGTTTAAGAACAATGCTCTGATTCTAAGGACAAATCTAAAATTCATCCCGAAGGTACCATCAGAATTCTATTTGAATGAGCCTGTGATTTTGAAGTCTTTTTTCCCCACGACCTACTACACCAACGTAGAGGTCTTTGCATTCTTTAGATGTTCAGAGGTGTCTAAAATTTTATCTGGAACGAACGAAACCATTCACGGTCTTCTCAGCTTTTTGTCTCTTATAGTGCCCCGCGGAAGGGTTTTTCCTCTTTCAAAGAACAGTATTTCACGTTGGATCTCTAATACGATTCAGTATTGTCATCAGGAAGCGGGCAAACCGCTTGAAAGACGAGTTCGTGCTCATTCAACGAGATCTGTTGCTTCATCAGTGGCTCTATTCTCAGGAGTACCTATCAAGGACATCTGTAGAGCAGCTACGTGGAGCAGTATCCACACCTTCACAAAGCACTACTGCTTGGATTCCTCCATGAAGGAAGATACAGCGATGGGTCAAGCAGTCCTGAGAAATCTTTTTCAATGAGGTGAGCTTTCCCTACAATCCCTCCGTCCTGTATTGCACATTTTGTATTGATTTTATATATATTCTTCTCTGTGGTAACATGTTTATAATTTGTTTCTTATGAGGATATCTATGTTGACATGTAAGGATATTCATATAACAAAATGTGCTTTCATGACTTACTGCTAGCTACTCTGATACAAAGCATGGGAATCTATGAAAGTTCCAATACTGGAGCAAGAAAACAAGTTACCTGTAACTTTGGTTCCCCAGTATTGGTAACTTTCATCGATTCCCATGCGCCCACCCTCCTCCCCTGGGAAAGCTCAGCCTCTTTTTACTGAGATAGTTGCTGTTACACAACTGCTACGAAAAATCTGAGGCTCTCTCAGGAGGGTTCTAAGGGATGAGGCTATTCTGATTGGTTGTTGCAGAATTTTTGATCTCTTTTACAAAAAGAGGTGGACAAGCTACAAAATGAGATGAGGCCTAGTTTTCTCTATTATACTTACTGCTATGGTATTTTTTATTTACAGAAGCTCCCATTCCGACGACGGGGGAATGATACAAAGCATGGGAATCTATGAAAGTTACCAATGCTGGGGAACCAAAGTTACAGGTAAGTAACTTGTTTTAATCTCTTTTTGTAAAAGAGACCAAAAACTGGGCCTTAGCCAAACAGAACGCCCAACCCTCTAGAACACACCTGAGAGGACCTCTGACTTCCAGATTTTCTACCGCACATTGTGCTAAGGAGTCTTCACTGAACTATGCAGTGTTTTTAGGTCTCGCCCAGCATTGCAGCAGGAATGCGCTGCCATCGCTTTGCGGGGGGGGCAAATCGCTGCATTGGACATTACTATCAAGCAATGGCAGCATTGTCACTACAGAGATGAGCAGCAGATGTTACTGTATGAAGCTATATTAAATCACAATGTGAGAGTAAAAGCAATAAAAAGAAAACTATAAAAATAACTATTAAACTTGATAACACCTTACTAGTGTGCTTATTCTATAAATATCGTATGTATATAGCTGCTTAGTGTGCCTCCTGTGCGGAATGCAAGCCAACAGGGTCCTGCTGTAATAGGTGCTATTTTGGGAGCAGAGTAGGGGGGGAGAGAATGTAGCCCAAATGTTGCGGTATGTATGTGTGGGTGTGGTTACGCCAGGCCGGAAGTATGGTACCGTTATATCGAAGTGTTGTGTCCACTTGTTGGTGTGGCCCCTTACCCCAGCCACGAGCGTGCCTCAGCATGGCTGCTTGAGGCTTCTCAGGTACACTGATAAGTAACAGCAATAGCGTTAGTGCCATATCACCCATGGTAATTCGTGTCCTGGAGTCTTGTTTCTATAGTAGTCCCGTAGTTTTGCTCGTCTACAGGCTGCATCCGAACCGTTGGGCGTGGGGATTGCGCTGTTGATATGTCATGTTTGGCCACTAGGGCATGCCGAAGGGCAAGCAGCCCGCGTCTGACGAATGGGCCAGTCTGGGACTTCCAGGCATTGCTAGAGGGCGTTTGACCAGTACCAATGGCAAGTAAATTAATTTGCTATGGTTCTTACGTCACACGTTCCTTTTGGTGACATGGGAGCACGTCCAGACCATATGCAAGAAATCTGCACCCGTGTCGTGGCACCTGGGGCAAATATCTATGGAGGTCTGGTCCATTCGCGCCAACCGTTGTGTGGATAAGTATGTGTGAGATAAATAATTCAATTGCGTGAATTTCAAACTTGCATTCATCGAAATTGTCTTTGGATTTCCTACGCATTGTTGCCATTACTTATCTGTGATTTAGGTGGAGAGCGCCGCTGTACAGTATTCGCACAGTGGAGACAATGAGGGGGCTGTGTCCGTTCTAAGAGAATTGTATATGGCTGTGATAGCTTTCCTACCTGACCCCTGCGTCAATAGTGTTTGTAAGGCTTCAGAAGTTGTGGTACAGTACTAATGTCCCCCAGATATGTGTTGCATGTTGTCAGTGTTGCGTATAGAAGGAATGTTCCCGGAGCCACCCCATAGTTGGCCCTCAGAGCATCAAAACTACACAAGGCAGAGTCTACAAAGAAATCTTTCCATGTTGCCAGTCCAACGGCTTGCCAATCAACCAGTTCTGAGCGCTTCAGGCTGGTATACCATCCTGGGAGTGTCTCTATGGGGAGGTCTGGGACATACGACATAGGATGGCAGTGTGATATCACGTAATGCGACCAGGCTATATGGCTGCCTGTAGCAAAGTACAACCCTCCGTCCTATGGAGCTGAGTTCTGGTACCTGATAGCCATTCAAGCAGGTCTGTCGTGATAACTATATTGCCCTGGCGCCAGTTCAGCTAGGTTCTGCTTTGCAAGCCAGCGCATGGGCCACTGGAGCTGAGCGGCTGCATAGTAGAACTCCTAATTGGGCCCGCCTAGTCCTCTCTCCGATTTAGGGAGATGAAGCTTAGAGAGTGCCACCCTCGCCCTGGAGTTGCCCCATATCAGAGACACTAAGAGAACGTAGGTCATGGAACAATTTCTGAGGCGGTCTGTAGGGGAGAACGGCCAAAAATATAGGAGCCTAAGGAGGAGGAGCATTTTGGATATGGCAATCCGGCCCATGGGGGGAATAATGGGAGAGCAGTTCAAAACAGGAGACTCGCACTAGCACTGATGATCGCCTTCCCCAGATTGCCGTCTAACAGATCAGACGGGGAGTGATAGACCTGAACTCCCAAGTATTTAAATAAGTCATACGTTCTGGTAAGTGGTGCATGGGACTGCCGCTGCCTTTTCTCGACTTGGATGGGTGACATCGGGAATAAGACTGATTTATCCGAATTAACTTTGAGGCCCAACAAGCGTTCATGGGTGTCTAAGAGTTCCACTAGACCTCGGAGCGCCTCATCCTGGTTGCAAAGATAGATCAGTGCATCATCTGCGTAAAGAGACACTATATGCCACTGCGTGTGCACTCGTATGCCCCAGTAGATAGCATGGATTGGTAGTGCAGGCCAGGGAATCCATGGCCAAGGCAGACAGCATGGGTGAGCATCCCCCGCCTGGTACAGCGCTCAAAATCAAAGGGGTCCGAAATTACTGCCTGTTTTCACCCGGTCACGTGGGTTGGTGTATAATATTTTTACCCAGCATAAGGACCTATGCCAAATCGAGCCAGCACCGCCTGTAGATAATCCCACTCCAGTGTATCCAAGGCCTTTTCTACGTCTAAAGCTGCTATCTTGTGCTTCTCGGGAGCCGTTTGGGCCCACTCTAGGATTTTAAACAGGTGACAAAGGTTCAGCCCCATGCTCCTGACCATTACAAACCTGTGTTGGTCCGCATGGACCAGCAGAGGGACGACATCCAGCAATCTGTTGGCCAGCAACTTACCCTGAATTTTGTAGTCCTATGTAAGTAAGGACAACGTGCGGTAAAAGCTCATGAGAAGGGGGGTCACGACCAGCTTTTGGGAGGACTACAAGTACAGCCTCGCAGAGGGAAGTGGGCAATGTGCCTCTATCAAAGAATTCTTGAAATACGGTGAGCAGCCAAGAATTAGACACTTAGTTCCAGAAGTCACTTCACCTAGTAAGCTGATTACTTTGATTCCTTCACATCTCCTGGAAGAAGAGCACTCTGATGAAGAGGATGAAGCCCCCTTTGATTACGCCTGCAGTCCATCTGAGTTGCACGTAAAATGCCAGAAAGATGACTTCTAGGAGGGCTCTGAGGTGGAGCACTAATACGTGCCTCCTTAGGACTCCCACCACCTGTCTCAAGAGGAGATGGTTTGTATGCCATCCTCTTTACTTTCCTGCCTTCCTGGGTCCCCCAAAGCCAGCTCCGTAATCTCCCAGGCTTCTCACAGGAAGTCCAAGAAGCCGGCTGTTCTGGTCACACCACCACCCGACAAGGAAGACAGACGCCTTGACAATGCAGGCAAGCGATTCTCTTTGATGTCAAGACTGATGGTCAGGGTAGATAATACTCTAGCGATCTTAGGCCCCTACGATCGCCAGATATGGTGCGACCTAGCCTCTTATATTGACCAGCTTCCTGATGGGTGAAAGTGCTTCCTCTGAGGTTATAGACTGCGCAATGGATATCACTACGACAGCTTTTGGGTCTCTGGCAGGAGCGGCAGTCATAAGCCGAGAAGGTTGGCTCACAGCAATGTGTTTTCGGCCTGAAGGCCAGAATAAGATATCTGATCTGCCCTTTTCTGGAGGGGCCCTTTTTAGGAAACATATCAATGAGGCTCTCCAGAATATAAAGGAGGGCACTAAAACTGCAAAATTGCTGGGGATACTCCAGTACCGTATGGTATCTTTTCGAGGGGTTTGAGGAAGAGCTCTGCCCTCGTATTGAGGTACCAACAGCACTGATATCCATGTTACACCTCCTCTACACAACCTTATCGGCCCCAATACACTCAGTGGCAGTCTCAATCTAAGACTTATTCTAGCTCGACACCCGGATGAAGGACAGTGGGTCGAGAAGGATTTCTCACGTCGCCAATGACAACTTTCAGACTCCAGCTCTTTTTCATTCCCATACTCAGGCGCCCGTTGGGAGAAGAATCTCTCTAATATATATATATATATATATATATATATATATATATATATATATATATATATATATATATATATATATATATATATATATATATATATATATATATATACACTCGATATCTCGAGTTTATACACATGTATTAAGAACCAAGATGGTCTAAGAGCTGTTGAGTACTTCCTCATCAACAGGCCAATATCCTTTGCTCAGCACTCCAATATGATTTTTAAAATGCTTCAATTCTGTCTTGATAACAATTTTTTTCTTATTTGATGGCTAAATGTATCCGCAGATTCAGGGTGTTGCTATGGGGGCCAGCTTCTCCCCCAGTTACGCCTGTTTGTTTATGGGTTGGTGGGAGGAGCTGGTCCTCAAGCAACAACATGAGCAAGCATATAATAGGAGTGTTATTACGTGGCTGCGATATATTAACTATTTGTTTATAATTTGGGACGGAGATTTGAAAAGTGCATCAGAGTTCATTGAAAAGTTAAATGACAATACAGTAAACCTACATTTTACAGCCGAAATTAGTAAGTCTATGGTAACCTTTCTTGATGTACAAATTAAGGTAGACGGGGATAAACTGACAACCTCTCTATACCGGAAACCTACGGCAGGCAATACTTTATTGCATGCCTCTAGTGCTCATCCGTCCCATTTTATCAGGAGCATTCCGTACGGCGAAATGCTCCGTATAAGACGGATTTGCAGCGAGGAAGAAGATTGCAATAATAAACAAAAAGAATGCAAGAACAGGTTTCTTAATAGAGGGTATAGTTCTAAGGTGATTGAGTCAGCTATCAACAAATCCAAATCATTGTCCAGAAAGGATCTGCTGGAATATAATAACAGACGGAGCAAAAAAATAGGACCGGAAGAACCAGTTAGGCTTATTCTTAACTTTTCCAGACAAGAAAAGCAGATTAGAGGAATCGTTAGAATTGGCCCATCATCAAGTGACCCAATAATAGGAGGCACCTTACCTACGAACCCTTGGGTGTCTTTTAGAAAAACAAACAGTGTGGGGTCCTCATTGGTAAGAAGTAGCATAGAGGCCAGGCCTAAAAATATCTGGTTGAGGGCCAGAAAGGGTTTTTTTTAAATGCTCTGTCTGCAAGGCATGTCAATATGGAGAAAACACCACCAGTTACAAAACAGCCTTTGATCCGGGAATTGGCAAAATCAATTTACATTCGGTGTGCAAAACGGAGTATGCCATCTATGTGCTCACCTGTAGTTGTAATTTAAAGTACATAGGGAGCACAAAATTGCCAGAGCACAAAAGGATCTTGCAGCACATCCGAGCTATCTGTAACAATGAGGAGAGTTACCCGGTTGCCAGGCATTTTAAGCAAAGTCATAACAGCGATCCTTAATTTCTTAAATACTATGTGATTGATGCCATACTTCCTACTAAGAGAGGCGGGAACAGGGAGGCCAGATTAAGGAGTCTAGAAACCTCATACATTTTAAGATTTGACTCCAAGCACCCTAAGGGTTTGAATAACACAGAGGATCTGTATACCTTCCTATAATGAATTCTTTTTAACTGTATTCAACCTGTATGTATATAGTGACATGTTTTTACTTGTATTTATCTATCAATGAGAGATGAGTATATTTATGTGTATAAGGATGTATATATACGAGTTGGAGGAAAATTGAGCACTTAGCCTGATGAATTGGATATGAAACAGATGATTATGAGATTGGATTCACTTTCTCCACTGTTTCTGTTCTTTTAATAAGTGAAGAGGATTTTAGGACATTACTATTTGTTTTATTGAATTAGGGTTTGATTTTAAGGATTGTTGTATAGAAAATATTTAAAATATCAAATATTTCTAGATATTAATAATGGTTTTTAACTGAATCAATCCTTGATGAAATGACAATATTGAAGTGATGTCCCATAGCCCTTTCATTGCACTTTAATGGAACTTAGCACTATAGTGACTTTAACTAATAGTCTTGCTCATGTGATAAATTATTGTATTTGCACTATCACAAGTTTGCACATTTATTTATTTATTTTGACATTCCACTTATGATATAGGGTGTTTTCAGACATAGTAGAAAAACATTGCTGCGTCTTAGGCATTTATGCTGTTATAAATTCATGAATAGAATATTTGCTCCATGAAAAAAAAAATTAATTTTTAATAATGGAAAAATATATTTTTTTATTTTTTATTTTAAGTATTTGTATAGCGCAACTGATACCTTGCAGGCTTCCTTGCGCTGGAGAATACTCTAACTGAGGAGAAACAATAGCGGGTAACAAGAGGGAGGAATTAGGGGAATAACCAGGTCTTGATCCGTTTCCGAAAGGGGAGGAGTTGTGAGATTTGGCGTATGTCGATGGGCAGACTGTTCCATAATTTAGCCGCTGCGACCCTAAATGATCTGCCCCCAGTTCTCGCTTCTGGGCAATTTTACCAGACAGGCTGAGGATGATCGCAGGGCTCTGGTGGGAGTGTACCACATGAACAGAGCTTGCAGAGGTCTGGGCCCGAGTCCATGCAGAGCCTTAAAGACAATGCAGAGGGACTTGAAAGCCACACGCTGCTTCAAAGGTAGCCAATGTAGCTCGGCTAAGGCCGCTGTGGCCGAAGATCTCCTCGTCCAGCCGAGAGCTAGCTTGGCAGCGGCTGACTGAATTCTTTGAAGCCGGTCTAGCAGCGTAACTGGAGACTCAAGTAGCAGTGCGTTACAATAGTCGAGGCGACTGAGGATAGTGCACCTGACTATCAACGCCCGAGCTTGTGCAGGGAGGAGTGGCATAATTTTACGCAGGGAACGTAAAAGAGCTAAGCACGTCCCCACTGTTTTAGCGACCTGGGTTTCCATACTCAACTTGTTATTGAGCATGGCTCCCAGGTTGCGGACCGAGGTAACTGGCAGTGGTTTGTCCCTTGTTTCTGGAGGCCAGAAATCGCTCGGGAACTGGCGAGAAATGTTGTTTCCAGCGCAATACAGGACCTCTGTTTTAGAGGAGTTAAATTGTAGGGAGTTCCTGTGCAACCACCCAGCCGTCTCTCTTAGGCAGTCGTGGAAGGAAGTTAAGGGGATGGAGTCTTCTCCCTCCCAGGAGAGAATGAGCTGGGTGTCGTCAGCAAAGTTGATCGTATTTATCCTGAACGACTTAATTAACGTGATCAAAGGTTTAAGATACACGTTAAAAAGGATGGGACTTATGGAAGAGCCCTGGGGAACTCCCTGGGGCACAGGTGCAAATGTGGATTGGAATGGGGGAAGAGACACAGCCTGTCTCCTGTCCTGCAGATAGGAATGAAACCACAGCAGAGCCGTGCCATCCACACCTGCCTCACCGAGTCTCTCCAACAGTTTCCTGTGGTTGACCGTATCGAATGCGGCAGACAAGTCCAGCAGTATCAAAGCTACTGGCTGGCCCCTGTCTGCACGCATGCGAAGATCCTCCATGGCTGTCAAGACAGCTGTTTCGGTGCCGTGAGCGGGACGGAAACCGAATTGGAGTTCATCCAAGAAGTTGTTCTGCTCCAGGTGAGTGGAGAGACAGGAGCTGACCCATCGTTCGGCAACTTTTGCTGGAAATGGCAGGAGGTGGGAAAACTATTTTCCACATTGAATACGGGGCCAGCCAATCTTAGTTTGTCCAAAGCTTTCCAATCTCTGTACAGAGAATCGGGGGAGGTGTTAAGTGGCGGCCTGTTGGCTCTGCTGCCAGCTATGTGGAATTTAATAAGTGCATGGTCGATCCAGCACATAGGCAATATATCGCTCAGGAATACTAGCTGGGGAGAGGAGAAGATCAGGTCAAGCTGGTGCCCTGCAGAGTGTGTGGGTTTATTGACCAGTTGGGAAAGTCCCATACCTTCACAAGAAAGTATAAGATTGTTTAGGGCAGAGTCCAGGCTGCCGTTTGGCCAGAGGTTGAAGTCGCCCAGGATAATCAGCTTGTTGTGGGTGGTAGCCATATTGGTGAGGGTGGTAAGAAGCGACTGTTGCTGCATGGAGTTGAAGGCTCCCGGGGGGCGGTAGCATATCATGGCCGTGAAGGTGATTCCAGAGTAACAGTTTATGGAGAGGCTGAGTATTTCCGTACCGGCAACTGGGTCCATGTCGAGGATTTTTATGGACCAAGAAGCTCTATAGATAATGCCGACTCCACCACCTCGACCCTTGGGTCTGGGAAGATGCAATATTTTGAAATCTTGTGGACAAGCCCAGTCTAATTCAATATTACAGTCGGAGTGGGTCCATGTCTCGGTAAGAAATAGTGCATCGAGGTGATGGTTATCAATGAGCTGAGAAATTTCATTGGCGTGTTTAGGCAGTGACCTAACGTTCAGCAGGCCACCCGACAGCAAACCTCTACAGACGAAATCATGCAGAGGGTAGGCAGTGTCTGTGAAGGAGAAATGGCCTTCATGAGCAAAATCTCTGAGACGGAGTAAGGACTCACGAGTTAGATGCGGATGGGTGGTGGTGGATTGGGGGGCCAGAGAATCGGAATCCGCTCCGGTCGCTGCCGAGGCGCGGACGAGCGCAGACGAGCTTGCCGAAGGCGCGCAATCGTCGCGCCCGCTGCGCTCGTCCGCTGCGCTTCCTGTTAGGATTCATGTTTTATAGTAGGGGTCAGTGCGTAAGAGGGGGGGGGCGTGCCCAGCCGCGGTGGGCGTGTCTGGCGGGTCCCTCGACCAGGAAATGGCGGCAAGACGCGATCCCAGAGCGAAGCAACAAGCTATCTGCTGCTAAGCTCCAGTCAGGAAATGCCAAGCGTTTTTAAAGTGCAAAGAGTCTTAAAATCACAATAATACACTATAAAATTAGTCACAAGTTGTTAAAATGCCTGCTCCCGGCTTCCGCCTCAGGAGTGTTCTCAGAATGCAAATGAAGCGCTGGCGATTGGCGCGCAATTTATATGAACTGGGGAGGGGGGGGGGGGGCGTGGCCAGCCGCGGTGGCGTTTCTGGCGGGTCCCTCGACCAGGAAATGGCGGCAAGACGCGATCCCAGAGCGAAGCAACAAGCTATCTGCTGCTAAGCTCCAGTCAGGAAATGCCAAGCGTTTTTAAAGTGCAAAGAGTCTTATAATCACAATAATACACTATAAAATTAGTCACAAGTTGTTAAAATGCCTGCTCCCGGCTTCCGCCTCAGGAGTGTTCTCAGAATAATTGAGCATTTATGCTGTTATTGATACTGCTTCTTCTAAATTCAGAAGATTTCATGTCCACTCTTGTGAGAAGTTGGCCTGATATATGATGTTTCCAATTCTGGAACCATCTTGTATCAGTCCAAACAATCCCTTATGGTGTCTGGTTGTAAGTCAACCTTATAGACAAGCTATCTTAATGGTAGCATAGACTAAGCAGCCTTAAAGGCTAAACTCAAGAGGTCGTGTTAAGCGAGCTGTTTTACCAATCACAATCCTGTAATATCAAATGGAAGGACACCACACAAGTATATATTATAAAAATATATTTTTATTTCTAAAATATTCCCCAGTACTCTTTATGAGCAAAGGGGCACAAGCATTAAATCAAAAGCACAGTATAACATATGAAAGTTGCACAATTATGGATGAGGGCGGGTGGCCACTCAAACCATATTTTAAGAAAGTGGTATAAGAGATACCAATCGAACAGTGGTTAGGCCTAGGGCCTAGGGAATTGCTGGGAGCAGTCGGGACAAGCAATGCTGAAGTCGGGAAAAGCCCGCGGGATTCGGGTGCAGCGCTTAAAGCACACGCATGCACCAATGTAAAGTCAATGGTGCGTAAAAGTTACACAAATAGAGTTTAAGGATACTTCCGCTGAACCTAGAAGGACAAAACTTTAGACACAGGCCCTAGAGGCGTGTACCAGTGTGGGAACACCGGCGTTGCTGAGTTACCTCACCCACAGGAAGCGGGTGCATAGGGTCGAAGTGGCGTCGGGTTTCGTCACGCAGGTTCTTGGTGCTTGAAGCTGAAGATGCTGCAGGCGATGTGAAGGAGAAGTGTCCGGTGTGATCCAAGGGTGGATCAGAGTAGAAAAGTCTGGGTCACTCAGTAGTGACCAGGACGGAACCAGGCATGTCGGGCGCAATCAGGTGTTTGTCGAGAAGCTTCTCTCCGCTGCCACGTGGGCTCTGGGGCATCTGCGACGTCCAGGAGCGGGTCACGAGCTGTCCCACGCAGACTCTCACCGTCGGCGCTGTCGGCTTCAAGATCGGAGTAAACAACACTTGGCAAGAGCAATCCACGCAGGACTGGAAGATTGCTTCTCACTCGGACCAGGAGGGTCAGAGCGGGTGCTCCTTTTCAGAGGAGCGGGTGCAAGTCTGGAGCAACCAGAATCACAAGTCGGTTTTAGGTTTTCGCCGGCACAGGGGCCACAAGCCAGCTGGCAAGTGACCGGGCCAACGCGTTGAGCCAAAGAAAGCAGAAGGGCCCCACGCAGCACTCGTCGAGTGTAGATGGGTGAGCTTCGGTGCAAGAGTGGCTCAGGGTTGGGGCTTCTCAAACCCCGGTGTACAGCTTCGAGGGTCACTCGTCACTGAGTGATCAGCCAGTTTTTTCAATTTTAGATAGCCAGCCAGGGGTGGCAAAAGATATGCTGCAGCCCCTGGTAGGCCTTGGATGCACCTATGCCCTGGGCACCTATAGTGCTCTGTACAGGGGCTGATAAGGTGACCCAAGCCAATCTAGTTATGCACCTAGGGTACATGGATTCTCCAGTATTAGGGGTGTCTTTCATAGATTCACATGCTTGAATATTCCCCGTCGTCGAAGTGGGAGTCCCACGGTAAATAAAATAGCAATAATGCTAATAATATATATATATATATATAAATATATAAAGTATCATATAAGTAGTAAAACTGATAAAATATGTACTGAAAAACCTTTACAAAGGTTACTACATAGGAATGCATTAGAGAGAAAAAACTCATTTGCAACATATCAGTGTCATTATGTTAGTCCAAACTGCAGCCAATCAGGCCCAAGCACCCTCTAGAACCTTCTCCTCAGAAGCTCAAGCCCTCAGATTTTCTACCGCACGTCGTGTGAAGGGAGTCTCCCTGAGCTCTGCTCAGTTCTTTTCAACTTATCTACTCTTCTCAGTTTTTTCACAAAGATGTCAAGTAAGAAGTCTTTATTTAGACCTTGTTCCTCCTGTGGGAAATTACGTTTATTTGAGAAAGACCCTCATGACAAGTGCATTTATTGCTTGTATCCTGATCACAAAGTGGTTGATTGTAGGTTATGTAGAACTTTCAATCCTAAAACCCTTAAGGACAGGGAGGGTCGCCTCCTATTATGGCTTAAGCGCCTTCAAGATAAGGACGCTGTTGTTTCTGACGCAGAAAGCCTTCAGTCAGCTCCTTCTTCTGTGGCTTCTAAGCGTGGCAGTGTTCAGGAGTTACCATCTCCTTTCCTGAAGAAAAGAAAGCTGGCTTTGACTGTGGCTGCAGTGCCACCTACTGCTTCTGTGCCTGTTATAACTACGCCCACGAGATCTGGCTCTCAGGCGTCGTTTCCAGCTTCTATTAAAGTGGTTACACTTCTCACAGCGCGGTCGTCGACGGGCTCGTCGACGACCACTCCGACGACGAGATTGGCTGCTGTGGCCTCGTCTACAACTACAGTCACGACGACATCGGCGTCGTCATCGTCGACGAGAATCTCGACGACGGCTCTCACGTCGACGAGAGCCTCTGTTTCTTCAATCTCGTCGACGATCCCTATCATATCGTCGACGAAGAAGCCATCGTCTATGAAGAACCCATCGTCGTCAATCCCATCGTCGACGAAGGCCTCGTCGACGAGGCTCCCGTCGACGACGAAGCTCCCGTCGACGAAGCTCCCGTCGACGAAGCTCCCGTCGACGAAGGTGCCGTCGACGAAGGTGCCGTCGACGAAGGTGCCGTCGACGAAGGCACCGTCGATGTCTAGGATGCCGCCTGCAACACAATCACCGTCGACGGCCCAGACGACGTTTACTGCATCGTCGACGACAGCGTCATCGACGGGCTCGTCGATGAGCAAACCAGCGACAGTAGGGCCTAAGCCTTCTACGTCCACGGAGGCGCCTAGAGACTTACCGTCTACGGCGACTGCTTCAATACTGGCGTCATCTACGCAGGGCTCTGCGTTGACAGCAACTTCCAGTTCTTCTTCCTATGCCAACATGCCTTTGGTGGCCATGGACACTTCAGTTTCTGCTGTACAGTCCTCATTCAATAAAGAGGAAGATTCCGCTTTCCACCTTCAATCCCCTGCTCTACAACCACCACTCCAGTTGTTCGTGTCTGACCATGAGACTGAGTCAGTTCCAGATGACACTGTTTATGGGGATGCCCGGAGTCCATCAGATTTAATCATTAAATGCCAGGACACTTCTTCTGAAGAAGAAGAGGAAGAAGAGGTTGAGCAGGTAGATCAGCACGAAGACCAATGCGTGCAAATCCCTATGACGTCTATTCCAATGACACTTTTCTCTAACCTCCAACATATGTTGGACGATTATAACAGACGTTTTCCACCTACCCCTCAGGGTACTCCGGTTCATGAATCTACTGATGTAGCACTTTCGCATCAACCACTACAAACTCCTCCAAGACAGTCGGCTCCGTCAGTACATTTGAGTGCTCCTCTGTCTACTAATCCACTTACGGACACTGACTCAGAGCCAGAGAGAGAGGAAGGAGAGGTGTGTCAGGACTCAGATGGTGAGCAGGATCCTTATTTGGCGGAATTTGATAATTATCGAGTGCAAACACCCTCGCCGCAACAGGGCCCTTCAAGTGATTCACCTCCTGTGGACATCGCTAGTTTTCATAAACTTATGGACAAGGCGGCGGACCGCTTCAAGTTGTCAAGGGTCCAACGTGATGAAGACTGTTTTCTGTATGATTTCAAAAATCAGCCTTATAAACAGGTGCATACAATACCAATTATTGAATTTATTTGGAAGGAAGGGCAAAAGATTATGAAGGCTCCTAACTCCTTGCCGGCCCAGATACCTAGATTGGAGAAAAAGTACAAGGCTCCAACTGGCTCGCCTGCTTGTCTGCTCTCTCACCCAAAGCCAGATTCAGTTGTGACTCAAGCAGCACAACGTCGTGCACGTAATCCTACAGCGCCTGTCACTTCCCCTCCTGATAGAGAGGGTCGCCGATTGGATGCAATCGGAAAGCAATTTTCGTCCATGGCTTCAACTTCAGCCCGTGCTGCGAATGCTCTCGCAATTTTGGGTCGTTTCGACCGACAAATGTGGTCAGACATGTCCATCTTTCTTGCGCAGCTTCCTGAGTCATCCAAAGTGGAAGCGCTCCAGGTCCTTCAAGATGATCAAAGGGCTTCGGAGGAGATTATAGACTGTGCTGTGGATGTGGCGAATACTGCATTCCGTATCCTTGCCAGTGCGGCGGCGCTCCGACGCCAGGGATGGTTAAAGTCTACTTCTTTCAGGCAAGAGGTCCAGTCAATGATAATTGACATGCCGTATGATGGCGAATCTTTGTTCGGTTCCCAAATCGATGCTTCTTTGGAAACCATAAAAAAGGATACCGACACAGCGAAGTCGCTTGGGTCATTACAATTTAAGAAACAGCCCTTTCGTGCAGCACGGGGGCGGGGCACCTTGTCCAATTTTACCAGAGGAGGACAGTCTCAGTACCGCCAGTACAATCAAGGAAACCAACGGTACTCGAATCCACAATCTGCTCGTCAACAACAATCCAGACCCTATAGAGGGAAGTCCAATTATAGAGGTGCCAACAACACCAACAAACGACAATGACTTGCCAGTTCAACAGGATGTTGGAGGTCGAATCTCGCAGTTCTACTCTCAGTGGTCTCAAATAACATCGGACCAATGGGTGTTGGACATTGTGCGCAAGGGTCACGCCTTGGAATTCACAGAGTTTCCTCCTCCATCTCCGCCTTCGGGTCCGCCACCTCCCCATCTCGAAGAATTACAACATCAAGTTCAACTATTACTAACAAAGGGTGCAGTCGAAGTGGTTCCTCTATCACAGCGGGAGAAAGGCTTCTATTCGAGGTTCTTCCTCATTCTAAAGAAGACGGGGGAGTGGCGTCCCATTATGGATCTGAGGTATCTCAACCTCTTCCTGAAACAACAGTCCTTCCGCATGTTAACCTTGTCAGAAGTCTTGCGGTTTCTCTGCAGCGGCGATTTTTTGACTACAATAGACCTGCAAGACGCCTATTTTCATGTACCAATCATTCCTCAACATCGAAAGTACTTGAGATTCAAAGTAGGACGCAACCACTATCAATTCAAAGTCCTACCGTTTGGCCTCAGATCAGCTCCCCGTGTGTTCACGAAGGTTCTGGCTCCGGTCATGGCTTACCTGCGTCTTCAGGGAGTCCAGATATTTCCTTACTTGGACGATTGTCTGTTGAAATCCCAATCCGCAAGTCAGCTGCATCACGACACACGCTTGTGTCTCACCCTCTTCAATTCCCTAGGGTTGACCATCAATGTAAAGAAGTCACATTTCACACCTCTACGAAGCAGGACATTCCTCGGAGCTGTTATAGACACGGACGTGTCAAAAGCGTTCATCTCCCCCGAGCGGAGACAGAAGATAGTTCATCTGGTCTCCACCATCAGATCAAGAAAGTCAGTTTCAGTGCGAATGTTAAAGTCATTTCTGGGGATGGCATCATCTTGTATCGCACTGATCCCGAATTGCAGGTTACGTACCCGTCCTATTCAGGAGGAATTGGACCTACAATGGCGACAGGTGTCGGGGTCGTTCAACGACCAGGTGACAGTCACAGCTGGCATGAAGAACAGTCTACTCTGGTGGGAGCGACGGACCAATCTGAACCAAGGGGTCTCTTTCCTTATCCAGACTCCAGATCTGACATTGACCACGGATGCGTCCATGGACGGATGGGGAGCCCATCTCCAGGACCTTTCCATCAAAGGAAAGTGGACGGCGACTCAGAAAACCTGGCATATCAACAGGCTGGAATTGCTGGTGATCTTCCTAGCGCTGAAGGCCTTCTTACCAGTGGTGCACGGAGAATCGGTGCTGGTTCAAACAGACAACACCACCAGCATGCACTACATGAACAAACAGGGAGGCACGAAATCTCAGCCCCTGTCTTGTCTTGCCCAGAGGATTTGGGAATGGGCACTTCGTCACCACATTTCTTTGACAGCAGTCCATTTGCCGGGAGCGTCAAACATACTAGCAGATTCCCTAAGCAGGTCTGCGTCATCTACTCACGAATGGGAGTTACACCAGCCGACTCTGGACCTCGTGTTCCACCAATGGGGTCATCCTAAGATCGACCTATTTGCAACGCCAGTGAATCGAAAATGCCAGGCTTTCGCCAGTTGGCATCTGTGAGAAGGTGGCCTGATATGCAGTGCTCACTATTCTAGTGAACACTATGTATCAGTCCAGCAACCCTTATTGATGATTGGTTGTAAGTCAACCTTATAGACCAGCTATCCTAGTAGCGTGGATACGAGCAGTCTAAGGCTAAAGACTCGAGAGGGCGCGTTAAGCCAGCTGTTTACCACACATATACCCCTTGAATACCAAGTGAAAGGACACCACACAAGTGTTATGAAAATAAACAGTTATTTATTTAAAGATCACAACAGCCCTGTACTCTTTATGAGGACAGGGTACTAAGCACAAACCAAAACTCTTACAAAAATACTTAAGTTAGCACAGTATATACAAATGCCCGAGGGGCACGGAAAACCATATACTCTGAAAGTGGAATGCGAAATTCCTAGCAGGTAAGTACAGTACTAATAGCTTTTGGAATCGCTAGGACTTGACTAGGGAATCGTTAGATTACTTCTAGGAGGCCTAGGGGACTCGGGTGCAGTGTGTGCACTCTCACGCGAGATGCGGGACAAAAGTCTATGGTAGCTAGGAATTAGAAAGTTAGTGTTCTCGGGCGAACCCGACCTGGTAGGGAGAAAACGAAAGTAGATTCTGACCCTTGGATAGTGAGGCTATGCTGGGGCACCGAAATGCCGAAGTTACCTAGCCCAGGGGCTGCAGCTGCAT
The DNA here is from genome assembly GCF_964263255.1 of Lissotriton vulgaris. Classification (NCBI taxonomy): domain Eukaryota; kingdom Metazoa; phylum Chordata; class Amphibia; order Caudata; family Salamandridae; genus Lissotriton; species Lissotriton vulgaris. Next base: position 58,118,823 of record NC_141691.1, on the reverse strand, counting down.
AGGTCTGAAAAGACGTCGGGAATCCTCGTAGACGGACCAGGAGCCGGAAGAAAAGATGCTGGCCGGTGACCAGTGAAGAAAGTTCAGTTGGATCCAAGCCTGGATCTCGAAGATAGATGACACCTGAAAGCAGAGGGGACCAAGTTCGAGACTACTAGCCAGTAGTCAGTGGGCACCAGGAGGGCACCGGATGGTAGCCACCTCGACAAGGTGAGTGGGTGACGCTTGACTCGAAGATCTCACGGACCAGGAGGCGTTGTCGGCGACCAGGATGGAGGATCGAGCTGTCCCACGAAGATGGAAGCTGTCGGCGTCGCTGGACCCAGGATTGGGCAACAAAGCCTTGGCAAATTCAAGCCCACGCGGTGGACCTAAAATGGCGTCTGGGGTGGACCAGGAGGGTCCGGGGTGCCTCTCTTGAACAAGGAAGCAAGGGCCAGCCTGGAGCAACCAGACCAGCAGTCGTGAAGTCGTTGGGCGTCGTTCAGAAGGCCACAAGCCAGCCGGCTAGTAGCCAAACAACGCGGTGCACAGCAAACAGCAGAAGGGCCCCACGCAGATCGTGGAGATGCAGGGGGGCTGATCTTGGGTGCTGGAGCTGCGCAGGGTCGGGGCTTCTCGGACCCCAAAGCACTCACCAGTGGAGGACACGGTGGGCTTGCAGTAAAGATGTCGTGCAGTCTTGGCGATCGTCGGTCCCTTAAGGTCTCGTCGCACTCACGGTTCTCAGCTTGGCTGTAGAGGTGAGTAGAGGTCAGAGGTGCCAGGGAAGCCGGGTCTCGTCGAGCTGGGTCGTCGGATTCGTGATGAAGGACTTGCAGCAGACCGCAGTGTTCTTTAGGATGGTGCCCGCTTGATGCAGGGTGACTACTCCTTAGCCACAAGGGAGAATCTTGAAGAAGAAATCGTGAAGTCCTTTCGAAGAAAGTGGTATCTTGATTCCAAAGATGATCTAATTTTAACAGGGGGCCCGCTCCTATCTTTATACTAAAAAAGGGGGCTGACCCGGTGACTAGGTCCTGCCTATGGGTGGGACCAGGAGGGGGGTGGTTACACCCCTCAGCCATGCCGGACTTCCCCAGGCCAGGGGCTGGAGTGCCCCTGGAACTGGTTCAGACCGGCCTATGCGTAGTGAGCACCGGGGTGCCACTCAGCAGTCACCTTCCTGAAAAGCCCTGCCTACCCAGGATACACAAAACCATGTCTGGGACGGTGCTAGCACCGCCCCTGACAGGAAACCCTTTGTCCAGGCTCCCCTCACTGGGAGGACTCCCAGCTGCAGGGGGTCAGACTCGTGTCTGTGGTGGCAGCATCCATTTTGTGGAGCTGAGGCTTCAGTTAACTTTAACCGGGGTTCACAGTTACATACATGTCGTGTCCCTCTAGAAGGGTGGAATGCTAACCCCGTCGCCAGAATTGGCGAGGGGTTAGTATTCCAATTCGTATGACACCTTACTCGACATGTTTTGATAAAGCAATACCAAAGATAGCATTTAACCGCGAGGATTATAATGCACTTAAGAGTATATGGTATGCGATATCATGGAACAGCTATTAGGACTTGATTCCGCAAGCTGCAGACAGGCTCAGCTCATGCCAGAGCACCATCTCACATGATTCCAAGCACTCTGCCTTCAGGATTGTCAAGGCCTGCCATAGGAGTGACTGATAGGAATCTGTGTGTCCATTTTAGGGTTAGGTATAGGTATACTACACCTACAGCAAAGGGTGATTACACGACTTTGCCCCAGCTGTCATGCAGCCAGTTGTGTCAAATTTAGGAGGCCAGCCAGGGGTGGCATAATACATGCTGCAGCCCCTGGCAGCCCTGGGTACACCTATGCCCTGAGTTACAGGGTCTGATAAGGTGGCCCAGTACCAATTGGTAGATGCACCTAGGGTACATGAGGTAATTTAGAAAGAGAACAGCCAGGCTGTGGGTCTGATTGGCAGGCCCACAGCCAGAGAAAGTCGTAAACCAGTGAAACAAAAGCAAAAAATCTGGGTGATCATAGGATTGCAGACCCTACTCTCCTACATGACCCCCCCCCAAACTTTGGGACAATAAGCTAACCTTGACCAGGTGAGTCTTCTTGTTCTAAGTGGAAATATCTGGAGAGCCCATCGGCATTGCCATGATCAGTACCAGGTCTATGTTCCACTGTAAAGTCCATCCCCTGTAGGGAAATGGACCACCTAAGCAGTTTGGGGTTTTCACCCTTCATCTGATTTAGCCACAAGAGGGGCTTATGGTCGGTCTGAATCTTGAAGTGAGTGCCAAACAAGTATGGCCTCAGCTTCTTCAGGGCCCAAACCACAGCAAAGGCCTCCCTCTCAATAGCTGACCAATTCTTCTCTCTGGGGGTCAGCCTTCTGCTTATAAAAGCAATGGGCTGATCCTGACCATCAAAATTCAGTTGAGAAAGAACAGCTCCCACACCCAACTCAGAAGCATCTGTTTGGACAATGAATGGTTTGGAGTAGTCTGGACTCTTAAGGATAGGTGCTGTGCACATGGCCTGCTTTAGGTCATCGAATGCTTTTTGACAGCCTGCTGTCCACTGAACCTTTTTTGGCATTTTCTTACTTGTCAGTTCATTTAATGGTGTCACAATGGAACCATAGTTCCTGACAAACTTTCTGTAGTATCCAGTCAGGCCCAAGAAAGCTCGAACCTGAGTCTGGGTGGTTGGAGGAGCCCAGTCCCTGATTGACTGTATTTTGCTCTCCAGTGGCTGAACCTGGCCTCCACCTACAAGGTGGCCCAGGTATACAACCTGTGTCTGCCCTATCTGGCACTTGGTGGCCTTGATAGTGAGGCCTGCTGCTTGCAGAGCCTCTAACACTTTCCTCAGGTGGACCAGGTGATCCTCCCAGGTGGAGCTAAAGACAGCAATATCATCTAGATATGCTGCACAGAAGTCATCCAGCCCAGTAAGGACTTGATTCACCAACCTTTGGAAGGTGGCAGGTGCATTTTTCAGACCAAAGGGCATTACCACAAATTGATAATGCCCACCAGGGGTTGAAAATGCTGTTTTGGGTTTGGCATCCTCAGCTAACCTGATTTGCCAATACCCAGCTGTTAAGTCAAATGTACTTAAGTAGTTGGCAGAAGCCAATCTATCTATAAGTTCATCTGCCCTTGGTATTGGATGGGCATCAGTCTTAGTGACTGCATTGAGACCCCTGTAGTCTACGCAAAACCTCATCTCTCTCTTACCATCTTGGGTGTGAGGCTTTGGCACTAGAACTACTGGACTAGCCCAAGGGCTATCTGAGGGTTCAATGACTCCCAATTCCAACATTTTCTGCACTTCAGTTTTTATGCAGTCTCTAACATGATCAGGCTGCCTGTAGATTTTACTCTTGACTGGCAGGCTGTCACCAGTGTCAACCTCATGGGTGCACCAATTGGTCTGACTGGGTGTCAGAGAGAACATATGTCTGAAAGACTGAAGAACCTGTTTACAGTCTTTCTGCTGATGTTCAGAGAGGCTGCCACAAAAGACAACACCATCTACTGACCCATCATCAGGATTCTGAGTGAGCAGGTCTGGGAGAGGGTCACTCTCTTCCTCCTGTCCCTCATCTATGGCCATGAGCAAGCTCATGTCCTTCCTGTCGACATATGCTTTGAGCCTGTTGACATGGAGTACCCTGTGGGGACTCCTGGGAGTTCCAAGGTCCACCAGGTAGGTGACCTCTCCCTTTTGCTCAAGAATTGTGTGGGGCCCAGACCATTTGTCTTTGAGTGCTGCTGGGGCCACTGGCTCCAACACCCACACCTTCTGTCCAGGCTGATAAACAGTCAGGACAGCCTTTTGGTCATGCCAAGCTTTTTGAAGTTCTTGACTGGCCTTAAGGTTTTCTGATGCCTTCTCCATATACTCAGCCATCCTGGAGCGGAGACCAAGTACATAGTCCATTATGTTGGTTGCAGGCTTTTTGAGAGGTCTCTCCCATCCTTCCTTCACCAAACACAAGGGGCCTCTCACAGGATGCCCATACAAAAGTTCAAAAGGGCTGTAGCCAACCCCCTTTTGTGGGACCTCTCTGTAAGCAAACAGAAGGCAGGGCATCAGGACATCCCATCTACGCCTGAGGGTTTCAGGTAGTCCATGAATCATCCCTTTTAGGGTCCTGTTGAACCTTTCAACAAGCCCATTGCATTGTGGATGATAGGGTGTAGTGAATTTGTAATTGACACCGCACTCCTTCCACATAGCAGTCAAATAGCTTGACATGAAGTTTGCACCTCTGTCAGAGACAACCTCCTTAGGGAAGCCCACTCTGGAGAACACTCCAACTAGGGCCCTTGCCACCACAGGTGCTGTGGTGGTCCTAAGTGGAATAGCTTCAGGATACCTGGTGGCATGATCCACTACCACCAGTATAAACTTGTGCCCTGATGCTGTCTGGGGTTCCATTGGACCAACAATGTCAATCCCCACTCTTTCAAAGGGCACCCCCACCACAGGCATTGGTATAAGGGGGGCCTTTGTTGTGCCACCTGACTTACCACTGGCTTGGCAAGTGACACAGGAGCGACAAAACTCCTTGGTATCCTCATTCATGTGAGGCCAGTGAAAGTGTGAGACAAGCCTGTCCCAAGTCTTTGTCTGGCCTAAGTGACCTGCTAAGGGAATCTCATGGGCCAAGGTAAGTAGGAAACCTCTCTGAGACAAGGGTACAACCAGCCTCCTGGTCATGCCAGGCTTGGGGTCTCTTGACTCAGTGTACAGGAGTCCATCTTCCCAGTATACCTTGTGGGTACCTGTGGCGTTCCCAGCAGCCTCAGCAGCAGCCTGCTGTCTGAGGGGTTCAAGAGAAGGGCAGTCTAACTGGTCCTTCCCCAGGTCTTCCCTTGAGGGTCCCCCTGAACCCAAGAATTCAACTTGATCAAGTTCAAACTCTCTAGGCTCAGTTTCCCTCAATTCCTGCAGGTCAGCCTCCTCTGAGACTTGATCCACAACCTGGGGCAAGGGGGAAGGCACAGCCTTAACCCTACTGCTCTTTTTCTTGGGAGGTGTCTGGTCCATTGTTCCAGGATCCAGCACCTGTTCAGTGGGGCATTTTCTGGCCTGTGACCTAGTCACAGCAAACACATGTGCTGGCAAACCTAACATTTCCAGATGAGTCCTCTGCTCCACTTCTGACCATTGTGATGACTCCAAATCATTGCCCAACAAACAATCCACTGGGAGGTCTGAACTAACTACAACCTTCTTTTGGCCAGTTACCCCTCCCCAGGAGAAAGCTACAATTGCCATACTATGATTGGTAGTGACATTGCTTGCATTGGTCACCAGGAATTCTGTACCTGGCATGATCTGTCCAGGGTCCACAAAGCTAGGTGTCACCATTGTGACACTGGCACAAGTGTCCCTATAGGCCTGAGCCATTTTTCCATTAATAAAAGGTGTCTGTCTGTATTTGCCCAAAGTATTGGGACTTATGTCAGGGGACATATCCATACCCCCTGTACTGACAAGGACAGCCTGAGTGAGGGTGCCAACTAAGTTGTCACTCCCCTCAGAACCCAGGGTTAACCCTACTAAACCCTTGGGAGGTGCACTACCACTGCTGGCTGTACTAGGGGGCACAGGTGCCTTAGGGGCTGCAGTGGCAGGAGTCTGCCCTCCTCCTTTCTTGGTGCACTCACTAAACCAGTGAGTTTTACTTTTACAGTATTGGCACCACCTTTTAGATTGGCCTTCTTTCTTCTTCTGGGGAGCCTGACCCCCACCCTCTTTGGGTTGTTGGGGACCTGTCGAAGACTTCTGGTCATTTTGTTCCCCTTTTGAATCTTTACCCTTCTGGTCTGCTTTCTTCTGACCACCTTGATTCTGGCCCTGGTTCTGTTTAACTCTTGTTCTAACCCATCTGTCTGCCTTCTTTCCCAATTCTTGGGGAGAGGTCAGATCTGAGTCAACAAGATGCTGATGCAACAACTGGTTCTGACAATTGTTTAAAATTTGCTCTCTCATCATCAAATTGTACAATCCTTTATAATCAGTAACCTTACTGCCCAGCAACCAGCCCTCAAAAGCCTTAGTGGCACAATCTACAAAGTCAGCCCAATCTTGAGACTGAGTTTTCTGGGTATCCCTGAACAGCACCCTGTACTGCTCAGTGGTTAGGCCAAACCCATCAACCAGTGCACTTTTCAAGACTTGGTAATCATTAGCATCCTCCACCCTTGTGGTGAGGAGCTTGTCTCTTCCTTTACCCTCAAAGGAGAGCCACAAGATAGCTGCCCACTGACTTGGGGGAACACCTTGCACAGTGCAGGCCCTCTCCAAAGCAGTAATCCATTTGTGGATGTCATCCCCTTGTTTAAAGGGGGGCACTATCTTACCAAGGTGTTTTGTATCAAAACTCCTTTCCCTATTGCTAGGTACAATGCTGCCACCAGTGGGGACTGTCCCACTCAATTGTTGCTCTCTAGCAAAGGCAAGCCTCTCTTTGGCCAGGGCAAGTTCTTCCCTTTCAATCCTCAGATTGGCTGCCTTTTCTTTAGCTACATACATTCTCCTCTGGGGAGATGTCATTCCCCTCTGAGAGGAACGTTGAGAGCCATTGGTATGAATGGATCTGCTAGAGCCTCTTGACAGAGATCTAACTCGCCCATTCCCAATGTTAAGCTGACCTGAGAGTGGCCCCAGGGCTCCCCTAGAGTCCCTCTCATGTCTGCTTAAGTTGGTCCTGGTTAGTCTGACGACTTCTACCTGGTCCTGCTCTGCCTCACCCTTAGATTCCAAGTCATCATCCTCATCATCAGCATCATCTGCTTCCTGATGTGGATGGTCCTGGTTATCAAAGGGTCCCTGTAGGGAGGGCATATTGCCTTCTGAAGTAGAAGGGTCTGGGTTACCAGCCCTCCTTGCATCATGAGTCTCTAAGAGACCAATCAGAAAAGCAGTTGTGGGGTTAGACCCCTGCTTAATCTTCCTAGAGGTACATACTTGTCGTAACTCATGGAAGCTAAGCGCAGTATATCTTGAAGGGATGACCTGTGGAGGGTCAACTGACACAAGGGGAGACTCAGTGTTTCCTCCTGTGACCGACATACTGCTTCTAGTGTGGTGTAAGTGATGCACCTACCTACACTATGTGTTACCTACTGGTCCCTTGCTAGAGTTGTAGCCAAGGTGTGCTAAGCCTTGAGGAGCTACAACAGCTGGTTCAGTAGAACTCAGAGTATTCTAAGCTTTAGTTATATGTACCTAACAGTACTTATGTGATCTTTCAGCAAGATATTCTTAGGATACGTGTGGTAAAACAACAGCAAGCTCAAATCCCAACCGCTGCTCACCAATGTGAGAAGGTGGCCTGATATGCAGTGCTCACTATTCTAGTGAACACTATGTATCAGTCCAGCAACCCTTATTGATGATTGGTTGTAAGTCAACCTTATAGACCAGCTATCCTAGTAGCGTGGATACGAGCAGTCTAAGGCTAAAGACTCGAGAGGGCGCGTTAAGCCAGCTGTTTACCACACATATACCCCTTGAATACCAAGTGAAAGGACACCACACAAGTGTTATGAAAATAAACAGTTATTTATTTAAAGATCACAACAGCCCTGTACTCTTTATGAGGACAGGGTACTAAGCACAAACCAAAACTCTTACAAAAATACTTAAGTTAGCACAGTATATACAAATGCCCGAGGGGCACGGAAAACCATATACTCTGAAAGTGGAATGCGAAATTCCTAGCAGGTAAGTACAGTACTAATAGCTTTTGGAATCGCTAGGACTTGACTAGGGAATCGTTAGATTACTTCTAGGAGGCCTAGGGGACTCGGGTGCAGTGTGTGCACTCTCACGCGAGATGCGGGACAAAAGTCTATGGTAGCTAGGAATTAGAAAGTTAGTGTTCTCGGGCGAACCCGACCTGGTAGGGAGAAAACGAAAGTAGATTCTGACCCTTGGATAGTGAGGCTATGCTGGGGCACCGAAATGCCGAAGTTACCTAGCCCAGGGGCTGCAGCTGCATAGGTCTGAAAAGACGTCGGGAATCCTCGTAGACGGACCAGGAGCCGGAAGAAAAGATGCTGGCCGGTGACCAGTGAAGAAAGTTCAGTTGGATCCAAGCCTGGATCTCGAAGATAGATGACACCTGAAAGCAGAGGGGACCAAGTTCGAGACTACTAGCCAGTAGTCAGTGGGCACCAGGAGGGCACCGGATGGTAGCCACCTCGACAAGGTGAGTGGGTGACGCTTGACTCGAAGATCTCACGGACCAGGAGGCGTTGTCGGCGACCAGGATGGAGGATCGAGCTGTCCCACGAAGATGGAAGCTGTCGGCGTCGCTGGACCCAGGATTGGGCAACAAAGCCTTGGCAAATTCAAGCCCACGCGGTGGACCTAAAATGGCGTCTGGGGTGGACCAGGAGGGTCCGGGGTGCCTCTCTTGAACAAGGAAGCAAGGGCCAGCCTGGAGCAACCAGACCAGCAGTCGTGAAGTCGTTGGGCGTCGTTCAGAAGGCCACAAGCCAGCCGGCTAGTAGCCAAACAACGCGGTGCACAGCAAACAGCAGAAGGGCCCCACGCAGATCGTGGAGATGCAGGGGGGCTGATCTTGGGTGCTGGAGCTGCGCAGGGTCGGGGCTTCTCGGACCCCAAAGCACTCACCAGTGGAGGACACGGTGGGCTTGCAGTAAAGATGTCGTGCAGTCTTGGCGATCGTCGGTCCCTTAAGGTCTCGTCGCACTCACGGTTCTCAGCTTGGCTGTAGAGGTGAGTAGAGGTCAGAGGTGCCAGGGAAGCCGGGTCTCGTCGAGCTGGGTCGTCGGATTCGTGATGAAGGACTTGCAGCAGACCGCAGTGTTCCTTAGGATGGTGCCCGCTTGATGCAGGGTGACTACTCCTTAGCCACAAGGGAGAATCTTGAAGAAGAAATCGTGAAGTCCTTTCGAAGAAAGTGGTATCTTGATTCCAAAGATGATCTAATTTGAACAGGGGGCCCGCTCCTATCTTTATACTAAAAAAGGGGGCTGACCCGGTGACTAGGTCCTGCCTATGGGTGGGACCAGGAGGGGGGTGGTTACACCCCTCAGCCATGCCGGACTTCCCCAGGCCAGGGGCTGGAGTGCCCCTGGAACTGGTTCAGACCGGCCTATGCGTAGTGAGCACCGGGGTGCCACTCAGCAGTCACCTTCCTGAAAAGCCCTGCCTACCCAGGATACACAAAACCATGTCTGGGACGGTGCTAGCACCGCCCCTGACAGGAAACCCTTTGTCCAGGCTCCCCTCACTGGGAGGACTCCCAGCTGCAGGGGGTCAGACTCGTGTCTGTGGTGGCAGCATCCATTTTGTGGAGCTGAGGCTTCAGTTAACTTTAACCGGGGTTCACAGTTACATACATGTCGTGTCCCTCTAGAAGGGTGGAATGCTAACCCCGTCGCCAGAATTGGCGAGGGGTTAGTATTCCAATTCGTATGACACCTTACTCGACATGTTTTGATAAAGCAATACCAAAGATAGCATTTAACCGCGAGGATTATAATGCACTTAAGAGTATATGGTATGCGATATCATGGAACAGCTATTAGGACTTGATTCCGCAAGCTGCAGACAGGCTCAGCTCATGCCAGAGCACCATCTCACATGATTCCAAGCACTCTGCCTTCAGGATTGTCAAGGCCTGCCATAGGAGTGACTGATAGGAATCTGTGTGTCCATTTTAGGGTTAGGTATAGGTATACTACACCTACAGCAAAGGGTGATTACACGACTTTGCCCCAGCTGTCATGCAGCCAGTTGTGTCAAATTTAGGAGGCCAGCCAGGGGTGGCATAATACATGCTGCAGCCCCTGGCAGCCCTGGGTACACCTATGCCCTGAGTTACAGGGTCTGATAAGGTGGCCCAGTACCAATTGGTAGATGCACCTAGGGTACATGAGGTAATTTAGAAAGAGAACAGCCAGGCTGTGGGTCTGATTGGCAGGCCCACAGCCAGAGAAAGTCGTAAACCAGTGAAACAAAAGCAAAAAATCTGGGTGATCATAGGATTGCAGACCCTACTCTCCTACAGCATCCACATCCGGAATCCAGCGGCAATGCCCTACTCATGGATTGGACCGGCCTATTTGCATATGCGTTTCCACCACTCCCACTGGTACCAAGGACGTTATGGAAGATGCGCAGTCAACCCTGCCGCTTGATTTTAATCGCCCCACGTTGGCCCAGACAGGCGTGGTTTTCAGAACTCCTTCTGATGTCCCAATGCAAACCAATTCGCCTCCATCCACGTCCGGACCTTCTGACAATGGACGGCGGACAAGTGCGTCACCCAGATCCGTCAACGCTTCAATTATGGGCATGGAACCTGAATTCATGGAGTTTGCCTCTTTAAGTATACCTCAGGACTGTAGAGACATTCTAGCGTCAGCTAGAGCTCCATCAAAAATCAAAACATATAGGTTAAAGTGGAAACGCTTCTGTCATTGGTGCGCAGCATCCAACGTACATCCTATCAGTTCCACTCCAGAACAACTGTTACCGTTCTTCTTAAGTCTTGCTCAGTCTGGTCTTTCACATGCCACATTGAGAGTCTTTTTGGCGGCCATCTCACGCTACCGTCATGATGGCTCTACGTCTCTCTGTTCATCCAGAATCATCAGACAGTTCTTTAAAGGACTTTTCAGGAAGTTCCCTCCGTTAAGGCGCCCTCCTCCAGCTTGGCACCTCAACGTGGTGTTATCACAACTTATGAAACCTCCATTTGAGCCAATTCATCGTTCAAACCTCAAGTTTCTGACCTGGAAAGTGGCTTTGCTTTTAGCTTTAACTTCGTCTCGTCGTGTAAGTGACTTGCACGCTTTCACCATCAAACCTCCATATTTGCAGTTCAAACCTGATGGAGTGTCACTTCGTACCAATCCTTCTTTTCTTCCAAAAGTACCTTCTGACTTCCATTTGAACGAGCCAGTTTTCTTAAAGACTTTTTTCCCGGATCCTAAATCCCCTGCGGAACAGCGACTACATTCTTTAGACATCAAACGGTGTCTGAAATTCTACATTTCTAGGACAGCCCCTTTTCGTAAATCCAATCAGCTATTCTTAGCATATGGACTACTGCGCAAAGGACACTCAGTGACTAAACAGACAATAACACGATGGCTCTCTTCAGCCATATCATTTTGCCATCAGCAGGTTGGCAGGCCTTTACCTACTCCAGTGAGAGCACATTCTACGAGAGCGATGGCGTCTTCCATCGCATTGTTTGCCGGAGTGCCTCTACACCAGATTTGTCGTGCAGCGACATGGTCCAGCAGGCACACCTTTACCAGACATTATTGTTTGGATGCTGTCAACGAGGCGGACACCGCAGTGGGGCAAGCAGTGCTTCGTCATCTTTTCAAATAAGGTGAGCCTCTTTCCCTCCTCCATTCTTGAGATTGCCTTGCTTTTATGCTATATATTGTTCTTCTATTGTTTGGAAATATTGCAATCTCAGCTCTAGGAGGTTACTGCTATCTATTCTATTCAAGCATGTGAATCTATGAAAGACACCCCTAATACTGGAGAAGAACAATTGTTACTTACCTGTAAACAGGTGGTTCTCCAGTATTGGTGTCTTTCATAGATTCACATGCGACCCACCCATCCTCCCCTCAGAGGCTCTTTTCTCCTCATGCGCTATTATTACTAGTGCTACGAAAATCTGAGGGCTTGAGCTTCTGAGGAGAAGGTTCTAGAGGGTGCTTGGGCCTGATTGGCTGCAGTTTGGACTAACATAATGACACTGATATGTTGCAAATGAGTTTTTTCTCTCTAATGCATTCCTATGTAGTAACCTTTGTAAAGGTTTTTCAGTACATATTTTATCAGTTTTACTACTTATATGATACTTTATATATTTATATATATATATATTATTAGCATTATTGCTATTTTATTTACCGTGGGACTCCCACTTCGACGACGGGGAATATTCAAGCATGTGAATCTATGAAAGACACCAATACTGGAGAACCACCTGTTTACAGGTAAGTAACAATTGTTCATCCATTTTACAGAGAGAGCAGATAGCCTGGGGCCCTGATTAGCAGGGAACCAGGTCAACTAAATCGAAAAGCAGCTAAACACAAGGCAAAATAATCTGGGATAACCATAGTCAGGTAGCCACCTTCCTACAACTCTAGACCTACAGTACGCTTAATTCCATTTTCCCATTCATCCATCGCACAGGAAGTATCTTCGCTTCACTGTAGCCAGGAACCACTCCCAACTCAAGGTCCTGCCCTTAGGCCTAAGATCGACGTCAAGGATATTTACAAGGTGTCTGGCCCCAGTGGTGGCTTTTCTCAGAAGGAAATTTCACCAGGTGTTTTCTTATTTGGACGATTGGCTGATAAAAGCACCGTCCATTTAAGCAGCCCGGGCGGCCGTTCGAAAGTCTAGGCCTTACCTTAAACAAGGAGAAATCAAACCTACAACCAAAAACTTTTCTGAGAGCTATTTTGGACACGATTCTGAACAAAGCCTTTCCATCGCTAGAATGGTAAACCAAACTGATATCTATGGCTCAACTCTTCTTAACAAAACAATCACTTTTAGTTCGCCGTTAAAAGTCTCTCCTAAGGTCAATGTCATCTGGCTTCCCCTCTTCCCCTTCTGCCACCTGAATATGCATCCCATTCAGGAACAACTATACTTACAATGGTGTCAAGCGGTTGGTTCTTTCAGGATATCATCAGAGTAACTCCGGTAATGGTTCATGCCATTTCTTGGTGGACTCAGCAGAAAAACATTTCAAAAGGTCTCTTTTCTGGCATCCCCAGCTTCACAAGTAATTACCACAGATTGATCTCTAGAATGATGGGGAGCGTTCCTGCAAGACCTTCAAATCAGTGGCCGTTGGCAGGAACATCGCCTTCTCCACATCAATTTGCTGGAACTAAGAGCAATCAGTTTAGCCCTGCAAGCATTTCTACAAAGGATATGGAACTCATCGGTTCTTATCAGGGCGGACAATGCAGCGGCGATGCATTATGCCATCAAGCAAGGGGGCACAAGGTCGCCTCTATCGTCGCTGGAAGCTCAATGCATCTGCGAGTGGGCGATCCAGAATGGAATTTCACTAAGGGAAGAACACCTTCCGGGGAATCAACGCAACAGCGGATATACTCAGCAGGCTCAAGTCTGCATCCCACAAATGGGAACTGCACCAGGAAAAACTGAAAAACATCTTTCAGCACTGGGGAAAGCCAAGCACAGACCAGTTCGCAACTCCGGAAAATAGAAAATGCTGGTGCTACAAGTTGGCATCACCATCTCGGATCCTGGGGGAATGTGTTTTCGATGGCATGGTCAAACACCTTTGCCTAGGCTTTTCTTACTGTTCTCCTGCCCAGGCTCTCATGAAGATTAAGGCAGAGCCCTGCAGGATGATTATCATGGTCCCATCTTGGCCACTCCAGTATTGGTACATAGAACTCCCTCTTCTCTCGGAGAGGCAGACGATTCTCTTGGCTCCTATCCCATTGCTATTGACTGTTAGGAGGCAAGTGCTGCATCCGGATCCCAAATCGATTCAATAAGCAGCATGGCTCCTGAGCACTCAGTTTGATCATCTGAACCTTTCTACTGAATGTTAAGATTCTTTCTAACACCTAGGCGCAAAGCACTAACAAAACATATCTGAAGAAATGGAAGAGGTTTTGTCTCGGATGCCAGGAATCTGGCATTCATCCTTTCTTCTCTTCAGCTCATGAGATTCTTCCTTACATCCTTTCATTGGAGAAAGTTTCATCTCGCTACTATTTCATGTTTTAGAAGAACCTCTTGAGGCCCCTCTTTATGGTCCGCGAGAATCCTAAAGCAATTCATGAAGGGACTTTTTAGGGTCTTTCCACCTTTCAAGCCTCCCCCAAAACTCTGGCACCTTAATGTGGTTCTGTCTCAACTCAATAAACATCCCTTCGAACCTATTGACAAGGCGGACATGACCTTTCTGCCATGGAAATTGGCTGTACTTCTGGCTTTGACATCTGCTAGAATAGTTGGTAAAATGCAGGTCAGATGGTCAGACCACTCATTAATCACCTTCACTCTAGCTATGCCCTCTCCTGTTACCATTGCCCGACAATCCAACTTCCTGGCACGCAACTGGAACAAAGCTGACCTTAACAAATTCACCTCCCTCCTGAGTTCATCGGCCCCTCCAACTATTGGATCCATCACCTCCACTGACCTTCAGTCAGATGGCCTAACCCATTGGCTTACTTCTGCTGCTGACTCAGTGGCACCTCTAAAACCTGTAAAGATGAGGCGCAGCCATGACGCCCAAAGGTGGTTCACCGATGATCTCAGAGTATTAAAAATTGGTCTTCGCCAGGCAGAAAGGCGCTGGCGCCGGGGGTATTCCTCTGAATTAAAAGAGCTTTTTTCTTCCCGGCTGAAGGAGTATAAGTCAGCAATAACTCTAGCAAAATCGTGCTACTTCTCTAATAAAATCTTGAACTCTGCGAATAAGTCCAAAGACATCTTTTCAATTGTGGTGGAATTGTCCAACCAGGCTAGAGTCACTATAGCCCCCCCTCCCTTCCCAGTCCTTGTGCGATTCCCTGAATCAATTTTTTGTGGACAAGATCATTAAGATTAAAACTAGCATTTCCACCCAAGCCTCACTTGTCCCTACATTGCCCAGTGCCTCCGGTCACTCCTATACTCATACCCTAACTCATATCCCCCTCATTTCTAAGGTCAATTTTTTATCTCTTTTACACAAAGTTTCCTCCGGCTCCCCCAGCGATTGCTGCCCCCCCTCGGCCCTTCGGGAAGCTTTCACTTCCTGTCCAGAACCCCCCCTCGCTCTTTTAAACCACTCTCTGACTACTGGGGAGGTTCCTAGATCTTTCAAACAGGCCGAGGTGGTTGCCATTTTGAAAAAACCTTCTGCAGACCCCTCCATCATGAGCAACTATCGCCCAATCTCCCTTCTCCCTTTCCTCAGTAAAGTTTTGGAGTCGCACGTCACTCAAATCCTTAGCACTTTCGTGGAAGACTCGAGCTTTTTGGACCCCCAGCAGGGGTCAGACCTGCGCACTCCACAGAAGCAGTCATCCTTTCTGTGATGGAGGAACTGCGCAAGGGGGCCGATGCTAACATCTGTCAGGCCCTGGTCCTCCTGGATTTGTTGGCCGCCTTTGACACGGTCGACCACGACATCTTGGTCGACCGTGTCAGGGAGGCTGGCATCCAGGGCACCGCCCTAGACTGGGTCCGGTCTCTTCTGACCCAACGCCATCAAGCAGTCAGGCTGTCCCAGTTCTCTGCCACTCAGGTCGAATTGACCTGCGGAGTCCCAAAGGGTTCTTCCCTATCCCCTCTTCTTTTTAATTTGTACCTTTCCCCGCTAATCTGTTCCCTTCGTCAGTTCAATGTCACAGAGTTTAAAAACGCGGATGACATATAATTAATTTTCGCCATTGACTCAACTGATGAATCCATTTCCACTTTTCAAAACACTCTTTGCTTTATCAGTAACTGGATGAGCTCAAACCACCTGAAGCTCAACCCCGACAAGACCGAGCTGGTTCTTGTCGGGGGACCCTCTAATCCCTGGCACCCTTTCTTTTGGCCTGCTAGCCTTGGCAGCCCTCCCTGTCCCGTCAACTGTGCTAAAAGCTTAGGAGTCGTCATTAGTAGTGACCTTTCTATGACGCCCCAGATAAGCGCGGTAGTATCCTCAAGCCACTTCCAACTCAGGAAAATACACAAAATCTCTCGCCTACTTACACCTGAGGCTCTTACCTTGACCCTGCTTGCGCTAGTCATGTCTAGGCTCGACTATGCCAATGCACTATATGTAGGCATTCCTGCTTATTAACTTAGGAGGCTACAGTTGATCCAAAATCAGGCCGCTCGCCTGATCTTTCACCAACCTAGAGATCAACATGTCCGCCCCCTTTTAAAAAGTCTTCACTGGCTTCCGATATCTGCCCGCTGCAAATTTAAACTTGGTTGCATTATTTCCAAATCCCTAGCAGGTCACGGTCCCCTTTTCATCTCTTCCCTTCTTCACCCGTATGTCCCTTCCCGCACTCTTCGGTCATCCCAGATGGCCCTGTTATCAGTTCCTAGATTCAAGAGGAAGAAACACGGTGGCCTCAGGTTCTCATTCCTCGCCCCGACTTTTTGGAATTCCCTACCCCTTCCCCTAAGGTTGCCCTCTCCTTATCCCAAGTTTAGATCCTCCCTCAAAACTTTTCTCTTTACTGAGTCCTACAATTAGCTGCTGTTTCTTGTCTCTTCATCTGCTCTCTGTTATAGCGCCAAGGAACCTAATGGTGTTAGTTGCGCTCAAAAAGTTTATATAACATAACATAACCGGCTCTTACTATTCAGGAGCCTTTTCTTTAATTCAAGGATGACCGTAATATCTGAAAGAAACAGGTTAGTGTTAGATTCCTTACCTTAGAATATCCACAGGCGTCAGGCTGGATCCGGAAAGTTTTCATCGGCAGTACCATTGCGCATCGGTAGGCGTCGCCTGCGTCGTGATCTCCGGGATGACGTCTTCGCAGTACTTAGACGCCGCCCTCGCGTGCTGACGTCGGTTCTTCTTTTTTCCGCACCAGCTATCGCAGATCTGAGAAGGGCAGTACTCTTAGTCATTTTTTGACTAACTTTTTGATCTATTTTGGATCTCATTTTTGAGTCGACTTCAACTCCTGGTGCCGTAGGGATGCCTGGCTTCAAGCCGTGCGATGCCGGTCATCGCCTGATGTCGGTGACTGACCCCCACCATCGGTGTCTCTAGTGCCTCGGGCCGACCATGACGACAAGTCGTGCCCCGACTGCCGAGCCTTGACTTCGAAAGCTAGGCGCGGCCCCGAAGCTACTCGAGATCCTGCAGTCGGCTCCGCGCTGCTCGAGGTCCCGGTCAAGGAGGAAGTCGAGGTAACTGTCGCGGAGCCGCAGTCGTTGCTCGTCGGGCTCCAAGTCCTCCGGTAAGTCGAGGCATTCCAAGAAGAAGTCGAAGAGGCGACATCGCTCTTCAGACTCCGCTCGCGCGACGTGGCTGAGGGTTCGGGCAACACCGCCCGCGCGGCTCCATTGGAGCTGCAGGCGCCACCTCCAGGCCCATACTCTCCTGTCCCTGGCCAGAGAGCGACGACGGAGGAGATTCGTTATTTCCTCATTGCCATGAGGACTCACTTTCCTCCGTTGAGGCCTGCCGGCGCGCCTTCGGGCCCCGCAGACCCAACTTGGGGCCTAGGCGGCCATGAGGACTAACCTCCTCACTGAGGTGCTTCAGCCGCCAGTAAGCTCCTCGGAGCCTCTACTGCCGTTCATTGAGGCCCTCACGGACGTTCTGATGGGCACCTGGTCCAATCCCTCCACAGTGCCCCCTGTGAATCAGAACGTGGCCCGACTCCACCGCCCGGCTCAGGGCGACCTTAGCTTTGTCTGTGCACCCCACCCCTGAGAGCCTGGTGATCTAGACTTCTACGTCCCAGACCGCATTCCCGTCCGCTCCCCTGGATCAGGTATCCAAAAGGTTTGATCAGTTTGGGAAGAAACTGTTCTCATTGAGTTTGGGGTTGCGGTCTATCAACACCGCTTGCCTTTTGGGCCGTTATACCCACTCTTTGTGGGACACGGTTGCGGACGTGCTGCCCCAGTGCCCGGAGGAGGCCCGGGTTCGGCTCGCCCAAGCCCTTGCGGAGGGGCTGGATGGGGCGCGTTATTCCATCAGGTATGGACTGGATACACAGACTCGCTGGGAAGGGCGATTTTCACGACGCTGGCGGTTGCCGCCACGCCTGGCTGAGGTCCGCCAATTCCTTGGCCGATGTCTAGCCCATGCTCATGTACATGCCCTTCGATGACAGTCGCCTCGGATTACATAGCTACGACCAAGTCGTCGGGCCAGCGCCAGCAAACTTCTGCTTTTCGCCTCTTTCGTGAGCAAGGAAGGGGCACCCCACATGTCCTGCCTGCCACAGGCAGCAGAACCAGCCTCAACGCGGCCGCGGTAACCGCCGTGACGGTGCCTGGGAACAGCGGCAAGGTCAGTCGACATCCGCTCCCACAGCATCTGCCTCAAAGCCTTCCTAGTCTGAGCTTTCAGGCCCATTCGACGCCAGTGGGGGGCAGGGTCCGCCATCACCTCCTTCACTGGCGCTCCATCACATCGGACATGTGGGTGCTGCAAATCGTCCAAAAGGGTTACTCCCTCCCCTTCGAGGCGACCCCTCCAGCAGTGCCACCGCATGTCGGGGGATCACTTGCAACTTCTGCAGGAGGAAGTTATGGCCCTCTTGGCAAAGGGTGCCATCGAACACGTTCCTGGGCTAGAAGTAGGACGTCATTGCTACTCCCACTACTTTCTGGTACCCCAGAAGGGCAAAGGAGGTCTACGCCCTATCTTGGACCTCCGGAGCGTCAACGGCTTCCTCCGGAAGGAGAAGTTCAAGATGCTGTCTTTAGCTTAGGTCCTAGCTGCCCTAGACCCTGGAGACTGGATGGTAGCGTTGGACTTGCAGGACGCATATTCCCACATCCCCGTCCTGCCGGCCCACCGGCGCTACCTGCGGTTCATGATAGGCCATGAGCACTTTCAGTTTACCGTGCTCCCCTTCGGCTTTACCAGTGCCCCTTGGGTGTTCACGAACGTGATGCAGGTGGTCGCAGCTCATCTGCGCAGATCAGAGCTTTCAGTCTTCCCCTAGCTCGACGACTGGTTGTTGAAGGCGGGCTCGCCCCCGGCCAGTCGTCTCCCACCTCCACACTACGGCCGACCTCCTGGACTCGCTGGGGTTCCCCATCAATGTGCCGAAGTCTCACCTGTGCCCCTCTCAGAAGCTCCTTTTCATCAGAGCGGTTCTGAACTCGACGTAGTTTCAGGTTTCTCCCCCCCACCCCCACCCCCCCTGAACAGTGGGTTTGAGATATTCAGGCTCTGATTCCGATCTTTCAGACTTTATCCTGAGTTTCGATCAGGTTGACAGTGCGGCTCCTGGGGCTGATGGCCTCCTACATCCTTCTGGTGCATCACGCCAGGTGGTGGATGCGGGCTCTGAAGTGGGACCTGAAGTTTCAGTGGGCACCGCACAGGGCAACCTGTCCGACCACGTCCTGATCTCAGAGGGCACTGCGAGTCAGTTGCAGTGGTGGCTCACTCACCGAGATTGGGTCTGCGGCAGATCCCTCTCCCTTCCCCAACCGGACCACGTAGTAGTGACGGATGCATTCCTCCTGGGATGGGGGGCCACATGGGAGAGGTGGAGATCAGAGGCCTCTAGTCTCTGGCGTAGTCCCGGCTCCATATCAACCTTATGGAGCTGTGGGCGATCCGACTTGCACTGAAGGCATTCCTTCCCTCTGTCTGGGGAAGTGTAGTGCAGATGTTCACGGACAACACCACCGCCATGTGGTACTGCAACAAACAGGGCCGGTGGAGTCGTGGACCCTTTGTCAGGAGGCCCTGCACCTCTGGACATGGCTGGAACACCAGGACGTCAACCTGGTGGTCAAACCTGGCAGGTTCCCTGAACGCCATGGTGGAAAAAGTCAGCCATCTGTGCATGATGGATCACGAATGGCGTCTGAACTCGGACGTGGCACACGGTCTCTTTCGGCATTGGGGAGAGCCTTGGTTAGAACTATTCGCCTTCGAAGATCACGCGCAATGTCATCACTTTTGTGCATTGGAATTTCCAAGGCAGCTCTTGCTCGGAGACGCTTTTCATCGCGAGTGGAGCTGCGGTCTGTTGTACGCCTTTCCGTCTATGCCAGAGTGATGAAGAAGATCAGGCAAGACCGGGCCCAAGTCATCCTTGTGGCTCCACACTGGGCACGAAGATACTGGTATCCCAAGTTACTCAGCAGATCCCCAGATTCGTCTGCCTCTTCAGGAGGACCTTCTGTCTCAGCAGCTGGGGATGGTCCTCCACCCAAACCTGTCCAGTCTCCACCTACATGCGTGGAGATTGAGTGGCGGCAGTTGAGGCCATTTGACTTGCCTCCTGAAGTCTGTGATGTGATTCTGGCAGCCAGGCGTCCCTCCACAAAATCGGTATACGCCTGCGGATGGATCAAATTTGTGACATGGTGCACAGCAAAGGCTGTGCATCCACTCTCTGCCCCCATTTCAGAGGTTCTCCTCTTCCTTCTCTCTCTTGCCCAGCAGGGCTCTGCTCTGGACACTATCAAAGGATACCTCTCGGCCATTTCAGCCTTCTCAAGGCTTCCTGACCAGCCTTCCCTTTTCAAGGCCCCTGTTGTAAATAGATTCTTGAAAGGCATCACACACTTTTTCTCCTGTTCCCTTCGTGATGCGTCAGTGGGACTTGAACCTTGTACTGACTTATCTGATGTGCGCTCCCTTTGAGCCACTTCATAACTGTCCTCTTCGTCTTCTGTCTCTTAAGACTGCATTCCTGGTTGCCATCACCTCTGCCAGGAGAGTGAGTGAGCTCCAGGCTATATCTTCTAAACCTCCTTTCCTCTGTCCATCCGGACAAAGTTGTTCTGAGGACTCGTCCTTTTTTCCTGCTCAAGGTGGTCACAGCCTTTCATATCGGGCAGTCCATCACCTTGCCCACCTTCTTTCTGCTTCTGCATCCCTCGAAAGAGGAAGAAAGTCTCCACCGTCTGGACCCAAAACGTGTGCTCTCCTTCTATCTAGACCGCACATGCCAGTTCCGGGTGGACGGCCAGCTCTTTGTTTGTTACATGGGCACGAAGAAGGGACGGGCGGTGCACAAGCGGACCGACTCTCGGTGGATCGTTTTGTGCATCAAGGTCTGTTATTCCTTGGCGAAAACGGAGCCTCCTGTGGGGCTGCACACCCATTCCACTCGGGCAACGGAGGCTACTACTGCCCTAGGTCGGGGAGTCCCCTTGCAGTGTAGGAAGGTGGATACCTGACTATGGTTGCCCCCAACTTATTGCCTAGTGTTTAGCTAGTTTTCGACTTAGTTGGCCTGGGATCCTGCTATCCAGGACCCCAGGCTATCTGCTCTCTCTGTAAAATGGACTCTATGTTCTGTAGGTACATACCAAATTGGGTATTGGGTCACCCTTGTGAGTCCCTGTACAGTGTACCATAGGTACCCAGGGCATAGGTGCACCCAAGGCCTACCAGGGGCTGCAGCATGTATTGTGGCACGCCTGGCTGGCCACTCAAACAGACACAACTGGCTGATCACTCAGCTGGGGCAAGGTCGTGTAACCACCCCTTGCTTAGGTGTAGTATTCCTATACCTACTTACATATAAACACATAGTAACCTATAAGTCACTCCTATGGCAGGCCTTTAACAATCCTGAAGGCAGAGTGCTTGGTTATGTGTGAGATGAGGCTCTAGCATGAGCTGAGCCTGTCTGCAGCTTTCAGAACCATGTCCTTATAGCTGTTCTATGATATTGCCATACCATATACTCTTAAGTGCATTCTAATCCTCGCGGTTAATGCTAACTTTGGTTTGGCGTTATCAAAACATGTCTTGTAAGGTGTCATACACTTTGGAATACTACCCCCTCGCCAATTCTGGCAACGGGGGTAGCATTCCACCCTTCTAGAGGGAGAAGACATGTTAGGTCTGACTATCCCGGTTAAAATTAACCAGAGTCCTAGCATCACAAAATGGATGCTGCTGCCACAGACACAAGTCTGACCTCCTGCTGCTGGGAGTCCTTCCAGTCACGGAGGTTTGGACAATAGGTTTCCTGCTTGGGGAGGTGCGAGTACCACCCCAGACTGGAGGATGTGTATTGGGACAGGGAGGGCTGAATAGATTGAGACACTGCCTGATGCACACTAGGTGCTTCATGCATATCCCAGTTCAAACCGGTTGCTGGGGCACTCCAGCCCCAGCTCTGGCGCGAAACTGGACAAAGGAAAGGGGGTGTAACCACCCCCCTTCCTGGTCCAACCCAACGGAGGGACCTGAGCAAACCAGCCCCCTTTTAGTTATATAAAAGTAGGAGCTGACCCAGGAGAAATTAGATTAATCCTGGAATCGACTGAAGACGAAACTCTGGACATTCATCCAAGCTGAAGACTGAAGAATCTCCCTTGTGGCCAAGGAGTGACCACCCTGGGAAACCAGGCACCATCCAGCACCTCGACGGCTTGCTTTGTCCCCGTTCCCGCTGGAACCCGAGCACAGAGCCTGACAAGACCTCGATTCCCGGATCCCTCTGACCCCACTGCACGACTCCAGCACAGCTGAGCCCCATGGAAGGCGTCGGGACCCGTGGAAGCAGGTACCTTGGAAAGTAGACAACTTGCTAACAGCGCAGCTCCTGAGGCCTCTAAAGTACCTCAGACCCTCCTGGTCTGCACCAGAAGCTCCTTGTGTATACTGCGTGGGTTGCCTTTGCTTAGGCTTGTTGGCTCTGATCTTAAAGCCGACCCCTCCATCTGCGAGATCCTTCGTGGGACAGCTCCTCTCCAGCACCTGGTCGTCCTCGACGCCTCCTGGTCCTCGAGGCTGCAACGACAAGCTTCACCTCTCCACCTGATTGCTCCTTGACGACGTCTGGTTCCTTCCCTGGTTACACCCAGTCACTGGCTAGTGACCTAGACTCTGTCCCCTCTGCTTTCAGGTACTGTTCATCCTCGAACCACCCACCCTTGGATCCACCCGGACATCTTCCTCCTGGTCGCCTGCAGCATCTTTCTTCACAGGCTCCATAGACTTCAACGGCGAAACCAGACACATCTTTACACCTATGCACCCGCTTCCTGTGGGTGAGGTAACGCTAGTACTTCGGTGCTCTCAAGGGTATTGACTATCCAAGTGTCTAGGTTTTTAGTTGTTTCCTTCTAGCTATACCGGAAGTGTCCTAAACCTTCATTTACTTACCTTTTACGTTCCTATTGACTTTCTATTGACTCTCACGTGAGAGTACTGACTCTGCACGCGCCGCCTGTGGGCCTCCTACTCCTAACCTAAGGGTCAGATAGTGTAGCCCCAGCGAGTCCCTAGGCCTTCTCCTTTCCCAAGTCGTGGTTCTTATACCACATACTTAGTATATGGTTTGACGTGCCCCTAGGGACTAACTGTAAATTGTGCTATTTAAAGTATTTCTAAGTGTAACTTGTTATGTGGTTTTGCCTCTGATCTCATAAAGCGTTCAGAGGAGTGTGTACGTAAATACATATATATTTTATATATATCCTGTGTGGTGTCCTTTCATTTGATATTCAAGGGGTTACATATGGTAAAACAGCTGGCTTTACACGTCTTTTAGCCTAAGACTGTTCTGTCCACGCTACCTCTAGAAAAGCTGGTCTATAAGGTTGACTTTACAACCATCACCATAAGGGTTGTTTGAACTGGTGCATGGTGTTCACTAGAATAGTAACCATCATATACCAGGCCAATTTCTCACATTGCATCTGTCAGGCAGCTACTTGGGCCTCGCTGCACACGTTTGCTAGGCACTACTGCCCGGACAGCCAAGTCCAGAGAGATGACTTTTTCGGCAGTTCCATTCTCCAATACTTTCTGGTGTGATCTTGGTTCGGAGACCCACCACCAGGGTATCTATTATAAGGTAAGGAATATAACAGTAACCTGTTTCTTTCAGATGCACATGTTACTTACCTTCGATAACGATATATCTGTAAGAAACAGTAGTTAGTGTTAGAATCCTTACGCCTCACCCATCCTCCCCATTGTGGAGAAGTGTGGCTCACTGGTTAGAGGAGGCAGACCTGGAAGCAGAGTTCAGCCCGGGACCAGGGTTCAATTCCCGGCTCGGCGGGGTCTTGAGTCCTAAAATGTCCATGGACTCGACAATTCTCGCTCCGGTGCCTACTCGACTCACGGGTCACACTCTGCGACTCTGGGCAATAGCTTGCTTAATCTCCACAACGGCCCCTCGCGGCGGGATGCCTGGCTTTCACCTTGCGGATACCCTGCCGGGGTTAGCTCACAGGGGAATATCAGGACTGGTTCCCTAAGCAAGCGCTTAGAAACCAGTGGTGATTTGCGCTATATAAATTCCTGTACATTTACATTTACATTCTGCGAACCGATATCTAGGGTTGAGGTATCTCCCTAGTTTCATGGCACCAGTTTTGGTTTCTATCTTGGCTCTGCGTTCCTGGCGCGGAAAGCTATGTATAGAACTGACAGCGTGCGAGGGCGGCGTCTAAGTACTGACGACAGACACGGAGCCACACACGACGCCTACCGACAGGCAAGGGTACTGCTGGCGAAAACTTTCCGGATCCAGCCTGACGCCTGGGGATATTCTAAGGTAAGGTATCTAACATTAACTACTGTTCCTTACAGATATATAGTTACCGAACTTGTGCATTACGTACCAACCCCAAGTTCATCCCTAAAGTTTCATCGGACTTTCATTTAAATGATCCACTGGTTCTAAAAGCGTTTTTCCTACAACCTACAACACCAGTGGAGATAGCTCTTCATTCTCTAGATATTCAGCTCTGTATAAAAGTCTATCTCCACGGGGCTAAAACCTTCCATAAGTCACTCCAACTCTTTGTGGCCTATAGTGCCCATTTAAGGGCCGTCCCCTCTCCAAACTGGGCATTGCACGTTGAATTTCTAGTGCCATCCATTAAAGTCATCAGGCAGGACAAAAACCCCTCCATGGGATGCTCTTTTCACATTCTACTAAAGCAGTCTCTACCTCGACCGCTTTGGTTGCCAGTATATCTATCCAGGAGATCTGCAGGGGGGCGACCTGGTAGAGTAGCCACACCTTTACCAGGCACTACTGCTTGGACTCCTCTGTTTCGCAGTGACCCTGCAGTGGGCCAGGCAGCACTTAGGAACCTACTTCAATGACGATGAGCTTTCTTTTGGACTCCTCCTTTCATTACTTTCGAAAGACCTCGCACCATCTTTTTCAATTTTTCCTCCTCTATTTTCCTTCCTTTTTCATCACCACAATATGGGTATTTTGACCTATAGTTAGATGTGTGTGTGTGTGTGTGTGTGTGTGTGTGTGTGTGTGTGTGTGTGTGTGTATATATATATATATGTGTGTATATGTATATATATATCAAACCAAACAGTTGCCTGCTGTAGGAAGACCCGCACAAAGGGGTGAGTAATGAGCCTTTTATTTCACGAAGAATGCAGTAGGAAAACAGGGCACATTGCATCACCGTGATTCTGTCTCTTTTGCCCGACGCGTTTCGTGTCCCTTAAACACTTCCTCATGGGCCAGAGTCTTATCTTGAGTAACGGCACAGCATTTCAGAAACATCCTTTCAAGTTGATACCCCGCCCATCTGGGCGTTGCTCCTACGGCGTTATGGGACTTGTGGTGCTTTGTTTTGCCAACAGTGAGTTCTGTGCTGTAATCACAAAATTAACGTGCTTCTTACCCCAGTGGGTTTGTGATGTCGAATAGCAACTGGTTTCTGCATTCGTTGGTTCCTTCGTGGGCTTCTTTGTCCTTAAGCCACCTCGCTGTTAGCGCTGTAGCAGGGCTGCACCCAGGTGCAGCGGGGTCTTTCCTGCGGCTCAGGCGGGGCCGCTAACATCAAACCAAACAGTTGCCTGCTGTAGGAAGACCCGCACAAAGAGGTGAGTAATGAGCCTTTTATTTCACGAAGAATGCAGCAGGAAAACAGGGCACATTGCATCACCGTGATTCTGTCTCTTTTGCCCGACGCGTTTCGTGTCCCTTAAACACTTCCTCATGGGCCAGAGTCTTATCTTGAGTAACGGCACAGCATTTCAGAAACATCCTTTCAAGTTTGATGTTAGCGGCCCCGCCTGAGCCGCAGGAAAGACCCCGCTGCACCTGGGTGCAGCCCTGCTACAGCGCTAACAGCGAGGTGGCTTAAGGCCAAAGAAGCCAACGAAGGAACTAACAAATGCAAAAACCAGTTGCTATTCGACATCACAAACCCACTGGGGTAAGAAGCACGTTAATTTTGTGATAACAGCACAGAACTCACTGTTGGCAAAACGAAGCACCACAAGTCCCATAACGCCGTA
Source organism: Lissotriton vulgaris (assembly GCF_964263255.1). Lineage (NCBI taxonomy): Eukaryota > Metazoa > Chordata > Amphibia > Caudata > Salamandridae > Lissotriton > Lissotriton vulgaris. The sequence goes on along the minus strand of NC_141691.1, from coordinate 58,092,864 downwards.
GGAGCAACGCCCAGATGGGCGGGGTATCAACTTGAAAGGATGTTTCTGAAATGCTGTGCCGTTAATCATGATAAGACTCTGGCCCATGAGGAAGTGTTTAAGGGACACGAAACGCGTCGGGCAAAAGAGACAGAATCACGGTGATGCAATGTGCCCTGTTTTCCTGCTGCATTCTTCGTGAAATAAAAGGCTCATTACTCACCTCTTTGTGCGGGTCTTCCTACAGCAGGCAACTGTTTGGTTTGATGTTAGCGGCCCCGCCTGAGCCGCAGGAAAGACCCCGCTGCACCTGGGTGCAGCCCTGCTACAGCGCTAACAGCGAGGTGGCTTAAGGACAAAGAAGCCCACGAAGGAACCAACGAATGCAGAAACCAGTTGCTATTCGACATCACAAACCCACTGGGGTAAGAAGCACGTTAATTTTGTGATTACAGCACAGAACTCACTGTTGGCAAAACAAAGCACCACAAGTCCCATAACGCCGTAGGAGCAACGCCCAGATGGGCGGGGTATCAACTTGAAAGGATGTTTCTGAAATGCTGTGCCGTTACTCAAGATAAGACTCTGGCCCATGAGGAAGTGTTTAAGGGACACGAAACGCGTCGGGCAAAAGAGACAGAATCATTCTTCTTGTAAGCGTACAGCGTATAGCCTGGTCACAATCCCGAACGGAAGGGAGAACGTTAACCCTGCGAGGAAACTGAAGCATCACGTCATCGGAGTGATTGACGAAACCAGAATATCCTTAAAGGGGCAGTGCAGTATTTTTGGATTTAACGTGGGAGCATAAAGCGTCCCATAGAAAGCAACAGAAAGCGTGTAATTGGGTCCAACCAACCTTTGGGATCAGAGGAGTGGATTACCCCAATTGATACGAGCAATAAAACACCAAAGCAAATTATTAACAGTGTATCAAGAAGAAGAAATAAATAATAACCCAGCCCAGCAGAAACAACCAAAAAAATACATAATAAACATGGCAGATAAAACAAGAAATCGCCAGCAGAGGGCAAGCGAGCTTCTGAATGATGACAATGCACCAACAGCTACTGCAGACGCTAAGAGGGATGGGGGGGAGAAAAACAAGGAGAGAACATTTGCCAATATTGTTAAAGAACTTCAGAACCTACGCATTCAGGAAATAAATAAGTGGTGGGAGAAGACATCACTAGAGAAATATGTTTGGTTTGATGTGTATATATATATATATGTATGTATATATATATGTATATATAAATATATATACATGTATATATATATATATATATATATGTGTATATATATATATATACATAGCAGGCAAACTTGTGTTTGGGTGGTAGCGATCTCGCCTGAGCCGCGGAGGAAGGCGGGTTGCTCCCAAGCATCTCTGCATCGACGCCTAGAAACGCCGAAATACAGATAACAGGAGCCATTATTGAAGGAGTAAAAGTGGTGCAAGGGCTAAAGATGGACATCACAACCCACTGGGGTTTTAATTTTGCATTTATGTCGAGGTCTCCAGCACGCCAGCTCACTGCAGCAAGACTATGCACTGCAACTACCAGCGGGCCACGGGAGTGGCCGCGCCCACATGGGTGGTATCATAAACAGTGCTGGAATGAGCGTGTCAAGACTTCGAAGCCTGTGCCTCTGAGGAAGTGGACCCCCACGAAACGCGTCAGGCTAAGGCTGACAATACCGCAGTGAAGTTAGTTTGTTTACTCCTCGCAGCAGCCTTCGATAAAGATTTATGGCATACACCTACCTGTGATGTGGCTGACTCCATAGCAGGCAAACTTGTGTTTGGATGGTAGCGGTCTCGCCTGAGCCGCGGAGGAAGCCCGGATGCTCCCAAGCATCTCTGCATCGACGCCTAAAAACGCCGAAATACAGATAACAGGAGCCATTATTGAAGGAGTAAAAGTTGTGCAAGGGCTAAAGATGGACATCACAACCCACTGGGGTTTTAATTTTGCATTTATGTCGAGGTCTCCAGCACGCCAGCTCACTGCAGCAAGACTATGCACTGCAACTACCAGCGGGCCACGGGAGTGGCTGCGCCCACATGGGCGGTATCATAATCAGTTAAACAGTGCTGGAATGAGCGTGTCAAGACTTCGAAGCCTGTCCCTCTGAGGAAGTGGACTCCCACGAAACGCGTCAGGCTAAGGCTGACAATACCGCAGTGAAGTTAGTTTGTTTACTCCTTGCAGCAGCCTTCAATAAAGGTTTATGGCATACACCTACCTGTGATGTGGCTGACTCCATAGCAGGCAAACTTATATATATATATATATATATATATATATATATATATATATATATATATATATATATATATATCCACTCGACAGTCGTTCTTCCTTTCACACAAGAACGATATCCAGGCCACGGTTCCTTTCAAAAGTGTTTTAATTCACAAACGCACTCGACGCGTTTCGGGAAACAGGTTCCCTTGTTCACGAGTGTTGGTGCAAAGTGACAGTACATTTAAATGTAAATCATGTGACCTGTGAGTTACATAAACATAAACAACAGACTACTCAGTCACGAAGTATCTGGAACTATGAGCACATTCTTATGTTGCAGCAGGCTACACCGAAATTCAAATATATATTAAATAAATAAAGTTCATTTCACTTTAAGCATTTTAAACTGTATACACACAAAACAGTATTTAGTGTCTATATAGAAAAAAGTAATTTGGCCAGAGGCGAGATTCGAACCTCCGACTCCCGGGCAGGCAAGCGTTCGGTGCACTAGCAGACTGTGCCATTTTCCAATTTTAACTTTGCATGCCCGAAGGGCTTACAAGCCTGACCGTGCGGTCGTGCACTGACTATTAAGTCTTGGGGTGGTTGTCTAGCCCTAGTGGGCGTGCTTTTATCAGAGTACCACACTTTTCAGTCCTATTAAGTGTTTTAATTCATACCACATCCATGGTGCTTCGTCCTTGTGCCGCTTTGTTTGCTTTCAATTAAGCAAAACCCTTGAGTCACTCATGCATACTGTAACATATATATTCACTGAAAAAACCATAGGTTTCACACCAGTTATAGTTAGGAATTAGCATATAAAAAACGATTAAATTCACTGAAAAAACCATAGGTTTCACACCAGTTATGTCATGAGTGATGTCACTGACCATGTCATGAGTGATGTAATATGTGACGTCATTAGCAGTGCATTACACGCGCAAGTTATAGTGAGTCCAACTAACTATAACGTGGAATTTCAATGGTTTTATGTCAGTAAAATTTTCAGCTAACTATAACTGGTGTGAAACCTATGGTTTTTTCAGTGAATTTCATAGGTTTTTTAAATGCAAATTCCTAACTATATATAAGGCCCCAAACCTATGTTTTTTTCTTTGAAGTTCAAAATTTGGTCAATAGCAAATGTCTATAGCTATGAAATGTATTTATATATATTTATATATATTTTGTATGTATTTATTTCTATATTTTATTTGTATTTTAAACAATTTTTTTTTTTTACCCTGGAGCGCTCCCGGGGCGCGCCCCGGAGAGCGTAGTCTTTTGAAGCGCCCCGCGGCGCGCTCCGGAGAGCGTCCCGTTAGCGCCAATGTCACGAACGAAAACATCATCGTGACGTATCGCGTAGGTGCGTCCGCGTGATACGCACGGCGTAAGCGCACCCGGAAGCACTCGAGCGAATACGATTGCGCAACGTAAACTTATGACGCGCTTATGCGACCCTGCCCGGGGCATGCCCGTGGGCGCGGCGCGTCTGCGCGTCGGTCATGTGACCTGAAAAAAACACTTTTAATTGGTGCAGAACACTTTTACTTTCATAATGATGAAATCCCTGGTCTTGTGACCTGAAAATAACACTTCTCATTGGTTCAGGCCTTTTTTTTTCCAAATGATGAAAGACCCCACCTTTTTTCCTTATTCTGACTTTGTCCTTTGACTGAGGAAGACCTGATTGTACCTCTCTGAACCTTTTGGATCTATAGAATGGCTTCAGTAGCAGCAGCAGCTGGTGCATCTGCACCACCACCACCACCACCACCACCACCAAGAGGACCACCACAACAGTACATTGGTGGTCAAGAAGAGGAGGAGGAGGAGGAAGAGGAAGAGGAGGATGGGAGAAGATGGCTGCCTGAACAAAATACCCCATACAAGCCCAAGTCACACATTGTATGGGAGTTTTTTTCACTCCCAGAGGGAAAAAAGAAAGTGAATGCGGCAAAGGTGACTTGCCTTATCTGTGAGGAACAATTCTCAAACGGCAACCCAAACAAAGTATTCCTTTGGTAACAATACCATGATTCGACATATGATCCGTAAGCACCCTAACAACTATTCTCGTGCAGAACTCAGGGAACTGGCCAGTAACCCCCCCCCCCCCCCCCCACCCCCCCCCCCCCAGTCATCAAGGACCACCTCCCAAAGAAACTAACCCACTTCATCGGGACCAGAAACATCAGAGATGATGCCTTGTATTCAGCAACGATTTGCTGATTTTAAAATCACTTCTACTGCATGTGGCAAGCTTATCGCCTATGGTGAAAAGAGCGTAAAGCTCATCGTCCTTGCAGGTGACAATCACAAGTGCCCCAAAAAGAAGTAATTTTTTTCTTTTTTTGTTTTTTGCTCCAGTTGAGCCAGTTTCAATTCCCTTTTTTTGTTTCTCCCCCTAAAAAAATACTAAAAAAATATAAAACTGTTTTGAAAAGCCAAAAAAAGTACAAAATGTTCAAAAAACATTAAAAAAATATTAAAAAACAAGAAAAAAACAGTTCTTTTCAGAACTACCTCCAATTTATAAAAAAAAAAGGCTTCATTTTTAAAAAACTGTCATTCTTTTTTCCTCATGGAACGCTCCCCAGTCCGCTCCCCGGTGCGCGTACCGGGCGCTCCCCCCGCGCAAAACGAAGAAAAAAAAACATTTATTGCCCCGCGGGGGCCCTTTTAAAGCCCCCACATCAAACCTAGGGGGTCAGGGAGGGTTTACCCTGCCCCCTTATGGTCATTTCCCCCTTTGTTTTGGCCACCTCTTGTGTCTCGATCCTACCGAGACACAAGATGGCGGACGCTCCGGACTGTTTCGAATGTTTACAGACACTCGAAAGCCAATCAGATTTCCGTGCGCACCTCGTGTGTCGCGCCCGGGGCCCTCCCCGGTGCGCGTACCGGGGCCCTGCCATAGATATATATATTTTTTTGAACCTAAATTACTCAAAATCCACTGGAGCACATATCTTGAGACATAGCAAAGGCACATCGGGCTACCAGTCCCTACAATTTTGCCAAATTTGGTGGAAATCCATTCAGCCGTTCGGGCTAAAAGTGAAATCGACCGCCCTATGGAAATTAACATGGGGAAAACGTGTTTTGGGACCCCCCTTTTATGTCTGCCCCCGCTTGACGAATCCCCCCCAAACTTTCAGGGAAGGGCCGGAACGCCGCGAGGCCATTTTGAGGAAATGTTCAGTCAGATTCGTCAACCGGCGCCAAAGTTATTCCAAATAGAATTTTGAGATTTAACATTGAAAAAAATCCCAACTATAACTACCTACTGGCGACCGCCAGTAGGTAATATATATATATATATATATATATATATATATACATATATATATATATATATATATACATATATACACACTTTTCTGAAATGCTGTGCCGTTAATCATGATAAGACTCTGGCCCATGAGGAAGTGTTTAAGGGACACGAAACGCGTCGGGCAAAAGAGACAGAATCACGGTGATGCAATGTGCCCTGTTTTCCTGCTGCATTCTTCGTGAAATAAAAGGCTCATTACTCACCTCTTTGTGCGGGTCTTCCTACAGCAGGCAACTGTTTGGTTTGATGTTAGCGGCCCCGCCTGAGCCGCAGGAAAGACCCCGCTGCACCTGGGTGCAGCCCTGCTACAGCGCTAACAGCGAGGTGGCTTAAGGACAAAGAAGCCCACGAAGGAACCAACGAATGCAGAAACCAGTTGCTATTCGACATCACAAACCCACTGGGGTAAGAAGCACGTTAATTTTGTGATTACAGCACAGAACTCACTGTTGGCAAAACAAAGCACCACAAGTCCCATAACGCCGTAGGAGCAACGCCCAGATGGGCGGGGTATCAACTTGAAAGGATGTTTCTGAAATGCTGTGCCGTTACTCAAGATAAGACTCTGGCCCATGAGGAAGTGTTTAAGGGACACGAAACGCGTCGGGCAAAAGAGACAGAATCATTCTTCTTGTAAGCGTACAGCGTATAGCCTGGTCACAATCCCGAACGGAAGGGAGAACGTTAACCCTGCGAGGAAACTGAAGCATCACGTCATCGGAGTGATTGACGAAACCAGAATATCCTTAAAGGGGCAGTGCAGTATTTTTGGATTTAACGTGGGAGCATAAAGCGTCCCATAGAAAGCAACAGAAAGCGTGTAATTGGGTCCAACCAACCTTTGGGATCAGAGGAGTGGATTACCCCAATTGATACGAGCAATAAAACACCAAAGCAAATTATTAACAGTGTATCAAGAAGAAGAAATAAATAATAACCCAGCCCAGCAGAAACAACCAAAAAAATACATAATAAACATGGCAGATAAAACAAGAAATCGCCAGCAGAGGGCAAGCGAGCTTCTGAATGATGACAATGCACCAACAGCTACTGCAGACGCTAAGAGGGATGGGGGGGAGAAAAACAAGGAGAGAACATTTGCCAATATTGTTAAAGAACTTCAGAACCTACGCATTCAGGAAATAAATAAGTGGTGGGAGAAGACATCACTAGAGAAATATGTTTGGTTTGATGTGTATATATATATATATGTATGTATATATATATGTATATATAAATATATATACATGTGTATATATATATATATATATATATATGTGTATATATATATATATACATAGCAGGCAAACTTGTGTTTGGGTGGTAGCGATCTCGCCTGAGCCGCGGAGGAAGGCGGGTTGCTCCCAAGCATCTCTGCATCGACGCCTAGAAACGCCGAAATACAGATAACAGGAGCCATTATTGAAGGAGTAAAAGTGGTGCAAGGGCTAAAGATGGACATCACAACCCACTGGGGTTTTAATTTTGCATTTATGTCGAGGTCTCCAGCACGCCAGCTCACTGCAGCAAGACTATGCACTGCAACTACCAGCGGGCCACGGGAGTGGCCGCGCCCACATGGGTGGTATCATAAACAGTGCTGGAATGAGCGTGTCAAGACTTCGAAGCCTGTGCCTCTGAGGAAGTGGACCCCCACGAAACGCGTCAGGCTAAGGCTGACAATACCGCAGTGAAGTTAGTTTGTTTACTCCTCGCAGCAGCCTTCGATAAAGATTTATGGCATACACCTACCTGTGATGTGGCTGACTCCATAGCAGGCAAACTTGTGTTTGGATGGTAGCGGTCTCGCCTGAGCCGCGGAGGAAGCCCGGATGCTCCCAAGCATCTCTGCATCGACGCCTAAAAACGCCGAAATACAGATAACAGGAGCCATTATTGAAGGAGTAAAAGTTGTGCAAGGGCTAAAGATGGACATCACAACCCACTGGGGTTTTAATTTTGCATTTATGTCGAGGTCTCCAGCACGCCAGCTCACTGCAGCAAGACTATGCACTGCAACTACCAGCGGGCCACGGGAGTGGCTGCGCCCACATGGGCGGTATCATAATCAGTTAAACAGTGCTGGAATGAGCGTGTCAAGACTTCGAAGCCTGTCCCTCTGAGGAAGTGGACTCCCACGAAACGCGTCAGGCTAAGGCTGACAATACCGCAGTGAAGTTAGTTTGTTTACTCCTTGCAGCAGCCTTCAATAAAGGTTTATGGCATACACCTACCTGTGATGTGGCTGACTCCATAGCAGGCAAACTTATATGTATATATATATATATATATATATATATATATATATATATATATATATATATATATATATATATATATATATATATATATATATATATATATATATATATATATATATATATATATATATATATATATATATATATATATATATATATATATCCACTCGACAGTCGTTCTTCCTTTCACACAAGAACGATATCCAGGCCACGGTTCCTTTCAAAAGTGTTTTAATTCACAAACGCACTCGACGCGTTTCGGGAAACAGGTTCCCTTGTTCACGAGTGTTGGTGCAAAGTGACAGTACATTTAAATGTAAATCATGTGACCTGTGAGTTACATAAACATAAACAACAGACTACTCAGTCACGAAGTATCTGGAACTATGAGCACATTCTTATGTTGCAGCAGGCTACACCGAAATTCAAATATATATTAAATAAATAAAGTTCATTTCACTTTAAGCATTTTAAACTGTATACACACAAAACAGTATTTAGTGTCTATATAGAAAAAAGTAATTTGGCCAGAGGCGAGATTCGAACCTCCGACTCCCGGGCAGGCAAGCGTTCGGTGCACTAGCAGACTGTGCCATTTTCCAATTTTAACTTTGCATGCCCGAAGGGCTTACAAGCCTGACCGTGCGGTCGTGCACTGACTATTAAGTCTTGGGGTGGTTGTCTAGCCCTAGTGGGCGTGCTTTTATCAGAGTACCACACTTTTCAGTCCTATTAAGTGTTTTAATTCATACCACATCCATGGTGCTTCGTCCTTGTGCCGCTTTGTTTGCTTTCAATTAAGCAAAACCCTTGAGTCACTCATGCATACTGTAACATATATATTCACTGAAAAAACCATAGGTTTCACACCAGTTATAGTTAGGAATTAGCATATAAAAAACGATTAAATTCACTGAAAAAACCATAGGTTTCACACCAGTTATGTCATGAGTGATGTCACTGACCATGTCATGAGTGATGTAATATGTGACGTCATTAGCAGTGCATTACACGCGCAAGTTATAGTGAGTCCAACTAACTATAACGTGGAATTTCAATGGTTTTATGTCAGTAAAATTTTCAGCTAACTATAACTGGTGTGAAACCTATGGTTTTTTCAGTGAATTTTATAGGTTTTTTAAATGCAAATTCCTAACTATATATAAGGCCCCAAACCTATGTTTTTTTCTTTGAAGTTCAAAATTTGGTCAATAGCAAATGTCTATAGCTATGAAATGTATTTATATATATTTATATATATTTTGTATGTATTTATTTCTATATTTTATTTGTATTTTAAACAATTTTTTTTTTTTACCCTGGAGCGCTCCCGGGGCGCGCCCCGGAGAGCGTAGTCTTTTGAAGCGCCCCGCGGCGCGCTCCGGAGAGCGTCCCGTTAGCGCCAATGTCACGAACGAAAACATCATCGTGACGTATCGCGTAGGTGCGTCCGCGTGATACGCACGGCGTAAGCGCACCCGGAAGCACTCGAGCGAATACGATTGCGCAACGTAAACTTATGACGCGCTTATGCGACCCTGCCCGGGGCATGCCCGTGGGCGCGGCGCGTCTGCGCGTCGGTCATGTGACCTGAAAAAAACACTTTTAATTGGTGCAGAACACTTTTACTTTCATAATGATGAAATCCCTGGTCTTGTGACCTGAAAATAACACTTCTCATTGGTTCAGGCCTTTTTTTTTCCAAATGATGAAAGACCCCACCTTTTTTCCTTATTCTGACTTTGTCCTTTGACTGAGGAAGACCTGATTGTACCTCTCTGAACCTTTTGGATCTATAGAATGGCTTCAGTAGCAGCAGCAGCTGGTGCATCTGCACCACCACCACCACCACCAAGAGGACCACCACAACAGTACATTGGTGGTCAAGAAGAGGAGGAGGAGGAGGAAGAGGAAGAGGAGGATGGGAGAAGATGGCTGCCTGAACAAAATACCCCATACAAGCCCAAGTCACACATTGTATGGGAGTTTTTTTCACTCCCAGAGGGAAAAAAGAAAGTGAATGCGGCAAAGGTGACTTGCCTTATCTGTGAGGAACAATTCTCAAACGGCAACCCAAACAAAGTATTCCTTTGGTAACAATACCATGATTCGACATATGATCCGTAAGCACCCTAACAACTATTCTCGTGCAGAACTCAGGGAACTGGCCAGTAACCCCCCCCCCCCCCCCCAGTCATCAAGGACCACCTCCCAAAGAAACTAACCCACTTCATCGGGACCAGAAACATCAGAGATGATGCCTTGTATTCAGCAACGATTTGCTGATTTTAAAATCACTTCTACTGCATGTGGCAAGCTTATCGCCTATGGTGAAAAGAGCGTAAAGCTCATCGTCCTTGCAGGTGACAATCACAAGTGCCCCAAAAAGAAGTAATTTTTTTCTTTTTTTGTTTTTTGCTCCAGTTGAGCCAGTTTCAATTCCCTTTTTTTGTTTCTCCCCCTAAAAAAATACTAAAAAAATATAAAACTGTTTTGAAAAGCCAAAAAAAGTACAAAATGTTCAAAAAACATTAAAAAAATATTAAAAAACACGAAAAAAACAGTTCTTTTCAGAACTACCTCCAATTTATAAAAAAAAAAGGCTTCATTTTTAAAAAACTGTCATTCTTTTTTCCTCATGGAACGCTCCCCAGTCCGCTCCCCGGTGCGCGTACCGGGCGCTCCCCCCGCGCAAAACGAAGAAAAAAAAACATTTATTGCCCCGCGGGGGCCCTTTTAAAGCCCCCACATCAAACCTAGGGGGTCAGGGAGGGTTTACCCTGCCCCCTTATGGTCATTTCCCCCTTTGTTTTGGCCACCTCTTGTGTCTCGATCCTACCGAGACACAAGATGGCGGACGCTCCGGACTGTTTCGAATGTTTACAGACACTCGAAAGCCAATCAGATTTCCGTGCGCACCTCGTGTGTCGCGCCCGGGGCCCTCCCCGGTGCGCGTACCGGGGCCCTGCCATAGATATATATATTTTTTTGAACCTAAATTACTCAAAATCCACTGGAGCACATATCTTGAGACATAGCAAAGGCACATCGGGCTACCAGTCCCTACAATTTTGCCAAATTTGGTGGAAATCCATTCAGCCGTTCGGGCTAAAAGTGAAATCGACCGCCCTATGGAAATTAACATGGGGAAAACGTGTTTTGGGACCCCCCTTTTATGTCTGCCCCCGCTTGACGAATCCCCCCCAAACTTTCAGGGAAGGGCCGGAACGCCGCGAGGCCATTTTGAGGAAATTTTCAGTCAGATTCGTCAACCGGCGCCAAAGTTATTCCAAATAGAATTTTGAGATTTAACATTGAAAAAAATCCCAACTATAACTACCTACTGGCGACCGCCAGTAGGTAATATATATATATATATATATATATACATACATATATACACACTTTTCGCTTGTATATTTTATTCAAAATCAATTATAGCAAAAAATAACAAAAAACGTGCTCCTAACTGCTAGCTACTCTGATTCAAGCATGTTAATCTGTGAAAGTTCCAATACTGGAGTAAGAAAATAATTGGTTTACCTGTAACTATAGTTCTCGAGTTTTAGAATCTTTTATAGATTCACATGCGACCCACCCTCCTACCCTGTGAAGCTCAACTTTCAAGTGTTCTAGAGGGTAGGGTGTTCTGATTGGCTAAAGCCTAGTTTTTGGTCTCTTACAAAAAGATGGATGTTTTACAAAACTGAAATGGGTCTAGGCCTGTTTTCTAGTTTATGATAACTTTGCATTGCTGTTTTGATATACCGGGACTCCCATCTCGGCGACTGGGATGGATTCAAGCATGTGAATCGATGAAAGATTCTAACACTCGAGAACTATAGTTACAGGTAAGTAATTTATTTACTTTTTAGCCATTTTAAACTTCTCGACTTCTAAGGTTCTCTTAAAGTAGAGTTGGTTAACTGCAAGGTTCATCAGTGCTAGAGAAAGTATTAAAGGCGGGTAACATTTGTGAGTTTCATAGAGAAAGCATTTTCAACTCTTAATTATTTCACATCCTGTAGACTGATTGGTGTTGAAGGTCTTGGGTGGCACTAGCAACCAAGAAACTAAATTAATTTCTATAATCATTATTCTGGTGAAGGAACTATCAGATTGTTAACTGAAGGTATGTAAAATATAGTATTTTTGTTGACTGCAAGCATTGACTTGATTTGCTGTAAATAGTTTGCTGAAGTATTTTTTTTCCTCTTTTAGGGGAAGCACTGTATTTTGGACGTGTCTGGCAATGCCATTAAAAGGTTGCAGCTAGCACAGCTTTTTCCAGTTGCCATCTTCATCAAGCCAAAATCCATTGACGCCCTAATGTAAGTCTATTCTTGCCTGCAAACCTTTGTTTTTGTATTTAAGGGACTGATTTATAGTTTGACGGAGAGGTTACTCTGTTCAACTGCAATGGAGTACCCTCTCTGCCAAACTGAAGGTCCGCCCATCTGATTTACAGCTTGGCAAACCTTAAGTATGTCTGGAATAGAGACTACTCAGTCGCAGACCTATATCTCCAACAGTCTTAACAGAGTAAGAGTCGTCTGAGTTTTGCCTATGTGATCGCCCGCACGACTTAGTCAGTGGCCAAAATGTTTATGCTGTGGAAAACTGTGGCAGTAAGGGATAGCAAAACATTTAAATGAGCCCCACATTATGGGGGAAAATTCCCACTTTTAGAGTCAATTTTTTTTTAAATTTTCTCAAGAGCAAAATCTCACTTCAGAATTTTGTTTTTGAAGATACAAAAACTTAAGTTTGATGGTTGGTTAATCTTTAACTTAATGACATGAACCACGCTGGCGGCGGATCCGGTCAATGACTAGAGTTGTCTGCTGGACTCTCAGACAATTCTAAATTCGCATACTGGTATTCCATCGGAGCAACAGAGTATTTTACTAAATCCGGCCCTACATTTTCTTAGCTTTATTTTGATCATAGTTTACATTATTGTGACCATCCAGCTTGAGTTTGGTTAATGTAATTTATCACCATCTGGTGTTGAAATGCAACAACCCCTGTTTTTTTTTTTATTATTAATTTATTTGTTTATTTTCTTTGAAAAGTTTTATATATCGCTGGCTAGACCCGAAGATATCTGAGTGCTTTACATGAGGAAGAACATTGTTTCAGAACATAGTTACGTAACATTTTGGCTCCTCCTTTCTCAGTTTTAAACTTGCCAACCATACTGATTTTGACGGTAGTCTAGGGGGATAGATTTACTAAGTCGACATAAGATGAAACCACAAGAAAATAATGTGGTATCCGGTAGGAAATGGTATTTCCTTTAATGGTTCTAAAACAGAAGGAGCTGTACTTATCAGTGTACAGTGTTTGCAGCTGTATTCATTGCCAGGGGTGTGCAGGGATCATTGTCGGGATGTAGTCTTGTTAGTTCCGATGCGGGTTCACTCCGTGTAAGCAGCTTGCAGTTTAATTTCTTGTGGTTTCATCTTATGTTGACTTGGGACGATATCAGGAGGCATTAAGAACTATTGACTTCCTACGCTGGTTCACCCCATGCAGGAGGTCTCACGTCTAAAGCATATCAGTAGACCAGCATTGACGAAGTCGTAGGGATACCTCCAAAAGACGACTAAACACCTGTTGGCTAAAGGAAGGTCAATTGAAGAAAATAAAACACGGCAATAGAAGAAAAGACAAGAAGTCTCCTATCTTTATTATACTTTTGGTTCAAAATTTGTTGGTTGAAATAAATTGCAAACCTCTGAGAATTAAATGACAGACGTCATCTGATGAGCGTTGGCATGCCTTGTTTACAGTTAGACTTCCGTCACTCCAGTGTCCTTTGAGCAGTCATAATGTGCTATGCTAAGCAACTGCTAATGCATGATCTGTTACAGAAGAATGGATAATGCCTCCCTAATAATTTGTGTCTCTCATAGGGAAATGAATCGTAGACAGACATATGAACAAGCTAATAAGATGTTTGATAAAGCCATGAAATTGGAGCAGGAGTTTGGAGAGTTTTTCACAGGTAAGGAGAACCTATATATTAACAAAGCGAAGTGTAAATGGCGCGTTAAGATAAGGGTGGATGGATGTGGAGGTTCCTTGACAAGAGTTTGGCGTTGTAGATTGATAAAGGTTTCACATATATGTAAGAAATTCTATACTCGGTGGTGAATAGTTAGCAATGGATTCAATAATTAGAAACAAATATGGTAATAGGTAGGTAGATATTAAGAGCTGTTCACCTGGACCTCAGTAGGTTATAACCTAACTTCACAGTGGTGTGAAGTGTCTCTTGACTCTAGAAACAAGCATTTGCAATGCAATAGGTCTCGCATTTGAGAGTTTGAGCTATTGGCATTGTAAATGACAGTACATTTTATTTGTGTTTTTAAAATGGATAAATAAACGGCATCGTCATTTTCAATGCCAATAACTTAAACTCGTCACAAATGAGAGGCCTATTGCATAGCAGATACATGCTATAACAAATGTTTTAAAAGCTTTAGGAGAGAGCGTGCCTGACAATGCTATTTGAGAAAATAGTGCTCGGAGGCTGTAATTAAAGCCTATCGAGCAACAGCACACATAACTGGTTGTTGCCATTGGAGGTTACATAATGATACTAGATGGTACTAAGGAGGGACTATTAAACGTTTTGACCAACCAACAGCCACAGTTTACAGTGGACAATGACACAAGCCAATAAAAAATGTGGGCGGGCTTCGAGTTCCTACTTCAATACAACATGCCTCGCAAAGCAGCGCATGCGCTGCCCAGGCTCAACCTGAAAAGGGGCACGGGTGTCTGGTAGTGGATTAAAGACTACCAGCCTTTTTATTCCACGCACCAACATTTTATTGCCCCAGACACCAGTTTCTGAGCAGAGCAGCTGGCACCAGCACTTTTTCTTTCCCAAATTAAGCACTAGGTAGAAGCTACATTCTCATGTCTACCCCACCGGGAGCTAACTCAGCCATTCAAAAGCTGTAACTTAGTGTGGGCCTTGAGGGCAAACTGTTTATCCTCATAATGTTTCCCCTTCACCCACTCTGTGGTAGTGGTTTGCGCCTTTGTACCGTTGGTGCACTCTGGCTGTAAGTTAGGGTGAAAGAAGTAGTCAACTGTCTTAGAGGTTGCAATCTGAAAGAAACAGGTTAGTATTAGATTCCTTACCTTGGAATATCCCCAGGCGTCAGACTGGATCCGGAAATTTTTGCGTAGCAGTACCCTTGCGCGTCGGTAGGCGTCGTCTGCGGCTCCGCGTCCGTCGTCAGTGTCGTGGGCGCCGTGATGACGTCATCGGAGTACTTAGACGCCGCCTCCGCATGCTGACGTCAGGTCTTCTTTTTTCCGCGCCAGCAGCGCAGATCCGGAAAAAGTGGTACCTTGGTCATTTTTTAACTAAACTTTTTTGAGATCTTTTTGATCATTCTTCGAGCCTTCGACTCCGATCGGTGCCGGTAGGGATGCCACGTTTTAAACCTTGTGAGGACTGCGACCGGCTGATGTCTGTCACCGACCCTCACCGACGGTGCCTCCACTGTCTCGGCGTCTATCATGACGACAAGACCTGCTCCGACTGTCGGGCCTTAACATCGAAAGCTAGGCGGGAGCGGTCCCGCAAGCGGCTCGAGCTCCGGCAGTCGGCCCCATGCCGTGAGAGGTCCCGGTCCAGACAGGTCGAGGGACCGGTCGCGGGGTCGGAGCCATCATAGCTCCGGGAGTCGACATCACTCCTCATGTTCGAAGTCGTCAGGTAAGCACAAGAAATCGAAGAGACGTCATCGCTCTTCCGATTTCCCCCCCGACGCTCGCGCGATGCCGCCGGGGCTTAGGATGACACCGCCCACGCGGCTCCGTCTGAGTCGCGGGCGTCGCGACCTGCCCCATACCCTCCGGTCCCTGGGCAGCAAGCGACGCCGGAGGAGATCGAGCGCTTCCTCATGGCCATGAGGTCCCTCACTCCTCCGGCGGGCTCCGTGGCGCCTTTGGGCCCAGAGGACCCGTCTGGGGGCCCTAGCGGGTCGGGTGCTTCAGCCCCGACGCCGGCGGGTGCTTCGGCCCGACGGCACCTTCGGGCCCGGCGCCGCAGGGCCCCACTGGATCTGCTTCTGGATCCGGATCGTCGCCGGTTGACCTGACTACCTCACCGGCGCTGGTCCCGCAGGTGTCAGCTCTGGCGCCGCCGTCCCCGATACCTCTCTCGACCCGGTTCCAGCGTCGGAGCGTTGCCCCACGCAGATCTCATGAGAGTTGGAGGGCTGGTCCTTGGTGCAAATGTAGCTCGGTGGTGGGGCTTCTCAAGACCCCAAGCACAGCGACGCAGTCAGCTTCTCGTGGACTTTTCAAGAGGTCCGGTCCCACGTCTCAGGTCGCCTCCACTCGTCTCAGCTTAGCAGGGACTGTGGATCGGGCTGTTAGATGTCTGGGAGTCTGGTTCTTGTCAGGCTTTGGGCTCCGGCGGGAGGCGGGAGGCGGCGGCAAAGCAGTCGTTGATCGCTGAATGGTGACTGTGTTCACAGGGTGTCCACTCCTTGGCCACAAGGGAGATTCTTCAGTCTTCTGAGCAGCAGAACGTCGAAGGTCCAGAGTTTCTTCTTGTGTAGTCGAATTACAGGGTAATCTGCCGTCTTTGGGCTCAACTCCTACTTTTAAACTAATTCTAGGGGCTGGACTACCTACTAGGTCCCTCCTATGGGTGGGACCAGGATGGGGGGTGGTTACACCCCCTTTCCGTTGTCCAGTTTCGCGCCAGAGCTGGGGCTGGAGTGCCCCAGCATGTGTTTGAACTGGCCTATGCACGGGGGCACCTTGTGTGCCCCGAGCATGTCTGATTCTACTCCGCCCTACCTAACCAGATACACAAAATCCTGTCTGGGGTGGTGCTTGTGAGAAGTTGGCCTGATATATGATGCTCACTAGTTCTAGTGATCACCTTGTATCAGTCCAAATAACCCTTATGGTGATTGGTTGTACGTCAACCTTATAGACCAGCTATCCTAATGGTAGCATGGACAAAGCAGTCTTAAGATAAACTCTTTTGGCATGTGAAGCCAGCTGTTTTACCACATATAACCCCTTGAATACCAAATGAAAGGACACCACACAGGTAGTTATGAAAATAAACAAGATATTTATTAACTAACTAACACCTCTGAAATCTTTGAGACTCTTAAGAAAAATACGTTCAGTTGCACAAGTTACAATGTTGCCCTAGGGGCGCAACAAACCATATACTAAACAAGTGGTATAAGGAAGTGGATAGAAGGAATGGAGCTGTCCAGAGGCTGCAGGATCGCTGGGACTACACTACCCTAACTTTAGGTAAGTAATAGGAGGCCCACGGAACGCGTGTGCAGAGTGTGATATCACACGCGAGATGCGTAACAACGTCTATGGACAGTACAGTTCAAGAAAAAGGTGAGTACGGACAATCCTGACTAGTTCGGACTAAAACGACTGTGAATCTGGACACTAGGAGAGTCAATCTACCCTTGAGCACCGAAATGCTCTTGTTACCTCACCCACGGGCTGCGGGTGCATAGGTGTGAAGTCGTGTCGAGTTTCTGCGTTGAAGTCTATGGAGCCTGAAAAAAGATGCTGCAGGCGACCAGGAGGAAGATGTCCGGTGTGATCCAAGGGTGGATCAGGAATGCTGAAGACCTGAAAGCAGAGGGGACAATGTTCAAAGTCACTAGCCAGTGACTGGAGTGGAACCTGGAAGGAACCAGATGCTGTTGTCGCGATCAGGTGAAAAGTGGACGCTTGACTCTGCAGCCACGTGGACCAGGAGGTGTCTTCCACGACCAGGATGGAGGCACGAGCTGTCCCACGCAGGCTCTCTCTGTCGGCGGTGTTGGTTCCGGATTCGGCATCAACAGGACTTGGCAAAGACAACCCACGCGGTGAGTGGAAAAGGCGTCTGGTGCGGACCAGGAGGGTCCGGGATACTTTGCAGGGAACCACAGGCCAGTCTGGAGCAACCAGACCAGCGGTGTTGATGTCGTGGATCGTCGTCTAGGAGGCCACTAGCCAGCCGGCAAGTGACCAGACAACTCGTCGAGCAGCAAACCGGCAGAAGGGCCCCACGCAGATCTCGTGGATGCTGGAGGGCTGGTCTTCGGTGCAGGAGCTGCTCGGGGCTGGGGCTTCTCAATCCCCAAAGCACTTTGTCGAGGATACCTCAGAAGTCGTGCTGGAAGCGAAGTGCAGTTTCTCCAAGATGGCCGGTCCCACGTGTCTCGTCGCACCCACGGATTTCAGCTGTGCTGCAGATGTGAGTTGAGGTCGGAGACGTCTGGGAATCCGGGTCTCGTCGGGCTCTGAAGTCTGGACCCTCGAGGGAAGACGACAAAGTGAAGCCACTGGACGCTTGATGGTGCCTGCTTGTGCAGGGTGGACACTCCTTGCCCACAAGGGAGATTTTCTTCAGTCTTCTGTAGCAGAATGTCGAAGTCCAGAGTTTCTTCTTGTAGAGTTTCAAGTCCAGATTAATCTGATTTGGAATGAGATCAGCTCCTACCTTTATCCTGCAAAAAGGGGGCTTGACTATCTCTAGGTCCTCCTATGGGTGGGAGCAGGTAGGGGGGTGGTTACACCCCCTATCCTTTGTCCAGTTTCGCGCCTGAGCTCGGGCTGGAGTGCCCCAGCAACTGGTTTGAACCGGTGTATGCACAGGGCACCTTGTGTGCCCCAGGCATGTCTCATTCCTTTCAGCCCTGTCCTACCTAATACACAAAATCCTGTCTGGGGTGGTACTAGCACCTCCCAAGGCAGGAAACCTTTGTCCAAGCCTCCCTCGCTGTGTGTCCTTTTGCCTACAATTTGGGTGTTCCTCAGGCATATGCCCAGGCTCCATTTATGCCCTTTCTTCCAGCGACGCCGTCCTGAAATTTTCCGTCGCCGAACCGAGAATCTCCGGCATCGTACCGAGAATCTCCAGTGCCGTCTGTTCACCCTCGTTCGGCGCAAGCGTTGATGTCGGATCCGCGTTAGACGCCGGTCCTGAATCCGATGGAGTCGGTTGTGGATCCATCGACTCCAGTCCCGAGGATCCGCTCCAGGAGGGAGGCCCAAAGAGCTGTGGAAGAGGCACGCTATCGGCAGGAAATGGAAGAAGGTGAACTTCCTGATTCTGAGGACTATTTTGTAGAATTAAGATGCAAGTGGTCTTGATGTTTCCCCTGAGTGGGATTTTTCTCCGTGGTCAGATGCTCCTTCGAAGGAGGTAGCCCCATATCATACAGTTGTGAGAAAGGCTGCTGAATTATTGGACAATAGTCTTCCTTCCTCCGAGTTCAGGTCCAATTTATTGACTGAAGTGTTGCATTCTTCGTCCTCTGTGACTGAGCCTTTGTTACCATTTAATGAGGCGATTCTGGAGCCAGTGTTGGAGGTTTGGAAGAAGCCTTTGTCTGCACCTGCAGTCTCCAGGACTGTGGCATCAAGATGTAGGGTGACACCTGAGGATCCAGAATTTTTGTCAGCTCATTCTTCGCCTGAGAGCCTTGTAGTTCAGGCGGCTTGCTCGAAGTCATCAGCGGCTTTCCCTCAGGTTCCAGCAGACAGGGAGTCAAAACGGATTGACCAGTCTGCTAAGTAGGTGTTTTCATCCGCGAGCATGGCACTGAAATCTACAAATGCAACTTGCTTGATGGGAAGGTATATCCATGCCCTGATGGATTCCTCTAAACAGTTGCTCCCAAAACTGTCTGATGAAGACAGGAAGAACTTTCAGGAGGTTTTGGATGATACCCAAGCTGCTGCGTGCCAGGTCATTCAAAGTGGCCTGGATACGGCTGACTTGGTGGCTAGAATTATGGGCTCTGCATCGGCTACGAGAAGGGGATCTTGGCTGAAGTCTTCAGACTTTTCTCAGGATGTGCAGGCTACTTTGTTGGACTTACCTTTTGAGGGTACAGGTCTGTTTGGTAAGAAGGCTGATGCCGCACTTGAAAGATTTAAGGATAGTAAGGCCTTGGCGAGATCACTTGGCTTACAGACTAAATCCAGAGGTTCCTTTCGTAGATACAGAGGATTTGGGAAGTCCTCCTTTCGCTCGCAAGGACAGCCTCGTCAGCAGCAGCAGCAGCAGCAGCAACAAAATACGCTGTATAAATCTTAGAGTAAGAAACGGAGGTCTACGAGGTCGTCAACCCTCCTGCTCCTCTTCCTCTACCTCCCCCTATCGCCGCAGGAAAGCAGCCCTACTATCCCCATTCATGTTGGTCCTGTGGAGGGGTCGGCTTACCCATTTTCTGCGGGATTGGGAATCGGTCCCTACAGACCAATGGGTTCTCAATCTTGTGGCAAATGGGTATGCTCTTCCCTTCAGGGAATTCCCTCCAAATTACCCTCCTTGTCAAGGGGCTTGCTCAGAGGAACATCTCCGTCTCCTACAGGAGGAAGTTCTGACCTTGTTAAAGAAAGGCGCGATAGAGGTGGTTCCAGAGCAGGAAAGGGGTCAGGGATGCTACTCAAGGTATTTCCTGATTCCCAAGAAGGATGACAGGCCTCGCCCAATCCTGGATCTCAGGATCTTGAATCTTTATCTGAAACAAGAGAAGTTCAAGATGCTTACCCTTGCGCAGGTTCTTCAGGCGCTGCTGGAAGAAGACTGGATGGTGTCGCTCGACTTGCAGGACGCGTATTTTCATATCCCGATCCTGGAGTCGCACAGGAAGTATCTCCGTTTCACAATGGGGTCGCAACATTATCAGTTTGCGGTCTTTCCGTTTGGAATTACTACTGCACCTCGAGTTTTTACCAAGGTGATGGCAGTGGTGGCAGCTCATCTCAGGAGGGCGGGGATTCCTGTATTCCCCTATCTGGACTACTGGTTGATCAAAGTAGAGTCCACAGAGAAGGTGCTCCATCATCTGCAAGAGACAACTCACTTGTTGTACAGGTTGGGTTTTTCAATAAATGTACCCAAGTCTCACCTGGTGCCCTCACAGCGCAACCTGTTTATAGGGGCGGTACTGGACACTACTGTTGAGCTTTCCCTCCACCTCAAAGGATTGTCAACATTCAGGAAATGATTCCTTTGTTTTACAATGGAGCGGTCGTTCCAGTCCTGACGGTCCTTCGCCTGCTCGGTCTGTTTGCTTCCTGCATTCTGCTGGTCCACCATGCACGCTGGCACATGAGGGTGCTCCAGTGGTGTCTCCGCAGGCAGTGGTATCAGCACAACGGAGATCTCAGGGAGTCTGTGAGGATCTCCAGAGACACTGCAGCGGATCTGTCTTGGTGGAGCGTGGAGGGCAATCTGTCTCAAGGAAAGCCCTTTCATCTGCCTCCATCGGTTGCCACAGTGATAACGGACGCCTCCACTCTAGGGTGGGGTGCTCATCTGGGGGATCTGGAGATCAAGGGTCTTTGGTCTCCAGAGGAAAGGTTTCTTCAGATCAACCTTCTGGAATTGAGGGCGATTAGTTTGGCACTCAAGGCCTTCTTCCCTTCCCTTCGCGGTCAGTCGGTTCAGGTCCTGACGGACAACACAACCGCGATGTGGTAAGTCAACAAGCAGGAAGGAGTGGGGTCGCATCTTCTCTGCAGAGAAGCTCTGCGTCTCTGGTCCTGGGTTCAGGACCACCAGATTTGTCTGATGGTAAATCATCTGGCCGGAGTTCTGAACATTCGCGCAGACAGTCTCAGTCGGCAGTTCTCAGCCAACCATGAGTGGAGGCTCCACCCAGAGGTGGTTCGTCACGTCTTCCGGACGTGGGGAACTCCTCAGGTGGACCTATTCGCCACTCACGAGAACGCTCACTGCCTGTCATTCTGCAGTCTCCAGTATCCGTCGCAGGTAGCTTTGGGGGACGCGTTTCAGTTGAGTTGGAGCTCGAAACTCCTTTACGCGTTTCCTCCCATACCCTTGATTCCTCGGATTCTGAGGAAAATTCGCCAAGACCGGGCCCAAGTTATTTTGGTCGCCCCGGATTGGCCAAGAAGGGTGTGGTACACAGATCTTCTCCACCTCTCCTCGTGCCTGCCGCTCCGTCTCCCTCTCAGGGCAGATCTCCTCTCTCAGATGGAGGGGCAGGTTCTACACCCCCACCTCCAGACCTTACACGTTCATGCCTGGAGATTGAACGGGGCAACCTGAATTCTTTTTCTCTCCCGCCTGATGTGGTGGACGTAATTCTTTCGGCCAGGCGTCTTTCCACCAAGTCAATTTATTCCTGTAGGTGGTCCAAATTTGTTTCCTGATGTGGAGAGAAATCTATTGACCCCTTGAGAGCTCGTTTGTCCAACCTACTTCAGTTTTCTCTTTCTTTAGCCCAGCAAGGTTTTGCTGTGGCGACTGTAAAAGGTTATTTATCGGCCTTGTCGGCATTCCTTTGTTTGCCGGACCAGCCGTCTTTATTTAAGTCACCTATTGTGTTACGTTTTATAAAAGGTCTTACCAACAAATTACCTTCAACTCCATTTATTGTGCTTCAATGGGACTTGAATCTGGTCTTAACCTATTTGATGGGTTCACCCTTTGAACCCTTACACAAGTGTCCCATGAGACTTCTGTCTTTTAACACTGTTTTTCTTGTAGCAATTACCTCGGCAAGGAGGGTAAGTGAGCTTCAAGCTCTTAGTTCGAAACCCCCATTCCTGACCATTCATGCTGAGAGAATGGTACTTAGGACCGGGGCTGCTTTTCTGCCTAAGGTGGTAACTCCTTTCCATCTGGGGCAGTCTATTACCCTACCTACCTTCTATCCCCCCCCCCCCCCCCACCTCACCCTTCCAAGGAGGAGGAGCGGCTTCACCGTTTAGACCCTAAGAGGCCGGTGAGTTTCTACCTCGATGGGACTAAAGACTATCGTGTGGACGACTAGCTTTTTGTTGGATTTGCTGGTTGTAAAAAAGGAAAAGCTGTACACAAGCGCACGCTGTCGAGATGGCTTATACTGTGTGTAAAGATCTGCTACGCCCTGGCTGGTAAGGAACCTCCAGAGGGTATAAGGGCTCATTCTACTAGAGCAAAGTCTTCAACAACTGCTTTGGCTAGAGGTGTGCCTGTAGAGGATATTTGTAGAGCCGCGACTCGGGCCTCCCTCCACACTTTTGCGAAGCATTACTGCTTGGATACCGAGGTGAGGAGGGACGGACACTTTGCGCGCTCTGTCCTCCAGGATTTCTTGGTATACCAGAGTGGACTCACTCCGGGAGTGGGGACTGCTGTGGGACACTATTCACAAGGTGAGGAATCCACTGGCAGATGCATCTATCAGAAGGACAAGTTGCTTACCTTCGGTAACGCTTTTTCTGGTAGATACAGTATCTGCCTGTGGATTCCTCACTGACCCACCGCCTCCCCGTTGTCCAGTCTTCTATACCTGCTAAGTGTATATTTGGGAAAAAAAATTAATGGATGTATTTATATGTTCATGCATATTGCATTGATTTCACACTGTGTGTGTTTTGAATACTGTGTACTATGTATACTATTACTGTTTGTCGGTCCGTCTGTGTGCCTCGGGGGCACGGAAAAAAGGGCGGAACTGACGTCATCACACATACGAGGCCCTATTATGGATCCAGTGACGTCAGCGGGGTCGCGAGCGGAGTCGCACCCTCTGTGACGTTGTCCATGACGTCGCCGGCGTTGAGAGCTACAAAAGTTTCCGATTGGCTGCTGCGCAGGGGATATTCACAAGGTGAGGAATCCACAGGCAGATACTGTGTCTACCAGAAAAAGCGTTACCGAAGGTAAGTAACTTGTTCATGGTATCAAAGGAAGGATACTTGTTGTTTTTTTTATATAATCACTTCACTATGCAGTTTTATTTCAGTTGATTGCTAAAGATTGGATCTAGATGGCCATTTGTTTTAAAAAAAAGTGTTCCTCCTCTGAGTGACGAACATCTGATGCACATTTAGAGGCTATTAATTATAATTAATGGAAGTCTATGACGAACAGCTGATGGATTTCCTGTGTGTGTGTGGGGGGGGGGGCTTTTTATTATCGGTTGGACATATTTGGATCCTGGGTGAGGGATACAACCTAGTTAGAAATGAGGGAGAGTAGTGAACAGCTTGTTAGAATCTGGGAATCCGTCAGTTTGTCCCAAAATATTCTTTATGTGGAAAGCTGGTTAAGATTTGGTGGTGAAATTGAGGTCTCTGGATTAGCAATACTAATGGATTTTTTGGTCTCCCTTTTATTTCAGCCATTGTACAGGGAGACTCGCTCGAAGAGATTTACAACAAAATCAAGCAGATCATTGAGGATCAATCTGGTCACTACATCTGGGTCCCATCGGCTGAGAAACTCTAAATAAGCCCCTTCCAGACCTTCCTGTGAGCAGAAGATGTTAATCCCCTTAACCCCAAAGGAATTCAGATTGGAGTACTCTTCCTGCCCTGGCCATACCAACACCTTTTTATTTGGATCTGTCACAGATTACATTTTTCTTTGTTTTGTTTTTGTTACGTTGAGGTGTTCTCTCGCACTCCCAGGTGTGACTGTACCCATTCCCGCATGGACTTTTTTGCAGTCCCACTAGAGATGCGAAAAAACCCTTGAAAGATTTTCTTTTTTATAAAAAAAAAAAATGAAGAGCAAAACTGAAATTCTTTTGGAGGAGCGGAAGGAAGAAGTGGACATATTCAAGACACATGAGACAGATGGACATCAGAAGTTTCGAAAATAAGGGCAGGTCTTCATGTTCATTCAACATGTTGGAGAGCTCCCCCCTCATGGAGATGTTTGTATTCCTAACCGTTTACTACGATGGAACCAGAACAATTTTATTTATAGGTGTACATATAATATATATATAATGTATATATGTCATATATATACATTATAGGTATATTATATACATTTTATATATGTATAGATATATTATATATGGACAAGAAAAACGGTGGACTTCATAAAAAGTTTGGTAATGTTATTTGCAAGGATATTTTAAATTCTGTGTTCCAGTCAGTAGCAGCAGAAGTGAGGAACTGACTTCCTGAGGCACAGAGGTCATGGGCTGTTACTGCTCGAGCCTAGAGTGCTTTAAGGTCTGAAGAACTAAAGTGAAGACTAGTATGTCGGGGTGAAATGTGTAGCCCGAGGTGGCAGAGAAGAAGCCGAAGCTTGCAGATGTAAGTGAGGAGTGTAGATATGGGGATACATGAAATGCCAAGGACTTGCCATTGGGTGATTATGTGGAAGTGGCTGTCAGGTTAAGTCATGTTCTACTTCAATGAACCATAGAACTGACGGTGCTTGTGGGGATGGAACCACCTTTGTCTGAATGGAAGCCATAAGTGGGAGATCCCCAGCGATAGTTTACGGCATTGAAACAGAACGTCCACTGGAGTTGGACACATGGAAGCCTGATCTGTAGAGGGATGTAACAGAAGTTGCGGACTATGGTGGAATTTGTGGTCTTCTGCAGGAAAGCCTGAAACTGGAAGTGCTTGAGTTGGACAAGACCATTGTCAGTGTGGAAATGTAGAACACAGGTTACCTGAGAAGGTGAAACAGTGTTTGATTGTCTTTTGTATCAAAACCCCAGAGACTACAGACACATGTAACTGGAAGTGCTGGCACTGAGTGTTGTCCACCACATGGTTCTCTTTTAGGAAAGCCTAGATCAGGAAATGCCCGGGAGGGGGTGGCAACAGTTGCTTTCTACTGTGGAATTAGAAGTGTACGTGGAGCAGGAGTCTGGCATTTTAGATCTTTCCCCTCAGGTTGGTTTGTGTTCAGTTGTTAACTGGAGGAAGCAGTCTTACAAAATTATGTTCTAAATTAAGACATGGTACGATTCACGTATAAAAAAGGTTAAAGAAAGGGTCAATTTGGGTTGGAGAGCGACCAGTGTAATTCATGAAGTGAGGACCCAGGAGGTTTGTAAAACTAGGCACCGGGCCTCTATCAAACCAGGAATGCTGTGATGGGAGTATGGGGCAGGCGAGAGAGTAAACCTCTGTCACATACAGTTTGCCCTCTCATCACAGTTCTTTGTGTCCATCTGCATGAGATGTTTGCTTTTTAATCTATTTTTTTATGCTGATGTAAACCCAAGACCATATTGTGTTGCTGTGTCTGCATTTTTCATATTTTATCTTCCATTCTAACCATGATCTGAACGGGTATAAAATCCTTTTTAAAAAATCTAATATTTTCAAGAAAAGCTCTGTTTCATGTACCCTTTTAAGACTGATGTACCCTAGACACTGAGATGTGTGGCAGAGAGGTTTTATGTAAAGGGATAGACGTGACCATATAATTATGCGGGAAGGTCCATGTTATCTCCCTCTCCCAGGCGCTATTACTATGCTCAGGTCTTTGAAATACCCTTTGCTGCTCTACCAGTAATGTTAAACGTACACTTACACTTGCCAGGTCCTACAGTTTCCTGTGAGTGCTGATTGTCCATATCATGTCATTAAAGGGCTTTGGGAAGCTGCCAGAGTAGTTTTACCCATTAAACAACTTGAGCCGTACATGGCCCGATGAAGTGTTCTGCCCCGAGGAGTTTTTAGGCTATTGCAAATTGTTTTTCTCCTTTCTCGAACTTCCCATGTAAGTGTTTAAGGTCAAAAATGGGTTACATAGCAGGTCAGGTAATATAGCATGAGATATTTTCAGGCGGCAAAATGTAAACAGCAAGCAGTATATTGTCGGGTATCATTATTAGAGCTGCTGTTCAGCACAATTGAGTGAATAGTTCACCTGCTTGAAACAGTGTCTTCCATAACTTCATTAGAGTTTAGTGATACAGCTGTTGCTGGTGGTTGTTCATTTGCTGTTTTATCTGAAACCACTGCGCCTTCTTGCCCTGCTGTCAAAGGGCGTTTCATTCAGCTGCTCTTGTCCCACTTTCTTGCAAAGATTTTGGTGAAAAGAAACCTTTCCCACAGAAATCATAATTTGCTGTGAAGTATTACCCATATTGTTTTGATGAAAAAAACCTAATTTTTATCACGTATGTGAAAGGGAAGGGCACTGCCTAAACATTTAACTAAAAAAGTTCAAAACTTGTCAATAGATGAACAAGACTTGCAGTGAAATTTGCCCATTGCAGGTTTAAGATGGATTTTGAGGCTCATTGAACTGCTGTGCATTGTATCTGCTGCCAACTACCTGTGAGTGTCTTGCGTTGATATGTTCATCTGAGTGTTTGGGGCAGGTATGCCGATTGTTGTCTAACCCTTGTGCATGGTTAGGGGGCTGGAATGTATTGTACTACTCAATTCTCAAATTGCCCATGCCAGTGTCTACTACATAATGTTCTACTGCAAGCAGACGAGTCACACATTCTTTTCCTTCTGTAGAGTGGAGTGTGGAGCAAATAATGCCCCTCTGCTTGTGTTTACCACCCGTGACTTGCTGCTCCCTAGTGCGTTGCATTTGGAACGCTGTTGAACTGTGCAGCTTGGCGGATCTGTTCTTTTCTGGTATCCTAAGAACCCAAAATCTATTGCTATTAATCTTCTTTGCGGTAATCCTGCTGCACTGTGCTTTGCGATCTAGAATCCAAATGCAGCTGATCCTTTACTGTGCAGGAACTATTCTGTTCTTGTCTTGGATTGTTGTAAGCTTTGACAGAGGTGGGGCTCCTTGTTAAGTTTACAGTTGGCTTTTTATTTCTTGCACTTAACGTATGAGACGTTTAGTAACCTTCATCGGGAGAGCGTTTTTGTCTTGTTGATAATAACCTCTAGCTAATGAACTGTTATAGTTCTCTATAACATATCACGCATGTAGTTGGTCAATCAGTTTAGAAGCAAGGGTGATAATGTATTCTGTATTGGAGAAAACCAAAATGTCGACCTCTAGATTTCTGGTGGAAGTACTTATATCCTGCTTGTGTTCCCTAAATCACCCCTCTAAAGTCTGAAATCATGGATGCCATTTGATACCCCTTCCGATGTCCATGAGAAGTGTATCTTATCAGACATTGCAAGGCCCTGGCCTAACTTGACAGAACCCAGATGTCAAAATTAAGATCCTAAAAAGCATGCAAGAAAGCGATTGCAATACCCTATATAGGCACTTATTTCCCGCAGCAGAAACACACACACCTTGGAATAAAACTTCCTTTTAATTCGCACATGTAATGGAGCTGAGTAAGAAGTTGCAAATTAACCAGGCTATTGCCTAGTGTGCAACATTTTGGCCAACGTTAGGTTCTCGATTTGGGATCTGGCTAGTTCTTTCAGTCAAAATTTTTAATTATCCCTGTAGATTTCATGCATACATTTCCCCCTGTACATCCAAAGGGTAATACGTATGGAGATGTGCAGAATTACTTGTTTTGAGAGTGGAGTAGGGCTGAACTGCTCCATGAAGAAGTGGGTTTAAAAGCAGGACTGAGAAAATAGGATTCTCTTCCAGGGGATACTCATCAATAGTCATAAGCACTGAATAGTCCCGCCCTCGTGCGGGATCCCGGAGCAATAGCCAATAATATAAATATATATATATATATATATATACACATACATATGCAGCCCAAACTAACCATACTAGGCTCAAAAGACTGCCCCCAAATGCCTGAAAAATCTTTACATTTCTTAAATAAAGACATATAAATTACATTATATGAAAATGCAGAGAAGAAAGCACTGCCTTTGTTAACTTTGAAACACACAACCTTTATTCTCAAAGGTAAAACAGGCAGGATTATAGAGGCAGCTTTAGCCTAGATAGGCTGCATTGTAACAATAGGAAAAAAACTGGCGCCGTGCCTTTAAGACCTCTATCAGCCTCCAGGCTCCCATCATGCACCACAGGTGACAGTTAGGTCAGTTCTTTATTCCGGCTCCTTCTGTGAGGATCCTGGAGCATTGAGCTCGCCAGTTGGTGATATTATTTCACTTTCTTCTGGTAGTTTTTTCAATTTTTTGTCTTTACTCGACGTCTTTAGTCATTATCTGACTAAATCAACAATTTTTTGTGGTTTTTTGGCCTTTTTTCCAGTCACAATGCCGGCCTTATTTATTAAGTGTCTGGCCTGTGGTAAAAAAATGTCCAAGACAGACCCACATTCGGTCTGTGTGGCTTGTCTTCCATCTACACACAAGCCAGAACTTTGCTACCATTGCAGCAAGTTGTCGAACAGAACTTTGAGAGAGAGAGAAGAGCAGGCTTCAGTCCCTGCATGACAGAGGAGAAACCGTGAGTGGAAGAGAAGACTTTCACTCCAGGAAACCTTCTTCACAGCAAAAAGAACGTAAGGAAAGAGGGGAGAAGAGAAAACCTCGTTCCCCTTCAACTTCGAGGGACAGATCTTCTTCTAAAGTTCCGGTATGTTCAAAATCGTCAATCAGCGTCACGTCTTCCGTCGACGTCGCAGTCGAAGAAGAATTCGCCGTCGATGAGAGGTGAGAAACGCCATGAGCGTAGGCGATCCAAGTCTGGCTGCCCTACGGCTACGAGAGGACGGGACTCGATGTCGTCTCATCGACTTCGACATTCACCGTCGAGAGGCTCGAATGATCAGTCCAGGTCGCCGTCGAGAGGCGCTATGACATCGACGTCGAACCGGGCATTGGAGGTTTCGACGTCAAAGAGCCCAGGTCGGATGGCTTCGAGGCACACGACGCCGAGAAAAGCGCCATCGTCGAGGCACACGACGCCAACACCTAAGACACTCGACGTCGAGGAGGTCGCCGTCGAAAGTCGACGCCGAGGGTGTCTCCATTGAGGAAATTGTCGCCGAGGAGGTCGCCGTCGAGAAGGACACCTTCGAGAAGATCGCCTTTGGAACGATCGAGGTCGAGGAGACCGAGGTCCAGGTCTCCTGCAGCTAAGAGGCCTAGAACGGTTTCTAAAGAACGATCTCAGGTTTCTGTGGCTTCTTCTGGGAGTTCTTCTTCCTCCCCTGGTCTGAAGATTGTACAAATCTCCCCAGAGCCCTCAAGAGCGCCTTCACCTACAGGGGCTAATATCTCTCCACGATGGTTGGGAGAACTAAGAGACTGGAAGATAAGGAGAATCAACCTTCCAAGGTCTAGGTCCAGGTCGCCGGTGTCGGAAAGACCCGCGTCAAGATCAAGGTCACCTCTTTTACGAGTGATCCAGTCTCCTGTAAGCGTACTCCGCAGAGGAAATCTCCATCAGCGAGAAGGCGGACTTCACCTTCTCCGAGGTCTTCACATCACCGTTCATCCAAGAGACGAGATACGAGATCTTCGACAAAGTCTACGGATTCGAAGAGAAATTACTCACCGACGTTGTCGTCGACTAATCCAAGTAGGATATCGCCGATTGATGACATAATCACATTTAATGAGGTTCTTTGCCGTGGAGCAGCGAAACTTAATATAGAAATGCCTGTCTCTACTGTGAAGACTACAGTTATCTTCAAGACATTGCATCAAAGATTATCGTCGAAACCTTTACTTCCTCTGGTTCCAGATCTATTGGAGCCTGCTGAGCATAAGTTCTTGACTCCTGCTTCTTTGGGAGCGGTTCCCTCACGAATCGCAAAGAAGTATAGGGCTCCAGACAATGACCCGTTATTTCTAAGATCTGAGCCACAACCTGATTCGGTCATCGTCTCAGCGGCACGTAAAAATCAGAACGGGGCGACGTCCTCATCTGTTCCCCCAGACAAGGACAGCAAAACTATGGATTCGGTAGGGAAGAAAATGTGTGCCACTTCTGCTTTCTACATGAAGGTCGCCAGTGCCTCAGCTTTGTTGGGTCGCTATGACCGCGCACTTTGGGATTCCTTATTCCGCTTCGCTGAAAAACTTCCCAAAGAAGACAAGAATGACTTCCTGGAAATCCTTCATGAAGGTGGGCTAGTGTCCAATCAGGTGATTAGCGCAGCTGCGGATGCTTCCGATCTGTCTACGCATGGCTATGCTCATGGTCTTTGCGCAAGGCGCTCAGCTTGGCTAAGACTTACGGGCCTTAAGCCTGAAGCCCAACACCGCATTTTAAACCTGCCGTTTAATGGGAAATCGCTCTTTGGGTTTCATGCTGACGATGAGATGTCAAAAATGAAGACAGAGCTGGATACTGTGAGAGCTGTAGGTCTCGAAAAGAGAAAGAATTTTAAGAGAAAATACCGTCCTTATGATCGGAGACAGGGCCAGCAGAGCGTTCAAACCCCTCAATAGTCTTCGCAGCAAAATCAAGGAAGATCTCAGTTCTCCCAGCGTCGTCCTGGTAGAGGAAGAGGCGACATATCCAGACAGTCTGCTCCTGGAAACGAGCAACAACAGCAAAAGCAGTGAGTGTTTGCTTCCCCTGAGCCCATTGACCACTCCGGTGGGGGGGGAAGTGTGTGCGTTTTTACCTGGAGGAGTGGAAAAACATCACAAACGACAAATGGGTGCTGAATATTGTGCAAAATGGATATGCAATCAGATTCAAGTCTCCTCCCCCTTCCATTCTTCCTCAAAAGACTGTATTCCATCGACTTCACCTTTTGAAGCAGGAGGTGTCTGTGTTACTCCTAAAGAAGGCCATCGAAGAGGTCCCAAGGACACAACGTCGACAAGGAATTTACTCCAGTTACTTTCTAGTTCAAAAGAAAGGTCCAAACAAGGAGTTCAGGCCCATACTAGATCTCAGGCGCCTCAATCAGTTCATTCGGCGAGAAAAGTTCAGAATGCTGGTGTTACATCAAATAATTCCACTTCTGCATCAAAAGGACTGGATGTGCTCCATAGATCTTCAAGATGCGTATTTTCACATCCCCATTGCCCCAAAGCATCGGAAGTTTCTAAGGTTCTGCATACAAACCAGTCATTACCAGTTCGCAGTCTTGCCCTTCGGGCTAAAGTCAGCTCCTCGCACCTTTTCAAAGTGCATGGCAGTCGTAGCGGCTTTCCTAAGGAAGAGACATATTTTCGTCTATCCCTATCTAGACGATTGGCTGCTAAAGAGTGCCTCTCCAGTTCTACTTCAGCAGCATCTCACGTTCTGTATTCATCAGCTGCGCAGACTAGGTCTGCACGTGAACTTCAAAAAGTCTATCCTCAATCCCGCAGAGGGTTCACTATCTGGGCGCACTTCTGGATTCAAAGGACGCAAAAGCGTATCCTTCGGAGTATAGACTATCCTCCATTCTCTTCAAGTGTCAATCAATGTTAAAGACTCTTCGACCAACGGCCAGACAGATTTTGTCGCTGCTAGGGTCCATGGCGTCTTGCATTTTCCTTGTTCCAAATGCCAGGCTGCACATGAGACCTCTGCAGCAGTCGCTGGAGGATCTGTGGTCCCAGTTTTCAAACCGTTGGGAAGTCAAACTGTCACTACCTCTGTCGGTGCGGATCTCCATTCAATGGTGGATGCAACGGAATCATCTGGTTGTGGGAGTACCTTTTCAGGAGGACATGCCCAAACGATCCCTGGTGACAGATGCGTCCCTGCAGGGTTGGGGTGCCCATCTGGAGTCACTTTAAGTTCAAGGAGTGTGGTCGGAGAAAGAAAAGTTGTATCACATCAACATGTTGGAGCTCAGAGCTGTCCATCTAGCTCTCAAGGCTTTCTTCCCTGTGCTCAAGACAACCTCTCTGCTTGTTCAGACGGACAATACAACAACGATGTACTATCTGAACATGCAGGGCGGAACGAGATCCAGACCCCTGTCGCTGGAAGCACAAGCAATCTGGAAGTGGCTTCTGGCTCGGGGTAGGAAAATTTCAGCTGTCCATCTGCCCGGTGTTCTCAACGTCCAAGCAGACGAACTAAGCAGACACTTCGCAGAAGCACACGACTGGGTCTTAAAAGACTAAGTAATAAGAGATGTCTTCAAAACCTGGAGGTTACCAGAAATCAATCTCTTTGCGGACGCCGAAAACGCAAAATGCCGCGTCTTCGCGTCCAGGTACCCACAACGAGGATCCAAGGGGAATGCTCTGTGGATAGACTGGTCAGAGACATTACTCTACGCCTTTCCACCGATTCCACTCATTCCCTTGGTTATCAAGAAGCTGTACAAGTACAAGACAGACATGATTCTGGTGGCTCCGGATTGGCCTCGCCAATGGTGGTATCCGGATCTCCTGCATCTCTCCAAAGCGCCGCACAAGAGGCTTCCTTGCTGTCCAGATCTGCTGACGAGAGAGAACGGCAGGGTGTTCCATCCCAACCTGCCGTCCCTGAAGCTAGCAATATGGTACCTGAGTTCGTCCAGTATGGTCATCTAGGTCTCTCTCAGGACTGTATGTTCATTTTAAAAGAGGCAAGGAGAGCTTCTACAAGAAAGACATCTGCTTTCAAGTGGAAGCGATTTTTCACGTGGTGTGCTGCTGAAGGTCATGACCCGATTCGGGGTCAGGAACAGGTACTGTTACCATACTTACTTCCTTTGGCCAAAGCAGGTTTGCAGTATTCATCTATTAAGGTCCATCTGGCAGCAATAACAGCATATCGAAAGTCCCCTACTCAGGTTTCTTTCTTTCAAATGCCAGTTGTGAAGGATTTTCTAGAGGGTCTCAGGAAGGTGTATCCTCCCGTGAGGGCCCCCTCTCCTCCTTGGGAGCTTAATGTGGTTTTGTCTAAGTTGATGGGTCCCCCATTCTAACCTATACATAAAGCTTCTCTTCAACATCTGTCGTGGAAGGTGTCTTTCCTTGTAGCCATCACTTCTGTGCGCAGGGTGAGGGAGATTCAGGCTTTTTGTGCAACAGAACCCTATCTCGTTTTCCATGCGAATAGAGTGGTGCTTCGGACTCATCCGAGATTTCTTCCTAAGGTAATCTCAGATTTTCACACAAATCAATCAGTGACACTACCTACGTTTTTTGCTAATCCGAGCTATTCAGCAGAAAAAGCTCTGCACTCTTTGGATTTGAAAAGAGTTTTAAAGTTTTACCTTGGGGGGATACCTTCCCTTGGTATCCCTCCCAGCCCGGTCAGCACTATGAAAAGCCTTGGAGTGGTTATCTCTGAGGATCTATCCATGAAACCCCAGATCTCGGCTGTGACATCATCCTGTTTTTTTTCAACTGCGCAGGATCCGTAAGATCTGTCGTTTTCTCACCAGAGAGGCTCTCATTTTAGTTTTACTGGCTCTGGTCATCTCCAGGATTGACTTTGCTAATCTCCTGTACGTGGGGATTCCTGCTTATCAGCTCCACAAACTTCAGTTAATCCAGAATCAGGCGGCCCGCTTGGTGTTTCACCAACCTAAACACCAGCATGTTTCTCCCCTTCTGAGGAGCCTTCATTGGCACCCAGTGGCCCAACGGTGCTCCTTCAAACTCGGATGCACCGTCTTCAAATCTCTTCACGATCGCGCCCCTGAATTTGTGTCTTCTAAACTGAAGAGATATCTTCCCACCCGTAATCTAAGATCATCTGTGTGAGAAGTTGGCCCGATATGCAACGTTCGCTATTCTAGCGACCGCTATGTATCGTTCCAACGACCCTTATGGTGTTTGGTTGTAAGTCAACCTATAGACCAGCTATCCTAGTAGCGTGGATACGAGCAGTCTAAGGCTAAAGACTCGAGAGGGCGCGTTAAGCCAGCTGTTTACCACACATGTATCCCTTGAACACCCAGTGAAAGGACACCACACAAGTGTTATGAAAATAAACAATATATTTATTAAGAATCACAACAGCCCTGTACTCTTTATGAGGACAGGGTACTAAGCACAAACCAAATCTCTTTAGCAAATACTTCAAGTGCACAGTTTAAAACAAGTGTCCGGGGACACGGAAAGGTTAAGGCAAGTCGGAAGCGAGGGACTCGGGACCCTAGAGTAAGGAGGCTATGCAGGCACCGAAATGCCGAGTTACCTAGCCACGAGGGCTGCGGCTGCAAGTCTTA
Source organism: Lissotriton vulgaris (assembly GCF_964263255.1). Classification (NCBI taxonomy): domain Eukaryota; kingdom Metazoa; phylum Chordata; class Amphibia; order Caudata; family Salamandridae; genus Lissotriton; species Lissotriton vulgaris. The sequence goes on along the minus strand of NC_141691.1, from coordinate 58,058,297 downwards.
CAGGCGTCGGGGTCTTCGCTGACGAGCCAGGAGCCGGAAGAAAAGGAGTTGCTGGCCGGCGACCAGTGGTGAATAGTTCGTAGGGATCCAAGCCTGGATCGGAGATTGATGAAACCTGAAAGCAGAGGGGACCAAGTTCGTACTACTAGCCAGTAGTCAGAGGGTACCAGGAAGGCACCAGTTGGCCGTCACCTCGACCAGGTGAGTGGGCGACGCTAGGCTCTGCAGTCTCACGGACCAGGAGGCGTTGTCGGCGACCACGGTGGAGGTGCGAGCTGTCCCACGACGGATGTCGCTGTCGGCGTCTTGAGTGGACCAGGAGGGTCCGGGGTGCTTCTCAAAAAGATGGAAGCAAGGGCCAGTCTGGAGCAACCAGACCGGCAGTGTTGATTCTCGGATGTCGTCACAGAAGGGCACAAGCCAGCGGCTAGTGACCAGACAACGTGCTGAGCAGCGAGCAGAAGGGCCCCACGCAGATCGTGGAGATGCTGGGAGACTGCACTTCGGTGCTGGAGCGGCTCAGGGTCGGGGCTTCTCGGACCCCAGAGCACTCACCAGAGAGTTACCTCGATGGTCGTGCTGGTTTTTAAGAGCGTGCAGGTTCTGATGATGGCCGGTCCCTCGAGGTCTCGTCGCACCCACAGATCACAGCTGAGCTGATGACGTGGGTTGAGGTCAGAGGTGCCAGGGAAGCCGGTTTCTCGTCGAGCTGGGCCGTCGGATTCCTTGAGGAAGGACTTACAGCAAACCGCAGAGTTCTTAGTTGGTGCCCGCTGATGCAGGGTGACTACTCCTTAGTCACAAGGGAGAAATCTTGAGAAGAGTCTTGAAGTCCTTTCGTAGAAAGTATTCTTGATTCAAAGATGATCTAATTTGGAAGGGTCCCCGCTCCGGCCTTTATCCTAAAGAAAGGGGTTGGTACATGACTAGGTCCTGCCCTAAGGGTGGGACCAGGAAGGGGGGTAGTTACACCCCTCTCCCCTGCCGGACTTTCCCCAGGCCAGGGCTGTCGCCCCTGGAACTGGTTCTAACCGGCAGATGCGTAGTGAGCACCGGGGTGCCACTCCGCAGTCACCTTCTCGCAAAAGCCCTACCTACCCAGAATACACAAACCCTGTCTGGGACGGTGCGAACACCGCCCTTGACAGGAAACCCTTTGTCCAAGTGCTCCTCGCTGGAAGGACTCCCAGCAGCAGGAGGTCAGACTCGTGTCTGTGGTGGCAGCATCCATTTTGTGGAGCTGAGGCTTTAGTTAACTTTAACCGGGGTTCACAGTTACGTACATGTCGTGTCCCTCTAGAAGGGCGGAATGCTAACCTCGTCGCCAGGGTTGGTGAGAGGGCAGCATCCCGATTCGTATGACACCTTACTCGACATGTCTTGATATTGGACACCGAAGTTACCGATGTGGTACGCGTTATCATGGAACAGCCATTGGGTCTTTTCTCCGCAAGCTGCAACCGGCTCGGCTCGGGCCAGAACACAGTTCACGCGAGCCCATGCACTCTGCCTTCAGGATTGTCAAGGCCTGCCATAGGAGTGACTGATAGGGACTCGGGTGTCCATTGGAAGGTTAGATATAGAGCTACTATATCTAAAGCAAAGGGTGATTACACGACTTCGCCCCAGCTGTCATGCAGCCAGTTGTGTCAAATTTAGGAGGCCATTCAGGGGTGGCACAATACATGCTGCAGCCCCTGGTGGCCCTGGGTACACCTAGGCCCTGAGTTACAGGGTCTGATAAGGTGGCCCAGTACCAATTGGTAAATGCACCTAGGGTACATCTCGTAATTTAGAAAGAGAACAGCCAGGCTGTGGGTCTGATTGGCAGGCCCGCAGCCAGAGAAAGTCGTAAACCAGTGAAACAAAAGCAAAAAAAATCTGGGTGATCATAGGATTGCAGACCCTACTCTCCTACATGACCCCCCCCCAAACGTCGGAACAACTAGCTAACCTTGACCAGGTGAGTCTTCTTGTTCTAAGTGGAAATATCTGGAGAGCCCATCGGCATTGCCATGATCAGTACCAGGTCTATGTTCCACTGTGAAGTCCATCCCCTGTAGGGAAATGGACCACCTAAGCAGTTTGGGGTTTTCACCCTTCATCTGATTTAGCCACAAGAGGGGCTTATGGTCGGTCTGAATCTTGAAGTGAGTGCCAAACAAGTATGGCCTCAGCTTCTTCAGGGCCCAAACCACAGCAAAGGCCTCCCTCTCAATAGCTGACCAATTCTTCTCTCTAGGGGTCAGCCGTCTGCTTATAAAAGCAATGGGCTGGTCTTGACCATCAAAATTCAGTTGAGAAAGAACAGCTCCCACACCCAACTCAGAAGCATCTGTTTGGACAATGAATGGTTTGGAGTAGTCCGGACTCTTGAGGATAGGCGCCGTGCACATGGCCTGCTTTAGGTCATCGAATGCTTTTTGACAGCTCGCTGTCCACTGAACCTTTTTTGGCATTTTCTTACTTGTCAGTTCATTTAATGGTGTCACGATGGAACCATAGTTCCTGACAAACTTCCTGTAGTATCCAGTCAGGCCCAAGAAAGCTCGAACCTGAGTCTGGGTGGTTGGAGGAGCCCAGTCCCTGATTGACTGTATCTTGCTCTCCAGTGGCTGAACCTGACCTCCACCTACAAGGTGGCCCAGGTATACAACCTGTGTCTGCCCTATCTGGCACTTGGTGGCCTTGATAGTGAGACCTGCTGCTTGCAGTGCCTCTAACGTCTTCCGCAGGTGGACCAGGTGATCCTCCCAGGTGGAGCTAAAGACAGCAATATCGTCAAGATACGCCGCACAGAAATCATCCAGCCCAGTAAGGACGTGATTCACCAACCGTTGGAAGGTGGCAGGTGCATTTTTCAGACCAAAGGTCATCACCACGAACTGATAATGCCCACCAGGGGTTGAAAATGCGGTTTTAGGCTTGGCGTCCTCAGCTAACCTGATTTGCCAATACCCAGCTGTCAGGTCAAACGTACTTAAGTAGTTGGCCGAAGCCAATCTATCGATAAGCTCGTCTGCCCTTGGTATTGGGTGGGCGTCAGTCTTAGTGACTGCATTGAGACCCCTGTAGTCTACGCAAAACCTCATCTCTCTCTTACCACCCTGGGTGTGAGGTTTCGGCACTAGTACTACGGGACTAGCCCAAGGGCTATCCGAGGGTTCAATGACTCCCAGCTCCAACATTTTCTGCACTTCACTTTTGATGCAGTCTCTAACGTGATCAGGCTGCCTGTAGATTTTACTCTTTACGGGCAAGCTGTCACCAGTGTCGACCTCATGGGTGCACCAATCGGTCTGACTGGGTGTCAGAGAAAACAGATGTCGGAACGACTGAAGAACCTGTTTACAGTCGCTCTGTTGATGTTCGGAGAGGCTGCCACAAAAGACAACACCATCTACCGAGCCATCGTCAGGATTCTGAGAGAGCAGGTCGGGGAGAGGGTCACTCTCCTCTTCCTGTCCCTCATCTAGGGCCATGAGCAAACTCATGTCCTTCCTGTCGACATATGCTTTTAGCCTGTTGACATGAAGCACCCTGTGGGGGCTCCGGGGAGTTCCCAGGTCGACCAGGTAGGTGACCTCTCCCTTTTTCTCCAGGATGGTGTGGGGCCCGGACCATTTGTCCTTGAGTGCTGCTGGGGCCACCGGCTCCAACACCCACACCTTCTGTCCGGGCTGGTAAACAGTCAAGACAGCCTTTTGGTCATGCCAAGCTTTTTGGAGTTCTTGGCTGGCCTTAAGGTTTTCGGATGCCTTCTCCATGTATTCAGCCATCCGCGAGCGGAGGCCGAGCACATAGTCCACTATGTTGGTTGCAGGCTTTTTGAGAGGTCTCTCCCATCCTTCCTTCACCAAACACAGGGGTCCTCTTACAGGATGCCCGTACAAAAGTTCAAAAGGGCTGTATCCAACCCCCTTCTGTGGGACTTCTCTGTAGGCGAACAAGAGGCAGGGGATTAGGACGTCCCATCTACGCCGCAGCTTTTCCGGTAGTCCATGAATCATCCCTTTTAGGGTCCTGTTGAATCTCTCAACAAGCCCATTGCATTGTGGATGATAGGGTGTAGTGAACTTGTAGTTGACACCACATTCCTTCCACATAGCAGTTAAGTAGCTCGACATAAAGTTTGCACCTCTGTCGGAGACGACCTCCTTAGGGAAGCCCACTCTGGAGAATACTCCAACTAGGGCTCTTGCCACAACAGGTGCTGTAGTGGTCCTAAGGGGAATAGCTTCAGGATACCTGGTGGCATGATCCACTACCACCAGTATAAACTTGTGCCCTGATGCTGTCGGTGGTTCCATGGGACCGACGATGTCGATCCCCACCCGTTCAAAGTGCACCCCCACCACAGGCATTGGTATAAGGGGGGCCTTTGTCGTGCCACCTGACTTACCACTGGCTTGGCAAGTGACACAGGAGCGGCAAAACTCCTTGGTATCTTCGTTCATGTGAGGCCAGTGAAAGTGCGAGACAAGCCTGTCCCACGTTTTCGTCTGGCCTAAGTGGCCTGCTAAGGGAATCTCGTGGGCCAAGGTAAGTAGGAAACCACGCTGAGACAAGGGGACGACCAGCCTCCTGGTCATGCCAGGCTTGGGGTCTCTTGACTCAGTGTACAGGAGTCCATCTTCCCAGTATACCTTGTGGGTACCTGTGGCGTTCCCAGCAGCCTCAGCAGCAGCCTGCTGTCTGAGGGGTTCAAGAGAAGGGCAGTCTAACTGGTCCTTCCCCAGATCTTCCCTTGAGGGTCCCCCTGAGCCCAAGAATTCAACTTGATCAAGTTCGAACTCCCTCGGCTCAGTTTCCCTCAATTCCTGTAGGTCAGCCTCCTCTGAGACTTGATCCTCGACCTGGGGCAAGGGGGAAGGCGCAGCCTTAACCCTACTGCTCTTTTTCTTGGGAGGTGTCTGGTCCGTTGTTCCAGGATCCAGCACCTGTTCAGTGGGGCATTTCCTGACCTGTGACCTAGTCACAGCGAACACATGTGCTGGCAAACCTAACATTTCCATGTGAGTCCGGTGCTCCACTTCTGACCATTGTGACGACTCCAAATCATTGCCCAACAAACAATCCACTGGGAGGTCTGGACTAACTACAACCTTCTTTTGGCCAGTTACCCCTCCCCAGGAGAAAGCTACAATTGCCATACTGTGATTGGTAGTGACATTGCTTGCATTGGTCACCAGGAATTCTGTACCTGGCATGATCTGTCCAGGGTCCACAAAGTTAGGCGTCACCATGGTGACGCTGGCACAAGTGTCCCTATAGGCCTGAGCCATCTTTCCATTGATGAAAGGCGTCTGTCTGTATTTGCCCAAAGTATTGGGGCTTACGTCAGGGGACACGTCCACGTCCCCTGTACTGACAAGGACGGCCTGAGTGAGTGTACCAACTAAGTTGTCACGCCCCTCAGAACCCAGGGTTAACCCTACTAAACCCTTGGGAGGTGCACTACCACTGCTGGCTGTACTAGGGGGCACAGGTGCCTTAGGGGCTGCAGTGGCAGGAGGCTGCCCTCCTCCTTTCTTGGTGCACTCACTAAACCAGTGAGATTTACTTTTACAGTACTGGCACCATCGTTTGGATTGGCCTTCTTTCTTCTTTTGGGGAGCCTGACCCCCACCCTCTTTGGGTTGTTGGGGACCTGTCGAAGACTTCTGGTCATTTTGTTCCCCCTTAGAATCTTTACCCTTCTGGTCTGCTTTCTTCTGACCACCTTGATTCTGGCCCTGGTTCTGTTTAACTCTCGTACGAACCCATTTGTCTGCCTTCTGTCCCAATTCTTGGGGAGAGGTCAGATCCGAGTCGACAAGATGCTGATGCAACAACTGGTTCTGACAATTGTTTAAAATTTGTTCTCTCATCATCAAATTGTACAATCCTTTGTAATCAGTAACCTTACTGCCCAGCAACCAGCCCTCAAAAGCCTTAGTGGCACAATCGACAAAATCGGACCAGTCTTGAGCCTGCGTTTTCTGGGTATCCCTGAACAGCACCCTGTACTGCTCAGTGGTTAGGCCGAACCCTTCAACGAGTGTATTCTTCAAGACTTGGTAATTGTTAGCGTCCTCTACCCTTGTGGTGAGGAGCTTGTCTCTTCCTTTACCTTCAAAGGAGAGCCACAAGATAGCTGCCCACTGACTCTGGGGAACACCTTGCACAGTGCAGGCCCTCTCCAAAGCAGTAATCCATTTGTGGATGTCGTCCCCTTGTTTAAAGGGGGGCACTATCTTCCCAAGGTGTTTCGTATCGAAACTCTTTTCCCTATTACTAGGTACATTGCTGCCACCAGTGGGGACTGCCCCACTTAACTGTTGCTCTCTAGCAAAAGCAAGCTTTTCCTTGGCCAGGGCAAGTTCTTCCCTTTCGATCCTCAGATTAGCTGCCCTTTCCTTAGCTTCGTACACTCTCCTCTGAGGGGACGTCATCCCTCTTTGAGAAGAGTTGCGAGAGCCATTGGTTCGAACAGATCTGTTAGAGCCTCTTGACAGAGACCTAACTCGTCCATTCCCAATGTTAAGCGCACCTGACAGTAGCGCCGGGGGTCCCCCAGTACCACTATCATGTCTGCTTAAGTTGGACCGTGTCAGTCTACCGACTTCTACCTGTCCCTTATCTGCCTCGTCCCCAGAGAGATCCTCATCCTCATCCTCCTCGCCGTCTTCGTTCTCAGTTGCGAGGTGGATAAGGTCAGGATCGCCCCGGGTTCCCTCGAGGGGAGGCATGCCTCCTTCTGGATTAGAAGGGCTAAGAAGCTTCTCAGCCTTTCTGGCATCATAAGTCTCTAGGAGACCAATCAGAAAGGAGGTGGTGGGGTTAGCCCCTTGCTTAATCTTCCTAGAGGTACATACTTGTCGTAACTCATGGAAGTTAAGCGCAGTATATCTTGACGTGATGACCTGTGGAGGGTCAACTGACACAAGGGGAGACTCAGAGTTTCCTCCTTTGTCCGACATACTGTTTCTAGTGTGGTGTAAGTGATGCACCTACCTACACTATGTGTTTACCTACTTTTCCCTTGCTAAGAGTTGTAGCCAAGGTGTGCTAAGCCTTGAGGAGCTACAACAGCTGGTTCAGTAGAACTCAGAGTATTCTAAGCTTTAGTTATATGTACTAACAGTACTCGTGTGATCTTTCAACAAGATATTCTTAGGATACGTGTGGTAAAACAACAGCAAGCTCAAATCCCACCGCTGCCACCAATGTGAGAAGTTGGCCCGATATGCAACGTTCGCTATTCTAGCGACCGCTATGTATCGTTCCAACGACCCTTATGGTGTTTGGTTGTAAGTCAACCTATAGACCAGCTATCCTAGTAGCGTGGATACGAGCAGTCTAAGGCTAAAGACTCGAGAGGGCGCGTTAAGCCAGCTGTTTACCACACATGTATCCCTTGAACACCCAGTGAAAGGACACCACACAAGTGTTATGAAAATAAACAATATATTTATTAAGAATCACAACAGCCCTGTACTCTTTATGAGGACAGGGTACTAAGCACAAACCAAATCTCTTTAGCAAATACTTCAAGTGCACAGTTTAAAACAAGTGTCCGGGGACACGGAAAGGTTAAGGCAAGTCGGAAGCGAGGGACTCGGGACCCTAGAGTAAGGAGGCTATGCAGGCACCGAAATGCCGAGTTACCTAGCCACGAGGGCTGCGGCTGCAAGTCTTACAGGCGTCGGGGTCTTCGCTGACGAGCCAGGAGCCGGAAGAAAAGGAGTTGCTGGCCGGCGACCAGTGGTGAATAGTTCGTAGGGATCCAAGCCTGGATCGGAGATTGATGAAACCTGAAAGCAGAGGGGACCAAGTTCGTACTACTAGCCAGTAGTCAGAGTGTACCAGGAAGGCACCAGTTGGCCGTCACCTCGACCAGGTGAGTGGGCGACGCTAGGCTCTGCAGTCTCACGGACCAGGAGGCGTTGTCGGCGACCACGGTGGAGGTGCGAGCTGTCCCACGACGGATGTCGCTGTCGGCGTCTTGAGTGGACCAGGAGGGTCCGGGGTGCTTCTCAAAAAGATGGAAGCAAGGGCCAGTCTGGAGCAACCAGACCGGCAGTGTTGATTCTCGGATGTCGTCACAGAAGGGCACAAGCCAGCGGCTAGTGACCAGACAACGTGCTGAGCAGCGAGCAGAAGGGCCCCACGCAGATCGTGGAGATGCTGGGAGACTGCACTTCGGTGCTGGAGCGGCTCAGGGTCGGGGCTTCTCGGACCCCAGAGCACTCACCAGAGAGTTACCTCGATGGTCGTGCTGGTTTTTAAGAGCGTGCAGGTTCTGATGATGGCCGGTCCCTCGAGGTCTCGTCGCACCCACAGATCACAGCTGAGCTGATGACGTGGGTAGAGGTCAGAGGTGCCAGGGAAGCCGGTTTCTCGTCGAGCTGGGCCGTCGGATTCCTTGAGGAAGGACTTACAGCAAACCGCAGAGTTCTTAGTTGGTGCCCGCTGATGCAGGGTGACTACTCCTTAGTCACAAGGGAGAAATCTTGAGAAGAGTCTTGAAGTCCTTTCGTAGAAAGTATTCTTGATTCAAAGATGATCTAATTTGGAAGGGTCCCCGCTCCGGCCTTTATCCTAAAGAAAGGGGTGGGTACATGACTAGGTCCTGCCCTAAGGGTGGGACCAGGAAGGGGGGTAGTTACACCCCTCTCCCCTGCCGGACTTTCCCCAGGCCAGGGCTGTCGCCCCTGGAACTGGTTCTAACCGGCAGATGCGTAGTGAGCACCGGGGTGCCACTCCGCAGTCACCTTCTCGCAAAAGCCCTACCTACCCAGAATACACAAACCCTGTCTGGGACGGTGCGAACACCGCCCTTGACAGGAAACCCTTTGTCCAAGTGCTCCTCGCTGGAAGGACTCCCAGCAGCAGGAGGTCAGACTCGTGTCTGTGGTGGCAGCATCCATTTTGTGGAGCTGAGGCTTTAGTTAACTTTAACCGGGGTTCACAGTTACGTACATGTCGTGTCCCTCTAGAAGGGCGGAATGCTAACCTCGTCGCCAGGGTTGGTGAGAGGGCAGCATCCCGATTCGTATGACACCTTACTCGACATGTCTTGATAACGCGACACCGAAGTTACCGATGTGGTACGCGTTATCATGGAACAGCCATTGGGTCTTTTCTCCGCAAGCTGCAACCGGCTCGGCTCGGGCCAGAACACAGTTCACGCGAGCCCATGCACTCTGCCTTCAGGATTGTCAAGGCCTGCCATAGGAGTGACTGATAGGGACTCGGGTGTCCATTGGAAGGTTAGATATAGAGCTACTATATCTAAAGCAAAGGGTGATTACACAACTTCGCCCCAGCTGTCATGCAGCCAGTTGTGTCAAATTTAGGAGGCCATTCAGGGGTGGCACAATACATGCTGCAGCCCCTGGTGGCCCTGGGTACACCTAGGCCCTGAGTTACAGGGTCTGATAAGGTGGCCCAGTACCAATTGGTAAATGCACCTAGGGTACATCTCGTAATTTAGAAAGAGAACAGCCAGGCTGTGGGTCTGATTGGCAGGCCCGCAGCCAGAGAAAGTCGTAAACCAGTGAAACAAAAGCAAAAAAAATCTGGGTGATCATAGGATTGCAGACCCTACTCTCCTACAATCTGCTGATAATCTTCTCTGCATTCCATCTTTCCGTCGGAAGAAGCATGGCGGCTTGCGCTTTTCTTCTCTCGGCCCCATCTTTTGGAATTCCCTTCCCTCTTCTTTTCGTCACTGCCCTACCTATGAGTCATTTAGGAGAACCTTAAAAACTTTTCTTTTCAAAGCTGGAACAGTATGATCCCCTGGCCCTGGTTTGTTATGTCTGTTATGAGCGCCAAGAAACCGTCCCGGTGTACGTGCGCGGTAGAAATTATTTAACATAACATAACATTGTGTCAGAAAAACTGGTCCTCTGTTTGTGAACTACGGTCCTCTGAATACGGGCTTGCCTGCTTCTAAGAGGTCCATTTCCAGATGGATTGTGTCATGCATTTTATTATGTTATCAGTTGGCACGAAAGCGGCTCCCGGGTAGACCTAGAGCGCACTTCACTAGAGGAAAGGCTGCTACTATAGCAATGCTTAAAAATTTACCTGTGCATGAAATTTGTAAGGCAGCTACGTGGCGGTCGGTTCACACATTTGCCCGCCATTACTGTCTTGATTCTGATACTCATGCGGATGCCCAAGTTGGTCAGGCATCCCTGAGGAATATGTTCGGGTAATTGATATAATAGTGTGCTGTCTAAAGAGTCTGGTATTCGTCCGCAGGGTATGGGATGCGCTTGCTACTCTATTCATTGCTTATGACTATTGATGAGTATCCCCTGGAAGAGAAGGATTAGTTACTTACCTGTAATCCTAGTTCTCTTCCAGGGGTATACTCATCAAAGTCATAAGCACACCCACCCTCCTCCCCGGACGAATACCAGATCTGGCTATTTTACACATTACCCATGCTGTGATTACACTGTTATACGCTGTCCAAAAGAACTGACCTAACTGTCACCTGGGGTGCATGATGGGAGCCTGGAGGCTCATAGAGGTCTTAAAGGCACAGCGCCAGTTTTTTTTCCTATTGTTACAATGCAGCCTATCTAGGCTAAAGCTGCCTCTATGATCCTGCCTGTTTTACCTTGGAAAATAAAGGTTCTGTGTTTCAAAGTCAACAAAGGCAGTACTTTCTTCTTTGCATTTTCATATAATGTAATTTATATGTCTTTATTTAACAAATGTAAAGATTTTTCATGCATTTGGGGGCAGTCTTTTGAGCCTAGTATGGTTATTTTGGGCTGCATATGTATGTGTATATGCATATTATCTATATATATATATATATATATATATAGTTATTTTATGTGTATTTATATGTGTGTATATATATACATATATATCCAACGTAGAGTTGGCCAGTCCTGCCGTGACAGGAAGCCCGTCCGCGCTGCGGACCGGTACCGAAGCCAACCGACTTCGGCACATTCGGGCAGAGGGAGAGTGATGTCAGATGCACTGTGCAGCTATTCCAGTAGCAGGACCTTGCACCGACCCACTGGGGTTTTTGAATAGTTGGCAATTCAGCAGCACGCCAACCCGAAGTACTACCAAGACCAGCAGGCACTTCTTCTGCCACGCCCACCGGGGCGAGTGATACAAGGTACTTAAGTTGTTCGGGACTACTTGGTGTTTGCTCAGAGACCCGCCCCATATGAAGTGTGGAGAATACACGAAACGCGTTGGGCGCTTTAATCTGGTGACTCGTACTTGCCTGGAGAGCTGTGATTCTGTCATCAATAAAGGAACGCTGATAACTTACCCCTCTGTTGTGGCTTCTGTGAAGGGGACAACTCTACGTTGGATATATATATGTTGATATATGCATATTGTTGGCTATTGCTCCGGGGTCCCGCACGAGGGCGGGACTATTAAGTGCTTATGACTTTGATGAGTATACCCCTGGAAGAGAACTAGGATTACAGGTAAGTAACTAATCCATTAGCCACCCTGACCAACATTTCTCTCTTCCTTAAAGATGGGCACTGGAAGACAACTAGGGCCACATGCTACAGATGTCTACACACCCGAATTAAGTTCACACCTTCCTCAAAAATATTAATGCCCCCAGCTATCAGTATTGCTTTCATGATTAACTTAAGTTGTTCAGTATATCTTCACCAGGCACATGATTGGAATGTTTTTTTTTTTGTTATGGCCTAACTAAAGGCACCTTCACTGTCTAAACTATTCACAAAGGCCCACTTCTCTTTGGTTTCACTTTGCTGGAAGGTATCAACACACTCTCTCCCAGCCTCTTTACTTCAGACTTCATTACTGAAACTTTTTGTATGACTTATTCAGGGAGGCTGTTTAATTACTCCATACTGATCAACATATTTTTAGTTGAGGCAGAGCTTCTCAAGCAGGAGTCTACACCAACCCCTTGAGGATTGACGATCTCCCAACAAGGGGAAAATTTTAGATTTATCAGACATTAAAAAGCATGTTGGGCAATATTCGCTCTGTACCACAAGGCACTCAGTAGGTTTAATAGATAAAATTCAAATTTTCCACAGCCAGGGTGGGTAGAAAATCATGATTTTTATTAAAGAGACAGAGGCTGATATTATGCATATTTCTTTCATTGCCAACTCGCAACAACAAACAATGTAAAATAACTTAAAATATTAAACTTCACATTCCAATGTCCTTATGATCCAGAGATAGGCGCCATATTCCTTCTTTATGCTGCGAAGACGCTCAAAAGTTCGAATAAAAACAATAAAACTGATACCAAAGGTTAAATCCAGTGACCCAAAGAGCTTTCCTCTGCCAAGATTTCTTCTTGTTGTCTCCTCCTGAAGGAATCGAGAACAACCATTAGTGGGTGGGAAAAATACACAGAGAGGGATAATATCAGCCTGCGTGTCTTTAATAAAATCATGATTTTCTACCCACCTGGCTGTGGAAAAACTGAATTTTATGGCCAGGCACGGAGGCCAATATTATGCATGTTCAAATCCTTGCCATAATATTCCACAGGCTTAAAGTAACATTTCTTAAAAACAGATTCAGAAGACCTATCAGCCGCAGCTAAAATGGCTGATAAGTCCCCACCCAGGATGTAAGCCTTAGAAGCCATCGCTCCTCTAGCGGAGTGAGAGCCAAAGCTAGTTAAATTAAACCTGCTTTATTCATGACCTCCTTGATCCAATGAGCCAAGGTAGGAGCGGAGACTGCCTTATTTGGAGGTCTGTAAGAACTTAACAATTGAGAATCAGCGCTATGTCTCAGACATTCAGTCCTTCTCTTACTCATGTATACACCTTACCACGCAATATTTTCTACAATCATCAAAGCTAGGGTAGAAAATAGTTTTTGACATAGTTTTGATTCTTTTTGAGATAGAGAAACAAACACCTTCTGGAACAAACCTATGCCCCGCAATCTCTAAAGCCTTAACATCCGAAACCCTCCTGAAAGAGATCAGACTCAGCAACATAACCAATTTCAAAGAAAGATCTCTGAGGCTTAGAAACTTTTTTTTGTTCCAACACATCAACTCTCTCAAAACAACATCCACATCTCAAACGGAAGAGTATTTTGCTCCCAGGGGAGCCTTAATTATCACACTCCTCAAGAGTCTCCTTATCACGTCATGTTGACCGATAATACACTATCCACTAAATCATGACCTGCAGCGAACTATACTATACTCCTGCAGAGTACTATAGGACTTACCATCAAGAAAAACTTCAGATAAGTAGTTAACTCCTTCTACTACAGGAGCTGATACTGGATCCAGACTCTTCAAAGCACACCAACGAACCCATCTCCCCCGAGCCAACCTGTAGGCCATTGAGATCCCTGGAGCCCATGACTCCTTAATGAGCTTTGAAGCCTCTGAAGATAACCCTGACATTTGCCAGGCTCTCCCGAAATCAACCAAGCCATTCGCCTTAACTGACCTAGTAGAACTAACTTGGGAAAATCTCCTAAAGCGTGGGTTAGCAAATCCGGAACACTCGGAAGAAGTACCGGGTCGGCAATCAACATCGCCATAACATCCGGATACCAGACTTGAGACGTCCAAAACAGGGTTATTAAGACAACCTCTGCCCTTTCCACCTTCAAAAGAACCCTCTGAATCAGATCAAAGGGGGGAAATGCGTAACAACGCGCCCTGTTCCAAACCTGCAGAAAAGCGTCCACCGCTTCTGCAGCTGGGTCCGGCCTCCAGCTGAAAAATCTGCGAACCTGAGCATTCACTCTGTTCGCAAAAAGGTCCAACAAGAAAGGACTCCATCTCCTGTTCAAGTATAAGAAAAGTACCCTGTTTAGTCTCTAATCGCTGAAGTCCTTCAGTTGCCTTGAGTTCCAATCCACTATGGAATTGTTTACCCCTGGCAAATATTGTGCCAGAACCATCATGTTTCTGCTCAGACAAAAATGCCCAAATTCTCTTGCCAAGTCCACTAAAGCTTTTGAACGAGGACCCCCTAATTTGTTCACTTACCTTACTGCAAAAATGTTGTCCATCTTTAAGAGAACACAACATTTGACCTGATCCCTTGCAAAACTCTTCACCGCAAAGGAACCTGCCAGCAAGTCCAGGTAATTGATATGCATCTTGCTCTCCAGACCTGTCCACTTTCCTCCAGTAGTCAACAAGCCACACCTGGCTCCCCATCCCTGAAGGCTGGCATCCGATTCTATAATGAAGTCTGTACTCGGTCTGAAGATAGCCCTCCCATTCCATGCCTCAAGATTTTTTAACCACCATGTCAGCTTCTCCTGTGCCTCTGTATCTACCTGAACCCTGAGAGTAACTCACCTCTTTGTTCAGATACAAGGTCTTTAGTCTCTGAAGCGCTCGATAGTGCAAGGGAGCCTGAAAAACTGCTTGGATGGAAGCCGTAAGGAGTCCTAAACCTCTTGCTACCTTCCTCAAAGCAACTCATATGCTCGCTGGAATCTTTCACACCTCCCTGCGAATCTTCCTGATTTTCTCCATTTGTAATCTAAAGACACAATCCAATGTCAAGATCTGAAATCCCAGAAACAGTCTCCTGACTGGGTACCAAAAATGATGTCTTCCTTTTTACTATGAAGCCCAAATCCTCTATCACCCTGATACCATGTTTTAGAGCTTGCTTCTTGTTTTCCAACATTATGATAATGTCTAAATAAATGATCAACCATATCCCCCTTGACCGTAACCAAGCCGCTATGGAACGCATTCAGCCTCCATTTTGTTAACCTGTTTTTCTATAGTCTGCTTATCTACCACTTTTAGCTTTGAAGCTCTCTTCATTGCGGAATCATTTTTAAAATAGTGATAAAGGTATCTCAAAATTCTCACAGATGGAATGGAGGTATTGAGACAGACTTATAATCAAGCACAGCCTTACATTGTTAGGACACCTGTGTACTAAACTGGAATATTTGAAAAATGCCTCCGTTAAAGGCCTGGATATTTAGATCACAAAGGGAAGTTAATCAGATTTCCCACAGAGGTCTCTGTTCTGGAAGAGCTCTGACCTGCAATTTTGAATACCAAGCAATAAATGAGAAGACAGAAATCAGCAAAACAGCTAATGCTTTAAAACATTCTTGCAAGAGACATTAGCCTGAATTCAGGCAAAATGAGTTTGTTGCAAGTTGCTGGGACCAAACGTATGAGGGAAAATCCTCTTTTTTGGTTTTAGGTCTGTCTGATTCGAGGAAATTGTAGAGAAGGGTGAGTATTGCCTCAGAGTTCTTAAAAATCTTTGAGGATGAATAGTTTAGGCCCTTAGAACCTTACTCAGAACCTTATAGCCTTCCCTTTCCTTTACTGGAAGAAGCTGTTGAGACCTGATCAAAATTATTTAGGGCGGGAACTTTCATGAATGCAGAGTTTTGGATGTGTTGCAACTTCGAAAAAAAGTATATTCTGAGACCCTCGGGTCTAAACTATTATATTACTTTCTTTGACAGTACATAGTTTGAAATACTGCAGAGTTAGGCAGCACGCCTGAGGATTTAATCTTCTAAGCACATATAGGATTAGAGTTGACCTGGGGAGGGAGGTGAGGTGTACGCATTGAACATCAGTTTGGTTCTATTGCTGTTCAGCTTGAGAAAGTTCTTACCAAACCTGTATGTCCAGAAGGCACTCACTGAGATTGTTCAAACAATCGATGTCAACCTGATGCACGTGAATGTTGAAATGATTAGGTGAGAGTAATGAACCTTGGTGAACGCCACTCTGCTGTGAGTTTTGTACAAAAAGTAGTAAAACCAGGCATCCACCGTGTCAGATATTCTTGTCTTCTCATACCTGTTTCTGAGGATGAAGTGATCAATGGTACAATATTTAATAGAATTGCAAAAAACTGAATCCCATTTATCTGTGGTGTTCCTTAATTGTTGTGTGGCAAAGCTAATGCTGTTTTTGCCACATGGATAGTGAATGCTTGAATGTTCCCGACTTCATGCAGACATGTTAAACAAATCACAATGTCTCTAAAAAGTGAAACTCCCTTTTTTAAAAATCGGATATACTAATCACTCTTTCTTATGTTACATTTTCTCAAATTATGCATATTTTATTTATATATATATATCATCATCATCATATATATATATTTTTGGTGAATCACACCTAGCGTTGCTGTCTAAGGACAGATTTAGGAGAACAGGGCTAGAAGGGCTGTTACATTGACAGTCAAAGAAGCAAAATGAAATTCTGTTCTTCAAAGAACCTCCTGTTTCCATCTCCCAGGGTGCCTTGTACTGGTAGTTGCCTCGCAGTCTCTGTACTTCTGAAATGCTAAGATGGATCACTGACAGTAACTTACCATTCAAGAATAGGAGACCAGAGACCGAAAGGCCACTTGTGATACCTTTTGTGTTTTAGGATCTCAAATTAATAAGTGCTTGAGTATAGTAGCAAGCTCATCCACAAACCACTTCTGGTGTCCAACAAAGCGGTACACCCCCATTTTGTACCGCTTTGTCTGCCATAAGTTGGCAGGGTATGCTCCGACTTGAGTCCCTTGCTCACTTTGCCACTGGATTCAAGCTGAAGACGGCTGAAATGCCAGAAACCGGTCCTCGGAAGCTTGTTTCCGGTCCAGGGAAGGCATGGCTTGGTAGTTCGGGCTGGACTGTTCCCATGAGGCACAGGGTCAGACTGATTTGCATATGGCCATGTCTGAACTGGGGTGGCAGAGTGGGCTAAAGAACGGTGATGGATTAAACCCACATCTGTTGACTGGGTGTGAGTGTTTGATTGGTTCAAATGCTCCGTCCATCACCACCACCCCCCTTTTGTACCTCCCTCAGACTCGGCACCTAAACACAAGCCAAAGCTTTCAGCGCCAACAACTCCAGCACTTACCTGCCCGTCAGTTCAGGGCCGACTGTCTACATCCACCGATTTTGAAACCAGTGGAGCTTCGGATCCGAAACCCTCCAAGCCAGCTCTGAAGAAGACTACCGAAAATCCAGTGGAGCTTATTCTCCACAGATTACTAGAGCAATTGGAAGCTTGACAAAGGCAGATACAGATTCAGCCTCAAACTGGATGTGCCCTAAATAAGCCTCTGGCTCCAACACCGCCATCATCAAAAAGTCACAAAAAAATCATCCTACGTAGTAGACTCTAACCCTAAGAACTAGGGTAATTATATGTGAACAAATAACTATGGTTCGCTAGGGATAGTTTCAACTTACTTAGATTGAAACAATAAACAACAAATGTTAACACAGAAAAGGAAAAACAAAAATACGGATGAGAGAATGTTTACAAGGAAAAGTAATAAGGACAAACGAAAAAACATATATACTCTATAGCAAAGCAATCAATTATACAGTTGAAGTACTCCAATTCAAAAGATTTTTTTGTATATTAAAACCTAATTATTTTATTGTGTAAACATACTGTATAAGCAACACAGAATAACTGATAGAGAGATATAGATATACAAATGGCAGCTTATTACGCTGTATAGTTTCTATCTCTGTGTGTGTGTGTGTGTGTGTGTATATATATATATATATATATATATATATATACATACATACATACATACATACACACACACACACACACACACACACACACTAGCTTACCCGTCGCGCGTTGCTGCGATCTCAGAAGAAAGGAAATTTAAGGAAACTTGTTATGATAACATTCAATTTACATTGTCATTTTTATTGAAACTTCATTTTAATATGGAAAACATTTTGAAGTGTTTTAATTCTGTTTTTTATTCGAGTGCTTGTGGATACACAGTATTTTTTCTTTTTCCGTCTGGTGCGTACACGAATAAATCAGAAGGTTTTTTGACGTGTGAGCTGGCCACATACAGTTGTCCATGTGAGAAGCACAGATTCTCCAAATCTAGTCCACACATTTGCAGCGATTGTCCTTGTGCTTTGTTGATGGTCATTGCAAAAGTGAGTCGCACCGGAAACTGTAAACGTTCAGTATTGGAAAGATTATGAGGGCCCTGGGGGGCTGATATTGAACACATTTTTCTTTTTGTTTTGCCAGAAACCTTCGGGGGAGTGTACTTAACAACTTCCCAAAGTTTCATGCCGATCGGATGAATGGTGTAGTAATGCATAAAAGACAGACAGACCTACATTCGTTTTTATATATATATATATATATAGATTTATATATATATATATATATAATCTCACTCAATACATATTGACAATAGGTCAAAAAAAGAACTTAATACAAAAATGTACATCCTGAAATCAAAATCAACAGAAGGCGGTTAATGTTGCATGTATAGAATTCGACGTTTCAGCCCTACAGTAGAACAGACCAGAGCCATCATCAGGACAATATGTTGCCAAGAATAAAATCCAAGTAAAAACCAGTTACCGAAAACTCAAGTGCGCCTTAAACCTACAACAGCCAGCTAGTAGGCATAGACCAAGTTTACGGAGAATCTCACTGATTTCCACATTAGGTCTAAGGCGCAAATAATACCTCAATTGCAGCTTGTCTGTTATCTAATTTGAACACACACTAATGATATCTTGCACATCACACAGGGCTGATTTAAACAAACACTGGGTCTCATTCTCCCCAGCACAATGGCTCCCAATTCAAAGTGTCTAAAATAACTTTTTTCTTTTCAGCACAAATTCCACCAAACAGGTGGAGCAACTCGGATATCCAGTCAAAACATGAACCAGATTAATTAAATTGAAGTAATAGGCGATAGATATTCGAAAACATTCAGCTCCAGGTACAGTGGTACAGGAATGCCGTCTTTTCCGGAGACACTTTAGGCATTTGATGCTCCTACTCTACCGAAGAGGAAGAAAATGGACAAAGCAACTAGTCCTTTGTCTCTTCCACCATCTCTACCACTGCCACACTCTCCATCTCCACCAGAGTCTGTTTAAAATCCCCATGACAGTTCACCTCAGGGATCCTTTGGGAATGATATAGGTGGTTTAGATGCAGGAGATGACACTTTTTGGACACCATCATATGATGACCCCTCTGACGCTTACAATATAGATCCTACAGGGGAGGGCTTCTACTTTCTGTGACATGCAGCTCCACAAAAAAACCCTAGAATTAGATTTCCTTTTCAAAACACTGTCCTCCACACATAGGGGCACTTATTACTTACCTATGTTAAAGGGCATGTTACGCCAAACGTAAAACATTTTCAAAGGCCCTGTTAGGGCTAGAATAATAACATTCAGGGTTGATTTAAAAAAAAGATATATATATATATATAATCCCTCTCATTCAGATCCCATTTATATTGGAGGACAAGTACCATCAGACTCTCTAGTAATCACCACTGCTAGTACGAGAGCAAATTCACAAGCTAGCAGTGACATGCCCCTTCTCGACAAGGAGAGCAAGCGCATCAACGTTGCGGGAATAGTGTTTGCGAACCAATCTACAAACCCATTGACGTATTGCCACCTCACTTTGTTTGCTTGCCAGATATGACCATGTTCACTGGGATGAAATTGAGGAGCTCCTTTAGCATCTCCGAGATCAGCACAGAAAAAGGGGCCAGGAACTTGTCACAGATGGCAAACGTATATCGAACACCGCCATACATTGTAACCTTAGACTGCCTACTTTGCAAGAAGAGGTATTAACCCTAGCATCCTGCTCCATCGCCATGCTTGGCTGCTTATTTCAGGCTTCAAGCCAGAGGTACAACAAAACCTCCTAAATATACCCTTTGATAAGGAACATCTCTTCGGGCCCCAAGTTGCAGAGGCCCTGGAGAAAATAAAAAAAGACACACCGAAATCCTAGGGGACCCTTCAAACAACTACACCTTGAGGTTCCTTTCGCCACCCCAGGTATTGTGGGTGAGCCACAACAACTACTTCAAAAGCCCTCACCTCCTACCAACATAGCCAAAATCAATATTCCTCCTCCAGAGTTTACTATAGATGCTCCAACAGGAGCAAAGGTGCTTCCCCATGAGCCCCTCGCCCATGTAACACCTGTTGGGGGTCGCTTACAAAACTTTCTACCCACTTGGCAGTCAATAGCATCACATTATCCAATATGGCTATTGTCTGAAGCTCATTACCACACCCACCACGTCCCATCTTGCAACCATAGGTTATCACGGGAACATCAAACACTGCTCAAATAGCAAGTTCAATCTCTTCTCACAGGAGCTATAGAACCCGTCCATCTACACCATCAAAGGTCAGGAGTATGCTCCCTATACTGTCTAATCCCCAGAAAGGATGAATCTTCTCAGCCTATTGTAGTTCTGAGGCCTCTAAACCACTACATCCTGTCAGAGCACTTTCATATGGTCACACTCCAAGATGTGATCTCACTCCTCCAACAAGGCGACTTCATTGCGGCCCTCGATTTAAAGGATACCTATTTCCACATTCCAATACACCCAGCACATTGCAAATATCTAAGATTTGTGATAGCAAGAAAAAACTACCAATACAGAGTCCTACCCTTTGGGATCTCTACTGCACCTCAGGTGTTCACTAAGTGTCTAGCAGTAATAGCATCACATCTGCGCAGACAGAACAATCCATGTATTCCCTTATCTGGACATCTGGCTCATAAAAGCCATTACTCATCATCATCTATGCCAACAACACACACAAACTACCATAGATCTACTTAATCAATTAGGCTTCAATGTCAGTATAGCCAAATCTCACCTTCAACCTCAACAAATTCCGCAATATCTGGGTGCAATCTTGCACACAACTAGGATTAGCTTTTCCCACAACTGCAAGAATTCAAAATTTGCAAACATTGATATACTGTTTTCAAATCAATCAACAGCTCACAGTAAGGGAAGTCCTGCTGCTCCTAGACATTATGGCTTTCTGCATTACTATAGTACCTCATGCTCGTTTTCACATGCTTCTGTTACAGGAATTTGTTGCCCAACAGTGGTCTCAGTCACAAGGTTAGTTACAAGATCTAGTGTTGACAAACAGCCGAACTCTGCAGTGGTGGAACTTCAACAAACTGTTAAAGGGATGCCCTTTTCTAAACCCTGTTCCCCACATCGCTTTGAAAATGGATTCATCCATCACAGGCTGGGCTGCACACTTAAAGGACCTCACAGGTCAGAGCCGCCTTTAGGATTCCATGCACCAGACTCTCCACATCAACTACCTAGAGCTTCAAACTGTTCACCTAGCCTTGACAATATTCCTACATCACCTGATCAGCAAGTTAATTAGAGTCCGGACAGACAATTCAACAACCATGTCTATGAAACGCCCAACTGTTTATTTTGTCCTTTTGGAGCCTGGAGCTTGATTTGTAGCCTGATCAGATCTCTAGTCTTACACTGGTTGGATTTGGATCTTAATTGGTAGTGTCAGGAGCCCAGCTCCGTGTAAATCTCCTAGAACAGAGTGTCATCACTTTGGCTTCTAAGGATTTTCTGTGGTCTGTCTCCCAGGAGGCGAGAGGGTTTGATCCTCAAACACCAACATTCAAATGTGTTAAGTCCATGAACTGTGATGTATGCATGTATGTTTCCTTAAAGCAGAAATGTAATTATGGACTCTTTAGCATTAGATGACTCAGACGTACATCTGGATAGTCTCAAATATCCGGACTGGCATCTTTGTTTGGTACATTGAAGGTGAATGGAACAACTCACTTGTAGCCATCCTAATCCGATGTTGAGATCGTCTCACAATTAATGAATCCGATTCACATGCAAGTAGGCATATGAAGGCAGTTTAATTCTTTGATAAGATTGCAACCCCTATTCCTTAAGGCATATCTTTCTCCTGGAGTTCAATTGGTTTATTTATCTGCCATTATTCTCTCACTAGGATCACTGCTAATTCTAGGGGTTCACCTTTTGGTCTATACGATATTGTTTTGTTTTTTTATCTACTGGCCATACTGCCTGGTTTATATTTTCTTGTGTCTCCCACTTCACTTAACCTAGTATTGACACAGACTATTTCAGATCTTATTTGGCAATCTGCCTCTAAAGCAGTGTTGATAGTTGTGAATTTTCAAGAGATTCTCTATGCATTCCTTTTGTTAGAACACCCCATCGAGTAAACGATTGCAATATAAACCATTTGAACTGATTGCCACAAATGTGCTTAAACTGGAAGCTTGGCTAGAGTCTATTTTATAGTCACTGGTAGCTTGGCCAAAAGAATGCAGATTCTGTTAGCTTAAGTGGGTGGAGAATCGTGATTTTATTAAAGACTAGGAGGCTTGCATTATGCAATAACTTTTTATTTACTACTTCCATGCAGCACATGCGTAAAATGCTCCTTTTAGAATATTTGTATAAGTCACAACAAGAACATTCAGTCTATAAAACCCTGTAACATTCCATCTTCTCCCTCTTTTGACACTGCACTTGGTTTATCCAGTCCGCCTTTCTTTCTTCTAATCCAAAACTGCTCCTTAAGTATCTGCAATAAAGAAAATCAACCAGTAAAAAATGCAAATATGTCTCATCCAAACGTTACATTTCATTGTTACAAAAATTCTCATCCGTCCATATTATGACATTTCAAAAGATTTTTCCCACTGCTTTCGCTCAGCTTACAGATTTCATCCATTCCCTCCCAATTTGTCTTATTCATGGGAAGTGAGGGTCGGGTAATGCAAGCCTCCTTGTCTTTAATAAAAATCGCAATTCTCCATATACTACAGCTATTCGAAACTGCATTTTATGGCAAGACAGGATGTTCCAAGTCTCTTAATGCATAACTTAAAACATGCTGCCAGGTTTCAAATGCAATTTTAGAAAACTTCAGCATTTGACTAATCTGCCTCTTTTAGCACCTCTTCCAAATGTGCTCCTGCTGTACATACTTTGGAAGCCTTTGCACCCCTCACTGAAGGTGATTTAAATCTCTCAACATTCCCACCAGGCTCCTTCATTACTACCTTTACCAATCTTGCAATTGTAGCAAGTCACTGCTTTATAAGATTTTACATATGAACTTTATAGTTGACTCACACCATCACTTTTGTATTGGTGACTCATACTATGTCAGTTTACCACATAATATTTTGGGTGTCTCCCAAATCTTGGATAGAAAATTGATTCTGACATAGTCTTTGACCTTCTCCACACCTCAAGAAGTACCCCTTCCTGTTGATAAAATCTACTGGAAATATCTAAAGCCTGAATGTCAGATACTGTCCTAAACGAAACTAAACAAAGGAAAGTTGTCAATTTCTAAGTTAGTTCTTTTAAAGCTAAATATCTATTAAATGGTCAAGACTCAAACATCCATAAAACCACATTAACATCCCAAACATTTTCACAGCAAGACCTAGGTGACCTCTTTAGTCAAATTCCTTTAAGAATTCTATAAATCAATTGAATGTTTCCAATAAATGAACCATGCCCTAATGAGTAACCCGCTGCAATAGCTGACCTGTCGTAATTTACAGTTTTATGCGAAAAATCCTTTGAAAACAATCCTGCAAAAACATTTGCTACCACTATCTCATCAGCTTCCACTGGACCCAAATCTGTTCCAAGCACCAATGTAGCTAGACATTCCATGCCCCTTAATATCTTTGTTTTTCCTGGTGCCCATGACTTGTTGCTCAGTTCTGAAGCTTCTCCAGAAAGGCCTTTGAATCCTCTTGATAACTTCCAGACTAGAAGATTGAGCAAACCGACCCTATCAGAGGATGTTCCTCTCTCTCTATGCATATTATCACCCCTTTGCATGACTGAATGAAGAGGCACTACTACAACCAACTCCGTCACTGACTGAAACTAAACTGTAGTCGCCCAAAAGTGTGCAACCAATACTATCCAACACTGCTGTATCCTTACCTGAACTAACACCCTCTCTCATAGCACACTGAGGGAAAGCATAACCTTTAAGATTTACTCAAGTTTGATTGAACACATCCACTGCCTTTCATTATAAATTTGGACGCAATTGAAATATCTATTTTTGATATGTTAATCGGGAAGCAAAGAAATCCACTTCTATATGTCCTAAGGATGACTAATTTATGAAAACATTCTCTCCTTAGCATCCACTCGCTACAGTCTCTGATTGCGTGAATTCCAATCCGCTACTATATTCTCCTTCCCTGGTAAATACTGATGGATGCCGACGCCTCAGGTTGCAAATGGAAGACGGCACCATCCTTAGAGGCGGAGCCTGGGCCCACACTATCTGTCTTTCCCCAGATGTCCGGTGCAACATCGCTTGAGCTATTGTCCCGGCTTCAATCTGGCTCACCCCTGGATGCATGTCCAGCAAAGTGCTTGGGCAAGGTGGCATCGGCAGTAAACAGCTTGCTGAATCCCCTGCTCAATCTGTCTTTGAGCTCCGGAGTGGTGCCTCGGGAATGGAAACACGCACTCATTCTGCCGCTGATCAAAAAACCTCTGTTAGATCCCTTGCTGCTGGCTAACTATAGACCGATCTCCCTCCTCCCTGCTCTGGCGAAGGTGGTTGAGAAACATGTACAGCATAACCTTACCACCTTTATTGAGAATAACAACATTCTCCATGATTCTCAATCTGGTTTCCGTGCTAACTATAGCACGGAGACAGCCCTCGTGGAGGTGACCGACGCCATCAGGGAGACGCTCGATCTGGGAGGAAAGGCTATGTTAGTCATGCTGGACCTGTCGGCGGCGTTCGACACCGTCCCACACGCAGGTCTCCTTTCAAGACTCGGGGAGATAGGACTGCGGGGGACGGTGTTGGATTGGTTTCAATCCTTCCTATCCGACCGTCGACAGGTGATCTGGGCTCCACCGTTCTCCGCTGAAATGCCATCGCTAGAGGTCGGGGTTCCTCAAGGGTCCATTCTGAGCCCCACCATCTTTAACATCTATATGGCCCCTCTGGCGATGGTAGCGGAGGCTTATGGGGCCCGGGTCATCTCATACGCTGATGACACCCAGCTCCTGTTTACCTGCAGGAAGGGAGAGGTTTTTGACGGCGACAGGATCAAAGACTGTCTGAGTGCAGTCTTTGCGTGGTTTCAGCGGCACAGCCTGAAATGCAACTCGGATAAGTCTGAGTTGCTCTTCTTTGGCTGTGCCCCTGATCCTGGCTGGAAGTCGTGGTGGCCCCAGGACATGTTCCCTCCTGAGAAGTCATCTTCCCAAGTGAAAAATCTTGGAGTTGTGTTTGATGACGACCTCTCTTTCCGACCCCATATTATGGGGCTATCAGGGAAATGCTTCGGCATCCTCAAGATGCTTAGGAAATTTCTTCCACTGCTCTCCCTGCAAAATCGTAAGACTGTAGTCCAGGCGCTTGTGTATATATATATAAAATTCTTTATTTGGCTTATTCACAAAGGAAAAACCATAAGAGACAATTAGTAATATACATTACATTTTTACATGACTAAAGGAAAAAAAAAAAACAATTTCAGAAAAATTCATACAAAGAGCTAATAAATTAAAAGAGAATTGGTTATAAAAATTTCATCGGAAGTCGGCTCAGAATATCCTTAATGAGGGCATTTATAGATTTTTCCTGTGCTTCATGATGCATTTTAAAAAGTTGCTCACAAAATAACAGACATTTTCAGTTTCCAGCATTTGGAGTCTAAGAAGAGCGGGCCTGCATTGTCTCAGTCCCCAGTTCCTCAATATTGGTAGTAACCAGATTTTTCTATGCGGTTGATGGAATTTGCAGAGCATGATCACATGTAGATTGGATTGTATTGAAAGTCCATCACACGGACAGGGTGGGAGAATAACTTCCCGGCAGTTTTTCAATGGAAACGTAACCAATCTAAAAAAAGTGTTTAGCCTAAATCTAGTTATTAACATTCTCTCGTACGTTGATATTTGGAGTGTCAAATGCGGATGATTGCCATGGGCTATTTGTACCATGTTTGCTTGGACTACCGCAGTTTTTGATGATTCAGATGCCAGTCTTAGAGACTCCAAGTGTCTTAGTGCTGATTGTTTAAGGTCTCTCTTCGAGATGTCCATTATAGATTCTGGTTCAAGGAAGTAGTTCTCTAACCCTAGATCTTTGAGGAAATCTCTTACATAAGAGAGCCATTTTACTTTAGAGGATTTGTCGAGGGCCATCGAGTCAGCAATGATGGACTGGGTCAGCGCATTTTTATCAGATGTCCAGATGCGCCGCCACAGCATCACTGGTTCAGTTTTAATTAAATCCTCTATATAGGGTATTCCTAATTCCAGGTGCAGGGCGTAGGTTGAAGTGCCTTTCGGGGTGGCTAGGAGAAATCTAAGAAAAACATTTTCAGCCTTCTGAATGG
Source organism: Lissotriton vulgaris (assembly GCF_964263255.1). Taxonomy (NCBI): domain Eukaryota; kingdom Metazoa; phylum Chordata; class Amphibia; order Caudata; family Salamandridae; genus Lissotriton; species Lissotriton vulgaris. Next base: position 58,032,070 of record NC_141691.1, on the reverse strand, counting down.
AGCTAGTATCGGTGTATCCCCAGACTCCCGCACCATATAGGGCGATAGCCTGGCATTTAGCATTATAAATTTTCAATAGCTCCACATGGCCTTTTTCCTAATCTCTGAGAGAAGCTCCTTAGAGCGGCTATTGATCTCTTAAAGAGATGCCCCCTTGTATCTACTGCTGGCTTCCATGTCAATTGATCATCTATCATGATGCCCAGGTAAGGGTATTGGGGAGTAACCTCAAGCTTTTGGTTATCGAGGTAGATGGCCTTTGTTCTTTTTTGCCCCCTGTCTGCTGTCATGACAAAAGTTTTCTTCACATTCACCCGCAAATCCAGGTTGCCCATAAAGCTCGTGTACCTATTCAGTGAGAGCTGAAGCTCGCGTGGTGTGCGCGCGAGAATGACGGTGTCATCCGCGTAGAGCAGGGCGGGAATCAGGCGCTGGTTTATGCGTGGGAGGTACTGAGCCCCCCTCAGCATCTCCCCCTCCAGGCCATAGTTGTGTTTGATGACGACCTCTCTTTCCGACCCCATATTATGGGGCTATCAGGGAAATGCTTCGGCATCCTCAATATGCTTAGGAAATTTCTTCCACTGCTCTCCCTGCAATATCGTAAGACTGTAGTCCAGGCGCTTGTGGGGTCTCGGCTAGACTATGCGAATGCGCTTTTTGCAGGTCTGCCCAAGTACCTTTTGGCCAGACTGCAAATTGTTCAAAACTCGGCGGCCAGAGCCATATTTGGCCTGCCAAGGAGAGCCAGCGCCTCATTGCTTCTAAATAGGTTGCATTGGCTACCTATTTCTAGTAGAATTAGGTTTAAAATTCTCACGCTGGCGTTCAAAGCCCTCCACTCTGTTGGTCCTAACTACATCAGAAAGCGTACCGCTTTCTATGTGCCGCGGAGGATGTTGCGGTCAGCCGATATGGCCAAAATGGAGGTCCCTGCTGTCAAACGAGTTCGGATGGGAGGACGGTCTTTTCAATATGTGGCAGCTCGCTTTTGGAATGAGCTCCCTCTTTCCCTACGCAAAGCTAATAGTCTCCTAGCTTTTAGGAAGGAGCTGAAGACCACGCTCTTTTCCATGTAATCACTGTGACTGCAGCGTTTCTGCCTTTGTGTTTCTGGGTTTTTCAGGCCTCTTTGTCAAAGCGCCGGGACACCCCCTGGGGTAGCCGTGCGCTCTAAAAGTACGGCTTTAACATAACATAACTAGTACATTAATCTTGATCTCCTGACAAAACTCCAGTAACTCTTTCACAATCTCTAAAAGTTCATTTGACCTGCTTCCCCCTAACTTGTGCATGTAGGTAACTGCTTTTGCATTGTCCATTTTCAATAAAAACAGACCTTCCTTTCTACTTGTCCTTCAACCTGCATAGAGCAAACAGTCCTGTACTCCTCTCCAAAGAGTGTATATGCTTTTTCCTCCCCTCCTCACTCTATTTCCCTCATGTTTTCTGACTCCTGCTTATTGCGTCCCAACCGAAACTGCTCGTATCTGTTTCCAATACAAATCTGGATTTGTCGCAAAAACTGCTTGACCATTCCATGCATCCAAATTCTCTAACCACCAGGTCAACTCCAGCTTCCCCTACTCCATCATTTTAATGTTCTCTACATATAACAGATCCTGTGCTAAACCCACTTTAAGTGTTGCAGAGACCTGTAATGCAGGGGACCTGGAAAATAGTGCTTGATTCGAAGATGAAAGAAGACCAATGATACGTTCAATATTTCTTAATGTCACCTCCTTCCTTCTGAGTTGTCGGTCTTCCCTTTTAATCATACTTCTCTTTCTCCCCGACAGCTGCAATTGGACTTTCACTGTGTCTATTACAAATCCTAAAAACGCCATTGTTTACAAAGGGTGAAGATTTGATTTTATGCCAAGACAGGAGGCTAGCATTATGCATAAATCATTTTATTTTGCACTTCCAAGCAGCAACCTTTAAATATCCATATTAGAACCAAATTTGATAACATAAACAAAATTAGAACACCAGTCCATAAAACTCCCCAACATTCTGAACTCTTCCTCTTTTGTTTGCTGATTCTGAGCAGATAAGTGTTTGTTTAATTTATTAGCTTGCATAGACTATGACTTTGACCATTTGTTTGCGAAAGTATGATGATTTGTAAGAAACTAGTTACCTGTACACTATAGTTCTCCAGTATTATCTTTCATAGATTCGCATGCTTGTATCTTCCCCGTCGTCATGGTGGGAGTCTCACGGTAACAGAATGACCAAAGCAGTATCACAGAGATGAAAAAACTGCATAGAAAACCCCATAGAGAATGAAATATTTAGTAACCAGACCTCCTTATTGTTTGGTCCAAAACTTAGCCAATCAGTAGCCAGCCCTGACATCACACTCCCCAGCAGAACTCTCCTACCTCAGATTTCTGACCCCAAGTGAGAGTCATGGATATACTCAGAGGTAAAAGGTTCTACCTGAGAAACGGGGAGGTGGGTGGGCGCATGTGAATCTATGAAAGATAACACTGGAGAACTATAGTGTACAGGTAAGTAACTAGTTTCTTCTCCAGTATTGAATCTTTCATAGATTCACATGCTTGTATCAGATTAGCAAGTAGTACCCAAAAATCATAGCGTTTCCAGGATAGAACCTTAGTATTCTGGTTCTGCCCCTAAGCATAGTGATGTCATAACCATTTGAAACCATCCACCAGTACTGGATAATGACATACAACAGTACTTAAAGATAGAGCATAGAGTTCATCAGTCTGTATATTCCTGAAATCATTTTCCTTTAGACATATGAATATATATACACATTTGTATACTCAGAAAATAACCGAATATAAAAAGGGTACCTTGTTGAAATAGACGCCGTAGAACATCTTGCCCCACTGCTGTATCCTCCTTCCACGCAGTATCTAGACAGTAATGTCTAGTAAAAGAGTGTACACTCTTCCAGGTGGCTGCTCTGCAGATGTCTGGCAGCGACACTCCTGCAAATAAGGCCGTTGAAGTTGCCATTTTTCTAGTGGAATGCGCTTGTACCTTGGAGCGCAGTGGATTCCCAGCTTTTTCATGACATTTGACAATAGCCAAAGAAATCCATCTTGAAATACTTGATCTTGATAAAGGCAATCCTTTTCTCTGTCCCTCAAAATTTATAAACAGTTGTTTAGACTTCCTGAAAGGTCTTGTCCTGTTGATATAGAATTTCAAACATCTTTTAATGTCTAGTGAGTGTAGGGCCCTCTCTGCATCTGTTGAAGGATTTTCAAAGAAAGTAGGTAATATTACCGGTTCATTGAGATGAAATATTGTAGGGACTTTAGGAATTAATTTAGGGTTTGTCCTGACGAAACTGCTATTGGGAAGGCCTGTATTTCGCTTACCCTCCTTGCAGATGTGAGGGCCAAGAGCAATGCTGTCTTCCAAGATATGAATTGCAAGTCTACCTTATGTATTGGCTCGAAAGGAGGCTTCATAAGTTGTGATAGTACTGTATTAATGTGCCAGGGATCGGAGGGCGTTGGATCGGAGTGAACGCCCTGAAGAGACCTTTGATGAATTCCTTGATTACTCTATGCGATCAGAGAGAAGGTTGATTTGGTACTCTCCAATATCTCGAAATTGCCGCTAAGTGCACCTTCAATGACGCATGCGAAAGACCGGCTTTCGACAAGTAAAGAAGATATGGCAAGATTTGCTCTGGAGAAACTGTGAACGGGTGTAGCTCTTGAGATGCGCACGATTGACATGTAAAGACTGCTCTAGATTGAGACAAAATGTTCCTACAATCCTGATGAATGTTTAGAGATTTGAAGTCGTACTCGTGAGATTCCAAGCTGATAAGTGTAGCGATATCAAGATTGGGTGGAGAATTTGTCCTTTGTTCATGGAGATCAGGTCCTGAGTTATCGGAAACTGTATTCTGTTGCACACAGAAAGTTGGAGAAGATCTTAAAACCATGCTTGCCTCGGCCAAGCTGGAGCTATTAAAATCACATGGCATGGCTCCGACCTCATTTTGCGGAGCACTCTTGTAATCAGGGGAAATGGAGGAAACGCGTAGGCGAACATTCCCGTCCATTTCAGATGCAGTGCTTTTCCCAAGGATCCCATTTGTGGATATCTGCTGGTGAACTGGTCGTACTTTGAGTTGTCCTGGGTTGCGTACAAATCTAATGTTGGCGTGCCCCACCGCTGGAAGACTCTTTGTAGTTGCGCATGATCTATTTCCCACTCGTGGGACATACTGGCTGTTCTGCTCAGAACAACTGCCTTTGTGTTGTGTATTCCCTGAATGTGTTGCACCTGAATTGATATGTTGTGACGTATGAGCCATCTCCAGATCTTTTGAGCTTGGGAAGAGAGTGGTTTTGGTCTTGTCCCTCCCTGCTTTAGAAGGTAGAACATTGTCGTTGTACTGTCGGTTTTTGTCAGTACTGTAGAATCGCTTATCCTGGGAAGGAAAGCCTTTAGGCCCAGGAACACCGCTTTCAGTTCTAGTATGTTGATGTGTAAACATGTCTCCTGTTCGGACCAGTGACCTTGGAGTTCTAGTTCTTGAAGATGCGCCCCCAACCTTGCAGCAAAGCATCTGACGTCATTACATAACAGTGACGCTTGGGTTCGAAAGTTAAGCCTTGTACTAGGTTCTCTTGTAGCTTCCACCATGACAGAGCTTTCTTCTTTGGAGGATAAATGGTGGTCCGATCCTCGAATGACCCTTGAGACTGAATCCACTGATCGTCTAGTAGCTCCTGTAAAGGCCTCATCTGTAGACGGCAGTTTGGAACCAGTGGGATACAGGAAGACCTCATTCCCAACAAGGATTTGTATATTCTTACTGAAGTGTACTTTTTTGACTGCAGGATTGAGGCCAGATTCAATATTTTCCGAATCCGCTCCTCCGACGGATATGCTTTCGCTTCCTTTGTGCAAATTAAAGCCCCTAGAAATTGGAGCGAATGAGAGGGCACTGTTGAAGATTTCTCCAGGTTGATCCGCAGACCCAGGCGTTGAAAGAGATCCATGCAGCTGTTTAATGAGATCTGAGTCTTCCTGTAAGATGGACCCTTTACAAGCCAGTCATCCAGATAGGGGAAAATGTGATGCCCCTGCAATCGTAGATGAGCAGCGACTGGGGCCATGCATTTTGTAAAGACCCGTGGTGCCGTTTTTAGGCCGAAGGGCAACACCTTGAACTGAAAGTGGCGCCCCTCCACTACAAAACGCAGATACTTTCTGTGTTTCCGATGAATTGGAACATGGAAATATGCATCCATAAGATCCAGAGATGCCATGTAATCTTTCTGTCGCATGAGCAAGAGGATTTCCTGCAGTGAAAGCATACGTAAGGGAATGTTCTTGATGTACTGATTCAAATCTCTTAGGTCCAAAACCTGTCTCCGTTTTGAAGTCTGTTTTTTCTTTATCAGAAAAAAGTGTGAATAAAATCCTTTTCCTCTCTGTCGAAAAGGGACTTTCTCTATAGCTCCCTTCTGAATAAGCGATAGAACTTCCGCACTCAGACCTTAGAGGTGTTGTTGATGCCTGAACACTGGGGGGTGATGAGGTGGAATTTAAACAAATTCTAGGGTATGTCCCTTGTGTATTACATCCAATACCCATTTGTCTGATGTTCTTGACATCCAATGTTTCGAGAAGAGGACAGATAATGGTCGTTGTCGGGTATAAACCAGTTGGAGGGCGCCTTCGGTAAGTCATTGCCGTCTATTGGATTGCTGTCCTTTGCCTCAAGCCATGGTTTTACCTCTAGACTGTTGTTGAAAAGAGGAATTTGAGGAGTGATATTGCTGGTTAGACTGATATTGTCGGTAATTTTGCTGGTTGTAATGCTGGTATCTGTTCGACTGATACGATGACCTTTGACCAAATTGACCTCTAGCTCCTCTTCTCTGAAAGGATTGAAATCTTCCCTACTGAAGGGACCCCAGCGCCCGTGCCTTGTCTGTGTCTGCCTTAATGCCTTGAAGTGCGTCGTCTGTGTTTCCCGAAAAGATTTTCCCCATCAAAGGGCATGTCGACTATTTTGGCCTGAACCTCAGGCCGAAAAGAGGTAGCTTTCAGGCAACCTTGCCGTCTAAGCCACACTGTTCCCGCCATCTGGCGAAAAGCCATGGAAGATATATCCATGGCGGTATCAATGGATTCCGAGGCCGCTCTTGATCCATCCTGAAGAATAGCCGCTGCTTCTTCTTTGTTATCATCTGGTAGATGGGCCAATAGCGGCGCTATATCGGACCACATCTGCCTGTTGTAACGGCTAAGGAGAGTTTGCCGCCTTGATGGTAGAGGCTGCCATCACTGCAAACCTGTTTCCCGCTCCATGCATTCTTCTTCCTTCCTTATCCGGCGGAGCCATAGATGTGGATACCAGATTCTTAGAGTTTCTCTGCGCGGCCTGCATCACTACCGATTCCGGCCGTGGATGTCCTATCAAAGATGCGGGTGAAGTTTTTGGCGCTCTGTATTTCTTTTCAATCCTTGGAACCGACGCTGCCACTGAAGCTGGCGTCTTCAGAATTTTGAGACCCTCATCCCATACATGCTGTATGATTGGGATCGATCTGATTGACCTTCTTGAGTCCTCTTTAAAATCATATAAGAAAAATTCAGTTTCTTGAACCGGCATTTGAAGTTCAAATCTTTTAGCAGCCTTTTCGATTATATCATGAAACCCTCCAATGTCTTGAGGAGGCGAGTTCGCTGGTGAAGGAGATGGAGAAGGGGTTGTTGGTAAAATGTACTCATGCCATCACCCTCTTCCGGTTGATCATCTCCATCACGGTCGGCCAAGTCATCTCTTATTGTAACTATCGGCGGAGAACGCACTCTTTGCGCTGCAGGTAAAGGCTGTTTCACTGGAGCTTGAGGCTGAACTACTGGAGCCGGCGGATTAGGGGTATTAGCCTCAGAGAAGCGACGGTAGTAATCAAAATACGTAAGTCCGTCACTAGCGATGCAGGCATTGATATAGATTCTTCCCTTCTTTCAGGTTGCTGTTCTTCCTCTTCCTCCTCGTAGTCACAAGGTTTCTGAAAGGATTCATATCTTGTGGACTTAGTCTGAGTAGCATCTTTAAAGGAGTAAACTTCCTCCTCATCCATGTCCTGACTCTTGATTTGTAGTTGGGAGGGGCTATACGCCACTCCCGAAGATTCCTCATCGTCCGATTCCTGCATTTCCAATACGTTTGATGAAGGAAGTGGGGATATCTTCGTCCATGATGTATACTCGGAAGATTTTCTTATCGTCGACGGGCCCGTCGACGAGTGAAAAGATCTGATAAAGATCATGGTCCTTGACTTCGGTGATTTAAAAGCCTTCGTCGACAGGGCTTCCGTCGACGAGGCTATCGTTGACGAGCGAGTCGTCGGAATTTTAATAATTGTCGACTATGTCGACGACGGGATGGCTGACGATGTTACTGTCGATGGTGTCGTCGTTGCTCATCTTGTCGACGGAGATGTGGCTTTTCCTGTTGACTGAGCTGTCGTTGTCGACGCAACAGACTTAGTACCTGTCGACGCTGCCTTCGTCGTCAAGATGGTCGACGTAGTCATCGACGTTTTGACAGGAACAACAGACTGGGGCACCACAGCACTGGATGAGGGGGCAGAAAATACCGCCCTATGACCAGGGGACTTTTTCTGAGGAGTTTGAGGAAGAGAAGAAGCCTCTTTTCCCTTGGTTTTTAGCTTTTTAGGATCCACAGAATCTTCTGAAGTGGAAGATTTCCTCTTCTTGGAAGCCTGGAAAGTGGATTCCTCCTCTGATTCAGAATCTGAGGTGGCCTTCTTCTGAAACCACAACAGAAGACGTGCCTCACGATCCCTTAATGTCTTAGCAGAAAGGGTTCTGCAGTGCTTGCAGTCTTTTCCAATATGGTTGGGGTGAAGGCAGTATAAGCAGTCCTTGTGAGGATCTTCTGAAAAGAGCCTGCTTTCCCACATGATCAGCAAGGCCTGAAAAGCCTCTTCTTAGAGGTTTCATCCATTATAAGGTATATTATGGAGCACAATACCTTAGTCCAGAAGAAATTCAGCAGTTGAAAAGGTCAAAGGTTCACACAGGAACAAACTGAGCAGAGCTCAGGGAGACTCCTTTCTCACATGAAGGCGGTTGGAAATCTGAGGTAGGAGAGTTCCGCTGGGGGTGTAATGTCAGGGCTGGCTACTGATTGGCTAAGTTTTGGACCAAACAATAAGGAGGTCTGGTTACCAAATATTTCATTCTCTATGGGGTTTTCTATGCAGTTTTTTTCATCTCTATGATACTGCTTTGGTCATTCTGTTACCGTGAGACTCCCACCATGACGACGGGGAAGATACAAGCATGTGAATCTATGAAAGATGCAATACTGGAGAATAATATTTATGGCCTAGAACCTAATGTATAGGGTCTAGTTAGATAAGTACGGTACAGTTTACTGATATTGGGAACGGTAAAATATAAAGGTTTATTGATTTTAAATGTTGCATTTTAGCTTGTAGGGGAAAAACCATATGAGAAATCCTAGTTTAAATGTAAATATGAAATTTTACAATTTGTTATTATTTAAATACAATTTGCTATTTGTTATTATTTAAATGAATAAGGCGTACAGGGCGCACTGTGAACTGTGCGAGCGTCTTTTGAAATGCTGAAGACCTCGTGTGGGGGTTAACAGCTGTTGTCTCAGAAGCGGCTGTCGTAATGTTCCAATGTGCGCTTGCTGCCCTACCCTGCCTTTCGGACCTCTTGAGTGTGACTCTGGCTCCCAAGAGAATATCTGAGCTTGCAGAAGCAAGGGACTGTTCCTTGCCTCACGGAAGCAGCTTCCAAGTCTGAGACACAGTGTAACCAGACTAAGTGCATGCAGGTTCACACTTTACTGCTAGGAGCGCTCAAGTTAAAGGAAATAAAAGTTGAAAGGGGCATCTTTTGGGGGAAAAAAAGAACAAATATAGAGATTTTTAAGAAAAAAGAGGAATCTTAAAAAAAGAAGGAAGTGGAATCTACTTAACCCATATGGCTCATATAGCCATATGGGTTAAGTAGCCAACTTCAGTAGGTATATTAAAATTAAATGCCTGCAGAACAATCGGGGAAGGGTTTACAGTAGGAGAGAGTAAGGTATTTAAAAAGAAAAGAGTTAAAATAGTGTGTGTAGAAGACAGGACTATGTTTAACAATAGGAAAAAGGACAATACTAATAATGAAGAGGAGTTTATGTTCATGTCTGAGGAGGGAAGTATAGGAGAGTAGGGTCTGCAATCCTATGGTCACCCCAGATTTTTGCTTTTTGCTTCACTGGTTTACGACTTTGCCTGGCTGTGGGCCTGCTAATCAGACCCACAGCCTAGCTGTTCTCTCTCTAAATTGGCATCCATGTACTTTAGGTGCATTTACCAATTGGTATTGGCTCACTCTTGTAAGTCATTGTACAGTGTACCATAGGTACCCAGTGCATATGTGAACCCAAGGCCTACCAGGGGCTGTAGCATGTATTATGCCACCCCTGGCTGGCCATCCAAATCTGACACAACTGGCTGATCAATCAGCTGGGGCAAGGTGGTGTAATCACCCTTTGCTTTAGATATAGTATACCTATATCTAAACCTAGAATAGACACCTATACTCCTATAAGTCACTCCTATGGCAGGCCTTAACAATCCTGGAGGCAGAGTGCTTGGAATTATGTGAGATGGTGCTCTAGCATGAGCTGAGCCTGTCTACAGCTTTCGGAACCAAGTCCTTTAGCTGTTTCCATGATAACGCTATACCATATACTCTTAAGTGCATTATAACCTTGCGGTTATTGCTAACTTTGGCATAGCATTATCAAAACATGTCGAGTAAGGTGTCATACGAATTGGAATACTACCCCCTCGCCAGTTCTGGCGACGGGGGTAGCATTCCACCCTTTTAGAGGGACACGACATGTACCTAACTGTGAACCCCGGTTAAAGTTAACTCGAGCCTCTGCATCACAAAATGGATGCTGCCACCTCAGACACAAGTTTGACCTCCTGCTGCTGGGAGTCCTTCCAGGGAGGGAGGCTTGGACAAAGGGTTTCCTGCCTTGGGAGGTGCGAGCACCACCCCAGACAGGATTTTGTGTATTAGGTAAGACAGGGCTGAAAGGAATGAGACATGCCTGGGGCACACAAGGTGCCCTGTGCATACACCGGTTCAAACCAATTTTTGCTTTTTGCTTCACTGGTTTACGACTTTGCCTGGCTGTGGGCCTGCTAATCAGACCCACAGCCTAGCTGTTCTCTCTCTAAATTGGCATCCATGTACTTTAGGTGCATTTACCAATTGGTATTGGCTCACTCTTGTAAGTCATTGTACAGTGTACCATAGGTACCCAGTGCATATGTGAACCCAAGGCCTACCAGGGGCTGTAGCATGTATTATGCCACCCCTGGCTGGCCATCCAAATCTGACACAACTGGCTGATCAATCAGCTGGGGCAAGGTGGTGTAATCACCCTTTGCTTTAGATATAGTATACCTATATCTAAACCTAGAATAGACACCTATACTCCTATAAGTCACTCCTATGGCAGGCCTTAACAATCCTGGAGGCAGAGTGCTTGGAATTATGTGAGATGGTGCTCTAGCATGAGCTGAGCCTGTCTACAGCTTTCGGAACCAAGTCCTTTAGCTGTTTCCATGATAACGCTATACCATATACTCTTAAGTGCATTATAACCTTGCGGTTATTGCTAACTTTGGCATAGCATTATCAAAACATGTCGAGTAAGGTGTCATACGAATTGGAATACTACCCCCTCGCCAGTTCTGGCGACGGGGGTAGCATTCCACCCTTTTAGAGGGACACGACATGTACCTAACTGTGAACCCCGGTTAAAGTTAACTCGAGCCTCTGCATCACAAAATGGATGCTGCCACCTCAGACACAAGTTTGACCTCCTGCTGCTGGGAGTCCTTCCAGGGAGGGAGGCTTGGACAAAGGGTTTCCTGCCTTGGGAGGTGCGAGCACCACCCCAGACAGGATTTTGTGTATTAGGTAAGACAGGGCTGAAAGGAATGAGACATGCCTGGGGCACACAAGGTGCCCTGTGCATACACCGGTTCAAACCAGTTGCTGGGGCACACCAGCCCCAGCTCTGACGTGAAACCGAACAAAGGATAGGTCCCACCCATAGGAGGGACCTAGTGATAGTGCAGCCCCCTGTAGCAGGATAAAGGTAGGAGCTGGTCCCATTCCAAATCCGATTAATCCTGACTTGAAACTCTACAAGAAGAAACTCTGGACTTCGACATTCTGCTACAGAAGACTGAAGAAATCTCCCTTGTGGGCAAGGAGTGTCCACCCTGCACAAGCAGGCACCATCAAGCGTCCAGCGGCTTCACTTTGTCGTTTTCCCTCAAGGATCCAGACTTCAGAGCCCGACGAGACCTGGATTCCCAGACCTCTCCGACCTCTACCTACATCTGCAGCACAGCTGAGATCTGTGGGTGCGACGAGACACGTGGGACCAGCCATCTTGGAGAAACTGCACTTCGCTTCCAGCACGACTTCTGAGGTATCCTCGACGAAGTGCTTTGGGGATTGAGAAGCCCCAGCACCGAGCAGCTCCTGCACCGAAGACCAGCCCTCCAGCATCCACGAGATCTGCGTGGGGCCCTTCTGCCTGTTTGCTGCTCGACGCGTTGTCTGGTCACTTGCCAGCTGGCTAGTGGCCTCCTAGATGACGATCCTTGAAATCCACACCGCTGGTCTGGTTGCTCCAGACTGGCCCTTGCATCCTTGCAAAGGAGAAGCACCCCGGACCCTCCTGGTCCGCACCAGATGCCTTTTCCAATCACCGCGTGGGTTGCCTTTGCCAAGGCCCGTTGACAGCGAGAGCCTGCGTGGGACAGCTTGTGCCTCCATCCTGGTCGTCGAAGACACCTCCTGGTCCACGTGGCTGCAGAGTCAAGCGTCCACTCTTCACCTGATCGCGACGACAGCACCTGGTTCCTTCCTGGTTCCACTCCAGTCACTGGTTAGTGACTTGGAACATTGTCCCCTCTGCTTTCAGGTCTTCAGCATTCCTGAACCACCTTGGATCACACCGGACATCTTCCTGCTGGTCGCCTGCAGCATCTTTTCTTTCAGGCTCCATAGACTTCAACGCAGAAACCCGACACAACTTCGCACCTATGCACCCGTAGCCCGTGGGTGAGGTAACAAGAGCATTTCGGTGCTCAAGGGTAGATTGACTCTCCTAGTGTCCATATTCACAGTCGCTTTAGTCCTAACTAGTCAGGATTGTCCGTACTCACCTTTTTCTTGAACTGTACTGTCCATAGACTTTGTTACGCATCTCACGTGTGAGTTCAAACTCTGCACACGCGTTCTGTGGGCCTCCTATTACTTACCTAAAGTTAGGGTAGTATAGTCCCAGCGATCCTTAAGCCTCTGGACAGCTCCATTCCTTCTATCGACTTCCTTATACCACTTGTTTAGTATATGGTTTGTTGCGCCACTAGGGCAACATTGTAACTTGTGCAACTTAACGTATTTTTCCTAAGAGTCTTGTCATGTGCTTAGCCCTCTGATCTCATAAAGAGTTCAGAGGTGTTTGTTAGTTAATAAATATCTTGTTTATTTTCATAACTACCTGTGTGGTTGTAGGAAGGTAGATATCTGACTATGGTTACCCCCAACTTTTTGCCTAGTGTTTAGCTGGTTTTCGACTTAGTTGGCCTGGAATCCTGCTATTCAGGACCCCAGGCTTCCTGCTCTCTCTGTTAAAATGGATTCCATGTACCTTAGGTACATATCTAATTGGATAATGGGTCACCTTATCAGTCCCTGTACAGTGTACCTTAGGTACCCAGGGCATAGGTGCACTCGGGGCCTACCAGGGGCTGCAGCATGTATTATGCCACCCCTGGCTGGCCAGCCAAATCTGACACAACTGGCTGATCAATCAGCTGGGGCAAGGTGGTGTAATCACCCTTTGCTTTAGATCTAGTATACCTATATCTAAACCTAAAATGGACACATAAACTCCTATAAGTCACTCCATTGGCAGGCCATAACAATCCTGGAGGCAGAGTGCTTGGAATTATGTGAGATAGTGCTCTGGCATGAGCTGAGCCTGTCTACAGCTTTCGGAACCAAGTCCTTTAGCTGTTTCCATGATAACGCTATACCATATACTCTTAAGTGCATTATAACCTCGCGGTTATTGCTAACTTTGGGATAGCATTATCAAAACATGTCGAGTAAGGTGTCATACGAATTGGAATACTACCCCCTCGCCAGTTCTGGCGATGGGGGTAGCATTCCACTCTTCTAGAGGGACACAACATGTATGTAACTGTGAACCCCGGTTAAAGTTAACTCGAGCCTCAGCATCACAAAATGGATGCTGCCACCACAGACACAAGTCTGACCTCCTGCTGCTGGGAGTCCTTCCAGCGAGGGAGGCTTGGACAAAGGGTTTCCTGCCTTGGGAGGTGCTAGCACCACCCAGACAGGATTTTGTGTATTAGGTAGGACAGGGCTGAAAGGAATCAGACATGCCTGGGGCACACAAGGTGCCCTGTGCATACACCGGTTCAAACCAGTTGCTGGGGCACTCCAGCCCCAGCTCTGGTGCGACACCGGACAAAGGATATGGAGTGTAACCACCCCCTCCTGGTCCCACCCATAGGAGGGACCTAGTGATAGTACAGCCCCCTTTAGAAGGATAAAGGTAGGAGCTGGTCCCATTCCAAATCAGATTAATCCTGAACTGAAATTCTACAAGAAGAAACTCTGGACTTCGACTTTCTACACAGAAGACTGAAGAAATTCCCTTGTGGGCAAGCAGTGTCCACCCTGCACAAGCAGGCACCATCAAGGGTCCAGCGGCTTCACTTTGTCGTCTTCCCTCGAGGATCCAGACTTCAGAGCCCGACGAGACCCGGATTCCCAGACCTCTCCGACCTCAACTCACATATGTAGCACAGCTGAGTCCGTGGGTGCGACGAGACACGTGGGACTGGCCATCTTGGAGAAACTGCACTTCGCTTCCAGCACGACTTCTGAGGTAAGCTCGACGAAGTGCTTTGGCGATTGAGAAGCCCCAGCCCCGAGCAGCTCCTGCACCCAAGACCAGCCCTCCAGCATCCATGAGATCTGCGTGGGGCCCTTCTGCCTGTTTGCTGCTCGACGCGTTGTCTGGTCACTTGCTGGCTGGCTAGTGGCCTCCTAGACAACGATCCACGACATCAACACCGCTGGTCTGGTTGCTCCAGACTGGCCCTTGCTTCCCTGCAAAGGAGAAGCACCCCGGACCCTCCTGGTCCGCACCAGACGCCTTTTCCACTCACCGCGTGGGTTGCCTTTGCCAAGGCCTGTTGACGCCCGAATCCGGAACAACTACTGCCGACAGCGAGAGCCTGCGTGGGACAGCTCGTGCCTCCATCCCGGTCGTCGAAGACACCTCCTGGTTTACGTGGCTGCAGAGTCAAGCGTCCACTCTTCACCTGATCGCGACGACAGCATCTGGTTCCTTCCTGGTTCCACTCCAGTCACTGGCTAGTGACTTTGAACATTGTCCCCTCTGCTTTCAGGTCTTCAGCATCTCTGATTCACCCTTGGATCACACCGGACATCTTCCTCCTGGTCGCCTGCAGCATCTTTTCCTTAAGGCTCCATAGACTTCAAAGCACAAACCCGACACAACACGGCACCTATGCACCCGCAGCCCGTGGGTGAGGTAACAAGAGACTTCCAGTGCTCAAGGGTAGATTGACTCTCCTAGTGTCCAGTTCCACAGTCGTTTTAGTCCTACCTAGTCAGGATTGTCCGTACTCACCTTTTTCTTGAACTGTACTGTCCATAGACGTTGTTCCGCATCTTGCGTGTGAGTTCACACTCTGCACACGCGTGCCGTGGGCCTCCTATTACTTACCTAAAGTTAGGATAGTGTAGTCCCAGCGATCCTACAGCCTCTGGACAGCTCCATTCCTTCTATCGACTTCCTTATACCACTTGTTTAGTATATGGTTTGTTGCGCCCCTAGGGCAACTTTGTAACTTGTGCAACTTAACGTATTTTTCCTAGGAGTCTTGTCATGTGCTTAACCCTCTGATCTCATAAAGAGTTCAGAGGTGTATGTTAGTTAATAAATATCTTGTTTATTTTCATAACTACCTGTGTGGTGTCCTTTCATTTGGTATTAAAGGGGTTATATGTGGTAAAACAGCTGGCTTCACATGCCAAAAGAGTTTAGCCTAAGACTGCTTTGTCCATGCTACCATTAGGATAGCTGGTCTATAAGGTTGACTTGCAACCAATCACCATAAGGGTTGTTTGGACGGATGCAAGGTGATCACTAGAACTAGTGAGCATCATATATCAGGCCAACTTCTCACAGTGGTGTCCTTTCATTTGGTATTCAAGGGGTTATATGTGGTAAAACAGCTGGCTTCACATGCCAAAAGAGTTTAGCCTAAGACTACTTTGTCCATGCTACCATTAGGATAGCTGGTCTATAAGGTTGACTTACAACCAATGTTATGTTAGGTTAGTATGAATTTGTAGAGCGCACGTTCACCCTGGGATTTCTTGGCGCTGTGTGCCACTGGGGAACGCGTTCTGGCTTTTCCTGTGAGATGGTCCCTATTGGGCATCCCCAAAGTGAAGCCAGGCATCCCCGGCAGCGACCCATAACGACCATAGCGACCAAACAACCCATAAGGGTTGTTTGGACTGATACAAGGTGATCACTAGAATTAGTGAGCATCATA
The DNA here is from genome assembly GCF_964263255.1 of Lissotriton vulgaris. Taxonomy (NCBI): domain Eukaryota; kingdom Metazoa; phylum Chordata; class Amphibia; order Caudata; family Salamandridae; genus Lissotriton; species Lissotriton vulgaris. Next base: position 58,016,333 of record NC_141691.1, on the reverse strand, counting down.
TATCAGGCCAACTTCTCACAGGAAGTACTTCAAATAAGGGACCTGGGGGCAAATGTCTTCACAAAAAAAAATTTGACTGTAGAAGAGGTCAAAGCAAACACTAGGAGGTGATGGGCAGAGTGCTGAAACTTTTCAAACACTCACCCCCACTCACAGATCTGGGCTAAATCCATCATCATTCTTTAGCTCACTTTGCCACCCCAGTTCAGACACCACTATATGCAAATCAGTCTTGACCCTGTGCCTCTTGGGAACCGTCCATCCCGAACTGCCAAGCCATGTCTTCCCTGGACCGGAAACAAGCATCCTGGGACCGGATTTGGGCTAACAGCCCTCTTCAGCCAGGCTAGCTTGCATCCAGTGGCAAAGTGAGCAAGGGACCTACGTCTGGGCATACCCTGCCAACTTAGGGCGAACAAAGTAAACACAAAGAGATGATGGATGGAGTGCTGAAACTTCTCAAACACTCACCCCCGTCACAGATCTGGGCTACATCCATTATCATTCTTTAGCTCACTTTGCCATCACAGGATGCTTGTTTCCGGTCCAGGGAAGACATGGCTTGGCAGTTCGGGCTGGACTGATCCCATGAGGCCAAGGCTTTAGACTGATTTGCATATGTCCATGTCTGAACTGGGGTGGCGGAGTGAGTTAAAGAATGATGATGGATTAAACCCAGATCAGTTGGCCTGGGGTGACTGCTTGCAATGTTTAACACTCCGTCCATCATCCCTTTTTGGTTTTGCACTGTAGAAGAGGTGTCTGTTTGACCTAAAAGAAGAACCCTAAACTGCTCAAAAGAAAAGGTGAACCAAAGCAGCACAAGTTCTGTTCAGGCAAACCCTGCAAATGTATATCCATTTGAAGGAAAGAAAGATAAAACGAATGCAGAGTTTGATGAATATATATTTGATATGGTTTATGATATGGGGTTTGTTTTCTCGGGAACCAAGTTTGGAAACTGATTTCATATCAAAGAAAGCAGAAAAATGTATTAAGGACTCACTGGGGCAAAACTTTTTTCAGCCAAAAGAGATGTGACCCTAGGAGTTCAGATTAGTGACCAAAGGGTCATGTGGCTGAATATGTAGGGAAAGGAATAAGGACACCTCTGGAAAAAGAGGAAAGGAATATATGATGGCAGAGAGTTCTTGACGTGTAATTGGAGATGCCTAATTTGGATCCTGAAGTAATAACTTTTTTTATTTAAACTTGAAAGGGTCCACGTGTGGGTCTAGAATGCTCACTAAAGCAATGTGAGAACAAGCTATTAGATGTTTTGGGTCCTTTTACCCGTATCTTTGATCTAGCGGAAGATACATATGTCAATGGAGGTGAAATTGATTTAGAACTCCTGCGAGGGTGAAGCCAAAGGGCAATCAGTTTTCTTGGCAACACCAACACTAGTATAGCAGAAAGGAAGAAGACAATACTGTTCAAGATTAGTCCTAAGCTAGGAGACTTAGCTAGCAAAGAGAATAGAGATGATACCAAGGGACTTCTCTTTGGAGAAGGTATGATAAAGTCCTTGGGAAAGTATGTGGCTTCTTTCACTACCTTAGACAAGGCAGAGACTTTGATGCAAAGAGTTTTTGGTGGAAGCAGTTTATATCAGAGGGCACTCTTCTGACCACGGAATTTCAAAGACCCAGATGGGATATGGACAAACGTATTACAGAGGAAACCAAAGGCTCAACAGGTTTCTATCACCAGAGGAGAAGAGGATTTAGAGGCAGATCTTCACAAGGAAGAGCCCATCAACCTAATTCGACAGGTGAGTATGGATATTATTTCTGGTTCTTCCCAGGTAAAGGCGGGAGGAAGGTTAAAGTTATTCCTGAAAGGATGGGAGAGAATAACTGGAGCAATACAGTGTCCTCTTCAGAACAAGAAACAAAGAAAACTTCAGTTCAAAGAGGAGCAGAGAGAAGAAGTAAGAGAGGAAATGCTGCTAATGTTAGCGAAAGGGGCCATAATTCAGGCAAGGGAAACCGTGTTTTGTACGCACCTTACTACTAGCAAAGACAAAGGATGAAGACTGGTGATAAATCTACGGCATTTGAATCCTTATATGCTTTACTGTCACTTCAAGATGGAAGGGATCCACATGTTAAGAGCTATTCTACAGGAGAAGGATTGGTTGGTGAAATTACATTCGAAAGATACGTATTTCACGAGTCCAGTGGAAGAGGAGAGTCGGAGAGATCTTCAGGTTCGAGGCATGTGGGCTGCTGAATTCATATCTGTGCATAGATCGCCACCTAGTGTTGGGTCCGGATGATTGCACATTGTTGTCCTGGAAGAGTCTTCGAAGTATCACGAGATAGGTGGCTCCTCCCCTGGACTACAGTGCGCATGGGCATCGCCTCCATCCCCAGATTGTTTTTTTCCGCCATTGGGTTCGGATGTGTTTCGGTTCCCTCTGTCGGAACAGATAGTTGTTCAACTTCTACTCGAGACCAAAAGGTCTTTAGGCTGGGCGTCGGTATAGTTGCGTACGGGTTTCTATCTGACTCTCAGCTCTGATCTCTTGCTGCCCTTCCACGTGCTTTCGGCGCGGTCGGGCCTGTACTACACTCTTGCTATGGAGCGAACTCCGTTTAAGAAGTGCCCGTTGTGTCACTCTAAATACTCGCACCTCGACGTGCACCCGGTGTGCAATACCTGCTTGTCGCCGGATCACCGCGAGGACACCTGCATGGCGTGTTCGAAATTCAGGAGCAAGAAGACTTTAAAGATTCGTCGGGCCAATAGGCTCCAGGCTAGGTTATCGGCCACGGCGCCCCCGCCTGACGACATTTTCCAGGAATATGTCGAGGGAGAAGACGACGTGCAAGGTTCGGACTCTAATCCCGCATCCGAGGGAGAGGCCTACGACGCGGGTGAGGAGAACTTTGACGAAGTCACCGACGAGGTAGGGGACGACGATCAGACTTTTACCACGATGGGAGATAGCTCGGAGGAAGAGCATCCCCAACCTGACTCAGGGGTTGTTCCCCTTCATACGACCCAGGTCGAGGGATCGCCTTCGGGCCTTACCCAAGATCTAACTATGAGTCCTATGTCCCCGCCTCCGGGCCCGGTCACGGACACTTATGAACAATCACTTACGTCGAAGAAAACGAAAGTGAAGCCAACTGGTCACGCATCCTCGGATGCGAAACCGAAACTGAAAGTGGCGCAGGTGAAGAAGGTTCTGGAGGTGTCAACTTCCAAGAAAACCAAAATGGCCGACTTGAAGAGCCACGCCAAAATGGCCGACCCGAAGCCCTCGGGGTCGGCGCCGAAGGCGAAGTCCTCCGACGCGGCTGCGTCGGCGCCGAAAGGGGTCGCGGACCCGAAGACTGCTTCGAAGAAGCGTCAGGGCGACGACGCGCATAGGCAGGGGGCGTCGGCCCCGAAGACGGTGCCTGCCGGCGAACAGGCTCTCGAAGATGAGGGGTCGCTCGAACCGGCCCAGCCCTCTCCGGCCTGGACAAAGAAGGTAGCGGAATCCTTGCAGCGGATTCGAAAGGCCAGTGTGGTTCCCGCACAGGACGCCAGTGCGCCTAAGCTGACGCCTAAGCCTGCGAGGGAGCAAACGCCTATCCGTTTCACCCTGCCGCCCAATTCGGCGCCGAAGGCCTTCGCACCGAAACAGGGCGGACCCTCGAGGGAGGTGTTAACGCCGAAGGCTGCCTTGGCGGTGTCGAAGCTGCGTCTCCAGCCGCTTGCGGAAGAGGAACGTCGTGCGATAATAATCGACGCCAACACCGGAAAACTGTCGCTCCTCAAACGGAAGATCACGACGGAGCCGACGTTGGAACCCTTTAAGATTCCTCTCAAAAACAAAAGGGACTCTGAGGACTCTCCGGCTTTGGTGGAACCTGTGTCCCCGCAAACCCTAGGACACTCGCCGACGCATTCCGCAGCAGCCGATGCCGACGAGGAAGGTGACGAGTACAACTATCCGGCGTACTCGGATCCGGAGGAGGAGCACGTACCGTGGTCCGCCGGAGGCGACACGGAGGACCCGCAGTCGGCTCAGGACACTCAACTTTTCGCGGCCAAGACGTCCCCGTCTGAGGACTCGGCGGCCTTCAATGCTCTGATAGAGAGAGCTGCTGCTAACCACGACCTCGAGCTGCACTCGGACCCCGTGGATGTGGACTTCTTGTTCGACACCTTCTCGGTAGCCGAAAAGTCTGTCAAAACACTACCGATGCTTAAGGGGGTGCTGAAACATGCAACAGAGGTTTTCAAGGAGCCCACCCGAGCGCGTGTGTTCAACCCTCGCATCGACAGGAAATATAAGGCAGCGCCCACGGATCCTACATATATCAAGGGACACTTGCCATTGGACTTCTTGGTTGTTTCCAACGCTCGGAAGAGGGTGAACTCTCAAACTACTGGTGACGCTCCTCCCCCAGACAAAGAGTCCAAGATCTTTGAGGCCTCAGGCAAACGAATTGCTGCACAGGCAGCTAATATCTGGAGAATATCTAACACCCAAGCATTACTTGCACGTTATGATAAGGCCCATTATGACACATTAGAGGCCATACTGCAACACTTGCCTGACCAATACAAGGAGGCGGGAGAGATGCTCATTCAGGAGGGTAAACTCATTACGAATGCATCCATCAAATGTGCACTGGATGTGGCAGACACAGCCTCCAGGGCTATCAATACCAGTGTGCTGCTTCGACGCCATGCCTGGCTTAGAATTTCGGGGTTCAAACCCGACATCCAAACTACGATCCTCAATCAAACAGTGAATCCTGACCACCTGTTTGGCCCTGAGGTGGATGCCACACTGGAGAAAATGAAAAAAGATACGGAAACTGCCAAGTCTATGGGGGCTCTACAAAGTCAGCAGTTTCGGAGTGGTTCCTTTCGCCGCTCAAACTCCAGAGGCACCTCAAGGGGACAGGCGTCCCAGTCAACCCAATATTACAAAAGTAACACCCAAGCCTCGTATAACAACAAGGGTCGAGGTGGTTACAGAGGCAATAATGTCAAGGGCAGGGGACGTGGAAACAATAGTTCCAGGTCCACCACCACCAACAAACAGTGACGTCTTGTCACTGCCCCCCGACCATGCAACACCGGTCGGGGGGAGACTCCAGCAGTTCCTGCCGGCGTGGAAGACCATCACCACGGACAGGTGGGTGAGGTCTATTATCCAGTACGGGTACTGTCTAGAGCTTACGTCCATTCCACCGGACATACCCCCAAGGAGCCGTCCTATGTCAGGCGAGCACTTGACCTTGTTGCAGCAAGAAGTTCTAGTCATGCTGCAAAAAGGGGCGATAGAGCTCGTTCCATTGCAAGAGCGGGGAACAGGGGTTTACTCCCTGTATTTTCTGATTCCCAAGAAGGACGGATCCCTCAGGCCGATCCTGGACCTCAGGCCCCTGAACTGGTACATCCTCTCGGAGCACTTCCATATGCTCACGTTGCAGCAGGTGCTTCCCCTGCTTCAACAGGGGGACTTCCTGGCTACGCTGGATCTGAAAGATGCCTATTTTCATATCCCCCTGCATCCTTCCCACAGGAAGTATCTCAGATTCACGATCTTAGACCAGCATTACCAGTTCAAGGTTCTGCCGTTCGGGGTCACCACGGCACCGAGAGTGTTTACCAAGTGCCTAGCGACTGTGGCAGCGCATCTCCGTCGCCAGCATGTCCACGTCTTTCCCTACCTGGACGACTGGCTCATTCAAGCAAGGACAGAACAGCAGTGCGTCGACCACGTGTCACGCACCATTCATCTCCTGCACGATCTGGGATTCTCTCTGAACTACCCAAAGTCCCATCTCCAGCCCGCCCACGTGCGACAGTACCTGGGCGCGACAATCAACACTCTGGCAGCCACCGCGCAGCCAAATTCAGTGAGAATCGCCAGTATCCAGGCGCTGATCCAACGATTCAGACCCCAACACTCGCTTCCAGCGAAGGTGTTCATGCAGTTGATAGGCATGATGGCCTCCTGCATCTCCATTGTCCCGCACGCGAGACTACATATGCGTCCGCTTCAGGAGTGCCTTGCACGTCAGTGGACTCAGGCTCATGGGCAACTGACAGACCTAGTGTTGGTGAGCGGTCGGGCATACAACTCTCTGCATTGGTGGAATCCACACAACCTTTACAAGGGCCGACCATTCCAAGAGCCTGTCCCACAGATTATCCTGACGACGGACGCCTCTCTCCAGGGATGGGGAGCGCATGTACTCCATTACACTGTGCAGGGACTATGGACACTACAGCAAAGGAAGATGCACATCAATGTGTTGGAACTGATGGCAATCTTCATGGCCTTGAAGGCGTTCAAAGTACATCTGTGCAACAAAGTCGTGTTGATCCGGACGGACAACATGACGGCCATGTACTACATCCAGAAGCAGGGAGGCACACACTCTCCACAGCTGTCTCATCTGGCTCAGAGCATGTGGAAGTGGGCCATTCAGAGGAACATCTTCCTCATGGCAGAGCATCTCCCGGGCAAGGACAATCAAATGGCGGATCTGCTCAGCAGGCACAGCCATCAGATGCACGAGTGGGAGATACATCCATCAGTACTCCAACCGTACTTCCAAAGGTGGGGTCATCCAGAGATAGACCTGTTCGCCACAAAGGAGAACGCAAAATGCCAAAGCTTCGCCGCCAGGTTCCCACACCCGCAATCACAAGGCAATGCGATGTGGATGAACTGGTCAGGCAAATTTGCGTACGCTTTTCCCCCAGCACCTCTGATACCGCTGGTGGCACGCAAGCTCAGGCAGCACTCGATGACTCTCATCCTGGTTGCTCCAACGTGGGCTCGCCAACCGTGGTACACCACGTTTCTGGAACTCTCCGTGGTACCGCATCAAAGGCTTCATCTCACTCCCAGCCTTCTGACGCAGAGCCATGGCGACATTCAGCACCCAGATCAGCAACAGCTCAACCTGGCGATCTGGCTCCTGAAGTCCTAGAGTTTGGCTACCTCAATCTACCTCCCGATTGTATGAACATCATTCGGGAGGCAAGGAAGCCCACTACTAGAGCTTGTTATGCGGCTAAATGGAAGAGGTTTGTCATCTACTGTGTTAACCACGATATTGACCCGCTAGATGCTTCCATTCAAAACATCATTTGTTACCTGTTCCACCTGTACCAATGCAATCTGGCATACTCTTCCATCCGCATTCACCTGTCTGCTATGGCAGCATACCTCCAGAATAGGCAGCACCTGTCACTCTTTAAGGTCCCTGCTATCAAGGCCTTCCTGGAAGGACTCAAAAGGGTCATTCCACCAAGGACCCCACCAGCTCCAGAATGGAACCTCAACGTGGTTCTTACGAGGCTGACCCGCTAGATGCTTCCATTCAAAACATCATTTGTTACCTGTTCCACCTGTACCAATGCAATCTGGCATACTCTTCCATCCGCATTCACCTGTCTGCTATGGCAGCATACCTCCAGAATAGGCAGCACCTGTCACTCTTTAAGGTCCCTGCTATCAAGGCCTTCCTGGAAGGACTCAAAAGGGTCATTCCACCAAGGACCCCACCAGCTCCAGAATGGAACCTCAACGTGGTTCTTACGAGGCTGATGGGTCCTCCCTTTGAGCCACTGCACTCTTGTGAGCTTCAGTTTCTGACTTGGAAGGTTGCGTTCTTAGTAGCAATTACATCGCTACGGAGGGTTAGCGAGCTGCAGGCGCTCACCATCCAAGAACCTTACTTCCAGGTACATGCTAATAGGGTGGTGCTCCGCACTAACCCTAAATTCCTACCCAAAGTGGTATCCCAATTCCACTTAAACCAGACAATCGAATTGCCGGTGTTTTTCCAAAACCCGGAGACACTGGCGGAGCGCATGCTCCACACCCTTGATGTTAAGAGGGCCTTGATGTATTATGTAGACAGGACAAAAGATTTTCGCAAAACCAAGCAGCTTTTTGTTGCTTTTGCCACACACCACAAGGGAAACGCTATCTCAAAAGCAGGGATTGCTAGGTGGATAGTAAAGTGCATTCAGATCTGTTACGCTAAAGCTAAACGCACCCTCACTATCCCACCGAGGGCCCACTCCACCAGGAAGTTGGGGGCCTCTATGGCTTTCCTAGGTAACATTCCCTTAGAAGATATCTGTAGAGCAGCCACATGGTCTACCACACATACTTTCACTAAGCACTACTGTGTAGACGTGCATTCCAAACAGCAGGCAGCTGTTGGTCAAGCTGTTCTAAAAACACTTTTTCAGACTGCTGCAGCTGGCACGGGCGGCCGCCGATAATGGAGGGACTGCTATGTATTCTATGCACAGATATGAATTCAGCAGCCCACATGCCTCGAACTGCAAATGCTACTTACCAGTATGCATCTGTTCTTGGCATGTAGGGCTGCTGACATTCATATCGCCCACCCTCCTCCCCGGCGCCTGTAGCAGCTGCAGTATTCATTCATATATATACATATGCTCATAGCATGGTCATCACTCACATTCTTCACTCCATCTCTGCCAATGGCTAAAAACAATCTGGGGATGGAGGCGATGCCCATGCGCACTGTAGTCCAGGGGAGGAGCCACCTATCTCGTGATACTTCGAAGACTCTTCCAGGACAACAATGTGCAATCATCCGGACCCAACACTAGGTGGTGATCTATGCACAGATATGAATGTCAGCAGCCCTACATGCCAAGAACAGATGCATACTGGTAAGTAGCATTTGCATTCAGGTGAACGCAAAACTTTTCCAATTCCAGTGTTTACCCTTTAGGCTTTCATCAGCCCATTTTACCCTTAGGTCTTTCATCAACCCTGTGGTGTTTTAATAAGGTTTTTAGGCCAGTTGTAGGTCTATTGAGAGAACAAAGGTTGAGAATGGTGATTTACCTGACAGCATTCTTTTAACTTGTCAGTTGCCCTGCCTCAGCCGCCGGAGATACCTTACTTTGCTCGTTTGCTAACCATTTTCACCGCTTTTTAACCTAAAATGACCTAATCCCGATTACATTTCGGGCTGGCTCACTAGCTAATTAGCGTACTTCGAGTATATTAATTTCTCCCTATTCTTTGCTGGAAACCTACCTTACATATTAAAAAAAAAAAAAGAGGAGCTGTTGGATTAATTTTGAAATTCGATATTTAATATATAAAAAAAAAGAGGACAGTGAGGTTTGATTAAATACTTACTCTTTACTTTTAACCTTGTTTCATCCCCTTGATTTAAATCGCTTTATACCCCGGCACATTTTATACACCATGTCCGACATGGATTTGGATGACGCTACCGCAAGCTCTCCTGCGCCTATTGGCAATTCACTTAAGGAATTCCTTCAACAGGAGATTAAGTCCTGTAAGTTGTCGTCCCTAAAGGAAGTCATGTCTTCTAAGAGATCCTCTGATTCACAAGACCTCCCTATTCACTCTAAGAGGCCTAAAAAAACAAAACATTGTGAAAGCACTACAGGCCCTAGCGCCTCTCACAGTTCGGGAGGTCCTAGCACCTCACTTTGGATGGGAGGCCACTGCGCCTCACTTGAACGTGATGTCCCTCGGGACACTCCTTTGATCGGTGTCCATGGCGGCACAAATATGAACGGTGTCCCTCGCGACACACTTTGCAGTAGTGCTAACCAAAAAAAGAATGTTGGTTTTGACTCCTCTTCCTCCTCCTATGATGGCGACTTCTCCAGAGATCCCTCAGACGAATTCGTCTTTGACCTAGATGAGGTCCAGCATGGCTTTAATTCTCAACCTGATTCGGAGCCCGCCTCTAAAAATACCATCCTTAACCTTATAGGAGAGGAAATGTTCTCTCCCCTTAACATCTCTCGCCCTAATAGCTCGAAGTGGTTCCCGCAGGAACATGTTTCCCAGTTCGTCACACGTTGGTTAAGGAACCTTCTAGATAGAGATACTAGAAACACAATGAGATCTGAATCTCCAAGACCCTCTAGTGATGAGAAGGTCTGTTAGATCCAGACCTTATTAAATTCCTATTTAAATTAGGCAGAGACCCTAGAAAGCTCTTAAGGGCTGCCAAGACAGACTTTTGGATGTCTTAGGACCACTTGTTAGAATATTGGACATGGCGGAACAGTCCCACCTCTCCTCTACCCCTTTGGATGTCGATCTTATTCGAGGGTGGAGCCAAAGAGCCGTTGTTCTACTCGGCAACGCTAATTCAAGTTTAAACGTTGAAAGGAGGAGATCCATTTTGAATAAAATTAACCCCAAATTAGGAGACATAGCAGAGAAAGAACCCTCTCAAAACCCTAAGGGCCTCCTTTTCAGGGAAGATATTATCAAGGAGATTGGTAAATATGTCTCTACCTTCACTGCTCTCGATAGGGCTCAAAATAACCTAAGACGGGTATTTAACATCAACCTTTTTGGTCAGGCCGGCAAAAGGGGTCGCTCTTCCGGCCGAGGCAACCAACGACCCTACTCATCGTTCAGAAGAACTGGAAGGGGCTTCTACCCTCCCTAGACAACCCTTCTTTCCTCAAAGAGGAAGGGGTCCAAGAAACCGTGGTTCCAGAAGTCGTGGTACTCCCAACACCTCCAATTCTACCAGTAAGTACTACTCCTTCTTCTTCTTTCCCTCCCATAGTAGGGGGCAGACTAAAACAGTTTTATCATGTTTGGAATTCAATCACCCAAGATCCATGGGTTCTAGAAACCGTCATGGGCTTCAAGATAGACTTTTTACAGATCCCCTTCCAATCACGCTTTACCCCAACCCTTTGTCCTTTCACAGGATCAGGAAAAGATCGTGGAGGAAGAAATTATTTCTATGCTCAAAAGGGCGCAATATTGGAGGTTCCCTGGTCCGATGCAAGATTCAAAAGCATACTTTTTCTTGTTCAGAAAAAGGACAAAGGGTGGAGACCGGTAATAAACCTTCCAGAAGTCAACAAATTTCTGGTTTATCGTCATTTCAAAATGGAGGGTATCCACCTTCTAAGAGATCTCCTTCTCGAAGGAGATTGGATGGTCAAGTTAGACCTGAAGGATGCCTACTTCACCATCCCTATGTACAAGGAACATCAAGCTTTCCTTCAATTTGCTTGGAAAGAATGTCTTTACCAATTTCAAGCTCTTCCGTTCGGCCTCTCTTCTGCCCCTTGGTGTTTTACCAAGATCATGAAGTGTATAGTTACAATTCTAAGAGAAAGGGGTATCCGTCTCATCATCTACCTGAACGATATTCTTATCATGTCCCAATCCCATTCAGACCTCCTAAGAGATCTAAAAACTTCCATGAACTTAATAGAGAGTCTAGGATTCATCTTCAACAGAGAGAAATCCATTCTCTCTCCCTGCAAGACCATAGATTTCCTTGGCTTCACTCTAGACACCGTGAAATGTCTTCTCCTTCTTCCTGCCAAGAAGATTGCCAAGATCGGGAAGGAGATCAGATCCGTCTTGAAACAAGAGTCTTTAACGCTCTGCGAACTAGCCAGACTTCTTGGGCTTATTTCTTCTTCCATCCAGGCCATTTTCCCCGGTCCTCTGAATTACCGCACGCTTCAGAGAATAAAGAGAAAAGCGCTCAATTCAGGTCTAGGGATCTTGTCTCTCTGGACCCAGATGCCAGAGCAGAGCTCTTTTGGTGGCTGGAGAACTTAGACGCCTGGAATGGCAAAGCGATTTTCGGCTCAGACCCGGGCGCTCTTGCTGTGAACGCCTTTCTCCAACCATGGTCTCACTTCCTGGGCTATGCCTTCCCTCCTTTCGCCACGATTCAGAGGGTCCTTCAGAAAGTCAGATTGGAACAATGCCTTCTGATCCTAATTACTCCTTTTTGGCCGTCCCAAGCTTGGTTCCCGATAGCCCTGGAACTAACATGCGACGTTCCCTTTCTGATCCCAGCGTCTCCAGGCCTGGTCTCAAACGCAGACGGGGAAGATCATCATCTTATTCTCGAGGGGAATTTGAACCTTCTTGCCTGGAAAGTGTCAGGCAATCTAACAAATTATCTGGACTTTCGTCGACAGCTCTCTCTCTTCTCGGAGAATCTTGTGCACCCGGAACACACCTTAGGTATAACAACATTTGGAAGAAATTGTTTAATTGGTGCCTGGAAAGGAGTCTCGATCCCGTGGAGGCTCCTGTCGTCAATATCATAAATTTTCTGGTCGAACAATTTGACAGGGGCCTATTCTATCGATCTATTAATTGCTTTAGATCCGCAATCTCCGCGGGCCACTCCCCTATCAACTGTAAATCGGTAGGTAAAAATCCTATTATTTGTAGAGTCCTCAAGAGTATAAGGCTAAGGAGACCTCCTAGACCTAAGTATCAGACCCTTTGGGATGTCAAGTGTATTTTAGACCTTTTTTGTTCTTGGCCAGATAACTCTTCCCTTAATAGAAAATTTCTCTCCTTCAAACTCGTCACTCTCTTGTGTTTAGTCTCCTGTAGAAGAGTATCTGACATCAAAAGCTTAGACATTTCTAATAGATGTTATGATATTTTTGGTGTCAAGTTTGAATTACTTAGAAGAACTAAAACCATGTCAGATTTTATCTTTTATCCTCGTTTTGACACTTTCCCTAAACTTTGTGTGGTTGCCTGTATGAAAGAATATGACGCTAGGATGTCTCTCCTACGCCCTATCGATGCAAATCAACTTTTAGTTTCTTTTGTGAAACCTTTTAAACCTGTTTCATCCACCTCCATAACTAGATGGGTTAAGTCTACCATGAGCCTTGCTGGTATCGACCTCTCTAAGTTTCAAGCACATTCTATTAGAGGAGCTACGGCCAGTAAATCCTTCTGGTCAGGTGGTAATTTGGATGATATCCTGAAAGCTGCTGACTGGTCAAATGCTAACACCTTTGCTCGTCATTATTGCAAGCCTATCGAGCATATGTCTGATGTTGTCCTTCGAGGCTACGAAAATGTATAATGTAGCCTCCGGTCTTGTAATGAAATTGCTATTCTCCTATTAATATGACCAGAGAATCTGGATTTCATTAAAGACACTGAGGCTGACATTATCCCTCCCTCCTCCCTTTTACAACTTTTGATATGTCTTTGATATCTTTTATGAACTTATTGATTGATTCAATTGTTGTTAATCTATTATTATGCCTATGCTTCTGTTATCTTTCTGATTATGATGAGGTTTTTTAGCTCTCTAGGCTCTTGGTTCTTAATCATTTCTTTCTTTCAGGCAATTCTGTTTAACCGGCTGTCCATTGAGAAGCTGTCCATTGAGATACTGAAGTTAGTTCCACGATGTTTTTCAAGCTCTTCTTGGATCTCTCCGTTTATGAAGTTCTTTCCTGCTGCGATTCTTTTAAAAGAGGCAGATCATCTCCTGGATACATCCTTTGTTCACTCTTGTTAACTCTAGAACTTTATCCTTTATGATGTAGTGCAGCTGTGTGAGTTGCTATTAAAGGATAATACATAATGTCAGCCTCCGTGTCTTTAATGAAATCCAGATTCTCTGGTCATGTTAATAGGAGAATCGCAATTTTGGTGGAGCAGTTACTTTTGGTAAGAAATCTAGTGGAAAATCTAGGATTTATTGTGAATATGGAGAAATTGATTTTGCAACAAGCTCAGCAGTTGGAGTTTCTAGGGTTCATCTTAGACACAGTGAAGGTGCTACTAAATTAACCAAAAAGAAAAATAAGATTGATAAAGAAAGAGGTGAGTCCAATACGATCAAGACAGTAAATGTTGTTGAGAGATTTGGCTCGAGTAATAAGACTTCTGTCTTCCACAATTCAAGCAGTTTTTCCAGGTCCTTTACAATAAAGGGCCCTCCAGGGATTAAAGGCTTCAGGTCTATCGAAAGGTCTTTGGTATGGAGACAAGGTGAGGATTTCAGAGTAAGTGAGAGAAGAGAACCTGGTGGTTGGAGAATTTGATGTATGGAATGGTCGCGCTGTGCTTGGGACAAGACCGCTTTTTGTATTAGATTCAGATGCGAGCACTTTAGGGTGGTGTACAGCATGTCTGGGTCAACAGACCGGCGGAAAATTTAATATAACAAGAGAAGGAGCTAATACATTTTTGGGAGATATAAGCAGGATTCTTTGCACTGCACAGCTTCAAATGGACTTTGCAGTGTTCAGTCCTTTTGAGGATGGACAACGTTTCTGCAGTAACTTATATAAACAAGTTAGGAGGAAGCAGATCCAAGAATTTGTCAGAAATTGTAAAGGCGATGAGGCAATGTTGTCAGGAACAGGACATAAACCTGACAGCGCAGTATTTACCAGGGAAAGAGAATGTGATGATAGATTGTAATTCCCGTTATATAAAGGATTACAGCAAATGAATGTTGAATGAAGAGCTTTTCAATGAGATAGATTATAATCTAGGTCCAATAGAGGTAGATCTTTCCACTTCTCATTTGATGACCCAAAAAAGGATTTTTTCAGTTGGCATCCGGATCCAGATGGTATAACAGTGGACACTTTCACCCAGAATTGGTTAGACCTGAAGGGGTATGTATTCCCACCTTTTGCCATTATTCAGAGGGTACTTTTACAAGTGATAAAACAAGGTTGTCAGCTGATTTTAGTGACTCCTTTTTGGAACACTCAGATTTTGTTTCCTACAGTTTTGGAGATCACAGTGGATATTCCTTTGCTAGTAGAATGTTACAGGGGAATGTTGGTAGGCGTAGACTAGGAGGAGCATCCTCTGGTAGAAACAGGTATGCTCATCTTTCTAGTCTGGAGAATATCAAGTGTTCAGAGAGATGCTGAGGCCTTTCAGGGAACGCTTCAGAACTCCTTGATAAGTCATGGGCTCTGGTACAAAAAAAGAGATACTGAGGTGCTTGAAGAGTTTGGGTATGTTGGTGCATGGAATAGGATTTAGATCCCATGGAGGCGGATGAGGTAGTCAATTTCTTAGCAGAATTATTCAGTAAAGGTTTAGCCTATAGAACCGTGAATTGCTATAGATCAGCAATTGCAGCGGTTACTTCTCTATTGGAGAGCTTATCTATTGGTAGGAGCACTTTGGTAAGCAGAGTGATGAAGGGTATTTGTTTGAAAAAGCCACCCAAAGCAAGATACAATAGTCTTTAGGATTTGAATTTGATGTTAAAGCTGTTTAATAGTTGCCCAGTATATACATTTTTAGCCCTTGGAAATTTTTCATGGAAGGTTGCAACTTTATTATGTTTAATATCTTTTAGAAGGGTATCGGATGTTCAGACATTGGATTTGGAGAGCAGATTTTTTGAAGTATGGAAAAGTAAGACTGTCAGAGTCTGTGTTATATCCAAGTTTTGAAGAAATGGCAAACGTTTGTGTGGTAAGTTGTATCGGGGAGTATAAAAAAAGAATGGAGCAGTATTGGTCGGATTGTGTTTCTCAGTTGCTAATTTCTTGTGTTAAACATGTCAAGACTGTCTTGGTGGCAAGCATTGCCGATGGGAGAAGAAAGTTAAGAAGGAAGCTGTAGACTGGTCGAATGCACAGGTTTTCAGATAGTTTTACTTTAAACCAGTATAGCGTGTCATTCTGAGCATACATAATGCTAGCCTCCTGTCTTGCCATAAAATACTGATTCTCATAGGTTTGGTGAATAGAGAATCTGGATTGTATTAAATACTCGGAGGCTAGCATTAAACCTGCCTCCCAACCCTCGAGGGTGAAATATAAAAATAATACATACATTTTTTTAAGGACTGTTTAGTTTAAGAAATATAAAGTGTGTTTACTATAAATGGATATATAATAGGTTTCAGGAATTTTAGGTTAATTAATATATTACTTAGGTTTCATTTTAGAAAATTAAGCATTCAGTTTGGAAGACGTTTGAAGGAGGATGACAATAGCAGCGTCAAAAAAGAGGAAGACTTTAGAATGCTGGGGGGTTTTATGGAATGTATGTTCTAATTTTTTTATGTTGTCATATTTGGTTCTAATATGGATCCTTATAAAAGTTTCTGCTTGGAGGTGAAAAATAAAAGGGTTTATGCATAATGCTAGGCTCTGTGCCTTTAATAAAATCACAATTCTCTATTCACCAAACCTGTGCGAATCAGCAATGAAACCTATTTTCCAAAACTCCTTCACCATAGACATATGCGCTTGTAAAGTCTCCACATTCTGTCCCATGATAAGAATGTCGTCCAAATATATAATGATTCTTACACCTTGTTCCCATGAGACACCTTCAACTGGTTTCAAGACTTTCAACACTATGGTGCTGATGAAAAAGACTGGAACGGATACAACTGACCTTCCCATCTGAGCTGAAGAAAATGCTGACAGCCCTTAGGTCGATTTGCACTGAAAAATAAGCATCTTTCAGATCCAACTTAATCATCCAATCCGGGTTCCAGATAAATTTCTGAACATATGCACTTCCTCCATTTTTAGATGCCTGTAAGGGACAAAACAATTCAGATCCCTCAAATGTATTACTGGGCTCCAACATTTGACTCATTTCTCCACAAAAAAGGGTACTCACAAAACCCTTTTCCTCTTCCACTGTCCTTATTACAGCGCCTTTCTTTAATAACATACTTATTTCCTTTTTTCTACAATCCGTTTCTTCTCTTGTTTGAACGCTAACTCTCTTGGTTCTTGTAGGCAGCTGGCTCAGTATATAGTGTCTACCTATGGTGAGACACTGTGCAGACAGCCCTTATTGATAGTGTTGAGGTCCTTGAAAACCAAGGCTTAGCTAAGGCTTATTCAGGAGGGTGTAAAGTGGGTACATTCACATAGTCCTTAAGCTTTCACACAAGAAAGAATCGCCCCAGTGCTTTTGAAAATACTGTAGTATTTACACATCACTAAGAACTAACTTGGTATAGCTAATACCTGGAGTAATTAAATGCACATCGGAAACCCTTCAAAAACAAGTAGCATAGAGAAACACATGAAGGCCCTACCGGGGAGGCCAAACCCCATACTAAGAAAGGGGTATGTGAAGTAGGTACCAAAACGAGACCGTTACCCAAGGCTGGAGAAGCCCAGGGCAAGCAGAGAAAAACCAGAGATGCCCATGTGCAGAATGGTTACGCTGGGTCAAACATCCATAGGATAACACAGGGTAAGTCGCTGTTGGTATTTTCTTGTTTCAGGACCCACCCGAAGACACCAATTGTATCAAGGGAGTTTGGAGAGTCATCCCACCTGTTAATATCCGGGGAACCAGGATGCCTACACCAGGGAGCCTGGATGCAAAGGGATGAAGTGGTGTTGGAACCGCCCATTGACTCCAATGGAGGACCTTGGAAATTCTGGCATCTACAGCGACCCGTTGACCAGGATGGTGTAATCTACACGTGGATTCTGGAAGTACCTGAACGCAAAGGGGACCTAGTTCAAACCACCTGGAGGTGAGCAGGAGCACAATGCCACCCCTTGTCAAAGGTACACTCTGTAGGATGATTGTGTTGAAGCTGCTGTGGAGCCCAGGCAATGGCAGCATTCGGGTTTAAACAAAATATGCCTACTTCTAGACCAGCAAGGTCTGTGGGACTAACCCAGCAGGGGTAAGTCAAGACTGGCCCTCAACACACAGGAGAACTGGCAGGAATCGTTGGAGCCAACTCGAGGACCCTCTGGCAGCAAGCACAGGGAATCGCAGGGAAGCCTCAGCAGCACACAGGCGATGGAGCCTCACAATACAGAGGATGCAGCCAGAACGTCGTCCTTGGAGCTGTGCGATGCTGGAGCTTCTTGGAGTTTGAAGATATTCAGGCAGGAGAGTCTCCCAGTGTTGGCAACAACAAACTGACTTTGTGCACAGGGATGCAGTACAGGTCAGCTGGAGAGGGATTACAGTCTCCCAAATTGCAGAGAAGACATGTCAGGCCTCTGGGGCGCTAACAAACCACCATTTGTGTTGCAGAGATGTGCCTGGGACAACAGGATCAGCAGACCGGTCTTTGAGGTGTCTGCGGATGCAGGGAAGTGACTCCTCTCCAAGGGAGATTCTTTTTTGCTTGAATGCATGCAGAGTACTTGCTCACGTGGAAAATGCACAGTGACGGATGTAGGAGAGTAGGGTCTGCAATCCTATGATCACCCAGATTTTTTGCTTTTGTTTCACTGGTTTACGACTTTCTCTGGCTGTGGGCCTGCCAATCAGACCCACAGCCTGGCTGTTCTCTCTCTAAATTACGACATGTACCCTAGGTGCATTTACCAATTGGTACTGGGCCACCTTATCAGACCCTGTAACTCAGGGCATAGGTGTACCCAGGGCCTACCAGGGGCTGAAGCATGTATTATGCCACCCCTGGCTGGCCTCCTAAATTTGACACAACTGGCTGCCTGACAGTTGGGGCAAAGTCGTATAATCACCCTTTGCTGTAGATATAGTACACCTATATCTAACCCTAAAATGGACACACAGATTCCTATCAGTCACTCCTATGGCAGGCCTTGACAATCCTGAAGGCAGAGTGCGTGGAATCGTGTGAGATGGTGCTCTGGCATGAGCTGAGCCCGTCTGCAGCTTGCGGAACCAAGTCCTAATAGCTGTTCCATGATATTGCATACCATATACTCTTAAGTGCATTATAATCCTCGCGGTTAAATGCTATCTTTGGTATTGCTTTATCAAAACATGTCGAGTAAGGTGTCATACGAATTGGAATACTAACCCCTCGCCAATTCTGGCGACGGGGTTAGCATTCCACCCTTCTAGAGGGACACGACATGTAGGTAACTGTGAACCCCGGTTAAAGTTAAACGAAGCCTCAGCTCCACAAAATGGATGCTGCCACCACAGACACGAGTCTGACCCCCTGCAGCTGGGAGTCCTTCCAGCGAGGGGAGCCTGGACAAAGGGTTTCCTGTCAAGGGCGGTGCTAGCACCGTCCCAGACAGGGTTTTGTGTATCCTGGGTAGGCAGGGCTTTACAGGAAGGTGACTGCTGAGTGGCACCCCGGTGCTCACTACGCATAGGCCGGTCAGAACCAGTTCCAGGGGCACACCAGCCCCTGGCCTGGGGAAAGTCCGGCATGGGAGAGGGGTGTAACCACCCCCCTCCTAGTCCCACCCATAGGCAGGACCTAGTCACCGGGTCAGCCCCCTTTTTTAGTATAAAGATAGGAGCGGGCCCCCTGTTCAAATTAGATCATCTTTGGAATCAAGACACGACTTTCTGCGAAAGGACATCAAGATTTCTTCTTCAAGATTCTCCCTTGTGGCTAAGGAGTAGTCACCCTGCATCCGCAGGCACCATCCTAAGAACACTGCGGTCTGCTGCAAGTCCTTCCTCAGGAATCCGACGACACAGCTCGACGAGACCCGGCTTCCCTGGCACCTCTGACCTCTACTCACCTCTACAGCCAAGCTGAGAACCGTGAGTGCGACGAGACCTCGAGGGACCGACGATCGCCAAGACTGTACGACTTCTTTGCAACAAGCCCACCGAGTGTTCCGCTGGTGAGTGCTTTGGGGTCCGAGAAGCCCCGACCCTGAGCGGCTCCAGCACCGAAGATCAGCCCTCCAGCATCTCCACGATCTGCGTGGGGCCCTTCTGCTTTTTGCTGCTCACCGCGTTGTTTGGCTACTAGCCGGCTGGCTTGTGGCCTTCTTCACGACGCCCGACGACATCACTGCTGCTGGTCTGGTTGCTCCAGACTGGCCCTTGCTTCCTTCCAAAAGAGAAGCACCCCGGACCCTCCTGGTCCACTCCAGACGCCATTTTGAGTCCACCGCGTGGGCTTGAATTTGCCAAGGCTTTGTTGCCCAATCCTGGATCCAGCGACGCCGACAGCTTCATCCATCGTGGGACAGCTCGCTCCTCCATCCTGGTCCCCGACAACGCCTCCTGGTCCGTGAGATCTGCAGAGCACAGCGTCACCCACTCACCTAGTCGAGGTGACTACCATCCGGTGCCCTCCTGGTGCCACCTGACTACTGGCTAGTAGTCTCGAACTTGGTCCCCTCTGCTTTCAGGTGTCATCTCTCTTCAAGATCCAGGCTTGGATCACTACGAACTCTCTTCACTGGTCGCCTGCCAGCATCTTTCTTCCAGGCTCCTGGTCCGTCTACGAGGATTCCCGACGTCTTTTGAGACATATGCAGCTGCAGCCCCTGGGCTAGGTAACTTCGGCATTTCGGTGCCCCAGCATAGCCTCACTATCCAAGGGTCAGAATCCACTTTCGTTTTCCTCCTACCAGTTCGGGTTCGCCCGAGAACACTAACTCTGTGAAATCTAGCTACCATAGACTTTGTCCCGCATCCCGCGTGAGAGTGCACACTCTGCACCCGAGTCCCCTAGGCCTCCTATTAGTAATCAGAAGGTTCAGTAGTCAAGACCTAGCGATTCCAAAGCCTATTAGTACTGTACTTACCTGCTAGTAATTTCGCATTCCACTTTCAGAGTATATGGTTTTCCGTGCCCCTCGGGCATTTGTATATACTGTGCTAACTTAAGTATTTTCGTAAGAGTTTTGTTTTGTGCTTAGTACCCTGTCCTCATAAAGAGTACAGGGCTGTTGTGATCTTAATAAATACACTGTTTATTTTCATAACACTTGTGTGGTGTCCTTTCACTTGGTGTTCAAGGGGTATATGTGTGGTATAACAACTGGCTTAACACGCCCTCTCGAGTCTTTAGCCTTAGACTGCTCGTATCTACGCTACTAGGATAGCTGGTCTATAAGGTTGACTTACAACCAATCATCAATAAGGGTTGTTGGACTGATACATAGTGATCACTAGAATAGTGAGCACTGCATATCAGGCCAACTTCTCACAACGGAGTTACAGAAACTCGTAGAGCTTGGAGATGAAGTTGCAGCAGGTGTCTTCCTGCCAAGAGCAGTCTTGTCATTGGTCCTGGCTCGAAGAAGCAGCAGAGTTCCAGTGTCCACTAGCAGAAGAGTCTTTAGATCTTAAGAAGACAGGCAGTCTGTTCTTGAAGATGTTGTTTGGACGAATCTAAGGACCCATCATTGGTGAAGCCATTAAGTAACCCTAAAAGTGGGAAGGACATCTTCTGCCATGACCACCCATCAGGAGATGTCAGGGACGGTACTCCGCTGGCCTAGCCAGTCAGTTCCTCCCAGGGGCCAAGATTCAACTTGGCAGAATCATGTGGGCTCCTCCTTAGAGAGGAGCTGGACAGGGGGTAGACACTCCCCTGTCCTTGCTGTCATTTCGTGCCAGCGCGGGAACCAAGGGCTCCTGAACTGAGCAAATCTGGTTTACGCAAGGAGGGCACTAAATGTGCTCTTCAATGCAGTCTGGTTGCACGTCGGAGTGCCCACACCATACCTAACTCTAAAAGCGAGTTGGTCACACCTCTCCTTCGCAGGAAGTCCTTTGTTTAGCTTCTCCAGTTAGGCTCATCAGCAGGGGGGCAGAACAGTGTCTAAGCTCGACAGCAGCATGGGCTGGCAGGCAGACCTTGTTTGGCTACACACGTAGGATTCTTTTGGGGGGGGCCTCCCTCTAAGGAGCCCCCCAGTACATGGTGTCCTGCAACTAACTCTGGAATCAGTGTAAGTGCATGATTCCAACGTGTTTCACTATAAACATGACCATGTTTGGAGCAGCCATTATATAGTTGGACATCTTGACATGCCAGTGTCCACTGCATACCTTATAATGGCTGCCCGCACTTACAGAGCCCAGCAAATTGAGTGTGGGGTATATAGGGGTACCTCTGCTCATGCTGGGGTGCCCACACACGCAGAACCATCCACCCTACCCTTAAACTGAAGGGCCTCCCTTAGGAATGACTTATAGGTGAAAAGTGCAGTGACCGGGATATAAGGAAAACCTTGTATCTAATGTGAAAGGTCATTCAGCATTTTATGCAGACTGCGATGGCAGCTTTGCAGACACAGTTTGCATATATTCCCATGGGTGGCACAATACATGCTGTAGCCCATGAGAGAACCCTGGTGTACCAATTCCCTGGGTATCTCAGTACCTTATACTAGGGCATTACAGTGGTGCCAGAGTATGCTAATTGTAGGGTGTGCAAAGTACTTACCAGCAGATTTAGAGGAGAGGCACAGCCACTGGAGTTCTGCTTAGCAGAATCCCAGTGAACTACCATCAAAACGCATTGACACCTGGCAAAATGTGGGGAAAAGATCCTACTTTCCTACAGTTCTCTTGTTTGAAATGGTTCTTATTAGAATTCTATCACATATCCTTTTATCGTTGGAATCACCCATATATCTTGAGTAATTAATTTTCATTGCTCTACGAAATTTATACGAACCTTCCGCCCACCTTTTCCTGGATAGAACCAGTAAAACTCTTCATACTCACCTTGTGGTGCTCTTTATTGACCTCTGCCGCTTGAGGTCCTTGTTCTTTTACCTCTACGTCTTTGTGGATGGAAACTTCCATCTGATTGGTACCATCTTTAAACTCCTATTCCTTGGTTATACTGAGATCTAAAGTTCCCTCTGCCGAACGTTTGCCCTCTTCTTCTGGCCCTACTGTGGAAATTATTTCCGCTGGACACCTTTCTCGTAGATGTGTTAGCTTTATCCAAAGCTGTGAACATGGACCCATATCTATCCTGGGATTTTACCATCCCCTCTCCAAACTTCATGCTTTTGTGAGGATTCTTTTTGTGCTAACTTGCCCAATTTTTGGCTTATTTGCATTAAAACCGATTTCCTCCTCCTGCAATCAGACTGCAACTTGCATTCCCTAGAAAACATATTGCCCTCTGACTTCAAACTCTCAGGATCTCAATATTTATCTCAATTCCATTGACATATGCTTCTTCCACCAAATCAAAATATGTGCCAACAGACCCAACACACCCAGCAACCTGTCCTCACATTACTTCAATGCACGCTCTAAACATTTCCATGGATCCTATTAGGTATGAATAAATATGTGATTAATTCAGTATTCAAATTTGGAGGTATAATCTATAATGGTTCTTGAGTATTCTGCCCTCATTACATTTCTCTTGTTCAAGAGGTCGTCTAATCCTTTTCTTAATATAGTCTGCCACATGTTTCATTGGCCACCAATCTGAGCTTCTTGGATGTCAATCATCCTTTGGGTCAAATAATCTTTAACCTAATGGGTCCTTGACTGACTTTCCTAGTTAAGTCTTAACGTCATCAAAATCTCCAAACTCATTACCTGATAAGGTATTTGTTTCCAGATATTTTCTTCCCAATCTTTATTCATTTTGTGTTGATATGCTTCAATACCCCATCATTTGCAGGCATATCCTGCCTTCCTGCCATGGAAACACTTTCCTTGTGAGTCGCTTATGACTCCGTTCTCTGAGAACCTAGGTTCCTCTTCTAATGTCATCGGCTTATTTTTCTTTAAACTCTTATCCCTGACCTTTATTAGACTAATCGAACAAGTTACTTACTTTCGGTAACGATATATCTGTAAGAAACAGTAGTTAGTATTAGATTCCTTACCTTAGAATATCTCCAGGCGTCAGACTGTATCCGGAATTTTTTGCGTAGCAGTACCCTTGCGCGTCGGTAGGCGTCGTCTGCGGCTCCGCGTCCGTCGTCGGCGTGGGTGCCATGATGTTGTCGTCGGAGTACTTAGACGCCGCCTCCGCGTGCTGATGTCAGTTCTTAGACACAGCTTTTCCGCGCCAAAAACGAAGAGCCATGTCAAAAACCAACACTGGTGCCATTGAAACTAGGGCCCTGAAATGAGAGGACCTTAACCCTAGATATCGGTTCGCAGAACTGGGAGGATGGGTGGGGCGGTAAGGAATCTAATGCTAACTACTGTTTCTTACAGATATATCGTTATCGAAGGCAAGTAACTTGTTCATCTGAAAGAAACCGGCTAGTATTAGATTCCTTACCTTAGAATAGATACCCCAGCAATACCAACCCCGGTGGTGGGTCTGCAAACCAATAATCAGACCAGAAAGTCCTGGAGGACGGAACGGCCAAAGAAGCCATCCCTCCGGACTTGACTATCCAGGCAGTAGTGTCTTGCGAGCGTGTGCAGCGAGGCCCACGTAGCTGCCTGACAAATGTCCTGCAAGGGGACTCCCCGACCCAGGGCAGTAGTAGCCGCCGTGGCCCGAGTGGAATGGGCCCTCTGCCCAACAGGAGGTTCCTTCTTAGCCAAGGAGTAGCATGCCTTGCTACACAACACGACCCACCGAGAGATGGTCCGCTTGTGTACCGCCCGTCCCTTCTAAGCGCCCACGTAACCAACAAAGAGTTGGTCATCCACCCGGAACTGGCGAGTGCAATCAAGATAAAACGAGAGCGCACGTTTTGGGTCCAGACGGTGGAGCCTCTCTTCCTCTTTTGAGGGATGCGGAGGCGGAAAAAATGTGGGCAAGGTGGTAGACTGCCCGATGTGGAAGGCGTGACAACCTTGCGCAGGAAAGAGGGCCTATTCCGCAACACAACCTTGTCCGGATGGACAGAAAGGAAAGGAGGTTTAAAGTAAAGAGCCTGGAGCTCACTCACTCTCCTGGCAGAGGTGATGGCAACCAGGAAAGCAGTCTTCAGAGTAAGAAGGCGGATAGGACAGTTGTGAAGTGGCTCGGAGGGAGCGCACATCAGATAAGTAAGAACCAGGTTAAAGTCCCACTGAGACATCACGAAGGGAAGAGGTGGAAACGTGTGTGTGATGCCTTTCAGAAAACGAGTTACAATAGGGGACTTGAACAAAGATGGTTGATCAGGCAGCCTTAAAAAGGCTGAAAGGGCAGAAAGGTAGCCCTTGATGGTGCCCAGAGCAGAACCCTGCTGGGCAAGAGAAAGAAGGAAGAGAAGAACCTCAGAAACAGGGGCAGAGAGAGGATCCACAGCCTTTGCTGTGCACCATGCCACAAATCTATTCCACCTGCAGGCATATACCGACTTTGTGGAGGGACGCCTGGCTGCCAGAATGATATTACAGACTTCAGGTGGCAAGTCAAATAGCCTCAACTGTCGCCGCTCAATCTCCAAGCATGGAGGTGGAGACTGGACAGGTTCGGGTGGAGGACCGTCACCTGTTGCTGCGACAGAAGGTCCTCCTGAAGAGGCGGACGAACCGGGGGATTGACTGACATACTGAGTAGCTCGGGATACCAGTACTTTTGTGCCCAGTCCGGAGCCACAAGGATGACTTGGGCCCGGTCACGTTTGATCTTCTTCAGCACTCTGGGCAGAAGTGGTATAGGCGGAAAGGCGTACAACAGACCGCAACTCCACTCGCGACGAAAAGCGTCTCCGAGCGAGTGACGCCTTGGAAATTCCAACGCGCAGAACTGATGACATTGCGCGTTCTCTTCTGTGGCGAATAGATCTAACCAAGGCGCTCCCCACTGCATAAAGAGACCTTGCGCCACTTCCGAGTTCAGACGCCATTCGTGATCTATCATGCACCGGCGGCTGAGTTCATCCGCCTTGGCGTTCAGAGAACCTGCCAGGTGTTGAACCACCAGGGTCACGCCCTGATGATCCAGCCACTGCCAAAGGCGCAGAGCCTCCTGACAGAGGGTCCACGACCCCACCCTGCCCTGTTTGTTGCAGTACCACATGGCGGTGGTGTTGTCTGTGAACACCTACACTACACTCCCCCGGACAGAGTGGAGTAATGCCTTCAGTGCAAGACGAATCGCCCGCAGCTCCAAAAGGTTAATATGGAGCCGGGACTCCGCCGGAGACCAGAGGCCGCTGATCTCTGCCTCTCCCATGTGGCCTCCCCAGCCCTGGAGGGACGCGTCCGTCACAACTACGTGCTCCGGTTAGGGAAGGGAGAGGGATCTGCTGCTGACCCAATCGCGGTTCGCGAGCCACCACTGCAGCTGTCTTGCAGTGCCTTCCGAGATCAGGACATGGTCGGACAGGTTGCCCTGATGCTGGGCCCACTGAAACTTCAGGTCCCACTGCAGAGCCCGCATCCGCCAACGGGCGTGATGCACCAGAAGGATGCAGGAAGCCATCAGCCCCAGAAGCTGCAGCGTCAACCTGACCGAGACTCGGGATAAAGGCTGAAAGATCGGAATCAGAGCCTGAATATCCCGAACCCGGCACGTTTATGGACAACCCCAGCAGGTGCAGGAGGTCCGCCGTCGTCTGGAGGTGGCTGACGACTGTCAGGGGCGAGCCTGCCTTCAACAACCAGTCGTCGAGGTAGGGGAAAGACTGAAACCCCTAACCTGCGCAGATGAGCTGCGACCACCGCTATCACTTTCGTGAACACCCGTGGGGCACTGGTAAGGCCGAAGGGGAGCACGGTAAACTGAAAGTGCTCGTGGCCTATCGTGAACCGCAGGTAGCGCCGGTGGGCCGGCAGGACGGGGATGTGGAAATAGGCGTCCTGCAAGGCAAACGCTACCATCCAGTCTCCTGGGTCCAGGGCAGCTAAGACCTGAGCCAGTCTTTGGAGGGGGTGATGAGTGTGTTTGACCAAGTTGTTAATGTCCTTAGGCTGAATCCTTATTCTTGTAATCAAAATCAGGAGTCCGTATGATGTAGAAAAATTGCTTTTATTAAATAAGATTAAAACATGAACAGCCGACACGTGTTTCGCCCCCTGTGGCGATTTGCGCCGGGGCTTTTTCAAGGCTATTTACAATATCATATGTTGATTTTGCAAGTCTTCATAATATTGACTTATTTTTCAAAATCTCCGATTATTTTTCAAATTTTGATTTCTCAGGGTGTAATCCTTGAGTCGCGTCCTATTTCGTCCGCTCGGTTTTGGCCAGTGTCAGCATTTTGAACTTCTCCTTCCGGAGGAAGCCGTTGACGTTCCGTAGATCCAAGATAGGGTATAGGCCTCCTTTGCCCTTCTTGGGTACCAGAAAATATTGGGATTAGCAACCACACCCTACTTCTGGCCCAGGAACGCGCTCGATGGCCCCCTTGGCCAAGAGGGCCGTAACTTCCTCCTGCAGAAGATGCATATGATCCCCCGATACGCGGTGGTATTGCGGTGGCATGGCTTGAGGGGTCGTTTCGAAGGGGAGGCAGTAGCCCCTTCGGACGATTTGCAGCACCCACCTGTCTGGTGTGACAGTGCGCCAGTGGGAGTGGTGATGGCGAACCTGCCCCCCACTGGTGTCACATGGGCCTGAAAGCACGAACTAGGAGGGTTTTGAGGCGGATGCTGCGGGGGAAGGTGTGGACTGGCCTCGCCGTTGTCCCCGACCGCCTCCGCAGCGATTGCCACGGCCGCCACCGCTATGGATGTTAGTCTGCGGTACGTGGCTGGCAGCACGTGTGAGGGGGCGCCCCTTCCTTGGCCACGAAAGGAGCGAAAGGCACCCGTTTGCTGGCGCGGGCAGAGAGGCCCAAGGACTTGGCCGTAGCCCTGGAGTCCTTAAAGCGCTCAAGCGCATGGTCTGCCTTGTCGCCAAAGAGATGACGACCATCAAACGGCATGTCCATGAGTGTATTCTGGACATCCGTTGAAAAGTTGGCGGACCTCAACCAGGCGTGGCGATGAATCGCCACCGTCGTTGCCATCGCTCTGCCCAGTGAGCCGGTGGTATCCAGCCCACACCGGATGGAGAAATGTGCCGCATCTCGACACTCCACAAGAGCTTGGGCGAGTTTAGCCTTGACCTCCGCCGGGCATTTTGGCAGCACGTCCGCGACCGTGTCCCACAGGGAGTGGGTGTAACGGCCCAAAAGGCATGCGGTGTTGGAAGACCGCAGTGCCAAACTAAGGGAGGAGAATATTTTCTTTCCATAATTCTCATACCTCTTGGATTCCTGATCAGGCGGAGCCGACGGGAATGCGGTCTGGGAATTAGAGGCCTGGGTGACCAGGCTCTCTGGGTGGGGTGGGTGGACGGGAAACAAGGGTTGCCGGGGCCGGGCGGTGGCGTCTGGCCACATTCCTATCTACAGGCTGGCCTGTAGCGGGCCTGGACCAAGTGCCCAAAAGAACGTCATTCAAGGCCTCATTAAACGGTAGCAGAGGCTCAGTTGAGCTTGACTGCAGTTTAAGGACCTCAGTGAGGAGGTTAGACCTCACAGCCGCGACGGGGAGCTCAAGGCCCAAGGCCTTGGCTGCCAGCGTCAACACCACACTGAAGGTTGCCGCCTCCTCCGAATCCACGGTAGGAGGTGAGACAAAACCAGTGTCTGGCGAAGTGTCCAGACCACTGGCATCCCCAAGTCCACCTGTCCAGTCCTCCTGGGACTGACACTCACGTGTCAGAGAGTCTTCAGACCCCTCCCAATACTCCTCATCACCCATCTCCTGATAATCAGGGTTGTCAAAGGACGGGGCCGGTTCATTGAAGTAGAACTCCCCAAGCGGCGCCGCTCCAACGCAGGAACCGGGTCGAGGGAGGTATTGGGGACGGCGCCGCCCGAGGACGACGCCGGAGACACCTGTGGATCCGGCGCCGGTGAGGTAGTCAGGTCGACCGGCGACGATCCGGATCCAGAAGCGGATCCAGTGGGGCCCTGCGGCGCCGGGCCCGAAGGCGCCGGTGGCAGCGGGGTCGAAGCACCCGCCGGGGTCGGGCCGAAGTACCCGATCCGCTTGGGCCCCCAGACGGGTCCGCTGGGCCCGAAGGCGCCGCGGAACCCGGCGGAGGAGTGAGGGACCTCATGGCCATGAGGAAGTGCTCTATCTCCTCCGTCGTCGCTTGCTGCCCAGGGACCGGAGGGTATGGCGCAGGTCCCGACGCCCGCGACTCCGACGGAGCCACGTGGGCGGTGTCACCCAAACCCCCGGCAGCATCATGCGAGCGTCGGGGGGGGGCGGGGCGGGGTGGGGTGGGGTGGGGTGGGGGGGGGGCGGGATGGGGGGGGTGGGACGGGCAGGGGGGATTGTGTCGGAAGAGCGATGACGTCTCTTCGACTTCTTGTGCTTCCCTGACTACTTCGAATTTGTGATGGCTCCGCCCCACGACCGGTCCCTCGACCTCCGTCCGAACCGGGACCTTTCACGGCGCGGGGCCGACTGCCGGAGCTCGAGCCACTTGCTCCCGCCTAGCCTTCGAGGTTAAAGCCCGACAGTCGGAGCAGGTCTTGTCGTCATGATCAACGCCGAGACAGTGGAGGCACCGACGGTGAGGGTCGATGACCGACATCAGTTGGTCGCAGTCCCCACAAGGCTTAAAACCTGGCATCCCTATCTGCACCGGAGTCAAAGACTCGAAGAAATGATCAAAAAGATCTCAAAAAAGTTAGTCAAAATGTGACTAAGGTACCACTTTTCACGGATCTGCACTGCTGGCGCGGAAAAAAGAAGAACTGACGTCAGCACGCGGAGGCGGCGTCTAAGTACTCCGATGATGTCATCACGGCGCCCACGACGGACGTGGAGCCGCAGACGACGCCTACCGACGCGCAAGTGTACTGTTCCGCAAAAATTTCCGGATCCAGTCTGACGCCTGGGGATATTCTAAGGTAAGGAATCTAATACTAACCTGTTTCTTTCAGATTTCCTCTTTAGAAAGAGACCAAAACTTTCTCCTCGTTTTCTATATTTCTTCTCGTCCTACTTCCTTTAAATATAGATTTCATCATCTCCTGCATAGAATCCTTTATCTCCTGTTTCCCAAACACCCAGAGTTTATCCTCCTTATGTGTTCCCTGTTTATCAGTCTTCATGACAGTAAAATACCTCCTGAGACTTACACTATTTTCAAACTTCACTTAAACTATCTTTCTAATCACTAGACAATCTTTCCTTCTTTTTAAATATTCAGCCTCCAACTGTCCTCACCAAGTCTATCAAACGATCTCTTTGTGTTCTAGATAAATAAAATAATGTTTTCCAATTGTTTACCTGTTATAAGGGTCTTTCATATAATATTACAGCTCACACAACCATTATTAATAATAAATACATTGCCTATGTCAGAATATGGAACAGTAAACACTTAGGGCCCGATGTAGGTAATTCCTATTTACCGACTCTTAAATACCGAATCATACCGAATAGGTATTTAAGAGTAGGTAAATAGGAAGAGTGCAGATGTAGGTAATTCTTATTTTAGAAATACCGAATCTGTAAGATTCGGTATTTCCTATTGATTCCTATGGGCCTTGAAGTCCATAGGAATCAATGGGAAATACCGATTCTGTATTTACAGAATCTGTAAATACTGAATCCTGGCAGGGGGAACGGGGTGTCACTTTGACACCCTGTAGCACCCAAATTGCAGGCTTGTGTGCCATGTGGCACACATACATGCCCTAAGGGCTTGTCTGTGTGTCACATGACATAGGTGTACATGCACATATGTGCATGTACACTGGAATTTGGTATTTTACCACCCAATAGGATTGGGTGGTAAAATAAGAATTCCTAAGGGCCTGTGGCACTGCAGACTGTGCCACCTACATCTGGAATTACAGAATCGGTAAAATTGGGGCCCCCTACATCTCAAAAACCAATTACCGGTCGGTAACGGCCGTAATTGGCCGTTACCGACCGGTAATTGGCGACCTACATCAGGCCCTTATACACTTTTAAAATTTATAAATTCAATGTATTTAAACAACAAACCTCAAAATCTACATCACTCTAAATGTAAAATCTCTATATGTGGATTTACGTATCTGCTCAGAAGCGGCAAAGAAAAGAGGGTATGTTGTGGGGTTTTATATACTGAATATTCTTGTTGTGAATCATGCACTAGTCTAAATTGGATCTTTAAAGTATTTGCTGCTTGGAAGTAGTAAATAAAAGTTAATGCATAATGCTAGCCTCCTGTCTTGCCAAAACAATGGCAAGCTACATGTTGTTCCTAGTCCTCACCTCTCCTTTCTTCCAAAGGATCATCGTGTAATCTGAATGTTCACAGCGTTCTTAAGTTCTATTCAAATCCAACAAAGCAAAATGCATTCTTGTGAAAATGGAAACATGTATATCGGTCAGTGTCCTAGTAAGGTGGACATCCATTGCTTTTTGGTTGGTTATCTGCCCATTGGAATGCTAGAGGAAGTCAGAGGATACTACTCAGTCCAATCCACACACAGATTTACCGCAAGTACGGCTTCAATATGGTGCCAGGTTCCACGTAGTGGTATCCGTAAGGCAGTGTGTGGGCTACATGTTGTGTTTCTGGAAGCACTCCATTTGGAATATCCAGACTTCCGAAGTGGGACTACTGCAGTTTCAGCAGCATTCCAACGCCAAGGTGGGAACTTAATGTTCACTGCTCATAATTCTTTCAACACAGTTCTACATCATTGGGTTTTCAGTGATAGTCATAAACAAAGCAATACAGTGCTGCCTGTGTTGACCCAGGAACCCTTATTTTTCTACAGAGTCAGTGTTAAAGTTTCATAGGGTGACAATGTCCATCCGATTTCATTGATGAATAAACACCCTGTAAAAGCTTATCAAAAGGCTCGTTTTCTTATTTTGGGGGGGGGGGGGGGGGGGGGGGGGTGTTAAGTGTACAAAGGCTCCGAGTTCCAATTTCAAACCTGCAGTGCAGCATTATTGCTCAGAAGCGTGGACTTGTATGAAGAAGGTAAAAGGAAATGTGGCCTAATAGGCTTATATTTTAAAGCGTTGAGAAAGGTACTGCATCTTTTATTCCACGAGGCTTCTTTTCTGATAGTGCCCCCTACTGGCAGTTCACCTCAGAGCCATTACTATTTTACTGCTCATTTGCACAGGAACTTAAGAACACAGTGTGGTTTTAAACCTCAGTTTTGTGTCCTTAAAACTTAATTTTCGTCTCAGATGAGTAGGAATACTCGAAGGTCTCCACTTTATCATTAAAAATAAGGTAGAGATTTTATCATAGTCTAGTGCTACGGTCACAATAATGCCAGACCCTCACCATTAAAGCCAATAATTCCCTTTGAGGATTCACTGCAAGAGCTCTGTGACCTTTAAACCTCTCACCAAGAATTGTCTCAAAACAAACATCCCTGTCTTCAGTAAGAAAGAGGAGACCATCTCTTTTTCAAAGTCATTCTCCAGACCGAGCTCCAACACAATCAATTTTGTTTATGACAACAGATACCACTTCATACACAGCAACCTCACCTCTGGCTGCTTCTCCTGCCAGAGCTTCCCCTGTGGACAATGTTATCACCTTGCAAGAAGTTTTAGGAGATGCTATGTTAAATATTCCTCTAGAAGCTCCATTACCATCTGTGTCCGTTATTCTTAAAACCTCACAGAATAGGGCTACTCTGAAACCTGTCATGCGATTGGTTCCTGGCTTGTTAGAGACAGCTCATGAAAGATTTTAATGTACTACAGTTAAAGCTGCAACTTCTAGACGGCTCAAAAAATATAAGCCACCACAACATGACCCTAAGTTCCTAATTTCAGAACCTAAACAGATTTATTTTTATTTTTATCTGTGCCAGAAACCGCTCCACTAGAACATAAAAGCAAGAGCATAGATGTGGTTGATCAGAAGGTATGTGGTATGGTTGCCTCTTAACTTAAAAATGCTTGTGCCACTGCCTTTCTCGTCCATTACCAGAAGAAGATTTGCGAAGGAATGCAATCATTTATCAAAGACTTACAGCCTGATTCATCATTGTTAAATCCGGTCGCAAATCAATCATTGACACTTATAAAGCGCGCTACATACCCGTAGGGTCTCAAGGCGCTGGGGCTTTGCGAGCGGTATTTTTGCATTTGGGATTCATCATCCCAAATGCAAAAATCGCTATTTAAGAATTCGCATATTTGCGAGGAATAGCATTTAAGGAATCTCTATTAGAGATTCCTTAAATGCTATTCTTGAAACATTTTTAAATTGCGAAATCGCAAAAATTTCCCGCTATTTACCGCGAGGTCAAACCTCGTGGTAAATAGCGGAAACTTAGAAAAATGCATTTAAATGCATTTTTCTAAGTTTCATGTTACACACACACATGTCCTTGGGACATGTGTGTGCGCAACACCAATGTAGCATACATTTCAGGGGTGCTACAGGGAGTCCTTTGGACACCCCTGCACCCTTGAAATCGCAATTTCAATATGCGAATCGGTAATTGCGATTCGCACATTGAAATGTCTTCCCATTCATTCCTATGGGCCTTTGAGCCCATAGGAATGAATGGGGAGATATTCCTTAATTGCGATTAGCAATTTGCTAATCGCAATTAAGGAATAATTAGAAATCGCAATTTATTTAGCGATTTCTTGGTGAATAGCATTTTGCTATTCCTTAATAGCGATTCCTTAATAATCGCTATTAAGGAATAGCAAATACTCACCTTGATGAATCAGGCTGTTAGTTAAGCACTGTTAGCAGGAATATATTGAAATGCTGCAAGAGAATTTGTGAGTCACTAACCAAATATTTAGCGCGGACGCCACAGAATTGGAGGCAACTAAATATTGCCACAGCATATCCATAAGAGGATCCTCATGGCTATGACTTAATACACTCAAGCAGAGGCTCAATGAAAAATTATGAACCTCCCATTTTCTGGTAAATCTCTGTTTGGTCAACATGGAAAGGAGCAGATGTGAAAAGGCAAGTAGTTTAGAAATTCTTTAGTACACGGTACATATCTCGAAACTACAGATTATACCAATATAGGATTCAAATCCCTTGCTGGCTTTATAAGTAACAGCAACAGTATCCACTTACTTCTAGATACTCATTCTAACGCTGTTCATCAAAACAAGCAAGCCAAACAAGATCTCTGTCTTCTGTAGGAAAACCATTGTCAGGTACAAGATAGTGACTAATAGCCCCTCCTCTGTTAGCCACTTCATGGGGTGAGTGATACCCTGGCATATGGCAGAGGACTTTAATCACAAAAGACAAGTTGGGTCTCAATATGGTTGATCATGGATCTTTTCTATATTTTTAATCCATCCCTCCAACAATCCCACCAAAACCAAATGGAAAGCATTACTTGTTGATACTCGGGAAGCAAACTGTAGCAAGGATTCCGTTCTCTTACAGAACTGTGCCTAGAGATCAGGAAACTCAGTGAATTAGGGTGACCCAAAACTCACCTCAGTATCCAAAATCCCCTTACCGGGCTAGCTACAGTGTCTCATTGGTCGTAACAAACTACCAATGACTTAGACAAACCAGAACATGAACTTAGATTACCTTGTATCGTGGAACACATGAACACTCTTTCGCTCTATAATCATTTCAAACCAGAACGGGGAGTAAAAGAAGACACGTGAAATTTTGAAATATTTATTATTCAATGCAAGGTTCTCAAACGCAGTATCTTATATAATACCAGAAAACATATTATAAAAATCAGAGTTATCAGCATTGTCACTAATCCATAATAAGCAAACGGTGATAGCATATTATAATGCAAAAATCAATAGAAATCTGTATCACCTATATTTCGCGCACCCTATTTAGCATACTATATTATATCTAAGAAGGTCTCATTTGGGTTTTAGCAGGGCGGGCCCATACCTCTAATTCTCAGAAGGAGAAGATCACATCATCAGCTACCAGCTCTCTGCATGCGAAGCACCATCAAGTGTGTTTTTGCATTCTCAGTAACTCTATCTTAAACCCGCTTAGAGCCCAATGTTGGCAGCAACTGTATTTGTGTTATGTCTAGTGGTGCGAGGATCAGAGCTCCCAGCAACCTTGTGTTAGGTTATTCTTAGAGGGTACAGCACTCACTGTTCAGACAGTGTACCAAGCACGACTGATATCAGAGCAATAACATATTATTCTCAAATAAATCACATCTTTCGTCTAGGTTGAAAGCTACAATAACAATTAGGTGTCGTGTGCAAACTGAAGCCAAAGGAAAATATGTTGTTTAAACACTTAATAAACTCATGCTAACTTAACACAGTATATAGAAAAGCAGCATCTATATGACACCCCCCCAATGATCCGAGGACGGTCAAAATTCACAAGCCAATATTATAATAAAGGCATAACATGAAAGCAGAGTTCAACAATATTGAGCCAAGCTAAAAAATGTATATAAAATGTATATAAAAATATGTATGAATGCCTATAGTGGC
The DNA here is from genome assembly GCF_964263255.1 of Lissotriton vulgaris. NCBI lineage: Eukaryota > Metazoa > Chordata > Amphibia > Caudata > Salamandridae > Lissotriton > Lissotriton vulgaris. The sequence continues at coordinate 57,981,529 of NC_141691.1, read as the reverse complement.
CAAACAAAATGTAATAAAAAGTCTTGAACTTGAGGCCAAATATAAAAGCGTAGGCCCAGATCATATACAGTTGAATGTTCGTAAGAAAAAGGCACCATTCAGAATTACTAAAAAGTCACGTGCCATTATAATGAAAGTCTCCAAAGCAACTCATGGGTGGATTGAGTATGCAAAATAGGTAGCAACAGCTTCCAACATGAAATCACTGTCATCATCCGAAAACAGTTCAGCCATCCAATTAAGCAATAGGAAAGAACATACGTGCTCCTCCAGCACCGGAACCTCTAGCAACAACAGAGGACAACTCGGTGGGTTCTCAAGAACGCTATGTGCCAGAAACTCATGCGCCGCTGCCGGTATGTCCCACTGACCCATTAGTCCATGAATCGCTGCTAAGGCCATAATCCTTTCGCCAGAACAAACCAACTCGTGAGCAACTACGGGGCCCATCAGGTGATTAAAATCGACGTCAGGAGAGATCGGCAAGCAGAGACACAAATCAATGGCCCAGTTGAAATCGCAGCTCAGGCAATGAAACACAGGCTGGACAATATGTGAAATAGGAAAATCGAAACGATAATCCAAATGCCGTGCTTAAAGTCGCAAGCGGCAGGGTGCCATAGTAATAAAGCATCCGGTTGCGAAACAGTGTCAGAAGGGGCTGAGCGGCTTCTTGCGCAGGATGGGCATCCATGTTTTAGGAAGCAGAATAATATCAACACGCCTGCAGCTAAAGCCAGCAAAACAGGGAATCCGCCAAACAAACTTGAAAATATAGAATGGAAGAAAGCGGGGATAACACCAAAAATCTTTTCAAAAGTAGTCACGAGACCACTGCTAACCAATTTAAAAAAATGAGCTAAGCCAGACGTGGAGGAGGCATTAAAGATTTGATGAACTAATTCGCAGAAATGAAACGGCAAGTCAGTATTTAAAAGTGCCTGCACCTCTGTGCGTCTGTTAGCTATGTGAAGGACATAAGTTTCACGGGCCGAGCTCAGGGCCACTTCCTTTTGAGACAAAAGAGCATTATTCTGCTCATACCATTGAACTCCGCTTTCAAGGTTGGGAATGTGCGGCCAGATGGAAACATCTGAATTCCCATGTGTGGGAGGATATAGCACATTTTTGCAACACACCACACGTTCTGATACAGTAACCACATAAGCGATACCGACCATTAACCCACAACAATCCTCGTTATTCAAAAGCAAATAACTACCGTTTGTCAATAACGTAAATGTGGGAACTATTGCTGGAACTGGAGTGCCTTTTAAAACACAGGCTAAATTAGGCCGGTCCTGATTACAAGAACCATGCAACTGGATGTGTCTGCCTATCAGTGAACAGTCAGGCGACTGTGTGCATTCTTCACCATTTAAATTCACTTCCTTTCCATCTTTCAGACATCTGTAGGTGTATGGTAAAGACCATGCCTCATGGAGGAAAGCACTGCCTAGTGGTTCATATCGCCCTATTGCAATATACCGCATACAGTTAGTAAATATGTACAAAGCAAATGGTGAAGTAATAACTCCATGGATAAGCCATGTTGCAGCAGCTGCCTCAGCTACAGAAAAGGACAAAGATTCTAACTTTTCAATATGTAACATAGAAAATGACGCATCTCGCATGGAAAGCATGCGCTGCTTGTCAGTCAAATTAAATGGGGCAAATAGGGAGGACACGTTCATGTAACTCCAGGGCACGCGGCCCGCCTTAAGAGTCTGTAGTGTCCATGCAAACTGCATCACAGAACGCAATTGATTTTGACCATGGTACAATACAGACACCTCATCATTCACAATGTCAACTACAGAAGAGACAATATTATTCAACGTGTAAATTCGGGAAGAAAGCATGTTAATACTGTTATCGACAACTGCAAGCACTTTTTCCAAATTTGCTTGGTCAATCGCCCTTAGGCGCTTAGCAGCCTTAATCTGTGAAAATTTCCAAATTTCATTGTATACAGCATAAATCCACCGTTTAGACCTACCTTTAGCTGGGCCTTTTATAAAATCATTTAAATCCACATTATCAGTCAACTGAGACAGATGTAGTTTAACTGCAGCTAACGTGGAATGTTGTAACCAATTCTGACACAGTTTCCCCACAGAGTAAGTGGTGACAGTATAATCAGTTTCAAAACGGGGATCAGGTCTGACTTGTGTGAACCCTTCAGCCAAACCCAGAAAACGACATTGGCATGAATCAGCACTTCTATGCCACATCAGCCAACCCTTCGGATCGAAACTGGATACATTAAAGGATGAATTATGCAATAGAGTTTGTAACTCACGAATGGACAATTCAGTATAATTACCCCAACCTGAATATTCTTCCAATTCGGGGATAATCGGTGTATTTAATTTTTTAGAAGTAGCCAATCCAAAGCATGTTGTTTGGGAAATAGTAGAATTTAGAAACAACATGTGATTCGGGATGAGACATGCACAGTGCAAAGCCTCAGTGCCTTGTACCTGCCAATCTTTGGTACCCCAAACCGATTTTAGGTCAATTGTTCCTTTCCATAACTCGAGCCATCTACAGCTACTTTGTCTAGAAAGGACTTCGAATACAGCAATTTTGTATCGGTAAGTCTAACTTTGGACATGGGCTTTTGTGTCATTTTGAAATAAAATGACTCAGGATTTGATTGATTAAAGTCTGTAAAATAAGTGTATTTTTTCAGAAATGTACTGGAGCTGCCTCCCAATGGAGCTGGTCAATGTTCCCACTGTGTGTAATTTACAGCAACCCTCCTAGAATTTTTCTCATGCAGAAAGTGATTACCATAATGTTGGAAGCAAAACAAATCACCATAATTAACAGAATCTAAGTATAAATCCTCAGCATCAAACGCAGCATAATATTACAAATCAGAAAATAACGCTTCTACGGCCTGAATATCCCAATCATCAGAACGTATATTTTGTTTAACCACATCCCCCATGATCACTCTAAGTACATTCGGAACATTAATCACTTCAGTGGGGCCATGTATTTGAAACCTAACCGCATCCCACACAATCCCATCTAGAACAGACCAAGCAGTCATGTTGACTGTATTCAAGTCTCGTTTCAATCTGTGTGCTGAATGTGAAGAGGAAAGAGGGGCCAATGTTCCATTAAGGTACCGAATTCCTGTTCTTTCTTTGACATAGTGGCCATCGATCAGACGGAAAAAATAAAACACAAAACCAATTGACATAAAACGATAAAATGAAAATAGAATCATCCAAATGTATGTCCAAGGGGGAATTAAAAAATGTTTTTTAAATAAAGTGGTATATTTTGCAATAGTTGAGGGTTTCTTTGAATTTTCTGACACAGAGTCAAAAGAGAATCTGGATTGGTCGGCCAAACGAGTCTGCAAATCTGGCATTGATAAATCAGCTGGATAGGTGTAGTTCAGTTCATCATTGTTAGTAACAGGAATAGTATTTAATAAAGGACTGGAAATTGCAGGCATCTCGAGGGACACCTCCGGCTCACCACCAGAAGTAATAGCCAACACAGAGTGCCTCACCATGGAAGGACAGGATACCGCCGGTGTCATGCTATGAAGAATCGGCCACCCTGTGTGTCTTGACATTGTCAATAGAGATGAATCTGTTTTCCTTACGACCTGGAAGTGGTGGTAATATGACTGTTCTTGTGACCTTCACTCCTAGAAACACGGACCGGTGCACGATATGAGGGACCAAATTCTTTCTTGTTATCGATCTTCTCTCGAACCAGTTCTCCAACTTGGGGTAGCCAGCCAACTACCGGGATCTGCAACGCATCATCCGATGTGGAGGGCAAATGTTCCTTTGCTAGACTGTCTCTGGTCTTTTGTAGATCCTGTAAAACATTGCAATGTTCATCTACGTCAAAGGCCGCGGCCTGGGCCTTGCAGTCTAGACCGTCGAGGCCAGGGACATACATCTTTATACCAAAGAGCATTTCGTATGGGGTCCGCCCACCCAGAGACCTTCTAGGGAGATTATTAAGCGCACGCTGCACGCCATTGAGGTGGGCCATCCAGTTTCTGCCAGTGCCTATAACTCGAGCTGTCAAAGATTGCTTTAAGTCACGGTTCATTCGTTCCACTACACTGTTACCCTCAGGTCTGTACGGAGACGAAAACTTGACTTGGACCCCCAACGAAACCATAGCATCCTTATACGCCTTAGAGGCGAAAGCCGGACCCTTATCCGAATGGAAGGTACCACAGGCAAAAATTCCTACAAAGACTCGCAAATCCTTAATGACAGTCCGTGAATCAGCGCTCCGATGTGGCCATACCCACACAAAGCGTGTGCATGAATCAACTGCTACTAAGATGTACTTATATGCAGTATCAGAAGAAAAAGGACCGCAGTGATCCAAATAAACACAACCTAATGGTTTATTAGAAATGTACAACTGTGTCTGAGGCGGACGCGCAGCAGTCGAAGGCTTAATCTGCTGGCAAATGTCACATTGAATGACATAATCGCGCGTCTGTTTGTACAGTCCCCGCCACCAGAACCTCTGTTGTAGCTGAGTTACAGTGGCTGAGACGCCCGCATGCGCAGACGCCACACCTTCATGAGCCGCTGTAATCAAAGTAGCTCTGCGATCCGAGTAGGGAAACGTTCACCAACACCAGGAATTTTCACATAAGGAACCTTATCGGGACTTAAGTGGTATGTGTACTTCGAATGGCTGCCCACACATGAGTTGGACCCATGGTGAAGCAACAAAAGCATATTTACAAACCAATGAGTGTATTTGTGGTAAACTTTTCAGTAAAGACAAATGTGATGTGCCTCAACTAAAAGACTTATGTTAAATGGCTAGTCATAATTATACCAAATGTTTGGACTGTTTGCCAATCAATGTGCCCCAACTAAAAGCCTTATGTTAAATGGCTAGTCATAATTATACCTAATGTTTGGACTGCTTGCCAATTAATAACATGTCATTGACTATTCGGGGTTTAATGTTGAATACTGACCCAAGTATATTTACCTACAGGATCCATTTGTAGAGACAACCATCCAGTGCCAATACAGGAGAGACAATAAAATCCAATAGTCTTGAAAAAGATGGTACATGAATAAACTAAAACCATCGAAACGCTTTGACGCCTAACACTGCATAATCCAATCACCCAACTCACTCCAAGAACACAGAAAAAAATCAAGTCTTGGATTGAGTCCAAAAGAGGGTCATGATGTGCATTTTCCGAATGACAAACTGTTGATGTCTCAGTGTGTGTCTCTCTCTTTTCCCAATTTTTCTTTGATACATTGAAAGTATATTTATCTGCTATTTTTCAGTATAGACATTTGTTTACATGTATAAATTGTGAATGAGTTGATGTTCTTTTTAATTAATGTAAAGGGTCTTTTTTATGTAAAAATAATGATTATTAACATGTTTTTATTGTATGTTTGAATAAATTTCTACATTTCTTACACAACTGTTTTTATTGTTTATGCTTTTGCTTAGTGAAGCTTTGTGTCCAAGACAAATTTCTGGGCATCCCTATATAGTCACTTACCCAAGGGAAGCTGTTCACTTTACTACTTCGAAGGGAACCCCGCAGGATATTTACCTCCCTTCTCAGTGGCAGCAACAGCTGCCAAGATGTCATCATCTATCTTACTTTTGGACCTCGTGACTGCTGCAACTAAGTATTTTGATACTGCTGACTTCGCCGCTTCATCAGCAAGCCAATTACCAACAGCGTGGACTCCCACGCGCTGATGGCCAAGAGTATGAATCACAAACACGAGTGGTAACTTTTCTTTAAGTTCAGCCACTCGGACCCAGATCATTTTATGTTTTATTGTGCTACCTTTGGAATCACGAAATTCATTCTGAATCCAAAAGAACAAGTTTTCATTGTAAGACTGGACACAGTAGTAAGAGCCACTTACGATCAAAGTCGTCACACTAGGATCTGCGTACTCCAATGCAAGCATCAGAGCACGAAGCTCTGCTAATTGTGCGGTGCAGTCCCCAAGTGTCTGCGTGTGCACGACACTGGACTTGAACTCATCGTTCACCATGGCACCGACCACAATGGCGCAAGCGGAAACGTAGGCATGTTTAGAGCCATGCGCAACCTGCGCCGAACCATCAGTGTAAATGATGCAATGGAAATCCTCCAATGGCCGCATTGCTAAAGGAGCAGGATGAACAAACTCATACTGTAAGTACTCCTGCGACCGTAAAGTGGCGTCAAAAATAAACGTGACATCCTGGGATGTCAAGGATGCTGCCCATTGAATCCACCGAGGGTGCAAAGCTTTGGAATTTGGTACACTGGCTTTCGTAACTACCTCCAAGGCAGGACACGGGGTAACAACCAACATGCGTTTTCCCTGTGACAGGGCACGTTCCTTGAGAATTGCAATCTGCACAGCCGTCAAAACTTTCTCCACAGTGGAAAAGCGCATTTCAGCCGAAGTGTACAAGTGTGACTTGTAAGCCATAGGTACTGTATCTCCTTCATTAAAAGTTAGGTACGTGAAACCCACCGTCCCAGGGACAATTCTTATCACCAGGTTGGTCTGGTTATCACGAGTCTGTAAGTATTCAGAAGCGAGCAAATCAGCTTGCAAAGACTGCAGAATCGCTGAATGCTCAGGCAGCCAGCATGATTTGGAAAAAGATGGTTGTATCAAAGCATACAAAGGCTTGATACGCTGGGCATATTCCGGAATGTATGTTCTTCCGAAATTCAAAAAGCCCAGCAGAGATTGTAATTTCTTCAGTGTTGTCGGAGAGCGCAACTGCGCGCATTTCTCCAGGAAGTGAGGAGCCAAGCCTTTTCCTTCATTGTTGAGTTCATAGCCTAGAAACAACACTGTGTACTCTGCAATGTGCGATTTTGCAAAGTTAAATTTGTAACCCATGTCTGCAAAGTTACAAATAATAGTGTTCACTCGACACAGATGCTCCCAAAGTTCATCGTCTGTGAGATAGATGTCATCCACATAGGAACAAGCATCTGGGTCGACTCTCTCCAACAGAGAGACAATGCGGGCGGAAAATACTCCAGGACTATTCTTATAGCCCATTGGGAGACGCCGAAACATTTTTTGGACACCGCCGCATGTGAATGAAGTCCATTGGGAACTTAGACTGTCCAATGAATGTTCATAAAAACCATTGGAAATGTCAAGCGTGGTTTTGAACCGCTTACGCACAAGACTATTTACAAGGGCAGAGCCGTGAGTATTCTGTACTGCACAGGTACGGCAATGCGAATTCAAATGCCGGTAATCCAAAACCAAACGATATGAGCCGTCCGGCTTGTTCACAGTAAAAAGGGGGTTATTCATCGGTGACACACATGTTTCAATTACACCTTGATATTCCAATTGTTCAAGGATTGCTGCGACTGAAGCTTTGACATCACGTCGTATGGGATATTGAGGTTGAGGCTGCGGCTGAGACCGTAAAGGAATCTCGTGGCTTGGGGACAATTTATCCCAGCCACATTGATTGCGGTACACAGCCGGTGCAAGCGCCAGAGCCCACTCTTCTGCAAAGTGCAGCGCTTCCACTCTCGAAACAGTGTTCGCGAAACTGGGGAGGATTACTTCCTCCCCTCTCGGAGCTGCAAGCACAAAAGGTGGGGGCCAGTCAGCCTCCGAAAGCAAAATGTCATACGTAGATGAAAGATTTTCCCAAAATACCCCTTTTATGGTACGCTGTATGTCACCTTCAATTAACAGGACAATTTCAAAAAGTCTATCAGGGGGAGCAACTCTTGTATCAGCTGTTTCAATCACAACATAAGTGTCAGTCGCTGTCACCTTCAGTAGTGGACGGAGGGCCTCTCTCACTATGGTAATCTCCGCCGCGCTGTCCAGCAAGGTCAGAGCCCTCGTCAGATTCCGAAGCCGCGTTCTCACAATCTGGGGCATATCGATGGGCCGTTAAGGCTGCGACTTTCTTCTTGGCAAACTGCGGTCTCTGGGGCGTAGAGCCCTCCTGCTTGTCTGCACCGTTGCGCGGGCGGGGCTGACCACGTCCTTGCTGGCCACCCCGGCCTCTGCTGCTCCCTCCACCACCGGTTGACGGAGCCGATGAGTCCTGAAAGGAACGAGGAGAGCGTTGGTCAGAAGCCTGAAAACGTTCAGGTGATTTAATCATCGCGCGGTCGCGCAAATCATAAACACGTTCCGACTGCGCAGGCAACGGAGACGCAGGACGAGAAACCTGTGTTTGTTGTTGTTGCTGTTGCTTACCCTGTTTCTGTTTTTTAGGCCAATTTTGTTTCTTGGACTTGGGTTGAACGTCAGTTTCTGAAGTTTGTCCCTGGGGCTGCTTCTTCTCTTAAGTAGAAAAAGGCTTAAGACCCTTACTATTGCGGCCAACCGTTTTATAAGCCGCCACAATTATCCTCGCTAACTGTCGGGGTTTCTAGGCTTTGGGAACCAGCGCCAAAGCGTTAGCCACCTGAAAGTTCACAGCCTCCCCCTTGACATTCGCAAGGATCAGATCGTAAACCACATCAAAGGAGCCACACAGGCGCATACCCAACTCAACCGCCGATTCCGGTCCGTGATCATCTTGAACACGTTTAAGGACCGTAGACAGATTGGACACAGACGGGGAGCCAAAGCACCTCGAATAGACCGCTGCAAAAGTCTTACCCCAGGTCTCACAGTCAACAAGCTCAGGGGCCAAATCTTTCGGCAAACTAAGCGTAAGAATCCGGTGTTTTTCACCAGGAGTCGTATTCGGAAATACCGCTTCCAGCTGGTCAATTTTCTCGCAAGCCAGAAAGGAAAATCATCCTTATCCTGGGGCTTCTTGCCCATTACGGAATTCACCATGACAGGACTGATTTTCAAACCAGCCTGCCCTGCCGGAAGTGCTGCACCTCTAGGGGCTGCACCTTAAACATTACGACTTGTGTCCTGTACAAGGGCTCTAATCACGGCAATAGCGACTACATGAAGTCGCCCAAGTTACAATTGCCGTGATTAGGGTGAGGAGTAAATCCAGCCAAAGCGGGCCAATTTGCGCCCGGAATGGACAAAGGACCTAATCTCGGAGCGTTCAAAGAGTGGGGTAGGGCGCCACCAAACCAAACTCCATGCTGCCAAACATCAATAGGTACTTCCTGTGCTCTGTACGGAGCATATTCAGCAGGTACAGGTGATGCAGTGTACGAGTGGAACACACCAGAATTAGCGTCCACTGCCGGAAATGTCACCCACGAATAAAACAATTCGTATGGGTAAGCATGTTCCGCACTCACCACCAGAACCACAGCCAAGCCTTCCACAGGAACATCATAAGCCCGCAAATGATCACGCACCGCAATGCGACTATGCAGCGGGATGTCCACGGCTTGTGCCATGACTGCACAGGAAATTGAAAAAACAAAGATTACTTTGTAGCACAACTGGGTAGTAATTCAAGGAAACCGTTTTAGAAAGATTCAAGCTTGAAAAGACCTATTTCAAAAATAGGTAGGTTTTTCCGACACCACCGTTTTCCGGAAACGGGAATTAAGGGGTTAAGGTTTGAATGATATACTACTCGAGTGTCATGATATAAGTCCAACAACGTAAGGGCGCCATGTAGCAAGGATTCCGTTCTCTTACAGAACTGTGCATAGAGATCAGGAACCTCAGTGAATTAGGGTGACCCAAAACTCACCTCAGTATCCAAAATCCCCTTACCGGGCTAGCTACAGTGTCTCATTGGTCGTAACAAACTACCAATGACTTAGACAAACCAGAACATGAACTTAGATTACCTCAGGTATCGTGGAACACATGAACACTCTTTCGCTCTATAATCATTTCAAACCAGAACGGGGAGTAAAAGAAGACACGTGCAATTTTGAAATATTTATTATTCAATGCAAGGTTCTCAAACGCAGTATCTTATATAATACCAGAATACATATTATAAAAATCAGAGTTATCAGCATTGTCACTAATCCATAATAAGCAAACGGTGATAGCATATTATAATGCAAAAATCAATAGAAATCTGTATCACCTATATTTCGCGCCCCCTATTTAGCATACTATATTATATCTAAGAAGGTCTCATTTGGGTTTTAGCAGGGCGGGCCCATACCTCTAATTCTCAGTAGGAGAAGATCACATCATCAGCTACCAGCTCTCTGCATGCGAAGCACCATCAAGTGTGTTTTTGCATTCTCAGTAACTCTATCTTAAACCCGCTTAGAGCCCAATGTTGGCAGCAACTGTATTTGTGTTATGTCTAGTGGTGCGAGGATCAGAGCTCCCAGCAACCTTGTGTTAGGTTATTCTTAGAGGGTTCAGCACTCACTGTTCAGACAGTGTACCAAGCACGACTGATATCAGAGCAATAACATATTATTCTCAAATAAATCACATCTTTCGTCTAGGTTGAAAGCTACAATAACAATTAGGTGTCGTGTGCAAACTGAAGCCAAAGGAAAATATGTTGTTTAAACACTTAATAAACTCATGCTAACTTAACACAGTATATAGAAAAGCAGCATCTATATGAGAAAACCTCTGTTCTGTTTTAGAAAAAGGGCCATCGAACCTGTGCCATCAGGCTAAAAAGGTCTAGGAGTATACTCCATTTATCCAGTATTGGGGTATCTTTCATAGATTCACATGCCTGAATCATTCCCCGTCGCCGAGGCGGGAATCCCACGGTAAAATACAAAAGCAGTGCCTACGTAAATAGTAGTAGGCTAAAAGAAAGCCAAAAGCCTAAAACTTGGTAGCCTATCAACCTCATTATATTAAAAGAACTAAAAAATAGTTCCAACCAATCCGCTGTAGGAAGGTGGATACCTGACTATGGTTGCCCCCAACTTTTTGCCTGGTGTTTTGCTGGTTTTCCGACTTAGTTGGCCTGGGACCCTGCCAATCAGGACCCCAGGCCTACTGCTCTCTCTCTAAAATGGATTCCATGTACCTTAGGTACATTTCCAATTGGTACTGGGCCACCTTATCAGACCCTGTAACTCAGGGCATAGGTGTACCCAGGGCCTACCAGGGGCTGCAGCATGTATTATGCCACCCCTGGATGGCCATCTAAATCTGACACAACTGGCTGCACGACAGCTGGGGCAAGGTGGTGTAATCACCCTTTGCTTTAGATATAGTATACCTATATCTAACCCTAAAAATGGACACACAGATTCCTGTCAGTCACTCCTATGGCAGGCCTTAACAATCCTAAAGGCAGAGTGCTTTGAATCGTGTGAGATGGTGCTCTGGCATGAGCTGAGCCCGTTTGCAGCTTGCGGAACCAAGTCCTAATAGCTGTTCCATGATAACGCATACCATATACTCTTAAGTGCATTATAATCCTCGCGGTTAAATGCTATCTCTGGTATCGCTTTATCAAAACATGTCGAGTAAGGTGTCATACGAATTGGAATACTAACCCCTCGCCAATTCTGGCGACGGGGTTAGCATTCCACCCTTCTAGAGGGACACGACATGTATGTAACTGTGAACCCCGGTTAAAGTTAACTCAAGCCTCAGCATCACAAAATGGATGCTGCCACCACAGACACGAGTCTGACCCCCTGCAGCTGGGAGTCCTTCCAGCGAGGGGAGCTTGGACAAAGGGTTTCCTGTCAGGGGCGGTGCTAGCACCATTCCAGACAGGGTTTTGTGTATCCTGGGTAGGCAGGGCTTTACAGGAAGGTGACTGCAAGTGGCACCCCGGTGCTCACTACGCATCTGCCGGCTAGAACCAGTTCCAGGGGAAAGTCCGGCATGGGAGAGGGGTGTAACCACCCCCCTTCCTGGTCCCACCCCTAGGGCAGGACCTAGTCGCGTACCCACCCCTTTCTTTAGGATAAAGGCAGGAGCGGGGACCCTTCCAAATTAGATCATCTTTGATTCAAGAAACTACTTTCTACGAAAGCAACTCTCGACTCTTCTCAAGATTTCTCCCTTGTGGCTAAGGAGTAGTCACCCTGCATCCGCAGGCACCATCTAAGAACTCTGCGGTTTGCTGCACGTCCTTCCTCCGGAATCCGACTGACCAGCTCGACGAGACCCGGCTTCCCTGGCACCTCTGACCTCTACCTACCTCTACAGCCAAGCTGAGAACCGTAGGTGCGACGAGTCCTCGAGGGACTGGCCATCATCAGAACTGCACGACTTCTATCCAGCACGACCGCCGAGGGATCCTCTGGTGAGTGCTTTGGGATCCGAGAAGCCCCGACCCTGAGCAGCTCCAGCACCGAAGTCCAGCCCCCCAGCATCCACAAGATCTGCGTGGGGCCCTTCTGCTTTTTGCTGCTCACCGCGTTGTCTGGCTACTAGCCCGCTGGCTTGTGGCCTTCCCAACGATGATCAACGATGACAACACTGCTGGTCTGGTTGCTCCAGACTGGCCCTTGCTCCCTTCCAAAAGAGGAGCACCCCGGACCCTCCTGGTCCACTCCAGACGCCATTTTAGGTCCACCGCGTGGGCTTGAATTTGCCAAGACTTGTTGCCCCAATCCTCTGTCCAGCGACGTCGACAGCATCAACCATCGTGGGACAGCTCGAACCTCCATCCTGGTCGCCGACAACGCCTCCTGGTCCGTGAGACTGCAGAGCCCAGCGTCGCCCACTCACCTGGTCGAGGTGACTTCGCCCGGTGCCATCCTGGTGCCCACACAATCACTGGCTAGTGATTAAGAACTTGGTCCCCTCTACTTTCAGGTGTCATCCATCTTAAATCCAGGCTTGGATCCATCGAACAATCTTCACTGGTCGCCTGCCAGCAACTTCTTTCTTCAGGCTCCTGGTTCGTCAACGAGGATTCCCGACGTCTTTTCAGACCTATGCAGCTGCAGCCCCTGGGCTAGGTAACTTCGGCATTTCGGTGCCCCAGCATAGCGTCACTATCCAAGGGTCCAGATCCACTGTCGTTTTTGACCTACCTAGTCGGGTTCGCCCGAGAACACTAACTTTGCTTTTACTAGCCTCCATAGACTTTGTCCCGCATCCCGCGTGAGAGTGCACACTCTGCACCCGAGTCCCCTAGGCCTCCTACTAGTAATCTGATGGTTCAGTAACGTAGTCCTAGCGATTCCAAAGCCTATTAGTACAGTACTTACCTGCTAGTAATTTCGCATTCCACTTTCATAGTATATGGTTTTTCGTGCCCCTCGGGCATTTGTGTAAATTGTGCAACTTAAAGTATTTTCGTAAGAGTTTTGTTGTGTGCTTAGTACCCTGTTCTCATAAAGAGTACAGGGCTGTTGTGATCTCAATAAATACACTGTTTATTTTCATAACACTTGTGTGGTGTCCTTTCACTTGGTGTTCAAGGGGTATATGTGATGGTATAACAGCTGGCTTAACACGCCCTCTAGAGTTTAGCCCGAAGACTGCTCGTATCCATGCTACTAGGATAGCTGGTCTATAAGGTTGACTTACAACCAATCACCATAAGGGTTGTTTGGACTGATACAAAGTGCTCACTAGAATAGTGAACATTATATATCAGGCCAACTTCTCACATCCGCTACCAGCACCCTCTAGAACCTTCCCAGCAGAGGCAGTTATCCTCAGATTTTCACTGCACGTCGTGTGGAAAGGAGTCTCCCTGAGTGCCCACTCAGTTCTTCATTTCTTCAGGATGTCTGACAAGAAGGCTCTTTTTAGACCTTGCAGGAACTGTGAGAAGAAGAGGATCCATGTGGATGACCAGCATAAAGATTTCATCTACTACCTACATCCAAAGTAAGCATGAGCGAATTTTGCGGATCTCGCGTTCGCGAATTTGCGGATTTTTGAACTCGCAATCCGCAAAATCCGCGAATTCTTGCGAATTTGCGGATTTTTTTTTTTTTTTGTGTTCGCAAGGATTTCTGCCAGTTCGCGAGGGTTTCGTACCAGTTCGCAATTGCGAACTTACATTTCGTCGCGCAACGGTCGCGAATTATGTTGTTTCTACGTCTGGTTCATCATCACAGGTTCCCAGCACCCTCTGTTTCACCACTGCAACCCTCTGTTACATCAATGCCACCCTCTGGTTCATCATTACTGTAGATTATGGGGGGGAAAAGCAAGCACACCATCCCTGCTTCAACTCAGATGAATTAATTTGGGGTTAGTTTATTAATGTGTCACTGTTTCAAAATTCCAGTCTGGCACCTGCTTCCTTATCTGTAATTTTGCTTTCTGTTGCAGTGCATTTTTTTTCCCCAGGACCTTCTTTGTGGCCTACTTGTAGCTATTGTATGAGCCTGCTGTGAGGGTCAGAGCAGGGTCATACAATTGTTGCAACTAGCAACTGAATTCTGGAGGGGCCCCAGTCAGGAAGCACTACCGGGAATTGTTACTAATGATGAGTTTGAACTCTTGCCCCTGCCGAGTGCTTTCACTTTTGAAAAACTCGTTTTTCTGCAATTTCGCGGGGTTCGCGGGGTGCGAACACGCGCAAGATCGGATTCGGAAGCCGCAAATTCGTGCGAATATGCAATTTGTTTTTTTTGCGGCGTGTTAGTTGGCAAGGTTTTGTGCGTTTTTGCGAGCCGCTCGTAGCGCAAGACGCGAAGTTACCCTCGCGGTCGTTCAAGGGCGCAGCCATCTTGTTTGCCTGACGTATTTCCGTTTCCGGGCGCGAAGTGTAATCTCGCAAAGTCCGCGGTTTGCCAGTACAGTCTCGCGCGTGTTCGCAAGGAAAATCTCGCGCGAACTTACCCGCGCGGTCGTGAACGGGCGCGGCCATCTTGTTTCTCATTCATTGCTATGGTTCTGGGCATGGTCTTTGTATCCTCTGTCAATCTCTGCCATCCTTTGCTTGTTTGAAGTTTTTTTTTATCTATTTTACTTATTATCTATCCCTCTATTTTTCTAGCCCTATATTTTTGTGTTTACTGCTACTTTTGGTTAATTTTAAACTACTTTTGTAAACTCTTTTCTTTTCTTCTCTTCCCTATTCTATTTTCTTTATTCCTTTCCGCCCAGACCATGGTGAAGGGAGCCGGGAAGCATCCCGAGAAGGGGAAGGGTCCCGCACCCCGTGTCCGGCTCCCGTGCGGGCGTTTGAGGGGGGAGCTAGTGATGCCACGGGAGATCTTTACCCCGGAGGAGGTGGCCCAACTCATTTTTTATGTTCAGCGCCGCCTCCCCAGGACCATCATGGGAGGCGGCAAGATCAGTGCCGGGTACGGGGCCCGGGAGCGCCGGAAGCGGTGGGAGAAGGTGTGCCAGGCCATTTACCACCACTCTCGGGTCTGGCGCACCTACAACCAGGCCACCCACCGCTGGACGGATGTCCTGACCCGTGAGCGAGATCTGCTCGACCTCCTTGGCCTTGAGATCCCCGGGCTTGGTGAGTAGTAGTAGCTATGTCTTTACTACTATGTTTTCTCCTGCTGTGTTATTATATTGCAAATTTTTGTTTTTTACCAAGAGCAATAATGCTGCTCATTACATTGTAGGTACATTTTATTTCAAAATCTTCTGTGCATTTCAGGTACACTGCTCTCCTTCTCAGTAGTGTTGCTACTATGCTTATTTGTTTTAGATTTTGTGTTCATTTCATTGGCCTGTGAAATTATGTATGAGTGTAGTTGAAAGAACTGCGCAATGCTACACACTAAGGTTCAGATTTTTAATTACCGGCGCATCCCTGCAAAGTTGCAGGGATGCGCCAGTAATTGTGCGTCACGCCACCATCACCCATGGTGCGCCGTATTACAATGCGGCGCGCCATGGGCCCAAAACGTCACCAAAGCGTTACGCATCTGTGCCGTAAAGGTGGCGCATTGCTGGAGTTGCGTCGCAAAGATGGTGCAGCTCCATCAATTCTCTGGGGTGCCCTATCTCCCCAATGCTGCGTCAAGCCGTACGTCTGCTTCAAGCAGGCGCAGGGTTTGAGTCACGCATCATTGTCCTCAAAGTGACTGATTGAAATCTTGTAGATTTCCCTCAGCCACTTTTAGGATGCGTTCCTGCGCAGGAACGCCCTCCCTTGCGCCGGAACACCCCTATTGGCGCAGGGCTTTACAACGTGATGCATCTCCCAGATGCGTCACGTTGTTAATATACGCCGCACCATTGCGCCTCTTTTGTGCTGTCGCTGCGTCACAAAAGTCACGCAACAATGGAGCAAAAGAGCCGCAAGGGCCTTATAAATCAGCCCCTACAGACTCAAGTCCAGTCCTTCCTTTGTACACATGGCGATAAGAAGAAATAGTGGTGGTGGATTAATAGTTTGAGTATTTTAATGACTGGTGAATGTAGTAGGAAACTTTAGTGTTGTCGCTGATCTTCAATCACGATGGACTTTGGCTGTCACTTTGCGTGCTGCGGACTGCTGCCTGCCAATCCTAGGCAAACCTTTTTAGTACTTTGTTTAGTGAGTTACATAGGGTAGTTTCCAATTCGACGGTCCGCAAATCAAGCAATACTAAAGTAATGACGTAGTCGACCACATGAGATTGGTCAATAATATATCCCGTGGAGTCGTTCCCTATTTGCTATTTCGCAAAAATATTTTGTTACTTTGTTAGTTCTTTTTAAAATGTTTGATTTGGTTGAGAAATAAATATCATCCATGTTTTCTGTTTTTCTTTCTTTCATGTTGTACATCAGCTTCCCCCAGGGGCAAGAGGAGGACACAGGAGGAGGAGGAGGAGGGTGCTGTTGTCGATGCAGGCCAGGACCGGGCAGTCGAGGGCTCCTTTGCTGGCCCCAGTAAGTTTTAATTTTAATATAGAGTACTTATTTTTTCCTAGCGTTCCTCATTCGATTTTTTCTAAATCGTCTTTGATCTTCTTGTAGACAGGATCTAAATTCTTATCCCTATGACTCCGTGTGGTATTACTAGATTATTCTTATTAGTCTGTCTGTGTAGCTAACTAAGATTGCACATTTGGCATTTCCATTGGACTCCCATTCTAGTCAGCAATAGCTCTATGCACTGAGTGTAGTCCTCTGGGATTGTCCATAATGTCTTTTCAAGTATTCTAAATGTTTATGCTTTGACCATTGCCAACAATAAAAAGGTGAATGACCACCACCAAGAAATAATAAGATACTACTTTACTTTTGGTTTGGATAGGACAATCCATTCTACTACTGTTGCAGGGACAAATCTGCACAAACAGAACTATGGACACTAAATAATGCATCGCTTAGCTTATCAATTATAATAGGTGCTGTAACTGTTAGACTTTCCACATACCTCAGTGATAACAGACTTTGTAGTTGAACCCCCAATCTCCTTACTGACTAGATAGTGTGGCAGAGTCATTTCGCTCCCAAAGTCACCGATGGCAGAGGCACGGACTCATGCTTGCAAAAATTCGAAAACCTTTAGCTCATCCACTCTAGTCTGGAGGACCAAAAACCACAGAGTCTATTTAAGTTTAAAAGCTTTATTAAAAGTAAACACATTTATTAAATTCAAGTTTGTCATAAAAGTGAACGTGTAACTGAAAATGGAAAAGTGCTTAGTGCTGACGATTAATTGGACACATTTCTTGTGGTCGAGCCGAGCTCTCACCTGGTTTGAACTTGATCCTGCTCGTGTTCTTAGAAGTCAAGGTTCTGTCTGTTAGGAGAAAAAGTGGTGCGTGTTAAAAAGTAAAAAGCAAACATTCATCAGTTGTGCCAAAAAGTGCAGCAAGACAACAGCCTTCCCTGGAAAAAGGGACATTTTTACTCTAGAGTACACAGTCAAAAATTATTAAATTGTACACTTTTTTTCACATTTCTTTCTTCCTCCTAGACCAAATATTATATAGTAGTGAGTGGTGTATTCTAACATTATTAAATGTACTTTGTAGGTGGAACATCTGGAGACGGGGCCAGCGCGGAGGTGGTGGCATTGGACGAGGAGGACAACTCTGGGGAGGAGGCGGTGCAAGTGCCGGAAAAGGACATGCCTGTGAGGGTTCACACGGTGGTGGCGGGCAGAGGTAAGCTATACATTCCTTAGTCATTGAGATTGAAGACTGCAGAGTGTGCTTTCTGCACGGGTGTATTATAAAAAAAGCAGGTAGTAGCCTCCTCTAAATGTACTTCGACTTAGCTGTGAAGTTTTTGGCGAGAAGAATCCCAATCAGATCTGAGGTGAACTTGATGGATGGGATGAACGAAAAGCGAAAGAAGGGTGTAAGTAAGTGTGGAAGCACGAGAAATGTAATGATGACTGGCAAAGAAGAATGATATGTGTTTGCTTGGTCCCCGAGGTGGCTGGGAAGGTAAGAAAATGGTATGGTGCATGGCTGGGTGAATGATGAAGCAAGGATGGGTGGAAGGAGAACAGCCTGGGTGGGTGAGACAGAAACTGTATGTCTGCAATATACTTTGAATGGATGGATGCCTGGATCATTCATGGTACTATCTGACTCTTAGATAGCATATGTGAATCTAGAGAGAGTAGACGGTCACTGGATGAACTAAGTGTTACTTTGAAGAGCATGTAACACCGCACCCGCACGTCCGTTCCAGTGTAGGAAAGGCAAGGAAAAGAAGTTGTAACGTTGTCCAAAGACTACCATGAATAGTAGCAGTAGTTTGTATTGCAACTGCAAGCACAGCATATATCCAGTTATTACGGTGGGCACTCCCTACCTCCCTTAATAACTTTAGTTTAGTAGTAGTACGTCATTCATGTGTGGGGGTATCACTGTTCACTCAATAATAAGCAAAGCACCTAAAGTCATCCCATATGTCATCAAATACATCCCATGTGAAGTGATAGATAATCAGATAATTTAGCTTCTTCATTTTCCTTTTCTAATACTCATTTGCACTGTAGGGTGAAAGCTAAATTAATTAAGCAGTAGCCCTTTTAACAGAGTATTCTCAGTGCCACCCGTAATAGAAAAGTAAGAGCTTCACCACCTGCATGTACTGGACCGGTACAGTAACGCAAGTCTGTCTCACTCACCATGGTGTGCGTCTGTTTTTCTCGGGTGCAAGTTCACTGCGCTGGCATTATGCCGGCTTGCATAAGATAACGTACCAATTTTCCTAAACAAGAGAGAAGAAGAAGAATAAGAGTGGTGTACTGTCATAGTCGACTGTAATAGAAGTCCATAGTGCTCGTAGAATTTGTTCCTTAAACTCCCACTAATGTTAGAGCAAGGATGAAGAAGTCGGAGGTTACATAGATACTGTCCTCAATAGTTATGCACTGTGCTTTCAATTTGCTACTTGTACTGTGACAACTTTCTGCTCAATCATTTTGTGTTAATCTTAAGGAGCATTGGTTACAGACTATGTCTTTCTTTTTTCATGTAGTTGCTCCTTCCAAATCCAAGACACCATCAAGGAGGAAGGAGCAGGCTCGAATGGCCCGGCAACGGAGGCTGGATGCCACTGTTGCTGAATATCGGCGGCTGGTGGCCCTGGAGGAGGAGGAGACGCAGTCTGGAACAACAACAACGTCCACTGGGACAGCTGCCTCCTCCTCCGTGCGGGCTGCCAGCCAGCGCAGTGCTCCAGCGGTACGGAGCCGGGCTACCAAAGCCAAACGCCACCGCCCAGCAGCAAAGAAAGCAGCTGCCCCTCACAGGATTTGCAAGGCACACCGGCGCCGCTTATCCCTCAGACTGTCCTACCTGGAGCAGGAGGTCCATAATTATAAGAACGTGGTGGAGGGCCTCCGCTTCGAACTTGCCACCCTCCGCAAGGAGCATGATGCCCTGGCTGCTAATTCCAACAGCACCCTGCCATAGTGTCCCTTGCCCCTTTTTTAGAGACTTTTGGGGGGTGGGAATTGGGAGTTGTGATTTTTGGGGACTTTTGAAGGACAATCGTTGGGGTTAGGGAGGGTCTTGCGGGAGATTCTTTTGTTAGGGCTATAAAAATATACTTTTTGAAACTTTATCTGACCATACCTGTTTTTTACTGCTTTTGAGTCTGGTGGGTGGGGGTTTAACATAACAGTAAGTTTGTTTTCCTGAATAGTCCTAGGACTTTAGTAGTACTACCGTCAATCAACTCTCTCGTCTCTCCTAATACTCCATTATACTACCTCCAACCAAACGCCTATCTTACCTGTAATTTCTGTTTGCAAGTAGGGCTAGGCCCAGGGCTGGCTCCACGGGAAACAGCAAATAAGGTTGGCAATCCTGGGCGGATAAAATTTCCTCATAGCGGTGGTACTAGTGGTGTGACACAGTGGCAGTTGCTTGCCTATGAAAAAAAGAAAATGAAATCTGGTTTGTCCTCCTGAGCAATACAAAGGTACAATACAGAATATAGCAGGTGACAGAAGTACACTAGAACAGTGCCACGTTGTAGCCTAACAAATGTTAAAGTATAACTAATTCGGTTGAAGTTCTTTGACATTAGCCATGGGTCTTTGTCAAGCAGAGTAAGAATATATCCTCGGATTTCTTCACCAGCCTGTTGCTATCACCTTATCCTCCCCAGCAAGTGTGTGGATTTATTGCTGTAATTTAGTCACACATCAATCAAAACCACACAGCCCGGGGGAAGAGGGTTAGGGTTTGAAAAATGGATGGGTACGGGGGTTTTTGGGAAAGGTTTTGGGAGACAAGAAAAAGTAGCACAGCATGGACGAACAATTGTGAACATAAACAAATCTTTGGGTACAAACCTATCCATCAATCTTTGAAAGTGCATACACTACTGTAACTGCATGCATGTCAGTTAAAAGTAATTAGTACTTTCGACAACTGTGGAAGAAAGAATGCGACAGTACAGGGCGTGGGTGGAAATATTGATAACTATATTCAACATAAGGTCTCTGTAGCCAGATACCTGAGAGCCTTGCTGGTCACTATAAATCCATTCACAACAACACTCAATGGGGTTGGTCTGGAAGGTGTCAGGTTTACTCCCCGTGATCCAGTCGATGCAAATATGGTTCCACTTCCAAATGTCACCAACACCCAGAAGTGTAAACACAGGGTGTTCGAGGCATTAGGCGGGGGAGAAAAATAACAAACTAAAATAAAAAATGTGGGATGGGTAAAGGTAGGGTCAGCAGGGAAAGGATACCTGTAACAGAAGACAAGACAGGCATCAGTGAAGTGCTGTCCTAACATACAAGGGTACTCTCATATAGTCTCACTAAATAGTCTGCAAGTCTCCCGCCTACTCATGGGAAATGTAGTTTCATAGTACGGTAGGCGCTTAGGGGCTGCGTAACCTGACAGAAGGTATAGTAGATAGAAAAGGAGAAATTGCTTTTTTTCTAGGTGTCCCCTCACTCACCAGGGTTGCCCCTTGGTGACATGCTTCATCATTGGGGCCATCCCAGTCCTCTACGGCCTGGGGCGTGCTGCGACTTGCGAATTACGTAGGAGCACTTACAAATGACTATGTGTGGTGCAGATGTGATAGTGGAGTGGACTAAGTGATGTGTTAAGGGATCAATGTAGAAGCAGAGAGAGAGCCAAGAAATGCAGTCACAGTCAGAGAAAAAGGCAAGGGATACTGTATCTATGTGGTTGTAGTGGTCCTGTTGGAAGTGGTAAGTAAGTTGCCCGCAGAAAAAAAATCCTCCTATTAGCGGCACTCCTCCATTGCAGCCGACGCTTCGTCCATCGATGTTGGTCACCAGAAGACACCCTGTCCACTGCCTGCCTGATGCTGAATTGTGGCTCGCTACTGTGAAGCCTGACTCCATCCTTTTTTCCCCATTGCAGAGACTGAAACCCGGCCTGTAATTATTCAACGAAAAACAGGAAGTGATATAATATTACAACACCACTGATAAATAAATATAAGGTATGTAGGCTGTGGAGTGCAAAAAGTCACAATTTGTTTTTCCTAGTAGACAGTACAATGTTTTTGAAAGTGCGTACTCTGAGTCACCTTTTGAAGGATAAATAAGTATGGGCAAATTAATGTATCGGATCTTGCCCCTCAAGCTAGGTGTACTGTAAACTGTGTTTTAGAACAAAATTAGATCTTCCTAGCAGTGCTCCCACCCAGACCCTTACTAAAGCCAGTCGCAAAAATGTAGAAGACCCCCAATCAAATCTCAAAAAACGAGGCCTAGCAGAAAACTGGTGACAAAACTTACTTTGAAAGTAAAAGTAGGCCGAAGTACCCTAATTACCCATTACCCACCGTGGATTGCATTCAAACCACTTGCAAGCAACCAAGCAAAAGTAGCCATAGCCAGCATCGCTCCAAGACTCGAAATCCCCCCCACTCAAACACATGCAATAGAAATACTGCTAACCCTAACGAACCCTAAGTTAAGAATAGTGGCAAAGGCTTTCTTTAACTATGCCAAATCCCCCCTTTCCCACCATGGATTTTCTTCAAATGACTTGCAACCAAAATTACACATTCTCACGAGTGCTCTAAGACCCCAGAACTCAGTTTGAAAAATCTAGAACACCCCGAAACACATGCAATCCTGCTGCTAGGGCTAACCCTAACGAACCCTAAGTTACAAAAAGTGCCAAAACTAAAGGCTTTTCCGCGCGGATTTTGTCCCAACCACTTCTACCCGGTATTAGACCTTCCCAGGAATGCCCCAAGACCCGGCAACCCACCCGCCAAGAAGCGTAACACCCCCAAACAGGCCAAAAGCAAAATCTCATACTTGCAATATTTCTGGGCCTTCGGTCCAAACGCGCTGCGTAGCTAGGCCATAAGTCGGGGTTGGCACGACGGATTTCCTGAAAAGCAAATGCAATCAAGATTAGAGTGTCCCAGCAGTGCTCCCAGACCACGAAACTCACCCGCAAACAGACGGAACCCCCCCTAAGAGCACCTCAAAGGCAAGCAAGTCATCAAAAACACAAAAAAAATTCCGCCTGGGATTTGGTCCAAAACACTTTTATCCGGTATTAGAGCTTCCCAGCAATGGCCCCAGAGCCGTCAACCCAGGAGAAAACGAGTAGAAGACCCCCAAACAGCCAAAGAGCAAAAGTACAAAAATGGGGACTTAGTCACTTTTTCACAAATTTCCCAAATCACTCCGCGCGCGCTCTGCAGCTAGGCCCTAAGTCCCCTCAGCCACCATGGATTTGCTTCAAACCTCTTGCAAAGTAAAGTATATATAGCCAGCAGTGCTCCCACACCACGAAACTCACCCACAAACACCAGGAAGCCCCCCAAACAGGCCCCCGAAAACGCTACATAGAGCAAAATGTCAGAAATAGCCCAAAAAAAAATCGGCCTGGATTTTGTCCCAACCACTTCTACCCGGTATTAGACCTTCCCAGGAATGCCCCAAGACCCGGCAACCCACCCGCCAAGAAGCATAACACCCCCAAACAGGCCAAAAGCAAAATCTCATACTTGCAATATTTCTGGGCCTTCGGTCCAAACGCGCTGCGTAGCTAGGCCATAAGTCGGGGTTGGCACGACGGATTTCCTGAAAAGCAAATGCAATCAAGATTAGAGTGTCCCAGCAGTGCTCCCAGACCACGAAACTCACCCGCAAACACCAGGAAGCCCCCCAAACAGGCCCCCGAAAACGCTACATAGAGCAAAATGTCAGAAATAGCCCAAAAAAAAATCGGCCTGGATTTTGTCCCAACCACTTCTACCCGGTATTAGACCTTCCCAGGAATGCCCCAAGACCCGGCAACCCACCCGCCAAGAAGCATAACACCCCCAAACAGGCCAAAAGCAAAATCTCATACTTGCAATATTTCTGGGCCTTCGGTCCAAACGCGCTGCGTAGCTAGGCCATAAGTCGGGGTTGGCACGACGGATTTCCTGAAAAGCAAATGCAATCAAGATTAGAGTGTCCCAGCAGTGCTCCCAGACCACGAAACTCACCCGCAAACACCAGGAAGCCCCCCAAACAGGCCCCCGAAAACGCTACATAGAGCAAAATGTCAGAAATAGCCCAAAAAAAAATCGGCCTGGATTTTGTCCCAACCACTTCTACCCGGTATTAGACCTTCCCAGGAATGCCCCAAGACCCGGCAACCCACCCGCCAAGAAGCATAACACCCCCAAACAGGCCAAAAGCAAAATCTCATACTTGCAATATTTCTGGGCCTTCGGTCCAAACGCGCTGCGTAGCTAGGCCATAAGTCGGGGTTGGCACGACGGATTTCCTGAAAAGCAAATGCAATCAAGATTAGAGTATCCCAGCAGTGCTCCCAGACCACGAAACTCACCCGCAAACACCAGGAAGCCCCCCAAACAGGCCCCCGAAAACGCTACATAGAGCAAAATGTCAGAAATAGCCCAAAAAAAAATCGGCCTGGATTTTGTCCCAACCACTTCTACCCGGTATTAGACCTTCCCAGGAATGCCCCAAGACCCGGCAACCCACCCGCCAAGAAGCATAACACCCCCAAACAGGCCAAAAGCAAAATCTCATACTTGCAATATTTCTGGGCCTTCGGTCCAAACGCGCTGCGTAGCTAGGCCATAAGTCGGGGTTGGCACGACGGATTTCCTGAAAAGCAAATGCAATCAAGATTAGAGTGTCCCAGCAGTGCTCCCAGACCACGAAACTCACCCGCAAACACCAGGAAGCCCCCCAAACAGGCCCCCGAAAACGCTACATAGAGCAAAATGTCAGAAATAGCCCAAAAAAAAATCGGCCTGGATTTTGTCCCAACCACTTCTACCCGGTATTAGACCTTCCCAGGAATGCCCCAAGACCCGGCAACCCACCCGCCAAGAAGCATAACACCCCCAAACAGGCCAAAAGCAAAATCTCATACTTGCAATATTTCTGGGCCTTCGGTCCAAACGCGCTGCGTAGCTAGGCCATAAGTCGGGGTTGGCACGACGGATTTCCTGAAAAGCAAATGCAATCAAGATTAGAGTGTCCCAGCAGTGCTCCCAGACCACGAAACTCACCC
The DNA here is from genome assembly GCF_964263255.1 of Lissotriton vulgaris. Taxonomy (NCBI): domain Eukaryota; kingdom Metazoa; phylum Chordata; class Amphibia; order Caudata; family Salamandridae; genus Lissotriton; species Lissotriton vulgaris. The sequence continues at coordinate 57,956,784 of NC_141691.1, read as the reverse complement.
GCAAACACCAGGAAGCCCCCCAAACAGGCCCCCGAAAACGCTACATAGAGCAAAATGTCAGAAATAGCCCAAAAAAAAATCGGCCTGGATTTTGTCCCAACCACTTCTACCCGGTATTAGACCTTCCCAGGAATGCCCCAAGACCCGGCAACCCACCCGCCAAGAAGCATAACACCCCCAAACAGGCCAAAAGCAAAATCTCATACTTGCAATATTTCTGGGCCTTCGGTCCAAACGCGCTGCGTAGCTAGGCCATAAGTCGGGGTTGGCACGACGGATTTCCTGAAAAGCAAATGCAATCAAGATTAGAGTGTCCCAGCAATGCTCTCAGACCACGAAACTCACCCACAAACAGACGGAACCCCCCCTAAGAGCACCTCAAAGGCAAGCAAGTCATCAAAAACACAAAAAAATTTCCGCCTCGGATTTGGCACAAACCACTTTTAGTGCTTCCCAGCAATGGCCCCAGACCCGTCAACTCACCTGCAAAGAGGTAGAACAACACCCCCACAAGTGCTGAGTCTTTCTTCATTGGGCGTAAACCAGCCCTCTGCTTTGATGGAAATAGGAGTCTGGAGGAGGAGGATAGAGGAGCATGTTCTTCTGAACTTGTGAACCTGAGGAATGCAGACTGCGGCACCTTCTAATAAATTAGCAAACAAGTGAAGACAGTTCTGCTGATGGGCTTGTTTTTGTGATTATCTGATTAAAGTTTGAATTATATTAACTGTGCACAACAAAGAAAGACAGACACACAGGAATAAAAGTGAATAAGGATGAAAAAGAAAGTTATTGATTCGTTGTCTCATTTTCAGGGCTCGAAGTCGGTATCACGGTCCAGGAATAAGAATAAGGCTTCGTCATCATACTCTGCGAATTCAGCCAGGGTGAGGTCAGTCACAGTGCCACCTGACAGAGTAGAAATTCCCTCATCTATGGTGCTGGCCACCTCCTCTTCATCCGGCACGCTCTCTCGTACTCTTATATCTGGTGGTATGAGGTGCTGATTCATCTTGATCATTGTTAACCTCTCCACATTTTTGGGCGAGAGGCGGCTCCGTTTGGGAGTTACAATCCCACCAGCCGCACTGAAAACCCGTTCAGAAGACACACTTGCGAGTGGGCAAGACAAGTAGTTTAAAGCCAGGTTGGTGAGCTGTGGCCACAATTCTTTTTTCCCATGCCAATACGCCAATGGGTCAGAATTAACATAGACCTCTGTGGAGTCATTCAGATAGTCCTTCACCATCGACTCAAGGTCCTCCTCCAAGGTTCCTCCACTTTGCGTAGCTCTTGCTGTGCCTCTGACCTTTTGAGAACCAAACCCACGCAGAGCTAGCCAATCCTCTTCAGCCTCCAATGTTTCTGTTGTCTTTCGTGCAGATGATCCGGTTGCCGGTGTCTTTAACGGCTGAGAGGTCTCTTGTGCCACAGCCACAGGTGCAGAAGTGGATTGTTTTGACTGGGGATGGCCTGCTGATGTACTGCCATTTCCTTCAATTTCCAGCCGTTCTGTTTCAAACTTCTTGGCTGACAAGGCTAGCCAACGTTTGTACTTTGTAACATCTTCATCAGCAAAAGGAAAGAATGCTCTGCCTGCCAGCGCCTTTTTGTAGCGTGGATCCAGAATAGTAGCACAAATGTAATGCTGTTCTGAGTGGATCTTTTGAAGACGTTCATCACCTTGTAGGAGCTCTAATAATTTCTCAGCCAGAAGCAAAGAGTCTTTCTTTTTGTCATCTTTTCGAAACACAGAACACACCTCCTTCAGTTGGTCCTCCAGCATGTACAACAATGGGATAGCTTTTCCCAAATTAGAGTCCTCCTTGCTGACTGCACGTGTGAAGACCTCAAAAGGACGAAGCATGCGTGTTAGGCTTTCAACTATGTTCCATTGCGGCCCACCCATCCTCAGCTCCTCTATACCCTCTTTCAAGAAATATTGATCGAGTTGCGTATACTGCTCATACAGACGCTCAAGCATGTAGAAGGTTGAGTTCCAACGTGTTACCACCTCCTGGATGAGTGCTTTCACTGGCATTTGACATTGATATAGCATGCTCCTCAGCTGCTTGCGGGCCTTAAAAGAATGCCTGAAATGCTTGCAAATTTTTCGGCAGTTCTCCAATACACTGTACGCTGCACTGCGTTTATTACCCAAGAATTTTTGGACAACCAGGTTTATACAGTGCGCCAAACACGGCACTCTGAAATAGTAACCGTCCCTCATGGCCTTAACTATATTGGAGCCATTGTCCGTGGAAACATAACCAACCTTGCGTTTTAGTGGGGACAGACAGTTAAGGACCTTTGTGTTAAAGACATCCCAAATGTTTTCTGCTGTGTGACGTTTCTCCAAACCAAACATGGCTAGTGTTGCATGTTTCCGAGCACCTTTAAAAACAATGTTAGTGTCAACACCTGAGTTTAGCTTTGCTTTAGCCCCTGAAAAAGAGACCCAGTGTGCAGTGATGCACATGTAATCAGCGCCTGCGCCACTGGTCCACATGTCTGTTGTCAGATGTATAGTGTGAACAGCACTCTTCTGCAAAGCTGCCCCAATCACCTTCAGAACATCTTCATGTAGTGCTGGAACCGCAACTCGGGCAAAATAGAACCGGCTAGGAACCTTCCATTTAGGGCAGAGCGCTGTCACTAATTCTAGAAAACCAACCCCTTCTACAAAAGAAAAAGGGAGAAGGTCCAGAGCTAGCATTTTAGCCAGCTTAGTGTTATACAGACGGGTCATTGGGTGGTTGCGTTCATATTGCGCTTCTGTAAACAACATCTTTTTAATGTTGCCCTGGACCAATGATTTACGGGATGATGATGATCTCTTCGACCCAGTTACGCTCGCTGATGAACTTTTCCGCATTGATGTCTCACTCTCTCCCACAATCTTAGTGTGGCTCCCATGGGGTGTGCTGCTGACATGGGAACTGGGTGTAAGTGAAGTGTTTGAATCGTCTTCTTCTACCTCCTCGTCATCAGCAGATGACAAATCAACGTTTTCATTACGTGCAATTCCGGCTTTCTTGACCGCCTCTAGGTGCGGAAACCATTCGACAGCGTGCCTTCTCTCAAGATGACCTCTCTGGCCTCCGGTACCATAGTTAGAACCAAGCTTACCACGACTAAATCGAAGCTTACAAAGGCTACAAATGGCTACGTTTTCCTTTTTTGGGCAAACACTAAAGAAGTCCCAAACTGGAGACTTGAAATGTCTTCGGGGGCCGGAGGAGGCGGCGATACTGGTGGTGGTGGTCCTGCTGCTAATGACAGATGAAGTGGAGGATGTGGATTGCCGAACTTCAGTACGTTTTGCACTTTCACCACCACGAATTGAGGTCGAGGACGAGGTGGGTACCTTCTTGCGAAGAAATATGGAAGCGGTAGGTTTTGGTGTACTACTTAACTCCAAATCTAATGATTCCATTTCCATTGCCTCCTCGCCGACATCATCATCACGCTCAGCAGCTTCTCGGGATAGGGTCAAAATGTCTCTTTGCTGCATGCCCGGTGGGGCTGCAGTGACCTTTGTGATGACTGGCTCGTCGTCATCGTGAGAGGCTTCATCACCAGCAGTATCTGTCACTTCTTGTTGAGCCTCATCACACTCCATAGGTTTGAGTTTTTGGACGACCTTCCTTTTACGCTTAGGAGGTACCGGTGTCAGATCATGGTGTGCCTCTGCCTCACTGTCAGACCGCAGTTGTGGTTCCCAAGACAGATCACTTGCACCAGAACGAGGTGGGCTTGAAGAAGATGTAGACACCCCCCTTGATCTTTTCCTTGCTAGGGATGTGGAAGACAATGAATGATCATCAGGAGGAGTGGCTTCCAATGATACCTCAGCTTCATTGTCGATTTCCAAATGTGCCCCTACTTCGGGAGGAACAACTATTGTGGGCACTTGTGAACGTCCATGCACCTTTGCTTGCGCATCTCCTTTTGCTGCCTCTCCTTCCACATGTACTTGGGCGTGTACTTGCACATGGTGTTGTTGTTGCGGCTGTGGTTGTTCAACACTTGTCAGATGAGTTACAACAACCTGTGTTGATTCAGGGACATTGCTGCTACTTTCTTGCGATGAGCCAACATCACTGGTCGATGGTGATTGGAGAAGTACACTGACTGCCTCTGAAGCACTCAAGGGCTTTGACTTAAGTTGGCGTGGTGGTGGAGGCACTGAACCCAATGGAGCAGGGGTGCTGCTCTCAGGTTGGTCCCCAGCAGATCCTGCTGCTGCAGGCGTACTTTTTTTTTTGCTCCCAAAAAAAGTGGCGGGTGGCACACCAGCCTCCTTGGTAACTTGCTTCTTCTGCTCCTTACTAGCAACTTTCTTGCTAGAGGAGCTACGGAGAACTTTCTTTGGGGCCATCTTCTTCAGAGCAGGTCAGACAGCAGGCCGCAGTTGCACGAATTGTAGAGTTGTCTGAGGCCAGACGTGACGTCGCGTGACGTTATGCTGCACACACACACCGCTGCAGGACTTCTTCCTGGCACTGGTGGTTCTCTTGAGTCTTGTGCACCTAAAAAAAATGGAAGACAGAGGAACATCAGTTCAGTTATAGAGCACAAAAAAATCGAAAAACACTGCAAAATCAGCACAATCCCAATCCATCCATGCCCTCCATAATGTTTAAATTCAAGACAACCCACAGAAAGACTAGGCCCATGCAAGACTCACTACCCCTGGGCATAAATAAAGGTTGAAAAGTAGGCAAAATGGTTGGAGGCCTAACAACAAAGCCTGCATTCAAAATGGCCACTTGCCTGCCAGCACATGGCCAGTGCCTGTAGCTGCACTCAAAATGGCCACCAGCCACATGGCATGTCCCTCCCCATGAACACCCCCAAAAATCGAAAAACACTGCAAAATCAGCACAATCCCATTCCATCCATGGCCTCCATGATGTTTAAATTCAAGACAGCCCACAGAAAGACTAGGCCCATGCTAGACTCAAATACCCCTGGTGAAAAGGCCACAAGTACAGGCCCAAAAATCGAAAAACACTGCAAAATCAGCACAATCCTATTCCATCCATGGCCTCCATGATGTTTAAATTCAAGACAGCCCACAGAAAGACTAGGCCCATGCTAGACTCAAATACCCCTGGTGAAAAGGCCACAAGTACAGGCCCAAAAATCGAAAAACACTGCAAAATCAGCACAATCCTATTCCATCCATGGCCTCCATGATGTTTAAATTCAAGACAGCCCACAGAAAGACTAGGCCCATGCTAGACTGAAATACCCCTGGTGAAAAGGCCACAAGTACAGGCCCAAAAATCGAAAAACACTGCAAAATCAGCACAATCCCATTCAATCCATGGCCTCCATGATGTTTAAATTCAAGACAACCCACAGAAATACTAGGCCCATGCAAGACTCACTACCCCTGGGCATAAATAAAGGTTGAAAAGTAGGCAAAATGGTTGGAGGCCTAACAACAAAGCCTGCATTCAAAATGGCCACTTGCCTGCCAGCACATGGCCAGTGCCTGTAGCTGCACTCAAAATGGCCACCAGCCACATGGCATGTCCCTCCCCATGAACACCCCCAAAAATCGAAAAACACTGCAAAATCAGCACAATCCCATTCCATCCATGGCCTCCATGATGTTTAAATTCAAGACAGCCCACAGAAAGACTAGGCCCATGCTAGACTCAAATACCCCTGGTGAAAAGGCCACAAGTACAGGCCCAAAAATCGAAAAACACTGCAAAATCAGCACAATCCTATTCCATCCATGGCCTCCATGATGTTTAAATTCAAGACAGCCCACAGAAAGACTAGGCCCATGCTAGACTCAAATACCCCTGGTGAAAAGGCCACAAGTACAGGCCCAAAAATCGAAAAACACTGCAAAATCAGCACAATCCTATTCCATCCATGGCCTCCATGATGTTTAAATTCAAGACAGCCCACAGAAAGACTAGGCCCATGCTAGACTGAAATACCCCTGGTGAAAAGGCCACAAGTACAAGCCCAAAAATCGAAAAACACTGCAAAATCAGCACAATCCCATTCAATCCATGGCCTCCATGATGTTTAAATTCAAGACAACCCACAGAAATACTAGGCCCATGCAAGACTCACTACCCCTGGGCATAAATAAAGGTTGAAAAGTAGGCAAAATGGTTGGAGGCCTAACAACAAAGCCTGCATTCAAAATGGCCACTTGCCTGCCAGCACATGGCCAGTGCCTGTAGCTGCACTCAAAATGGCCACCAGCCACATGGCATGTCCCTCCCCATGAACACCCCCAAAAATCGAAAAACACTGCAAAATCAGCACAATCCCATTCCATCCATGGCCTCCATGATGTTTAAATTCAAGACAGCCCACAGAAAGACTAGGCCCATGCTAGACTCAAATACCCCTGGTGAAAAGGCCACAAGTACAGGCCCAAAAATCGAAAAACACTGCAAAATCAGCACAATCCTATTCCATCCATGGCCTCCATGATGTTTAAATTCAAGACAGCCCACAGAAAGACTAGGCCCATGCTAGACTCAAATACCCCTGGTGAAAAGGCCACAAGTACAGGCCCAAAAATCGAAAAACACTGCAAAATCAGCACAATCCTATTCCATCCATGGCCTCCATGATGTTTAAATTCAAGACAGCCCACAGAAAGACTAGGCCCATGCTAGACTGAAATACCCCTGGTGAAAAGGCCACAAGTACAGGCCCAAAAATCGAAAAACACTGCAAAATCAGCACAATCCCATTCAATCCATGGCCTCCATGATGTTTAAATTCAAGACAACCCACAGAAATACTAGGCCCATGCAAGACTCACTACCCCTGGGCATAAATAAAGGTTGAAAAGTAGGCAAAATGGTTGGAGGCCTAACAACAAAGCCTGCATTCAAAATGGCCACTTGCCTGCCAGCACATGGCCAGTGCCTGTAGCTGCACTCAAAATGGCCACCAGCCACATGGCATGTCCCTCCCCATGAACACCCCCAAAAATCGAAAAACACTGCAAAATCAGCACAATCCCATTCCATCCATGGCCTCCATGATGTTTAAATTCAAGACAGCCCACAGAAAGACTAGGCCCATGCTAGACTCAAATACCCCTGGTGAAAAGGCCACAAGTACAGGCCCAAAAATCGAAAAACACTGCAAAATCAGCACAATCCTATTCCATCCATGGCCTCCATGATGTTTAAATTCAAGACAGCCCACAGAAAGACTAGGCCCATGCTAGACTCAAATACCCCTGGTGAAAAGGCCACAAGTACAGGCCCAAAAATCGAAAAACACTGCAAAATCAGCACAATCCTATTCCATCCATGGCCTCCATGATGTTTAAATTCAAGACAGCCCACAGAAAGACTAGGCCCATGCTAGACTGAAATACCCCTGGTGAAAAGGCCACAAGTACAGGCCCAAAAATCGAAAAACACTGCAAAATCAGCACAATCCCATTCAATCCATGGCCTCCATGATGTTTAAATTCAAGACAACCCACAGAAATACTAGGCCCATGCAAGACTCACTACCCCTGGGCATAAATAAAGGTTGAAAAGTAGGCAAAATGGTTGGAGGCCTAACAACAAAGCCTGCATTCAAAATGGCCACTTGCCTGCCAGCACATGGCCAGTGCCTGTAGCTGCACTCAAAATGGCCACCAGCCACATGGCATGTCCCTCCCCATGAACACCCCCAAAAATCGAAAAACACTGCAAAATCAGCACAATCCCATTCAATCCATGGCCTCCATGATGTTTAAATTCAAGACAACCCACAGAAAGACTAGGCCCATGCTAGACTCAAATACCCCTGGTGAAAAGGCCACAAGTACAGGCCCAAAAATCGAAAAACACTGCAAAATCCGCACAATCCTATTCCATCCATGGCCTCCATGATGTTTAAATTCAAGACAGCCCACAGAAAGACTAGGCCCATGCTAGACTCAAATACCCCTGGTGAAAAGGCCACAAGTACAGGCCCAAAAATCGAAAAACACTGCAAAATCAGCACAATCCCATTCCATCCATGGCCTCCATGATGTTTAAATTCAAGACAGCCCACAGAAAGACTAGGCCCATGCACCACTCACTACCCCTGGTCAAGGCCCCAACAACAGGTCAAAAATCGAAAAACACAAAATTTTACAAAAAAAAAAAATCGAAAAACACAGAAAAATCAGCACAATCCCAATTCATCTATGGCCTCCATGATGTTTAAGTTCAAGACAACCACAGTCCACCCACCACTGAGTACCCCTGGGGAAAAGGCCCCAAAACAGCCCAAAAATCGAAAATCCCAAAATTTTAGTTGCAGCAACTGTAATGCCCCAAACAAACTTACTTGTAAAATTTCTAATCCAACAGTGATCCAAAGAAAGTCAAAAAGGCCTCAAATCCAAAGATCCAGCAGCATCCACAAAAAGTAATCCTTCCAGGTCCACATCCGAATGAAAAGTGACCAGGAGATGGACAAAGCACTGGGAGGAGCCTGCTGAACAGGAACAGGAAGTTGAAGACTATGGGGCACTTCCTTCCTCCCACCCCCCTGCCCCCCTCCCCAAAATGGACTCCTCGCTAAAAAAGTGCAGGCAAATGTCAAACTAAGGAGTTATTCACATAAAAATCATCATTTCTAGAAGGTTTATGCTGCTTGCTGGTGGATTTCTTGTGCAGAATTGCAAATTTATATTTTCGCTCGCCGCATCTCAAATCTCGCAATTGCGAAGTACCGCGAGACGTGATGTCGCCGTACTCGCGTTGACAAACTATCGCTGGCAAGCCGCGATGACGTAATCGCGCTCGCCAATTCCCGCGGGATCACACAGCAAGATCCAAAATGGCGCAGCACTCGCAAACTATCGAAAAAAACAACTCGGCAAACGATGATAAACGCCGCGCGCCGCAAAAATTGTATCACCAACGCCGCGCGCCGCCAAAAAAATCCGCTGCGTGCGAATTTGCGGATTTTGCGGGAAATCCGCAAATCTCGCGGATTGCGGATTTCCCGAAAATCCGCAAAATCCGCGAGCGGAACGGATTTTCCGCCCACGCTTAATCCAAAGCATGTTGCTAAGGATTGTAGAATTTGCCGGACCTTCACTACTAAAACTCTTAGGGACAGGGAGGCAAGGCTACTTTTATGGTTAAAATCTTCCTCGGCTGAGGAGGATGACAAGGCCTCAACGTCTAGCAAAAGGGCTAGATGGATGACAGCTCTTCCAGTGAGGGAAGAAAACATTACAAGGCTTCTCATGATGTTTCTGACCATTCACAGAGGTCACCTAAACTTTCCTCTGGGTCAACGCTGTCTTCGCCCTCTGAGGTATCTTAGAGACCATCGACCTTTTCCTTAGCAGGGTATCGGCCTCCGCCTGCAGCTCGCACAGTTGAAACTGTGAGCTGACCGGTGGAATTGCTGGAGGCGGGCTGGTGAACTGAAGACTGTATCCATTGCAAACAATATTCAGCACCCACTTGTCCTGAGTAATTTTTCTCCACTCTGCCAGAAAAAATTGAATGCTTCCCCCCACCGGAGTGGGTAACGGATGCAGGGGAAGTAACCGCTCAGGGCCTAGACCCGGCCGGGCCTTTGTTCGCCGTTGCGGACTGCTGGCCGCCCCTGCCCTTCTGGCGCTTCTGGAAGGGCCTCCGGAACTGCTGCTGCTGTTGTTGCTGCTGTCCCGAAGCCTGTCCTCGCCCTCTGCCCTGTGCTCCGAACCGTATCTGGAACGGGCGGTAGGTCTTCTTCTCCTTGGGCTTCTCCAACCCGACAGCCGTCAAGGTCTCGGCCTCTGCTTTCATGCATGCCATTTCGTCATCTGCATGCTTGCCAAACAGGGTTTCCCCTGAGAAAGGCAGGTTGGCCACCCGCTGTTGAGCCTCTGGCTTGAGAGATGTAAGGCGAAGCCAAGCGTGGTGCCGTTGGTTGATACCATGGCAGTACCCATGCGCCGCCATAAGAGACACATCAGCAGCCGCGCTGATGAGTTGGTTAGACACTAACATCCCCTCATTCAGGATCTCCTGAAAGTCCTCCCTCTTCTCTTGAGGAAGGAGTTCCACGAATTACTGGAGGGACTCCCATAGGGCTCGATCATATCGCCCTAGCAAAGCCCCGGCACTGGCTGCCTTCATTGTGGTAGAAGCTGTCCCGCAGACCTTCCTGCCAGCCGAGTCAATCCAGCGGCTCTCCTTACCAGGAGGCACCGTAGATGACGGGGTGGTGGCGTGCTGCTTCCTAGCCGCCGTCACTATGACAGAGGCTGGTGTAGGATCCATCCTACGAAAGGCCGGGTCAGTCTCCGGAGCCCGGTATTTCTTGAGAAGCCTGGAGGGGGCCGCCTTCGTTACTGCCGGTGTGAGAAAACAACTCCTCGGTGGGTTCCACCAATTCCGGTACTAGAGGCAGCAAAGGCCGAGACAGGTGCTTTTTATGCAGTGTCTCGAAAATCACAGATGTCGTGGGCGTAGGCACTGTTACTGTAATGCCCAACTGAGCCGCACCCCTCAGTAGAACATCTTTGTGAGAAGTTGGCCTGATATATGATGCTCACTAGTTCTAGTGATCACCTTGTATCAGTCCAAACAACCCTTATGGTGATTGGTTGTAAGTCAACCTTATAGACCAGCTATCCTAATGGTAGCATGGACAGAGCAGTCTTAGGCTAAACTCTTTTGGCATGAGAAGCCAGCTGTTTTACCACATATAACCCCTTGAATACCAGATGAAAGGACACCAGATAGGTTGTTATGAAAATAAACAATATATTTATTACTAACAAACACCTCTAAACGCGTTGTGAGATCAGAGGGCTAAGCACATAACAATACTCTTCAGAAAAATACTGTAAGTCGCACAATTACAATGGTGCCCTAGGGGCACGACAAACCATATACTAAGTAAATGGGTTAAATAGAACGATAGAAGGAATAAGTATGCCCAGAGGCTGTAGAATCGCTGGGGCTACACTACCCTAACTTTAGGTAAGGAGCAGGAGGCCCACGGGACGCGTGTGCAGTGTTAGAACACACACGCTGGTTTCAATGCAAAGTCAATGGGCACGAACAATTTACAAAATAGGTAAGTAAGGATAGTTACGACTGGTTGAGACCAAAACTACAGGATACCTGGACACTAGTAGAGTCAATCTACCTATGAACACCGAAATGCTCTTGTTACCTCACCCACGGGCTGCGGGTGCATAGGTGTGAAAGTGTGTCGGGTTTCCTCGTTGAAGTCAATGGAGCCTTGGAGAAAAGATGCTGCAGGCGACCAGGAGGAAGATGTCCGGAGTGATCCAAGGGCGGATCGAAGAAGATGGAGACCTGAAAACAGAGGGGACAGTGTTCAAAGTCACTAGCCAGTGACCGGAGTGAAACCAGGAAGGAACCAGATGATATCGTCGCGATCAGATGAAGAGGTGACGCTTGACTCTGCAGCAACGTGAACCAGGAGGCGTCATGGATGACCAGGATGGAGGCACGAGCTGTCCCACGCAGGCTCCCGCTGTCGGCGGTGTCGGTTCCAGGATCGGAGTCAACAGGCCTTGGCAAATGCAACCCACGCGGCAAGTAAAGATGGCGTCTGGTGCGGACCAGGAGGGTCTGGGGTAATTCTCCTTTGCAGGGAAGCAAGGGCCAGTCTGGAGCAACCAGACCAGCAGCGTAGTTTCTAGATTTCGTCGTCTAGGAGGCCACTAGCCAGCCGGCAAGTGATCAGACAATGCGTCAAGTAGCAATCAAGCAGAAGGGCCCCACGCAGATCTCGTGGATGCTGGAGGGCTGGTCTTTGGTGCAGGAGCTGCTCGGGGCTGGAGCTTCTCAATCCCCAAAGCACTCACTCAGGGGTGCCTCAGAGGTCGTGCCTTAAGCGAAGTGCAGTTTCTTCAAGATGGCCGGTCCCACATGTCTCGTCGCACCCACGGATCTCAGCTGTGCTGCAGATGTGAGTTGAGGTCAAAGAGGTTTGGAAGTCCGGGTCTTGTCGGGCTCTGAAGTCTGGTTCCGCCAGAAAGGACGACAAAGTGAACTGCTAGGACGCTTGATGGTGCCTGCGGATGCAGGGTGGTCACTCCTTGGCCACAAGGGAGATTTCTTCAGTCTTCTGTGGAGCAGAACATTGAAGTCCAGAGTTTCTTCTTTGTAGAGTTGTTCAGGATAATCTAATTTGGAATGGAACCAGCTACTACCTTTATACGGCTAAAGGGGCTGTACTACGACTAGGTCCCTCCTCTGGGTGGGACCAGGAAGGGGGGTGGTTACACCTCCTATCCTTTGTCCAGTCTTGCGCCAGCTCTGGGGCTGAAGTGCCCCAGGAACTGGTTTAGACTGGTGTATGCACAGGGACACCTTGTGTGCCCCAGGCATGTCTCATTCCTTTCAGCCCTGTCCTACTTAATACACAAAATCCTGCCTGGGATGGTGCTAACACCTCCCAAGGCAGGAAACCCTTTGTCCAAGCCTCCCTCGCTGGAAGGACTCCCAGCAGCAGGAGGTCAGACTTGTGTCTGTGGTGGCAGCATCCATTTTGTGATGCTGAGGCTCGAGTTAACTTTAACCGGGGTTCACAGTTACATACATGTTGTGTCCCTCTAGAAGGGTGGAATGCTACCCCCGTCACCAGAATTGTCGAGGGGGTAGTATTCCAATTCGTATGACACCTTACTCGACATGTTTTGATAATGCTATACCAAAGTTGGCAATAACCGCGAGGATTATAATGCACTTAAGAGTATATGGTATAGCGTTATCATGGAAACAGCTAAAGGACTTGGTTCCGAAAGCTGCAGACAGGCTCAGCTCATGCTAGAGCACCATCTCACATAATTCCAAGCACTCTGCCTTCAGGATTGATAAGGCCTGCCATTGGAGTGACTGATAGGAGGATATGTGTCCATTTTAGGGTTAGATATAGGGATACTATATCTAAAGCAAAGGGTGATTACTCCACCTTGCCCCAGCTGATTGATCAGCCAGTTGTGTCAGATTTGGATGACCAGCCAGGGGTGGCATAATACATGCTGCAGCCCCTGGTAGGCCCTGGGTGCACCTATACCCTGGGTACCTAAGGTACACGGTACATGGACTGATAAGGTGAATCAGTATCCAATTAGATATGTACCTAGAGTACATGGAATCCATTTTACAGAGAGAGCAGTGGGCCTGGATAGCAGAGCCCCAGGTCAACTAAGTCGAAAAACCAGCAAAACACCAGGCAAAAAGTTGCGGGCAACCATAGTCAGATATCCACCTTCCTACATACAAGAAGAAACTCTGGACTTCGATGTTCTGCTCCACAGAGGACTGAAGAAATCTCCCTTGTGGCCAAGGAGTGACCACCCTGCATCTGCAGGCACCATCAAGCGTCCAGGCGGTTCACTTTGTCGTCTTCCCTGGTGGATCTAGACTTCAGAGCCCGACGAGACCTGGACTTCCAGACCTCTCCAACCTCAACTCACATCTGCAGCACAGCTGAGATCCGTGGGTGCGACGAGACAGGTGGGACCGGCCATCTTGGAGAAACTGCACTTCGCTTCCAGCACGACTTCAGAGGCATCCTCGACGAAGTGCTTTGGGGATTGAGAAGCCCCAGCCCCGAGCAGCTCCTGCACAGAAGATCAGCCCTCCAGCATCCACGAGATCTGCGTGGGGCCCTTTTGCTTGATTGCTGCTCGACGCGTTGTCTGGTCACTTGCCGGCTGGCTAGTGGCCTCCTAGACGATGATCCTTGAAATCCACACCGCTGGTCTGGTTTCTCCGGACTGGCCCCTGCTTCCCTGCAAAGGAGAAGCACCCCGAACCCTCCTGGTCCGCACCAGACGCCTTTTCCACTCACCGCGTGGGTTGCCTTTGCCAAGGCCTGTTGACGCCGAATACGTAACCAACACCGCCGTCAGCAAGAGCCTGCGTGGGACAGCTCGTGCCTCCATCCTGGTCGTTCAAGACACCTCCTGGTCCACGTGGCTGCAGAGACAAGCGTCCACTCTTCACCTGATCGCGACAACAGCATCTGGTTCCTTCCTGGTTCCACTCCAGTCACTGGCTATTGACTCTGAACATTGTCCCCTCTGCTTTCAGGTCTTTATCTTCCTCGATCCACCCTTGGGTCGCTCTGGACATCTTCCTTCTGGCCGCCTGCAGCATCTTTTCTTCCAGGCTCCATAGACTTCAACACGGAAACCCGACACACTTTGACACCTATGCACCCGCAGCCCGTGGGTGAGGTAACAAGAGCATTTCAGTGCTCAAGGGTAGATTAACTGTCCTAGTGTCCAGATTTCCAGTCGTTTTAGTCCTAGCTAGTCAGAACTGTCTAATACTTACCTTTTCGTAATTTGTACTGTCCATTGACTTTGTTACGCATCTCGGGTGTAAGTTCACACTCTGCACACGCGTCCCGTGGGCCTCCTGCTACTTACCTAAGGTTAGGGTAGTGTAGTCTCAGCGATCCTAAAGCCTCTGGACAGCTCCATTCCTTCTATCGATTTCCTTATACCACTTGTTTAGTATATGGTTTGTTGCCCCCCTAGGGCAACATTGTAACTTGTTCAACTTAACGTATTTTTCTTAAGATTCTTGTCATGTGCTTAGCCTTGTGACCTCATAAAGAGTTCAGAGGTGTATGTTAGTTAATAAATATCTTGTTTATTTTCATAACTACCTATGTGGTGTCCTTTCATTTGGTATTCAAGGGGTTATATGTGGTAAAACAGCTGGCTTCACATGCCAAAAGACTTTAGCCTAAGACTGCTTTGTCCATGCTACCATTAGGATAGCTGGTCTATAAGGTTGACTTACAACCAATCACCATAAGGGCTGTTTGGACTGATACAAGGTGATCACTAGAACTAGTGAACATCATATATCAGGCCAACTTCTCACAACATCTACCTGTGGATTTCTCAACTTTTGAATATCCCAATGTGCCATCATTCCACTTAAACTTTTCTTGACAGCTCACCCACATCGACCAGGATGTCACAATACCCATGGCTCTGCACGCAGCACCATGTTACGCCCCTGAAGCCATAAGAACCCTCGTCTGCGTTCTGACGTCCGTTTCTTTTTTCCCACATCTTTGACGTGTAATGGTTTCTTATATGCTCTGATGTTTTTTCCAAAATTGCAACATTGGTGCAGGGGAAAATGTCTCTACCTAGGAAATCTGGGTTCAACCCTTTCAGAGAATGTGAGGGTCAGATGTCGATCACTGATCCTCATGATGATTATCTTTGGTGTTTGAGTTCGACACTGTTATTGAAGTCGAGGCTTAGACCCCCAAGGCAGGCTCTGAGCCCACTTGAGGAGCAGTACATTTTTTGGTGAAAGAGGTCCTGAACTGGAAGAGGGAGAGCTTGTATCTCTGGATCCATACTTTGAGGGGTTTGCAGAGGCAAGTGGTTTCGACACTTCCATAGAATGGAAGTTATTGTCTCCAAAAGGCATTTCTCCACCAGAGGTTACATCATACCATTCATTCATTAGAAATGCGGATGACATGTTGGAACTGCCTCTTCCATCTACTGCTTGTTGGGATGATCTATACATGCACTGATGGCCTCTGCTAAACGATGGTCAAATTGCTGCTTGGCAAGTCATTCAGTTTGGGTTGGATACCGCCGATTCAGTTGTAAGAGTGATGGGGG
The DNA here is from genome assembly GCF_964263255.1 of Lissotriton vulgaris. Classification (NCBI taxonomy): domain Eukaryota; kingdom Metazoa; phylum Chordata; class Amphibia; order Caudata; family Salamandridae; genus Lissotriton; species Lissotriton vulgaris. The sequence continues at coordinate 57,941,153 of NC_141691.1, read as the reverse complement.
ACTTCAGTCGCTACAAGGAGGCACACATGACTGAGAGGATCTGGTTTTATCGCTGGATGTGCAAAATGCCCTGATGAATTTGCCTTTCGATGGTTCAAGACTGTTTGGTGCCAAAGCAGATTCTGTCTTGGAAAGATTCCAAGATAGCAAGACAACAACTAGATTTTTGGGGATTCAATCACAGCCCAGGGATTAAAGACAGTTTTTGAGTTGTGTGTTTGGCAGGAAGGAAGCAGAGGGGCAGGGGTAGACGGCGAGGAGCCACCCATCAGCCATCTTCCGCCTCCTCCTCTGCCAACAGTACAAAAGAAAGTTGGTCCGAGTTTTTAGTTACTTCTAAATGTTCAACTCTTTTTACATGAAAAAACGTTCACCACATATATATAACTTTATGCATTTTTAAACAGATTGAACAATAAAGCTTACAATATTCAAACTATGATTGTATTTATTTGTTCTCAAACGTGTTCATTATGAATTGCTACATCACACAGGTAACTTGTTTCTTTTTAAGGTATGTAGAAACAGTTTTCACAACATCACAGCAATAGTGCTCTCAGTGAAGGAAGGAAGGGATGTGATCAGGTTTGTGAGGGACTGGGTAAAGGTGGTGTGACATTGATAGGATCACATTAAAATCTGTAGGCCTTTACACCTAAATTAGTACACATGTTCCCTAATCACATCACACATAGGTTTGACAAATCCATTGTATTTAGTCCTATGGTGTGCTGGGTTGGTGTGGTCTACGTTTCGACCCCTATGGAAGTGGAAGGGTTATTCTTGCCTCATGTTGGGGTCTTCGTCAGGAAATAAATGTGAGCACGTGAATGTAACGGTCGGCGTCTGCACCGTCACTGATTGGGCCAGCGTGGGCTCCTAAGGATTTTGGGCATTACTCATATGGATGAGCATATTCTTGCACCTATTTGGCTGTTTTGGCCGAATTTCTTAATTCAGTGCGTGTATGGCACCATTTTGCTACTTGATCAGCGTCTACTTCGGTCGTACCTTGTACTTACATTTCTGATGTACGCTCCCTTTGAGCCACTTCACAACTGTCCTCTCCGCCTTCTTACACTAAAGTCTGCTTTCCTGGTTGCCATCACCTCTGCCAGGAGAGTGAGTGAGCTCCAGGCCCTCTCTTGTACTCCTCCTTTTCTTTCTGTCCATCCGGACAAGGTTGTGTTGCGTACTAAGCCATCTTTCCTGCCCAATGTTGTCACAGCCTTCCACATCGGGCAGTCCATCACTTTGCCAACCATCTTTCCGCCACCGCACCCCTCTAAAGAGGAAGAGCGACTCCACCGTCTGGACCCAAAACGTGCGCTCCTATTCTACTTGGATCGCACACGCCAGTTCCGGTTGGATGACCAACTCTTTGTTGGCTACGTGGGCGCTAAGAAGGGGAAGACGGTACAAAAGAGGACCATCTCCCGATGGATCATCTTGTGTATCCAGGCATGCTACTCCTTGGCTAGAAAGGAGCCCCCTGTTGGATTGCGGGCTCACTCCACCCGAGCCACGGCAACAACTGCTGCCTTGGGCCGGGGCGTACCCTTGCAGGACATTTGCCAGGGAGCTACGTGGGTCTCGCTGCACACGTTTGCAAGACACTATTGCCTGGACAGTCAAGTCCGGAGGGATGGCTTCTTTGGCCGTTCCGTCCTCCAGGACTTTCTGGTGTGATTATTGGTTCGCAGACCCACCACCGGGGTTGGTATTGCTGGGGTATCTATTCTAAGGTAAGGAATCTATCACTAACGTGTCTCTTTCAGATGCACAAGTTACTACTTGTGTAACGATATATCTGTAAGAGACATTAGTTAGTGATAGATTCCTTACCGACCCACCCATCCTCCCCGTTCTGCGAACCGATATGTAGGGTTAAGGTCATCCCCTTTTCAGGGCCCTAGTTTAAATGGCACCAGTGTTGGTTTTTAACACGGCTCAGCGCTTCTGGCACGGAAAAGCTGTGGCTAAGAACTGACGTCAGCACACGGAGGTGGCGTCTAAGTACTCCGACGACGTCATCACAGCGCCCACGACGGACACGGAGTCGCAGACAACGCCTACCGACGCGCAAGGGTACTGCTACGCAAAAATTTCCGGATCCAGTCTGACGCCTGGGGATATTCGCCTGTTAACGCCTGTTGTGGCAAGAGCCCTCCTGGGAGTATTCTCAAGAATGGGCTTTCCAAAGGAGGTAATATCTGACAGGGGTGCAAACTTCATGTCAGGATACTTAACAGCAATATGGAAGGTGTGTGGTGTTAACTACAAATTCACCACTCCCTATCATCCACAGTGTAATCGGCTTGTTGAAAGGTTTAACAAGACCATGAAGGGTATGATCAAAGTGTTACCTGAGAAGCTTAGGCGAAGATGGGACATCCTTCTACCCTGCCTTCTGTTTGCTTACAGAGAGGTTCCACAGAAGGGGGTTGGCTACAGCCCTTTTGAGCTTCTGTTTGGGGGTCCTGTAAGGGGACCCCTATGTTTGGTGAAGGAAGGATGGGAGTTACCTCTCAAACAACCTAAACAAGATGTAGTGGACTATGTACTTGGTCTCCGCTCCAGGATGGCTGAGTACATGAAGAAGGCTACTAAAAACCTGGAGGCTAGCCAGGAACTCCAAAAATCCTGGCATGACCAAAAGGCTGTCTAGATTGAGTATCAACCAGGACAGAAGGTGTGGGTGCTGGAGCCAGTGGCCCCAGCAGCACTCCAAGACAAATGGTCTGGACCCCACACAATTGTTGAAAAGAAGGGAGAGGTTACCTACTTGGTGGACCTAGGCACTCCCAGGAGCCCCCACAGGGTGCTCCATGTCAACAGACTAAAGGCATATGTCGACAGGGAAGACATGGGCTTGCTCATGGCTACAGATGAGGGGCAGGAGGAAGAGAGTGACCCTCTCCCAGACCTGTTGTCGCAGAACCCTGAAGATGGGTAAGTTGATGGTGTGGCCTTAGGTGGCAGCCCCACTGACCAACAGCAAAATGACTGCAGACAAGTCTTACAGTCATTTAGACATATGTTCTCATTGACACCCAGTCAAACTAACTGGTGTACCCATGTGGTGGACACTGGTGACAGTCTTCCTGTGAAAAGCAAGATTTACAGGCAACCTGACCACGTCAGGGACTGTATAAAGACTGAGGTGCAGAAAATGCTGGAGTTAGGTGTCATTGAGCCTTCAGAGAGCCCCTGGGCTAGCCCAGTGGTTCTGGTCCCCAAACCTCACACACAAGATGACAAGAGAGAGATGAGGTTCTGTGTGGATTACAGAGTCAAGTCAAGTCAAGTCAAAACATTTATATAGCGCGCTACATACCCAGAGGGTCTCAAGGCGCTTGAAGAAGGGTGGGGAATTACTTGTCAAATATCCACGTTTTAAGTTGCTTTCTGAATGCTAGGTGGTTCTGAGTAAGGCGAAGGTGAGTGGGAAGTGAGTTCCAGGTTTTAGCTGCCAGGTAGGAGAAGGATCTACCTCCCATGGTGGTTTTGTTGATGCGAGGTGCAGTGGCAAGGGCTTGGTTGGAGGATCGCAGCTGGCGGGAGGGGGTGTAGAAGGACAGTTGTGTGTTGAGGCATTCGGGTCCGATTTCGTAGAGTGCTTTGTGTGCGTGGGTTAGGAGCCGGAAAGTAATCCTCTTATTGACGGGGAGCCAGTGGAGGTTTTTCAGGTGACCAGAGATGCGTTCTTTACGCGGGATGTCTAATATGAGCCTGGCTGAAGCGTTCTGGATGCGTTGGAGTTTTTTCTGGAGTTTTGCGGTGGTACCGGCGTAGAGGGTGTTTCCGTAGTCCAGTCGGCTCGTGACCAGAGCGTGGGTGACCGTTTTTCTAGTTTCGGTGGGGATCCAACGAAATGTTTTATTGAGCATGCGAAGAATGTTGAAGCAAGAGGACCCAATGCTGTCACCAGGACAGATGCACACCCAATTCCAAGGGCAGATGAGCTCATTGATAGACTGGCTTCTGCTAAGTTTTTGAGCACATTTGATATGACAGCTGGCTATTGGCAAATCAGGTTAGCTGAGGAGTCTAAGGCCAAGACAGAATTCTCAACCCCAGGAGGTCATTACCAATTTGTGGTGATGCCCTTTGGTCTGAAGAATGCACCTGCCACTTTTCAAAGGTTGGTGAACCAAGTCCTTGCTGGGTTGGATGACTTTTGTGCAGCATATCTAGATGATATAGCTGTCTTTAGCTCCACCTGGGAGGATCACCTGATCCACCTGAGGAAAGTACTTAAGGCCCTGCAAAAGGCAGGCCTCACTATCAAGGCTACTAAGTGCCAGATAGGGCAGAGTACAGTTGTATACCTGGGCCACCTTGTAGGTGGAGGACAGGTTCAACCACTGGAGAGTAAGATCCAGACCATCAAGGACTGGGCTCCTCCAACTACCCAGACTCAGGTCAGAGCTTTCTTAGGCCTGACTGGGTACTACTGAAAGTTTGTTAAGAACTATGGGTCCATTGTGACTCCTCCTAATGACTTGACATCCACGAATATGCCCAAAAAGGTTCAGTGGACAGGAAACTGTCAAAAGGCATTTGATGACCTGAAGCAGGCCATGTGCTCTGCACCTATCTTAAAGAGTCCTGACTACTCCAGAGAGTTCATTGTCCAACCAGATGCTTCTGAGTTGGGGGTGGGAGCTGTGCTTTCACAACTTAATGTAGATGGTCAAGGCCAGCCCATTGCTTTCATTAGCAGAAGGCTGACCCCTAGAGAGAAACGTTGGACAGCCATTGAGAGGGAGGCCTTTGCTGTGGTGGGGGCCCTGAAGAAGTTGAGGCCATACTTATTTGGAACTCACTTCAAGATTCAGACCGACCATAAGCCCCTCTTGTGGCTAAATCAGATGAAGGGTGAAAACCCCAAACTACTCAGGTGGTCCATTTCTCTACAGGGGATGGACTTTACAGTGGAGCACAGCCCAGGGACTGACCATGGAAATGCAGATGGTCTGTCTCTCCAGGTACTTCCACTTAGAACAAGAAGACACAACTGGTCAAGGTTAGTCTATTGTCCCTGCGCTTAGGGGGGGGGGGGGGGGTTGTGTAGGAGAGTAGGGTCTGCTATCCTATGGTCACCCCAGACTTTTGCTTTTTGCTTCACTGGTTTACGACTTAATGTGGCTGTGGGCCTGCCAATCAGACCCACAGCCTGCTGTTCTCTCTCTAAATTTATGCCAAGGCACTTTAGGTGCCTTACCAATTGGAACATGGATCACCTTGTGAGCCCATGTACAGTGCACCCTAGGTACCCAGTGCATAGGTGCATCCAAGGCCTACCAGGAGCTGCAGCATGTATTGTGCCACCCCTGGCCTGGCCTTACTATTTGACACAGCTGGCTGATCACTCAGCTGGGGCAAGGTGGTGTAATCACCCTTTGCTTTAGGTATAGTATCTCTATATCTAACACATACAATGACACACAGTAACCTATAAGTGACTTCTATGGCAGGCCTTATCAATCCTGGAGGCAGAGTGCTTGGTTATGTGTGAGATGGTGCTCTAGCATGAGCTGAGCCTGTCTGCAGCTTTCGGAACCATGTACTTTAGCTGTTTCCTGATAGCGTCATACCATATACTCTTAAGTGCATTATTAATCTCGCGGTTAAATGCTAACTCTGGTTTGACATTATCAAAACATGTCGAGTAAGGTTTCATACGAATTGAAATACTACCCCCACGCCAATTCTGGTGACGGGGGTAGCATTCCACACATCTAGAGGGACACAACATGTACAGAACCTGAACCCCGGTTAAACTTAAACAGAGCCTCAGCATCACAAAATGGATTCCGCCACCACAGACACAAGTCTGACCTCCTGCTGCTGGGAGTTCTTCCAGCGAGGGAGGCTTGTACAAAGGGTTTCCTGCCTTGGGAGGTGCTAGCAACACCCCAGACAGGATTTTGTGTATCTGGTTAGGTAGGGCTGAATAGAATCAGACATGCCGGGGGCACACAAGGTGTCCCTGTGCATAGGCCAGTTCAAACCGGTGCGAGGGCACTCCAGCCCCAGCTCTGGCGCGAAACTGGACAAAGGAAAGGGGGTGTAACCACCCCCCCTTCCGGGTCCCACCCATAGGAGGGACCTAGTAGGTAGTCCAGTCCCTAGAATTAGTTTAAAAGTAGGAGCTGAGTCCCAAGACGGCAGATTACCCTGAAATTCGACTACAAGAAGAAGAAACTCTGGTCCTTTGACGTTCTGCTGCTAAGAAGACTGAAGAATCTCCCTTGTAGCCAAGGAGTGGCCACCCTGTGAACACAGGCACCATCCAGCAATCAACTGCTTTGCCGCCGCCTCCTGCCGGAGCCCGAGCCCAGAGCCTGACAAGAACCAGACTCCCAGACATCTAACAGCCCGATCCACAGTCCCTGCTAAGCTGAGACGAGTGGAGGCGACCTGAGACTTGGGACCGGACCTCTTGAAACGTCCACGAAAGGCTGACTGCGCTGCCCTTGAGGTACCCTCATCGCTGTGCTTGGGGTCTTGAGACGCCCCACCACCGAGCTACATTTTCACCAAGGACCAGCCCTCCAGCTCTCACGAGATCTGCGTGGGGCCCTTCTGCTTTGTTCCACTCGACGCGCCTATCCGGATACTAGTCCGTTGGCTAGTGGCCATTTTGGCGACCAAACGACAACTTTTCACCGCTGGTCTAGTTGCTCCAGACTGGCCCTTGCTGCTCCCAAAAGCAGCACCCCCTCTGACCTTGCTCTCTAGAGTGAGAAGCCTTCTCTGTTTCCTGCATGGCTTGCATTACCCAAGGCCTGTATGCTCCGATCAAGAAGCCGACACCGCCATCAACTAGAGCCTACGTGGGACAGCTCGTGAGTGACTCCTGGACGTCATCATCGTCGCCTAGTCCATGCTGCTGAAGAGACAAGCTTCACGAGATCATCTGTTGGCACCCGACAACGCCTGGTTCCTTCCTGGTTCCACGCCGGTCACTGGCTAGTGACTGTGAACATTTTCCCCTCTGCTTTCAGGTCTTCACCTCTTCAGATCCACCCTTGGATCCACGGAACTCTTCACATCAGGTCGCCTGCAGCATCAACACTCCAAGGCTCCATCCGGACTCCTGCAGAATCCCGACACACTTTGGCACCACTGCACTTGCTTCCTGTGGGTGAGGTAACGCTGGCACTCCGGTGCCCCCGAGTAGTTTAACACTCCCAGTATCCAGATTCAAAAGGGTTAAGTCCTAGACTGACCGGAAGACTTCCTACCTTCACCTTTTTAACTTTCACGCATCCATTGATTCCAATGTGAGCTGCTTCTAACTTTGTGCACTGCAAACCAGATCCTGTGGGCCTCCTAGTTCCTAACCTGTGTTAGACCAGCGTAGCCCCAGCGATTCCCAAGGCCCTAGGCCTTCCTTCCGACTCGTGGTACTTATACCACTTCTTTAATATATGGTTTTAGGTGCCACTCGGGCCTATCCATATTTGTGCTACTTTTGTATATTATCAATTGAATTGTTTTAACGTGTTTGCTCCTGTGCTCATAAAGAGTTCAGGGGACTATTTGTAGTAATAAATACATATATATTTTGAATATATATCCTGTGTCGTGTCCTTTCACTTGGTGTTCAAGGGGGTTACATATGGTAATACAGCTGGCTTCACATGCCAAAAGAGTTTAGCTTAAGACTGCTTTGTCCACGCTACCACTAGGATAGCTGGTCTATAAGGTTGACTTACAACCAATCACCATAAGGGTTGTTTGGACTGATACAAGGTGGTCACTAGAACTAGTGAACATCATACATCAGACCAACTTCTCACACTGCATTCCTGGTTGCCATCACCTCTGCCAGGAGAGTGAGTGAGCTCCAGGCTCTTTCTTCTCAACCTCCTTTCCTTTCTGTCCATTCGGACAAAGTTGTGTTGCGTATGCGACCCTCTTGCCTGCTCAAGGTAGTCACAGGCTTCCACATCGGGCAGTCCATCACCTTGCCCACCTTCTTTCCGCCTCTGCATACCTCAAAAGAGGAAGAGAGGCTCCACCGTCTGGACCCAAAACGTGCGCTCTATCTAGGACCGCACACGCCAGTTCCGGGTGTATGACAAATTCTTTGTTGGTTACGTGGGCGCTAAGAAGGGACGGGCGGTGCACAAACGGACCATTTCTCGATGGGTCGCCTTGTGCATCAAGGCTTGTTACTCTTTGGCTAGAAAGGAGCCTCTTTTGGGGCTACGTGCCCATTCCACTCGAGCCACGGCGGCTACTACTGCCCTGGGTCGGGAGTCCCCTTGCAGGACATCTGTCAGGCAGCTACGTGGGCCTCGCTGCACACGTTCGCAAGACACTACTGCCTGGACAGCCAAGTCCGGAGAGCTGGCTTTTTCGGCCGTTCCGTCCTCCAGGACTTTCTGGTGTGATCATTGGTTCGCAGACCCATCACCGGAGTTGGTATTGCTGGGGTATCTATTCTAAGGTAAGGAATCTAATACTAACCTGTTTCTTTCAGATGAACAAGTTACTTACCTTCGGTAACGATCGATCTGTAAGAAACAGTAGTTAGTAGTAGATTCCTTACCGCCCCACCCATCCTCCCCGTTCTGCGAACCGATATCTAGGGTTACGGTCATGCCCTTTCAGAGCCCTAGTTTTCATGGCACCAGTATTAGTTTTTATCATGGCTCTGCGTTTCTGGCGTGGAAAAGCTGTGTATAAGAACTGACGTCAGCGCACGAGGGTGGCGTCTAAGTACTCCTACGACGTCATCCCGGCGCCGACGACGGACGCGGATCCGCAGACGATGCCTACCGTGTAGCAGGGGTACTTCTACGCAAAACTTTCCGGATCCAGTATGACGCCTGGGGATATTCTAAGGTAAGGAATCTAATACTAACTACTGTTTCTTACAGATATATAGTTACCGAAGGTAAGTAACTTGTGTGTTAAGGGGAGTGTAAGATTGCAAGCAATTGGCTTACCTACCCCTGGGGTGACTACACCCCCTATATGAGCACTTCCTCTGGAAAGTGGGCATAAATCTGACCCAGAGTTCCTAGCTACACCAACAACAAGATGGTGAAACCCTTCCTTAGGGGTCTACCTAGCCTGATAGTGCAACACACCTACTGGCTAGCTAATTATCCTGCCTACTTTAGTGCCAAATGGGCCCCAGGGCTGGGGGGGGGTCCTTCTCCTGGTCTGGAGGAAGCCAGGATCGCATATCAAAGGCGGCAGAGGCTTTAAAGCCTCTGGCCTTAGCATGCTAACTCACTAGCCATCCTGCTGGAGGAGGTACCTTCCTCCAGAGTAGGCATTGTCTCTGACCTCTGAGAGTGTTGGCTCTCCCAACAGCGGTTCGGAAACTTGTATGTGGTGGCAAGCTGGAAGAGTCCAGTCAGCCAGCACACTAAATGACAGGTAGGTTTCAGGGGGGTACCTCTTAGGTGCCCTTTGAGTGCATGTCATAATAAATCCGATATTGGCACCAATGTGGATTTATTAAGATGAGGAGTTTGATACCAAATGCCATTATTTTCAGTGAAGCCATTATGTAACTTGGTAACTTGTTGTGACCAGGGTCCATTCAATATGCTTAAGATGACTCCCTCATACTTGCAATGTTGTGGCAATGGAGCCAGACATCGCAGGGGCATTCCTGCTCTTGCAAATATGTCCTCAGTTTTTATATAAAGCACCCTGCTTAGGGCTCTAAGGCCTGCTGTAGAGGTGACGTGCATATAGTATATGCAGTGTGCATAGGCGTTGCACACATATTGTGCCATGTTGTGTTTTCCAAGTGGTTTACACCATGTCTTGCATCCTGCAATGACAGGCAGCATGCATTTTTTGTGTGGGTCCCCTAGGGTGGCACAATACATGCAGCAGCCCTTAGGGGCCCTCTGTACTACCCATAGCCTGGATACTAGAGGTACCATTTACTAGAGACGTATAGGGGGGCTAAAGTCCTTCCAAATTGGGTTATAATTAGACATTTACCTGTTTTAAGGGAAAGAGCACCGAGAGCCCTGTTAGGAGGGACCCAGCGCACTTTTAGTCAAAATCATCAGTACTAGGGTAAAAAGTGGGGGTTACCATGTCAAAAAGGGTCACTTTAACACAGATGGCACACAAAAGAAATGGGTGAAAACTGATGTCAGCATGCAGACAAAGGCTTCTTATGGCTCCAGGGATGCCAGGCTATGCCGCATGCGGAGCCATGGGCATTGTGATGCCCATTTCGACGTGGGAGAGCTGTCAAGAAATACTTCAGTGGAATGCTGGCACATTGGGATTTTAAAAGGTGGGGAATCTGCAGGCAGATACTGTATTCACCAGAAAAGGTGTTACCGAAGGTAAGTAACATGTTCTTTTGCACTGTAGGGATCTTCCTTGAAGTCATAAACAACCTGTCCACCCACCCGACTTTTAATGTTGGGATTGGAAAGCGAATAGAATCTTTTGAAATCCTTACATGTATTCCGTAAAACAAAACGTAGTCTCTGAGGCAAACTGCCAGTACTTTGCACTGTGGGTAAGGAAGCCTCGTGGAGTCTTAAAGGTGCAGTAACATTTTCCATCCCACTACAATGTTTATCATGCTGCATTTCTTTTTCCTTCTTCATACAATTTCACCTTTCTGAGTAATTAAGCTGCATTGTAGTTTGAAATTGGTGTTCAAAATGATTGCATACCCCGCAAAAAGAAATTGAACCTCTAGAAGGCTACCACATGGTGTTTTATTATTGTAAAATCAGATGGACATCAACACGCTATGGAACTTTAAAATCAATTGTATATATGTAAAGAAGTGCTCCGGGGTGCACACAGGCAGCACCGAATTATTCGGTGTTAATGACTTCAATGAAGATTCCTACGATGCAGAACTAGGCCTCCTTTGTATTCTGGCTCCAAGTAGGATGGTTAAATTGACAACTGGCGATTGTGTTAGTTATCTGCCCATTGGCGCGCTAGAGGCGGCCAGAGGATACCGCCCAGTCCTAGCCACACACTGATTCACAGCGCTACAGTGCCAGGTTCCATGTAGTGGCTTCTGTCAAGCAGTGGGTGGGTTACACCTTGTTTTTCTGGACGTGCGCCATTTTGAGCACCCAGACATATAGAGGGGGACTAATGGGGCTTCAGCAGCATTCCAGCACTGTGCATCCCCCAAAGTAGGGTACTTTATGTTCACTGCTCATAGTTCGACCTGCACAGTTCTTTTGAGTCCTGGCTCCAAGTAAGATGGTCACATTGGCCAAAGCCTGTTATTTTTAACTGATACAGGTTTGAAAACCTTCATTCTTTTATATGAATTTCACGTTTAAAACTAGATACTGGTGTCTGGAGGAAGGGTCTCTGGATGTACTAGTGATTACAATATACCCTTTGTAATGATGGTCGCGGTTTTTATATCCATTGACTATGGACATAAAAAACACAAGCATCTTTCTGTATCCTTTGACTGAGCTGTAGGGGAGTGCCCAAGCATAGGGATTGGAAGGACCTGCCTGGGTACCAGCCTGACCTTTCCTCTTTGCCATGGAAAGAGTTTTCTGTCTGGTTGGCCTGCTCATCCCATGATGCAGAAGGAATGGGGAGAAGTACTACATCTGTGTCAGTGGGGTGAGTAACTTGGGCCGCTTGATGTTGAAGCGTTAATCATGCCACATACTAATTAATATTCTCCCAACATCCAAGGAAAAGCCCAAGAATAAGAAATTACTACACCGATAACTCTAGAATCCTACAAATGAGTCAAAAAATCTCCAAATGTCTTGAGGAGCTCATCTGTAGAAATGACCGAATGTTCCCAGTTGTCTGGCAGAGAGCTCTAGGTTGGCCACTGTGAACACAGTGACTTCAATGGCATTGAACCCGCCGCATGTTATTAGTAGTCTAGCCATCTTATTTTATATCCTGAATACTTGTCATTGAGGAGAAGGCACAGCGTTCAAGTTCTGCTCAAAGTCTCCAACTGAGATTGTTCTACTGCATCTCAGGCAGACAACTGTGAATTCTCTGAACTCGTTTCCTCAGAAGCTAGTTTACTTTTTGATAGCTTGTTGTCTCTTTGGAATCTACCCGATCACCTTTTGCAGAACGTAAGTCATTTCTAACTCTTCGGATGGATACATCTACCTGCGGATTCCTTACCTTTTGAATGTTCCATGTGCCAGCATTCTGCAGAAAAGCTTTTATTTCCGTGGATGGCAGTAGCAGCTATCCAACCCCCTTTTGGGGAGGTACAGGGGGCGTGGGAGGGGTAGATAACAAGCAGTTCCCCTCATCCTCAACCCCTTCCTCTGCCAACATCGCAGGAAAGGAGCCCTAGCTTTCCCATCTTAGAGCATGCTTTACTGGTGTAAGGACGGGTGTCCCGTTTTCTAAACAGTGGAGGTCCATGCTTTGGGATCAGTGGGTGTTAAATATCGTAGAATTTTCTCCACCCTTTCCGCCCCAACAGAATTTCCTTTCCACAGACCATTTTTATCTCCTCCACAATCCTTACTTCAAATGGGTGCAGTGGAGTTGGCTCTAGAGCAGGAACGGGTCAGGTATGCCATTCACATCTAGATGCAGATTCCTTACCTTTGAAATTCCCAGGCATCAATCTGGATTTGGAAACCTTTGCGGAACAATACCCCTTGTGCGTGCCATTGGGTCGCTCCATTTGGCTCAACGTGACATCATCGGTAGCGATGGTTATGATGTCACCGTGTCTATATAGGAGCCACCCAGACACGCGAACGTCAGTTCTTTTCTTTCCGTGCCAGTAAAGCTCCAATTCCGAAAGAGTTGCTTTTTGACAGGCATTTGCTCGACTTTTTGTCAAGTTCAAAAATGTTTCTATTGTGTGAGAGAATGTCTTTAAGGAAGACAGGGTTCAAGTCGAGCGGGGCCTGTCTCCGCACGATGTCTATTACCGACCCCCACCTCGTCTGCCTCTGGTGTCTTGAGCGCAACCATAATCCAAAGTCATGCTCAGAATGTCGGACTATGGTTCCAAAGGCCTTGCAGAAGAAGTCTATGAAGCCCCTTGCGGCCCAGCAGTCAACACCGTCCAGCGAGACTCTGCAGAGCTCCCACAGCCCAAAGTCCTCTTCGTCCCACTCGAGGTCTTCATGAAACTCTGGGAAGAGGCACAAGAAGGAGTAGTTCAAACATACTTCAACTTCACCTCAACTGTCGTCTGTCGATGAGGGAGGTAAGGAGAACCATCACTCTACGCGCGGTTCTGCTGAGCCGAAGCCTGGGTCGACTTCACGCCTTCCTCCCTTTCCGGGAGCTTGAGCGACCCCACACTCAAATCAAAGAATTCAATGAAGCCATGTGCAGCGTATTTGAGCAGGCCAACCCTTCCGGTGAACCCTCGGGCCTAACATAGTTGAAAGGGGCCCAGTTGGATTCAATGCCTAAGCCTTCGGCCAAGGCACTGGTGGGGCCACAGAGATCTGATCACGGATCCCGGTTGACACCGGTCATGCCACCACGATCTCCCCCAGTGTCAGACTTGAAGTCATCGCCTTCGGTGCCCATTGGTGGTACCAGCCCAATCCTTATCCCTGATGACACAGAGTCAGAATGATGTCCCCTTTGTTGTTGCCTGAACACTTTGAGTATGGGTTAGGCTCAGGAGAGAAATGGGAAGGGTCTATGAACCCTTTGTAACACCAGGATGACTCTACCTAGCAGTTGGACTGGTCTGGGGAACTTGGGGAAGCCTGTGGACTGAATACTTCTCCATATACTGGCATGCTCTCTCTGCCAACTGTGGCTACGGAGGAGGGAGCATCTTATGCCATGGCAGTCAAGAAAGCAGCCAAGGTTCTTGGACTGGAGTTGCCCTCGGTGGAGGTCAGGACTAATCTCCTGACTGACCTGCTTCAGCCTGGGGCTTCCACCTCGGAACCCCTTTTGCCTTTCAATGAAAAACAAACTGATGTCCTTCTAGGTATGTGATCCAAGCCTACGACAGGGGCTCCTGTGAATAGGACAATTGCATGCCGCCATCGCCCAACTCCAGGCGATCCAAAGTTTCTCAGCCAACACCCCACCCCAGAAAGTTTGGTGGGGCAGGCCTCTACATAAAAGGGCGCATTTCCTTCAGCCCCTTTGGATAGGGAATTCAAGAGGCTGGATTTATTTGTAAAAACATTTGTTCTTTCTCCAGCCTGGCATTGCGGTCCGTGAATACTGCATCCTTATTGGGCCGTTTCTCCCACTCCCGTTGGGAGGCGGTTGCACAAGTGCTGCCACAAGTCCCAGAGAAGGCCCGGGCTGTGCTCTCTCTGGCAGTTATGCACAAGAGTGATGCATGCAAAGTTCACCATAAGGTGTGGCCTTGATACGACGGATTCGCTGGGCAGATCAATTTCCAAGACAGTGGCCTTGAGGCGTCACGCCTGGCTTAGGACAACTGTTTTCTCAGGTGATGTCCAGGCAAATTTGATGGACATGCCCTTTGATGGAACCTGTCTTTTTCGGGAAAAAGTTAGATTCGGCCTTAGCGAGGTTCAAGGCCTCTCGAGCTACGGCCAGATCCTTGGGCCTCTCTTCTACTCCTCGTGGACTGTCTACTTTAGCCAATTTAGTGGCAACTGAAGGGGTTTCCAGTCATGTCAGCCCTATTCCAGCCACTGTCTTGAGCAGGCTTCCCAAGCCATGTGGGGCATGGACGCAGTTCATTCCGACTTAGGAATGGAGGCCATAAGTTGTTGGCCACCCTGCCCTCTGCAGCAGTAGCCTCCAAGCACTCCAAGTCTGACTCTGTAAGACCACTCCACTTTAGTTGGCAGGAGAATCCATCATCATCTCCACTGGAGTCCATAACATTGGACAAGTGGGTCTTGCAGATCATTCAGGAGGTCTATTCTCTGCCTTTCCTTTTCTACTCTCATTCTACCAAATCAGGAACAGCTGATGGAGGACCATTTAAAGTTGCTCCAAGAGGAAGTTACAGCTCTCTTGGCCAAGGGAGCTATAGAAAGGGTTCCGGTTTCAGAAGTAGGCAGTGGCTGTTATTCCAGCGACTTTCTGATTCTGAAGAAGAACAAAGGGTTACGACCCACGTGAGATCTTTAGACTGTCAATCTCTTTCTTAAGAAGGAGAAATTCAAGAAGCTCACTCTAGCTCAGGTCATGTCTGCCTTAGACCAAGAAGACTGGATGCGTATTTTCACATTCCCATCCTGCTGGGCCACAGGCGTTACCTGCAGTTCAAAGTAGGCCGCAAGCACTTTCAGTTGACCATGCTCCCCTTCAGTCTTACCAGTGACCCTCGGTGTTCACAAAGGTGACGGCGGTGGCACAGGTTAGGGATGTCAGTCTTCCCCCTACTTCGACGATTTACTGTTGAAGGCATCTTCACCCCCTGCTGTCGTATCCCACCTTTAGACTACGTTGGACCTCCTGCATTTGCTGGGGTTCTCTATAAACGTCACACTGACTCCTTCTCAGACGCTCCCTTTCATCTGAGCTGGTCTGGACACAGAGCAGTTTCGGGCTTATCCTCCCAAGCAACGAGGTTAGGATATTCAGGTTATGATTCCGATGCTTCTTCCTCTATCCTGGATTTCTGTGAGACTGACTCTGAGGCTGTTGGGCCTCATAGCCTCCTGCATCCTGTTGGCAAAGCATGCCAGGTGGCATATGCCGGCTCTGCAGTGAGACTTGAAGTTCCAGTGGGCACAACATTGGGGAAATCTCACCAACATAGTTCAGATCTTGGAAGGAACTGCAAACGATCTGCAGTGGTGGTTGACAAACCATGATTTGTTCAAGGGCAGACCCCTTTCCCTTACCCAACCAGGTCTCACAGTCTTGATAGATGCATCACTTCTGAGATGGGGCAGCCATCTGGGAGAGGTGGAGATCAGGGGACACTGGTCTCTGGCAAAGATGGGTCTCCTCATAAACTTGTTGGAGCTCCGGGCGATTTGATTGGCATTGAAATCATTTCTTCCCTCTGTCAAGGGAAAGTTAGTGCAGGTGTTCACAGACAACACCACCACCATGTGGTACTGCAACATGCAGGGCGG
The DNA here is from genome assembly GCF_964263255.1 of Lissotriton vulgaris. Lineage (NCBI taxonomy): Eukaryota > Metazoa > Chordata > Amphibia > Caudata > Salamandridae > Lissotriton > Lissotriton vulgaris. The sequence goes on along the minus strand of NC_141691.1, from coordinate 57,925,128 downwards.
GGTGGGGTTGTGGATCCTTTGTTGAGAGGCCCTGCGTCTCTGGACATGGCTGAAACAGCAGGGCATAACCCTGCTGGTTCAACACCTGGCAGGTTCTCTGAACACCAGGGCAGATGAACTCAGCCTTCGATGCCTAGCGCATCACGAATGGCATCTCCATGCGGAGGTGGTGCAAGGTCTCTTTCAGCAGTGGGGAGAACCTTGGGTAGATTTGTTCACCTCCGACAAGTACCCACAGTGTAAGCAATACTGTGCATTGGGGTTTCCAAGGCAGCTATCGTTTGGTGACGCCTTTCATCACAAGTGAAGCTCAGGCCCGCTGTATGCCTGTCCACCCATACCACTCCTGCCCATGGTTCTGAAGAAGATCTGGAGCGACCGGGCCCAATTCATCCTTGTGGCTCTGGACTGGACGAGGAGAGTCTGGTACCCAGAGCTTCCGAAGATGAGCATCAATCTTCCGATTGGGCTGCCCCTTTGGGAGGATCTTCTGTCTCAGCAGCAGGGGAGGGTTCTCCACCTGAACCTGTCAACTCTGTGCCTCCATGTGTGAAGATTGAGCGGCAGCAGTTGAAGGCTTTTGACCTTCCTCCCGAAGTATGTAACATTATTTTGGTGGCCAGGCAGCCCACCAATAAGATGGTATATGCCTGCTGTTGGCAGAAATTTGCACTATGCTGTACAGAAAGATCTATTGACCATCTTTCTGCTTCTCTTTCAACTGTTCTTTTATTCATTATAACCCTTGGCCAACAGGGCTCTGCTTTGGGAACTCTCAAGGGTTATCTTTCCGCTGTGTCTGCTTTTTTGGCGGCTGCCATACCAGCCCTCTCTCTTTAGGTCTCCAATTGTATATAGGTTTCTAAAAGGGCTGGCCCACTTGTTTCCACCCACGCCCTTAGTTATGCCGAAGTGGGACCTTAATTTGGTCCTCACTTATCTTATGTGTGCTCCATTCGAGCCTTTACACAACTGACCCCTCCGGCTGCTTACCATCAAGACAGCCTTTTTAGTGGCGATTACATCTACCCTGGGAGTGAGTGGGTTGTCTTGCATGCCTCCCTACATGATGTCTTTTCCGGACAAAGTGGTGCATTCTTGACAGGTTGTGACCCCATTTCATCTGAGTCAATCCATCACGCTACCCACCTTCTTAGCTCCCCCGCATCCCTCTAAGGAAGAGGAGTGTCTCCACCGCCTGGACCAAAAAAGAGCGTTGTCATTCTACCTTGACCGCACAAAAGAGATCTAAGTGGATGACCAACTCTTTGTGGGGAATGTGAGAGCTAAGAAGGGAAGGGCAGTGCAGAAAAGGAGCATATCTAGCCGGGTAATTCTCTGCATTAAAATCTGCTACGCCCCAGCTAAGAAGCAGCCCCCTGAGAGGTTAGGAGTCCACCAGGGTGTCCTGACATGGTTTTTGGCTCTATTTCGGAGTGATGAAGACTTTAAGCTTGCTCACATCCATAGTCTGTATTCTTACCTTGTGTTGGCCCTTTTAAGCCCTTTTTCCAGACCTAGAAGAGGATAGCTGCTTTATATGATGATAGATCCCTTATTCTTGACTCTAATCCATCTATTGCCTATTGGCTTTGACATAATTATGTGTCCTTTCATTATCCTGCCTATAGTAGAGGGTGGATCCTGTGGTCCTGACTTTATATTACACATTGGTATGGTTTGTGTAGGTACTCTGACAGAGCTAAGGGTTATTTCATCCTTCTCAGGCCTACAAGGCCCAGAACTAGAGAGACTCCATTTTGCTTTCTGTCCCTGCAGAGCTGAGATGCTTGAAGGGTAAAGGTAATGTTTATAGTTAAGCCTGTTGTCTGCTAGGGGAAAACCAGCCAGGACTGGTTCTTATCCGAGGAATGTGTTTGTCTCTTGGGCCCAGACGTAACATGCAGATGCGCACTGCGGTTGCGTGGAGAGCCCTGGAGCTAGCACAGGAATTCGGTGGGAGGCAGCCCTCTGTTGGAAATTTCCATGAGGGGAGAGGAATCCATATTAGCAAATTGCAGGAGAGGAGGAGTGGTCAGTTTGGTTCTTGAAGAGTGAAGAGTAGAATATTTGCTGGAGCTGAAGAGTATAGTTCAGTTCTATTGGTTTTCTGGAATGGAGAAAGAAGGCAGATGATTGCTGAAGCTGGAGAGAGCAGTCATATGAACAAAGCTGGAACTATCAGCTGGGGCTGCCAGTTTATCAGAATGCGTTAAAGCAGATGGAGGAGTTGAGGCTGTCAGCTGAAGCAGTTGAGCCAGAGGCGTGAAGCTGTGGTGACGGAGGGAGAGAGAGAGAGCCCTGATCCCACCAGAGAGAGAGAGAAACATTCCTTCTAATAGGTGAGGTAGTCTGAATTAGCTTGCTTTACACTTACACCTTAATCTTGTCTTTATTCCCTAGGGTATTGTATGTCTAATCCTTTTCCTTTCAGCGGTGTGTTACAGTTCCTGTTAGTTACAAAGACCCCGCAGATCTGTGTATGTGTCCCATTCTATTGTTATTGTAATAAAGATACCCCAGTTCTTAGTGAACCAGTGTGCATGTGTTGTTCTTATGATAGAGAGCGTTTAAATCAGGGAATAACTCTTGCATACAGTGTGTGTCTCTTGTTCTTGAAGCACAGGTAACCTTTCCTTCTAGTCAGGTGTTACAGCCAGAACAGATGCTGCCCCTGATCCGGTAAGTAGCCACTGAATAATTAGGGAGAGAGAGGAGCCCTTGGGCTAAAAGAACATTCAGACACTAAGTGATTCGGCCATCCCATAATATTATTGTAGTAGCGAACCTTTAGTGAATAGTGAGAGAAACTTCCCAACATAGAGAGAGAGAGAGAGCTGAAGGTATTCATAGGAAAGTGATCGTCGTTGGTAAGCGGCGTTAAAGAGAGCATCAGGTGGAAGCCTGATGTGTAGGTCCGCCGGATTGTGGACCGGGCTGTGAGTTAGAGAACGCTGGGGAGGACACCAGTGTCTAGGTCCGCCGGATTGTGGACCGGGCTGTGAGTTAGAGAACACTGGGGAGGACCCCAGTGTCTAGGTCCGCCGGATTGTGGACCGGATTGGAAGGAAGAGAGCACTAGGGCTGCAGCCTAGTGTGTAGACACGCCGGATTGCGTGTCAAGTGAGCACTGATGGTGATCAGTGTGTAATGGTAAATAATCAGAACTGCCCCAGGGTAGATTAGTCTGGACCCATGTGGTCGCGAGACTATGAGGTATGAGTGTGGTGTAGGGCATGGACGTCCTTAGTAATTAGTGAGTATTCCTAGTAATCCCTATAGATTTAGTGGTGTTTCTAATGATATGAGCTTGTATATTGCGAGTTCCCCATCCTCAGGTAGGTACCCAGGTGCCTGGATAGATGGGTCCTGAGGAGGGAGGTGGTTACGTTCCGGCTGGGTTGGAGGTGCTCTAAGGAGCTGATCCCATCTGGTTCGAGAACCCGGTCGTTACATCTGGCGTAGTCGGGCAGTTTTGAATTAAGCACAGAGGAGGGAGCCCTTGGCATGTGTTTGGATAGTTTCCATAAGTTGTGGGGGAGTGCCCTAATCGCCAGTTACATCTGGCGTAGTCGACAGCTTCGCACATGTTGCGCAGAGGAGGGTGCCCTGGTCATGTATTTGAACTTGAAACCCTTTAAATTTGACATCTGGGAATAGTATGTGACTTGCATGGTGAGGTGTAGTGCTTGACCTATGGGCTTGAGCAGTTGCACTGTAAGGAGATTGCAGCACATCATGGCATTTGACTTATGCAGGGTGGAAGAAATGCTTTTCATCTTGGTGTTTGAACTGGCAAGCTTGAAGGGTGACATTACATGAGGGAGCCAATTCCATTTTGGTGATGATGCAATTGTACATATGTGTGTGAAAAATGCTTTTAAATTTCCCATTAAATTGCTTGCTGCATTTGCTTATGCTGTGCAATGTGAAATGTATTCAATGTACTATGACTTGTGGAGTTCCTTGTAAATAGCGCCATGTAAATATGACTTGTGAGGAGCATGTTCTCATTTTGACTTGCTGTGTTCCTTGTGAATTGCGCCTTGAATATATTCCTTGTGAAGAGCATGTCATTTTTTTTGGACTTGTTGAGTTTCTTGTAAATATGGCTTGTGAATAGCGCCGTGTGAATATGGCTTGTACAGAGCATGCTATCATTGCGTTAGGCAGGAGAGAGCTGGATCTCTTTCAAATGCTTGGAGAAAATGTTTTGAAGATGTGCGCACGTGTTATTTGAAAACGTGGAGTGATAAGTTCTTGAATTTCCCATGTACTGCAGACATTGGGGAATGATTGTGTTTGAGCTGCCAAAGGGTTAATATCTTGAATTGAGACGGCAGTATTTATTTTAACATGCTGTTTAACATGCATGGTTATGTGACCTGACACTAAAAGTCAGTGATTGTTTAGATGTATGATGGTTTGATTTGACTTTTTTCATTGGTTGCTGGGTCTGCCTATGTGCTTTGTCAGCTTGCTGACAGAATGGTAACATCTTGCATGGAGAGAAGAGCAGTGTTCATTTAACATTCTATTTGAAATGTGTCCACGAATTTGTGTGGGTTTGCCTTGGAACACATGATTTAATGTGTCTGACTCGGAGGTCGGAAAGTTATAAATCAACCAGTCGGATTGAGATAAGGGTTTGCACGGAGGGTGCTTTAGTGCTTTCACGGTTGAGAAGAAAATATAAAACAGACCCATCATGGAATGTGCTTTTAATTAGTGAAATGCAACCGTGTGCTTTTAAAAAAAATGTGTTCTAGGAAGTATACATGATTATTTTTTCCAATGGAAGCTGCCCTTTAGAATAGCGTGTGAAAGTTAACCCACTCAGTTAGAAAAAATGGCTATTTAAAAAAAAATGAATCTGGCCCTTTTAATAGGTAGAGTAGAAAAGCTTGCACACTAAATTATGAATTCTTGGTTATGCAATGCAAAATTACATGTTGCCTCTTGTTTAATTTGATGGTGTTTCACATGTTATTTTCAAAAAGAAAAATGTAATGTGTTTGCATGCAAAGTTGTTCTAATTATTTTTTCCCTTGCAGCTAGTAGCAATAGTTTATGATAGATTTATTTTAAAATGCTAACATGTGACTTAGTTACAAAAAATATGTCTTTATTAATTTGCTTTTTACCACGTTTAAATCTGCTTCAGTTAGTTAGAAAATAATGGTCAGTGCTTCTGGCCTGGGAAAGGCTGTAATGTTTTCAGTTTCAAGGCATCTGCTTTGACCTTGACTGATATGAGCCCTGCATCTGTTCGCGCTCAGAATTTTGAAAGGGTGGAGGCCGTGGGTAACATCTGAGAGCAGAGAGAGACAGCTTGTTATTCTTGGCTATGTTACAATTTCTTTACGCGGAGAAATGTTTATATAAGGGGGGGGTCAAGTCGCTCTTCCTTGCTGTCGGCGCAGACAGCTTCATTGACTTCAGATAACTGATCCTTGCACATGCAGAATAATTGGCAGACGCTTGGCCCTTGGAGTTAGATAAATACAGTAGGCCCAGTGAGCTTCCCTGACTAGAGATTAGAGATGCTTAAACAGAATGGTTGGCAGTAGCTTTGCTCCTGCAATGAGATCAGCATTTGGCAGTGATTCAAAATTACATCACAGTGTAGCCCGGCTCTTGCTTATTATGATTGGAGCGGATTCAAAACTCTGAGCGCGAACATCTTTCTGAAGGGAGGGGCTGTTTCTCAGATGAGTAAGGAGTGGCTAGGCCCCAGCCCTTCTGGCTGTGTATGACAAAATTAGATTTTGCCCAAACAAATTTAAAGAATATGATTTATATAGAATGTTTAAATCATTCCTTGGATTTAGAAGAATTCTTTTTATAAATTAGGAGGTTTCTTTCGAAAATAAAAAGCACTTGGGGTGCTTTTTAAATGGAAAATGTATTTTTGCTAGATTGATGATACTTGTTTTTCGTTTCAGGTTGTTGGGATGTGGTGTTTGGTGTGTGCGTCGGCCCACCCCCCTCCCACTCCCTTTCTTATTTTATTTTATTGTTTTTATTTGTTATGTTAGTTTGTTGTTTTTGGAATATAGAACCAGACCAGACCGGATGGTGGCGGATGAACGGCGGAAGCTGGTGACTAATGACCAGATCGGAGGAAGTGCTTCCTTGGCACAGGATACAGATGAAGATGGAGGGTGGTGACCTACACTGATGAATCAACAGACTGTCTTTATGAGTGGAACTTTCTCCTTTCTGTGGAGCTATTTCTAAAATATGAAGACGGTGTGTTTATCACACTGGACAACCTTACTGAAAAGAACTTCCTTTTGATGGAGACACTTTATCACAATCAGAGTTAAATCATTTTTCTAATAAAAATAAAAAGTGTCACAGACTATGATCCATGTTAGAATCCACAGTTGACTGCCTTGGCAGATGAATTTATACCTCTTCATTACAATTTCGATGATCTGGATTTCCTGAACTTTTTTGACAAAGCCAAAAGTTATATATTTTAAAAAGTGAATTGAATTTCTGAAAAAAATATATATATTTTTGAACCCTAAATTACAGTATTGCACGAGTCATGTGCTATGATCCCTAATGATAAAATGCTGATCTAAAAGAACCCATTTTTATTTGGTTATAATTATGTTTTCAACAGAAGGAGTCTGCAATGTAATTCCTTGGCCTGCATTCTTGAGTCTATTTCAGATGGACATTCTTGTTCATGGTTTTAAAAAACTTTTGCAGTGCCACATTTATGATTAGGCCTTTGGTTCAATGATTCCTTTTGATATATGTAAATTAAATTATTTGAAGGTCATAGGGTGATTAGTGAGCTGCTTTAATAATCTGATGCCCTGTGATACATGATATTTTGATTTTAATATGCTATGCTATTCTATCATTGATACAAAATGACTTTACACTTGTTTATCTTTCACCTATTTTATAGTTTTTCTGTTTTCTCTAAAACAGTCTTGCCACTGAAAAGAAAGCAATGTTTTAAATGATGGTGCACACATGTGTTCCACAGATTGATACAGAGGGATTAGGTGCAAACTGTTTCCTGAGTTAGAATTTTCACCTATTTTATAGTTTTCCTGTTTTCTGTAAAACAGTTTTGCCAATGAAGGGAAAGCAGTGTTCTGCATGATGGTGCACACATGTGTTCCACAGATTGATACAGAGGGATTGGGTACAAACTGTTTTCTGAGTTAGATGATTTATGACCTTTGTCTATTGCCTTTGGCATGGTCTCCTATTACTCAATTTCCCAAGCTTAAGTCTATGATTTAGCTATTTTTGCTATAGGGATTTAAAAAAAAATATATGCACCACACTTAGATAACTTTCTTTGATTTCATTGCTTGATATGCATAGTGCTACACCAGCTATTTTGTAGGAATGGGGTTATCCTTATTTTCCTGTTATTACACTTTCACTTTGATTCATCAACTCTTAATTAGAACAGTGGGATTAGTTCCAAGGGTGGTCACCCTAAACTTTAAGTTGTCCTGAGAGGTGTGTCTTTTAGTTAGGTTATGTCCTAAATCTCTTAGTAATACTTGCCCAGACCTTGAGGACATGTTGTCATGTTTATTTGTCAGATTTTACGAAATCCTTTCTTAAGTTGACCGAAGTAGGTAGGCCTCATTTAGGCCAGTTCTTGTTTTTATTCCATGAACATGGTCCTACATTAATAGATGTCATGAGTTCTCATTAGAAGTTGAGGTACATTTAGTTCTTAAGTTGACCGAAGTAGGTAGGCCTCATTTAGGCCAGTTCTTGTTTTTATTCCACGAACATGGTCCTACATTAATAGATGTCATGAGTTATCACTAGAAGTTGAGGCACTTTTAGTTCTTAAGTTGACCAAAGTAGGTAGGCCCCATTTAGGCCCCTTCTTGTTTTCATTCTACAAACATGTCCCTACATCAATAGATTTCATTAGTTATCACTAGAAGTTGAGGCACATTTAGTTCAAGGGTGCTTTGGTTAGTTTCTGTTGTTATCAGATCAATCTTAGTTACATTTCAGCATTCAGGTCAAGGGTGCTTTGATTTGTTTTCAGTTGGTTGTTAGATTTGTATTCTCTTCATCAAGTTTTAGGTGGAATTTCCTTAAGTTGTCATTTATTTTAGGGAGTCTTTTGGTTTTTGGTTTTGTTGATAGATTATGTTGATGTTTGTTTATTAGTTTGTTGTTGTTTATAGATGTTCGCAAGATAAAGTCTAGGGTGGAATGTCCTCACATGGTTTTTGGCTCTATTTCGGAGTGATGAAGACTTTAAGCTTGCTCACATCCATAGTCTGTATTCTTACCTTGTGTTGGCCCTTTTAAGCCCTTTTTCCAGACCTAGAAGAGGATAGCTGCTTTATATGATGATAGATCCCTTATTCTTGACTCTAATCCATCTATTGCCTATTGGCTTTGACATAATTATGTGTCCTTTCATTATCCTGCCTATAGTAGAGGGTGGATCCTGTGGCCCTGACTTTATATTACACATTGGTATGGTTTGTGTAGGTACTCTGACAGAGCTAAGGGTTATTTCATCCTTCTCAGGCCTACAAGGCCCAGAACTAGAGAGACTCCATTTTGCTTTCTGTCCCTGCAGAGCTGAGATGCTTGAAGGGTAAAGGTAATGTTTATAGTTAAGCCTGTTGTCTGCTAGGGGAAAACCAGCCAGGACTGGTTCTTATCCGAGGAATGTGTTTGTCTCTTGGGCCTAGACGTAACATGCAGATGCGCACTGCGGTTGCGCGGAGAGCCCTGGAGCTAGCACAGGAATTCGGTGGGAGGCAGCCCTCTGTTGGAAATTTCCATGAGGGGAGAGGAATCCATATTAGCAAATTGCAGGAGAGGAGGAGTGGTCAGTTTGGTTCTTGAAGAGTGAAGAGTAGAATGTTTGCTGGAGCTGAAGAGTATAGTTCAGCTCTATTGGTTTTCTGGAATGGAGAAAGAAGGCAGATGATTGCTGAAGCTGGAGAGAGCAGTCATATGAACAAAGCTGGAACTATCAGCTGGGGCTGCCAGTTTATCAGAACGCATTAAAGCAGATGGAGGAGTTGAGGCTGTCAGCTGAAGCAGTTGAGCCAGAGGCGTGAAGCTGTGGTGACGGAGGGAGAGAGAGAGAGCCCTGATCCCACCAGAGAGAGAGAGAAACATTCCTTCTAATAGGTGAGGTAGTCTGAATTAGCTTGCTTTACACTTACACCTTAATCTTGTCTTTATTCCCTAGGCTATTGTATGTCTAATCCTTTTCCTTTCAGCGGTGTGTTATAGTTCCTGTTAGTTACAGAGACCCCGCAGATCTGTGTATGTGTCCCATTCTATTGTTATTGTAATAAAGATACCCCAGTTCTTAGTGAACCAGTGTGCATGTTTTGTTCTTATGATAGAGAGCGTTTAAATCAGGGAATAACTCTTGCATACAGTGTGTCTCTTGTTCTTGAAGCACAGGTAACCTTTCCTTCTAGTCAGGTGTTACAGCCAGAACAGATGCTGCCCCTGATCCGGTAAGTAGCCACTGAATAATTAGGGAGAGAGAGGAGCCCTTGGGCTAAAAGAACATTCAGACACTAAGTGATTCGGCCATCCCATAATATTATTGTAGTAGCGAACCTTTAGTGAATAGTGAGAGAAACTTCCCAACATAGAGAGAGAGAGAGAGCTGAAGGTATTCATAGGAAAGTGATCGTCGTTGGTAAGCGGCGTTAAAGAGAGCATCAGGTGGAAGCCTGATGTGTAGGTCCGCCGGATTGTGGACCGGGCTGTGAGTTAGAGAACACTGGGGAGGACACCAGTGTCTAGGTCCGCCGGATTGTGGACCGGGCTGTGAGTTAGAGAACACTGGGGAGGACCCCAGTGTCTAGGTCCGCCGGATTGTGGACCGGATTGGAAGGAAGAGAGCAGTAGGGCTGCAGCCTAGTGTGTAGACAAGCCGGATTGCGTGTCGAGTGAGCACTGATGGTGATCAGTGTGTAATGGTAAATAATCAGAACTGCCCCAGGGTAGATTAGTCTGGACCCATGTGGTTGCGAGAATATGAGGTATGAGTGTGGTGTAGGGCATGGACGTCCTTAGTAATTAGTGAGTATTCCTAGTAATCCCTATAGATTTAGTGGTGTTTCTAATGATATGAGCTTGTATATTGCGAGTTCCCCATCCTCAGGTAGGTACCCAGGTGCCTGGATAGATGGGTCCTGAGGAGGGAGGTGGTTACGTTCCGGCTGGGTTGGAGGTGCTCTAAGGAGCTGATCCCATCTGGTTCGAGAACCCGGTCGTTACACAGGGAAAAGGCTGCGACTATGGCCTTGGCTCGGGGTGTCCCAGTCCTGGACATCTGTCAGGCAGCAAAGTGGCGTCTTTTCACACATTTGCCAAGCATTACTGCCTGGACAGTCACTTCCGCAGGGACGGCATTTTGCCCGTTCAGTCCTGCAGGACTTCCTAGTTTGATGTATTGGTCTGCACCCACCGCCGTTATTGTATGGCTTGGGTATCTAGTTCAAAGGTAAGGTAGGTAAGCTAGAAGTCTATCAGATGAACAAGTTACTTACCTTTGATAACACATTATCTGGTAGATACTCCATCTAGCTGCAGATTCCTTACAGCCTCGCCCATGCCTCCCCGCTTTGAGGACTAATTTTGTAGGGCTAGCGTTACTCCTCTTTTCAGGGCCCTAGTTTTGCACACAACTATGTCAGTTATTTCATGGCTCTGCACTTCTGGCATGCCCATGCTCCGCCCTTCTAATGCCTGTCTGAAGCAGGGCGCTGCCTTATGTTACTCTGCGGCCTAAAAGTGACACAAAGGCACGCAAATCTCAATTTGTGTGGCTTTATAAATGTCACTTTTAGCGCTTGCCTTGTGTCGACTTGTGTGATGCACAGACAACGCAAGTGCTTAGTAAATCTGGGTCCTAGATTTTCCCATGCACGTTAAGATGGAGGATCTCTAGACGACACCAGTAAACACACAAAATAGCCAAGAGCATTTTCTTTAATGGATTCCCAATGGCCATGCCAACTAAACAGGAACATTCTGCTGCCTCCAGAAGAGGGAGGTGAATGGGAGAAGGGTGGATTGTTTATGCTGCTCATACCTGCAACTGGACATGTGAAAGGAGACTCCTAGCTACACCCAGACATCCTAGGGGAGAGCAAATTATGTTGCATTATTGTGAGGGATATTATAGGGAGAGGTAGAATGTAAAAGGTCAGAAACATACTTTATTACATCTGACTCCTAAAAACATAGTGTCGGTAGGCGTGCTCATCTGTAACTGTTGGTCTCTTAAAATTTGCTGTAGCCACTTGGAGACGACATCATAAGCCCCTATGTAATGTGGTCTTTGAATCTTATGTGTTGATTACTTTTTTTGGTCCACAGTGCCTTAAAATGCACTATTTTCCACTAATTATCTCAAAGCATGTTTTGGGAGAATCCCATACCACGTTTTTCGGATTGCCTTTAACCCCTTCGATGCTGATGACGAGCTGAGCTCGTCATCAGCCACGGTGGTCGTGTGCGGATGACGAGCTGAGCTCGTCATCTAACGCGGCTTTTGGAAAAAAGCCGCGTAGCGCAAAAATAACCCCCGCACGCATGTGGTTAAACCTACTCAAGATTTTCCCAAAGTGCTTTGTTGAATGCTCACAGTTCCCTCACACATTGTGTGTGATTCTCACTGTCATTAAAAATAGGTTAATGAGCAGGCTGCTAGCATATGGCTGGGCAGTTGTTTCGTGGAGAACAGGTTATAGGTTCTGCAGGTCACACAGGTGGAAATGTGGCAGGCCCATATTCAATTATGGGGCGCACAGCCAAATAAGCAGAGTTTGTGGTAGATTTACAATTGTGTTGAGCATTGCTTCTGTGAATGTTGCAGTGCATGTTGGTGTGAAAGCAGTCCACTCCATATGGAAGGTGAGACACATACAGAAATACCAATACATAGTAAAACACACAAGAAATGAGATAGTTCAGGAGTTACTTCTTTAATGTGCAGAACTACAATCCAAGTGGCATCTGGGTGGTACTCAATGTTGTGACCTCCCTGCACTCCCTGCCATTGTCAAACCATCATATGAAACACACAAGCACATGTTTTATAACATATAAAACAGGTAATAATTGAGAAGTTAGAAAAGAGGAGCATTGCAGTTCCAACTGATATTAGCCATTCCATGCCTCGAGTAAACACATGACCCAGAACAAGTAGGAAGGTCAGAGCATTCTTGGCAATACCACACTGGCTTTCTCCATTACCAGGTGTCTACTTCAAGGGTGTCATGTGACGCCTTGAATTGACCTGTACAGCTGCTATTCCTCATGGGGTAGGAGGCTTTTCGCCCGGTCCAGTCGGTCTAGAATCTCACTGTAGAAACCAGTCATCTGGGAAATAGAATTGAACAGAAGTAGTTTAAAAGCCTTCACTAAAATAGTGCATGTCCAATCAATACACATTTATCACGGATACTCCTATCTGAAGATTCCTAACCTGAACCCTATGCCCAGATTCTCAGGCTAGATTGGAAAGCTCTTCAGTAATGCCGATTCACAGGCACCAGTTACAAAACCCGCTCTGATGGCACCTCTACCTACCTGGCTGAACATCTCACCATTTGCACTTTCTCTTAGCACACTCACCGCCAGGGCGCCATTAGACTGGGAACAGAGAAGGCAACGCGCCTCCTACATCTATAACCCAAGATCTCGAACCACATCACGTTATCGGTCAGAAACGACTCGAGCTGCTCCAATTTAGGAAAGAGCTGAGGACCAGATTTATCAAGATTTTGCATCGCCCTTGCGCCACGCATTGGGGTGGAAGGCATCGCAAAACCGAAGGGATCTTTATCAAGCTACGCAAGGCCACCTTGCATGGCCCTGCATGGCTTGATAGATCTGGGGTAGAGCACGGCAGCTACTCTGACCCAGGGAGCTGGTCCATGCTTGTTCCCACGCATCCATCCATGGTTTTTGGTACTTTCCCAGATTTTCACTACACCTTTCAAGGGGAGGCGTGACGAGGAGAAATATCTTTATTTCTCCTATTTATTTTCTCTTCCTTCATGTGCTGAATTTTGCAGGACATAAAGAAAGAGGAAAATGCCTCACAGGATTTTTGTTCTGCAGGAAGGTGTACCTTCCTGCACATCAATCCTGCTTACAACGCAGGCTCCCTGGCAACATGGGCTTGCTGCGTTGCACTGTGTGAAAGATTCATAAATATGCACCTCCTTACAGAACACTACAGCATGATGGAGTACCAATCTCCACTTTTACTCTTAGAATCGCACGTTAACATATTCTTTGTCTCTGATCCTGTATAGCACTCTGCTTCCCTTGGATGAGGTAAGTGCATATAAAAACCATGTACAACCATACAGACATATGTAGGTACACATAGGCCCCAATAGTTGCTCTACCAGCGCAACCAGGGGCTGCTAAGTTCCTACCTGAATTGACATAGCCTCGAATAAAAACATTATAGATGCAGACCATATCAGCTCTTTTTTGTGTCACCTGCCTCACTGATGTGGATTTCTAATTCAATAAGTTTTACTCTGTTCATTTGTTTAGCTAAATTCTTGAGTTTAAAATGACAAAAAAAGTTATTTAGATGTCCCTCTGGGATCTAAACATCAAGTGCATCACATCTAAAAATGTTTACTTGAAACTGGATCTTGATAAATTGGATGATCTATCAGAATCTGTCCTTGAAGCTTTTGAGATACAGTTTGTCAAAACCAAAATGCAGGTATGTTTGTGCCAGAAAGAGTAGACATGTGAGTGCTTGTATGGATGTGTAAATGGGTATGTAAGTGGTGTGTGGGAGTGTGAGTGGCTCTATTGAGAAGCTGTATTGGTGAGTGACTGCGAGTGTGAGTAGCTGAATTGGGGAGTCAGTAGGTGTATGAGTGACTGTATGGGTGAATAAGTGGGTGTGTGACTAGCTGTATGGGTAAATGAGTGGCTGTGTGAGTGACTGTATTGGTGAGTGAGTGGTGTGTGAATAATTATATGGGTACGTGAGTCTGAAAGTGCATTTGGGAGTTGGTGAGTGAGTGTGAGAGGTTGTATGAGTCTGTGACTGGGAGTGTGACTGCTGTATTGGTGTGTGAGTGGTTTTGTGGGTTTGTGAGTAGCTGTATGAGTAACTTTATTGGTGAGTGAGTGGCTGTGGGAGTGGCTGTTTGGGTGAGTGAGTCAATATTTTCCAGTAACGCAGGGGGATGCCTATATCCTTCAAAGCAGACCAGAGTTTGTCTCTAGGGGCCATATCGAATGTCGCCTTGAGGTCCACAAATGCTAAATAAAGGCTCCCACCAGTGAGGTTTACAGTTTCCCACCTCACAATCAAGAACCTAAAAACCTGGTCTACAGTGCTTATTTTTGTGTGGAAACCTGCCTGAAAAAGCAACAACATATAGACTTACTGGCCGTTAATTTTCCGGGACCGATCTCAAGCCTTTCTTGTATATGAGGACTCATATTGCTCCCTTCCAGGGGCCTTATTTATGAAGGACTTGCGCCGCCGGTGCGTCACTTTTTCCCATGTTAAAAGTGACGCACCGGCGGCGCAACTCCTTCATAAATAAGGCCCCAGGAGTCTGGGATAGGTGCACCTGCCGCAATAGAACTACAGATGTGGTTTAAGTATGGTGCCCAGATTTCAGGTGTGAGAAGTTGGCCTGATATATAATGTTCACTATTCTAGTGAGCACTTTGTATCAGTCCAAACAACCCTTATTGATGATTGGTTGTAAGTCAACCGTAGACCAGCTATCCTAGTAGCATGGACAAGAGCAGTCTTTAGGCTAGACTCTAGAGGGCGTGTTAAGCCTGCTGTTATACCATCACATATACCCCTTGAACACCAAGTGAAAGGACACCACACAAGTTGTAATGAAAATAAAAGGTTATTTATTTAGAACACAACAACCCTGGACTCTTTATGAGGACAGGGTGCTAAGCACAATACAAAGCTCTTAAAGAATTTCTGAAAGTCGCACAATTTACACAAATGCCCGAGGGGCACAGAAAACCATATACTACAAAAGTGGAATGCGAAATACTAGCAGGTAAGTAACTAGTCTCAAAGGCTTTTGGATCACTAGGACTGGACTACTGAACCTTCAGATTACGAGCAGGAGGCCTAGGGAGATCGGGTGCAGAGTGTGCACTCTCACGCGGGACGCAGGACAAAGTCTATGGATGCTAGATTTCGTAACGTTAGTGTTATCGGACGAATCCGACTAGGTAGAGCTGAAACGAAAAAGGATCTGGACACTTAGATAGTTAAGCTATGCTGGAGCACCGAAATACTCAGGTTACCTAGCCCAGGGGCTGCGGCTGCATAGGGCTGAAAAGACGTCGGGAATCCTCGTTGCAGTCTATGGAGCCTGAAAGAAGAAGTTGCTGGCAGGCGACCAGTGATGAAGTTCGATGTGATCCAAGCCTGGATCGATGATGGATGATACCTGTAAGCAGAGGAGACCAAGTTCTGAATCACTAGCCAGTGATTAGATGGGCACCAGGATGGCACCGGACGAAGTCACCTCGACCAGGTGAGTGGGCGACGCTGGGCTCTGCAGTCTCTCGGACCAGGAGGCGTTGTCGGCGACCAGGATGGAGGTGCGAGCTGTCCCACGAAGGTATCTGCTGTCGACGTTGCTGGACCCAGGATTGGGGCAACAACTCTTGGCAAATGCAAGCCCACGCGGTGGACTCAAAATGGCGTCTGGAGTGGACCAGGCGGGAACGGGGTGCTCCTCTGTTGGAGGGGAGCAAGGGCCAGTCTGGAGCAACCAGACCAGCGGTGTTGTCGTCGTGGTGCGTCGTCAGGAGGGCCACAAGCCAGCAGGCAAGTAGCCGGACAACGCGGTGAGCAGCAAAGAGCAGAAGGGCCCCACGCAGATCTCGTGGATGCTGGGGGGCTGAACTTCGATGCTGGAGCTGCTCAGGGTTAGGGCTTTTCAAACCCCAAAGCACTCACTCGAGGATCCCTCGGCGGTCGTGCAGGGCAAGCGTCGTGCAGTCTTGAAGATGGCCAGTCCCTCGAGGTCTCGTCACACCCACGAATCTCAGCTGGGCTGATGATGCAGGTAGAGGTCCGAGGTGCCAGGGAAGCCGGTTCTCGTCGAGCTGGGCAGTCTTGATCCGGAGGAGAGACTTACAGCAAACCACGATGCTTGGATGGTGCCTGCGGGTGCAGGGTGACTACTCCTTAGTCACAAGGGAGAAATCGTGATGCTGGACCCAGGATTGGGGCAACAACTCTTGGCAAATGCAAGCCCACGCGGTGAACTCAAAATGGCGTCTGGAGTGGACCAGGAGGGTCCGGGGTGTTCTTCTGTTGGAGGGGAGCAAGGGCCAGTCTGGAGCAACCAGACCAGCGATGGAAGTGTCGTAGTTCGTCGTCAAGAGGGCTACAAGCCAGCAGGCAAGTGGCCGGACAACGCGGTGAGCAGCAAAGAGCAGAAGGGCCCCATGCAGATCTCGTGGATGCTGGGGGGCTGGACTTCGGTGCTGGAGCTGCTCAGGGTTAGGGCTTCTCAGACCGCAAAGCACTCACTCGAGGATCCCTCGGGGGTGGTGCTGGATAAGCGTAGTGCAGTTCTGAAGATGGCCGGTCCCTCGAGGTCTCGTCACACCCACGAATCTCAGCTGGGCTGATGATGCAGGTAGAGGTCAGAGGTGCCAGGGAAGCCGGGTCTCGTCGTGCTGGTCGGTCTGATTCCGGAGGAAGGATGTGCAGCAAACCGCAGGTTACTTAGTTGGTGCCCCCTGATGCAGGGTGACTACTCCTTAGTCACAAGGGAGAAATCTTGAGAAGAAGTCTTGAGTTCCTTTCGTAGAAAGTAGTTTCAGGATTCAAAGATGATCTAATTTGGAAGGGTCCCCGCTCCCACCTTTATACTAAAGAAAGAGGCTGGTACGGGACTAGGTCCTGCCCATGGGTGGGACCAGGAAGGGGGGTGGTTACACCCCTCTCCCATGCCGGACTTTCCCCAGCTCAGGGGCTGGTGTGCCCCTGGAACTGGTTCTAGCCGGCAGATGCATAGTGAGCACCGGGGTGCCACTTGCAGTCACCTTCCTATTCAGCCCTGCCTACCCAGGATACACAAAACCCTGTCTGGGATGGTGCTAGCACCGCCTCTGACAGGAAACCCTTTGTCCAAGCTCTCCTCGCTGGAAGGACTCCCAGCAGCAGGAGGTCAGACTTGTGTCTGTGGTGGCAGCATCCATTTTGTGATGCTGAGGCTCAAGTTAACTTTAACCGGGGTTCACAGTTACATACATGTCGTGTCCCTCTAGAAGGGTGGAATGCTAACCCCGGCACCAGAATTGGAGAGGGGTTAGTATTCCAATTCGTATGACACCTTACTCGACATGTTTTGATAAAGCGATACCAGAGTTGGCATATAACCGCGAGGATTATAATGCACTTAAGAGTATATGGTATGCGTTATCATGGAACAGCTATTAGGACTTGATTCCGCAAGCTGCAAATGGGCTCAGCTCGTGCCAGAGCACCATCTCACATGATTCCAAGCACTCTGCCTTCAGGATTGTTAAGGCCTGCCATAGGAGTGACTGTTAGGAATCTATGTGTCCATTTTAGGGTTAGATATAGGTATACTATATCTACAGCAAGGGGTGATTACACCACCTTGCCCCAGCTGTCGTGCAGCCAGTTGTGTCAGATTTAGATGGCCAGCCAGCGGTGGCATAATACATGCTGCAGCCCCTGGTAGGCCCTGGGTACACCTATGCCCTGAGTTACAGGGTCTGATAAGGTGGCCCAGTACCAATTGGTATATGCACCTAAGGTACATGGAATCCATTTTACAGAGAGAGCAGTAGGCCTGGGGCCCTGAATAGCAGGGTCCCAGGTCAACTAAGTCAGAAAACCAGCAAAACACCAGGCAAAAGTTGGGGGTAACCATAGTCAGGTATCCACCCTCCTACATCAGGTACAAATTTAAACAGATCCCCAGGGATTTTGTTTGGACCAGGAGCCTTTCTGGCAGGGCCGGACTGGGAACCAAAACCGGCCCTGGCAAAGTGCTCAGCCGGCCCCAGCCCCCCCTCCGGGGGTTGGGGGTGCCGCCGAGCTCTTTGCCAGGGACGGTTTTCGGCCGATTTTGTTACAGGGCCGATTTTGCAGCTATGCTGCAAAAATGGCCATCTAACAAAATCGGCCCCCTGGGGCCCAAAACTGGACCCCACCTGTGCGGCGCACCGGGGGATTGCCCGGTGCCCGCCACGGCCAGTCCAGGCCTGCTTTCTGGCTTTCAGTTTGACGATTGCCTATTGTGTTTCTCCCCGAGTAAATACCAGAATTTGTGGGCTCTTGCTATGGCCAAGAAATTCTCTGCCCGTGCTGGGTTGGTTTTCGGGCATCGGTTCCTGTGCGGGAAAATCCAGCACAGTAAAAGTTAGTTTGACCTTTTGGTAGAGGGATTGGAATTTGGCCACCAAGTCCATGGGTAAATTATTTGGTTCTGGTCTCCTTTTGCTTGATTTACTTCTATGGCTAAGTATATGGCAGAAAGTGGCTTAATGTTTAGTTTCAAATGGCTTCTAGGACATCCTCCCAGATTTGAGAGCCCCATGTTCTCTTGGTATTTTTGAGGGTTGTTTAATACCTGGCCCTTGCTTCCTGGATTAATGATTGTTGGCCATTTTTTAAAGATTTAACAAGGTAGGTTTTTGCCTCACTACACTCTTTATTGTACCAAGAGTGGTTGTTGGTATGAGTGTGGTTGATGTTTCCTATGGTTTTGGTGAAACAAGTATTCCTAAGGACAGTAAAACAATTATTGTGGAGATTTACTATGTCTGTGAAGCTGATGTAGTGGTCACGCAGAAATATCAGAAAGGGCTCTAAATAAGTGTATATTTTGTTTAAGGCATCATGATTTGAAACAATACCATCCCATCTGACATTTCTCCTATTGTTGGTGACAGCCAGAGCCTCTGTGCCCAAATCTTTGCCTGAGTTTCCTGGAATTTCCTTGAGAGTTAGGAGCAGGGGAAAGTGATCGCTTTCTTATCTGTTTTCAACCTCAAGACAATCAGCAGGGGCCAAGAGCAGAGATCTAAAAAGAGGTAATCGATGTTGCTTTGGTAAGTACCCCTTCTAAAAGTAGGCTGCCTCTTTAGATCTGAAGGGGTACGGCCATTGCAGGTTCTTAGTTGGCATGATAGAGAAAGATCTACCAATTGGAATGCAAACTTAGAAGTAGTAGGAATACAGTGTCATTGTTGCAGGAAAAGGTCATCCTCCTAGGACCACCCCAAGCACAGTAATGGAAAAAATACAATCCCAACCAAAGGCCCTGCAAAGCATTATGGGACGAGATTCTAGAATGCATAATAACTTTGCTTGGGGTGGTCCTAGGAGGACGGGACCACCACAGAATCGTTCAGCATGATATGCGCTTTGTGTTCAAGGCATCTGCTTGGTCCTCCCCCTAGGTTAGTGGGGACCCCAAAATCATCACCTCTCTCATTGCCTGATATTTTTCGGATCACTGACATAATATCGATGACACAAATATAGACTTACCAAAATATCGAGGAAAAATATAGAATGCAAAAATATCGAATCCCTATCTCCAAACAGGTAAGTACAAAAATATTGAATCAAAAATATTGTAGTAAAAAATATAGTTAGCAAAAATATTGAATTTTTTTATGTCTTAAAAGTAATCGAAAATTAATGAAATAATAAATATAATTAACTTAAACATACTTAAAATACTTAAATAACCTTAAAATTAATAAATTAATGTAAGTTTAAAAACAAAAATACAATTAAATGTTTTAATACATATATATATATATAAACATAATATTAATAAAAAATGTACAATATTTTTACCGTAGCATAGAGGGAGGGTAAAATTTACTATTACCACTCCAGTGAGTGCAACAGTAGAGAAAGCGTTGGATAACGTAGGGGTAAAAATTACTATTCCCACTCCAGTGAGTGCAACCGTAGGGAAAGCATTGGATAGCGGGAGGGTAAAAATTACTATTCCCACTCCAGAGAGTGCAAGAGTAGGGAAAGCATTGGATAGCGTAGGGGTATAAATTACTATTCCCACTCCACAGAGTGCAACAGTAGGGAAAGCGTTGGGTAGCGGGAGGGTAAAAATTACTATTCTCACTCCAGAGAGTGCAACAGTAGGGAAAGCGTTGGATAGTGTTGGCGTACAAATTACTATTCCCACTACAGTGAGTGTAACAGTAGGGAAAGCGTTGGATAGCGGGAGGGTAAAAATTACTATTCCCACTCCAGTGAGTGGAAGAGTAGGGAAAGCGTTGGATAGCGTAAGCGTATAAATTACTATTCTCACTCCAGTGAGTGCAACAGTTGAGAAAACGTTGGATAGGCTAAGGGTAAAAATTACTATTCCCACTCCAGTGAGTGCAACAGTAGGGAAAGCGTTGGATAGCGTAGGGGTAAAAATTACTATTCCCACTCCAGTGAGTGCAACAGTAGGGAAAGCATTGGATAGCGTAGGGGTAAAAATTAGTATTCCCACTCCAGTGAGTGAAACAGTAGGGAAAGCTTTGGATAGCGTAGGAGTAAAAATTACTATTCCCACTCCAGTGAGTGCAACAGTAGGGAAATCGTTGGAAAGCGGGAGGGTAAAAATTACTATTCCCACTCCAGAGAGTGCAACAGTAGGGAAAGCGTTGGATAGCATAGGAGTAAAATTACTATTCGAGACTACAGAGAGTGCAACAGTAATGAAAGTGTTGGATAGCGTAGGAGTAAAAATTATTATTCCCACTCCAGTGAGTGCAACAGTAGGGAAAGCGTTGGATAGCGTAGGGGTGAAAATTACTATTCCCACTCCAGAGAGTGCAACAGTAGGGAAAGCGTTGGATAGCGTAGGGGTAAAATTACTATTCCCACTCCAGTGAGTGCAACAGTAGGAAAAGTGTTGGATAGCGTAGGGTAAAAATTACTATTCCCACTCCAGTGAGTGCAACAGTAGGGAAAACCTTGGATAGCGTAGGGGTAAAAATTACTATTCCCACTCCAGTGAGTGCAACAGCAGGGAAAGCGTTGGATAGGGTAGGGGTAAAAATTACTATTCCCACTCCAGTGAGTGCAACTGTAGGGAAAGCGTTGGATAGCGTAGGGGTAAAAATTACTATTCCCACTCCAGTGAGTGCAACAGTAGGAAAGCGTTGGATATCGTAGGGGTAAAAATTACAATTCCCACTCCTAGAGTGCAACAGTAGGGAAAGCATTGGATAGCGGGAGGGTAAAAATTACTATTCCCACTCCAGTGAGTGCAACAGTAGGGAAAGCGTTGGATAGCATAGGCGTAAAAATTACTATTCCCACTCCAGAGAGTGCAACAGTAGGGAAAGCGTTGGATAGCGTAGGGGTAAAAATTACTATTCCCACTCCAGTGAGTGCAACAGTAGGGAAAACGTTGGATAGCGTAGGGGTAAAAATTACTATTCCCACTCCAGTGAGTGCAGCAGTAGGGAAAGCGTTGGATAGCGTAGGGGTAATAATTACTATTCCCACTCTAGAGAGTGCAACAGTAGGGAAAGCGTTGGATAGCGGGAGGGTAAAAATTACTATTCCCACTCTAGAGAGTCCAACAGTAGGGAAAGCGTTGGATAGCGTAGGGGTAAAAATTACTAAGCCCACCCCAGTGAGTGCAACAGTAGGGAAAGCGTTGGATAGCGCAGGAGTAAAAATTACTATTCCCACTCCAGTGAGCGTAACAGTAGGGAAAGCGTTGGAAAGCGGGAGGGTAAAAATTACTATTCCCACTCCAGAGCGTGCAACAGTAGGGAAAGCGTTGGATAGCGTAGGGGTAAAAATTACTATTCCCACTCCAGAGAGTGCAACAGTAGGGAAAGCGTTGGGTAGCGGGAGGGTAAAAATTACTATTCCCACTCCAGAGAGTGCAACAGTAGGGAAAGCGTTGGATAGCGCTGGCGTAAAAATTACTATTCCCACTACACTGAGTGCAACAGTAGGGAAAGCGTTGGATAGCGGGAGGGTAAAAATTACTATTCCCACTCCAGTGAGTGCAACAGTAGGGAAAGCGTTGGATAGCGTAGGCGTAAAAATGACCATTCTCACTTCAGTGAGTGCAACAGTTGAGAAAGCGTTGGATAGGGTAAGGGTAAAAATTACTATTCCCACTCCAGTGAGTGCAACAGTAGGGAAAGCGTTGGATAGCGTAGGGGTAAAAATTACTATTCCCACTCCAGAGAGTGCAACAGTAGGGAAAGCGTTGGATAGCGTAGGGGTAAAAATGAGTATTCCCATTCCAGTGAGTGCAACAGTAGGGAAAGCTTTGGATAGCGTAGGAGTAAACATTACTATTCCCACTCCAGTGAGTGCAACAGTAGGGAAAGCGTTGGAAAGCGGGAGGGTAAAAATTACTATTCCCACTCCAGAGAGTGCAACAGTAGGGAAAGCGTTGGATAGCATAGGAGTAAAAATTACTATTCCGACTCCAGAGAGTGCAACAGTAATGAAAGTGTTGGATAGCGTAGGGGTGAAAATTACTATTCCCACTCCCGAGAGTGCAACAGTAGGGAAAGCATAGGGGTAAAATTACTATTCCCACTCCAGTGAGTGCAACAGTAGGGAAAGTGTTGGATAGCGTAGGGTAAAAATTACTATTCCCACTCCAGTGAGTGCAACAGTAGGGAAAACGTTGGATAGCGTAGGGGTAAAAATTACTATTCCCACTCCAGAGAGTGCAACAGTAGGGAAAGCATTGGATAGCGGGAGGGTAAATAAAAATTACTATTCCCACTCCAGAGAGTGCAACAGTAGGGAAAGCGTTGGATAGGGTAGGGGCAAAAATTACTATTCCCACTCCAGTGAGTGCAACAGTAGGAAAGCGTTGGATAGCGTAGGGGTAAAAATTACAATTCCCACTCCTAGAGTGCAACAGTAGGGAAAGCATTGGATAGCGGGAGGGTAAAAATTACTATTCCCACTCCAGTGAGTGCAACAGTAGGGAAAGCGTTGGATAGCATAGGCGTAAAAATTACTATTCCCACTCCAGAGAGTGCAACAGTAGGGAAAGCGTTGGATAGCGTAGGGGTAAAAATTACTATTCCCACTCCAGTGAGTGCAACAGTAGGGAAAGCGTTGGATTGTGTAGGGGTAATAATTACTATTCCCACTCTAGAGAGTGCAACAGTAGGGAAAGCGTTGGATAGCGGGAGGGTAAAAATTACTATTCCCACTCTAGAGAGTGCAACAGTAGGGAAAGCGTTGGATAGCGTAGGGGTAAAAATTACTATTCCCACTCCAGTGAGTGCAACAGTAGGGAAAGCGTTGGATAGCGCAGGAGTAAAAATTACTATTCCCACTCCAGTGAGCGCAACAGTAGGGAAAGCGTTGGAAAGCAGGAGGGTAAAAATGACTATTCCCACTCCAGAGCGTGCAACAGTAGGGAAAGCGTTGGATAGCGTAGTAGTAAAAATTACTTTTCCCACTCCAGAGAGTGCAACAGTAGGGAAAGCGTTGGATAACGTAGGGGTGAAAATTACTATTCCCACTCCAGAGAGTGCAACAGTAGGGAAAGCGTTGGATAGCGTAGGGGTAAAATTACTATTCTCACTCCAGTGAGTGCAACAGTAGGGAAAACGTTGGATAGCGTAGGGGAAAAATGTCTTCTCTCACTCCAGAGAGTGCAACAGTAGGGAAAGCATTGGATAGCGGGAGGGTAAATAAAAATTACTATTCCCACTCCAGAGAGTGCAACAGTAGGGAAAGCGTTGGATAGCGTAGGGGTAAAAATTACTATTCCCACTCCATTGAGTGCAATAGTAGGGAAAGCGTTGTATAGCGTAGGAGTAAAAATTACTATTCCCACTCCAGAGAGTGCAACAGTAGGAAAAGTCTTGGATAGCGTAGGAGTAAAAATTACTATTCCCACTCCAGTGAGTGCAACAGTAGGGAAAGCGTTGGAAAGCGGGAGGGTAAAAATTACTATTCCCACTCCAGTGAGTGCAACAGTAGGGAAAACGTTGGATAGCGTAGGGGTAAAATTACTATTCCCACTCCAGTGAGTGCAACAGTAGGGAAAGTGTTGGATAGCGTAGGGTAAAAATTACTATTCCCACTCCAGTGAGTGCAACAGTAGGGAAAACGTTTGATAGCGTAGGGGTAAAAATTACTATTCCCACTCCAGAGAGTGCAACAGTAGGGAAAGCATTGGATAGCGGGAGGGTAAATAAAAATTACTGTTCCCACTCCAGAGAGTGCAACAGTAGGGAAAGCGTTGGATAGGGTAGGGGTAAAAATTACTATTCCCACTCCAGTGAGTGTAACAGTAGGGAAAGCGTTGGATAGCGTAGCAGTAAAAATTACTATTCCCACTCCAGAGAGTGCAACAGTAGGGAAAGCGTTGGATAGCGTAGGGGTAAAAATTACTATTCCCACTCCAGTGAGTGCAACAGTAGGGAAAGCGTTGGATTGCGTAGGGGTAATAATTACTATTCCCACTCTAGAGAGTGCAACAGTAGGGAAAGCGTTGGATAGCGGGAGGGTAAAAATTGCTATTCCCACTCCAGAGAGTGCAACAGTAGGGAAAGCGTTGGATAGCGTAGGGGTAAAAATTACTATTCCCACTCCAGTGAGTGCAACAGTAGGGAAAGCTTTGGATAGCACAGGAGTAAAAATTACTATTCCCACTCCAGTGAGTGCAACAGTAGGGAAAGCGTTGGAAAGCGGGAGGGTAAAAATTACTATTCCCACTCCAGAGCGTGCAACAGTAGGGAAAGCGTTGGATAGCTTAGTAGTAAAAATTACTTTTCCCACTCCAGAGAGTGCAACAGTAGGGAAAGCGTTGGATAACGTAGGGGTGAAAATTACTATTCCCACTCCAGAGAGTGCAGCAGTAGGGAAAGCGTTGGATAGCGTAGGGGTAAAATTACTATTCCCACTCCAGTGAGTGCAACAGTAGGGAAAACGTTGGATAGAGTAGGGGAAAAATGTCTTCTCTCACTCCAGAGAGGGCAACAGTAGGGAAAGCATTGGATAGCGGGAGGGTAAATAAAAATTACTATTCCCACTCCAGAGAGTGCAACAGTAGGGAAAGTGTTGGATAGCGTAGGGGTAAAAATTACTATTCCCACTCCATTGAGTACAATAGTAGGGAAAGCGTTGTATAGCGTAGGAGTAAAAATTACTATTCCCACTCCTGCCTCACTGATGTGGATTTCTAATTCAATAAGTTTTACTTTGTTAATTTGTTTAGCTAAATTCTTGAGTTTAAAATGACAAAAAAAGTGATTTAGATGTCCCTCTGGGATCTAAACATCAAGTGCATCACATCTAAAAATGTTTACTTGAAACTGGATCTTGATAAATTGGATGATCTATCAGAATCTGTCCTCGAAGCTTTTGAGATACAGTTTGTCAAAACCAAAATGCAGGTATGTTTGTGCCAGAAAGAGTAGACATGTGAGTGCTTTATGGATGTGTAAATGGGTATGTAAGTGGTGTGTGGGAGTGTGAGTGGCTCTATTGAGAAGCTGTATTGGTGAGTGACTGCGAGTGTGAGTAGCTGAATTGGGGAGTCAGTAGGTGTATGAGTGACTGTATGGGTGAATAAGTGGGTGTGTGACTAGCTGTATGGGTAAATGAGTGGCTGTGTGAGTGACTGTATTGGTGAGTGAGTGGTGTGTGAATAATTATATGGGTACGTGAGTCTGAAAGTGCATTTGGGAGTTGGTGAGTGAGTGTGAGAGGTTGTATGAGTCTGTGACTGGGAGTGTGACTGCTGTATTGGTGTGTGAGTGGTTTTGTGGGTTTGTGAGTAGCTGTATGAGTAACTGTATTGGTGAGTGAGTGGCTGTTTGGGTGGGTGAGTCAATATTTTCCAGTAACGCAGGGGGATGCCTATATCCTTCAAGGCAGACCAGAGTTTGTCTCTAGGGGCCATATCGAATGTCGCCGTTTCCCACCTCACAATCAAGAACCTAAAAACCTGGTCTACAGTGCTTATTTTTGTGTGGAAACCTGCCTGAAAAAGCAACAACATATAGACTTACTGGCCGGTAATTTTCCGGGACCGATCTCAAGCCTTTCTTGTATATGAGGACTCATATTGCTCCCTTCCAGGGGCCTTATTTATGAAGGACTTGCGCCGCCGGTGCGTCACTTTTTCCCATGTTAAAAGTGACGCACCGGCGGCGCAACTCCTTCATAAATAAGGCCCCAGGAGTCTGGGATAGGTGCACCTGCCGCAATAGAACTACAGATGCGGTTTAAGTATGGTGCCCAGATTTCAGGTGTGAGAAGTTGGCCTGATATATAATGTTCACTATTCTAGTGAGCACTTTGTATCAGTCCAAACAACCCTTATTGATGATTGGTTGTAAGTCAACCGTAGACTAGCTATCCTAGTAGCATGGACAAGAGCAGTCTTTAGG
This sequence comes from Lissotriton vulgaris, assembly GCF_964263255.1. Taxonomy (NCBI): domain Eukaryota; kingdom Metazoa; phylum Chordata; class Amphibia; order Caudata; family Salamandridae; genus Lissotriton; species Lissotriton vulgaris. The sequence continues at coordinate 57,898,695 of NC_141691.1, read as the reverse complement.
CTAGACTCTAGAGGGCGTGTTAAGCCAGCTGTTATACCATCACATATACCCCTTGAACACCAAGTGAAAGGACACCACACAAGTTGTTATGAAAATAAAAGGTTATTTATTTAGAACACAACAACCCTGGACTCTTTATGAGGACAGGGTGCTAAGCACAATACAAAGCTCTTAAAGAATTTCTGAAAGTCGCACAATTTACACAAATGCCCGAGGGGCACAGAAAACCATATACTACAAAAGTAGAATGCGAAATACTAGCAGGTAAGTAACTAGTCTCAAAGGCTTTTGGATCACTAGGACTGGACTACTGAACCTTCAGATTACGAGCAGGAGGCCTAGGGAGATCGGGTGCAGAGTGTGCACTCTCACGCGGGACGCGGGACAAAGTCTATGGATGCTAGATTTCGTAAAGTTAGTGTTATCGGACGAATCCGACTAGGTAGAGCTGAAACGAAAAAGGATCTGGACACTTAGATAGTTAAGCTATGCTGGAGCAGCGAAATGCTCAGGTTACCTAGCCCAGGGGCTGCGGCTGCATAGGGCTGAAAAGACGTCGGGAATCCTCGTTGCAGTCTATGGAGCCTGAAAGAAGAAGTTGCTGGCAGGCGACCAGTGATGAAGTTCGATGTGATCCAAGCCTGGATCGATGATGGATGATACCTGTAAGCAGAGGAGACCAAGTTCTGAATCACTAGCCAGTGATTAGATGGGCACCAGGATGGCACCGGACGAAGTCACCTCGACCAGGTGAGTGGGCGACGCTGGGCTCTGCAGTCTCTCGGACCAGGAGGCGTTGTCGGCGACCAGGATGGAGGTGCGAGCTGTCCCACGAAGGTATCTGCTGTCGACGTTGCTGGACCCAGGATTGGGGCAACAACTCTTGGCAAATGCAAGCCCACGCGGTGGACTCAAAATGACGTCTGGAGTGGACCAGGCGGGAACGGGGTGCTCCTCTGTTGGAGGGGAGCAAGGGCCAGTCTGGAGCAACCTGACCAGCGGTGTTGTCATCGTGGTGCGTCGTCAGGAGGGCCACAAGCCAGCAGGCAAGTAGCCGGACAACGCGGTGAGCAGCAAAGAGCAGAAGGGCCCCACGCAGATCTCGTGGATGCTGGGGGGCTGAACTTCGATGCTGGAGCTGCTCAGGGTTAGGGCTTTTCAAACCCCAAAGCACTCACTCGAGGATCCCTCGGCGGTCGTGCAGGGCAAGCATCGTGCAGTCTTGAAGATGGCCAGTCCCTCGAGGTCTCGTCACACCCACGAATCTCAGCTGGGCTGATGATGCAGGTAGAGGTCAGAGGTGCCAGGGAAGCCGGTTCTCGTCGAGCTGGGCAGTCTTGATCCGGAGGAGAGACTTACAGCAAACCACGATGCTTGGATGGTGCCTGCGGGTGCAGGGTGACTACTCCTTAGTCACAAGGGAGAAATTGTGATGCTGGACCCAGGATTGGGGCAACAACTCTTGGCAAATGCAAGCCCACGCGGTGGACTCAAAATGGCGTCTGGAGTGGACCAGGAGGGTCCGGGGTGCTCTTCTGTTGGAGGGGAGCAAGGGCCAGTCTGCAGCAACCAGACCAGCGATGGAAGTGTCGTAGTTCGTCGTCAAGAGGGCTACAAGCCAGCAGGCAAGTGGCCGGACAACGCGGTGAGCAGCAAAGAGCAGAAGGGCCCCACGCAGATCTCGTGGATGCTGGGGGGCTGGACTTCGGTGCTGGAGCTGCTCAGGGTTAGGGCTTCTCAGACCCCAAAGCACTAACTCGAGGATCCCTCGGGGGTGGTGCTGGATAAGCGTAGTGCAGTTCTGAAGATGGCCGGTCCCTCGAGGTCTCGTCACACCCACGAATCTCAGCTGGGCTGATGATGCAGGTAGAGGTCAGAGGTGCCAGGGAAGCCGGGTCTCGTCGTGCTGGTCGGTCTGATTCCGGAGGAAGGACGTGCAGCAAACCGCAGGTTACTTAGTTGGTGCCCGCTGATGCAGGGTGACTACTCCTTAGTCACAAGGGGGAAATCTTGAGAAGAAGTCTTGAGTTCCTTTCGTAGAAAGTAGTTTCAGGATTCAAAGATGATCTAATTTGGAAGGGTCCCCGCTCCCACCTTTATACTAAAGAAAGGGGCTGGTACGGGACTAGTAAGCATGGGCGGAAAATCCGTTTCGCTCGCGGATTTTCGGTAAATTCGCAATCCGCGAGATTCGCGAATCTCCCGCAAAATCCGCAAATCCACGAGCAGCGGATTTCATGGCTTGCTCGCACTGTTCGCGTGAGTTCGCGGCTTCCCAGTACAACTTCGCGCCCCGCGAATAAGCGCAAAATTGCAGAAATACGATCTTAGCAAAACTGAAACTACTTACCAGGTTCAAAAGTTCAGGCTCATCATTAGTAGCCATTTCCTGTAGTGCTTCCTGAGGGGCCCCTCCTGAGTTCAGTTGCCAGTTGCAACTATTATGTGACCCTGCTCTGAACCTCAGAATAGTTACACATATGCCACAAAGGTCCTGAATTACAGCTAAGGGAGACAAGCAGGAGCCAGGCTGGAGGTTCAAATCCATTAATCAGCCCCTAATTCATTATTGTCAGTTGGGGCAGGGCAGGTGTTGTAACTAATTTTGCAACAATGAAAGCACTTAGCAAGTGCAAAAGATCACTAATCAGGAAGCACTAAGGAAGCAGGTGCCAGCTAAAAAAATATTCTGTGACACATTAATCAGCCCCAAATTAATTCAGGTCACTTGAGGCAGGGAAGGTGTGCTTGCGTTGCCACAATAATGTACACTGACTGGACAACCAGAGGGTGCTGTGATGAAACAGAGGGTGGCATGGGTGGGCCAGAGGGTGGCATGAGTAGTCAGAGAGTGGCAGTGGTGACAGAGAGTGGCAGTGATGAAGAAGAGTGTCCCAAACAGGCTGGACACGTAGAAACAACAAGTTCGCGAAACTTGCGACCCGACAGGTAAGTTCGCGTTTTGCGAAATTGTACAAAACCCTCGCGAACTGGCAGAAACCCGCGCGAACACAAAAAAAAATCCGCAAATTCGCGAGAATTCGCGGATTTTGCGGATTGCGAGTTCGCAAATCCGCAAAATTCGCGAACGCGAGATTCGCAAAATTCGCCCATGCTTAGGGACTAGGTCCTGCCCATGGGTGGGACCAGGAAGGGGGGTGGTTACACCCCTCTCCCATGCCGGACTTTCCCCAGCTCAGGGGCTGGTGTGCCCCTGGAACTGGTTCTAGCCGGCAGATGCATAGTGAGCACCGGGGTGCCACTTGCAGTCACCTTCCTATTCAGCCCTGCCTACCCAGGATACACAAAACCCTGTCTGGGATGGTGCTAGCACCGCCCCTGACAGGAAACCCTTTGTCCAAGCTCTCCTCGCTGGAAGGACTCCCAGCAGCAGGAGGTCAGACTTGTGTCTGTGGTGGCAGCATCCATTTTGTGATGTTGAGGCTTAAGTTAACTTTAACCGGGGTTCACAGTTACATACATGTCGTGTCCCTCTAGAAGGGTGGAATGCTAACCCCGGCACCAGAATTGGAGAGGGGTTAGTATTCCAATTCGTATGACACCTTACTCGACATGTTTTGATAAAGCGATACCAGAGTTGGCATATAACCGCGAGGATTATAATGCACTTAAGAGTATATGGTATGCGTTATCATGGAACAGCTATTAGGACTTGATTCCGCAAGCTGCAAATGGGCTCAGCTCGTGCCAGAGCACCATCTCACATGATTCCAAGCACTCTGCCTTCAGGATTGTTAAGGCCTGCCATAGGAGTGACTGTTAGGAATCTATGTGTCCATTTTAGGGTTAGATATAGGTATACTATATCTACAGCAAGGGGTGATTACACCACCTTGCCCCAGCTGTCGTGCAGCCAGTTGTGTCAGATTTAGATGGCCAGCCAGCGGTGGCATAATACATGCTGCAGCCCCTGGTAGGCCCTGGGTACACCTATGCCCTGAGTTACAGGGTCTGATAAGGTGGCCTAGTACCAATTGGTATATGCACCTAAGGTACATGGAATCCATTTTACAGAGAGAGCAGTAGGCCTGGGGCCCTGAATAGCAGGGTCCCAGGTCAACTAAGTCAGAAAACCAGCAAAACACCAGGCAAAAAGTTGGGGGTAACCATAGTCAGGTATCCACCCTCCTACATCAGGTACAAATTTAAACAGATCCCCAGGGATTTTGTTTGGACCAGGAGCCTTTCTGGCAGGGCCGGACTGGGAACCAAAACCGGCCCTGGCAAAGTGCTCAGCCGGCCCCAGTCCCCCCTCCGGGGGTTGGGGGTGCCGCCGAGCTCTTTGCCAGGGACGGTTTTCGGCCGATTTTGTTACAGGGCCGATTTTGCAGCTATGCTGCAAAAATGGCCATCTAACAAAATCGGCCCCCTGGGGCCCAAAACTGGACCCCACCTGTGCGGCGCACCGGGGGATTGCCCTGTGCCCGCCACGGCAAGTCCAGGCCTGCTTTCTGGCTTTCAGTTTGACGATTGCCTATTGTGTTTCTCCCCGAGTAAATACCAGAATTTGTGGGCTCTTGCCATGGCCAACAAATTCTCTGCCCGTGCTGGGTTGGTTTTCGGGCATCGGTTCCTGTGCGGGAAAATCCAGCACAGTAAAAGTTACTTTGACCTTTTGGTAGAGGGATTGGAATTTGGCCACCAAGTCCATGGGTAAATTATTTGGTTCTGGTCTCCTTTTGCTTGATTTACTTCCATGGCTAAGTATATGGCAGAAAGTGGCTTAATGTTTAGTTTCGAATGGCTTCTAGGACATCCTCCCAGATTTGAGAGCCCCATGTTCTCTTGGTATTTTTGAGGGTTTTTTAATACCTGGCCCTTGCTTCCTGGATTAATGATTGTTGGCCATTTTTTTAAGATTTAACAAGGTAGGTTTTTGCCTCACTACACTCTTTATTGTACCAAGAGTGGTTGTTGGTATGAGTGTGGTTGATGTTTCCTATGGTTTTGGTGAAACAAGTATTCCTAAGGACAGTAAAACAATTATTGTGGAGATTTACTATGTCTGTGAAGCTGATGTAGTGGTCACGCAGAAATATCAGAAAGGGCTCTAAATAAGTGTATATTTTGTTTAAGGCATCATGATTTGAAACAATACCATCCCATCTGACATTTCTCCTATTGTTGGTGACAGCCAGAGCCTCTGTGCCCAAATCTTTGCCTGAGTTTCCTGGAATTTCCTTGAGAGTTAGGAGCAGGGGAAAGTGATCGCTTTCTTATCTGTTTTCAACCTAAAGACAATCAGTAGGGGCCAAGAGCAGAGATCTAAAAAGAGGTAATCGATGTTGCTTTGGTAAGTACCCCTTCTAAAAGTAGGCTGCCTCTTTAGATCTGAAGGGGTACGGCCATTGCAGGTTCTTAGTTGGCATGATAGAGAAAGATCTACCAATTGGAATGCAAACTTAGAAGTAGTAGGAATACAGTGTCATTGTTGCAGGAAAAGGTCATCCTCCTAGGACCACCCCAAGCACAGTAATGGCAAAAATACAATCCCAACCAAAGGCCCTGCAAAGCATTATGGGACGAGATTCTAGAATGCATAATAACTTTGCTTGGGGTGGTCCTAGGAGGACGGGACCACCACAGAATCGTTCAGCATGATATGCGCTTTGTGTTCAAGGCATCTGCTTGGTCCTCCCCCTAGGTTAGTGGGGACCCCAAAATCATCACCTCTCTCATTGCCTGATATTTTTCGGATCACTGACATAATATCAATGACACAAATATAGACTTACCAAAATATCGAGGAAAAATATAGAATGCAAAAATATCGAATCCCTATCTCCAAACAGGTAAGTACAAAAATATTGAATCAAAAATATTGTAGTAAAAAATATAGTTAGTAAAAATATTGAATTTTTTTTATGTCTTAAAAGTAATCGAAAATTAATGAAATAATAAATATAATTAACTTAAACATACTTAAAATACTTAAATAACCTTAAAATTAATAAATTAATGTAAGTTTAAAAACAAAAATACAATTACATTTTTTAATACATATATATATAAACATAATATTAATAACAAATGTACAATATTTTTACCCTAGCATAGAGGGAGGGTAAAATTTACTATTACCACTCCAGTGAGTGCAACAGTAGAGAAAGCGTTGGATAACGTAGGGGTAAAAATTACTATTCCCACTCCAGTGAGTGCAACCGTAGGGAAAGCATTGGATAGCGGGAGGGTAAAAATTACTATTCCCACTCCAGAGAGTGCAACCGTAGGGAAAGCATTGGATAGCGGGAGGGTAAAAATTACTATTCCCACTCCAGAGAGTGCAAGAGTAGGGAAAGCGTTGGATAGCGTAGGGATAAAAATTACTATTCCCACTCCAGTGAGTGCAATAGTAGGGAAAGCGTTGGATAGCGTAGGGGTAAAAATTACTATTCCCACTTCAGTGAGTGCAACAGTAGGAAAAGCGTTGGACAGCGTAGGGGTAAAAATTACTATTCCCACTCCAGAGAGTGCAACGGTAGGGAAAGCGTTGGGTAGCGGGAGGGTAAAAATTACTATTCTCACTCCAGAGAGTGCAACAGTAGGGAAAGCGTTGGATAGCGTTGGCGTAAAAATTAATATTCCCACTACAGTGAGTGTAACAGTAGGGAAAGCGTTGGATAGCGGGAGGGTAAAAATTACTATTCCCACTCCAGTGAGTGGAACAGTAGGGAAAGCGTTGGATAGCGTAAGCGTAAAAATTACTATTCTCACTCCAGTGAGTGCAACAGTTGAGAAAGCGTTGGATAGGGTAAGGGTAAAAATTACTATTCCCACTCCAGTGAGTGCAACAGTAGGGAAAGCGTTGGATAGCGTAGGGGTAAAAATTACTATTCCCACTCCAGTGAGTGCAACAGTAGGGAAAGCATTGGATAGCGTAGGGGTAAAAATTAGTATTTCCACTCCAGTGAGTGAAACAGTAGGGAAAGCTTTGGATAGCGTAGGAGTAAAAATTACTATTCCCACTCCAGTGAGTGCAACAGTAGGGAAATCGTTGGAAAGCGGGAGGGTAAAAATTACTATTCCCACTCCAGAGAGTGCAACAGTAGGGAAAGCGTTGGATAGCATAGGAGTAAAATTACTATTCCGACTCCAGAGAGTGCAACAGTAATGAAAGTGTTGGATAGCGTAGGAGTAAAAATTATTATTCCCACTCCAGTGAGTGCAACAGTAGGGGAAACGTTGGATAGCGTAGGGGTGAAATTACTATTCCCACTCCAGAGAGTGCAACAGTAGGGAAAGCGTTGGATAGCGTAGGGGTAAAATTACTATTCCCACTCCAGTGAGTGCAACAGTAGGGAAAGTGTTGGATAGCGTAGGGTAAAAATTACTATTCCCACTCCAGTGAGTGCAACAGTAGGGAAAACCTTGGATAGCGTAGGGGTAAAAATTACTATTCCCACTCCAGAGAGTGCAACAGTAGGGAAAACATTGGATAGCGGGAGGGAAAAAAAATTACTATTCCCACTCCAGTGAGTGCAACAGTAGGGAAAGCGTTGGATAGGGTAGGGGTAAAAATTACTATTCCCACTCCAGTGAGTGCAACAGTAGGGAAAACGTTGGATAGCGTAGGGGAAAAATGTCTTCTCTCACTCCAGAGAGTGCAACAGTAATGAAAGTGTTGGATAGCGTAGGAGTAAAAATTATTATTCCCACTCCAGTGAGTGCAACAGTAGGGGAAACGTTGGATAGCGTAGGGGTGAAATTACTATTCCCACTCCAGAGAGTGCAACAGTAGGGAAAGCGTTGGATAGCGTAGGGGTAAAATTACTATTCCCACTCCAGTGAGTGCAACAGTAGGGAAAGTGTTGGATAGCGTAGGGTAAAAATTACTATTCCCACTCCAGTGAGTGCAACAGTAGGGAAAACCTTGGATAGCGTAGGGGTAAAAATTACTATTCCCACTCCAGAGAGTGCAACAGTAGGGAAAACATTGGATAGCGGGAGGGAAAAAAAAAATTACTATTCCCACTCCAGTGAGTGCAACAGTAGGGAAAGCGTTGGATAGGGTAGGGGTAAAAATTACTATTCCCACTCCAGTGAGTGCAACAGTAGGGAAAACGTTGGATAGCGTAGGGGAAAAATGTCTTCTCTCACTCCAGAGAGTGCAACAGTAGGGAAAGCATTGGATAGCGGGAGGGTAAATAAAAATTACTATTCCCACTCCAGAGAGTGCAACAGTAGGGAAAGCGTTGGATAGCGTAGGGGTAAAAATTACTATTCCCACTCCATTGAGTGCAATAGTAGGGAAAGCGTTGTATAGCGTAGGAGTAAAAATTACTATTCCCACTCCAGAGAGTGCAACAGTAGGGAAAGTCTTGGATAGCGTAGGAGTAAAAATTACTATTCCCACTCCAGTGAGTGCAACAGTAGGGAAAGCGTTGGATAGCGTAGGTGTAAAAATTACCATTCTCACTCCAGTGAGTGCAACAGTTGAGAAAGCGTTGGATAGGGTAAGGGTAAAAATTACTATTCCCACTCCAGTGAGTGCAACAGTAGGGAAAGCGTTGGATAGCGTAGGGGTAAAAATTACTATTCCCACTCCAGTGAGTGCAACAGTAGGGAAAGCGTTGGATAGCGTAGGGGTAAAAATGAGTATTCCCACTCCAGTGAGTGCAACAGTAGGGAAAGCTTTGGATAGCGTAGGAGTAAACATTACTATTCCCACTCCAGTGAGTGCAACAGTAGGGAAAGCGTTGGAAAGCGGGAGGGTAAAAATTACTATTCCCACTCCAGAGAGTGCAACAGTAGGGAAAGCGTTGGATAATATAGGAGTAAAAATTACTATTCCGACTCCAGAAAGTGCAACAGTAATGAAAGTGTTGGATAGCGTAGGGGTGAAAATTACTATTCCCACTCCCGAGAGTGCAACAGTAGGGAAAGCGCAGGGGTAAAATTACTATTCCCACTCCAGTGAGTGCAACAGTAGGGAAAGTGTTGGATAGCGTAGGGTAAAAATTACTATTCCTACTCCAGTGAGTGCAACAGTAGGGAAAGCATTGGATAGCGGGAGGGTAAATAAAAATTACTATTCCCACTCCAGAGAGTGCAACAGTAGGGAAAGCGTTGGATAGGGTAGGGGCAAAAATTACTATTCCCACTCCAGTGAGTGCAACAGTAGGGAAAGCGTTGGATAGGGTAGGGGCAAAAATTACTATTCCCACTCCAGTGAGTGCAACAGTAGGGAAAGCGTTGGACAGCGTAGGGGTAAAAATTACTATTCCCACTCCAGTGAGTGCAACAGTAGGAAAGCGTTGGATAGCGTAGGGGTAAAAATTACAATTCCCACTCCTAGAGTGCAACAGTAGGGAAAGCATTGGATAGCGGGAGGGTAAAAATTACTATTCCCACTCCAGTGAGTGCAACAGTAGGGAAAGCGTTGGATAGCATAGGCGTAAAAATTACTATTCCCACTCCAGAGAGTGCAACAGTAGGGAAAGCGTTGGATAGCGTAGGGGTAAAAATTACTATTCCCACTCCAGTGAGTGCAACAGTAGGGAAAGCGTTGGATTGTGTAGGGGTAATAATTACTATTCCCACTCTAGAGAGTGCAACAGTAGGGAAAGCGTTGGATAGCGGGAGAGTAAAAATTACTATTCCCACTCTAGAGAGTGCAAAAGTAGGGAAAGCGTTGGATAGCGTAGGGGTAAAAATTACTATTCCCACTCCAGTGAGTGCAACAGTAGGGAAAGCGTTGGATAGCGCAGGAGTAAAAATTACTATTCCCACTCCAGTGAGCGCAACAGTAGGGAAAGCGTTGGAAAGCAGGAGGGTAAAAAATACTATTCCCACTCCAGAGCGTGCAACAGTAGGGAAAGCGTTGGATAGCGTAGTAGTAAAAATTACTTTTCCCACTCCAGAGAGTGCAACAGTAGGGAAAGCGTTGGATAACGTAGGGGTGAAAATTACTATTCCCACTCCAGAGAGTGCAACAGTAGGGAAAGCGTTGGATAGCGTAGGGGTAAAATTACTATTCCCACTCCAGTGAGTGCAACAGTAGGGAAAACGTTGGATAGCGTAGGGGAAAAATGTCTTCTCTCACTCCAGAGAGTGCAACAGTAGGGAAAGCATTGGATAGCGGGAGGGTAAATAAAAATTACTATTCCCACTCCAGAGAGTGCAACAGTAGGGAAAGCGTTGGATAGCGTAGGGGTAAAAATTACTATTCCCACTCCATTGAGTGCAATAGTAGGGAAAGCGTTGTGTAGCGTAGGAGTAAAAATTACTATTCCCACTCCAGAGAGTGAAACAGTAGGGAAAGTCTTGGATAGCGTAGGAGTAAAAATTACTATTCCCACTCCAGTGAGTGCAACAGTAGGGAAAGCGTTGGAAAGCGGGAGGGTAAAAATTACTATTCTCACTCCAGTGAGTGCAACAGTAGGGAAAACGTTGGATAGCGTAGGGGTAAAATTACTATTCCCACTCCAGTGAGTGCAACAGTAGGGAAAGTTTTGGATAGCGTAGGGTAAAAATTACTATTCCCACTCCAGTGAGTGCAACAGTAGGTAAAACGTTGGATAGCGTAGGGGTAAAAATTACTATTCCCACTCCAGAGAGTGCAACAGTAGGGAAAGCATTGGATAGCGGGAGGGTAAATAAAAATTACTATTCCCACTCCAGAGAGTGCAACAGTAGGGAAAGCGTTGGATAGGATAGGGGTAAAAATTACTATTCCCACTCCAGTGAGTGCAACAGTAGGGAAAGCGTTGGATAGCGTAGGGGTAAAAATTACTATTCCCACTCCAGTGAGTGCAACAGTAGGAAAGCGTTGGATAGCGTAGGGGTAAAAATTACAATTCCCACTCCTAGAGTGCAACAGTAGGGAAAGCATTGGATAGCGGGAGGGTAAAAATTACTATTCCCACTCCAGTGAGTGCAACAGTAGGGAAAGCGTTGGATAGCATAGGCGTAAAAAATACTATTCCCACTCCAGAGAGTGCAACAGTAGGGAAAGCGTTGGATAGCGTAGGGGTAAAAATTACTATTCCCACTCCAGTGAGTGCAACAGTAGGGAAAGCGTTGAATTGCGTAGGGGTAATAATTACTATTCCCACTCTAGAGAGTGCAACAGTAGGAAAGCGTTGGATAGCGGGAGGGTAAAAATTACTATTCCCACTCTAGAGAGTGCAACAGTAGGGAAAGCGTTGGATAGCGTAGGGGTAAAAATTACTATTCCCACTCCAGTGAGTGCAACAGTAGGGAAAGCGTTGGATAGCACAGGAGTAAAAATTACTATTCCCACTCCAGTGAGCGCAACAGTAGGGAAAGCGTTGGAAAGCGGGAGGGTAAAAATTACTATTCCCACTCCAGAGCGTGCAACAGTAGGGAAAGCGTTGGATAGCTTAGTAGTAAAAATTACTTTTCCCACTCCAGAGAGTGCAACAGTAGGGAAAGCGTTGGATAACGTAGGGGTGAAAATTACTATTCCCACTCCATTGAGTACAATAGTAGGGAAAGCGTTGTATAGCGTAGGAGTAAAAATTACTATTCCCACTCCAGAGAGTGCAACAGTAGGGAAAGTCTTGGATAGCGTAGGAGTAAAAATTACTATTCCCACTCCAGTGAGTGCAACAGTAGGGAAAGCGTTGGAAAGCGGGAGGGTAAAAGTTACTATTCCCACTCCAGTGAGTGCAACAGTAGGGAAAACGTTGGATAGCGTAGGGGTAAAAGTTGACTATTCCCACTCCAGAGCGTGCAACAGTAGGGAAAGCGTTGGATAGCGTAGGAGTAAAAATTACTATTCCCACTCCAGTGAGTGCAACAGTAGGGAAAGTAAATACTTCATATATGAATAAAATGAATAAGAATAAATTAAATATTAATACCAATTACAAATTAATTAAAAGTAATTAACAATTTAATATAATATAATAATTCATCAATTACAAATAAAAATAAAAATTAGTTATTAATAATAATTACCTATTAATACAAATTATTTACCAATTAACAATTAATTAATGAATAACTAAAAAATAATTAAAAATTAGATCAAAATAAATACCAATAAATAAATACCAATAAATAAATAAATAAAAAATGTAATTAATTACAATTAAATTACTTCCCACCCTATTCCCCTATAAACCCACAACCCTCAATAGAAAATACATTAATAAAATTAACATAATTATCAATTATTCAATTAATAAAAATTAATTACCAATTATATTTTAATTAATTACCAATTAAAAATTAACAATTAATTCAAGATAAATACCAATAAATACATTAAAACATTTAATTAATTATAATTAAATTACTTCCCACCCTATTCCCCTATAAACCCACAACCCGCTACAGAATTATATTACAAAAAAATTAAATACCATAAAATTAATTACTTAAAATACATTATAAAATAAATATACACTTTTCACACATATACTAACATAAAAAACACTTGATATTATTAAAAAATAGATATTAACTTACTTACCTCAAATTCGATATTTTTGTTGTCTATATTCTGTCCATTCGATATTTTGTCTATTCTATATTTTGAATTCGATATTACTGCTGTTCTATTCGATATTTTTGTTGTCTAAATTCTGTCCATTCGATATTGTGTCCATTCTATATTTTTAATTCGATATTACTGCAATTCTATGTTTTTAACTCGATATTTTGACTGTATACCATATTTTCCAAAGCTCACTTTTGTGAATTGGTTATATGCTTTTTAGAATGTAAAGGTAACGTTGTTTTATCAAAGGGTTGTGGGTGCAGTAGCTAACTCCGCTTTGTGGCGGAGTCAGAGTTTTTGCATGAATTCCGTTTGTTCAATGTAATTCGTAGTTAGCTAATCTCTGCAACTTCCGCTTGCGGAGCGGAGCTCATTGCCCACAGTTGCCCTGTACCTGTACCTACTTGCCTCCACAAGGGAGTCAGTTGCAGTGGCAGATAAGGCATCACCCATGCAAGGGAGCATTGTTCTGGGTCAAAAACGAAGTGGCAGGCTCAGAACCCCTCCAATGTGTGATCTCCCTTTCATTCAAATAACCACTGCTTAGGGCTGGAACAGGCCTGAAATTGGGCAAGGAAACCAAGCTTGTGCGGCAACACAATGTCCTGGGGAAATTAGAATTAAAGGCCACTCGGCAAAATGGGGCGTTGTGAACAGGGACCTGGCAGCAGCAGACACGGTAGCCTCCGACTCTCCACCGCAACTCTACTCAGCGTGCGACGTGATGCACAAGCTACTACTTGTGTAACGATATATCTGTAAGAGACATTAGTTAGTGATAGATTCCTTACCTTAGAATATCCCCAGGCGTCAGACTGGATACGGAAACTTTTGCGTAGCAATACCCTTGTGCGTCGGTAGGCGTCGTCTGCGGCTCCGCGTCCGTCGTCGGCGTCGTGGGCGACGTGATGACGTCGTCGGAGTACTTAGACGCCGCCTCCGCGTGCTGACGTCAGTTCTTAGACACAGCTTTTCCGCGCCAGAAACACAGAGCTATGCTAAAAACCAACACTGGTGCCTTGAAACTAGGGCCCTGAAAGGGGATGACCTTAACCCTAGATATCGGTTCGCAAAACGGGGAGGATGGGTGGGTCGGTAAGGAATCTATCACTAACTAATGTCTCTTACAGATATATCGTTACACAAGTAGTAACTTGTGCATCTGAAAGAGACACGTTAGTGATAGACTCCTTACCTTAGAATAGATACCCAGCAATACCACCCCCGGTGGTGGGTCTGCGAACCAATAATCACACCAGAAAGTCCTGGAGGACGGAACGGCCAAAGAAGCCATCCCTCCGGACTTGGCTGTCCAGGCAATAGTGTCTTGCAAACGTGTGCAGCGAGGCCCACGTAGCTGCCTGGCAAATGTCCTGCAAGGGCACACCTCGGCCCAAGGCAGTTGTAGTCCCTGTGGCTCGAGTGGAATGAGCCCTCAGCCCAACAGGGGGTTCCTTCTTTGCCAAGGAGTAACACACCTGGATACACAAGATGATACACCGCGAGATGGTCCGCTTGTGTACCGCTTTCCCCTTCTTAGCGCCCACGTAACCAACAAAGAGTTGGTCATCCACCCGGAACTGGCGTGTGCGATCCAGATAGAATGAGAGCGCACGTTTTGGGTCCAGACGGTGGAGCCTCTCTTCCTCTCTCGAGGGATGCGGAGGCGGAAAGAAGGTGGACAAGGTGATGGATTGCCCAATGTGGAAGGCCGTGACTACCTTAGGTAGGAAAGAGGGCCTTGTCCGCAACACAACCATGTCCAGATGGACTGAAAGGAAAGGAGGTTTACAGGATAGAGCCTGGAGCTCACTCACTCTCCTGGCAGAGTTGATGGATACCAGGAAGGCAGTCTTCAAAGTAAGAAGGTGAAGAGGACAGTTGTGGAGCGGCTCGAAGGGAGCGCACATCAGAAATGTAAGAACCAGGTTCAAGTCCCACTGAGGCATCAAAAGGGGAACAGGTGGAAACGTGTGTGTGTGATGCCTTTCAGGAATCGATTTACAATAGGGGACTTGAACAAAGATGGTTGATCAGGCAGCCTTAAAAAGGCTGAAAGGGCAGAAAGATAGCCCTTGATAGTGCCCAGAGCAGAGCCCTGCTGGGCAAGAGAAAGAAGGAAGAGAAGAACCTCAGAAACAGGGGCAGAGAGAGGATCCACAGCCTTTGCTGTGCACCATACCACAAATCTGTTCCACCTGCAGGCGTATACCGACTTTGTGGAGGGACGCCTGGCTGCCAGAATGATGTTACAGACTTCAGGAGGCAAGTCCAATGGCCTCAACTGTCGCCGCTCAATCTCCAAGCATGGAGGTGGAGACTGGACAGGTTCGGGTGGAGGACCATCCCCTGCTGCTGCGACAGAAGGTCCTCCTGAAGAGGCAGACGAACCGTGGGATCGACTGACATACTGAGTAGCTCGGGATACCAGTACCTTCGTGCCCAGTCCGGAGCCACAAGGATGACTTGTGCCCGGTCGCGCCTGATCTTCTTCAGCACTCTGGGCAGAATTGGTATAGGCGGAAAGGCGTACAACAGACCGCAACTCCACTTGCGATGAAAAGCGTCTCCGAGCGAGTGCCGCCTTGGAAATTCCAACGCACAGAACTGATGACATTGCACGTTCTCTTCGGTGGCGAATAGATCTAACCAAGGCTCTCCCCACTGCAGAAAGAGACCTTGCGCCACGTCCGAGTTCAGACGCCATTCGTGATCCATCATGCATCGGCGGCTGAGTTCGTTCGCCCTGGCGTTCAGAGAACCTGCCAGGTGTTGAACCACCAGAGTCAAGCCCTGATGTTCCAGCCATTGCCAGAGACGCAGAGCCTCCTGGCATAGGGTCCACGACCCCACCCCGCCCTGTTTGTTGCAGTACCACATGGCGGTGGTGTTGTCCGTGAACACCTGCACTACACTCCCTTGGACAGAGGGGAGGAATGCCTTCAGTGCTAGACGAATCGCCCGCAGCTCCAAAAGGTTGATATGGAGCCGGGACTCCGCCGGAGACCAGAGGTCTCTGATCTCCGCCTCTCCCATGTGGCCTCCCCAGCCCTGGAGGGACGCGTCTGTCACAACTACATGCTCCGGTTGGGGAAGGGAGAGGGATCTGCCGCTGACCCAATCGCGGTCCGTGCGCCACCACTGCAGCTGTCTCGCAGTGCCCTCCGAGATCAGGACATGGTCGGACAGGTTGCCCTGATGCTGGGCCCACTGAAACTTCAGGTCCCACTGCAGAGCCCGCATCCGCCAACGGGCGTGATGCACCAGAAGGATGCAGGAAGCCATCAGCCCCAGAAGCCGCAGCGTCAACCTGACCGAAACCCCAGATAAAGGCTGGAAGATTGGAATCAGAGCCTGTATATCCCAAACCCGCTGTTCGGGTGGGTAAACCCGAAACTGCGCCGAGTCGAGAACCGCTCTGATGAAAAGGAGCTTCTGAGAGGGGCACAGGTGTGACTTCGGCACATTGATGGAGAACCCCAGCTGGTGCAAGAGGTCTGCCGTCGTCTGGAGGTGGCTGACGACTGTCTGGGGCGAGCCCGCCTTCAACAACCAGTCGTCGAGGTAAGGGAAGATTGAAATCCCTAGCCTGCGCAGATGAACTGCGACCACCGCCATCACCTTCGTGAACACCCGTGGGGCGCTGGTAAGGCCGAAGGGGAGCACGGTAAACTGAAAGTGCTCGTGGCCTACCGTGAACTGCAGGTAACGCCGGTGGGCCGGCAGGACGGGGATGTGGAAATAAGCATCCTGCAAGTCCAGCGCTAACATCCAGTCTCCTGGGTCCAGGGCAGTTAAGACCTGAACCAGAGTCAGCATCTTGAACTTCTCCTTCCGGAGGAAGCCGTTGGCGTTCCGTAGGTCCAAGATAGGGCGTAGGCCCCCTTTGCCCTTCTTGGGTACCAGAAAGTAGTGGGAGTAGCAACCATGTCCTACTTCTGGCCCAAGAACGCGCTCGATGGCCCCCTTGGCCAAGAGGGCCGAAACTTCCTCCTGCAGAAGCCGCAAGTGATCCCCCGATGCGCGGTGGTGTTGCGGTGGCATGGCTTGAGGGGTCGTCTCGAAGGGGAGGGAGTAGCCCCTTCGGACGATCTGCAGCACCCACCTGTCCGAAGTGACAGTGCACCAGTGAGAGTGGTAATGGCGAACCCTGCCCCCCACTGGCGTCACATGGGCCGAGAAGCACGGACTAGGAGGGTTTAGAGGTGGATGCTGTGGGAGAAGGTGTGGACTGGCCTCGCCGTTGTCCCCGACCGCCTCCTCCACGGCGATTTCTACGGCCGCCACCGCGCTGGAAGTTAGTTTGGGGCAAGTGGCTGGCAGCACATGTGGGGACGCCCCTTCCTTGGCCACGAAAGGAGCAAAAGGTACCCGATTGCTGGCTGGGCCAAGAGGCCCAAGTACTTGGCCGTAGCCCTGGAGTCCTTAAAGCGCTCAAGCGCATGGTCTGCCTTGTCGCCAAAAAGGCGACGGCCATCAAACGGCATGTCCATCAGAGTGTTTTGGACATCTGCTGAAAAGTTGGCGGACCTCAACCAGGCGAGGCATCTCACCGCCACCGTCGTTGCCTTTGCTCTGCCTAGTGAGTCGGTGGTATCCAGCCCACACCGGATAGAATATTTGGCTGCATCCCGACTCTCCACAAGGGCTTGGCTGAGTTTGGCCCGTACCTCCAATGGACACTCTGGCAGCCCTTCCGCAACCGTCTCCCACAGAGAGTGGGTTTAGCGGCCCAAGAGGCATGCGGTGTTGGAAGACCGCAGTCCCAAACTAAGGGAGGAGAATATTTTCTTTCCATAATTCTCATACCTCTTGGATTCCCCATTAAGGCGGAGCCAACGGGAATGCGGTCAGGGAATTGGAGGCCTGGATGACCAGACTCTCGGGGGTGGGGTGGGTGGACAGAAAACATGGGTCTCCCGGGCCAGGTGGTGGCGTCTGGCCACGTTCCTATCTACGGGCGAACCCATAGCGGGCCTGGACCAAGTGCCCAAAAGAAAGTCGGTCAAGGCCTCATTAAAGGGCAGCAGAGGCTCAGCCGAGCTTGACTGCGGTTTAAGGACCTCAGTGAGGAGGTTAGTCCTCATGGCCGCGACGGGGAGCTCAAGGCCCTTGGCCTTGGCAGCCCTCATCAACACCACACTATAGGTTGCCCCCTCCTCCGAAGCCACGGTAGGAGGGGAGACAAAACCAGTGTCTGGAGAGGTGTCCAGGCCTCTGGTCTCTCCCAGTTCCCCTGTCCAGTCCTCTTGAGACTGACACGCTTGGGTCAGAGGGTCCTCAGACCCCGCCCAATCCTCCTCATCACCCATCTCCTGATACTCAGGGTTGTCAATCAATGGGGCCGACTCATAGAAGTGAAAATCTCCAAGCGGCGTTGAAAGCCGCGCCCAGCGGCGCCGTTCCGACGTCGGAGCCGGAGCGAAGGAGGCATCGGGGGCGGCGCCGCCCGAGGACGGCGCCGGAGGCGACACCTGACGGACCGACACCGGAGGGGTCGTAAGGTCCACCAGTGACGATCCAGAACCCGAAGAGGGTCCAGTGAGATCCCGCGGCACTGGGCCCGAAGCCGCATGCGGCGTCGGGCCGAAGCACCCGACCCGCTAGGGGCCCCAGACGGGGCCGCTGGGCCCGGAGGCACCGCGGAACCCGTCGGAGGAGAAAGGGACCTCATGGCCATCAGGAAGTGCTCGATCTCCTCCGGCGTCGCGTCTCGCCCAGGGACCGGAGGGTGTGGAGCAGGACGCGACGCCTGCGACCCCCAAGGAGCCGCATGGGCGGTGTCACCCGAAACCCCGGCCGCATCGCGCGAGCGACGGGGGGAGTCAGAAGAGCGATGACGCCTCTTCGACTTCTTGTGCTTCTTACCTGACGCCAACTTCGACCCGGAGGAGTGGTGCCGACTCTCGGAACTGTGGTGGCTCCGAGCCCGCGACCTGTCCCTCTACCTCCCGTGGGACCGGGACCTCTCACGGCGCGGGACGGACTGCCGGAGTTCGAGTCACCTGCGGGACCGCTCCCGCTTGGCTTTCGAAGAGAGGGCCCGGCAGTCGGAGCAGGCCTTGTCGTTGTGGTCGACGCCTAGACAAGTTAGGCACAGGTGGTGCGGATCCGTGACCGACATCGTGCGGTCGCAATCCTCACAGTGCTTGAAACCAGGCATCCCTACGGCACCGATTGGAGTCGAGAAATGATCAAAAAGATCCAAAAAAGTTAGTCAAAAATTGACTAAGGGTTAATGCTTTTTCCAGATCTGCGCTTGCTCGCGCGGAAAAAAGAAGAACTGACGTCAGCACACGGAGGCGGTGTCTAAGTACTCCGACGATGTCATCATGGCGCCCACGACGGACGTGGAGCCGCAGACGGCGCCCACCGACGCGCAAGGGTACTGCTACGCAAAAGTTTCTGGATCCAGTCTGACGCCTGGGGATATTCTAAGGTCAAGAATCTATCATTAACGTGTCTCTTTCAGATGCAGGTGTGTGGGAGGGTATGAGTGCAGCTACAGGGGGAGAGAAGCAGTCTGTGCCAGCTAGTTTGATCATTAGTCCTTTACAGAAATGAACCTTGAACTGAGGCATCTCCCATTGTATATATTTGTGCTTCCTGTTGAGGTTTAATTTCTGTGCAATGAGCATCAGGGCCAGAAAGGAACCTCATCTGCCTGTTTATCCAACAAGATTCTACAGCTTTGCACAATAAGTGTACCCAACTGTAGTGCTTTCTACTGGTTAATTACTAAGTGCAATCTAGTTGAGTAAATGCCTAGTGCGTATTACACACTCCAGCTCCACAGTGTAAAACAAATAAATGTTTCCAGTGACCTTATGTGTGTTTCGACAATGTGATTGTTCCTTTTGCATCTTCATCCAGAAATCTGTGATAACATGAATACTCCTATGGGGAACACAACAAGACTACAAAGAGGTGAATCTCCACCAAACGAGGGTTATTCCTATTAGCTATTGGAGCAAGTGCTTCTTTGTTTTGTGAAGATGTCCTCATTTTCTTCAGCATCTAGAAAGTGTTACCAAAATCGACGGGAAACACGCTGCGGGGTCTTTTGGTAAGCTATCATTCTGGCAAAAGGCAGCAAGATCATTGGATACTACTAAGGTGACTAGGGCGGTTCCAAAAGGGTGAAGCTTCCAGGTGATTTTGCACATTTGAATATTCATAGTAATTTAAAGGGAGAACCACGGTATCAGCTCTCAGCAGGAGAAGCCAAGAAAGAACCCGCTCGTCACAGTCACTACAGACTGCACTTCGATAGATCAACGATGCATTCAACTTCACACAGGAATTCTGATCATTTTTCAATGTTGAACTTCTGAAAAAACACACTTATTTTGCCTTCCCAAAGCCCAGAAAGTTAGGATCCTCTGTACTTTGCAGAAGTGGAACTTCATCTGGCGCTTCTGCTATGTTTATGTCTGTAAGGGCTTCTGGCTGAGGTTTAATTCCTGTAAAATAAGCATCAGGGGCAGATTGGAACCTCACCTACCCGTTTATCCAACAAGAGTCCACAGTTTGGCACAAAATGTTTACCCAACTGGAGTAGGGGACTTTTGTTAAGCTGCCCATCATCCTGGCAAAAGTCGGTAAGACCTTTGCATACTACTAAAGTGGATGGTGTGAGGCAAAATGGGCGGAGATTTCAGGAGATTAGCACATTTGCATACTGGTAGTAATTTAAAGGGAGAACTATGGAGTTTGCTCTTAGCAGGAGAGGCCAAGTAAGAACTCGCTCATTTCAAAGAGGGAAGGGGGGCCCCTCCATGGGCCAATTTTGGACCCAGGAACCCCATACCCTGGGGCCTGGCAAACAATGGCTGGGTGTCCAGCCAGGGCACCCAATGAGCATAGTTGGGAACATGGGGAGGAGCCCCAATGCCCCTACGGTCCCTGCCAGCTCCCCCGCCACCACAGACCCCTTTTATATACTTCATAAGCTTGGGTAGGTTGTTGTCTCTGAGGTATGGGGATCCACGCGGCCATCCCTTTAGATATTTTATTTTAGCCACAGGGAGGTGGTGGTCCCTGGGGCTTCAAAAAGCCACCGGCGGGTGGTCGACGCGGCCCCCCTCTATATAAAAAATCAAGCCCCGGGGAGGTGGTGTTCGCAGGGCTCCCTTGAACCCAGTGAGCAAGTCCTTGCGGCCCCTCTCATTTATAGTTATAAAGCCCTGGGGAGGTCGTGACCCCTCAGGCGCAATAGAGCCTTAGAAGGGGGAACCCTTACGTGCCCATCCTTTGTAAAAAAAAATGGCACATGCCCCCGGAATCTGGCCGAACCAGGGGCTATATTATGAACAAGCGTGGGAGACCATGCCTGTTTTTTTCCTTTGATTTTCACAGGTTTTGCGAATACGCCGTAATTTTCAGCAAAAATGCTTTTTTGCCCTGGCATGTCCCAGGGAAACCTCAGCACCAAGCATAAAGGGGTCAGATTGCTTTAAATATCTTGAAAACTAGTGAATGGATTTACACCAAATAACAAAAAGGACTCTTTTTGGACTAAACACTACCTTTCTATGAAATTTAGTGTTATTGCGTCTAGTGGTTCGGGATGTAGTCGTGTTCATAATTCCTACGGGAATTAACATAGAAAACACACTTTTTTAGACCCCCTCTTTTTCTCAACCCCGCTTGACAGAGCACCCTGAAACTTTCCATGCAGAGTTCCACCAGCACACTTTTTGGGGAAATTTTGTGAAGATTCGTCAACTAGTGCCAAAGATATAGACAAGTCAAAAAGCTCTTCAGCTATGGATACTAGGTCCTAACTATAACTAACTACTAGCGACCACATATTATCATTAGTTACCTTCACTAATTGTGCTCACCTGAGCCTCATAGCTGCCTTTAAGAGATCCAAGATGACTGAGACAGCGCATCCCGAGGCCACACCAGCGCTCTGCTTCATCATACTTCCTGGCACTGTAGAGGAATATGCCTGTGTTCCAGGCTCTGCTCATAAGCCAAAGAGTCTCCACCTCTGGAAACTCGTCCTGTATATACACACAGAGGAAAAACATAGTGACTCAAGACGCTTTCTCTGGAGAGGTCTTATAATGAAAGTATAAAGATAGGACTTTCACAGGCTGGCATAGTGAACAAAACAGTCTTCGCCAATTGTGAAAAGGAGATAATACAAGAGAAAGTATCCTTTAAACTGTAAATTAAAGTGAGTGTATGTTCACTGTATTTTCAATGCTACATTTTTTATGTTGTTTACTGTGAGCCTTCCTATGATTTTGTTACTTTAAAAGTATATCAACTTGATGCTCTGCAAATAAGGCAACATACTGTTATTCTGGACAAATCACGTAATCTTCCCGTGCCTACAAAAAATGAATGTGTCCTTGTTTGATGTAACTGGGGCTCATGAAATGCGCTCCAATACCTTCGGGTCGAATTCATGCTATATAAAACTGCAAAATATAAATAAATGAATTATTCACAATAATTGGCACTATTCAAAGTAACCAATTATTTCCTTCTTTCAAAAGTACCTGGGGGGCGTGGCCAAAATGGTGGCAATGTAGGAGCGTCTTTCTGCAGCTCCGGACAAGTATTCGTTGCTCCTGTTCCGTGTTTCCGGTCCAGGGAAGGCATGGCTTGGCAGTTCGGGCTGGACTGTTCCCATTAGGCACAGAGTCAGACTGATTTGCATATGGCCATGTCTGAACTGGGGTGGCAGAGTGGGCTAAAGAACGGTGAGGGATTAAACCCAGATCTGTTGACTGGGTGTGAGTTTTTGATTGGTTCAGATGCTCCGTCCATCACCACCCCCTTTTGTACCGCTTTGTTCGCCATAAGTTGGCAGGGTATGCTCAGACGTGAGTCCCTTGCTCACTTTGCCACTGGATTCAAGCAAGCCTGGCTGAAGACGGCTGTAATGCCAGAAACCGGTCCTAGGAAGCTTATTTCCGGTCCAGGGAAGGCATGGCTTGGCAGTTCGGGCTGGACTGTTCCCATAAGGCACAGGGTCAGACTGATCTGAATATGGCCATGTCTGAACTGGGGTGGCAGAGTGGGCTAAAAAACGGTGATGGATTAAACCCAGATCTGTTGACTGGGTGTGAGTGTTTGATTGGTTCAGATGCTCCGTCCATCACCACCCCCTTTTGTACCACTATCATGAGTAGAGCAAAGCAATTAAGAAAGAACAAAGAAATACATTTCAGAAATGACTGCTTTTTGCTCTGTGTAGACATGATTTTAAAGCCATAGCCAGGCTTCTAAAGTGATTGTCAGAAGTCTGAAGTTAGAGCATTTGGAATACCAACAATGGAAGGGGCATTCTGGGCTAGGTCAAAAACAAAGATATTGTGTTGCACACTAATGGCTGTTGGCCCCATTAGCTCTCTTTTACTAGGGGTGAACGCAATGTGAACGCGGCTCAATAGGATTTATCCGTGAGTGGAATCCTACAACGGAAGCAGAGCTCAGCAGTTATAATCCGCTCAGATCTACCACTGCCAACTACAGGCCTCATTTATGGCACTTTGCCATAGGGCAGCGCAGCGAGGCACCTAGCTGCGCTGCCCTATGCCATTGTTTAAGGGCAGGAATGTACCGCATATTTTAGCAATACAATGCATTCCTGACTTTCTGCCTGCAATGGCATCACTTTGGCAGCAGAGGGCCAACGTAGCCACCCTTGCACCATGGTGCAAGGGGACCTCAGTTGTATGCAGGATTGTTTTTATGCAGGAAGAGGCACCTTCGTGCACAAAACCAATCCTAAGAGGCATTTTCCTCTTCGCAGCACATATGGAAAGAGAAAAAACGAGGAGAAATGAAGTTATTACTCCTTGTTACACCTCACCTCGGGAGGCGTATAAATTGTGCACTATGCTGTTTATGTAAATCCAGGGTAGCATCAAATTCCATAGGTGTTGCATGGGAAAACCCACCGCAACACCCATGGAAGGCCTCTCAGGAGCAGAGTGTGGCGACGGAGCGATTCGTGCTGCGCTGCCTTACTCTTGATTTATGAGGCCACTCAAAGCCACGCAGGGCGGCTTTATGTGGCTTCATGAATGTTTATGAACCCGGCGTCATGCAGATATCACTTTACGTGGTGCAAAAGTGATGCAGGGCACTCATAAATAACCCCTAAGTTACCGGCCCACAGCCACCACAGGAGCTCTGTAAAGGTGAGACAGAGGGGTAGCAGTTTGGCACTTACCACTCCAAGGGCACTGTTTACGCAAAGCTGCAGACAGGTGTATAGGGGTGCAGCTATAGCTCACTCTAGGCATTGATTTCTAGATCTCTGGGGCCATATTGCTTATACCTCTATCACACTATGATGAACCCTTCCCACCGTGCAAACATTCTATCTCTGGGCTGCAACAACTTTCCCGCTCATAACCCCCAAGTTGTAGAAATTGCGCGCCCGGCCCTCTCATTCTATACAAATAAGGGTCAAACTCTTAATGAGGGTGTGGTGCCTACGCTCTACCCCCGATCCTCTCCGTGGTGAAGAGAGGTTGATGTCAGGTGCCCAGGGCTGAAAGGGCTTTAGGCCCCACCCTCCGTTGTGTGTCTTAGCTTGCATGAGGCAGCGTTTTAGACACACACACTTCTTGAGCTGCTCCTAGCTGGCTGGAGAGTGGCTGGCCCCTCATCTTTGCTTCATCTGACAATTTCACAGGTCGATCACTCACATAGCTCACCTTTCACTCACATGGGCACACCACTCACCCTGCACTCGCATCAATCAAAGAGACAATGACTTCAGTGTCATTCAGGAATTCACCAACCCACGCAGCGAAGCTGCAGA
The DNA here is from genome assembly GCF_964263255.1 of Lissotriton vulgaris. Taxonomy (NCBI): domain Eukaryota; kingdom Metazoa; phylum Chordata; class Amphibia; order Caudata; family Salamandridae; genus Lissotriton; species Lissotriton vulgaris. The sequence goes on along the minus strand of NC_141691.1, from coordinate 57,874,414 downwards.
CATCACCCCGTCCCAAGACCTCTGCGACAAGCTTGGAACATACTTCCTCTTCAAGATCAAAACGCTCTACTACAACTTCGTCAACCATCCTCCTGATGCCACAGCCACCCCCTGCCCCCCAAGGACACCAGCCAACCCACCATTTCCAACTGGACACCGATCACGACCGAAGACACCTCGACCATGAAAGGCATCCACTCGGGGCCCTCACCGACCCCTGCCCTCCTCACATCTACCACAGAGCCGCAGCCGCCATCGCACCCGAACTACAATGCACCATCAACACCACCTTCAAATCAGGCACCTTCCCAGACGACTGGAAGCACGCAAAAGTCAGACCTTGCTCAAGAAACCAACTGCATTCCCCACCGAGCTCAAGAACTACTAGCCCATCTTGTTTCTCCCCTTCGCAGCCAAAGTTGCAGAGAAAACGGTCAACAGGGAACTAACCCGATTCATTGAAGAAAACGCCATCCTTGACCCATCCCAATCTGGATTCCGAAGCAACCACAGTACAGAGACTGCCCTACTCGCAGCCATGGACGACATCTGCACCCTCCTGGACCAAGGCCACTCTGCAGCTATCATCCTACTCGACCTGTCAGCGGCCTTCAACACTGTCTCTCACCACACACTAATAACCAGACTGCACGACGCCGGCATACAAGGATCAGCCCTGGACTGGATCCGATCGTTCCTCCCTGCAAGAAGCCAGAGAATCAGACTACCACCCTTCCTCTCCAATCCCACGGAAAAAACACCTGTGGAGTCCCACAGAAGTCATCACTGAGTCCAACCCTCTTCAATATCTACATGTCCCCCCTCGCAGCCATCGTCCTACTACGCGGCCTCAACATCGTATCCTATGCCAACGACATTAAGCTCATCCTCTCCCTCACCCAAGACTCCACCACCGCCAAACTCAATTTCCAGAAAGGAATGGAATACGTAACAGTCTGGGTGACCAACAGCTGCTGTAAGCTTAATGCCGAGAAAATATAAGTCCTCACTCATCCTCTGAACCACCCCGTCTTCATGGGACAACACCTGGTGGCTGACTGCCCTCGGAAGGCCACCTACCCCCTCAGACCACGCCAAGAACCTAAGCATCATAATCGACTCATCACTCACCATGACCCGACAAGTGACCGCCGCCACATCCAGCTGCTTCAACACCATCCGCATACTTGGCAAGACCTTCAAATGGATGCCTCCTGAGTCAAGGAAGACAGTCACCCACTCACTCATCACCAGCACACTATTCACCCTGCATTTACACAGCTCACACTACCCACCCTGCACTCATTCCTCTCACTGTGTATGCACTTGTCTCACCTGGCACTCATGTGGGACCTTCTCTCAACTTGCACTCATGTAGCTTGCTCTGCAATCACATTAGCACACCTTTCACGCTAGTCACTCTTCATTCACTCCCATTATTCACAATTACCCAGCACTTACATAAGGACACATCTTATGCTAGATACATACCAAACATTGGCAAAGCCCATTGTTGTATACAATATATCTTGCAAGCGCGCGTGCATGTGCAAGCAGTGCATGCGCTGTCCCAGGCGAGACCTAAATATGACCCAATTGTCATGAATATACACATTTCTACAAAAACACCTGCAGAATGCCTGTTCTTTCTGTAGAACTAGATAACTAGTCAGTTCCGTCTGCTACTACGTGGCCGGTGCAAGACGGGAGAGTGGGCTGAGGATGTGGGATGGCAAAAGCAGGAAGATCAGGGCTGAGGTTTTGGGAGGATGGTGAGCGATTGAGGATTGGTCTGAAGCTGTGGAGCGGGTGTTTATTTAGTGCAGGGGCAGAAAGCAGGCAAAGGTTTTAGAAGGAGGAAACAGGCGCAACCAGCTAAGAATGAATCAATACGACAGAGGCTGTGTGCTGGTGAGGGAGTAGAGTAGGGACTTCAAGACAATGGTGCGTGTGGGTGGGAGAAGTAGCACTGGCTCCACAGGTACCTTTGAATCCTTCACCTGGGCTCCCTTGGCCTGCTCGAGGGCTTGGTGTTTTCACTGCTTCAGAAGCCATGATGTAGATCCGTTTTTGGACCCATTCGCCTGCATGATGGCAGTGCTCTGTGGAGTCAGGTACCACAGTGGAGGTCTGTCTGAGGCTGTGATCATCAGCTTCTGTAGGACACCTGGGCTCAAGAACCAACAATATTTCAGCTGATAGGCTGAGGTTCGCGAACACACACTAAAGCTTCGGCTCTGCATGGGAACACAGGCACCATTGAGGATTTCTGTTCATCTTCTCAGTTCGGACACATTCAGTTGCTGCCATTACATAGCATTACAAAAGAGTTGCAGGTGATGCTATAGAATGGGCCCAATTGCTCTCTGAGCTGTCAGTGTGGTAGGGAGTAAATGTTTTAGCAAGCTTCAGTATTTTAGAGAAGTTTGAATGTTTGACAATGATCACTTGAATTCTAACATCTGCACACAACATGGAATATTTGTGATTTCACTACCTTGCTTAATCTTTGGTTAAAAAAAATGAGGCTGAACTTGTTTGTCAACTTTTTACACAGTTGCCCATTGTACCGTGTGACACATTCCTGGCTTTCTATTCACCACAATAATTCATTCTGGGATGGGTGTGTATTTGTTGAATTTTTTGTACATTGTATGTTGGGTCTGAAAATCCCAACCTGCAACGTGTTACTGGATATAAAACCATAGTTGCCAAAGGAGTCAAGCATTTCATAAGATCACCTGGATGCTGTGATATTATTTTTTTTTAAGTGGAATCATTTGTTTCCAATAGTGTAACTATATGCATAGTACCTGTGATGGTACTTTAAAAGAAGTGTGGCACAGCACTATGCAAGCATCTTAACCTTTTTAGACTACCACATGGAGTTATGTCACGAGTTGCCGTGACATAAGTCATTATCCAGAGGTAGTGCAGTGTTTTATAACCCTCTCAGTTTTATTCAAAATCATGCAGTAATATTATCAACTCATTGATACACAATTAACTGCGGAAGAAGGAATGGTATTCGGGGAATTAATCCTGGGACTTTCCAGTTACCTCCCCCAACTTAATGTATTGTAACCTACAAAGCAGTGCCTAATTTGTGAAATAATTATGGCCGGGCCCATAGTTTTGCTCAAAAGCCTGTGCCCGCAATTTCAAATGTAGGGAGTATCGAATACCAAGGCTGCCCAGACCTGATTCTACTGTGTGCCACTTTAATCAACCACCAGGCACTCCCTGCCCCTTTCTCTCACTCTTGCAGGGTTTTTTTCTGTTTGGCTTTCTCCCTTTGTCATAGTGTTTCAATCTTTCTTTTTCTACTTTCCCCCTTCTGTATTTTTCTCTCTCTTGTTCTGAAACAAAGTCTAATGAGGAAAAATTAGTGGAGGACCATAACAAGTGTGGAAGTAGACTACACCTGCAAATACTGGCTCACATTACGCACTGCCACTAAGCCTCATACTTTGAGACATGTACGTTAGGGTAGCCTCACCCATGAACATTTTGCCATAGCCAATTGGTTAAACTAAATTATACCTTCAGTCATTAATAGGGCAGGAGCATATTTCTGGACGAGCAATTATTTCACACCTAAATTGTCCTGCACAGAAGGAATCAGGGAATTGGCAAAAAGAGCGCTGTCTTGAAATAACTTTGTGAAAACATGTCCTATGTGCTTTTGATGCAAATGTATAGAATCAGTTTCTTAGTGGTCAGTGCAGTCAATTTATTTTCCAAGATCACTGTGATGGATCACTGACATGATGTAGAATGACAAAATATAGACTTCCCAAAATATCGTCGCCAAAATATAGAATGCAATAATATCGAATTCCTATCTTCAAACAGGTAAGTACAAGAATATTGAATCAAAAATATAGTCTGTAAAAAAATTAGTCAGTCAAAATATCTATTTTTTTTAAAATGTCTTAAAAGTAATTTAAAATTAATGAAATAATAAATATAATTAACTTAAACATACTTAAAAATACTCAAATAACCTTAAAATTAAGATATAATTAATTTAAGTTAAAAAAACATAAGATTTTAAAGTAATATTAATAAAAAAGATACAATATTTTTACCGTAGGATAGCAGGAGAGTAAAATTTATTATTACCAGTGAGTGCAACAGTAGGGAAAGCGTTGGATAGCGTAGGGGTAAAAAATACTATTCCCACTCTAGTGAGTGCAACAGTAGGGAAAGCGTTGGATAGCGTAGGGGTAAAAAATACTATTCCCACTCCAGTGAGTGCAACATTAGGGAAAGCGTTGGATAGCATAAGGGTAAAAATTACTATTCACACTCCAGAGAGTGCAACAGTAGGGAAGGCGTTGGGTAGCGTAGCAGTAAAAATTACTATTCCCACTCCAGAGAGTGCAACAGTAGGGAAAGCGTTGGGTAGCGGGAGGGTAAAAATTACTATTCCCACTCCAGAGAGTGCAACCGTAGGGAAAGCATTGGATAGAGTAAGGGTAAAAATACTATTCCCACTCCAGTGAGTGCAACAGTAGGGAAAGCGTTGGATAGCAGGAGAGTAAAAATTACTATTCCCACTTCAGAGAGTACAACAGTAGGGAAAGCGTTGGATAGCGTAGGGGTTAAAATTACTATTCCCACTCCAGTGGGTGCAACAGTAGGGAAAGCGTTGGATAGCGGGAGGGTAAAAAATACTATTACCACTCTAGAGAGTGCAACAGTAGGGAAAGCGTTGGATAGCGTAAGGGTAAAAAGGACTATTCCCACTCCAGCGAGTGCAACAGTAGGGAAAGCGTTGGATAGAGGGAGGGTAAAAATTACTATACCCACTCGAGAGAGTGCAACAGTAGGGAAAGTGTTGGATAGCGGGAGAGTAAAAATTACTATTCCCACTCCAGAGAGTGCAACAGTAGGGAAAGCGTTGGATAGCGGGAGGGTAAAAATTACTATTCCCACTCCAGTGAGTTTAACAGTAGGGAAAGTAATGATTTAATATATTATTAAAAATAAATTAAATATCAATACCAATAAAACATTAATTGAAATTAATAACCAATTTAATATTATGTAATAATTAATTAGAAATACAAATACATATTAGTTGTTAAAAATTAATTACCTATTCATAATTATTTAACAACTAATTAATTTTCAATAACAAAAACTAATTATTAATAAAGATTAATACCAATTAATAATTACCAGTAAATTAATTATCAATTAACAAAAAGTATTTTAATATTAAATTAATTACAACTACATTACTTCCCACCCTATTCCCCTATCTACCCACAACATACTACAGAAAATACATAAATAAAATTATCATAATTATCAAATATTTAATTAATACAAAATAATTACCAATTAATAAAAATTAATTGCCAATTAATAGAGATGAATTACCATTTAAAAATTAATTAACAATAAATTTAAAATCAATACCAATAAATAAAAAAACATTATTTACCTAATTACAATTAAATTACTTCCCACCCTATTCTCCTATAAACCCAAAACCCGCTACAGAAAATAAATTAAGAAAAATAACATAATTAACAATTAATCAATTAATAAAAATGAGTTGCCAATTAATAAAAAATAATTACCAAATAAAAATTAACAATACATTCAAAATGAATACCAATAAATACATAAAATATTTAATTAATTACAATTAAATTACTTCCCACCCTATTCCCCTATAAACCCACAACCCGCTACAGAACTAAAAAGCAAAATTTAATTAAAATAAATAATAACATTATATTAATATTTAATTTAATATAATTGAATTACTTCCCACCCTATTCCCCTGTAAACACACAACCCGCTACAGAATTAAATTACGCAAAAATCAAATAACATAAAAGTCATTACTTAAAATAAATTAAACATACATTACAAAATGTATATACACTTTTCACACATATACTAACATACAAAACACTTTAAAAAAATCGATACTGTAAAAAATTCGATATATTTAATGCCTATATTGTATACTTAGATATTTTGACAATCGAAATTACTTACCTTCAATTTGATATTTTTAACCACTATATTGTGTCCTTTCGATATTTTGTCCATTCTCTATTTTTACTTCGATATTTTGTCCATTCTATATTTTGGAATCGATATTATGACTGTTTACCCACTGGGATTAGCATAAGAACAGTGTCAAATATAGCATGCAAGGTATAATATCAAGTTTGTCCAATTTGTTTAAATTGCACGGTTTTTCACTTGTTTTGATCATATTGGCTATGAGGATAGCTCCAGTCCGCCCCCCAATGTATGTCCTGCTGCAGTGCTGGAAGTATGTGGTGGGCACTCACCATTTAGTGGAATGTTCAAATGTGCTTTATTTCTAGGTGCTAGTCTATCCTGAAGACTGATGAGAGCATTTAGGGGTATTTCACAATCAGTTCTGGAACCATGATTAGACAGCTTCACAGTCTCTTCACAGTTTGGGACATATTTACAGTTCCCTATCGCCACAGGAACGTCATTAAAAGTGATGTGCTGTAGCAATATGGCCCCCTTTCACGCTATACTTAGCATGGAAGGGGCAGGCAATGGGTGTGTGGTGGGCGTTCCACTGCAACACCCATTGATTTTGACACTGCCCCATATTTACAAGGCCTGGGCCAAAATTAAGACCAGGGAAAACTTGCAGCACACACAGAAACACCAAAGGGCCATTGGTTGTTTATGTACAGGGAGGTGACCCTCCCTGCACACGAACAACCAATTTAGTTTTGCAACTTAATTGTGTGATGTATTGAGAAGCACACTTAGAAGTTTCAAACTGACATTTCAGAATGCTTATTTGCAGGAAGGGACGTCTTCCTGCACGCAAACAAACTTCTACTACAACGCAGGCACCATTGCAATATGGTGCAAGGGGGTTTGAATTGGCGATAGGCAGCTAGAATTAGCGCCAGCACAGGGGAAAATGCAGGGCTGCACCGTATCCTTGTAAATAAGGTGCAGCACTGCGTTTTGGAAGTGGCGGAGCGCAACGTTAAGCCAAGGTGGCTAACATGCACTGTGCCACTTCCTAGTAGATATGCCCCTTTGTTCGATCTCTATCTCTGAACGCTGAGTCTCTTTTCATCGCCTCAGCCATTTTTCAAAAGAGAAGCTATTAAAAACTCAGCCCCTCAACCTATGAAAGCAGACGCACACCCCTCAGGTTGGCACTGCACAGAGGGGTACAGTGAGGTGGACAGGCATACTTTGGAATCAGTGCACGGAAGTTTAAAATGTCTAAAAAGCCCAGCTTTTTGAGCCAGCTTTTCAAGCCAGTGTGTCTGTGGCCGTTTAAGGAGGAGCTCCAGGTTGAATTGACCCCACTCTATTTGTGTCACCTGCACCTATATTATTTGTGCCAGACAGTAATGTGCAGCCAACCGAGCTGAACATCATCAGGAGGGACACAGAGACTGTCAGAAGTCAGCTTATAATTAGCTCTGCTTGCGTAATATTCTCAGAGCCTAGCGTGATGTGATAAAAATTTGCAAATGGTTTCACTCCAGATGCGTGGCACTTGGCAGAGCTGAGTGACCGGAGATTTAATAAAAAGGCTCAAGGGAGTCTGTCTCGGGGTTAGTTGAAAGTACGACTTCACCCCGTCCTGTGTCAGTGTCATCATTATTCTCCAGTGGTGTGGCTTATCACTTACAAGGTGCCAACTAGAACGAGCAGGCTCTTGCTCACTCATACGCATGCTGTCTCTGCTGCTCGCGGTGACAGGCGCTGCTGTTTTCTGGTTGCAGAGCACACCCTGTGGCTCCACTGCGCCCCTGTGGCCCCTCCTCCCATCAGCTCTCCTGGTTCCTGGACTCAGGACACTGCAGTGCAAGCATGCATCCTGGGTGTAGTAACGTAAGACACGGTCTAGTGTCTCAGTTCTTTTCTGTAACTGCACACCTAACACCCACCCACCACCAGGCGTCACAGGTCATGTGACACTGGCCAATAAAGGGGCCGAGCGCTCGTGCTCTGGGTCCATTCACCCATCTGTTACCACTGTGTCGGTGTCTGCCTCATTGTGTGCTTGCTGCGTCATGAGGGCCTAGCGCCCCTCACCTCAGGGTCACGACAATGGCGACGAGGCGGAGCTGTGCCCAGCGTGCCACAGCTAATTGAAACCATCGTGGGGGAAGAGGAGAGAGCTGTGAGGCGACGTCGCGTGAGCCAAGCCCCGGGCCGACAAGACCGAGGAGGTGACCGGGAGCCGACCACGCACCTCATGAGCACATCGTGAGCTGCTCCCCCTGCGTGGGATAAATAGAGGGCATCCCCTGTGGTGAGGCGCGACGCGCCGTGAAGCCGGTAGGCACGTCGGCGCCCCACAGCAAGCCGACCGGAGCCTACCCGCGTCGACCGCCACCAAACAACTGCGGACCGCCCGGAGCCCACCTGCGACGGCCGCGAGGCTGAGAACCCCCATCGGAGAGGTACACGGGCCGGGCGGAGCCCACCCGCCGCGACCGCGACGGAGCATCTGGCCCGCCGGCCGAAGGTGAGCCCCACGGGCGAAGTGCCCGCCATAAACTGTGGTGATCAATAAGCAGCGCCAGCGGAGCCTACCCGCGGCCTGCCCGAGTCGTCCCCTGCCCCCGCCGCGTGTGTGCCTAGAAGCGGCGGGGCACAGAGACTAATGGCTGCGTGAGGAAGCGTGGCCGGACCCGCAACACCCGTCAACAACGAGGGGGAGGGAGCGGAGTAGCTAACCGCCTCCCGACCCCCCTCGCGACGTGATCAAGACCAAGCGGAGCCCACCCGCGGCCTGCCGGTGACATCCCCACCGAAGAAAGACTCTGCAGCGCCAGCGGAGCCCACCCGCGGCCTGCCGACGGCACCCCCGAGTGGATAAGAACTGCAGAGCCAACGGAGCCTACCCGCGGCCTGCGATGTCCGTGACAGGTCTCCGCCGCGCAGCGTGTGGAATGTGGAGCTGCTGCGGCGGGAGACCGGAGCCTAGTCAGCATTGAAGGGGCAGAGCCGGCGGAGCCTACCCGCGGCCTGCCTCGAGCACTCCCCGCCCAAGGAAGTGTGACCGGAGCGACACGCTCCCAGCCTGAGGAAGCATCAACCCCCCCCCCCCCCCCCCGCGAGGACTGCCGAGGCTGCAGCGGGCGGAGAGTGGAACGAAGGAAGCGCATACACGCGGCTAGCGCCGCCGCCGATCAGATGAGCCTCCACCTCGTGGGCCCCATAAACACAAAAAAAAAAATAAAGTGCCTGTGAGCGGCCAGCGCCGCCAACCATAAACTGTGCCACGCAGAAAGGAAAACTTTAAAGACTACTACCCTGTGCACAGCCACGGAGCAGCACCTCACCTCTCACACACAGCAAGCATGTGAGCATTGACCACATGATCCAGAATAACAGTGCCTTACTTGCATGCACGGGCACTCCTATGTGCCCCACCCTGTGAGCAAACACAGATATGAAAATAAAAGAGACTCACCCAGCTCCCTGCTACCAGCAGCTCTAGCCCCCCCTGTGCACCGAGAGAGCACAGACAATAGAGTGCTCAATCAGCGAAGAAGGTATCAAGCAAGGCAGGCTGCTGACACAGTGAACACTGCCACCCAGTGGCCAAAGTCAAAGCGCACCTACATCCACAAGAACCAAAACAAGCATTGCACAACGCAAGCTCAGTCAACAGCATCAAGGGGCATCAGACTGAGTAGCGCCCCCAAGGAAAGCATCTAAACTCCCGCAGCAAGCAAGCATCCAACCTCACGCAACAAGTAACTGCGCAACAGCGCAAATGACACCCACTCACACCAGCAAGGAGTCGGCGGCTGCCGCTTCCAACGCGACGTGGGAAAAAGGCACCAATGCCTCACAAAGCATGCAAGCCCTGACGTCTGGAGGAAACGACTGCCAAGCACCAGAAGAACGTCCGGGGAAACGACTGCCGCGATCAAAGGACGGAGAGAGCAGCGACGCCTGGTGGCCACAGGCGCTCATCGCAGCATCAACTACTCCCGCCAACGGTCCAAAGCATCAAGTACCTGACGACAGCCAAAGCAGCAAGTACCCAACGTCCTGCAACAGGCGTCCCAGAACCCTGAACAGTAAGTGCGCAAACAACGCGCCACGTGGCGACGCACAGCCACCGCAAGCAGAAAGAAGAATGCTTGCAGCGCCATCGCGCAGAACAATCTTCGCGAATGCTCGCCCATCAAGTGCTGACCCACAACGGGTCCCCCAGGAACTGTTGTAGCGCAAAGTCCGACAGGACGACCGAAAGCAACCTGCCAGCATCGGCAGAGTGGACCGGCCAGAGGTCCAAGAAGTTCAAACACCAAGACACAGTCCACGATCAGCGACTAACGAACTTCGACAACCACAATTCAACATGTAACATCTAAAGAGAGAGAGAAGATCGCAACGCCCGGTCCAGTCACAGACTGACGAGAGAAGACAGTGTCCGTGAATCAGGACAGGACTGGATGGAAGCAGGTGGAGTGCACGCTGCCTGGAGAAGTCTGGTTAGGAAGATGTAACAGCAAGGTGACCAGACCGCGTTGCGAAGAAAATGGAGAAAGGAGAAGAAGTCTGAGTGGCATGACGTCACCAAAGAAGGAGAAAGGAGAAGAGGTCTGAGTGGCACGTTTGCCACCACCGAAGAGAAGAAAAGGAAAAGAGGTCAGAAGCACGACGACAGGACGACAAAGAGAATGGACGATAATTAAGAGGAGTGTGAACCAAGACACCACGACACTCAAAAGGGGAAACACCGAGGAGAACGTGAGAGGTGCACGACAGTCCACAAGCACGACCGGGACAAGTAACATCACTGGAAGGAAGCATCCACATGCGAACTCGACAGTCATCCATGGAAGGACAGAAGAGAGCACGCCAGTCTGTTGGCAACACCCACCTCTGGGATGGAACGGACGAAAGGGCCGCGGAAATCCAGGGGCAGAGGCCTCAGGGACACCGGTGGCAGCGGGTCCCACACGAGAGACGGACTGTGGGAGCTCACGCTGAAGATCCTGGAAGACCGAAGGTCGCACACGACTGAACCAGTGCCAACAACACCCTTTCAGGTGGAACTCGGACACGGAGAAGATGACCCGTAGCGACGACCTTCAACATGTTTGAAGAGGCAAGGCGGCATGCACACCGGTCCAGTGGAAACCTGGCAGAAAGGCCTCCGGGTCGTCCAGTGAGAGGGGACACCCACGAGAGAGGGGTATCCGTGAGAGGGATAACCTGCAGCTGAAAGTCCAGTCAGGAACAGACACCAGTTTCAACCAAGCACTTTGAACAGGACGGTCCAGCGAAAAGTAACACACTTGGGACTCAATGTATATTTATACTTCTGCACGTTCACAGGATGTGAAACAGAGCGAGAGAGAGACTGTAAAGCCCACTTACGAGCTGCAAGTCTGCCAAGGCAAAAGAAAAGACATTGCCAGCAATCAACTGAACCAGCAGTAAAGACCACCACGTGGGAATCGTCGTGTAAATCATAAGTTTTGTTTGAACTGTTATGTTTTCCCCGCAGGTTGAACTCTAGTTAGGGTAATTTGCTTAACTAAGGTTGGGAGGGATGTAGTAACGTAAGACACGGTCTAGTGTCTCAGTTCTTTTCTGTAACTGCACACCTAACACCCACCCACCACCAGGCGTCACAGGTCATGTGACACTGGCCAATAAAGGGGCCGAGCGCTCGTGCTCTGGGTCCATTCACCCATCTGTTACCACTGTGTCGGTGTCTGCCTCATTGTGTGCTTGCTGCGTCATGAGGGCCTAGCGCCCCTCACCTCAGGGTCACGACACTGGGGTCGTGCAGGCGGGCTTCATCATCTCTTCTGCGCTGTGGTGGCTGCAGGGACTGGTCGTCTGCCAGGTCACGCCGCCACACCTGGTGCCTGCGGTGATTGGCATTCTTGACAGCCAAATGCTTCCTGGTCATGCTGTCCCGCTTGCAAGTCCAAGATGCTGTGTGCTGCCCAGAGTGGGGCCTGTATTGCGGCTGTGTCCTCCTGGTGACTGTCTACTGCTGTGGTCTCATACTCCCTGCATCTGCAATGGCTCAAGGAGGGAAGTAACTCCCTGCACGTTCCTTAGCCTACCAGGTGTGTCCTGCAGCATGTCCAGCGTCCTAAGGTTTCCTGCAGTGGAGTATTTTTTCTGTGCCCTCACCATGTGCATGCCTGCTCGCTGCGCAGGCCGCGCCAGAGGACCATTTGCACGTACGCAGACAGCACAAAGGTATCCAGAATCCTGTCCTATGCAGAGACCGACCACAGCAACAACGCAGTGTACCTGGGCCACATGCACTTCAAAGCAAGCCACACCACTACTCCTTGGCGTCATCCCACCCCTGCCCATCCTGCTGCAGCACAATTTGAGGGTTGTACCTGAATCACTATACCACAGGTCAGTGCTCAGACCCATGTGCTGGTGGTGACGAGCTTCGATCTGCTCCATCACTGGAGCCATCTGTGATAGATGGCCATCGACCAGCCCTAAAAGCAAAATGGAAAGATTGGGTTGAGGGGCTGGAGACCTATTTCACAGCCGTGGCACTGGATAATGATAGACGACATCCCCTGGTACTACACTTGGGAGGTGCGGCTATCCATACGTTGGGGAAGTCTTTGGTGGAAGCTGGCCCACATTTCTCATATTCGACATTGAAACAGACTGCCCACTTAAAGGCCTTAGTAAATCCTGATTATGAGAGATTCTTGCTGAACTAGGCTCGCTAGCTACCTGAAGAGTCGGTGGATACCTCATACCTCCTAAACCCGACTCAAAGACCTAGCCAGTACCTGCACCTTGCCAGACACCCATACTGAAATTCTGGCTCAGTTCCCTCAAGGCTGTTTCTAAGTCAAGATCAGGGAAAACGTTATTCAGGTCCCTGGGATGCCCATGGCTGATATGCCGACAATGTGTCAGTCCAAAGACCTCACCAAAGTGAGAGCAGCGCGCAGGGAGTCGGCTCTGCAATGACAGGTAAGGACTGAGGCTGTCAAAGCGGTGGGTGCAGCGAACACTGACAAAAAGAAAACACTCCCAAAGCCCAACTCAACGCCTAAGATGTGCTATGGATGTGGTGGGGCCTACCCACATCAAGGGCCCTCTCCCTCTCACAGAAAAATATGCACGACCTTCAACAAACCCAACCATTTTGCTAAGGTGTGCTGATCTTCCACATTCAAAAGAGCGCAGAATCAGTACACACCATGCAGGCTCTGGAAATGCCAGAGGATGAGGAAGTCATGAACACTCATGACACAGAAGGAGCAGCTCACGTAATTCACGCTCTGCAGCCCAGTGGATATCCGCGGAGATGCATTGCCAAATGCAACATCCTTTTGGCAGGGCAACTGCTGGCGCTAGTCGACACAGGGGCTTCAATTAACATTCTGGCGCAGGATGTCCTGAAGACTCTCACCATACAATGGACCTTATGCCCCACATCCACTTCAATCAATCAATCATCGCATTTATATAGCGCACTACTTACCCAGAGGGTCTCAAGGCGCTGGGGGAGGGGGATCTGCTACTGCTCGAACATCCAGGTCTTGAGTTGCTTCCTGAAGGCGAGGTGGTCCTGGGTCAGGCGGAGGTGGGTGGGGAGGGAGTTCCAAGTCCTGGCGGCGTGGTAGGAGAAAGACTATCCCCCTGTGGTGGCTCTTCGGATGCGGGGGATGGCGGCGAGGGCGTGGCTGGTCGATCGAAGCTGGCGTTTGGGAGCGTAGAAGTTGAGGCGGCTGTTGAGGTATCAAGGGCCTTGGCTGTGTAGGGCTTTGTGTGCGTGGGTGAGGAGACGGAAGGTGATTCTCTTGTTGCTTGGGAGCCAGTGCAAGTCTCTCAGGTGTCCGGAGATGTGGCTGCAACGGGGGATGTCCAGGATGAGTCGTGCTGAGGCGTTCTGGATCCGCTGGAGTCTCTTCTGGATTTTGGCGTTGGTTCCGGCATAGAGGGTGTTGCCGTAGTCCAGACGGCTGGTGACGAGGGCCTGGGTGACCGTCTTCCTTGTCTCGGTGGGGATCCACCGGAAGATCTTACGTAGCATGCGCAGGATGTTGAAGCACGACGAGGAGACGGCGTTGACTTGTCTGGTCATGGAGAGGGAGGAGTCCAGGATGAAGCCCAGGTTGCGTGCGTGGTTTGTTGGTTTGGGTGCGCTGCCTAGGGCGGGGGGCCACCAGGAGTCGTCCCAAGCGGCGGGTGAGGATCCCAGGATGAGGACTTCCGTCTTATCTGAGTTCAGTTTCAGGCGGCTGTTCTTCATCCATTCGGCTACCTCTTTCATCCCTTCGTGAAGGTTGGCTCTGGCGGTGGCGGGGTCGTTGGTAAGGGAGAGGATCAGCTGGGTGTCGTCGGCGTAGGAGATGATGTTGAGGTTGTGCTGGCGTGCGATGTCTGCGAGGGGGCTCATGTAGATGTTGAAGAGGGTTGGACTGAGCAAGGAGCCTTGAGGGACGCCGCAGATGACTTCGGTGGCTTCAGATCTGAACGGAGGGAGGCGGACTCTCTGTGTCCTTCCGGCGAGGAAGGAGATGATCCACTCCAGTGCCTTCTCCTGGACTCCGACGTTGCTGAGGCGTTGTACTAGGGTACGGTGGCAGACAGTGTTGAAGGCAGCGGAGAGGTCGAGGAGGATGAGGGCCGCTGTTTCTCCGTTGTCGAGCAGCGCTCAGATGTCATCGGTGACTGCGATCAGGGCGGTCTCGGTGCTGTGGTTGGCCCGGAAGCCAGACTGCGAGGGGTCGAGGGATCCGTTTGTCTCGAGGAAGGCGGCCAGCTGCTTGTTGACGGTCTTCTCGATTACTTTTGCAGGAAACGGGAGCAGCGAGATGGGGCGGTAGTTTTTGAGGTCGGTGGGGTCAGCCGATGGCTTCTTGAGTAGAGCGCTGAGTTCGGCGTGCTTCCAGCTCTCCGGGAAGGTAGCGGTGTCGAAGGAGGTGTTGATGATGTCCCGCAGGTGGGGTGCGATGACAGCGTCGGCCTTGTTGAAGACGTGGTGAGGGCAGGGGTCGGTCGGAGATCCGGAGTGGATGGAGTTCATCGTGCGGACGGTGTCTTCGGTGCTGATCGGAGTCCAGGCGCGGAGGGTGGTGGTGGGGGGCGGTGGTTCGGTCGTGGTGTTCGTCGGTTGAGTGCTGAAGCTGTTGTGTATGTCCGCGATCTTGTTGTGGAAGTAGGAGGCGAGGGAGTTGCAGAGGTCTTGCGAAGGGGTGATGTCGTTGTTTCCGGCGTTGGGGTTGGAGAGCTCTTTGACGATGTTGAAGAGTTCCTTGCTGTTGTGTGCGTTGTTGTCCAGTCGTTCCTTGAATGCAGTTTTCTTGGTGGCGTGGATGAGTTGGTGGTGTTTTCGGGTGGCGAGCTTGAGGGCAGTCATGTTGTCTGGTGTTGGGTCTCTGCGCCAGGTTCTCTCGAGGGCTCGGCAGTTCTTCTTGGAGCTCTTGAGTTCGTCGGTGAACCATGGGGCTTTCTTGCTACCGGGTCTGCTGGGCGGGGTCCTCAGGGGGGCGAGCTCGTCTGCGCAGTCGCTGATCCACTTCGTGAGGTTGGTGGCCGCCTGGCTAGGGTTCGTTGTGCTGGTGGGAGGGTTCATGCTCAGGGAGGTCGCGAGCTGGTCAGCTGTGATCTTGTTCCAGCTCCTGCGTGCAGCCTGTTGCTGGTGGTGGTGGATCGTGGTTCTTGCGAAGCTGAAGTGGACGCAGCTGTGGTCCGTCCAGTGGAGTCCGGTGGCGTGGCTGAAGGCGATGTCCTTGCTGGATGAGAAGACAGGGTCGAGTGTGTGTCCGGCGTAGTGGGTGGGGGTGGTCACCAGCTGCTTGAGTCCCAGGTTGGCGAGGTTGTCCAGCAGGGTGGTGGTGTTGCGGTCGTTGTTGTTCTCCACGTGGAAGTTGAGGTCCCCGAGGAGGATGTAGTCAGCGGAGCAGAGGGCGTACGGGCTGATGAAGTCGGCGATGTCTTCACTGAATTGTGTGCGTTGTCCCGAGGGTCTGTAGATGAGGGTGCCTCTGAGGGTGGTCTTGGGGTTGATGTGGACCTGAAAGTGCAGGTGCTCGGCGGTTGCGAGGGTGTCGTCGGTGTTGGCCATGATGCGGATGGTGTTCCTGTGGACGATGGCGATGCCTCCTCCGGTGTGGTTGATGCGGTCCCTTCGGATGATCTTGTAGCCATCTGGGATGGCGATGGCTATGTTGGGCGCTGAAGAGGCGTTCATCCAGGTTTCTGTGAGGAAGGCGACGTCTGGTGACGTTGTGTCGAGCAGGTTCCAGAGCTCGACGGCGTGTCTGTGGACGGAGCGGGTGTTGAGCAGGATGCACTTCAGGTGGTTGCTGCTGTTGCTCGTCGAGGTCTTGAGCACTGCTGGAGTGGTGCAGGTCCGGATGCAGGTGAACTTGCAGGCGTTGCAGCAGAAGGGTCCGTGGGTGCGTCTCGGGTTGGCTCGGTAGCAGCCCGGGAGTCGGCCGGCGTTGAGGGCGTTGAGTTCTGTGGTGTCGTAGGTCCGGCGGGTGGGCTGGTGACAGCGGGGGCCAGGGGTCCTGGCACTGGGCGCGGTCCAGGCGCGGACGGGCGCAGACGGGCTTACCTTTGGCGCACAATCGGTGCTCCCGCTGCGCGCGTCCGCTGCGCGGTCGCTCCGGGGGCGTCATAAGAAGGGAGCCGGGAGGAAGGGTCCGCTGGGAGGCGGGGAGCGCGTGGGCCAATCGGCAGGCGGGGGGGCGGGGTCGCGGCAAGAACCGGCGCGAAAATCTATGCGAGCGGCCCTGCGGCGGCTTGGGCGCCGGGGATCCGAGGACGAGCGGCCCTGCGGCGGCTGGGGCTCCGGATCGGCGTCAGCAGGCAGGCAGCAGGTAGGAGGCAGGCAGAGCAGGCGGGGAGCGTGGGGGCAACCAGGCCGAGGAGGGCGCAGTGGTCGCTTAAGTCTTTGTATATGGATCATCAATGCCGCTCCCACTGACAATGAAGATCAAGCATGAGTCTCACTCCACTTGTGCCAAAGTGTACATGACCAAAGATGGCTCTAGAATGCTACTGAGCTGCTGAACAACAGAACCCCTTCAACTAGTCGCTTTTGCTTTCAGCGTCCCTCTAGAAAGCGTGGATGAACTTGTCAATGCTTTTGCAACACTATCAATTGTATACGGTGCCTCAAAAACCGTCTCATACACCTTTGCATTTATGATTCCATTCAGCCAGTAATGTTGAAGCATTGGAGGGTGGCGTTCCATCTATGCCCCAAGGTGGAGGCAGAATTACAGAAGATAGAACAGATGGACATTATCGAGAAGGTTGATGGCCCTACACCTGGGGTATCATCAATCATGATTGCGCGAGATCCAAGCAGCCAGGGGAGCTAAGAATATGTGTTGACATGCGTCTACCCAATATGGCCATCCTACGTGAGCGACACCTGGTGCCCACTGTTGATGACATTGTGGCTGGGGTTAGTGGCTTGAGGTGGTTTTTCAAGATGGGTCTCCGGGCTGGTTATTTTCAATTACTGCTCGTATTGGAATCAAGAGTAATTACCACATTTACAACTCTTGTGGGTCTGCAGATGTATAAACGCCTCAGTTTTGGAGTATCAAGTACAGCAGACGTTTTTCAGGAAACTATTAGAGGGGTGTTGCCTGGCCTTTGAGGTGTCATCAGTGTCAGCGATAACATTCTGGTACATGCCTGGACACCTCAACCGTCTGAAAGTGACATTCCAACGAATAAAAGGACAACAGTCTCACGCTTCACAAAGAAAAATATGCCTTCCTTCAGAAAGAAATAGCGTTTTTTGGGTACTGATTCTCAGAGGAGGTAGTCATGCCAGATCCCACAAAAGGCTACGACATTCAAACAGCTCCAGAACCAGCCAGTGTCACCTGTGTGCTCAGTTTCCTAGGGATTGTCACATACTGTGGGAGGTTCATCTAAAACCTGACCACCCTCGTCGCCCCCTGAGGAAACTTACCAAAGCCAGTACAGCGTGGAGCTGGGGATCCACTGAAAAAGAAGCATTTTAGGTGACCAAGAAGGCTTAGTCGGCAGATACGACATTGGCCTCTTTTGATCCCAGCCGTGAGTCAGAGCTGTCTGTAGATGCGAGTCTCATTGGTCTCTGGGCTGTACTGTCACAGAAACAATCTACTGGGGAGTGGCCTCCAGTAGCGTATGCCAGTTGTGCTTTGACAGAAACAGAATAATGTTACTCTCAAATTAAAAAGGAGGTCAATGCGGTACACTGGGGCTGTCACCATTTCCACCTATAGCTCTACGGTCAACCGTTCACTATTCATATGGACCACAATCTGCTGGTTCCTCCCTTCACTGGATCCTCCACCAAGCCTCCTCCGAGTATTAAGAAATAGATAGTCTAACTGCATCCCTACTATTTCTGTAGCCTAAAATCCAGCGGAATTTATGCCTAAACAGGCAAAGCCAGACACTAAGGAAGAGGAGTCGGATACTGAAGAAAGAGAGGAATATGTCAGGGTGATGGTGGAACGGTCCAGATCTTTGCCCATCTCACTAGAAGACATTGTTCAGGCTCCAGCCAGTGATTAATGCCTCCTGTTGGCCATCTCTGCAGTGGCTTTAGGAAACTGGCACACTCTAACTCAAAGAGTTTATCATCGCACAGAGGAAACAAGGCTGACACCAACTGGCGTTGGTACACAATGTTTGGCTGGAACTAGCTGTGTCCCCAGAACGATGCTTGATGAAAGGCCCCGCTTGGTGATTCCGAGAGGATTGCAAAAACGAGTGGTTGACCTAGCACCACATGGCTCATCAAGGGATCATCAGAGCCAAAACTAGATTGAGGTGCAAGGTCTGATTCCCTAGTCTAGACAATCTAGACGAGGGACAATGCCCACTGTGTCACAATGCTAGTTCTGCCAAGCCATCAGCACCCATTATTACAGACGCCATTTCCCCTTTTCCATGGTATCGGGCCAGTCCTGATTCCGGAAGTGTACCAGATGGCAGGCACAATTTAAGTAGTCATATACAATTTTGCAAAGTTGAGGTCATTGAGTCAACAACACCAAGGCAGATGATACAGAGAATGGAAAAGATCAGGTCCACTCATGGTTTGTTGGGTGAGCTCCAAACTGACAATGGCCCACCATTCTCCAGTCACGAGTTTGCTGTGTATTTGCAATCACGGGGTATTTGTTAACGGAAAATCACACCCCAATGGCTCCAAGCTAACGGAGAGGCAGAACGGTTCATGCAGGCATTGAATAAAGTCCTTTGGACGCCTTAGCTAATGGACAGAAGGTGTGTGCCCTCTACTCTTTTCTGAGTTCGAATTTTCTCACGCCACATGGTGAGCCCCAGTGATCTCTGCACGATTTGAGCTGTGGCTGACATCATTCCACAGGTGGTGAAGACTTCAACGCTGAAAAATCAAGTAGCTGAAGCACTACGTCAACATCAGGCACAGAACGATCAAGCCTCCCAAGCAAGGCGTTCCAGGAGGCGAGTCCTCCGGGTTGGTGATCAAGTACTTGACAAAAACCGGCATCCGTGGAGCAAGTTCTCACTACCCTTTGAGGTTGACGCTTGGATGGAGACCGCTGTAAAATAGACTATGGTAACTGCCCAGTGGCAAGGTGAGATGGTCATGAGAAGCATATTGTTTTCCAAATATGACAAACATCCCGCTAAACGGAAGGATGATCACCTGCAATTGCCCCAAGCGGAGGTGAGGGGATATGACGAGGATTGCTCGCCCCCTGGGTGTATGAGGAGCCGGTTTCATTCCCCACACTGATGCCCATGCTAGAGACAGCTGGACATCACCAGCCGGGGGTTTTGTGTGGTCTCAGCTATGATTCAAGAAAGGACAGTTCGAACATGTTTGCAGTTCCTGAGGTTCCTTTGACGCCAGGAGGACTGGGAAGCAGGAGTGCAACTCCCAAGGAGCAAGGGACCGAGAGATACCACCTCAGGCCGCGTCCAATGAAGTCCTCCCGTCTGAGAGACTTTGTAGTGGAATGAGCCAGTTACTGAGCGTGCATTACTGTCCACATGTTGTCTTATCTCTCTCTCTCTCTCTCTCTCTCTCTCTCTCTCTCTCTCTCTCTCTCTCTCTCTGTCTTTTCTTTGCTTTGTCTCTCTCTATTTTCTTTTTGTACTCCCTCCCATTCAGTTATTACTCAATGTGTTGGTACAGCTTCAGAACTGCCTGCCTTACTCACAAAGCCTTACACACAGGGAAACCGGAATACCTGGCCTCCAACCTCAAGAAATCCGGCCAGTCAAGAAACCTTAGAAGCTCCAACACCCTCCTACTAATCCCTCTGAAAATACGCAAGCAAAAAACTGCGGCTCATTCCTTCACAGGAAACGCACCCAAAATCTGGAACTCCATCCCGGTTGACATCAGGACTATTCCCTCCTTCATAAAATTCAAAAGACTCTTAAAAGACTTATACCTCAACCGTGCCTTCCCAAACTGAATTCCGAAGCGCACAAGCAGACACCCTGCTGCCAACAGGCAATTGCTCCATCTCCCCCCACCTCATCCACGCCCCCTAACCTCCTACTCTCCTCCACTACTTTACCCACGCATCGAAACTACCTCGGAACCGCTCTACCTCAATGTGCTCCTCGGACGCACAGCACACTGGAACTTTTGACCACTTACGCTTTCTTGTGCCTCTTTTATGTGTTTTTCTCCCCTATGTGCTGTAAAGCGCTCCGATACATCCGGGGACTGGCTAGCGCTATATAAAACCTCTTAAATAAATCATTAGTCTTCAGTGGGGAGGGCCCTATCACTTACTAGGTTTCACCAACCAATGCAACACCAGAGAGTGCAGTTGCTGCCCTGGACGAACAACTGATGGATTAATAAAGACGTGTTCCTTACCATACCGTCTTCTTTATCGTCCTCTGATGAGCGTGGGAGGCTGGGACTGAGTCAGTCATCTGGCATGGATAAGCCCACAAATCAGCATTTCCCAGCCAGGAAGAGGACATCAGTTTGGCATCTTGGGAACATCTGATAATATCTTTGCTAAATGGTTCCCAATAATGTTTTTATACTCACTGTGCTGCCGATAACATTCAGAGCTTCATCGTAGTAGCCCCAGACCTCTTCCAGTACACACACTTCTATGTCCCCAACTCCCGTGGGCAAGGACAGCTGAATTAAGCTGTGCAAACATTTGCTGGAAAGAAACACACATATAAATACAATGAAAAACACAATGAAATGAAAGTTAGGAAATCAAGCATCGAGTTGGAGGAATAAAGATAAAAGAAATGCTCAGTACACTTTGATTTGTAGGAGCTGCCAACATTTGCTTGTACTTTAAGGAAACTAAAAAAAGTCTATAATCACAGACAGAAAAGAAATAAGGATGTCATGCACGCCAATAGGCCCGATTCCGACAAATGGTTTTATTGTAGGTGTTTCCCGCCTAAAATCACCTCTCTTTCAATGTATGTCAATGGGAAAAACCAAATTCCCCGATTTTTTGTGCCACCAAAATCTCCCTTTTACCACGTTCACAATGTTGGCATGTATGGGCTATGGAAGCGTTGAGGACACTGCTTCCTGCACAGCCAGGTCAGTATTGTCCTCTCAGAGCAAGGAATATTTCATGGCTTCACAGTGAAGCACATCATACAGGGAGACCCCTACCCTGCTGCAGATTCAGACCAGGAATGCATCATGATACGGAGAAGTGGCACTGAAAAGGAGGACTTGAGAGCAATGTATGAGTGCATGGGGAAGGAGGAGGCCTCTTCAGGAAGTGGAATAGTTTGAAAAGAATGCTGTCAAAAGTACTTTCCTAAGCGAGGGACAAAAAGATGTCCTAGACCTTGCTTGAGGTATTTTGTATCATCATCATAATACTTTATTCGGGTTATTCGCCCATAAAAGTACATAAAATACATACAAGTATTTAATTAAAATTCCTTTAATACATGATTAAGTTAAATACAGATTGATTCAGGTCCAAAATACCTACATGTAATCTACCATGAATAGGGCAAAGTTAGGAGCACATTATAAATCTATCCCTTGTTAATAAAAAACAGGATATATTTTATTAACAAGTTCATATCGTACCCCTGTTGGCAAAGCTAAGAGAAACTATCTAAATATATATATATATTTATATATATATATATATATATATATATATATATATATATATATATATATATATATATATATATATATATATATATATATATATATATATATATATATATATATATATATATATATATATATATATATATATATATATATATATATATATATATATGTATATATATATATAAAACCATTTGCAACAATTTTAAATGAAGGGCATTTTGATTCTAGCAAGCTTGCAGATCCGTGCGGGCTACGCGGTAATCCTGATAGAAAAACTGTCGAAGGGTGTCATTCTAATGCCTTACTTCTAACAGGGCCGGCTCTAGGCTCATGGTGGCCCTGTGCAGGAAGCGTAGGTGGGGGCCCTGGAAGAGGGGGTCCAGACCCTCATGGACATCGATTCGCCAAAATGTTATGGGTGACAAAAGTGACATGTCACTCCCTTTCACACCCAGTGACATCACAGGCGTGTCTAACCTTGGACTTTCGACGGCCTCTTATTTACTGCTTGAGGTGTTATGGAAAGAGCAAGAAATGGAGACAACAGAAAAGTAAACAAAGCTCCATGGGCCCTCTTTAGTTTCTGTTCTTATCTCTCTCTCTTCATAAGCTGAATGTGTGTGGTGTGTTTGTGTGTGTGGTTGGGGGAGGGGTAAACGTAGGGGATGGGGGAAGGACTTTGCTAAGGAGACCGGTCACCAAAGGGCTAGGTGGAGGTCAAAAGGCAACACACTGTAGCAGGTGCTTCCTCTGGGCACCCCCAACATGTCATCCATGTCTATCTCTCGCTTCCACTCTCTCCCAATCTCTTTGTCAGGAAACCGACACTGCTCTCGAGAGTAAAGCCTCTTTTCAGACTCGTTAATCATAAATTGCCCTGACGTATACAAGTGTACAGGCGACGCATGCGCAAGAGCACGAAGGGCAGGCGGTCCAACAGAACAGGTGTTCTAATGCAATTTAGTGGTCGCCCGATATCCTCACCTTTTACCCCCGCCCCTGCGCTCATGCTTACTGCTCTGCACTTCGACCTGTAGAGTTGTAAATGCAGCGCGTATTCAGTGCAGTCTGGATCAGGTAATGGCAGCGACGCTCCGGGCTCCTGCTATGTCTGGCTCGGGAGAAGCCTCAGACCAAGGTG
This sequence comes from Lissotriton vulgaris, assembly GCF_964263255.1. NCBI lineage: Eukaryota > Metazoa > Chordata > Amphibia > Caudata > Salamandridae > Lissotriton > Lissotriton vulgaris. Next base: position 57,851,168 of record NC_141691.1, on the reverse strand, counting down.
TGCACTATGTGATTACACGTTTACAGCACAACTGAAGCCGTGCGTGTGTTGCTCGGGGTGATGACATTCACTTACAGACAAACAATGAGACAAATGGCAGAGAAAACAAGAAGAGGTAGTAGTGAGCATACCACAGGCCCACTCTGTTAAACAACTTTAGTGGGGCATTAAAACATGAAAATGGCAACATACGAACAATAACATACAACACGTTCTGCAAGAAAAAGTTACAATGGGATATGCATCGATTTTGACATTCGAAATGCGCCAACAGCGTTGGTTGCGTTGTTGAACCTCGAAAGCATCTTATTATCTGTGTACAAACAGGATTCTGTATACACTGAAAAAAATGGGTTGGTGCTTATGGAGTAAAAATAAATCTGGCATTTCACATAAAAACTGCGAAGTTCTGTAGGCAAGATAAAGTGTAACTTCTGACGAAAATACCTTGCTGCGTTTAGGCAGCCTCTGACAGAGCACCAGGCTGAAACATCTGCAAATAGCACAGAAAACCCCTGGCACTGAAAAACCATCTCTGGCTGCTCTAACGTTCTGTGGGACAGGCACCCCAACGACACCGAACAATCCCCTTCTGGCCGTATAAGTCAATATTCTGTATTATGTCAACAATTTAGGACAATGCATACGGTAACTCTGGAACTACACCCTGCATAAATTCACACTGCCCCTCGTAGTAAACGGACACTGCCCCCTGTTGTGAAGGAACACTGAGCCCTGCACTGCTATGGCCAGTATTTCCTTAAGTGAAATAAAGCCGTCCCAGCAGTAAATCGACACAAGACCACGAGGTGCATTTGAGCTCACATCATCGGTGCACGTGCACTGCCACCAGTAGTGATTTGGCGTGGCTTCCTAAAGAGAGTAGACACCCGACTACGCAGTTAAGGGGCAGTGTTCTTGTAGTGACCGTTGCCTGCCGTGCATGAGCACTGCTCCCTGCACTGCATTGGTGACAACGCTCCCTGAAAAGAGTGGGCACTGCTCGCTGCAATAAACGGTTCTGCATAAGCACTTCACAGCTAGTAGTGTTCTCCTGCTGCACAATCCCATTGTGTATTAAAACTTATAAAAAGAGGCCACAGAAGGCATGCACACAGTAGAGGCAATTGGTAACAAGCATTATTAAAGTTTTAGCTATTGGCATTGCTAAAGAATGCAGCACCAATAGCTCAAACTTTAATAATGCGATACCTGTTGGATTGCAAATGCTTGTTTTTTTATAGCACGCAGTTTCCCATTGATATTGCATCACAGAGCTTTTCTGTACATGATTTGAAACATGTAATGCAAAAGAGAAAAAATCTAGGGCCATTAGCTCAGATTTCTATAGAAATTTTAAAGGAGGTCTATCTTTGAATACGTTATCCAAGCCTAAATGTTGCTTTTTATTATTATTTTGTTTTCTATTATTCAATTTAGAGTTTCTTGGCAAAATGTGTAACACTAAGGGTTTGGTGGCGTTGAGATATCAAACTGTGGATTTACCTACGCTGACAAATGAAGGAAAATGTTTTCATTTTTTTACTGAAAGAGAGGTTAAAAGGGTCTTGGGGTGGGTGGGGGAGCCGAGTATTTCATGCAGAAGGAGCGATAAGGGTCTTCCACCAGGTCCTGTACATGAACACATAGTAGTTGCGAGTTTCCAGAAATGCAGAAAATGGGTTGGAAAATAGCCAAAGCTTCTTTTGGGGAAAATTAGGGCGCAATGCCACACACTGCACAGCGAACTTAACTATAATGCGGCAGTGAATTGGAAAACAATATGAAAAATATTGAGAACATGAGTCAAATATCCAGAGATTTAGAATATTCCTTGCCGTAGCATTCTGGCTATTCCCATCTTTGGTGGAAAGATTTTCAGAGCCACAGATAAAATTTAATTTTGCCAATTTGTCTCTCCCCTCTCGCCTAGCAGCGCCCCAATTTTGGAGTACTCTGGGTGCAACCTGGTGCCCTTTTATGGTGGAATCCTGTAAACTAAGATACCTGAACAGTCAATAAATAGTAAAAGGAAATGATTCATCCTCTATTTCAAATATTTGATTTATTGTAGGTTCCCTCGACTTAATGACAAACACTCCTTTACGTGCCATGGCTTGATACTATGCCAGAGTGTGGAAAGGCTAGAGTTTTGTCCAAGTGTGTGCCAGAGTTATGCAAAGAAAGGGGTTTGTGTGTGTGTGGGTGGGGGGGGGGGCTACGTATCCCTTGGCTAAGCATTAAAAAAAGGAGCCACATCAGTGGAGAGCAGTGTTTCTTGTATGACGGGCAGTGCAAACTTAGCCAGGCCTCTCAGCTTTCACAGTATTTACCAGACTTTGAAATATTGCCCACGATCACACAATTCATTCAAGCAGCCGGTGCTCTGGCATTTAGCAGATTCTGGACACTAAAGCAGGATGCATTACCCGGATCACAGAATATCCCCTTGTAATAAGAGTGGTCATACCTGGTTTGGAGTATCCCCTTGTAATAAGAGTGGTCATACCTTGCTTGGAGTATCCCCTTGTATTAAGAGTGGTCATACCTTGACTGGAGTATCCCCTTGTAATAATAGTGGTTGTACCTTGCTTGGAGTATCCCCTCATAATAAGAGTGGTCGAACATTGCTTGGAGTATCCCTTCGTAATAAGAGTGGTCGTACCGTGCTTGGAGCACCCTTCTCCCCTCTGCCGTGCACCCTTCTCCTCTCTGCCGTGCACCCTTCTCCTCTCTGCCTTGCACCCTTCTCCTCTTGCACCCTTCTCCTCTCTGCCTTGCAACCTTCTACCCTCTGCCTTGCAACCTTCTCCCTCTCTGCCTTGCAGCCTTCTCTACCATGCACCCTTCTCCTCTCTGCCTTGCACCCTTCTCCTCTCTGCCTTGAACCCTTCTCCCCTCCCCGTGGCACCCTTCTCCTCTCTGCCTTGCACCCCTCTCCCCTCCCCCTTGCACCCTTCTCCCCCTCCCCGTTGCACCATTCTCCCCTCTTCCTTGCACCCTTCTCCTCTCCACCTTGCACCCTTCTCCTCTCTGCCTTGCATCCTACTCCCTTCTGCCTTGCACCCTTCTCCTCTCTGCCTTGCACCCTTCTCCTCTCTGCCTTGCACCCTTCTCCCCTCTGCCTTGCACCCTTCTCCCCTCCTCCTTGCACCCTTCTCCTCTCTGCCTTGCAACCTTCTACCCTCTGCCTTGCAACCTTCTCCCTCTCTGCCTTGCAGCCTTCTCTACCGTGCAGCCTTCTCCTCTCTGCCTTGCACCCTTCTCCCCTCTGCCTTTCACCCTTCTCCCCTCTGCCTTTCACCCTTCCCCTCTCTGCCTTGCACCCTTCTCCTCTCTGCCTTGCACCCTTCTCCCCTCCCCGTGGCACCCTTCTCCTCTCTGCCTTGCACCCTTCTCCCCTCCGCCTTGCACCCTTCTCCCCCTCCCCGTTGCACCATTCTCCCTTCTTCCTTGCACCCTTCTCCTCTCCACCTTGCACCCTTCTCCTCTCTGCCTTGCACCCTTCCCCCCTTTGCCTTGCACCCTTCTCCTCTCTGCCTTGCACCCTTCTCCCCTCTGCCTTGCACCCTTCTCCCTCCGCCTTGCACCCTTCTCCTCTCTGCCTTCCACCTTTCTCCCCTCTGCCTTGCACCCTTCTCCTCTCTGCCGTGTACCCTTCTCCTCTCTGCCTTGCGCCCTTCTCCTCTCTGCCTTGCGCCCTTCTCCTCTCTGCCTTCCGCCCTCCTCCCCTCTGCCTTGCACCCTTCTCCCCTCTGCCTTGCACCCTTCTCCCCCTCCGGCTGGACTCCAAAACGTAAGCTGATCACTTTCTTCAAACAAAATAATTTTGACCTAATAGACAAGCTTTTTATTTTTAGTAAATGCATGGCAGGTGCTCTACTATCAGTTTGCAGTTTTCATCCAGTATCCATATGTACTCTGGCTATACAAGGAAAGTGCCACAATCCCAAGCCAAGGATACACACTAAATACTAAGAACTACCAACAATATATCGGCCAAACAAGGGTGGGCAGAGAGCACATCACCCTCACATGCATTCATGTTTTAATGAGGATGCTTTTCTCTCACAATAAAATTAATGTTTGTACAAATGCCATTTTGACACCTCTATGTGCTGTACATAACAATTGTCACTGTAACTCAGCTTACCGAACTCAGAGGGAAGGTTGACTTGGTACACCGAGAGAATAACAAATGACTCGGAGGACTTAAACAGATGTCAGGGTGAGCGTGAAACGGACTACGATAAAGCAAGCAATTAAAATTGTATTTTGTTTAAAAGAACCATGACTTGTCGGAAAACACAATTTCTATTATGTATAAAAGTTCCTAAAAATGTCACAGTGATTACAAACTATATTACACAGGCACGTATGTTGGAGAAAGGACCTACAGGCTGTTTGAACAGAGATAATCTTCCCTTCCTTGCAGGCCCCTTATCCCATTCCACCGGGACCTCTGTTTCACCTTTCAACAATAAAAAGAAACTTACTCACTGTCTCGTTCCTTGTCCCAAACTTGGTGGCTGCTAAGTGCTTCTGCATCTGGAGCGTTCTTTCTAATGATTATAATTCACCATGTGCCAACCTGTGCACAAGGCACACAGCAGAACACTGCGTCTTCGCCACATGCCAGCATGCCAGCTCTCCACATTTACCGAGGCCCACTCAAGAGGGGTGTGCAAATCGCTTTCACTTTCGCAAGTTAGACATGCGTAGTCGAGCCAGCTGAAATCATCCAGAAAATGTAAGCATGCTTTTAAAATGCTGATGTGGAAACACAGAGCCAGCTTCAGCATTGTAATTGTGTCTTTAGATAACTTGTAGGGGAGGCAGGGAAGCAATTTTTTTAAGGGTGCCACAATCACATTAAGAGGTCCCCAGCCCATGTAGGCCCCCAAACCCTGACAACCCCCCCCCCCCTTCCCCGCCCCTCACCCCTCACAGCCCTGGCCTCCTCCCTTCTCAAAGGAATAGTGCCCTGAGGAGAATGCACTATCTCAGGGCCCCCACCCCCTCCTCTTTCCGGGCCTGGCTCGTGGCTTTGACTGAAGAGAAACAATGGAAGTTGATACTTTGTTTCTCTTCAGTCAAAGGTCAGCAGCGCGAGGAGCAAGGAGCAGGCTGCAGACAGCAGCAGCTGCTTTAGAGTGAGAGAGAGAGAGACACAGCTCTCTACCGGAGAGCTCAGCTGAGGGGCCCCCTTCATCGACTGGAGACGTGGCGGCCCCTGGGGTTTGGCGGCCCTGTGCAGGTGCACAGTTTGCACATGCCTAGGGCCGGCCCTGCTTCTAATAATCCAGCTCCAGTGGAGATACCGCGCAAACAATTGTTTGCGATGTATCTGTGCGGAGTAGGTATAAGGCTACCTCGAGTTTGCGGCAGCCTAATTGTTTGCAGACGGGAATAATGAATGTTCTCCTAGGACGGATCTAGCCCGGACAGAAAAAGAAGAAATGCACTAGTGATTTCTGGCAAACAGTGCTTGATGTCTTTGGTGGATTCCAGTTTGCTGGAAAACACATAAACAAGTGCTGTTGCGAAATGTAAGAAAAAGTGCCCTGGGGTCACACGAGTATTAAAATCCCCAAAAGATTCAAACAGTCTAGAAGGTTTAAAATCTAAACAAGCATTTACAATGCAATAGGTCTCGGCTTCCAAAAAGTTAGAGCTATTGGCATTGTAAATGACCAACTTTTTATTTCCGGGTTGGTTTTGAAAACAGATAAATAAATGGCATTGTCATTTGCAATGCGAATCATGCAAAAACTGACATTTTGCACCTGACTCACATTTGCATACTACGGCTAAGAAAAAGAAAAGTATTTCCCACGCAAACGGAGCCACACACACACACACACACCCAGACACCCAGACACACACACACACACACACACACACACACACACACACACACACACACAGCCACACACACATAGAGCCACACACACAGCCACACACACAGAGCAACACACACACAGAGCCACACACACACAGAGCCACACAGCCACACACACATAGCCACACACACACACACACAGCCACACAAACACACTGAGCCACACACACACACACACAGACAGAGACACACACACAGAGACACACACAGAGACACACACACACAGAGACACACACACACAGAGCCACACACACACAGAGCCACACACACACACACACACACACACACAGCCACACACACACACAGCCACACACACACACAGAGCCACACACACAGAGCCACACATGCAGAGCCACACACACACACACAGAGCCACGCACACACACAGAGCCACGCACACACACAGAGCCACACACACAGAGACACATACACACACACACACAGAGCCACTCACTCACACACACAGAGCCACACACACACACACACAGTGTCACACACGCACACACACAATGGCATGAAAAAAGTCAAACACAATCAGTTTTTCTTGTCTGCTAAGGACATTAAACTAATTCAAATGAATTTTAAAAAAATTAAGAAAAATCCACTTAAGCAAGAGGAAATTTCACTGTCTAATTCGACACATTAACTAGACCTACAGAACAGTTCAGCACTTCTAAAGTTCTGTTAAAACTTGACTGCAACCAGTCGATAAACAACATACTCCGGGATGCTTTGTGGGATACTATAAATAAGGAACAGCTAAAAGAAAGTGGATCTTGGTGACAATAACAGCTGTTGCCTTAATAAATAACAATTACGCAATTGTCTAGTTAAGGCATGCAGCATGCTTCAACTCTCAAACAGTTTACTTGGTAAGAGAAAAAAACAAGCACCTGCAGGAATGACCTTGAAAGAACATGACAAGTGGATGAAATATTTACCTGCACTCATGATTTATTTCTTAATTTTATTTATGCATTTTGTAGAGCGCACAAATCCACGAGGGCACTTGGCGCTGGTGGACTGACGGAAAGTTAGGTAGCCATAGTGAATCACTGATTGAAGAGCCAGGTCTTTATCTGTTTCCTAAAAATGAACAGGGTGGGGCTGGTCTTGATGTGGGAGGGAAGCCTGTTCCAGAGTTTGGTAGTGGCACATAGAAACGATCTATTGCCCCAGGAGGCTTTTTTTGTGCGGGGAACAATAAGAAGGTTAGCATTGGAGGAACGCAACTGTCTGGGGGGATTGTAGGGTCGGAGAGACTGCTTGAGGAAATCAGCACCAGTGATGTGTATGGCCTTATAAGCGATGCAGAGAGCTTTAAACTTGGATCTGCTTCTGATTGGTAGCCAGTGAAGTTGGCGGACTACATTGGAGATGGGCTTAAATTTAGGAGTACCTGTCAGCAGCCTAGCTGCTGCGTTTTGAACCAGCTGGAGTTTTTTAAGAACTTTTTCTTGTGCATTGATGAATAATCCGTTAAGTAGTCCACTTTGGACATAACAAGTGTACTGATAAATGTTTTGGTGGCTGAGGAAGGGAGATATGGGAGAAGTTTCTTTATAATTTTGATGGTGTGGAAGGCTGATGATACCACCGAATTTGCATGGTGCATGAAAGTCAGTTTAGCGTCGAAAATGACTCGGAGGTTTCTAAACTTTGCAACTGGAGACGGAGGTGTACCTAGGTCTGTTGGCCCCCAAAGAAAGGACCATAATGGTGAGAGATTACCAAAGATCATGACTTCTGTCTTACTGGAATTTAGTCTCAGGGAGTTGTCAGCCATCCAGAAGCTTATGGCAAGCATTCCCTTCAGGAAGTTGGCTGCAACCTTCGCACCATTGTTATGTATTGCTAACACTAGTTGGGTATCGTCAGCGTATGAGGTGAGCGCCAGTTAGTATGTTTTGATGAGCCTTGCCAAGTCCGACACATAGATATTAAACAGTAATCAAGGCGCATGCCGAAACATGTAGGGGCTACGGGAGGCATTGTGCTGTTTAAAAAAAGAATAAAAAGAATGCAGCTTCGGAATTGGATTTGTGATTGGAGGACCCCTTCGTGTCCGCGATTTTCTGAGGCCGCCCTGAAGGGTTGAAGACTCCTGGAAACGAAGACTTGTGTTGGTGTTTAAATGAAGGAGTACGACCCACGCACTGTTGCTTTTCCAACTATGGTGTTACTAATGGAGTGAAAATAAAGCGGCAGCGATGGAAGGGCTTTGGGTAGGATGAGCTCCTACGCCGAACGTTCCGGGCCCAGGTCTTTTTGACAGGGAGGTCATTCATAATTGCAAACTGTGAGTAACATTACGAGCAACGTGGCAGCATTCCATCTGGATTTATGAAACATTTTTTCTGCAGCGGAAAATGAAAAAATTTGAAAATGCAAAGGACATTCTGTGCATTAAAAAAGAACTATCCTTTTACATCGTTACTTACCTTATGTTTTCTGCTGCATTTTGGGAAACATAGGCTGAAGTAGTCACATGAGCAAAGACCATCCCTTTAAAATAAGATGCACGTAAGCACTTTGTGCACTGCATCTTTCCCGTGATCAAGGCGCATGCCGAAACATGTAGGGGCTACGGGAGGCATTGTGCTGTTTTCCCTGAATAAAAAACTGCAGCTTCGGAATTGGGCCTCAGCATTGTTTTTTTTGTGATTGACGGACCCCTCCGTGTCCGCGATTTTCTGAGGCCACCCTGAAGAGTTGAAGACTCCCGGAAACGGGGACTTGTGTTGGTGTTTAAATGAAGGAGCACGACCCACGCACTGTTGCTTTTCCAACTATGGTGTTACTAATGGAGTGAAAATAAAGCGGCAGCGATGGAAGGGCTTTGGGTAGGATGAGCTCCTACGCCGAACGTTCCGGGCCCAGGTCTTTTTGACAGGGAGGTCATTCATAATGGCAAACTGTGAGTAACATTACGAGCAACGTGGCAGCATTCCATCTGGATTTATGAAACATTTTTTCTGCAGCGGAAAATGAAAAAATTTGAAAATGCAAAGGACATTCTGTGCATTAAAAAAGAACTATCCTTTTACATCGTTACTTACCTTATGTTATCTGCTGCATTTTGGGAAACATATGCTGAAGTAGTCACGTGAGCAAAGACCACTCCTTTAAAACAAGATGCACGTAAGCACTTTGTGAACTGCCTCTTTCCCGTGATCAAGGCGCATGCCGAAACATGTAGGGGCTACGGGAGGCATTGAGCTGTTTTCCCTGAATAAAAAGACTGCAGCTTCGGAATTGGGCCTCAGCTTTGTTTCTTTTGTGTTTGGCGGACCCCTCTGTGTCCGCGATTTTCTGAGGCCGCCCTGAAGGGTTGAAGACTCCTGGAAACGGGGACTTGTGTTGGTGGTATATATATATATATATATATATATATATATATATATATTTAGAGCTCCGCAACTCTGCTACCGAGAACCGGTAGCAGAAAGCAACAAGACGGCACTCGCAGCAGGTGTAAACCAAGTAGGTTTATTTAGCGCAAAAGAATAAAGTCAGACGCGTTTCAGCACTTGCCTTCGTCAGTGTCAGCTGGCGTCGGCAGTGCAGCAACAGATAAGGCAAAAGTCATTGAAACAAAGGAAGGTTCAACGGGTCAAATGAAAGCGCCATCTTGGAACGATGAAATCGCGCTATTTACAATTAACATTTTGCTTTTAACGTTTACAAGCAATGAGAGTAAATAAACTGAACATTCATAGCGTTACTATTGTCGTGCTAAAAACTGATTACGCCCTGGATGGGCTTTTAAACACAAATTACCACTACTACAGTGAAAATCTCCATTGCTTTCCTCATCATATCGTTTGTTGGTGTACAGTGGAAGTAACACAATCCCCATGAGTTCTAAGTCAATAGTAATAATAATAATTGAGGCCTGGATGGCCATAAACACACATACTAATATTGACAATCCACACAACATAAACCCTAACTAAAGGAAAGGGGTGTGGGGTGGGGGGGTGCTGTTCTTCTGAAACCAAATGATAACTACGTCTACTCTAAAATGAACAAAGGATATTACAACAGACAGTATCATGGTTCAGAAACAAATGGAAGTTTCTATAGGTGTGATAATAACTCCTCCCCTGCATTAAGTCCTCCTGGTGACTTCGTTTGGAGGTCGATAATATACCGAGACTCCAAACGTCTGAGTCGCCTTTTCAAGTCTCCACCCCTAACATCTTGAGGGATGCAGTCTAAGCTGAAAAAGCTGAGTTTTGTCCTGTCACTGTCGTGGTGGCTAGCAAAATGCCGGGCCATTGGATAATTTTCATCCTTATTCGCAATGGCTCGTTGGTGCTCCAGGATTCTCAACTTAACTGCTTTAGTGGTGCTTCCTACGTACATACGTTCGCAGGGGCACTTCAGGCAGTATACCACGAATGTGGTTGAACAAGTAATGAACTTGTTGATTTTAACTTTTGAGTCCCTGTGTGGCACTTGGTAGCTCAGTACCCTCTGACTGTTACTGCAGGCTTTGCATTTCCCGCATGGATACGAGCCATGCATCGCCTTCAGTTCTCCTTTGGATCTGCCCTTCGGTAGATGGCTAGTGACTAGTGTATCTCTTAAAGATCTTAATCTTCTAAAGGTAATCATGGGGTGTTGTTGCAGATCTTTCCCGATTACATTATCGGATTTCAAGATCCCCCAGTTCTTGGCCATAATGGCTCTAACCTTGTTAGCTGCCACTGAATAATTGGTGATCAATCTAATAATGCCACTCCCCTCTTTAGGGCTATCTATCTTCTTGTCTTGTAGGAGGGTATTTCTGTTGACTTTCTCTGCCTTTTTCTCAGCTTGAAGGAGGGTAGATACGGAATAGCCGCGGGATTTAAAGCGTTTAACACTTTGTTGAGCGGCCTCTGTGTAATCTCTCTCCAGAGAACTGTTACGCTTAATCCTTAACAGTTCCCCGTAGGGGATACTCTTAATCAGGGAGGTCGGGTGACTGCTGCGCCCGTGGAGGACAGAGTTACCCGCCGTCTCTTTTCTAAAGAGGGCGGTCTGGATCTTGCCTGCGTCAACGAAAACTTTGAGATCTAAGTAGTTAACCTCACTCTTGCTTATAGTACAGGTGAAATGCAGGTTAAGGTCATTCTGATTCAGAATCCTAATGTAATCCATAGCCGAGTGTTCCGACCCCCTCCAAATAAGGAAGAGGTCGTCGATATACCTCCTCCAGCATATCACCTTCTCCACCCAAGGGGTTTTGTCATCTGCCCAGGCCACCTGCTTCTCCCACCAGCCCACGAAAAGATTCGCGTAACTGGGGGCGAAGCAGGTTCCCATCGCAGTCCCCCTTACTTGCCTGTATCGTTGATTCTCAAAAACAAAAATATTGTTATTCAGGCAAAACGATATAAAGTCTAGAATCATCTGACTATGTTGCAAGTATCGGGCGGGTCGTAGATTCAGGAATGTCTTAACAGCTGCAATACCATCGTGATGACTGATGCTCGTGTAGAGGCTCGAGATGTCCATGGTAATCATCAAGAAATCCTCCTCCCACTCCACGTCTTGTATCTGCCTCAAAAAATCCTTGGAGTCCTTAGTGTAGGAACTCAATTCAGTAACCCAAGGAGCCAGGAATGAGTCGATAAACTTCGACATGTTCTCAGTTAGCCCACCTATGGATGACACGATGGGCCTCCCTGGTGGTTGCGTGGGGTGTTTATGGATCTTAGGGAGGTGATAAAAACTCGGTAATCTCGGTTGTTTGTTCTGTAGGTATGAGTATTCCTCCCTGTTGAGTATGCCTATTCCATACCATTGATCAACCAAGGAGTGGTAGTTCCGGATACTCTCCTGATACTCACGTTCCGTTGCCGGCATGTAGTTGTTACAGTCTTGTAATTGAGAGAGGGCTTCCTTGCAATACTGATCACGTTTCAGGATAACAACGTTCCCGCCCTTATCTGAGGGCTTTATTACTATAGAGTCATCCTGTTGTAGACTTGTGATTGCTTTGCGTTGTTGGAATGACAAATTCCAATGTATATCCTTCTTCCGTGCTTCTTCAGTTTGCGAAAGCCTTTGTAGGTCTTGGTTAACGGCGTCTGAAAAGATATCCAAAGCATCCATTGGTGTCTGTGGGAGAAAGCGGGAGGTTGGTTTGAAGAGACTTGGTTCTCCAATCTGGGTTATACCCATGGACATGCCTCTCCCGACAGTGTCTGTTGGAGGAATGGTTTGACTTAGTCCTTCTTCCAAAAGGTCTTCAAGTACCGCTAGGCCCTCCAAGTCATTGATGCTCATTTCAGTTGGATCAATTTGAGTTGTAGCGGACTCCCTTGGTGGGCCTTGTGCCTTCTCCTTGAGCGCTTTCTGTTTGAAATACTTCCAAAGTTTAAGTTTGCGGATGAACAGGAATAGGTCTATTCTTGTTTGTACATATTCATAGCGGCCTGTCGGACAAAAAGAGAGTCCTAGCTTGAGGACATTTTCTTCGTCCTTATTAAGGACTCTATCTGAGAGGTTGATGATATTAAGATCTTCCATCAATTCCTCTTGGACCTGTTTTGCCGAGGCCTCTGTTTCCTGATTTCCCCTTCTCCGCTTCCTCCCGCCGCGTCTTGTGATGCGTCTCCGCTTTTTTCTTTGGTGATTTCCGGGGGGCGCTTTTTCCCTCCCCTTAGCCAGTTTGAGCGGATTAAATCGCATTCCTCGTGAAAAGAAGCCGATTCTTCAGCTTGTGCGCTTAGTTGCGCTCGATTCTGTGTCTCGTCGTCCGATTGCTCTGCACTGGTCACCTCAGATTCAGAGGTTTCTCGTTGCACTGTTGGTTTCTGCCTTCTAGCCTTTAGAGCTCGGCGAGGCGCATCGTACTTCCGTGCAAAGGTCAAAATTCTTCCCTGCTCATAGTCACGAGCATCACGTTCGAATTTCTGTTGTTTTCTTAGTTGGATCTTCTTTTCGTAGCTTGTTAGCCTTTTTTTCATGGACTCTTTCTCTGTATCCAGTTGTCCCTGGTCTGCCAGGTCTACAATCTCTTTTTCCAAAGCTTCAATGTCTTGTAAAGCCTTCTCCCTATCTTTCCAGGCAAATTTGATTAGAAGGCATAACATCCCTTCCGAGGAATGTGCTGTCAAAGTAGCCCATTCACTTAATAATTCCGGGTCGGGATTCTCATAAGCTGGAATCGTATAGATGCGTAGACCCCGTGGGACTCTCTTGGCATCCACGTAGTGCTGCAGTGAAGTGGCCTCCCACCACTTCCTTGTTTCCCTTTCGTATAGTCTCTCTAGTTGTTGGTATTTACTTTTGAGGGTTGGCTGAACCACATCCTCTGTCTGTGCAGCGTTCCGTGCCCTGGGCTCCGGTCGCGCTTTAAAGATGCCTGTTGCTGCCTCCCGGCGCGCTGTGTCGCTGAACATTAGAATTGAAAATTATGAACTTCCTAATGTCGTGCGCTTCCTGCTTCACTCGTGCCCCGTTAGAGTGGAATAAGTCGGCGTCTCCTACCTCGATCTCGTTCTCAGTCTTTTCCGACCCCGTGGCTCCGGTTGTCTTCCCAAAATCCGAACACAGCGGGACTGATGTCGAGGTTGCCGACTTCCTGGGCGGTGCGTTCTCCCTTTCCTCCGTCAGCTGCTCCCAGTGAACGCCAATGGAGACCGCACTCAGCCGAGTGGGTGCCGAAAAAAACGGCGGCGTGCCGTTTAAATATTTAGAGCTCCGCAACTCTGCTACCGAGAACCGGTAGCAGAAAGCAACAAGACGGCACTCGCAGCAGGTGTAAACCAAGTAGGTTTATTTAGCGCAAAAGAATAAAGTCAGACGCGTTTCAGCACTTGCCTTCGTCAGTGTCAGCTGGCGTCGGCAGTGCAGCAACAGATAAGGCAAAAGTCATTGAAACAAAGGAAGGTTCAACGGGTCAAATGAAAGCGCCATCTTGGAACGATGAAATCGCGCTATTTACAATTAACATTTTGCTTTTAACGTTTACAAGCAATGAGAGTAAATAAACTGAACATTCATAGCGTTACTATTGTCGTGCCGCCAACTCAGCATTCTGGTACTTGGAGTTCTCTGTTGGTGTCATATCCGCGTGTTTCAAGATGAACACGAGATGCGGAGCAACGTGCCTTGTGGGGACTAGCGCAAGGAAAGCAGTTGGCTTGGATTTGCCTCCACAGTGACCCGATGGATAACACTGTTTGATGGGACTAGACGGCGGCATCCACTATGGATATGACACCAACAGAGAACTCCAAGTACCAGAATGCCGAGTTGGCGGCACGCCCAGTGGGGCGGGGTACTTACCTGAAATGAACATAAGACATGGCCGCTCTCCACCCTCATTGAAAATTGCCAAGCCATGATGAAGGAAGACTAATTCCGAAACGCGTAGGCACTGATTGGCAGACACTGTTTGATGGCGAATCTATGCACGCTGCTGCTACCCTGCAATTAAAGGAAGAAACGAAACGCTGCGTGGGTATCTTCATTTGCAGGGCAAATACGTTTTGAATATTTTGTGGCCGGTTCCGGGTCACGGAGATCACCCCTTCGCTGCCCAGCGGATCCGCGTGTTTCAAGATGAACACGAGATGCGGAGCAACGTGCCTTGTGGGGAGTAGCGCAAGGAAAGCAGTTGGCTTGGATTTGCCTCCACAGTGACCCGATGGATAACACTGTTTGATGGGACTAGACGGCGGCATCCACTATGGATATGACACCAACAGAGAACTCCAAGTGCCAGAATGCCGAGTTGGCGGCACGCCCAGTGGGGCGGGGTACTTACCTGAAATGAACATAAGACATGGCCGCTCTCCACCCTCATTGAAAATTGCCAAGCCATGATGAAGGAAGACTAATTCCGAAACGCGTAGGCACTGATTGGCAGACACTGTTTGATGGCGAATCTATGCACGCTGCTGCTACCCTGCAATTAAAGGAAGAAACGAAACGCTGCGTGGGTATCTTCATTTGCAGGGCAAATACGTTTTGAATATATATATATATATATATATATATATATATATATATATATATATATATATATATATATATATATATATATATATATATATATATATATCCTGATTTCGCCTCTAGCACACAGGATTCGAATCCCAAGAGACGATGCAGACCCAAAATCGTGCTGAATGTTCTTTATTGTAGTTACTCGCCCAACACCACCGCCATGACGCGTTTCGGTCCCTCTCGGACCTTGATCACATGACACATCACATGGGCAGATCAACACCTTTTAAAGTGACAGTGCAATTACCAATGTGCTAAACATGGATGAAAGACTCTGTCCCTGCTTAAATGCAATTATAACTGTAAAATACAGTACCAATTGGCTTAGACTTGTTATGCCAACCTCCTGTGCAAATATTGCTGTTAAATACAGTACATATAAAGTGCAAAGCGTCATGTCCAAATTTGCAATTCGAGTAAACATTCACAATAAATATTCACAATATCGAGTAAAAGACATCCATAAATAATTAAATTCATTATTCATGATAAAAACATCCCATTGTTGAAAACAACCACATAAAAGGAACTTTCTAAAATATACGCATGATTTAAAAATCTATGCTACAAAAGTCCTCCACGGCTGCTTCAAATAATGGGTCTAGTTCACTCGAAAACATGAGTCACATCCGTGACTGGCACATAAGGAGAGTTGTATTTAGCCAATACCCCTGCAGGAACATGAGAATAATTTCTATTAAATAAAGCCCCAGTGGGCATACTTCTAATCATCCATCAACTCAATATATATCAAAACAGTGTATTCACCACCCTAAACCCAAGATATCTTAAACAATAGTAGAAAATGTGAAATTCTTAAAATGAATTCATTTTACATGCGGCATATTGTCTTATTCATTGTGGATGGACACTTGAAGATATATACAACTTTAAAACCACATTAAACCTCAGATATAGATTTATAAAAACGTATAAAAATCTTCTGTTGAATTCAACCCATTAGGGCTCTTAGTGTCCATCTCAAGAATGTATTTTATTTCCAATCTTCTTAATCTAGCATTTCTGTCACCACCGCGCCTCAGGGGTAAGATGCAATCAACAATATAATATTTCAGCAGATCAGAATCCTTTGACTGAACTGCAGAAAAATGACGAGCCACGGGGTATGATTCATCCCCATTTTTAATAGCCCGTAGATGTTGAAGGACTCTCTTATGACATTGGGGTCTAGTGCTCCCTACATATTTTAATCCGCAGGGGCACTCCAATACATAGATCGCATATTCCGTTTTGCATGTAAGTTTTTAATCTATTTTCCTAGGTGTACTATGGAAAGGACTGTGATATTCAGTCTTGTTAATCCCCTGCTTGCATGCTTTACAACTAGCACATTTAATGAAGCCCTTACTTTTCGTCAGCCAGTCTGTAGAAGATTTAATTTCAGGACTGCTGGAAACCAAGGTGTTACTCATGGAGTTAGCTTTTCTGAAAGTCAAATTGGGGGGACGTGAGAGTTTCTCCCCCAAAATTGGATCGTTCTTAATCAGAGGCCAATTCCTGGTAATAATTCTCCTAATAGCCTGATGCTGATCGCTAAAGGTAAGAATAAGTCTCAAGGGCTGTTCATCAATGGGAATGTCTTTGATTTTATCTCTAGTTACCAATGCCTGAGCTCTACTTTGCGCATTGGCTCTTCTGGTCGCAATGTCAATGACCTTGGGGCTGTACCCCCTTTCGATAAATCTTATCCTACATTCCTGCTGTGCTTTAAGGCAATCTGATTCCATACTGCAGATTCTCCTGATCCGCAACATCTCCCCATAAGGGATGCTGCGGATCAGGTGGGCCGGATGGTTACTGTCTGCATGTAGCATTGAATTGCCCGCTGTGCTTTTCCTATGCAATCTAGTGTTAAGAGAGTTCTCGCACACAAATATCTCAACATCAAGGAACATGACCGAGGACTTACTGATGTAGCTGGTAAACTGTAAGTTCATGTTGTTGGTATTAAGTGAGTTAACAAAATCAAGTGCTTCATTTTATTTATTTATTTATTTATTTAATTGCTTGTATAGCGCTGGAATCGAGCCCGGTTGGGTTATCTCCGCGCTTTGACTGCAACAGGTGACAAGACTACTATACAGAAAACCTGAGAATGTAAGAAAGACAGCTATACATTATATCTCCATAAACAAATTGGTTTTTAACATTTTCCTAAATGTAAGGTGATTGGAGGTCTGTCTAAGGCTGAGCGGCAGGTTATTCCACAAGGTCGGCCCCACTGAGGAGAGGGCTCGGCCGCCTTGTCTGGTCTTTTTAATGAGAGGTGGTTTAAGCAGAAGTTGATTACTTGACCTTAGGTCTCGTTCTGGTTTGTAGGGCTGTAGTAGTTGAGCTAGATAATAGGGGCCCTTTCCAAATAGACATTTGTGGACAGTGCAGCAGATTTTAAATTTAACCCATTGGCGTATTGGGAGCCAATGTAGTTCTTTCAACAGGGGTCCAGAAGAAGTTCTAGGGGGGGCATTCAGAATCAGTCTGGCCGCCGTGTTCTGGACCACCTGCAGTCGATTGATAGCATCCTCATTGGCTTGTATCAGAAGCCCATTGCAATAGTCAAGGCGACTTATTACAAGGGCTTGTACCAGGGTCTTTCTGTAGCTGTCTGGTAAAAGAGGAAAGACTCGCCTGAGTAGTCCAATGGTGTGAAAGCAGGCTCTTGCAGTTACATTTGCGTGATCTTTTAGGGTTAAATTTTGGTCCAGTTTCACACCCAGATTTTTAATGGATGGTTTAGGGGAAGGTACAGGTCCCAAATCCTGGGGCCACCAGTCGGGAGACCAGAGCATGCCAGCTTTCCCAAAGAGCATCACTTCTGTCTTCCCGACATTACACTGGCGGTAGTTGGAGGCCATCCAGTTAGAGATGGCCCTCATGCCTTCCGCAAAGTTTTCCCTAACATTGGAGTTAGGGTCATGGAAAGGGTAGAGGAGTTGAGTGTCGTCAGCGTACGACACTGGTGTGAATCCGTACTTCCTCACAATCTCAGCAAGGGGGGCCACATACACATTAAACAACGTGGGGCTTAGGCATGAGCCCTGTGGCACCCCCTTAGTGAGCGCCCTGGAGATGGAGTGATAGGGGCCCAGGCTGACAGATTGTGAGCGGCCAGAGAGGAAACTCTCCAGCCATGCAAGCGCCTGACCTCTAATGCCCACTCCTTGTAGTCGGTTCAACAGGATTTTATGTGAAACAGTGTCAAAAGCAGCTGACAGGTCTAACAGCACCAGAATCATCGAGCCTCCTCTATCCTGTGACATCTTGATGTTATCGGTCACGGAGAGGAGTGCGGATTCGGTGCTGTAGTTGGGCCTGAACCCAGATTGAGATTGGTCCAGGCCCCCTGTCGCTTCTATGAAACTGGAGATCTGGACGTTAACAAATTTCTCAGCTACCTTAGTCAGGAGGGGCAGAAGAGAGATAGGGCGAAGGTTGGAGAGTTCCGTCCAAGGTGCGGTGGAATTTTTACGTATCGGATTCACAACTGCCTCTTTCCACTGTTGCAGGAGTTTACCTTCTTTGAAAGAGAGATTGAGAATTTTGGTGATGATTGGGCATAATGATCTGCTCAGGCTATTGGTTAGCTTGGCAGGGAGAAGATCATGAGGGGAGCCAGATTTCATATTGTTCAGAAGTGTGAGAATTTCGCTCTCTGTGGCTTCTGGAATGACTTTAAAGATCCCTAGGGGAGTTTCTTTGCATAAAGTACTCGAGTCTTCTGAATTGTTAGGGTGTTTGGCCAGGATTTTATTGTACATAGTGTCGATTTTATCCTCAAAGAACTGGGAGATATTATTGCACAACTCTTGTGAGAAAGTGTCTGGACTTTCGCAAGCCAAGGGGTTGGTAAAAGTCCTAAGGATTTTATATAACTCTCTTGTAGAGTTGGCGGCTTCATCAAGCTGGGACAGCAGGCAGGTTTTTCTTGCCTTTTTAATGTTTTTGTAGTAGGTAGATATGGCCTGCTGATAAAGTTCCTTGCTGGCGAGAGAGTGTTCCTTTCTCCATTGTTTTTCCAGCTTCCTACATTTTTGTTTCTCTATTTTTAGTGATTCAGAGTACCATATTTCTTTTTTGATGGTCAGAGGTTTTTTGACTATTTTTTGTGGAGCTAAGGAGTTTATGGTATCCAGAAGGGTATTATTTAGCTTGGATAGAGCTGATTCGATGTTGTCAGAGTCAGAGATAATGGGCTCTTTCCAGGCTTGTTCAAAGGAGTCCGGTGTGATTTTATGCCATGATCTTTTTGTAATGGTCAGAGTGGTGGGGGGGGTTAGAATATTTGGTAAGTTGTAGAAAGGAAAATTCCAGCATGCTATGGTCAGACCAGTTGATAAATTTAGGTGGGTGGCAGTGTATTGAGGGATAGCTGGTAAATATTAAATCCAATGTATGGCCTTTTCTGTGGGTAGGGCCACAGTTTCTTAAGTGAAGACCTAGAAGAGCAAGGTCGGCTAAGAGGAGTTTAGTGTCAGGGTCTTCCGCTATGTCCGCATGAAAGTTAAAATCCCCGAGGACAATAAAATTTTGTTTTGCTCTTAAATGAGGGGCTAGTATTTCAGTTAAGGCAAGTGAAAAGCCAGCATTGGGGCCTGGAGGTCGATATTCTAAGGCACCTTTCCAGTGGTCTTTAGTTCTGATATTTATTTTAAAAATCATTATTTCCATAGTTGGCAAAGTGATTTGTTCCAGTACCGTGATATGGAGGTTATCTTTAAAAATAATGGCAATTCCTCCACCTGTTTTTATTGGGCGGTCCTGTCTTAGAATTTTATATCCTTGAGGGATACCCAGAGTTATGGAGGGAACAGTGTGAGGCTTCAGCCAAGTTTCCGTGAGGAAGCATATTTCAGGCTTGTGGCTTTGAACAGTATCCCAGATCTCGACATGATGTCGGGGAAAGGAGCGCACATTTAAGAGAAAGCTTTTCCAGCCACTCGTTTTAGTAGTGGTGTCTTTAGCCTTAGCGAAACCAATAATTATGGAGTCAGAAGTAGCTTGGAATCTGCATAAAGGACAGGAAAACGGGCCCTCTGGGAATGGCCAGTTATCGCAAGCACACCTCGATTGACCCTGAGGTTGGAGAGCTAATAGGGATTGTGGTATGTACCTGATGCGTGAGTCCTTTGTAGTAGCCATGGTGGTAATGGCGAATAGGGTATAGTGAGAGGCCCCTGGTCCCGTCCTGTCGCGGACGGGCGCAGACGGGCTTCTCTCTGGCGCGTCTCCGGTGCTTCGCTGCGCGCGTTCGCTGCGCGCTCACTGTGACGAGGGGGCTAAATACCCCTCAGCATGCAGCAACTAGAGCGCTAACCGCTCGCTGCAGGCGGAAGTGACCTGGCTCTGCCTGACCCGCCCTCCGCTCAACGGCAACGGCACTGGTTGCCGAGTCGGACCGGGGCGGGCAGGACGATTGATCGAGCACAGGCTGCCTTGGAAGGTGAGTTATGTAATTTTAGCCTGCTTATGTAACCCTGGAGCAAGTAGCGCTGTAATGCTACAAAAATAGATTGCAAGGGCTCCAACAAGTCGGCGCTATTAAATCAGCATTTCAGTATTGAGTGCAAGTTAAAATTAGTAAAATCAATTTAAAATCAATTTCTAGCGAGCACAGTAATTGTATGTCACCTGAGGCGTCAGCGGGTCGGGGAGACACTGCCACCGTCCTCCCTACCGCGATACGCCGCCTGCTCCTCGCTGCCTAAATACCCCTCAGCATGCAGCAACTAGAGCGCTAACCGCTCGCTGCAGGCGGAAGTGACCTGGCTCTGCCTGACCCGCCCTCCGCTCAACGGCACTGGTTGCCGAGTCGGACCGGGGCGATTGATCGAGCACAGGCTGCCTTGGAAGGTGAGTTATGTAATTTTAGCCTGCTAATGTAACCCTGGAGCAAGTAGCGCTGTAATGCTACACAAATAGATTGCAAGGGCTCCAACAAGTCGGCGCTATTAAATCAGCATTTCAGTATTGAGTGCAAGTTAAAATGAGTAAAATCAATTTAAAATCAATTTCTAGCGAGCACAGTAATTGTATGTCACCTGAGGCGTCAGCGGGTCGGGGAGACACTGCCACCATCCTCCCTACCCGCCAAATGAACAATAGGTCGTCAATGTATCTAAACATATGTGCTACATGATTGTTGACAAATGAAAGATTTGCATCTAATAGTGTCTGTCTTTCCCATAAACCCATGTGCAGGCAGGCGTAGCTAGGGGAAAAACATGCCCCCATAGCTACGCCCCTGATCTGTTGGTATACCTGTATGGAAAAAAAGAAATAATTATTCTCCAGACACATGGTAATGATTGCTATTAGCATTCTGTTATGTTCCATTTAGCACATGGGACGCTTCTAAGAAAATAGTCTACAGCCTTCAAGCCGTCCCTATGATGTATACTAGTATACAGTGATGACACGTCCGTAGAAATGAGCACCATGTCCTCACTCCATACCACGTTTTCCAGTTTCCTCAATAGGTCACCCGTGTCCAATATAAAAGATGGCAATGTCCGTACACAGTCCTGCAAAAAATGGTCCACATATTTGCTGGCATTTTCCATCAGACTACCACAGGCAGAAATGATAGGCCTGCCAGGTGGATTCAAAGAACTCTTATGAACTTTTGGTATGAAGTACAATACCGGCATTATGGGATTATCATTTTTCAGAAATTTATATTCATCTGCTGACAATAATCCTGCACTTCATATATATATATATATCTATATATGTGTAGATATCCAACAAATATCTCCGAGGAGAAGAATGAGTCGCCACCCTTCCGTCAGTTTTAAAAGCATTTATTGCAGATTACAGCGTAAGAGTGTCCTGGCATTTTCTGATGCATTTCGGTCTAATCCAGAGGAGGACGCCACGGCAGTGAAGATTAACAGCTCCCCAGCACTATTGTTCATTTAAGGAGTACTGGCCCTCTGGTGGTCGCCTTAAGGGGCTGGCTTCACTTAAGGTCTGCTGGTATTTGTAGTTCGCTGTTTGCACTTCAGTGTTCTTCTTGTGGGTTAATTACTGCGTTTGGTTTTGTGCTGCGCTGTAGGATAACGGAAGCCAAGCATACCGCCTTTCAGGTTGCTGGGGTATATATATATATATATATATATATATATATATATATATAACACCAGGATTGCCTCCAAACAAAGACACCACACACGGAGGGTTTCCGGCACACAACACCGCAGGTAGCAATATATATCTATATATATCTCTATATATATATATATATATATATATATATATATATATATATATATATATATATATATATATATATATATTACCTACTGGCGGTCGCCAGTAGGTATATATAGTTAGGATTTTTTTGAATAGGGATTTCTGAAAATTCTATGTTGAATAACTTTGGCGTTGATGGACGGAATTGGCTGAAATTTTCAGGAAAATGGCACATTTTGTTTCTGAGCGTCCCCTGAAAGTTTGGGGGGGTTTCGTCAAGCGGGGGCCGAGAATAAAGGGGGGTCCCAAAACGTGTTTTTAACATTGAGTTTTCCATAGGGCGGTTGGACTCACTTTTAGCTCGAACGGCTGAATGGATTTCCACAAAACTTGGCAAAATTGTAGGGACTGTTTGCCCGATGTGCCTTTGCTAGGTCTCAAGATATGTGCTCCAGTGGATTTTGAGAAATTAACGTTCAAAAAAATATATATATATCTGTGACAGCGTCCCGGTTAGCGCCCCTGTTCGCGTACCAGACGCGTAACGGAACTTCGCGAGGAGAAGCGGATTGGCTGTCCGGTGACTGTCAACATTCTGAACAGTCCGGAGCGGCCGCCATCTTGTCTCTCGGTAGGATCGAGAGACAAGAGCTGGAAATAAACGAAGGGGGAAATAAATGAAAGGGGGCAAGGTAGACCCCTCCTGACCCCTAGGATTGATGTGCGGGCTATTAAAGGGCCCCGCGGGGCAAAAAAATAAAATATTTTTTTTTCGATTTTTCACGGTGGAAGCGCTACCTGGTACGCGAACTGGGTTGCTCACCGGTAGCGTAACGGGAGTCCGCCATCTTGTGTTTCGGACGAATTTAGTCACAAGATGGAGGATAAACAATGTTGGGAATGGGTATAAGGGGGCACGGGAGACATATCCTGACCCCCTAGGTTTTCTGAGGGTGGCTGAGGAGGCCCATATATGTAAAAAAAACCACCTTTTTTTTTTCAAATTTTCGCACGGTTAGCGCCCGGTCCGCTCACCGGGTAGCGTTCCGTAAAGCGTAACAAGGGGAAAACGAAGGGAAATAGTAAAATAATATTTTAGAGTGCTTTGAGGTAGGGTAGCTCTGAATAGAGCTGTTGTGTTGTGTGGGTGATGTAAGTACCAACATGTAGGTACCAATGAAGAGTCTAAAATTCAATGTACACCGTCTCCTCTGTAGATATTTTGTATGTTCTAATATGGGTTATTTAAATGTAAATGTGTGGAAAAGCACTTCATGCTTTAAAGCAATTGTATTTTTGAACTGATTGTTCTTTCCTCTTAGTCCTCCTCTTTGTTTTTTTTTCCCCACACTCTTCTTCAGCATGATAGTTGATAAATTCGTTCCCTCAAAAAATGTATATACATAAAAAAATTATATTAAATACATATAAAATATATTTTTCCTTTAAAAGAAGAATGCATTTTACAGCTTTTGATATTTGCTATTAAAAAACCATTGAAATTCACTGAAAAAACCATAGGTTATAGACCATATATAGTTAGGAATTAGCATTTACAAAACCTTGAAAATTCACTGAAAAAACCATAGGTTATAGACCATATATAGTTAGGAATTAGCATTTACAAAACCTTATTTTACTCACACAAAACCATTGAAATTCGCATATATAGTTAGTTGCACTAACTATATATCGCGCACCCGCAATCCACTGCTGATCATGTCACATATTACATCATTCATGACATGGTCAGTGACATCACTGATGACATCTCAAATGACATCACTGATGACATCACTGATGACAACATCCAGTGACTGTATGTTTCTGTAAAGTTAAAATATGTCTTACATATTGAAGAATGAGTGGATGTATAAGTGTCTGGATGAAGGATTTAGTAGGTGCATGACTGACTGTATGAGTGAGTGATTAAATGTGTCTCACTGAGTGCATGGGTTAGTGACTAAACTGTCTTAATTTGTGCATCATTATGTCTGTTGTTCTGTAAACTGCTGCATGTGTTGATCAGTAGCTATATGAGTAACTATATGGGTTATTGTTTGGTTGCCCAAGTATTTGTATGGGAGACTGAGTGTGTGTGTGGGTGGCTGGGAGGTGTATGACTATGTGCATAGATGTGTGAGCAGTTGATTCACTAGATGTATGGGTTCAAAAGTGCCTGTGGAAACAGGTGTATGGGCGGTTGACTGTGTGCATGAGTGTATTGGTGAGTGAATGGATATCTCAGTGCTACATGTCAAAGTAAGTACATATGTAAAACACAGTACATGTGAGAGTTGACATATATAAATAACTGTGCATAAGAGCCAGTGAATGTGTGAGTGGCTGTATGGATCATTGTGAACTTGTATCAGGGATTGTATAAGAGAGTAAATATGTGTTAGTATATGTTTGAATAAGTAAGGTGTGTATAACTGTATAGTTGAGGAAATGGAGGTGTGATTGATTCTCTGCATGACTGACTAAGTGTGTGAGTAACTCCATGGATGAGTGACAGTCTGTGAGTGTCTGTTTACACAGAGTGTATCTAAGGTTATATTAGAGTCTGAAGAGGTTCATCGTATAATCACATGAATGATGTCATCAGTGATGTGATCAATAATGTCAAATGAGATGTCATCAGTGATGTCATCAGTGATGTCATTTGAGATGTCATCAGTGATGTCATCAGTGATGTCATTTGAGATGTCATCAGTGATGTCATTTGTGATGTCATCAGTGATGTCATTTGAGATGTCATCAGTGATGTCATCAGTGATGTCACTGACCATGTCATGAATGATGTAATATGTGACATGATCACCAGTGGATTGCGGGTGCGCGATATATAGTTAGTGCAACTAACTATATATGCGAATTTCAATGGTTTTGTGTGAGTAAAATAAGGTTTTGTAAATGCTAATTCCTAACTATATATGGTCTATAACCTATGGTTTTTTCAGTGAATTTTCAAGGTTTTGTAAATGCTAATTCCTAACTATATATGGTCTATAACCTATGGTTTTTTCAGTGAATATATATATATATATATATATATATATATATACATACAATACAGCCTTCCTTAGACATGTGGAACAATGCTGCAAGAGAAGTCTTTGCACATAAATACATTCCAATAAAGCAGGGAGAAAGAAAGCCTTTGAAAACTGCTGTATTATACAGCAAAAAAGTAATGCTGCAACGAAAGTGAAAACATTGTCAGCACATAGGCTGCATTGAAGAGAAAACATCAGTGTAGAAAGCTGAAAAGCTAACCCACATAAACAGTAACAATAAACTGCCACCGTGCCTTTAAGGCAGCCATGACCCCTAGCTCCCATCATGCCTCAGGGGTGACAGTTAGGCCAGTTGTTCTTTGCGGATAACCGCAGACCATTTTAGAAACAGATGTATGTATCATGTTCACTTGCCCGGGGAGGTGCAAGGGGATCCTCATCAATAGTCATAAGCACATGAATAGAATAGCAAGCCCATCCTCTCATCCTGCGGGCAAGTAAACAAAGAACTGTTCAGACATAGGAAAACCGCCGTTAGGCGAACACAGACTCCGAAAAATTAACACTGGAACAGATTCCTCAAGGAAGCCTGTCCCACTTGGGTATCTGCTCTGGAGTCTGAATTCAGACAGTAATGCCTGGTAAATGTATGGACCCACTTCCAAGTTGCCGCTTTGCAAATCTCGGGCATCAGTACATTGTGTTTAGGAATGCTACTGTTGCCGCTTTACCCCTAGTCGAGTGAGCTTTAGGAGAAGCGAGCAAAGGTGTATTTGTCAGCTGGTAAGATAACCTTATACAAGACACTATCCATCTTGAGATAGTTCGTTTAGAAGCTGGAAAGCACGTTCTGACAAAGCCATAGGTCATACACAATTGATCAGACTAGACTTTCTTATGGATTTTGTGGCTGCCAAATAAAACTTGAGAACCCTCTTGAGGTCCAGAACATGCAGAGACCTTTCCGCTGGTGTAGTTGGATTGGGAAAGAAAGAAGGTAGAGAAATCGTCTGATTATCATGGAACTCCGACGTAATCTTGGGAAGGAAGTCTCGGATGCGGGCGAATTGACAGCTGCAACAGATCCGGATACCACCGTTGGCGAGGCCAGTCTGGTGCTATTAGGATCATCTTCATCCTTGATCTCAGAAGTTTTGCCACTACCTTTGGAATGAGAGGGAGGGGTGGAAAGGCGTATGCAAATGTCCCTGACCAGTTTATCAAACGTGCATTCCCCCTCGTTCCTGGTTGGTAAAATCTGGATGTGAAGGCGTGGCATTTTTTGTTTTCTTCGTCTGCGAAGAAGTCGATGCAGGGATGACCCCACTGCTGAAAGATGTTTGCCACCACGTCGTCGTTGAGCACCCAGTCTTCTTGCTCTTGGAAGTGACGACTGAGGGAGTCTGCTCGAGCATTCTGCTCCCCTGGCAGATGGACTGCCGTGATCAATAGGTTCCTGGCTAGCAACCAGTGCCAAATCGCTTGGGCTTCGAGAGGCAGAGGACGCGAGCGTGTTCCACCTTGCTTGTTTAAATAGTACATGGTGGTTGTGTTGTCCGTTTGAACCAATACTGATTCTGACTGTATGGAAGGTTGAAAAGCCTAGAGCCAAGTGAACTGCCCGCAGTTCCAGCATGTTGATATGATAAGTTTGCTCGTTGGGGGTCCATATGCCCTGTGTTTGAAGTTGACCTAGATGTGCTCCCCAGCCCTGAAGAGAAGCGTCCGTAATCAGGGATTACCCTGGCAGAAGTTGGTGAAAAGGAACTCCCACCAGGAAATTCTGTGGTTGCATCCACCAGAGGATGGACTTCTTCGCAATGGGGGATAGTAGAATCCGGTTGTTCCATTTACCCGAGGACTGATTCCATTTATATAATGTTGCCTTTGACCCTCATCAATGACAGTCTTTACGCCGAAGGAAATACTTTTCCTAGGACGGAGTTGATGTTGGCCCCCAGATAGTGGAGTGACTGGGTCGATTGAAGGTCCGATTTGTCCAGATTGACATGCAGGCCCAAACGTTGAAGGAGGTTCATATAGATGAGAAGGTGTTCCTGCACCATGAGAGGAGATGATTCCTTCAGTAGCCAAACGTCTAGGTATGGATAGACGTGTAGGTCTTGGCGATGTAAAGCGGCCGCTACAACTACCATGCATTTCGTGAATACCCTTGGAGCGACTTTAAACCGAAGGGTAAGACTTTAAATTGGTAATGGTCTGTTCCTACCATGAAGCGTAAGACTTTGCGATGATCTGCTGTGATCGGGATGTGGAAGTATGCATCCTGAAGGTCCACCGAACACATCCAATCGCCTTTCTTCAAGTGCAGAAAAATTTGATGAAGAGACAGCATCCGACATTTTCTTTTTTGATGTATTTGTTCAGAATTTATTTATTTTATTTATTTATTTATGGGATTTTTTGTGCGCAACTAATACCCTAAGGTGTCTAGGCGCAGCGAAATACTCCAGATTCCAGCACAGATCAGCACGTTCTTATTGATTAAAAAGCCAGGTCTTCAGTAATTTACGAAAATTAATAAGGGTGGGAGCGGTTTTAATGTGCAAGGGGAGTGAATTCCAGAGCACCGGCGTCGCTACCAAGAATCGCCTGTCACCCCAGGTGGCCGTTCTTGTGCGGGGGACAGTCAAAAGATAGCTAGCTGCTGATCTTAGATTCTTTTTGGGGGTATACACCTGAAAAGCCTCTTTTAGAAACTTTGGTCCTGTCTGATGAATGGCCTTATAGGCTATACAAAGAGCCTTAAATTTGATCCTGCTATCAACCCTTAACCAATGAAGGTGGCGTATGGCTGCAGAAGTGGGATGTCGCCTAGGGATGTTAAGCAGGATCCGTGCTGCCATGTTTTGGACGGACTGAAGCTTGTTTAGGATGTATTTATGTGTGCCAAGAAAAAGAGCATTTCCATAATCTAATTTTGAAAATACTAGTGTGGTGACTAACGTTTTTCCTGCAGATACTGGTAAGTACGGCAGGAGTTTTTTTATTTTCTTCAGTACAAAGAAAGCAGCCAAGACCACCTTATTAACATGGCATCCAAAAGTTAACTTATTATCAAAAATCACTCCCAGATTCCTGACCTTGGTGGCTGGCACCGGAGGCGGACCCATCTGACTAGGCCACCATATGTGAGACCATTCTGGAGAAATTGTGCCAAAAGTCATGACCTCAGTTTTCTCCGCATTACGTTTCAGGCAGTTACTGTGCATCCATGATTGTACATCCAGTAACCCCTCCTGAAACCTAGCTGCTACCACGGGGCCATTCTTGTGCACCGCCAACACAAGCTGGGTATCATCAGCATAGGTGGTTAGGCGCATCC
Source organism: Lissotriton vulgaris (assembly GCF_964263255.1). Classification (NCBI taxonomy): domain Eukaryota; kingdom Metazoa; phylum Chordata; class Amphibia; order Caudata; family Salamandridae; genus Lissotriton; species Lissotriton vulgaris. The sequence goes on along the minus strand of NC_141691.1, from coordinate 57,822,679 downwards.
CATGGGATTTGATGACCCTCACCAAGTCCGAAACATAAATGTTAAAAAGAGTAGGACTTAGCGAGGATCCTTGAGGAACCCCACAAGGCAGTTCAGTGGTGGGCGAATAGTAATTGCCCAGCTTTACTGCCTGTCTACGGTTGGCTAAAAAGGAAGCTATGAGATCTTTGGCCAGATGATTGATCCCAAAGGTTGCAACACGGTCGACCAAGATGGTGTGGTCGACCGTGTCGAAGGCCACCGACAGGTCTAGTAGAATAAGAACTGCAGCTCCTCCTGAGTCCATAATCTCTCTAATTTCGTCTGAGGCTTTTATTAATGCTGTCTCCGTTCCGTGTTCCCTCCGGAACCCGAACTGAGTATCATCTTAGAGTTTATGATGTTCAATAAACTCCGAAAGCTGTTTATTCATAGTTGCCTCTATGATTTTGGACGTAAAAGGGAGACAGGCAATTGGCCTGTAGTTAGATGAAATAGTGGGGTCTAAAGAAGGTTTTTTGATTAAAGGTTTAACAATGGCCTTCTTTCAGCTTGCTGGGTAGACACCAGATGTAAATATGGAATTACATATTTCAGTTAGCGGCTGTGTGATAACGTTCTGTAATTTATTCATTGTTGTAGGTAGGCAAGGGTCAAGTGGGGAACCTGATTTGATCTTACAGATCAGCGCACTGATCTGAGCTTCAGTAGCTGGCTGAAACTTATCAAAAGAGGGATTATTGGGCATTGGATGAATGACGGGTGTATCATCAGCTTTTCTTGCCTGTTCATCAGAAAAAGTGGAATAAATGTCCGTCACCTTGGTTTTGAAGAAAGTGGCCAGTGAATCACATAGTTCCTGCGAGTTTTCACTTATAGGTCCCTTTGGACTAGAAAGAGAATTCACAACCTGAAAGAGCATCCTGGCTGAGTTGTGTGCTTGTTCAATTTGGCCAGTGTAGAAAAGATTCTTTTGTGTATTGATGGTTTTTTTGTAGATTGCTAGAATGCTCTTACAATCCTGCTTAGCCGAAGGACTGTAATGTTTCCTCCAGCGTCTTTCAAGATTTCTACAATACTGACGTTGGAGGCGCAGTTCCTCTGTGTACCATTGAGCAGATGGCGTAGCTCTATGGGGGCAATAATATTTTTCCGGCGCAACTTGGTTAGCTGCCTTTACAATCCATTCCTGAAAATTTGTGGACATAATCTCAATATCACCTGTGTTTTCTGGGATAGATGACATCAGGAGATTAATAAAGTGCGGCATATCTGCCTTATTCCAAGTCCGTACCCCCACTGGCGGGCGGACTTTATTCTGGGAAAGTTTGAGTGGTGACAGTTTGATCCTAAAAATTATAGCTTGGTGGTCAGTCCATATCAAAGGAAGTATTAATGATGTCTCAATTTTGGGGTCGTTAGTAAATACACCATCCAGTGTATGCCCAGCGTTGTGCGTAGGGCCCCTCACTAACTTCTGCAGTCCTATTGCCTGCATGTCAGCGATAAGTTCGACTGTATCATGGTTATCCATGTTTTCAAGCGGGAAATTAATGTCCCCAAGAATCGTATAGTATGGTGAACCTATTACTGATTCCGTGATATCTGTAAGGTCTGCTAAAAATTTGGTACGTGTTCCTGGAGGTCTGTACACAAGTGTCCCTTTAAAAGCTTGTTTCTGGGTAAGATTGATAGCGAATGTAACAGCTTCGCAATTAGTGCTAAGAATAGGATCACATTTCATTCGGTAGTTGTCCCTATAAATGATGGCTAAACCTCCACCTCGTCCTGAGATCCTGTCTTGTCTAGCTACACAATAGCCTTCTGGGGTAGCCAGTACAAAGTCAGGACCAGAGGCTTCGTCTCCCCATGACTCAGTAATAAAAAGTATATCCAGTTCTTGGTGAATAATCGTCTCCCTTATTACCAGGCTATGTTGGGGGAGTGAGCGTACATTGATTAGTGCAGCTTTTACATATTGCTCAGTGGATGGGGAAATGCTGGGGGTTTCCTGGGGGTGGGATGTGGTATTTGTCGCCAGCCGTGGGGATGGCAGAGAAAACACGCAACCTACACATGATATGGGTGCGGTAGGCAAGTGTTTGCATGGCAATAATACTTTACAGGACCTACCTACACCTGTGTTCCACTGTCTCAGCTGTGCGGAGGAGTAGCATATGGTAGATATAGCCTCATGTGGGGTAGCAGGACCAGGGGGGGTGGCCCTGGGCCCGGATAAGGCTCGGAAGGGCGCAGACGGGCTTGTCTTAGGCGCGTCTTCGGCGCGCGCCCGCTGCGCACGTCTGCTGCGCATCCTGGGTGAGCGAGGACTATATAGCTCTCTCCCGGAAGTGGAGAAGAGCTAGAACGCGTCCCGAGCCAGCCCTAAGATGGCGGCTGGTCCTCGTGGACGAGTTCGAGTGCCCAGTTCCCCCCGCTCTAGCGGGTCGGGTAGGTGCCGATTTTCTATTTTAAACACAGTGTGAAGGTGCACAGGGTGTTGCAGGGCGGTCAGAAATAAAAACAGTGACGATTTTAAAATTATTAAAATTTTCTATAAACCCTCCTAAATTAGCCTCATATATCTCTAGTACAGCAAATGTCAGCGCTAGTAAATCACAAGCTTGTTCGTGGTCTGTGGCCTGTAAAATGAGAATCCTCAGGTCTTAGATGCCCTGAACTTGTTCGGTTGGTCTTTTTTCTGGACAAGGAAGTATCTCGAATAGATTCCCTTCCCTCTCTGCGCTGGGGGGACCTCTTCTATCGCTTGTTTTTCGAGAAGGGTCAACACTTTCTGACGCAGGAGTTCCAGATGATGCTGTCGAGAATTTACTTGAGGATAGTCTCTTGGAGCCGCACAAAAACGTAGTGCTTATCCATTGTCTAGTTTACTTAGCACCCATTGATCTTCGGTTATTCTGCGCCACTCTTGAACATAGTGTGTTACACTTCCTCCCACTGGAATGCGGAATGTTGCTAGAGTAAGCACTGACTCATTGCTTTCCTGTAGTCTTTGTTGTGGATGAGGATTGCAGTTGGTGTCCCCCTCTTCCCCTAGAGGAGCGTTGGCCCTGGTATTGGGATTTCCCCTGCTTGCTTTGTGACCATTGAGGGGTTTGAACCCTTTGTTGGTTACCTTTCCGATTATAGGGCCTGTATTGCTTCCTGAACTCTTTCTTTTTTTCTAGGCCCACCGCCTTTAAGGTGTCCAATTCGGCCTTCATTCTCCCCATCTCCTCATCTGTGTGGGCCCCAAACAGAGAAGTACCCGAAAAAGGGAGATTAAATATGCGCTGTGGTGCATCAGGCTTTAATGCAGTGAGGCATAACCAGGAGGAACGACGAGCACATATTTTGTGCGCATAAGAATGAGACGCCAGAGATACTCCATCTGCTGCCGTGCTTATCACTTGGTTGGACACCAGAGCGCCTTCTTGAATAATTTCCGAGAAGTCCTGCTGATCTTCCTTTGGAAGCTACTCTTTAAAACAATCCCAAGAATCCCACAGGGATCTGTTGTATCGCCCGCCCCAACAGGGCTGCAGAGTTGGAAACCTGTAAAGAAGATGCCGCCGAGCGACATGCTTTCCTTCCCCAAGAGTCTTGAGCTCTACTCTCCTTATCAGGGGGAGCGGAAGAAGACAATGCAAGTGAGTGCGTTTTCTTGCTGCAATTATAACAGAATAAGGGGGTGGATCTGATCTCAGGAATAGAGGATCCGATGCAGCAGGCTTGTATTTCTTTATTAGGCGTGCAGGAGCTGCTTTCGCTGAAGCTGGGGCTAGAAATACGTCCATTACTGGCTCGATGACTCCCGGTACCAAGAGGAGCAAAGATAATGGACGTAGTCGTCTGAGTAGTTGACATGGTAATGCCCAACTTCTGTGCCCCTCTGGTAAGCACATCATGAAAAGTGTTCATGTCGTCAATGGTGACACTCTACTAGGCGGACTATGTGTGAGGGTAGGAGAGTAATCCCTCTTAAATGAGTGAGTTGAGGATGATGACTAAGATGGTGTACGCCGCCTTTTGCGATGCTCCTCTGCTGACCTGCGATCAGGGGATCTGCCCCGGTGTTCTCTGGTGCGAGTGTTAGGTGATTTGTCCACTTCTTGCACCAAGCGCTGCAAAGGAGATCAATGCAATGGGCTGTAGTGTTCCGCAGCCCTTTGAGTATGACCTGCCGATGCTGATCTCCAATGATGTAAAGGTTGCAGCCATCTGGGAGAGAGATGTATTGAGGGGGATCTCTGTCTCCTCAGAGAACTCCTCACTGGCGAACCTGCAGGCTCTTGAGAATGGATGGAAGCACTGCGAGATGACGCAATTGTCTGAGGGGAGCTTCAAATGGAATTTGAAGAGGCCCCATGGGTTCTTGAGCACGACCTCCGTCGGGATAGCCGATGAGACGTCGCTGGCAAGTGCCTTGACGTCGATCTACTCTGCGTCACCGTAATGGGAGAGACTCTGGATCCTGAACGCCTACTCAACGTCGATCTTTCTGGGCGTCTCGACGTTGAGTGGAATGACCGAATGCCTGGAGCCCATAGTCCTTGCTCTTGAGGGTGAGCGTGCTTGTGATCTCCCCGATGACCGGTTCGACAGAGAAATCCTCCTCGATGTTGAACGTTCTCTCGACGTCGACTTTCTTGGCCTCGACGTCGAATGTGACACTGGAGGGGATCTAGACCTCGACGCCGACGGAGCCGACGGAGGTGATGGTACCGGTTTCAACGTCAAATGCCGCCTGGTTGATGTCGACGGAGAGGTATGCTTCGACGCCGGTCGCTGATGAATCTGCAATAGCGGAGCTTGATTCGATGTCGACAGTCGCCTGGTTGACGTCGACGGAGATCTACGCTTCGAAGTCGATCGCCAGTGACCCTGCAACAACGGAGCATGTCTCGACGTCGAATGCCGCCTCAACGGCGACGACGGAGAGCTGTCTCTTGACGCTGGGCGAGCCCACCTCAACGGAGATCGTTGCCTTGACGCCGATCGTTGCCTAGTAGACGACGGCGGAGGGATCGACCTACCTGTGATCTTCGATGACGACCGGTGTTCTCCCAACGGCGATGCTTCCGTCTATGGTCTTTTTGTCGATGTTTTTGACGCTGAAGAAGGGATTCGACGCCGATGGAGAGCACGCTGGGATCTTACTCGTGGATGCTCTCTCCTTCTTCTTCTTTAACGGCGACCTGCCTCTGGAGGAAGATCTCCTGTCAGCCGGCCCATAGATACTTTTGGACAGTAGCAGGTAATGCTGGCAGGTGTGTGGATCATGATCAGAAGGCAGGCATAAAATACAGACAGAATAGGAGTCTGTTTTTGCCTTCTTTTTGCCACAGGAGGGGCAAGGATGAAAAAGGGTAGGCATTTCTGAGTGAAAAACAATGCCCAAACCCTTCAAAAACAGTTAAAAACACTTCAACACTGAAAAGATGTCAAAGGAAAAAGGTTTAACCTCAAAATTGAAAGTATTTTCTGACAAAAATCAGAAAAGGGTAGAGTTGAAGTAACCAGGGTCCTGTCAGAAGGAGCCAGAAAAAACAACTGACCTAACTGTCACCCCTGAGGCATGATGGAAGCCAGGGGTCAGGGCTGCCTTAAAGGCAGGGTGCCAGTTTATTTTTACTGTTTATGTGGGTTAGCTTTTCAGCTTTCTACACTGATGTTTTCTCTACAATGCAGCCTATGTGCTGACAATGTTTTCACTTTCCTTGCAGGATTACTTTTTCTGCTGTATAATAAAGCAGTTTTCAAAGGCTTTCTTTCTCCCTGCTTTATTGGAATGTATTTATGTGCAAAGACTTCTGTTGCAGCATTGTGCAGCATGTCTAAGGAAGGCTGCATTGTATATATATATATATATATATATATATATATATATATATATA